>NC_091981.1:165130979-166415357 GCF_044704955.1 Pristiophorus japonicus | reverse complement strand
TTGGACCATTTATAAATTTTCTCTGGGTCTGCCGGTTCTTGAACTAAGTATTTTCCATACACCCTTTTCTTCGTTTTTTTAGTCCGCCCTCATCCGCAATCTCTTCTGAATTGACTACAACTCGTCTTTTTTTTAAACGGGGCAAAGCGCACCCCTAATTCTTCATCCTCCGACCCTGTATCGTCGGAGGACTCAGAATCCGTATCTATTCCTTGGTCGTGTCTTCGGGTTTGCGCTTTTAATTTATCCAAACAGGGGTACCCTGGGAATTGACCGATACATGTTCCTTTTCCTATTACTGTCTCTTGACCGAATGATTTTTTCCATTCTTTAATTTCACCTTTAAGATCTTTAACTTCTGCTTCCAACTTTTCAAGTTCAAGTTTTTTCTGTCTTAGTTGTTCACAAACCGCTTGCAATTGGTCCTTTGTACTGGTCAGGTCTCTTAACATGTTGGGATCGCGTCATGATTTCATTTCACTGTCGGATCTGTCTTATAACAGCTAGGGTCCATCTGGTTCGTTCTTTATTTTTTATACGGATTGTTTTTCCCCAGATCCATTTGATCTTGTCCAAGGACCATTGTCCTTTGGAGGTTCCGTACTTTTGTTCAATCTTGATACAGGTTTTAGATAAGTCGAATTGTTGCTCTATGTATCCTTTCAACTGTTCGAGGATTTCGTCTATCGAAACCTCAGGTGGGGCCCGCCCGCCTTTAACAGTTGTAGGCAATTCTTTGCTCTTATCTTCTGCTGCCATAGTACTGATTTCATTAATTGGGGTCTCAAGTCGTAGGCTTTCCAGCTGGGTCAGTGGGTCGGTAATTAATTAACTAACACACCACCGAAATTAGATGTCTATATGGGACCTCGAGCCGACTACCAAATGGAGGGTTCGCAAACCGGAGGCTTTCGGAATCGCATAGAGGGGGGGGTGAATTTAGACAATTGACCGAGGACTTTTATAAAGAGGAGTCCTAACCTCAGTATGTAGGTCCGATGTCCAAAATTCAGTTTCTTCCCTCAGCGATCCTGTTCGTGGCGCCAAAATTGTTCGATCTCTTAATTTTCAATGAGATGCGAAATCCGGTTGTAGGTTTAAAGTAACTTTATTCCAGCAGCAGCAAACAAGCTTCTGGCTGAATGCCAGGTCTTTGTTAAACTGGAGCACATGGCTTAAAATAGCTGTACTTATACCTGGATCAATTTATAATAATGAGCTCGCCCCCTTTGACCTTATTGGCTTAATCGATTCAACAGTATGTGTTGTTAACTCATGGTTGGCTCTCAGCCCAAAGTCCTGAGATGTCAAATGTGATTGATGGCCTAATGCGTCATGCCATTTCACAGTACACAATCTAACTACTATCTATGTGTTCTCCCAACTTTGCAGCCTGCTTGAATTCTCTATCAGCTTTCATCTTGTGTGAGAGACACATGTTTCAGCGACAAAGACAAGGTCAGAGCTGGCTGATCGAGGACAAAGGATATGGCCTGGCCACCTGGCTCATGACCCCCTCTGGAACCCTGCCACAGAAGCCGAGCAGCGCTATAATGACAGCCATGTAGCCACCCGCAACATCATTGACAGACAATTGGCATGCTGAAGCAGTGTCTCTGGAGGCAGCCTTCAATACTCCCCTCGACAGGTCTCCGAGTTCATTGTCATATGCTGCATGCTACACAACTTAGCCATCATGAGGGGACAGGCATTGCCAATGGGGATTGCAGGACCACCTCAGGAGGAGGAGAAGGAGGAAGACAGAGGAAGAGGAGCCTGGCAAGGAACCCATACCGCAACCACCACAAACACAGGGGAGGCAGCATGGAGATGTGGCCCCTGTCCCAGTACATCCATAAGGTCACGGTGAATCACTGCGCTGTGTCTCTGGTTGGTCATCTGGAAGTAGAAAATAGCAGACGAGTGGTTAGCAGCATGCAAGGGGGCAGGGGGGCATGAGGAAGGTGGCATAGCACAGGTTGATTTGAGGGCCGGCGCTACTCCATTATATCTCGCAGTGCAGTGGATTCAGTAACGCAATCTATGTACATACCCTCACTTCCCGAGGGTTGCTCAGCATTGCCTCCAGCAACTGTCCGACCTGGGACTCCGATGAGACCTTCTCCTCCACATCTATCAGAGGTAATGTCCACAGCTGCTCCCTCCTGTTGTGGGAGTGCTTTGACTGTAAAGAGAAAAATAGGAAGGGTTCTGCTGTTGTGCCACTATTGCCTACCACAGTAGAAAAAGTGAGACTTTGTGAATGTTGTAGAGACCTCCTGTTCAATCTGTTGTGAGTGTTGTAGAGACCTCCTGTTCAATCACATGTGCTTCGTCAGTATGTATTCGCATGGGAGATATAAGTGATCTTTCAAAAAGTGATAGGAGCAGTTGGAGTGAATTGCAAGGGATAATTTTAATGAAACAAATTATGTGCATAGATCATTTAAAGCCAATGGTTGTCGATGTTTTGCATTGAGAATGGCACCCAACTGAGTGTTGCGAGGGACCAGATAAATGAACGACTTCACATAGTAATGGAGGCATGCATAGATGCAAATGGTATGCACCCTGACGACTCTCGTGAAGTTGTTGAATTTTTTTTCGGCACTATGTGCCAGGCCTGGGCACAGTATCTGCGGCAGACACCTCCTATGCGATGTCCCTCCACATTCTTTTGAACGCAGGAGGGAATGGTCTGGCTCTCCCAGCAAGATGGAGTGAGGCCCACCTCCTCTCCACTGCATGGATTAAGGCCTCACTTGCCCCGCAGTTGAAGTGCCTGGCACGCTGCCTTCCCTCCTGATCCTCCATCTCAGCAGAAGTGGCTGAAGTGGGGCGGTTTACATGCGCATGCCTGCAGGAAGTTACCATGGTCCCAAGAGATTGGTGCAAAATTAAAGCACATGGTATTGGGGGTAATGTAATGACGTGGATAGAGAACTGGTTGGCAGACAGGAAGCAGAGAGTCGGGATAAATGTGTCTTTTTCAGAATGGCAGGCAGTGACTAGTGGGGTGCCACAGGGCTCAGTGCTGGGGCCCCAGCTATTTACAATATACATTAATGATTTAGATGAAGGAATTGAGTGTAATATCTCCAAGTTTGCTGATGACACTAAGCTGGGTGGCAGTGTGAGATATGAGGAGGACGCTAAGAGGTTGCAGGGCAACTTGGACAGATTAGGTGAGTGGACAAATGCATGGCAGATGCAGTATAATGTGGATAAATGTGAGGTTATCCACTTTGGTGGCAAAAACACGAAGGCAGAATATTATCTGAATGGCGGCAGATTAAGAAAAGGGGAGGTGCAATGAGACTTGGGTGTCATGGTACATCAGTCATTGAAAATTGGCATGCAGGTACAGCAGGCAGTAAAGAAGGCCTTCATAGCTGTGAGGCCACACCTGGAATACTGTGTTCAGTTTTGGTCTCCTAATCTAAGGAAGGACGTTCTTGTTATTGAGGGAGTGCAGCAAAGGTTCACCAGATTGATTCCCAGGATGGCTGGACTGACATATAAGGAGAGACTGGATCGACTGTGTAAAGTCCTGTCCCTGCAGTACAAACTCACACGAGGCACATGCTGAAGTAAAGGTCACTCAGGACCTGCACCTTTATTACACAGCTCTCGAGTGCCACACTTGCCTGAGACCTGTCCTTATATACCTGTCTGGGACAGGTATCCAGTGTCTCCTGCAAGTGCATCCCTGGTGATAAGGTAAGCTAGTGGTTACAGGTCATCTCTAGTTACAGTCATGGTAAGATACAGTTATGTACAGTAGTGTGAGATACATGACATCACCCTCCCCCAAGGTCTTATTGTTTTTATAGGTTCAGTCTCGCGTGGAGCGTCTTAGTTGTAGTTCAGTTGTTTGCCTTGGTGCCTGTTTTTCTTTCGGTGTGATTGCTGGTATCTCGCCTGGGCTGTCTGTTTCGTTCAGTATGATTGTTGGTGTCTCGCCTGGGCTGTCTGTTGGGATTGCCCTTTCCTTAGGTTATTCCCTCTGTCTGTCCACCAGGTGTGGTGTGAGTTCCACATTGTAGTCTGCTTCTGGTTCAGCAGTGTTGTTGGTAAATCTACTTTTGACTTGGTCTACATGCCTCCGGCAGGTTTGGCCATTGTCCATTTGTACCACCTTGTGCTCGCAGTGGAGCTCCCGGACAAATGCCTCTCTGCCTTGCAGAGGCATAACTACTCGGCTGCCCCACATCAGGCTGTCTGCTTGTAGTGACAGCTCATGCATGTGCCTATGGAAAGGTTTGATCTCCTCGGGGCAGGCATCGCGAGCCTCTGCCCAGTCACCGGTTAAGACACATCTTTTTACTAGGGATAACGTGGGGTCGCTGGTCGTCCAGGCTCTGATTTGGCGAGCCGTCATGGGCAAACCTGTGGACTTAAAGGCATTGATTGCCATGACTATCTCACAGTGCTGTTCGTCAGACCCTTCCGTGGTCACCAGGGGTAGCCTGCTAAGCACGTCGGCACAGTTGTCTGTGCCTGGTCTGTGCCTTATGGTGTAATCGTAAGAGGCCAGCATGAGTGCCCACCGTTGAATGCGCGCCGAGGAGTTGGCGTTTATTGCCTTGCTCTCAGATAGGAGGGACGTGAGGGGCCTGTGGTCGGTTTCTAACGTGAACTTGGCCCCGAAAAGGTTTTGGTGCATCTTTTTGACACCGTACACGCACGCGAGCGCCTCCTTCTCTACCATTCCGTACCCGCGCTCCGCCCGCGAAAGTGACCTGGAGGCATAGGCTATGGGTTGTAATTTACCCGCACTATTGACATGTTGTAAAACGCACCCGACTCTGTACGCTGATGCATCACATGTAAGAACTAGCTTTTTACCTGGATCAAAGAAAGCCAAAACACTGTTGGAACACAGAAGGTTGCGTGCCTTATTGAAGGC
Source organism: Pristiophorus japonicus (assembly GCF_044704955.1). NCBI lineage: Eukaryota > Metazoa > Chordata > Chondrichthyes > Pristiophoridae > Pristiophorus > Pristiophorus japonicus. The sequence continues at coordinate 166,410,448 of NC_091981.1, read as the reverse complement.
GCATTCCTGGGCGTCCCCCCAAAACCAATCGCACCCCTTTCTGAGTAGCACGTGGAGAGGCTCCAGCAGCGTGCTTAAGTTCTGCATAAAGTTCCCAAAGGAATTGAGTAGCCCGAGAAAGGCGTGCAGTTCGGAGACATTCCGGGGCCTGGGTGCCAGGTGAATTGCTTTGGTTTTGGACTCTGTTGGGCGGATTCCATCAGCGGCAATCCTTCTGCCCAAAAATTCAACCTCGGGCGCAAGAAACAGGCACTTGGATTTCTTAACTCTTAGGCCTACCCGACCCAACCGCTTTAGTACTTCCTCCAAATTGCGGAGATGGGAGTCGGTGTCCCTGCCCGTGATAAGTATGTCGTCTTGAAATACAACTGTCCCCGGGATGGACTTGAGCAGACTCTCCATGTTGCGCTGGAATATAGCAGCTGCCAACGTGATGCTGAATGGGCATCGATTGTACATGAAAAGGCCTCGATGTGTGTTGATGGTGGTGAGTAGCTTCGACTCATCGGTCAATTCTTGCGTCATATACGCAGATGTGAGATCTAGTTTTGAGAAAAGTTTTCCTCCAGCCAACGTGGCAAATAAGTCCTCCGCTCTGGGGAGCGGGTATTGGTCCTGTTGGGAAACTCTGTTTATGGTAAATTTGTAGTCCCCACAGATTCGTACGGATCCATCAGGCTTCATGACTGGGACGATGGGACTTGCCCAGTCGCTAAATTCCATGGGTGAGATAATGCCTTCCTGCAGAAGCCTGTCCAGTTCATGTTCAATCTTTTCCCTCATCACATCGGACACAGCTCTAGCCTTGTGATGGACCGGTCTAGCATCCTGTGTGATGTAGATTTTGACTTTAGCTCCTTTGAAGGTGCCCACACCTGGCTGAGAGAGATGTTCAAATCGACTTAGAACTGTTGAGCAGGAGGTCCGTTCCTCTGACGACATGGCGTGAACATCATCCCATTTCCAGTTTAGTTTTGCCAGCCAGCTTCTCCCCAGCAGTGCTGGGAGATCTCCGGGGACAATCCACAGGGGAAGTCGGTTCACTGTCCCTTTGTGTGTGACTGAGAGCATGGCACTGCCAAGGACTGGGACGATTTCTTTGGTAAAGGTCCTTAGTTTGGCGTCGACCCTTGTGAGTTTTGGTCAGTCTCTTTTGTGCGGCCACAGCTGTTCAAATTGTTGAGCGCTCATGAGAGATTGACTCGCTCCCGTATCCAGCTCCATGTTGACGGGTATCCCGTTGAGTAGGACCCTCATCATTATTCGAGGCATCTTGTTGTAAGAGCAGTGGCCATTGATCGTGTTGACCCGCTGTACCTTGGTGTCCCGGGTACTGTCCCCACCGTCTTCTGGTCCGCTTTCCAACCCTTCCGATTCGTATACCAGCCGAGCTGCCGTTTTTCTGCACACGTGGGCCAGATGCCCTGTATAGTCGCAGTTTCTGCAAACAGCATGCTGAAATCAACACCCCCTTGATGAGTGCCTTCCCCCACATCTCCAGCACAGACCGCTTCCATTGTTTCCAAAGGATGAGTTGCGTCTGGCTGATCTCTCTTGAGCTTCTCTCAGTTTGTAGTTGGTTGCTCGCATTGTGGGTTGATGAGGTGTGAACGGCCGTTCATGTGGCCCTTGATGCCTTCTGGCGCCACTGCCTGCTGTTGAGGGCCTGCTCTTCTGCCTTTGTCTGTGTGTGGGGGTAGCAGATGTTTCACGCTGTGAACCCTTTGTTCCAATGTTTCATTAGTTGTCATACCCGCAGTGTAGATCAACCTCGTTTCTTCTTCTCCTGCCAAGAATGTCTGTGCAACCAGTGCTGCTGCCTCCAGGGTCAAGTTCTTGGTCTCTATGAGCTTTCGGAATATGCCTGCATGGCCTATTCCCTCAATTAAAAAGTCTCTCAGTACTTCTCTCCTTAGTTCATCGGAGAACTCACATAAGCTAGCCAACCTCCGAAGTTCCGCCACGAAGTCGGGTATGCTCTGGCCCACACAACGTCTGTAATTGTAGAACCTGTGTCTGGCCATGTGTAGACTGCTCGCTGGCTTCAGGTGGTCTCTTACCAGTGTGCTCAACTCTTCAAACGACTTGCTTGCTGGTTTCTCGGGTGCCAGCAAGTTCTTCATTAAAGCGTATGTTTTCGAGCCACAGCTGGTCAAGAGATGGGCTCTTCACTTGTCTGCCTTATCATCGCCTAACCAGTCTTTGGTTACAAAGCTTTGCTGGAGCCTTTCTATAAAGTCCTCCCAATTATTTCCAGCATTGTATTTTTCATCTGAGCCGTTGGTCGCCATTCTTTGGATTCTGTAATGCCGTAACGCGTCGCCACTGTAAAGTCCTGTCCCTGCAGTACAAACTCACACGAGGCACATGCTGAAGTCAAGGTTACTCAGGACCTGCACCTTTATTATACAGCTCTCGAATGCCACACTTGCCTGAGACCTGTCCTTATATACCTGTCTGTGTCAGGTATCCAGTGTCTCCTGCAAGTGCACCCCTGGTGGTAAGGTAAGCTAGTGGTTACAGGTCATCTCTAGTTACAGTCATGTATAGCATGGTAAGATACAGTTATGTACAGTAGTGTGAGATACATGACAGACTGGGCTTGTATTCACTGGAGTTTAGAAGGATGAGAGGAGATCTCATAGAAATATATCAAATTCTGACGGGACTGGACAGGTTAGACGCAGGATGTTCCCGATGTTGGGGAAGTTCAGAACCATGGGACACAGTCTAAGGTTAAGGGGTAAGCCATTTAGGACTGAGATGAGGAGAAACTTCTTCACTCAGAGAGTTGTTAACCTGTGTAATTCCCTACCGCAGAGAATTGTTGATGCCAGTTCATTGGATATATTCAAGAGGGAGTTAGATATGGCCCTTACAGCTAAAGGGATCAAGGGGTATGGAGAGAAAGCAGGAAAGGGGTACTGAGGTGAACGATCAGCCATGATCTTATTGAATGGTGGTGTAGGCTCGAAGGGCCGAATGGCCTACTCCTGCACCTATTTTCTATGTTTCTATGTTTCTATGCCCTGCATTTGCGTTTACCACCGAAAAGAAAACAAAAGGGAGAAAAACCACAATGCGCATGCACAAAATGGCCGGCTCCTTCACCACCAAAAGTTTCAGCTCCGGCACACAAAGTCAGTCGTGCAATATCTGACTTTACGTCAATGATCCTCCAGATGACTTTTTGGCCAAAGATACACGACGAGGGCGCAAACTATTTCTAAGCTCCACCCCGATTTGCTCCCTAAAATGCTAAGAACTGAAAATCCAGTCCCTAGTCTTAAGTTTATTTCTGTTAAGTTAGTTAACAGACTTTTCAATAGAGGCTTGTTAGGGTACCCCAGTCCCGTGGAATGCACATCTTGTGCCATATGGGTACTCCAGATTACTACAAATGCAAACGTGAGGCTGGGAGCTACTTGGATAGCACATTTCAAGATGTGGTCACAGCATAAGAGTGTGCAGGCAGAGAGGGAATGGTTGACCATTAGACAGACAAGGAGGACCAGGCATCTAGTACAGGAGTCCCCTGTGTGCATCTCACTCTCTAATCGATATGTACTGGTGAGGGCGATGATTCCTCTGGTGAGCACAGCCAGAGCCAAGTCCACAGCACCACGGGGGCTCAGCTGTACAATGGGGGAGGAGGTAGATCAGGAAAGCAATAGTGATAGGGAATTCAGTAGTTAAGGAAACAGACGGCCATTTCTGCAGCTGTAGATGTGATTCCAGGATGGCATGTCGTCTCACTGGTGCCAGGGTTAAGGATGTCACTGATCGGCTGCAGAACATTCTGAGGGGGGAAGGTGAACAGCCAGAGGTTGTGACCATATCGGTATCAACAATATAGGTAGAAATAGAATGAGGTCCTGCAGGCAGATTTTAGGGAGCTAGGAAAGATTAAAAAGCAGGACGTCAACGAGCTACTGAGTATAGAAATAGGAGGATAGAGCAGATGAATGCGTGGCTGGAGAGATGGTGCAGGAGGGAGGGCTTCAGATTCATGGGACCTTTGGACTGGTTTTGGGGGAGGTGGGACCTGTTCAGGCTGGATGGGTTGCACCTTAACAGAGCCGAGACCAATATCTTCGCAGGGCTGTTTGCTAGTGCTGTTGGAGAGGGTTTAAACTAATTTGGCAAGGGGATGGGCACTGGGATATAGCATTAGAAAGGAGAAACAAAGTGCACAAAGGATTGGGAGAGATAGAAAGCACTAGAGTAAGAAATAGCATGGTATTAGGTGGGGTCAGACTTAGAGAGAATGCTAAAATAGGTTTACAGTGCATGTGTGTAAACTCATGAAGAGTAGTAAATAAGGTTGGCGAGCTGTAGGTGCAAATAGCCACATGGGAGTATGATGTCATGTCAATGACGGAGACCTGGCTCAAAAAGGGTGAGGTTTGGGTTCTAAATATTCCTGGATGTATGGCCCAGACATTTGGTTGAGTATCGCCACCCATTAGTGCCCCGGAGTGATGGTAAAATGTCGCTCATGGCTTAACGCCCGGCCACGGAGATTTTAGTGGCACCCACGAAATTCAGTTCACTTTTACCAGTGGCGCTAACAGTTATCACTTCGCCTTCTAACGCCAGCCAGATCATGATAGAAACATAGAAACATAGAAAATAGGTGCAGGAGTAGGCCATTCGGCCCTTCGAGCCCGCACCGCCATTCAATGAGTTCATGGCTGAACATGTAACTTCAGTACCCCATTCCTGTTTTCTCGCCATACCCCTTGATCCCCCTAGTAGTAAGGACTACATCTAACCATGATGTTAGTACGCGTGCAACATCCCGCTTGCGCCCCGGTCATGAAATTCGGTTTGTGCACCTCACTTACCGACAGCCGCTGAACATGCCAGAGAAAGGAGGCGGTCCTGGCTACTTTGGGCGATGCTGCAATCATTTAAAGGGATGAACAACCGGGTTACTCAGAGTTTCCACATAGCACAATGTCTGTATATCTTGGATTGCTGCGGCAGATTGTCTTCAAAATTACAGTTAAGTAGTTGATTTTAGGTGTGCACTTAAGCACACGAAATATGTAAAATTATATTTACAACGTGTAGACATCTGGCCATGGTCGTAAAAGTGCTTATTGGGACATACTCGCATATTTCCCACTCCTTCCCATTTCCCCCTTCCCATGCCTATTATTCCTCCTTAATGTGGCCACAATGCCTGCAGCAAGGCTGCTTAAAGGCTGCTGTGTCTGTGAAGCAGAGACTGCAGATGGCCTATGCAGGATGCCCTGGCCCAGCTCTGGGTCTGGAAGGCCCGGCTAGGAATTGTAATAGTGGGAGCCAGAATGCTGTCATTGTGAGAGAGGACAGCACCTTCCATTTCCATCGACACAGTGTCACTCTCCTGGGGCAGAACCTCCGCATCCAGAGCAATCTGCTGGAGCACAAATTGGATTGTTGTACTAGGGGAATCCAGAGAGGATGGCAGTAGTCAGTGCTTGCGTGCCATCAATCTGAGTCTGCATGAGAGCAGACTGAGTCTGAAATGCAAATGACTGAGAATTGATGCCACCATCCAGTGACTGCACACTGTGTTGCTTCGGCCTGTGCTGTAACAGCTGCTGCCACGTTAGCCATGGCATGCACCATCACCTCAGGGTCCCCACGGTCGCTCGTTGACTCCAAAATCCTTTGGTACCTGCCAAGGATGGGCTCGATGTGCTGCTCAGAGGCATGGGCAATGCTTGAGGCAGCCTCCTCCAACCTCACAGCAAGTGCATCCATGTTCTGTGGGACCCTTGCCAATGCACCCACAAGCTCACGGTGCATCCCCTGAGACTCTGTCACTATACCCACCAAATCCAGGTCCACAGCTGAGTCACACTCAGCAGGACTCAGGGGCCAAGTCATCCTCTGGGGAGCTGCCTCCCCGAGCTTCTCTTAGTGCTTGGCATTGCTGCAGGCCACTGGGTCCAGGAACCTCAGGCTCGTCAAACCCCAGGAAGATCGGCTCGTCCACCGAGGTGGTGCCCCCACTGTCTGCAGCAGATGGATCCTGCCGGAGTGGCGCAGAACTGTCATCCCCTTCCTCCTCGTCTCCCCCCTCATTGGGGGTGGACTCATCACGGACAGGCTGTTGTGCTTCTTGCTCATTATCTGTAAGCACAAAGTGACAGAAGTGTGGTTATCAGCAGGGGAGGGGGCAGGAAGGGAAGGAGGTGGTCACATAGGGCATTTATATGTAAAGTGGGAAAGGCAGGTGGTTTCAGGGGTAAATGGTCTCATATAAGAGGGAAAGGGGTGAACATACCGTCACGGTCCCCGACCGCTACCGCACCCACTTGTGCGCCCATGAGGGCGGACACTCGCTCTTCCACCTCCGAGAGAGTGTGCAGGTCAGACTCACCTTCTCCGGTCCGCATTTGTTGTTGCCTGTTGTGAGCGATAACAAACAGAAGAAGGTGTGAGTAAGTGTGCGGCTAATCGTCCGCCACATTTGCCTTGCAAAGTTGAATAGCTGCTTCTGTATGAAAGTGTGCAGATGTCTATTTGACTCTCAGTAGCTGCAAATCACCTTCATGCATTGATTGTGCTCTGGGCTTAGCTCTATCTGGTTGACCCTTGGAGGGTTGTTTCCATCTTGGGTGAGTGGGTGGTGTTTCATTGGCAGTAGAGGTGCTGGTGGTTTCTGTTTGTGAGTCCATGACCACTCCATTCTCTCCCCCCAACATATAGATTATGCCGGTGGCTTGTTAGATTCATATACATTCAAGTCCAGAAAAAAAATTTGCATTTACATCATTACATTTGTGGTACAGTTGTGAGGCAAGTATGTTTGACGGTGAGATACATTCTTGATACATACTTGGAATCAGTGCTGGGGTCAGCACCGGTGTGTGAGGACAAACTAGTTTCAGAACTGCTGGATGGTGTCCAGGCAGTCTGGTGGTGACACAGTGCCCAGTGCTGGCAGTGGGACCCAGTTGGCTCAAGTTGCTTGCTCTCGGGGCCTTTGCCGTTGCTCCTAGCGTCGGGCAGGTTCACAGATGCCTGTGACCTCCCTGTCCTCTCCTTACGCCCCGGGTCACTGCTGCTCCCTGAGGAGCAGTCATCCAGCAGTGCACAGGGAACTGCAGACTCGCTTGCCTGGGCGTTATTTGGTTTGGGATCCTGGATGGTCCTGGTCCCATTTGGGAGAACCGTTGCGGGTGACCCTTCATTCCCGGGTGTAGCCTTGGTTGCGATAGGGTCTGGGGGCTGCGCCTTAGCGCAGTTTGCTCTTTCAGGCTCGTGGTGGTTGGTGCCATTCGGTGCCTGAGAGGTGGAGCCGATCAGGGGCAGGGTATCGATACCAGTGCCGTTGTTCTCCTGAGATCGCTTGCTCTGCAGCTTGTATATATTAGCTGCTTGTGGCCACACTCCGTGGTGAATCACTCTGGTCCCAGGGATGCAGCTTACAGCATTGGGTAGCCCGCTGGACCTGTGTGCTCCCGATGGGTGTTTGCCCACTACATAGTCAGAATACAGTTGAAATCCTACATCACACAACGTTTCATTACTCATTGTAGATAAACTGTAGCTCCGATCGTGATCGCACGACTTTTCTTTGCTTATTACGTGTATAAAACTCTGATCATCAATTACAAGCTTTACATTTAACTCACAGTTGCTATTACATTGATTGAGAATGTGGAACTGTCTCTTTAAGTGTGGTGGATTGCTGGCCTCCTTTAAGAGAGCCTTGCTATCATTACCCCAATCCTCTTCTTCGCTTGGTACCACGTGTTGCTTCGTCAGCACTGCACCTCGTGGCCTGGCCACCGCCATCTTTTTCTTCAGCGCTTCCCCTTGTGGTTTGGGTGCCATCTTTCTTCCATGCACGATGTCGACTGCTGTGATCCTCTTCTCCTCGGGTTCTGCCGCCTTTGGATCCAATTTTCTTCCTCCGGAATCCTGCCACTGGAGCCTGGAAGGTGCATTCAGGTCGTCTCAGCTGGATCATATTCACGCAGTCGTGCTGAGCGGTCTGTGCCTCGGGTGCTGTGCTGGTCTGCTCTCTGGTGCTGGATCCAACCTCAGGTGGGGGCTTGCTTTGCCTCTGAGCGTGGGGGATGGGAATCGCTGGAGGGGTGAAATCTTCCCAGCTCCAATGGATCTTCTTCATCCATCTTCTTCCGAGTAGCATTGGTCCATCACCTGCAGCAATCCACAGGGGTAACTTGTGTATCACGCCATCATGGAGTACCTTTACATCCACACTACCAACGACTGGGATAAGTTCATTGGTGTAGGTGCGCAGCTTTGCCTGAACCGGGACCATCTTGGGTCGTTCAGCTTGATTGTCCCATAACCTCTCAAAGGCTTCTTGATTCACTACTGACTGGCTCACCCCCGTGTACCACTTCCATAAAGACTGGAACGCCATTTATCTCGACTTCCATCCTCAACGGGGAACATTCTGTGGTGCAAGTAAACATGCCATACTCCTCATCATGGGGCTGAGCTGCCTCTCTGACTATCACTTCATAATCCGTGCTGGATTCATGGCCATCTGCAGAATCTTCATCAACACAGTGAGTCATATTTCTTTTACACATTCGCTGGAGGTGGCCCTTTGTACACATAGTCCTTAAAATGGCACTGGTGAGCCCTGTGATTCCCTCCGCAATGCCAGCATGGTGCTACTCGATTAGCCCCCCCTCGGCGGAATCTGAGTTAAGGGATTTGGAGGCCTGTTCTCGCTCCCCTGAGGAGATTCACGTTCTACAGTCCAGCCTCTAAAAGGAGCCATTCTGTGTACAGTACTTGCCGGGTTTAAATTCTGAGGATGAGTCATCTGCCGAGAGCCACAGGTCGAGGCCATAGAAACATAGAAACATAGAAACATAGAAAATAGGTGCAGGAGTAGGCCATTCGGCCCATCGAGCCTGCACCGCCATTCAATGACTTCATGGCTGAACATGCAACTTCAGCACCCCATTCCTGCTTTCTGTGGTAGAGAATTCCACAGGTTCACCACTCTCTGGATGAAGAAGTTTCTCCTCATCTCGGTCCTAAATGGCTTACCCCTTATCCTTAGACTGTGACCCCTGGTTCTAGACTTCCTCAACATTGGGAACATTCTTCCTGCATCTAACCTGTCTAACCCGTCGGAATTTTAAACGTTTCTATGAGATCCCCTCTCATTCTTCTGAACTCCAGTGAATACAAGCCCAGTTGATCCAGTCTTTCTTGATATGTCAGTCCCGCCATCCCGGGAATCAGTCTGGTGAACGTTCGCTGCACTTCCTCAATAGCAAGAATGTCCTTTCTCAAGTTAGGAGACCAAAACTGTACACAATACTCCAGGTGTGGCCTCACCAAGGCCCTGTACAACTGTAGTAACACCTCCCTGCCCCTGTACTCAAATCCCCTCGCTATGAAGGCCAACATGCCTTTTGCTTACTTAACCTTCAATAACTGATGTACCATGACACCCAGGCCTCGTTTCACCTCCCCTTTTCCTAATCTGTCACCATTCAGATAATAGTCTGTTTTTACCACCAAAGTGGATAACCTCACATTTATCCACATTATACGTCATCTGCCATGCATTTGCCCATACACCTAACCTATCCAAGTCACTCTGCAGTCTCATAGCATGCTCCTCGCAGCTCACACTGCCACCCAGCTTAGTGCCATCCGCAAATTTAGAGATACTACATTTAATCCCCTCGTCTAAATCATTAATGTACAATGTAAACAGCTGGGGCCCCAGCACAGAACCTTGCGGTACCCCAATAGTCACTGCCTGCCATTCTGAAAAGTACCCATTTATTCCTACTCTTTGCTTCCTGTCTGCCAACCAGTTCTCAATCCACATCAGCACACTATCCCCAATATCATGTGCTTTAACTTTGCACATTAATCTCTCGTGTGGGACCTTGTCGAAAGCCTTCTGAAAGTCCAAATACACCACATCAACTGGTTCTCCCTTGTCCACTCGACTGGAAACATTCTCAAAAAATTCCAGGAGATTTGTCAAGCATGATTTCCCTTTCACAAATCCATGCTGACTTGGACCTATCATGTCACCTCTTTCCAAATGCTCTGCTATGACATCCTTAATAATTGATTCCATCATTTTACCCATTACAGGCTGACCGGTCTATAATTCCCTGTTTTCTCTCTCCCTCCTTTTTTAAAAAGTGGGGTTACATTGGCTACCCTCCACTCCATAGGAGCTGATCCAGAGTCTATGGAATGTTGGAAAATGACTGTCAATGCATCCGCTATTTCCAAGGCCACCTCCTTAAGTACTCTGGGATGCAGACCATCAGGCCCTGGGGATTTATCGGCCTTCAATCCCATCAATTTCCCCAACACAATTTCCCGACTAATAAGGATTTCCCTCAGTTCCTCCTTCTTACTAGACCCTCTGACCCCTTTTACATCCGGAAGGTTGTTTGTGTCCTCCTTAGTGAATACCGAACCAAAGTATTTGTTCAATTGGTCTGCCATTTCTTTGTTCCCTGTTATGACTTCCCCTGATTCTGACTGCAGGGGACCTATGTTTGTCTTTACTAACCTTTTTCTCTTTACATAGCTATAGAAGCTTTTGCAGTCCATTTGAATATTCCCTGCAAGCTTCCTCTCGTACTCTATTTTCCCTGCCCTAATCAAACCCTTTGTCCTCCTCTGCTGAGTTATAAATTTCTCCCAGTCCCCGAGTTCACTGCTATTTCTGGCCAATTTGTATGCCACTTCCTTGGCTTTAATACTATCCCTGATTTCCCTTGATAGCCACGGTTGAGCCACCTTCCCTTTTTTATTTTTACGCCAGACATGGATGTACAATTGTTGTAGTTCATCCATGCGGTCTCTAAACGTCTGCCATTGCCCATCCACTGTCAACCCCTTAAGTATCATTCTCCAATCTATCCTAGCCAAGTCATGCCTCATACCTTCAAAGTTGCCCTTCTTTAAGTTCTGGACCATGGTCTCTGAATTAACTGTTTCATTCTCCATCCTAATGTAGAATTCCACCATATTATGGTCACTCTTCCCCAAGGAGCCTCGCATAACGAGATTGCTAATTAATCCTCTCTCTTTACACAACACCCAGTCTAAGATGGCCTTCCCCCTAGTTGGTTCCTCGACATATTGGTCTCGAAAACCATCCCTTATGCACTCCAGGAAATCCTCCTCCACCGTATTTTTTCTAGTTTGGTTAGCCCAATCTAGATGCATATTAAAGTCACCCATGGTAACTGCTGCACCTTTATTGCATGCACCCCTAACTTCCTGTTTGATGCCCTCCCCAACATCACTACTACTGTTTGGAGGTCTGTACACAACTCTCACTCGTGTTTTCTGTCCTTTGGTATTCTGTAGCTCTACCCATACCGATTCCACATCATCCAAGCTAAAGTCCTTCCTTACAATTGCATTAATTTCCTCTTTAACCAGCAACGTCACCCCGCCTCCTTTTCCTTTCTGTCTATCCTTCCTAAATGTTGAATACCCATGGATGTTGAGTTCCCAGCCTTGGTCACCCTGGAGCCATTTCTCCGTGATGCCAACCACATCGTATCCTTTAACTGCTATCTGCACAGTTAATTCGTCCACCTTATTCCGAATACTCCTCACATTGAAGCACAGAGCCTTCAGGCTTGCCTTTTTAACACACTGTGACCCTTTAGAATTTTGCTGTAAAGTAGCCCTTTTTGTTTTTTGCCATGGGTTTCTCTGCCCTCCACTTTTACTTATCTCCTTTCTGTCTTTTGCTTCTGTCTCCATTTTGTTTCCCTCTGTCTCCCTGCATTGGTTCCCATCCCCCTGCCATATTAGTTTAACTCCTCCCCAACAGCACGAGCAAACACTCCCCCTAAGAGATTGGTTCCGGTCCTGCCTAGGTGCAGACCATCTGGTTTGTACTGGTTCCACTTCCCCCAGAATCGGTTCCAATGCCCCAGGAATTTGAATCCCTCCCTGCTGCACCACTGCTCAAGCCACGTATTCATCTGAGCTATCCTGCGATTCCTACTCTGACTAGCACGTGGCACTGGTAGCAATCCCGAAATTACTATTTTTGAGGTCCTACTTTTTAATTTAGCTCCTAGCTCCTTAAATTTGTTTTGTAGGATTTGATCCCATTTTTTACCTATATCATTGGTACCAATGTGCACCACGACAACTGGCTGTTCTCCCTCCCTTTTCAGAATATCCTGCACCTGGTCCGAGACATCCTTGACCCTTGCACCAGGGAGGCAACATACCATCCTGGAGTCTTGGTTGCGGCCGCAGAAACGCCTATCTATTCCCCTTACAATTGAATTCCCTATCACTATCGCTCTCCCACTCTTTTTCCTGCCCTCCTGTGCAGCAGAGCCAGCCATGGTGCCATGAACTTGGCAGCTGCTGCCCTCCCCTAATGAGTCATCCCCCTCAACAGTACTCAAAGCAGTGTATCTGTTTTGCAGGGGGATGACCGCAGGGGACCCCTGCACAACCTTCCTTGCACTGCTCTTCCTGTTGGTCTTCCATTCCCTATCTGGCTGTGGACCCTTTACCTGCAGTAAGACCAACTCACTACATGTGCTAAAAACATCATTCTCAGCATCGTGGATACTCCAGAGTGAATCTACCCTCAGCTCCAATTCCGCAACGCGGTCCATCAGGAGCTGGAGGCAGATACACTTCCTGCAGATGTAGTTGTCAGGGACACCGGAAGTGTCCCTGTGTTCCCACATAGTACAGGAGGAGCATATCACGTGTCCGAGCTCTCCTGCCATGACTTAACCCTTAGATACACTTAATTTGGTGACAACAATGTTAACAGGTTACTTACTGATATAAAAAAGAAAAAGAAAAGCTACTTACCAATCACCAGCCAATCACTTATCCCTTTGGCTGTGACGTCACCTTTTGATTTCTTTCTACTTCTTTTTTGCTTTCTCTCCCCGCTGAAGCTGCACAAGCTGGGCCTTTTGTAGGCCTCACTCACGCTGCTCCTGCCTGTCGCTGACTGCCGCCGCCTCAGGAAAACCTACTGGGCCTTTATAGGCCTCACTCACGCTGCTCCCGCCTCTCGCAGACTGCTGCCGGCTCAGGAACACCCGCTGGGCCTTTTGTAGGCCTCACTCACACTGCTCCCGCCTCTTGCAGACTGCCGCAGTCTCAGGAACACCCGCTGGGCCTTTGTAGGCCTCACTCACGCTGCTCCCGCCTCTCGCAGACTGCCACCGGCTCAGGAACACCCGCTGGGCCTTTTGTAGGCCTCACTCACACTGCTCCCGCCTCTTGCAGACTGCCGCAGTCTCAGGAACACCCGCTGGGCCTTTTGTAGGCCTCACTCACGTTGCTCCCGCCTCTTGCAGACTGCCGCCGGCTCAGGAACACCCACTGGGCCTTTTCGGCCTCACTCACGTTGCTCCCGCCTCTCACCGACTGCCGCCGGCTCAGGAACACCCGCTGGGCCTTTGTAGGCCTCACTCGCACTGCTCCCGCCTCTCACCGACTGCCGCCGGCTCAGGAACACCCGCTGGGCCTTTGTAGGCCTCACTCACACTGCTCCCGCCTCTCACCGACTGCCGCCGGCTCAGGAACACCCGCTGAGCCTTTATAGGCCTCACTCACACTGCTCCTGCCTCTCGCAGACTGCCACCGGTTCAGGAACATCCGCTGGGCCTTTGTAGGCCTCACTCACACTGCTCCTGCCTCTCGCAGACTGCCACTGGCTCAGGAACACCTGCTGAGCCTTTATAGGCCTCACTCACACTGCTCCTGCCTGTCGCCGACTGCCGCCGGCTCAGGAACACCCGCTGGGCCTTTATCGGTCATTAATGCCTGGCTCAACGTGATGGCCTTCTGCAATATGACTGTGGTATCCGGAGATAGTAGCCTGTGTGGTCGATTCCGATGACAAAGATATCCGGCAGTGCTTCGGTGAGGTGGTCGCCGAAATCACACGGTGCCGCCAGCCTCCTGAGGTCTGCAGCATATTTCGCAATTTCCTGGCCTTCGGTCCGTTGGTGCGTATAAAACTGGTGTCTGGCTGTGAGGATGCTCTCTTTGGGCTTGAGTTGTTCATGGATCAGCGCTACAAGCCCCTCGTTGTCTTCGTTGGTGCTAGCAAGTCCCTGCCGAGGCCGTAGACGGTGGGCCCACAACTGGTTAGCAGGATAGCTCTGCGCTTATCGGCCAGTGTGGCCGGATTATCGCCTGCACCTTCGTTTGCTGTGAAGAAATGGTCGAGCCTCTCCACAAAGGCGTCCCAATCATCACCATCGGCAAACTGCTGCAAAGTACCAAGGGGAGCCATTTTCGCGTGAAAGTCCGTAGTCTCGTAGCCAATTGGTATGTCTTTCGATGCTCTGATAATGACTCCACGAGGCAATGTATTGCATTTGAACTGTAGTGACCTTAGTCCATTTAATATAACTCCAGAGTGAGGATCACACATGGTGGCCTGCCTTTTATACTAAGCGTGGCACACCTGTACAGGTAACCTACAAGTCTCCCACTGCAGTGCCCTCTGGTGGCACAACATATGTAATAGTACATGCAGTAACACGTCTCGATACATGACACTAGGGTCTTAAGAGAAGTAACGGCAGGGATTGTGGATGCATTGCAATTTACCAAAATTCCCTGGATTCTGGGGAGGTCCTAGCAGATTGGAAAACTGCAACTGTAATGCCCCTATTTAAAAAATGAGGCAGACAAAAAGCAGGAAACTATAGACCAGTTAGCTTAACGTCTGTGGTTGGGAAAATGTTGGAGTCCATTATTAAAGAAGCAGTAGCAGGACATTTGGATAAGCAAAATTCGGTCAGGTAGAGTCAGCATGGAGTTATGAAGGGGAAGTCATGTTTGACAAATTTGTTGGATGTAACGAACAGGTTGGATAAAGGGGAACCAGTGGATGTAGTGTATTTGGACTTCCAGAAGGTATTTGACAAGGTGCCACATAAAAGGTTACTGCACAAGATAAAAGTTCACGGGGTTGGGGGTAATATATTAGCATGGATAGAGGATTGGCTATCTAACAGAAAACAGAGCGTCGGGATAAATGGTTCATTCTCTGGTTGGCAACCAGTGACTAGTGGGGTGCCGCAGGAATCAGTGCTGGGACCCCAACTATTTACAATCTATATTAACGACTTGGAAGAAGGGACTGAGTGTAACGTAGCTAAGTTTGCTGATGATACAAAGATGGGAAGAAAAGCAATTTGTGAGGAGGACACAAAAAATCTACAAAAGGACATGGACAGGCCAAGTGAGTGGGCAAAAATTTGGCGGATGGAGTATAATGTTGGAAAATGTGAGGTCATGCACTTTGGCGGGAAAAATCAAAGAACAAGTTATTACTTAAATGGAGAAAGATTGCAAAGTGCCGCAGTACAGCGGGAACGGAGGGTACTTGTGCATGAAACACAAAAGGATAGTATGCAGGTACAGTAAGTGATCAGGAAAGTCAATGGTATCTTGGCATTTATTGCAAAGGGGATGGAGTATAAAAGCAGAGAAGTCTTGCATCAGCTATATAAGGTATTGGTGAGGCCACACCTGGTATACTGCGTGCAGTTTTGGTTTCCATATTTACGAAAGGATATACTTGCTTTGGAGGCAGTTCAGAGAAGGTTCACTAGGTTGATTCCGGGGATGAGGGGGTTGACTTATGAGGAAAGGTTGAGTAGGTTAACATAGAAACATAGAAACATAGAAAATAGGTGCAGGAGTAGGCCATTCGGCCCTTTGAGCCTGCACCACCATTCAATAAGATCATGGCTGATCATCACCTCAGTACCCCTTGGGCCTCTACTCATTGGAATTCAGGTGATCTTATTGAAATGTATAAGATTATGAGGGGGGCTTGACAGGGTGGATACAGAGAGGATTTTTCCATTGATGGGGGAACCTAGAACTAGAAGGCATGATCTTAAAATAAGGGGCTGCCCATTTAAAACAGAGAAGAGGAGAAATTTCTTATCTCAGGTGGTTGTAAATCTCTGGAATTCGCTGCCTCAGAGAGCTGTGAAAGCTGGGATATTGAATAAATTTAAGACAGAAAAAGACAGTTTCTTGAGCGATAAAGGGATAAGGGGTTATGGGGAGCGGACGGGGAAGTGGAGTCGAGTCCATGATCAGATCAGCCATGATCTTATTGAATGGCGGAGCAGGCTCGAGGGGTCGTATGGCCTACTACTGTTCCTATGTCTTATGTTCTTATGAAAGAAAGGAGATGGGGTGACAGTATTGGTTAAGGAGAGTGTTGCAGTACTAGAGAGAGGGGATGTCTTGAAGGGGCCAAGGACAAAATCCATTTGTTTAGAGTTAAGAAACAATCAAGGTGCCATTATACTACTAGGTCTAGTCTATTTATAGAGGAGCAAATTTGCAGGGAAATTCCAGAGAGGTGCAAGAACTATAGATTAGTGATAATTGGGGACTTCAACTATCCTAATACAGACTGGGATAGTAAAGAGCAGAGAGGAGGAAGAATTTCTGAAGTGTGTTCAGGAGAACTTTCTTGATCAGTACATTTCTGGCCCAAGAGGAAGGAGGCATTGCTGAATCTGGTTCTGGGGAATGAGATGGATCAAGAGGAACAAGTGTCAGTAGAGGAACATTTAGGGAACAGTGATCGTAGTATCATAAGGTTTAGATTAGCTATGGAAAAAGACAGGGAGCAAATCTAGAGTAAAAATACTTAATTGGACGAAGGCCAATTTCGGTGAGTTGAGAATGGATAAATTGGAATCAAAGATTGGCAAGCAAAACTGTAATCGAACAATGGGCTGCCTTTAAAGAGGAGATGGTTCGGGTACAGTCGAGATACATTCCCACAAGGGGGAAATTGTAGGGCAACCAAAGTCAGAGCTCCCTGGATGACGAAAGAGAGAGAGAATAAGATGAAGCAGAAAAATGGGGCGTATGACAGATGTCAAGTTGAGAATATAAGTGAGAACCAGGCTGAATATAGAATGTTCAGGCATAGATAACAAGAGCAGGGGGGTTATGCTTGAACTGTATATAACACTGGTTAGGCCACAGCTGGAGTACTGCGTGCAGTTCTGGTTACCGCATTACAGGAAGGACGTGATTGCACTGGAGTGGGTACAGAGGAGATTTACGAGGATGTTGCCGGGAATGGAGAATCTAAGCTATGAGGACAGATTAGATAGGCTGGCTTTGTTTTTATTGGAACAGAGGAGGCTGAGGGGAGACCTCATTGAGGTGTATAAAATTATGAGGGGCCTAGAAATAGTTGATAGAAAGGGCCTATTTCCCTTAGCAGAGGGGTCAACAACGAGGAGGCATAAATTTAAAGTAATTGGTAGAAGGTTTAGAGGGGATTTGAGGGGAAATGTCTTCACGCAGAGGGTTGTGGGGGTCTGAAACTCACTGCTTGAAACGGTGGTAGAGGCATGAACCCTCACCACATTTAAAAAGTACTTGGATGTGCACATAACCTGCAGGGACCTAGAGCTGGAAAGTGGGATTAGGCTGGATAGCCTCTTGTTGGCCGGCATGGACACGATGGGCTCAATGGCCTCCTTCTGTGCTGTAAACTTCTATGATTCTATGTTTCAGAGGGGAAGCCTATACCCCTCTGATGAACCTTTATAAAACACTGGTTTGGCAACAACTGGACTATTGTGTCCAATTCTGGACAGCACACTTTAGGAAGGATGTGAAGACTTTAGAGAGGTTGCAGAATAGATTTACAAGAATGGTTCTAGGGATGAGGGACTTCAGTTACGTGGATAGACTGGACAAGCTGGGATTGTTCTCCTTAGAGCAGAGAAGGTTGAGAGGAGATTTGATAGAGGTGCTCAAAATCATGAGGGATCTAGACAAAGTAGATAGAGAGAAACTATTCCCATATGCGGAAGGGTCAAAAACCAGAGGACACAGATTACGGTGATTGGCAGAAGAACCAAAGGCAACATGAGGAAAAACTTTTTTACACAGCAAGAGATTAGGATCTGGAATGCACTGCCTGAAAGGGTGGTGGAAGCAGATTTAATTATGGATTGGATAAGTTAATTGGATAAGTACCTGCAGGAAAAACAAATTGCTGGGCTACGGGGGAAAGGGCAGGGGAGTGGAACTAGCTGAGTTGCTCTTGCAGAGAGCCGGCATGGGCTCGACCAGCCAAACCTCTTTCTATGGCCGTAACTATTCTATGATTCTAAGATTGAGTAGAATTATATTCTCTGGAGTTTAGAAGAATGAGAGATGATTTCATTGACTGGGTAGGTGCTGAGAGGCTGTTTCTCCTGGATGGAGGGTTTAAAACTATGAGTCATAGGGGTAGAAATTCCCCCCCCGCCCGGAACAGGGCGCTCCCGCCCTGTTTTGGTGGATGTTACTGCAGCTGTGGTTCAGGTCGCCCCTTGAGCGACATTCGGTTCTTTGTTTTTTTTTCGTTTTGATGCAGAAGTCGGTCTTAATGAGGGCGGTGACAAAACCTGAGGAGCAAAGATGTGGCGGTGACAGCAACTGAGGGACGGAAGTTGGGGGCAGAGCAGAGTCAGCGCTGCGATGACATCATCACGGCGCCGCATCACTACGGCTCTCCCCTTCACTTAAAGGGAAGAGCTTCCGCAATTTCAAAACTTCGGCCCACTGCGTCACCGGGGAGGGCTTCAGCTGGGCCAACGGCCTAGCACCTAAGAGGGGTTGCCAGGCTGCCTGTTGGTGGCCCAGCCAAACTCAGGGGCATAATTGTCGGGCCGACATGGCAGTCAGCCGATAAAAAAAAACATGGTGGCAGCAGCAATGCAACCTCCCCTTTAAGGGAAGCCGCACCACTGCTGCAGAAGGCCACAGCCTCACTGGACCACCGGGAAAAAGCTTGTTTTGACACCACCAGGCGGGCTGAAGATTTTCCGAGGGGAATATCGCCGTTGGGGGGTGAGATTGGTGGTGCATATGGTGATGACGCACTTAAGATGGATCGACAGCAGCGGAGCAGTAAGGGGGCACCGCCGGAAAACTTAGGAGGGCAATTGGGCTAGCAGCGGTCATCCCACCCAAAGTCGGCGGCCACTCACTCCGCAGCGTGGCCGCTGATTTGCGGTGGTAACAGGCCTGAAGGAAAGGGGCAATTTTGGCCCCATTAATCTCAGGATAAGGGATCGGCCATTTAGGACAGAGATAAGGGGAAATATCTTCACTCAGTGGGTTGTAAATCTTTGAAATTCACCAGAGCACCGACCAGAAAGCTGTGGATGCTCAATCGTTGATTACATTCAAGACTGAGATCGATAGGATTTTGGGCACTAAGGGAATCAAGGGATGTGGGGATCAGGCAGGAAAGTGGAGTTAATGTAGAAGTTCAGCCATGATCTTATTGAATGGCAGAACAGGCTCGATGGGCCATATGACCTCCTCCTGCTCCTATTTCTTATGCTCTTACGTAATGCACATTGGCCACATCACCAACATCCTGAGAACAGAATTTTAACTAATGATTGTAATCTTTACACGCTCCTTGTAACACCTTTCACTGTCCACCACATGTCATGTTATCA
This sequence comes from Pristiophorus japonicus, assembly GCF_044704955.1. NCBI lineage: Eukaryota > Metazoa > Chordata > Chondrichthyes > Pristiophoridae > Pristiophorus > Pristiophorus japonicus. Next base: position 166,390,955 of record NC_091981.1, on the reverse strand, counting down.
TATTGTAGCAGCAGAAGTGTCGGAAGGGGTTGGCTAGAGGGCCAGCTAGAGTCCACACTTAGCTGCCAGTTAGAAGATTGACACCATCTCTGGTGTCCTTTTGGAAAATATCGGGCAGTGTGCTCCTGCTGCATTTCTGCTGCTCAATTTCACTTGCCGATTTTCTGTCTCCCCACCTCCACTCTGAGATCCAACGTGCATTTGCATTGCTGGTGCATGGGAACAGAAAATCTTCCCTTCGACGTTTCACAATGGGTCATGTCATTCCCAAATAACTTACAAATATTTATGATTCTATCTGAATATCATAATTAGAAAACATTCGGTCCTGATGCATTTTTTGTAGTTGTTATTCTGTATCTGATTATAAGAAAATAAGAACATAAGAAATAGGAGCAGGAGTCGGCCATTTGGCCCCTTGAGCCTGCTCCGCCATTCAATAAAATCATGGCTGATCTGATCTTGGCCTCAACTCCACTTCCCAACCAGCTCCCCATATCCCTTGACTCCCTTATCATTCAAAAATCTGTCTATCTCCACCTTAAATACATTGAAAGACCCAGCCTCCTCAGCTCTCTAGGGTAGAGAATTCCAAATAGTCACGACCCTCTGGGAGAAGAAATTCCTCCTCATCTCAGTTTTAAAAGGGCGACCCCTTATTCCGAAACCATGCCCCCGGTTCTAGATTCCACCATGAGGAGAAACATCCTCTCTGCAACTACCCTGTCAAGCCCACTCAGAATCTTATACATTTCAATAAGATCACCTCTCATTACTTAAGCGCAAACAGTAAATGCTGCATTGGTAACAAATTTTGCACAATCGGTGATTGAGTACATCTTTGGGACTATATACAGGGTATTACCTTGAGTCAAATTGTACTGTAGTACACTATTTATTGCCCTATTTATGAATTTAGGCATTAGCCTAAGAATTTTCCAAATGACAGAATGAATTGTAAATAATTCAATATGGAGTGACATGTTACCAAATGAGGAGTTAAAGCTTTATGGTGTTCTTTGTCACCATCCCTTAGCTACTGAGATTCATCCTCCAGCAATTACAATATCAGGAGTGTGGAAATTGGAATTATAATGAGCTACAGAATATCCTAATTATGTGCGTGGGGACAAATGCCCAGAGAAAAAAACTTTCTACGTATCTTCCATCATAGCAATTATGTTCTAAGTTAGAGTTAATCATTTTACTACTTTACTAAGCACAATTCTGATCAAAGCTCAAGGGGAAATAATTTCTAAGCTGCACAGATAGCTTCACCTCTCGGAAAAAAGTATTTATAAGCTTGCTATACAATAGAGGGGTTGATAATGCAGCTAATGAGCTAACCTCAACGGGTATTGTCTCCTCTTCAACATCTATTCCAACCTGCCATGATGCAGCTGGACATTGCTCAGGCACTTCAACTGCATTTTGGGGCAGCTACTCCATTTACATTAAGGGCTCCGAGCCCTCTTTACACTCGCCATCCACATTCGGGTGTGGGGAGCATCTCAGGCACATAGTAGACCTCAGTGCCCAATTTTGCACTTTATAATCGGCCCCATGTTGACAGTGAAAGTGAATGTGAAAATCCATTGGAAGCACATCCTGGCATGACTGCAGGGTGCAAACCCTCAGGACCTCCACCTACGACACTTCCAAAGTCAAATGTTTGCAGCATTCAATAATCTTGACACCATTGAGGACAGTGCAATTTGATTAATCGTTGCCCCTGCCATTAGACTCAGTATCCACCCGCTTTATCACCAGATCACTGCGGCTGCAATATATATGATCCCCTCCAGAATGAACCTACATGTACCCCCAGCAGTGTCTTGTGTAAGGGGGCACACTTATTTCAGTCATGGCTCAGTGGGTAGCAAACTCGCCTCTGAGTCAGAAGATTGTGGGTTCAAGTTCCACTCTAGAGACTTGAGCACATAAATCTAAACTGACACTCCAGTGCAGTGCTGAGGGAGTGCTGCGCTGTCGAAGTTGCCATCTTTCAGATGAGACGTTAATCAGAGACCTCATCTGATCTCTCAGGTGGATGTAAAAATTCTCATGGCACTATTTCAAAGAACAGCAGAGGAGTTAATATATAGACAAAATCACTGGACTGGCAAACAATGGTCGAGAGTTTCTCACCACTCTGGCACCATAACTTCACCAGACTTACGGCAATGACTCCACTTATGCACGGAAACGGAATTTCTTTCACACTTTCGTCAAAACAATGCCGGCGGAGTTGGAGTAGCACCAAGGACATTCTTTGCCAATGTGTCAGAGACCTGCTCTGTGATCCTGTGAACTGAAGGTTGGGAGATGTGACAGAGTCCTTACACTTGCCTGTACAAGGCCTGTCACATAAAGATTTGATGCAGCTATAACTTGACAGCCATTGATAAAGCTGCTTGAGAGCTGGAAATGAAGCAGGAATGTGCATTACTGTGTAACGTCATTCTTTGACAATCAGCACAGGCGGATGACTTTGAACAGGTCCAGATATGATCTCTCATTGAAATAGCCCTTTAACAAGCATTGCACACAGGCTGCTGGTGTGGAAAGTGCTCCCTAATCACATTGCTATGCCCAGCAACTGTAGCGCATTAGGCCCCCACACCTGATAGTACAGGGCTACAGCAAGTAACAGCGATGCTTCAACTGCTTTCAATCACAGTTGCCCTCACTACCTTGCCTAAATGAGCATTATTCATGTGTGAGCCTCGATAGTGAGTATCAGCAGGCTATTCAAAAGGTGAATCCTGTCATCATCCAATGACCTTAACATGCTTACTTCCAACAGGGGCACTAGATTATGATCGGGAGTAGGTTTTTATTTTCTGTTTCGAGGCTAGCAAGCCAATTGGGGCACTCCACAAGTTTCCCCATTAACAGACCTTCCTGGTCAGCATGGTTGCTCACTGAGTAATCGGGGGAGCGTGTCGTCGTGGAGCAGGCAGAGAATGGTGACAAACTTTTGGGGGCAGCCGAAACGGAGGTGGACGCTCCTTAGACCCTCATGGTTGACAGTGTCAAAGGCCTTTGCAAGGTCGAAGATGGCCACGTGTAAGGGCTGGCGCTGTTCCCTGCATTTTTCCTGCAGCTGTCGTGCTGCAAAAATCATGTCCGTTGTGCCCCGTAGGCCACAGGGAGAAGACGGTTGAGGAGGACTCTAGTGACGACTTTCCCAGTGGCTGAGAGCAGGGAGATTTCTCTGTAGTGGCCGCAGTCGGACTTGTCCCCTTTTTTAAAGATGGTCACAATCACTGCATCTCTGAGATCTCCCGGCATGCTCTCGTGCCTCCAGATGAGAGAGATGAGGTCATGTATTCACACCAACAGCGCTTCTCCGCCATACTTTAGTGCCTCAGCAGGGATTCCATCTGCTCCTGTAACCTTGTTGTTCTTAAACTGTCTTATGGCTTTTTCTACCTCGTGCAGGGCTGGGGTTTTACCGAGGTGATGTATCTACCTCTCCAGTGTGTACACTGCTGCACCATGTTCTCCATCACTCCTCACCAGACACCATTCAGTCTCCATGGGCTTATCTCTCAGTGTCAATTCTTCTTCCTCCTTGCGGCCTTTCCTCAGTGCTGCTCCTGCAGCTGTTGACCAATCAGTAACAGCCAGCAGCAAGTAATGATAGTTTAGCTAACCAGAGACAGGGGCCAGAGCATATAGCCTGTAGGGTCAATAGTGACTTAATGCAAACATTACTTATCAATTGTGTAGGATGGGGAATTGCCATTGAGTATTCTTTGCTGGCATAATTCTCTTTTTGCATTCACTGGTTGAATACAGAAGTCAAAGCTGCATGCTTCTCTATTGCTGCCATCAATGCTACTGAGTGTTCAGTTCTTGCATTTGTATCTATGGCACATTGGGATAGGTCATGTTTTTCTTCTAAGATAAAGTGCTCTGAGGTAATGAAGTGAGTTATTCATGAGCCCAAATAGCAATGACAACAATCACTTAGACTTAGAAAACAACTTTAAGACAGCAAAGTGTCTCAAGAAACTTGAGTAGGAGGGAGGGGAGGTGATTGAAAGTGCAGCCAAAGAGGTTGGTTTTAAGGAAGATTTTGAAGGTGGAAAGGAATATAGCAAGACAAAAGAGTTGAATGAGCATATCTTGAACCATGGCAAGTTGGTTTACAGAGCTAGATGGTCCTGCAATATGAACTTACAATCATATAGCTTCCTTTGTGTGTTGATAACTTTGCTACATTTAACACACATAGATACCTTCACAGTTGGAATGGCAGTGCTGTACTGAACAGATTTATGACTGATGCATCACTTTCATTGTTATGGTTTCTGGTAATGTTGACATCAAAAAAGACTGCAATATTCTGCTTAAGGATCCACCAAGTCTGAGTCTTCAGATTTTGCTAAATGATTTGTACTTCTACATAAGAAATAGCCAGAACAAATCCGGTGTTTAATATTCAATTTTACATAATCAGTTGCCATGGAAGAAATACATTCATATTTGGTTTTCTCTTCTGGAAAACTCTGTGGAAAAAAAATGTTTTAGTTCATGAACAGTCCAGAGTTTATTAATAAAATGCATTCTCTCATGTCTGAACAGATGTCCTTGGAATCATTACAAGACTCTGTCATTATGTGTTAATGTCAAATTTCAAAACCTTGATTTATTCTTGTTTTCATATGCAAAAATTGCAAAACAACGTGTATAATATATTAACAAAATTCCAGCATTACGTACTTGTGTCTGATAGCCCACAGAAACGCTCCTTGATTGGTCAGTTAGTTTAAGGTAACGTAGACTATGAATATTAACTTGGACTTAAACCCAAACTTTCCACATTATAGTCAGCTGCAAAAACTATCCATCCAACCCCCTAAATTAATTCATCAAATGAAAAAGCAGAGCCCACTCTGACCGCAACTGACTCAGAATTTGCTCTATGCTTATTTATTTCAGAGATGGAGAAAGAGAAAACAAGACAAACAGCCACAGCTGATCCTGCCTGCCGGTTTATTGTTCCTAAATTCGCAATTAACAGACACACGTGGAAGGCTGGGACCCATGTCATGTTGATCTTCTGCTGGCAACCATGTCAGCCCGAGAGAACCTTGATTTCTCAATGTCCCTTATCGAGCAGTGATAAACATCATCATCATCATAGGCAGTCCCTCAAAATCGAGGAAGACTTGCTTCCACTCAAAAAGTGAGTTCTCAGGTGACTGTACAGGCCAATATGGGAATTACAGTCTCTGTCACAGATGGGACAGACAGTCGTTGGAGGAAAGGATGGGTTGGGAGTCTGGTTTGCCACACGCACCTTCCACTGTCTAGGCTTGGTTTCTGCATGCTCTCGGCAATGAGACTCGAGGTGCTCAGCGCCCTCCCGGATGCTCTTCCTCCACTTAGGACGGTCTTGGGTCAGGGATTCTTAGGTGCCAGTGGGGATGTTGCACTTAATCGAGGAGGCTTTGAGAGTGTCCTTGAAATGTTTCCTCTGCCCACCTGGGGCTCGTTTGCCGTGTAGGAGTTCTGAATAGAGCGCTTGCTTTGGGAGTCTCGTGTCGGGCATGCAGATGATGTGGCCTGCCCAATGGAGCTGGTCGAGTGTGGTCAGTGCTTCGATGCTGGGGATATTGGCTTGATTGAGAACACTCATCACTCATAAGACTTAAAAGAAAAATGGTTCTACCTTTTCTCATATAGTTCCAGTCAAAGAAACCAGGTGGGAGAAATTTGGTTGGATAGCGCCCTTCATGGGCGCTAAAGGGTTTGCAGATGTCAGTGCCGGCATTAGTGCCACTTGATAACCATAGCATTTTTGAAAAAATGCAATGCATGTAAAGCATTGAGACTTTTCAACATGGTAATGTCTTAAATAAATGGGCATGCCACATTATCTTATTACCTGTCAGCGTGGCTTCAACATTTGAATTTCAGAATTAGTTTCAGTAGATGCGAGTCTTGAACACTCTGATTTCAAAAATAGAAACTGAAAGGCTGATTTTAACCTGCCAGCCTGCCAGGAGCGGGGTGGGTGGTTAAACTGGCGGTCAGGCGCTTCCAGCTTTGTTCTGTAGGGGGTGGTGTGAGGGTCTGACCTTCTGAGTGGTTCGAATCGCTCCCAGTCCCTGGGCTCTAGATTTTGGATTTATTTGGGGATGTGACAAAGTGAAGCAGACAACTAGTTTTGTTGCAAGAAACTTTGATTTCATTCAGGAAAGAAAAGTACAATGTCAAAACTTACAATCTCTAAAAAAAGGAACACTTTATTACGCATACAAAAGGGGTTACAGAAAATAATACACCTCCCACCTCCCAATACCTAAATCTGATGAGGTTAAACTCTAGGGCAACAGGGATAATGTTCACTAATCCTCTTATTGACAGTTAGCGGTGGTTCGCGGTTTAGGGGTTCGCTGGACTCGGTAGGTTCTGCTTGCCATACCCCGAACGTCGTGGAAGACTTCTTGCTAAGTAGTCTTCAGTTGGGTTGAGTCTGCTGATGCGGTAAGGCGCGGTTTGGATTTAAGGGGTGAGTACCCACTTTCTCCTTGTAGGAGTAGGGCTTTGGATTACTTTAGGTAATGTTTCACCTGTTGTAAGCCAGGAATAGATTGTAGAGTGGAAAACCTTCGCATCTTTGGTTTCTTCTTGAGCAGCTTTTTTCTTAGGGTTTGTCGATCGCGGTGGTTCGATGTTACCACGTTGGCTGTGGTGCGTTTGTTGCCGCGATGAGTTGATAATGTCCGAAGACACTGGGAACTACTTTTCTCTGCCTTTTTGATGGTGTTCTTCCTTCGTCTTCGTTGGCAGAGCAGTGTAACCCAGAAGTCTCATCGAGGCTGAAGACGCTGAGGCTCAGAGGCTCCAGAAGGCTGCCCTTAACCTGTAAAACAGGGCCTCAATTATACTTTGAGAGCCTTTCTAATCTGCGTGCCAAATCAAACCCGATTCTTTGTCTTAGTTTTGGTGGGCTTGGTAATTCTTTGTTGAATTTCGGCGGGCTCGTTAACGTTAACTTGTTTAGGATGTGTCGATCTGTTGGATTCGAGTTGCGATTGTAAAAATTATTTTTGGTGTTTGCATTGTCTGCCTAAGCCTGGGTTTTCCATGCAGGCAGGATGGGTGATTAACATTATGCATGTGCTGGATGGGTTTCATGCTTAGAGCTATGGCTGGCTATCTCTGGGTCAATTGTTGCTATGTTAATGTCTCCTAAGGAGCAGAATTTTGGAGATTACACAGTTCCCCCAACAACTTGTTTAGCTACAATATCCCAGACAGCTCCAATCCCCAAAGACTGGCTTTTCAGAGCTTAGTGGTCCCCTGGTTTGCAGCCCTTTTCCCTTGCAGATCCATGCAACTTTTAAAAATCCCGAAGTTCACTTTAAGCGAGTCCAAAATGATCTTTCCTTAGGGTTTACATATTAATTGTGCCGATTACTGATTGGGTGTAGATACTTGGGAAGGGGTGCTTCTCTTCAGAACCAGAAACTGAACTGAGGCCCCAGAAGTGACATTCTGAGGTTCTGTTGCAGAATTAATTTCTGTTTTTCCCAGTGATGCTGTAGTGTTGAGCATAAGTTTAGAATTGTTCTAGAGTTAAAAAAGACAAGCCTGAAGGCTCTGTGTCTCAATGCAAGAAGTATTCGTAATAAAGTGGACGAATTAACTGCGCAGATAGCTGTTAACGGATATGATGCAATTGGCATCACGGAGACATGGCTCCAGGGTGACCAAGGCTGGGAACTCAACATCCAGAGGTATTCAACATTCTGGAAGAATAGACAGAAAGGAAAAGGAGGTGAGGTGGCGTTGCTGGTTAAAGAGGAAATTAACACAATAGTAAGGTAGGCCATTAGCTTGGATGATGTAGAATTGGTATGGGTGGAGCTACGGAATACCAAAAGGCAGAAAATGCTATGGGAGTTGTGTACAGGCCACCAAACAGTAGTAGTGAGGTTGGGGACAGCATCAAACAAGAAATTAGGGATGCGTGCAATAAAGGTGCAGCAGTTGTCATGGGCGTCTTTAATCTACATATTAATTGGGCTAACCAAACTGGTAACAATGAGGTGGAAGAGGATTTCCTGGAGTGTATTAGGGATGGATTTCTAGAACAATATGTCGAGGAACCAACTAGAGGGCTGGCCATCCTAGACTGGGTGACGTGTAATGAGAAAGGACTAATTAGCAATCTTGTTGTGCGAGACCCCTTGGAGAAGAGTGACCATAATATGGTAGAATTCTTCATTAAGATGGAGAGTGACACAGTTAATTCAGAGACTAGGGTCCTGACTTAAGGAAAGGTAACTTCGATGGTATGAGACGTGAATTGGCTAGAATAGATGTGGCAAATGATACTTACAGGGTTGACGGTGGATAGGCAATGGCAAACATTTAAAGATCACATGGATGAACTTCAACAATTGTACATCCCTGTCTGGAGTAAAAATAAAACGGGGAAGGTGGCTCAACCGTGGCTAACAAGGGAAATTAAGCATAGTGTTAAATTCAAGGAAGAGGCATATAAATTGGTCAGAGGACTGGGAGAAATTTAGAATTCAGCAGAGGAGGACAAAGAGTTTAATTAGGAGGGGGAAAATAGAATATGAGAGGAAGCTTGCTGGGAACTTAAAAATTGAGTGCAAAAGCTTCTATAGATATGTGAAGAGAAAAAGATTAGTGAAGTAAAATGTAGGTCCCTTGCAATCAGATTCAGGTGAATTTATAATGGGGAACAAAGAAATGGCGGAGCAGTTAAATAAATACTTTGGTTCTGTCTTCATGAAGGAAGACACAAATAATCTTCCGGAAATGCTAGGGGACAGAGGGTCTAGTGAGAAGGAGGAACTGAAGGATATCCTTATTATGCAGGAAATTGTGTTAGGGAAATTGATGGGATTGAAGGCTGATAAATCCCCGGGGCCTGATAGTCTGTATCCCAAAGTAATTAAGGAAGTGGCCCTAGAAATAGTGGGTGCATTGGTGATCATTTTCCAACAGTCTGTCGACTCTGGATCAGTTCCTATGGACTGGAGGGTAGCTAATGTAACATCACTTTTTAAGAAAGGAGGAAGAGAGAAAACGGGTAATTATAGACTGGTTAGCTTGACATCAGTAGTGGGGAAAATGTTGGAATCAATTATTAAAGATCAAATAGCAGTGCATTTGGAAAGCAGTGACAGGATCGGTCCAAGTCAGCATGGATTTATGAAAGGGAAATCAAGTTTGTCAAATCTTCTAGAATTTTTTGAGGACGTAACTGGTAGAGTGGACAAGGGAGAACCAGTGAATGTGGTGTATTTGGACTTTGAAAAGACTTTTGACAAGGTTCCACACAAGAGATTGGTGTGCAAAATTGAAGCACATGGTATTGGGGGTAATGTACTGACGTGGATTGAAAACTGGTTCACAGACAGAAAGCTGAGAGTAGGGATAAAGGGGTCCTTTTCAGAATGGCAGGCAGTGACTCGGGGGGTGCCGCAGCTATTTACAATATACATTAATGATTTAGATGAAGGAATTGTGTGTAATATCTCCAAGTTTGCAGATGACACTAAACTGGGTGGCGGTGTGAGCTGTGAGGGGGACGCTAAGAGGCTGCAGGGTGACTTGGACAGGTTAGGTGAGTGGGCAAACGCATGGCAGATGCAGTATAATGTGGATAAATGTGAGATTATCCACTTTGGTGGCAAAAACACGAAGGCAGAATATTATCTGAATGGCGGCAGATTAGGAAAAGGGGAGGTGCAACGAGACCTGGGTGTCATGGTACATCAGTCATTAAAAGTTGGCATGTAGGTACAGCAGGCGGTGAAGAAGGCAAATGGTATGTTGGCCTTCATAGCTCGGGGATTTAAGTATAGGAGCAGGGAGGTCTTACTGCAGTTGTACAGGGCCTTGGTGAGGCCTCACCTGGAATATTGTGTTCAGTTTTGGTCTTCTAATCTGAGGAAGGACGTTCTTGCTATTGAGGGAGTGCAGCGAAGGTTCACCAGACTGATTCCCGGGATGACAGGACTGACATATGACGAGAGACTGGATCGACTCGGCCTGTATTCACTGGAGTTTAGAAGGATGAGAGGGGATCTCATAGAAACATAAAATTCTGACGGGACTGGACAGGTTAAATGCAGAAAGAATGTTCCCGATGTTGGGGAAGTCCAGAACCAGGGGACATAGTCTAAGGATAAGGGGTAAGCCATTTAGGACCGAGATGAGGAGAAACTTCTTCACTCAGAGAGTTATTAACCTGTGGAATTCCCTACCGCAGAGAGTTGTTGATGCCAGTTCATTGGATATATTCAAGAGGAAGTTAGATATGGCCCTTACGGCTAAAGGGATCAAGTGGTATGGAGAGAAGGCGGGAAAGGGGTACTGAGGTGAATGATCAGCCATGATCTTATTGAATGGTGGTGCAGGCTCGAAGGGCTGAATGGCCTACTCCTGCATCTATTTTCTATGTTTCTATGTTTCTTCACACAGAGGGGGAATCTTTGAATTTTGAGAAAACTTCGAGTGTTACAGTCCCCCCTTGATACTCTGCATGCTAGAGTGTCATGCTAAGTGAGCAAAATTCTTGATTCCTGAGAGCCAACCTTCCCCTGTAATTACCTAGCTAAAACTTAAACATACATTCCCGTTTTGAAATGTAATGCAGTTTACAGGCAAATACAGTCATTCCGATTATATTACAGCATAGAGGGGGTGCGACACCCCTCCATTACTCCGGTTTTACAGAAAATAAAAGTACACAGTCAAAATACATAAGTAACAACACTTGACCTCTTAACAACACTTGACCTCTGCATTTTTACAGCAGGTAAAATCACTAAAACAAATCAGACATTACGATATGGTGTTGCCCTTCCCGCTGCAATCCCCAAGTTTGGCCAGGGAGTGTATAGCACCCTTTGGTGCCGGACTCGACGGTCTCTGTCTCTCACTCGGCAAGTAATACACCACAAGTAGAGAATAATCGCGAGTTGATAGACAGCTAAAACATGGGAAGCTATTCTGACCCTGGCTGGGACTTTCTGAAAATATCCCACCACGGTGGAATTGTGATCTCCAGAATTTTCCTCCCTATCTCAATTGTTTTTTGTTCGAGAGTGTAGAAATGTTTCTGTGAGATTACTACAGCTTCCAGTAAAACGGTAAGATGTTCGGGTAGAGAGGGGATTTCGTAGATAAAATGTGCAACATAATCCTGCAGGTTTGTGATGTTTTCACTTACAGTGAGGTGAACAGTGGAATGTTCGGGAATGGGGACAATCTGTTCCTGGGCCACTTGAACTTCCGACTCGGATTTAAAACAAAAACTGCTGTCACTCACCGGACACCAAAAGTGTTGTCCATGCTGGTAGTGGGGCACACTGGTGGTTACACTATATGTCCCACCCCCTATGTATGTTACCTGTGGGGGAACATGGTCCTGTGCCATTACCTCCATGGTACAGTTAATAGGCTGTGCGCCAGCAGCTTTAAACCCACACTGTGGTTTAGAATAGGTGCTCAAGTGCTGGGAGCACAGTATTATATGTGCACACCGGCTCCGGCACCCAGAGAGGTCAGTACCTGTCATAGCGTGCTCCCACTTTATGACATAAGGTGAGACCGCTGTGAAACAAACGTGTGCCCCTCCTTGAATAACTCCAATGTTCTCCACCCTGTATATCAGTGCAGGTCGAGCTGTCCCACCCATGACCGGCATCCTTAGTACTATCTCCATGATGGTGTGATTAGAACGCCTGTAATCCACTGGGACAGGGTAGGCTTCAGAAGCTAGACGGAGCTGACACAGGCTTAGTGAATTACTATACGGGTGGAGGGCTGAGAGGTGTTTGTTGCTGATCCAGGAGGGGACTAAACCTTGTTTTAAATCCTGCAGGTTGTTGCGGCCCTCGCCCAACAACCATGCCCCGTACAGCACACACACCTCATTCTGTGTGGCCTGGTCTGAAGCATTTCTATCCTCCCGTATGAGTGCATTCACTGTTTGTGCATGCCTTTCCAGCTCAGGAATAATCTCTTTTAAATGGACCATCATAGCCTGGTCCTCGTGTAGCTCTGAGTCCACCACTATGTTTTCCTCTTTTAGGATCTTTTGTAGTTGGTTCTTTAGACCATTTATTTGTGTCTGCAGTTCTATATCGTCCATACTATTTATCACAGAGGAGTCTGTATTATATGCAGTGAAAATGTCATTCCAGGTTCCCCTTCTTTGTCTCCCCGTGCCCATAGTGTTCCTAGCATGTAGAGTATATAAATCTACTTTGTCTACGTTGCCGAAATCTAACTCGTAAAATTTCTTGAACATTTCTCTGAGCAGGGCCTGGTTAGCTATTCTGTTTCCTTCGGGCACCAGTCAGGTAAGTGCACCTCGGTAAGGTTTAAAATAACTGAAGCTACTGCATAGTGTACCCCTGGTATAACACCTTTTCGGTCGGTACCAATACTAATCCATTCCCTGGTCCCTTGTTGGTGGTAGGACACCTCTCTATTACTGTCCATACTGTTGGGGTTGTGGGCAGGGGTTTCTTAATGCGTGCTACAAGTTCGGGCGTTGATTGGGAGCGGGGAATGTGGGACTGGACACGCGCGTAGGCTGGAATTCCACCCCATCCCCTTCCCGACATCTTGCCATTGCCTGGTGAAGGCGATTGATATGCCTGTGGGACAGATCCTCTCTGATCCCCACATGCAGACGTAAATCATCTGTTCCGACTCCCACCACTTGTTCCAATGTACACTCACTCCTCCCTGTGTTCCCGTGATGGTCCGGTAAGTATCGTTACCGAGTCGTTCCCAGTCAGTTCCCTGGTGCCCCGTGTCCTTGCTCAGCTTCCTGAGCCACCACCATCTATCCAGGGGAATCTGTTCTTTACAAGTCAAACACACACGTTTTCCCTCCGTAACACTGACCCGCGCAGCAACGATCCGCATCCTGGGGCATGGGATGGAAGCTTCCCTGTAGGTAAACCCGGCCTGGCTGGAGTATCGAGTGGAGTTAGACGCCAGCCACCCTGACCACCTTCCCTTGTGGAAATAAACGGCGAGCTCTCCCACACCCGGGGTGCCACCCCCTGCAGTTACGATCGATGCTCTCTCTCCCGAACACCCATAAATGAGGGATTCTTCCACATTACTTCGGTCACTGATGCTCACCTCCATCAGGACGAGCAGGAGCAGGACCCTTCTCATGTCGATCTCCTTCCTGTAGGGACACATAAAACCGATAGCCCAGCCCTGAGAAAAGCTCTCTGGCTTGACAAAGGTGATCGAGTTCCAACTTAAACTTATTTCATAAAAAGCCCATGATTTCTTCATGGAAACTTAATAAAGTCTTTAAATAACTGAGATGTCTTCATCCCAGTTTCTGCATTGGAACTGATGTCTGTTTTAACTTCTGTTTCTTGGTCAGTTAGCTTCATAATCGGCACTGTAGCTTTGTCCATAATTTTAACCTTTTCATCTTCATAGTGCCTCCTCCAATAGCTGCAAAGATGGGTTCTTTCATACCTCCCCAAATACAACCAGGTCTATGTCACTAGTGCCTCCTCTAATAGCTGAAGAGGTGGATTCTTTCATACCCCCCCGAATACTACCAGGTCTAGGTCACTGGTTGGATATCAGCTGCCGGCCAAAACTCCTTCATGAACCAAATTTTTTATTGATCTCACTATTTCTATACGCATGGTATCTTCTTGAGGTTGTGGTGACCTAAAATTCTTTGTTGAATTTTGACTTAAACTAAAACTCTTAAACATTCTTAAACTCATATCATACTATTATATACATCTGCCACCAGTCTCCGGGTGGCCAGGTTAATCTCTGTTCTTCTCCTTGCTTATTCGGCCTCTGGGCTGTCTGTGTGGCCGGCGGTAAGGCGGCCTGTACTGCAGGACCAGGAGTGTTCTGACCGGAGGTGTGTCTGAGTCCCACATTATTGGGGGAATGGCCCCTCCAGTGCTACAGCACACTGCCCATTTAGGTGTGGCTGCTGAGTTCATTTAGTTAACTGTGGGTTCTGCACAGCCGGAGGCTGCAGGCCGGGGACTGTCAGTTAGTGGCTGGTCCACCACTACCTCTCCCGTAAGTCCCTCACCGCCGAAGGCTGCTGGCTGGGGGTCCCTGTTCGTGAATTGGTCCCTGATCTTGGGTATTCTTTTATGGATGGCAAACCTCCCGGGGCTGACCCACTGACCCACTGAAACTGGGGTGCTGGTGACATGGCTGTAATGTGCGGGGAGTCCTTCTTAAGGCTCTGGCTACTGGGGGTGCGTCTGAGTGCCAAATGATTGGGGGGATAGCTCCTCCAGTAATACAGTTCACCGCCCCTATCGGTATAATCTGTGAGTCTGCAACGTCCCCAGTGGGCCTTCCACAGTCGGAGGATGCTGGCTAAGGATCCCTGTCCCTAGAACGGTTCACTGCCCCCAATGGTAGCGGGATGGAGAACGTCCCAGCCTGTTCGTTCCCTGCACGGACTGTTAGATAGAGTTGAGACGGCTGGGTTATCTGCGTATACACTGGTGCTTGAGGCTCCGATATCTAGCAGATAGGTCCCTGTCACCTTTTCCACCTCCATCTTAATGTACGGTCTCTTGTGTGCATCGTATTCTAGGGGACACAGATACACAGGCGGCGCTGGTTCTAATCATGGGTCGGGATTTGGCGGGACGGATGGACTCTCTCTGCCGGCTGCAGTGACTACCTTCCCTGGCCCGCTTAAAACAGTCCGGAGCGCTGCGATGAACTTGAAAGGTGTTGGGGGAGCTCTGCGCTACGGGTTCGGGTTTTTGGACAGACGCTGGGGGATCCCTTTTCTCACTGTCCTTCTAGGGATTTCGGCAATCTTTCCTCCAGTGCCCTCTTTTCCCGCACCAATAGCAGCTTCGCCCTTTATCGGAGGGACTGCCCCCTTCCTGGTGCCATTCCTTCTTATCCTGACTAGGTCTGATTTCATGGACCTTTCCTTTGGGTGGGTGCTCTTCCGTTCCTCTGCCGTTTCGGTAGGCTAGGGTCAGTTACCTGACCACTGCTTCCTCGCTGGCACGGGGATCTCTCGGGTCAAACCAGGCCTCGGCCTTTGCTTTGATCCGTGGTGAGCTGTTTGCCACCAGGCTTCAGAGCCAGCAGGCTCGCTCGTCCCAGGTCAGGTGATCCCGATTGAGAGCCCCACCACAGTCGCTCAGGTACACAGGCCACAGTCTGTCTGCGAAAACCTGTGGGGTTTCCCCTGTGAGCTGCACTGTCTTCTCCAATCGGGAGAATGGACTCCCGTCATTACAACCCATGGCTTCCAAAATGTCCTCCCGGATAGCAGCATATGTACTCTGCCCCCTTTTGCTTTCGGCAGAGAGGGACTGATGCAGCTTGTCATCCAGTGAGAGGAGGAGCATCTTAGCTATCTCGGCAGCATCGCACCCATTAATATCCTCTGCCTGTTCTACTTCCATAAAGTGGACCGAGAGGTCTCCCTTCTGAGTGAACTTACCCAGGTGGCTTATCATAGCCCTAAGCTGTTGGGTAGTGTGGGGAACCACGAACTGACTTTCTAGGGGTCCCTGATCCCCACCACTGCCGGGTGGGCCAAACTTTTGTTGCCGGACCGGGCACATCGGCTCCGGCTCTGGCCCTTCTTGCTCTGGCTCGCCCACCTCTCCCTGCTGCCAAACCGAGCTGAACCTCGGCGCCACAGGTGGTGGTGGTTCACTATCCCTGTCCGCCTCACAACTCATTCGCCCCTCCTGCTGCTGAACCGGTATCAACCCCGGCACCACAGGTGGTGGTTGAACAGCTTCCTCCTTCTCTTCCAGGTTCACCCGGGCTTATTAGGCATACCATGCCTTTGGCCTTGGACAGGGTAAGGGTTAAACTTTTGATTTGTTGCTGGCAGGGACCGTGATCTCCCGACTCAAACCCATTAGTGCTGGCTACTTCGTAAGCTGCCTGTACGTCTCTTAACCTCTCCTCCTGCTCTTTTACTTGAAGGGTAAGGCGAGCATTCTCTTCCCGCAGGATCTTTTCATTATTCTTAGCCTGTGTGACCTGACACTGAAAGTAATCCTGGCTCTTCCTGTACCTCTCCATTGGCTGCGTCTTTCCTTGTATCAGCTGGCGTAGTTCTCCCCATAACCTTTCTCCTGCCATAGCCCTTTCATGTGATTGTTCTGCACATTCCCACAGTTCTGCCTGCAGTGACTCAATGCTTCTATCTAGGAGCTGGACCAGTCGCTGCAAGCAGATCAACCAGATTGCTTTCTCTATTGATTCCTTATGATCTTTGCTTGCAGTCCACTGGGCTGCAGTGTCTCCCGGATGTTCAGCACGCAACAGACCAAGCACCCATTCCTTAGTGACATTTACTTTCTTATACACATAAGAGGAAATCCTCTCTTCCATCTTAGTTTTTTTCCTCCAAAACAGTATTCTCTGCATCACATCCTTTGTACCAAAGTCCTGCCGCAGTCGCCATTCTGCAGGGGGTGGTCTGGGGGTCAGGTTCATTTCTGACCTTCTGAGCAGTTCGAATTGCTCCCACTCCCTGAGTTCTAGACTTTGGATTTATTTGGGGATGTGACAAAGTGCAGCAGACAACTGGTTTTGGTGCAAGAAACTTTGATTTTATTCAGGAAAGAAAAGTACAATGTCAAAACTTACAATCTCTAAAAAAAGGAACACTTTATTACTCATACAAAAGGGGTTACAAAAAAGAATACACCTCCCACCTCCCAATACCTAAATCTGACGAGGTTAAACTCTAGGGCAACAGGGATAATGCTCACCAATCCTCTTATTGACAGTTAGCGGTGGTTCGCGGTTTCAGGGTTTGCTGGACTCAGTAGGTTCTGCTTGCCATACCCCGAACATTGTGGAAGACTTCTTGCTGCGTAGTCTTCAGTTGGGTTGAGTCCGCTGATGCGGTAAGGTGCGGTTTGGATTTATGGGGTGAGTACCCACTTTCTTCTTGTAGGAGTAGGGCTTTGGGTTACTTTAGTTAATGTTTCACCCATTGTAAGCCAGGAATAGATTGTAGAATGGAAAACTTTCGCATCTTTGGTTTCTTCTTGAGTAGTTTCTTTCTTAGGGTTTGTCGATCGCGGTGGTTCGATGTTACCACGTTGGCTGTGGTCCGTTTGTTGCCGCGATGAGTTGATAATGTCCGAAGTCACTGGGAACTACTTTTCTCTGTCTTTTTGATGGTGTTCTTCCTTCGTCTTCTGTGACAGAGCAGTGTAACCCAGGAGTCTCATCGAGGCTGAAGATGCTGAGGCTCAGAGGCTCCAGAAGGCTGCCCTTAACCTGTAAAACAGAGCCTCAATTATACTTTGAGAGCCTTTCCAATCTGCGTGCCAAATCAAATCCAATTCTTTGTCTTAGTAATTCTTTGTTGAATTTTGGCGGGCTCGTTAACGTTAGCTTGTTTAAGTTTGTGTCAATCTGTTGAATTCGAGTTGCGATTGTAAAAATTATTTTTGGTGTTTACGTTGTCTGCCTAGGCCTGGGTTTTCCATGCAGGCTGGATAGGTAATTAGCATTATGCATGTGCTGGATGGGTTTCATGCTTAGAGCTATGGCTGGCTATCTCTAGGTCAATTGTTGCTATGTTAATGTCTCCTAGGGAGCAGAGTTTTGGAGTTTACACAGCTCCCCTGACAATTTGTTTAGCTCCAATATCCCAAACAGCTCCAATCCCCAAAGACTGGCTTTTCAGAGGTAAGTGGTCCCCTGGTTTGCAACCCTTTTCCCTTGCTAAAAATCCCAAAGTTCACTTTAAGCGAGTCCAAAATGATCTTTCCTTAGGGTTTCTTCACACAGAGGGGGAATATTTGAATTTTGAGAAAACTTCAAGTTTTACAGTTCGCACCACATTTGTGCCCACCACCATTTAACCAGCACTGTTTTCGCTGTGCCCTCGAGCTCGTTTACACAGTCAGGTTATTTGCAGCTCCACACAGAGTAGTTGTGAGGTGTAACATTGGGACTCACCGGCTCTGATCTGCTGCTCTGCTCACAGTTTAACTTCCGCATAAGATAGTAGGTTAGACCTGTCAGCTTCATTCGCATAGACACAATTGTACTAAATTGAAAATATGTGGGACAATGTTTGGCGCAAAAACAAAAAAAAACTTACGAAATGCAACTGAAAATAAACTTTGCAAAATGCATTGGAGGAAAGAAGGAAAGGGTTGCATTTATACATTGCTTTTCACAGCCAATGATTTACTATTGTTATGTCGGCAAATGTGTGAACCAAAATGCACTTAGCAAGGTTTCACAAAACACATGAGATTACTAAAAGGTGAATCTGTTTCTGATGGTGTTGGCTGAGGAAGGAATGATGGGAAGCACTCTGGGAGAACTCCCTGCTCTTCTTCATAATTGCCATAGGGTCTTTTGCATCTGCCTGAACAGGCAAACAAATCTTGACTATAACACTGAATCTGAGACAGCACCTTCACCAATGCAATATTTCTTCAGTATTACACTGAAATGTCAGCCTAGATTGTGTGATTAATTCTCCAGTGCCGCTTAAACCCATGACCTTCTAATTTTGCAGTGTGTGTTACCACTGAATCAAGCTGACATTTGAAGAAGAACACAGATCTAGCAAAGAAGCCAAAAAGAATAAAATAGAAAACATTAGAACCAATTTCATTACCCGCAGCGTAATTAATATTGAATACTAATTGATTGCAAATAAAAGCTCAAGCATGCAGGTGTGAGGAACTATCAATCTGCTTAGGTGCTTTTATCCTGACTCTTAATTGATTTGGATTTCAGGAGATCACCATCTGTGAACTGGTTTCTGGATTTTATATTACCAAACCAGGCTTATAGTACTAAACCACCAGTAGAATTGTAGACCCAGTTTTTCATGAACTAATGGCTTCTTTTATGAAGGGTTAGTTGTGAAGTGCTCAAATACAACATTTTATGATTGAAATTATGCAAGATGGGAGAAAGAATGCCAGGCATCAGAGTCAGACTTCCCATTATATTGTCAGCCATACCTGCCAGGCTGGCATCCTTACCAGGTAATACCTGAGGGGAAACTTGTTCTGCAGGATTCAGGTGAACATGGATACAGTTGCACAAATATCCTCTTGCAGCAAGGACACCTACAACCAACCTGTACCACTATCACTAGTAGTCAAGGTCACTTTCCTCCCTCTGCCTGTTTCCAATCTAGCGTAGGAATCACCTTCAATATTAGCCAATGTGATGCTCACATATGTATCAAGCAGGTGACTTATGCACAGGTCATCTCTTTTGCCAAAACTATTTAATCTCCAGCCATGTAATTGAGTAGTAAGGTACTGCACCACTTGTTTCCATGTTTGCTTTGCCATCCCTTGGCTTTTACCAGCTACTTCTTTTCTCTGTACAGCTTATGTTAACTCTGAAACTATTTTAGTCTTCATATGCAGTGATTTATCTTTAGGCTTCAAGCCCCTGGCCTGAAAATTCCACAAGGTTGGCCTGACATGATCAGCAATCACTATACTTGGTGCATTTCAGGCCAACTGCTTGAGTGCTGGGCCCAGACATGTAATAGTCAACCTCAATCTGTTGTATTTCAAAAGCTAGTGAGTCAGCCTTCACATTTTGCCATTGTTTGCATTGTCCTTGCTGATGTTAAACTAGTGCGGCATTTTTCAACAATACAGCTGACTGAACACTTGATCAGTCAGCTGTGACAGCCTTGCATAACCATTCAGTCTTGGCTTATCTGCCTCCTCACTGCTGCCACTGGGTCTCACTGGCTGCCTGTTCCTGTCACACACGGCTTATGTCACTGCTTTCACTTCAATTCCAACTGCTCAACCGCCACCTCCCGGCTCAAGACATAAAAGAGAACAAGAATGTATCGGCGAGATGCACCACAGTTTGAGATCTGCAATTGATAAATTGTAAAATGTTTAATTAAGCTAAAAAGGGCACGAAGAAGAATCACAAAAATGAGAAACGGAAAAGAAAAATCAATAAAAGTAAAACAAAATTGCAGAATCAGGTACGAGAAGAACTTAATGAAAATAAATTACAGCTGGCAAAGTTTTAAAAGCCATTGCATTACAGAATTGATTAAACAATCCAACCTGGTACTGCGCGCACATAAATAAATTACCCATTCAAGGCTATATTTTCCTTTGTTTGTTAATTATAGTGATTGTATTCAAATCTACACTTGTGCTAAAATTAGCAATGATTTGGCCTGACTGAAGCTTTACACAATTGGGAATGGAATTGGCTATGTTTACATGAGTTTTTATTATTTTTAACAAAGACATAGAAACATAGAAAATAAGTGCAGGAGTAGGCCATTCAGCCCTTCGAGCCTGCACCGCCATTCAGTGAGATCATGGCTGATCATGCAAGACTTTGCACTGTGGCTCAGTGGGGAGCACCCTCACCTCTGTGTCAGAAGGTTGTGGGTTCAAGTCCCACTCCAGGGGCTTGAGCACAAAAAATCTAGGCTGACACTCCAGTGCAGTGCTCAGGGACTGTCTTTCACTTGAGACGATAAACCGAGGCCCTGTCTGCTCTCTCTCTCTCTCTCTCTCGAGTGGACATAAAAGATTCCATGGCACAGTTTCGAAGAAGAGAAGGGGAGTTATCCCTGGTGCCCTCGCCAATATTTATCCTTCAATCAACATAACAAATAACAATTATCTGGTCATTATCACATTGCTGTTTGTGGGAGTTTGCTTGTGTGCAAATTGGCTGCCGCATTTCCTACATTACAACATAAGAAACATAAGAAATAGGAGCAGGAGTAGGCGATTTGGCTCTGCCATTTAATAAGATCATGACTGATCTGATCTTGGCCTCAACTCCACTTCCCTGCCCGCTCTCCATATCCCTTGACTCCCTTATCATTCAAAAATCTGTATCTCCACCTTAAATATATTCAATGACCCAGCCTCCACAGCTCTCTGGGGTAGAGAATTCCAAAGATTCACGACCCTCAGAGAGAAGAAATTCCTCCTCATTTCCGTTTTAAATGGGAGACACCTTATTCTGAAACTGTGCCCCCTAGATCTGGATTCCCAAGTTCTTCTGTACTGCAGCATTTTGTAATTTCTCTCCATTTAAATAGAAACATAGAAACATAGAAAATAGGTGCAGGAGTAGGCCATTCAGCTCTTCGAGCCTGCACCACCATTCAATAAGATCATGGCTGATCATTCACCTCAGTACCCCTTTCCTGCTTTCTCTCCATACCACTTGATCCCTTTAGCCGTAAGGGCCATATCTAACTCCCTCTTGAATATATCCAATGAACTGGCATCAACAACTCTCTGCAGCAGGGAATTCCACAGGTTAACAACTCTCTGAGTGAAGAAGTTTCTCCTCATCTCAGTCCTAAATGGCCTACCCCGTATCCTTAGACTATGTCCCCTGGTTCTGGACTTCCCCAACATCGGGAACATTCTTCCCGCATCTAACCTGTGCCGTCCCGTCAGAATCTTATACATTTCTATGAGATCCCCTCTCATCCTTCTAAACTCCAGTGTATAAAGTCCCAGTCGATCCAGTCTCTCCTCATATGTCAGTCCAGCCATCCCTGGAATCAGTCTGGTGAACCTTCGCTGCACTCCCTCAATAGCAAGAACGTCCTTCCTCAGATTGGGAGACCAAAATTGAACACAATATTCCAGGTGAGGCCTCACCAAGGCCCTGTACAATTGAAGTAAGACCTCCCTGCTCCTATACTCAAATCCTCTAGCTATGAAGGCCAACATGCCATTTGCCTTCTTCACCCCCTGCTGTACCTGCATGCCAACTTTCAATGACTGCCAACTTTCAACAATAATTTGCTTTTTTATTTTTACTGCCAAAGTGGATAACCTCACACTTTCTCACATTATACTCCATCTGCTAAATGTTTGCCCACTCACTTAGCCTATCTCTGGGCTAGGACCTCTACTTTTTTTGCATGCTTAACGCCCACTTAACGCCCATTTTACCGCTGAAATGATGTATAACGCCCACATATCGCCCATTTTGACACAACTGACAGGCTTTTTTAGGAGACTTATCGCCGAGCGTTATTTTCCCCATGTGCTTAACACTGGGAAAAAAAATTACCACCCGCCCGCTTTTTTGGGATGTAATCAGCAGAATGGATGAAATCAACGGCCATAATATCGCCCAGCGTTACGTTCCATACGGAATTAACACCGAAATTCAATAATACCGGCCGCCCACTTTTTTTTGTCGTAAAGGACATATTTACCCAAACTAGCGGCCATGAAGATAGCCCATCGTCAATTTCACCGCCTCGCACACATATCGCCCAGAATATCGCTCCCTCAAAAAACTGCCCACAAAATGTGGAACTAACCGGAACGAACGCCAGCAGTGTGGCTGACATTTGTTAAATCCGACTCTTACGTGAAGAGCTGATATCGGAAAGATTTGCCTGAAAGAGCGCTGATGTGAGTGACAACGCTGACACACTGCTGTGTGTGTGCAGCTCAGACATCAATGGTGCCCATCATCTTGGTGCCAGTTAAAGTTTACGTTGATTGATGTTAAGTTGTATTTAACCTTTTCAAGGTAAGGAATTACCAGTGTGTAACGGTCCAGCTATCTGAGGCAAGGCACAACAAGGTTATGTTCAATAACAAAAGTTTAATACCAACATTGGTCTGACATCATAAGTATCACAGCCAATAACACCCAAACCCCACCCACATCCCACTTTTTGCACAATTGACATAAATCACATGTTCAACATGTCCAGCAACACAGAATACAAAGGCAAAGCAGGAGCGTGGTCCCCAGCCCCCATACATTGCAACAAATTGCATACACCCAGATGGGGATATAACACAGCCATCACCTGCGCATAAGCACCTCACTTTCCTTCCCCCCTCTCCTTCTTCTCCCCACCTCTACCCCATCCCCTCCTCGCTCCACGGCGCCTGGCCGAGGAGCTCCTCAGGTGGTGCCTCATTGGAGGGGATGAAGGCAGATGTGGTGGTTGCACGGGTACGGGAGTGGGGGGGTTGCCAAGGGGGAAACATTCTCTGATGCAGAAGCAGGATCTTAGTCCTTGCTCTCATCTGTCGTTCGCAGTGGTGGTGCGGAACCTAGGGGTGGAGTGCCGCGCTTGGGGACCACTGGGAGGCCTGTGGCAGCAGTGTTCCTGGCTATCACATCCAGGGCCTCCGCCATCCATGGAATGTACACGGACATGGTGGCCAGCTGTCGGGATATGCCCTCCCAATGCTTCGATGAGTTGGTCATCAATGTCTACAGTCCTCCTGGATAACTGTACCATCTCTTCACTGTCATGTCGCGCTCGTGGAATAGACTTGCCGCGTCCACGAGGCCTGCGTGGGGTTGGCGCCGTCCTGGGGACAAATGGGGTGCCATGTGGAGAGGTGCTTGGGGCCAGCACCTCCAGAGTGGAGGCAGGAATGACCGGAGGACCACTAGATGGCCTTGGGGTGGAATGGCTTCTGGAGCGTGGTGATGCAGGTTCTTCGAAGTCCACGCTCTCATCTGTCGAGAAGAGAACCAGTGGAATGACGGCCGAGAATTGGAGCTCCTCAGCACCAGATGTAGTAGGATTGTCCGCCGATTCCTGCCACGCGCCCCCAACTTCTGGCCTCTGTGGTCTTGCCTGGGGCTGCGCTGCTGGCTGAGCTGCAAAACATAACTTAGATTATTAGAGGAGGACGGGGTGCTAGGGTGACAAGGTAAGTCCAGCGCTACACACAGCATATGCATGGCAAAAGCACCACCGCTCTCAAAATGATCACAGACATCACATTTCATGACCATCAAGACATTGTGCATTGCAATGATTTTCATTAGGCCAGTTTTATTTCTATGACACTTTTAGAGATCATCTATCACATATGATTGTTCCGATATGAGTTTGTGTGGCATCTATAGATTTTACATGACGCAATGGTGTAAGCTTTACTCACGTGGCATCATTTCAGGGTCTGTAGATGCATCCGTGGCTGCCCGGGGGTGCTTCCCCACGAGTGCGAGCACTCGCTCCTCCATCTCAGTGATGTCACTGGGGACTGGTGGCCCCCCACCCGTTCGCCTCTGCATGGATCTCATCATCGATCTCTTCTTCTGTAAAAGATGACAGAACGACATGGCATGAGATCATTTTGTGATATTATTGCTAGGTACTGTCACAGACACTGATACAACACATAATCGACAGATGTAATCATGATTATTATGATTATCATTCTTTACCTAAAGACATACACTATGACTGCAGGCTTTGAGTAAAACATTCCCGGTAAAAGTGCAAGACCTCACATCTGCTGATAGTCACTCATGGCTGTTACAAATCAAATTATATAAATACATAAGTGCATGTAAATCAATATAATACTTACTCTTGCGGATCCCACAGGGTTGTTCCATCGTTTGCAGTATTGGTTGCCCTCATGTACCTCGTTGGTCACCGACGAGACCACCTCTGCTATCTCGGTCCATATCCACTGGTAAGCCTTTGATGTGGGCTTCCCACGCCCACCCTGTGTCAAATCACCCCAGCGTAACTCGGCCTCCTGCAGGAGGGAGGCAATTGCCTCATCCGAGAACCTCCTCACTCTTTTGCGCCCTCCAATGTGCTCCTCTCCCACATCACTGTTCTCTCTAGCATCAGTCTCCACAGCGTGCTGTAATGCCTCTTTCTCTCTCTCCATTATAGGCCAAATTTGGTCAAATATGTGGCTGGTAACAGCTAATTTTTGTTTGCCTACTTGCTGTGAAGCTCTAAAGTCTCCCTCCTTCCTCCCAAAGCAGTCACACCACACCCAGCCACGCTTTCAGTCCCTCTGAGCTCCCTCTCTCTCTGTCTCCTCTTCTGCGCATGTTATGATAATCCTTGACCTCCAGAATTTTGGGAATCAAGCGTTGCCATGCCGTTGCTAAGGACGGCCACACTTTACGGCAGAAGGCCAAAAAAATGTAATGCAACCGCCCATTTGATATCGCTCGCGGTAACGCCCATTGTCAAAAATGTAAACTAGGTGTTTTGAGAATGGGCGAGAAGCCGGTGATCTGAAAACCCTTTTTTAACGCCCGGAAATAATGCCCATTTTTGGGCGATAAGCACAAAAGTGGAGATTCTAACCCTATATCCCTTTGCAGGGTTCTTGGCGTCCTCCTCTCAACTTGCTTTTCCATCCATCTGTGTATCATCAGCAAATTTGGCTACATTACACTCGGTCCCTTCATCCAAGTCATTAATATAGATTGTAAATAGTTGAGGCCCCAGCAATGATCCCTGTGCACCCCACTAGTTACAATTTGCTATCCTGAAAATGACACATTTATCCCGACTCTCTGTTTTCTGTTAGATAGCCAGTCCTGTATCCATGCTAATATCGTACCCCCAACTCCATGGGCTCTTACCATGTGCAATAACCTTTTATGTGGCACCTTATCGAACGCCTTCTGGAAATCAAAACACACAACATCTACTGGTTTCCCCTATATCTACTCTGCTTGTTATATCCTCAAAGAACTCCAGCAAATTTGTCAAACTTTATTTCCCCTTCATAAAACCATGCTGAATCTGCTTGACTGTATTATGATTTTCTAAATGTCCTGCTACTACTTCCTTAATAATGGACTCCAGCAATTTCCAAAAGACAGATATTAGGCTAACTGGTCTATAGTTTCCTACTTTCTATCTCCCTCCTTTCTTAAATAGGGGGATTACAATTGCAGTTTTCCAATCTGATGGGACCTCACCAGAATACAACAGTGAGTACACTCCAAAAAAGTACTCGACTGGCTGTAAAACATTTTGAGATGTCTGGTGGTCATGAAAGGCGCTATCTCAATTCAAATCATTCTTTCTTTCTTTACTTTTATTACTGGTGCTTAAATACTCTGGAAAGGAAGGATCATTGCAAAGCTAGAATATGTGAGGTGCAAAAATAATTTTACATTTTTCGTAATTTCAAATGTCAATGCTCCTGTGGTGTAAAGAAGATTGTCTTTTGATGATACAGTCAACATACTGTGTCACTGAATCTTTATTATATAAAGATTACAATTCAGCGTACTTAAAAAAACATGATGAAAAATGTTAAATGAGTTTGCACCCTAACTACCCTAGTTCTGCAGTAGTTTTCACCCTCCAAATTATTCAACCATTAGCAATAAAATTAAGTTTAAAGAAATGTATTTTTTATTTAGGTAGTTTCCAGTGGAATAATTTGTTCTAAATGCCAGCACTTTAAAAGGACACCATGGCCAAGGCGTCGGATTAGCATCAGATGACGGCATCGCGAAGGGAATGCACTCAAAGACGTTGAACCGAGGCTCACTGGAAATTGGACTTGGGGCCTCATCTGCAAAAAACCAGCGTGCTGCGAACATCAATCAGGCATCCAATGCAGCTCGCCGGTCGGAGTCTCAGACACAGAGCTGGCCCACAGGTAGGTTCTGGTGGGGGTGCAGGTGGGGCATGGGGAGGTGTAGCTGGGTGAGCCCAGGATGGTAGTGGTCTGCCATACTGTTGTGGAGCCAAGAGGAGATTTCATTTCCTTGCAGATGACTGTTGATATAGGCTGATCCCAACATATTCTACAACAAATACTGAGCCATACACACACACACACATCAAAATAGCTGATCTAGTTAATAAAAATTGGTGAGCAGCTTCAATTCCAGTTATTTTCCCATGCAGCAGAAGGCATCATTCTCCTGGTTCTACTGACTGTCCAGTCACTTTAAAGGACTAAAGATTTGTGGCTGCCATGTGAGTTGCCGGTGCCACCGTGGACTCGGATTAATGGCCGCTGTAAATGGATGAAGTACTGCAGAAGAAAAATTCACTCTGGGGGCTAAAGATTTTTAACCCAGTGCTAACTTCCCATGTAACACCCTCCTGGTGGTGTTAGTGCAGGTATGGGAGTCAAATTTGCCATCCATAAGCGGCATTCAATGGTCCAACAGCCTCTGGAAGTGAGGCATTATGGGAAATTAAAAGGGCACTGCCGTGAAAGGGCCTTCTGAACTACTAAAAAATTTTAAAAAGTGAAAAAATACAGTTTTCAGCTGTTATGTATGCAACATCTTGTAACCAGCATTCTACCGCCATCAGAGGGCACATCTGTTGGCGTCCCAAGGGATCCTAGCATCCCTTGGGAGCACTTCATATAAGCAGGCCTCCCATGCTGTGCCAGCACTCTGGAGTCAGAATAAAGAGACTAAGGTCACACTTACTCATGTCTACAGTACTCAGTCACATTGCTTTATTTGAGACTTACCAACTGGCGACGAGTAATAGATAATGAACCGCCACGCGAAAATTCAGAGAACCGTTGGTAGTCTGGAGAAATTCTCAGAAGGTGGTGATTGGGAAGCCTTCATGGAGTGACTCAACCAATACTTCATGGCCAGCGAGCTGGAAGGAAATGAGAACGCTGCCAAACGAAGGGCGATCCTCCTCACCGTCTGCGGGGCAACAGCCTATGGCCTCATGAAGAATCTTCTTGCTCCGGTGAAACCAACAACCAAATCGTATGAAGAACTGTGTATTCTGGTCCGGGAGCACCTAAATCCGAAGGAAAGTGTTCTGATGGCAAGGTTTCGATTTTATACATGTCAACGGTCTGAAGGGCAGGAAGTGGCAAGCTACGTCGCCGAACTAAGGCACCTTGCAGGACATTGCGAATTCGTTGGATTCCTGGAGCAAATGCTAAGAAACTTTTTTGTGCTTGGCATTGGCCATGAGGTTATCCTTCGCAAACTATTGACTGTTGAAACACCGAACCTGAGCAAAGCCATAACGATAGTCCAGGCATTTATGTCCACCAGCGATAACACCAAACAAATTTCACAGCATAAAGATGCATTGGCAAGTACTGTACACAAAGTAATGTCGTTTTCAGGCAGGAATGCATATGGCAGAATGTACACGCCTGCAGCTGCAATACCTCAGATGACTCAGAGTCCACCATCAAGTGTGAATGCGAGGCAATTAACACCTTGTTGGAGCTGCAGAGGTGATCATCGAGGCGACCAATGCCACTTCAAACACTATGCGTGCAAAGGCTGTGGAACAATGGGACACCTCCAGCGAATGTGCAGACGAGCTGCAAACTCTGCAAACCACCATATTGTAGAGGAAGACCGATCCATGCCGGATCAAACTGAATTAGAGACTCGAACTGAGGAGGAAGAAGTGTACGGGGTATACACCTTCACCACAAAATGTGCACTGATCATGTTAAAAGTTGAACTGACCGGAATTCCAGTATCCATGGAATTGGATACGGATGCGAGTCAGTCTATGATGAGCAAAAAGGCCTTCGAGAGGCTATGGTGCAACACTGCACAAACGCCCAAGTTGAGCCCTATTCATACCAAGCTGAGAACTTACACTAAAGAGCTGATCCCTGTAATTGGCAGTGCAACAATAAACATCTCCTATGATGGAGCAGTGCATGAACTACCAAGATGGATTGTACCAGGAGATGGCCCCATACTGTTCGGCAGAAGCTGGCTGAGAAAAATCCACTGGAACTGGGACAACATCTGAGCGCTTTCATCGTCGACGTTGCCTCATGTGCCCAGGTTTTGAGCAAGTTCCCGTCGTTGTTTGGGCCAGGCATCGGAAATTTCTCTGGGGCGAAGGTGCAGGTCCACTTGGTTCCCGGTACACGATCCGTCCACCACAAGGCACATGCGGTGCCATACATGATGCGAGAGAAAGTGGAGATTGAGCTGGACAGGCTGCAACGAGGGGGCATCATCGCACCGGTTGAGTTCAACGAGTGAGCCAGTCCGATTGTTCCAGTTCGCAAGGGCGATGGCACGGTCAGAATTTGTGGGATGATAAAGTAACGATTAACCATTTTTCGCTGCAGGACCAGTATCTGCTACCCAAGGCAGACGACCTATTTGCGACGCTAGCAGGAGGAAAGACGTTCACCAAGTTGGACCTGACCTCGACCTACATGATGCAGGAGCTGGTGGAATCTTCGAAAGGCCTCACCTGCATCAACACCTACAAAGGTCTGTTCATCTACAATAGATGTCCGCTTGGGATTCAATCAGCTGTGGCTAATTTTCAAAGGTACATGGAGAGTCTGTTAAAGTCGGTTCCGCGCACCGTGATTTTCCAGGACGACATACTGATCACAGGTCAGGACACCATCGAACACTTGCAGAACCTGGAAGAGGTTCTACGTCGGCTAGATAGTGTGGAACTCGGGTTGAAATGCTCGAAGTGTGTTTTCCTGGTGCTAGTGGTCGAGTTCTTAAAGAGAAGAATCGCGGCAGACTGCATCAGACCCACCGACGCCAAGACGGAGGCCATCAAGAACGCGCCGAGACCACAGAACATGATGGAGCTGCGGTCGTTCCTGGGACACTTCAATTATTTTGTTAATTTCCTAACCGGGTTAAGCATCTTGCTAGAACCTCTACATGTGTTGCTACGCAAGGAAGATTCCTGGGTATGGGGGAAATCACAAGAGACTGCTTTTGACAAAGCCAGAAATCTGTTATGTTCCAACAAACTGCTTGTTCTGTATGACCCATGTAAATGTTTAGTGCTAGCTTGTGATGCGTCTTCGTACGGGGTCGGGTGTGTGTTATAACAAGCAAACGAAGCGGCAACATTGCAACCGGTCGTTTATGCGTCCAGGAGTTTGTCCAAGGCCGAAGGGCCTACAGCATGATTGAAAAAGAAGCTCTAGCATGCGTTTATGGGGTGAAAAAAATGCACTAGTATCTGTTTGGGCTTAAGTTCGAGTTAGAAACTGGCCGCTCATATCGCTATTCTCAGAGAGCAAAGGTACAAATACCAATGCATATGCTCGCATCCAAAGATGGGCGCTCACGCTGTCTGCGTATAACTATGTAATTCACCACGGGCCAGGCACAGAAAACAGCACTGATGCTCTCAGTCGGCTACCATTGCCCACCACCAGCATGGAAATTGCACAGCCTGCAGACTTGCTCTTAGTGATGGATGCATTTGAAAACTAAAAGTCACCCGTTACGGCACGCCAGATCAGGACATGGACCAGCCAGGATCCTTTACTGTCCCTTGTAAAAAACTGTGTCCTCCATGGGAGCTGGTCCAGCATTCCAGCGGAGATGCATGAAGAGATCAAGCTGTTCCAGCGGCACAAAGACGAAATGTCCATACAGGCGGACTGTCTTTTGTGGGGTAATCGTGTGGTTTTGCCTTCGAAAGGCAGGGAAACGTTCATATGTGAACTATACAGTACCCACCCAGGAATAGTAATGTGAAAGCTACAGCCAGATCCCATGTGTGGTGGCCTGGCATCAACTCAGATTTGGAGTCTTGCATGTGCCAATGCAACACTTGCTCTCAACTGAGCAATGCACCCAGGGAGGCACCGCTAAGTTTGTGGTCATGGCCCTCCAAACCGTGGTCTACAATCCACGGTGACTTCACTGACCCGTTTCTAGGCAAAATGTTTTTGGTTGTTGTGGATGCTTATTCAAAATGGATTGAGTGTGTAATAATGTCTGTAGCACGTCCACTGTCACCATCGAAAGCCTACGAGCCATGTTTGCCACGCACGGCCTGCCTGATGTCCTTGTCAGCGACAATGGGCTGTGCTTCACCAGCGCTGAATTCAAGAAATTCATGACCCCCAATGGGATCAAGCACGTCACATCTGACCCGTTCAAGCCCGCATCCAACGGGCAGAACGGGAAGTCCAAACCATCAAGCAATGCTTGAAACGCGTGTCGGAAGGCTCCATGCAAACCCGCCGGTCCCGAGTCCTGCTCAGCTACCGCACAAGACCCCACTCGCTCACCAGGGTTCCCCCTGCCGAACTGCTCATGAAAAGGGCACTCAAAACAAGGCTCTCTCTAGACCACCCTGATCTGCATGATCATGTCGAGGGCAGGCGGCATCAACAAAGCATGTACCATGATGATGCAAATTCGTCACGCAATATTGAAGTTAATGACCCTGTATTTGTACTCAACTATGGACATGGTCCCAAATGGCTTGCTGGCACTGTCGTAGTCAAAGAAGGGAGTAGGGTGTTTGAGGTCAAACTTGCAAATGGACTAACTTGCAGAAAGCATTTGGACCAAACCAAACTGCGATTCACAGACAGCCGCAAGCAACCTGAAGAGGACAGCTCCAACTTCAACCCTCCGATACACACACAAGTGGCAACCGACATCACGGTTGACCACGAAGCTGAACCCACCATCCCCAGCAGCCCAGCAAGACCAGCTGTGCAGCAGCCCAGCGAAGGCCCAACCAACTCACCTGCACCTGTGTTTGTACTGAGACGATCGACTAGGGAGCAGAAAGCCCCAGATCGTCTCACCCTGTAAATAAGTGTCCTGTTTAAAAAAAGAGGAGAGAGAAAACAGAAAATTATAGACCGGTTAGCCTGACATCGGTCGTGGGGAAAATGTTGGAATCAATTATTAAAGATGTAATAGCAGCGCATTTGGAAAGCAGTGACAGGATGGATTTATGAAAAGGAAATCATGCTTGACAAATCTTCTAGAATTTTTTGAGGATGTAACTAGTAGAGTGGACAAGGGAGAACCAGTCGATGTGGTGTATCTGTACTTTCAAAAGGCTTTTGACAAGGTCCCACACAAGAGATTAGTGTGCAAAATTAAAGCACATGATATTGGGCGTAATATATTGACATGGATAGAGAACTGGTTGGCAGACAGGAAACAAAGAGTAGGAATAAACGGGTCCTTTTCAGAATGGCAGGTAGTGTCTAGTGGGGTACCACAAAGTTCAGTGCTGGGACCCCAGCTATTTACAATATACATTAATGATTTAGACAAAGGAATTGAATGTAATATCTCCAAGTTTGCAGATGACACTAAGCTGGGTGGCAGTGTAAGCTGTGAGGAGGATGCTAAGAGGCTGCAGGGTGACTTGGACAGGTTAGGTGAGTGGGCAAATGCATGGCAGATGCAGTATAATGTGGATAAGTGTGAGGTTATCCACTTTGGTGGCAAAAACAGGAAGGTAGAATATTATCTGAATGGTAACAGATTAGGAAAAGGGGAGGTACAATGAGACCTGGGTGTCACGGCACAACAGTCATTGAAAGTTGGCATGCAGGTACAGCAGGCGGTGAAGAAGGCAAATGGCATGTTGACCTTCATAGCGAGAGGATTTGAGTATAGGAGCCCCCCCCCCCCACCCCTTTTTAGCCAGGGAGCACTTGTTTAAAGTGCACAACTAAAATAGTTGAGTATAGGAGCAAGGAGGTCTTACTGCAATTGTACAGGGCCTTGATGAGGGCAGACCTTGAATATTGTGTACAGTTTTGGTCTCCTAATCTGAGGAAGGACATTCTTGCTATTGAGGGAGTGCAGCGAAGGTTCATCAGACTGATTTCCAGGATGGCACGACTGACATATGAAGAAAGATTGGATTGACTAGGCTTATATTCACTGGGAATTTAGAAGAATGAGAGGGGATCTCATAGAAACATATAAAATTCTGACGGGATTGGACAGGTTAGATGCAGGAAGAATGTTCCCAATGTTGGGGAAGTCCAGAACCAGGGGTCACAGTCTAAGGATAAGGGGTAAGCCAATTAGGACTGAGATGAGGAGAAACTTCTTCACTCAGAGAATTGTGAACCTGATGAATTCTCTACCACAGAAAGTTGTTGAGGCCAGTTCGTTAGATGTATTCAAAAGGGAATTAGATGTGGCCCTTACGGCTAAAGGGATCAAGGGGTATGGAGAGAAAGCAGGAATGGGGTACTAAATTTGCAAAAATGATCAGCTATGATCATATTGAATGGCGGTGCAGGCTCGAAGGGCCGAATGGCCTACTCCTGCACTTATTTTCTATGTTTCTATGTTTCTATTGACTTTTGGGGGGGGGGGGTAGTGATGTTATGTATGCAACACCTTGTAACCAGCATTCTACCACCATCAAAGGGCGCATCTGTTGGCGTCCTACGGGATCTCAGCATGACTTGGGAGCACTGCATATAAGCAGGCCTCCCATGATGTGCCAGCACTCTGGAGTCAGAATAAAGAGACTAAGGTCACACTTACTCAAGTCTACAGTACTCAATCACATTGCATTATTTGAGACATAACATCAGCTCTTATGGGCTTTAAAATATTTAACATTAAAAAGGTTTCCCAAATGAGAGTCTTCACCTCTCAAAACTGAATTCCCTTCCGAACTTCAAAAAATGGGAAAAGTGCTTCAGCACTAACACAAATGGCTCATCAAGCCAGGGGAGGCTTTGTGCAGGTGGTCAAACTGCAAGAGAGATCCTCTACCCACAGAGGCCAGGAGGCCCTCCAGAATGAACAATGTGGGAGTACATTACCAAGGTCATCACTGCTCGTAGTGTCGCCCCCACCACCTGACTCCAGTGTCCAAAGAAGCTTCATGATCTCAGACCACTGGTCAAGGTCAGTGAAGGCATCTTTAAAAGATGTTACCTACAAACTGAACAATTAGCTCAATGCACAACCCCCAATCAGTCACCTTCCAACAATCTGCACCAATGACGAGGCACATCTCGTATTCCTAGCCTCACCTCACCACCTTGGAGAAGGCGGTGCAGGTCATTTTTAGCAGTGATATGGTTGATCCCTTGGCCAGCAGCGGTGCAGATAGGATACAAGATGCAGATATCCTCGTATGTTATCCTCCTTCTGGCATGCACCTGTAGGCTTCCTGCTCTCCCATCAACACAACTCCACCCTTGTGTCTTCCTCATTTCACACACCCAAGAAATACATCCTGCCCAGTCAGTGGGACTGTAGGTGGATGATTCCATCCCAGATATCCCAACCACAAAGGGGCTGTCTGGGATGCATCCTTCCTTCTGCTTCCTTTTCTTCTGCTTCCTCCTCTTCTGCTTAGTCCTCTTCTCTTTCCTCCTCTTGGGCCTCCTCCTCTTCTGCATTTTCCTCTTCCCTCTGTGAGTGGATGCTGTAAATCTGAAATGGCAACTTAAAATGCTGTAAATACTCCAGAGGTCAGGCAACATCTTGACCTGAGACATGAAATCGGTTTCTCTCTCCACGGATGTTGCTTGAGCTGCTGAGTATTTGCAGCATTTTCTGTCATCTCAGAGGCCTTTGTTTCCTATCCGTGGCCTTGCAAGCATCCAGCAACACTCCCTATACATTTAAAAAATTTTAAACATGTATTGCAGTAAACCACTTCTGCAATAAAATCAGGAAAACCCAATCCAAGGGCTGGATTTTGTGCTTTTGCGATCTTGGGGCTTCAATTGCGGTGGGGCGTTAAAGATAGCGCCTGAAAATAGTTAGCGCCTTCAACTGTAAGTTTTGGCAAAAATGTAAGCTGGAGGAGCACTGCCGTTAACTCAGGCATGCACAATGGACTTTACGCGCCCGAGCCTAAACTTGTGGCGGAGAAGGAAGTGGCCATTTTGCGATTGCGCAGTAAAAGAAAAATTCCCGGTGCAAGCGCTAATTCAGGGCGCGGCAGCTTCCTGCGCTCATCTGAACCGCCCCACTTCATCCACTTCTGCAGAGATGGAGGAGCAGGAGGGAAGGCAGCATGCAAGGTACTTCCCCAATGAGGTGAGCGAGGTCTTAGTCCACGCAGTGGAGAGGAGGTAGGCCTCATTCCATCTTGCCAGGGAAGCCAGACCACTCCCACCAATATTCAAAAGTCTGTGGAGGGAGATTGCACAGGAGGTCTCTGCTGCAGTCACTGTGCTCAGAACCATGACACAATGTAGAAAAAAGTTTAACGACCTTACCAGTATTGTCAGGGTGAGTACCATTTACATTCATGTGTGCCTCCTATTCTTCTAACATGAATTACAGACACCATGTGAAGTCTTCCGTGTATATGGTCCCGCTCAAAAGTCTTGCTGTCTGTGGGGTGGCTTTCACAAGGTATAAGAAAGGTGAAGGATGACTTCTCTCCCCATTGCCTCCGAATGATCGATGCACATAAATTCAATCATTTAGATCCTTCCTCACAATACACTCCCACTGCTGCTATGGGTTTTATAAAGGTCACCTATGTTACATCCCTCTCACCTCCTAACAATCGCTCACAAAGCTCATGCAACATCCACACAGATTGAACGGAAGTCATCAGAACATCCCCACAGTCTCACCTATTGGAGTATGGTTGACATATGTGGCACAGCAGGAGATAAACCCTTTCTGAAACCTTCCTATTTTTCTCTTTGCAGTCGAAGCACTCTCACAACAGGATGGAGCAACTGCACATAGGCAGGGGTCTACCTCAACTATTGCAGCTAACTGATGTCGAGGAACGGGTATCCGCACTCATTGGAGAACCAGCTCTGGCAGTTGCCGGGGCGATGCTGAACCCCCTTTGGGTAGTGAGGGTATGTAAATGGATAGGGCGACTGAAGAAACTGCATTGAGACGTATAATGAAGTGCCTTCAAATAAACACATGCAATGCCACCTTCCTCATGTTACCCTGCCCCCTCCCCTGCTGCTAACCACATGCATGTTTTTTTTGTGCTTGCAGAAGAACAGCCACAATCGTGCCAGCTTTCCCGGGAACCTTCACCTCTGGCCATGGCATGTGATGACGAGGCTGCGGACACAATCCAGATGACTGAGCCACAGAGCCCACCAGTTACCCCGACTCAAGAGAACTTCTTTCTTAGGCAGTTCCTCGGAATTGAGGATGACTTGCTTCCACACTTATATGAGTTCTCAGGTGACTGAAGAAACCAATGTGGGATCTACAGTTTCTGTCACAGGTGGGGCAGACAGTGGTTGAAGGGATGGGTGGGTGGGATGCTTAGGTGGTCGTGCGCTCCTTCCGCTGTTTGCACTTGGCTTCCGCATGCTCCCGGCAAAGAGACTCAAGGTGTTCAGCGCCTGCCCGGATGCTTCTCCTCCAATTTGAACGGTCTTGGGCCAGGGATTCCCAGGTGTCAGTGGGGATATTGCACTTCTTCAATGAGTCTTTGATGGTGTCCTTGAAACGTTTCCTCTACCCATCTGGGATTCGTTTGCCGTGTCGGAGCTCTGAGTAGAGCGCCTGTTTTGGGAGTCTAGTATCGGGCATGCGGACGATGTAGCCTGCCCAACAGAGTTGATCTGGCATGATTAATGCTTCGATGCTGGGGATGTTGGCCTGAGCGAGATCACTGACGTTGATGCACCTATCCTGCCAATGGATTTAAAGGATCTTGCAGAGGCAGCATTGGTGGTACCACATCAAGAGACCACATCTGGTGACAAAGAACATTTTGCGGGGTTTGAGTCTTCGGAGGCTCTTGGCCCCAGTTGCCTACAGCAACGCAGTGCGAGAGAGGAATCTCACAGGCCACCTCTCCGGAGGGTGAGTCAGCAAATTCGGTCTGCTCAACATCAGGCAGACATGGAACTGGACTTGGTGGAAATGTCCAGGGAAAACACAGGAATGCACCGTGAGCTTATGGATACATTGAGATGGATCCCAGAGAGCACTGATAAGCTTGCTGCGACTATTGTGGAGGCAGCATCATGGATTGTCAATGCAACTCAGGACTCCAGCGAGGCCATCATTGCCCACACACAGAGGCTGGTGGCCTCGAGCAGCGACAGTAGTGTTCCAGAGTGTGTGGCGCGTGTCCTTGATAATGTCACAGCCTCAGGTGCATCGCAGGCACAAGCTTGGTGATCTGATGCGGTCGATGACTGCTGCCATCCTCTCTGCATTCCCCACTGTCCAACAGGGAAGGGATGGTGCTGAGGCAGACCAGCAAGTTGTGGAGACACATCATGCTCCAGATGCTGAGGCTCAGCTCTGTCGGAGAGTCAGTGGCTTCCAGGAAATGGAAGGTGCTCTCCTTCCTCAGGATGACAGCATTCCAGCTCCCGCCACTGACTCACCAACCATGCATCATACATGGTTCACACCCCAGCCACCAGTGACTGCTTCTGCTGATGATGAGGTGCAGCAGTCCGCAGACGGGCCTTCCAGGCCAAGAGCTGGTCCAGGACATCCTCAGACGCCGTCTGCACTGTCTGCCCTCAAAACAGAGGTCCTCTAGCAGCCTTGTAGGCACTGAGGTCTCATTGAGGAGGATCAGCAGGCGTGCGAGGGGGATGAAGAGAAGGGGGAGGGAAAGTGTGGCTAAGGGCCATTAAGGGATGGCATAAGGTTGTGCTGATGCATTTCTGTTGAATGAGTAAAAGTGTAAATAATTGTATGTGAACAAATGACTTATTTTGGATTGATTGTTTTATGTTTAATTAGGTTCTGCTTCATCATTGTTTCATTTGGAGTTGTTGGGGATGATATTGTTTATTATTAATCTTTATAAAAATGTTTCTTTGACTTTTGCCATTAATGTCTTGTGTCTCATTGCAGAATTCAGTGTAGATGGGCCACCATAGTGGCACAGAGTCACGAATCAAAGCTTCAACCCCACCTTCCCCATTCAAGGAAACCGGTCAATGATGAGCTGGTGATGTAAGGCTCTTGCTGCGGCTACATCTCCACGCTGCCTCCCCTGTGGTGCTGCTGGATCCGCAATGGGTTCCTTGTCAGGCTCGTCTTCCTTGTCCTCCTCCTCCTGAGGTGGTCCTGCAATGCCCACTGGCAATGCCTGGCCCCTCATGATGACCAAGTTGTGTAGCATGCATCACATCACATTGAATTCGGAGACCTGTTGATGGGGGTATTGAAGGCTGCCTCCAGAGCGGTCCAGGCATCGGATGTGCTCCTTGAGCATGACAATTGTCTGTTCAATCATGTCGCAGGTGGCTGCATGGCTGTCATTGTAGCACTGCTCGGCTTCTGTGGCAGGGTTCCGGAGGGGGGTCATGAGCCAGGTGTCCAAGCCGTATCCTTTGTCCCCGATTAGCCAGCCCTGCCCTTGTCTTTGTCACTGAAACATTCGTGAGACACCGCTCTCACACAAGAGCATCTTGTGCACTCTCTGGATAGTGGGCATTCACTGTGAGGATGCATTGCATGTGGTCACAGACCAGCTGAATGTTTAGGGAGTGGTACTCCTTTCGGTTTCTGAACACTTCTACATTGTGTAATGTTGCTCGCAAAGCCACGTGTGTGCAGTCAATGGCTCCTTGAACCTTTGGGAAGCCCGCAATTCTTCCAAACCCTAAAGCCCTCTCATTCTGGCTGTACCTGCTCATTGGGAACATTATGAAGTCCATTCTGCGTGCGTACAGTGCCCTTGTAACCTGACGAATGCAGCAATGTGCTGTGTGTTGCGAGATGGAGCATATATCCCCTGATGCTGTCTGGAAAGAGCTGGAGGCATAGAAGGCCATCGCCACAGTCACCTTCACCTTGACGGGCAGCGCAGTCCTGTTGGCACTGGTAGGCTGTAGGAGCGAGCTGGCATATCTTTGTCAGCACTTCTTTTCGGAAGAGCAACATTCTACCGCACTGCGCCTCAGAGAGCTGGAGGTATGAGCGATGTTCCCTGTAAACCCATGGGGAGTAAGGCCTCTGCCGCCTACGTCTGTGACCTCTTCGGATCCATGACCTGACATGGCCGAGAACCCTTCTTCCAGCTTGAAGCCGGCTTCCAATAGCAACCAGCATGATACGCTGGGGAATTAGTATTGCTCCTATTGAAATCTTTCACTGACCTTGTATGCAAAATGTGCCGGTTCCAACTCGGAGCTTCACGCAGCATTCTGCGCGCAACCATAACCATCACTGACAACTGTGATATAAAATCCGCCAGCTTCCATTTAAATATGCCACCATTAGCGCCTGCTGCACCCTGAGACCGCCAGTTTTTTTCAGGCTTTTCCCGGGCCAGGCGTAAGGGCCGAAAGTTCCATCCGGGGCACGAGTGCAGTTTTGCACGATGATTGATGTCATAATCACACTAAAACTGGACGGCGGGGCGGTAAGTTTTTGGGCTGGTGCTAATCAATAGCCGAATCTACCGGCCAGGCACTAAATCCTGGATGCCCGGCATTACACCCCAAAACAGCCGGGGCGCTAACTGAAGCGCAAATAAAGGCCAAAAATTTAAAATTTATCCCCAAAAACTTAACTGCAAACTTATCTGAAAGATGTGTGTGTCTCCCTTTAAGAGGTGCTAACAATGCCTGTCAGTCTTCTGCACACTGGGTTTACCTGGCGAACCTAGGACCCAGCGCTGAACTCAATGCAAAAGTCCAAGTTCACTGTAGTGATGTTAAGTCAGCATTGCATTCTAATTGACGGTGCTTCTCCCTCATTTTAATTTGCAGGGCAATGGATCTTACTGGCCGTGCTGCAGGGCCTAGGAAAATGGAAAACGTTACGGGACCTGCCACCAGCTGGCGAAAGAATGTTAAGCCTTCGAATTTTTTGTCCCCTTCTGGCAAAATTTGACTACTCCAGCAGGAAAGATGTAGGCCAGGATTTTCCTCTGCTATCCTGCCCCAAATTGGAATGTGATAGTTTCTCAGGGCAGGATCCTTCAACAATGAACTTCCCTCCATCATAAGCTCAGAAGTGAGGATGTTCGCTGATGATTGCAGTGTTCAGTTCCACTCGCAACTCCTCAGTTAAAGAAGCAGTCCAAGCCTACATACAGCAAGATGTTGACAACATTCAGGCTCGGGCTGATAAGTGCTAAGTAACATTCACAACACACACAAGTGCTAGGCAATCACTATCTCCAACAAGAGGGAGTTTAGCCATCTCCCCATGACATTTAACTGGAGTGCCATCGCCGAATCCCCCACCATCAACATCCTGTAGGTTATCATTGATCAGAAACTTAAGTGAACCAGCCACATAAATACTGTGGCAACAAGAGCAGGTCAGAGGCTGGATATTCTGTGATGGGTGTCTCACCTCCTGACTCCTCAAAGCTTTTCCACCATCTACAAGGCACAAGTCAGGAGTGTGATGGAATAGTCTCCACTTGCCTGGATGAGTGCAGCTCCATCACTTAAGAAACAATGATGGTTTAAAAGGGGCCAAAAGCAAATTGGTCCCATTTTCCTGGGTTCTTCTTCCCCACAAGGCTGTTAGACCCAACTCTTCTCAAAACTGCCAGATCCCATCAACACCCAATGCTGCTAGACTCTACCCCCACCCCATCCCCAATGCCCCAAATCTTATCACCAGTCCTCCTGGATATCAGGACCCCCAATATCCATATAGCTCCCACTCCCAGATCCCAGAAGCCCCTCCAATGCTCACACACCTCTGGACCACATTCCCAGTGCTCCTTAATTACAGGATTCCTCTCCAAATGATCTCAAATCCCAGGACATGCCCAAGAATTTCCAGAACCGCCATCTCCAGTGTTACCAGAATCCTGGGATTGCCTTCCCAGTGCTCCAACACCCTGAGACCCTTCCTATAAATGGTTCTTGACTCCATTATAGTACTGCCAGACCTCGGAACTCCTTCCCAGTACTCTTAAGTCTGAGACCACAATACTGATAAGTCAGTATCCGGGTAATGCTACTTGGTATAACATCCATTTTCTTATAAAACCTCTGACTTACTGCGAACAAATGCCGTGGGAGATAGAAACATAGAAACATAGAAATTAGGTGCAGGAGTAGGCCATTTGGCCCTTCGAGCCTGCACGGCCATTCAATAAAATCATGGCTGATCATTCAACCTCAGTACCCCTTTCCTCCTTTCTCTCCATACCCCTTGATCCCTTTGGCCGTAAGGGCCAAATCTAACTCCATTTTGAATATATCTAACGAACTGGCCTCAACAACTCTCTGCAGTAGGGAATTTCACAGGTTAATCACTCTCTGAGTGAAGAAGTTTCTCCTCATCTCGGTCCTAAATGGCTTACCCCTTATTCTTAGACTGTGACTCCTGGTTCTGAAACTCCCCAGCAACGGGAACATTCTTACTGCCTCTAACCTGTCCAGTCCCGTCAGAATTTTATGTTTCTATGAGATCCCCTCTCATTCTTCTAAACTCAAGTGGATACAAGCTCAGTTGATCCAGTCTTTCCTCATATGTCAGTCCTGCCATCCCGGGAATCAGTCTGGTGAACCTTTGCTATACTCCCTCAATAGCAAGAACGTCCTTCCTAAGATTAGGAGACCAAAACCAAAAATTCCAGGTGTGGCCTCACCAAGGCTCTGTACAACTGCAGTAAGACCTCCCTGCTCCTATACTCAAATCCTCTAGCTATGCAGGCCAACATGCCATTTACCTTCTTCACCGCCTGGTCTCATTGCATCTCCCCTTTTCCTAATCTGTCACCATTCAGATAATATTCTGTCTTCCTGTTTTTGCCATCAAAGTGGATAACCTCACATTTATCCATATTATACTGCAACTGCCATGCATTTTCCCACTCACCTAACCTGTCCAAGTCACCCTGCACCCTCTTAGCATCCTCCTCACAGCTCACACTGCCACCCAGCTTAATGTCATCTGCAAACTTGGAAATATTACATTCAATTCCTTCATCTAAATCATTGATGTATATTGTAAATAGCTGGGGTCCCAGCACTGAACCCAGCGGCACCTCACTGGTCACTGCCTGCCATTCTGAAAAGGACCCGTTTATTCCGACTCTCTGCTTCCTGTCTGCCAACCAGTTCTCTATCCACGTCAATACATTACCCCCAATAACGGGAGTTCGTTGGTGAGGCGTGAGTCCAGGGATCAGCAGAGGCCTATAAAACGACGCGAGAGGCGTCGGGAGTTCGTTGGTGAGGCGTGAGTCCAGGGATCAGCAGAGGCCGATAAAAGGCCGCGAGAGGCGTCGGGAGTTCGTTGGTGAGGCGTGAGTCCAGGGATCAGCAGAGGCCTATAAAAGGCCGCGAGAGGCGTCGGGAGTTCGTTGGTGAGGCGTGAGACCAGGGATCAGCAGAGGCCTATAAAAGGCCGCGAGAGGCGTCGGGAGTTCGTTGGTGAGGCGTGAGTCCAGGGATTAGCAGAGGCCTATAAAAGGCGTACTTGTGCAGCTACAGGGAGAAGGCAAAAAAAAAGTAGAAAGAAACAGAAAGGTGACGTCACAGCCTAAGGGGTAAGTGATTGGCTGGTGATTGGTGAGTAGTTTTTCTTTTTCTTTTTATATTAGTCAGTAACTTTTAACATTGTTGTTGCCAATTTAAGTGTATCTAAGGGTTAAGTCATGGCAGGAGAGCTCGGCTGGGTGTTATGCTCCTCCTGTACCATGTGGGAACTCAGGTCCACTTCCGGTGTCCCTAACGACTACGTGTGCGGGAAGTGTATCCGCCTCGAGCTCCTGACGGTCCGCGTTGCGGAGTTGGAGCTGAGGGTGGATTCACTCTGGAGCATCCACGATGCTGAGAATGACGTGAGTAGCACGTGTAGCGAGTTGGTCTTACCGCAGGAGAAGGGTCAACAGCCAGATAGGGAATGGAAGACCAGCAGGAAGAGTAGTGCAAGGAAGGTAGTGCAGGGGTCCCCTGTGGTCATCCCCCTGCAAAACTGATACACCGCTTTGAGTACTGTTGGGGGGGATGACTCATCAGGGGAGGGCAGCAGCAGCCAAGTTCATGGCACCGTGGCTGGCTCTGTTGCACAGAAGGGCAGGAAAAAGAGTGGGAGAGCGATAGTGAAAGGGGGTTCAATGGTGAGGGGAATAGATAGGCGTTTCTGCGGCCGCAACCGAGACTCCAAGATGGTATGTTGCCTCCCTGGTGCAAGGGTCAAGGATGTCTCGGAGCGGGTGCAGGACATTCTGAAAAGGGAGGGAGAACAGCCAGTTGTCGTGGTGCACATTGGTACCAACGACATAGGTAAAAAAAGGATGAGGTCCTACGAAACGAATTTAAGGAGCTAGGAGCTAACTTAAAAAGTAGGATCTCAAAAGTAGTAATCTCAGGATTGCTACCAGTGCCACGTGCTAGTCAGAGTAGGAATCGTAGGATAGCACAGATGAATACGTGGCTTGAGCAGTGGTGCAGCAGAGAGGGATTCAAATTCCTGGTGCATTGGAACCGGTTCTGGGGGAGGTGGGACCAGTACAAACTGGACGGTCTGCACCTGGGCAGGACCGGAACCAATGTCCAAGGGGGAGTGTTTGCTAGTGCTGTTGGGGAGGAGTTAAACTAATATGGCAGGGGGATGGGAACAAATGCAGGGAGACAGAGGGAGACAAAAAGGAGGCAAAAGCAAAAGACAGAAAGGAGATGAAGAAAAGTGGAGGGCAGAGAAACCCAAGGCAAAGAACAAAAAGGGCCACTGTACAGCAAAATTCACTAAATATATTCAAAAGGGAGTTAGATGAAGTCCTTACTACTCGGGAGATCAAGGGGTATGGTGAGAAAGCAGGAAGTGGGTACTGAAGTTGCATGTTCAGCCATGAACTCATTGAATGGCGGTGCAGGCTAGAAGGGCTGAATGGCCTACTCCTGCACCTATTTTCTATGTTTCTATGTTTCTATGTTTCTATGTTTCTATGTTTCTATGTTTCTATGTTTACCATGTGCTTTAATTTTGCACACTAATCTCTTGTGTGGGATCTTGTCAAAAGCCTTTTGTAAGTCCAGATACACCACATCGACTGGTTCTCCCTTGTCCACTCCACTAGTTACATCCTCAAAAAATTCTAGAAGATTTGTCAAGCATGATTTCCCTTTCATAAATCCATGCTGACTTGGACCGATTCTGTCACTGCTTTCCACGTGCGCTGCTATTTCATCTTTAATAATTGATTCCAACATTTTCCCCACCACCAATGTCAGGCTAACCGGTCTATAATTCCCTGTTTTTTCTCTCCCTCCTTTTTTAAAAAGTGGCGTTACATTAGCTACTCTCCAATCCATAGGAACTGATCCAGAGTCAATAGAATGTTGGAAAATGATCACCAATGCATCCACTATTTCTAGGGCCACTTCCTTAAGTACTCTGGGATGCAGACTATCAGGCCCTGGGGATTTATCAGCCCTCAATCCCATCAATTTCCCTAACACCATTTCTAATGCTAGTAGCATGAACAAGGATTCAAGCTGCAGTATTTCTTCATCCTATACAAATGTCGATGATGTGTAAAAGGTCTTCTGAGAGTATTATTTAAAGATAAACAGTGGAGCGCCATTTGAGTTCACTAGGCACAGTACAATTTGAAGTTTTCACTTTAAACTTAAAATAAATAGAAGCATTTGAATAAACTTTTCATCCAAATTTAGAGCTCCAAAATTACAAAAGACCATAAGAATAATTTTGTTCAATGCCTACACAAACACAAGCTGCTTTATGAACTGTATAGCAGGACCCAGCAGTAAAGTGTGGTGAGTGGGTGCTGCTGTTTCGAAGGTGTGGGCAATTGATGAGAATTGTGTGGGATTAAGATGTGAAGCTAAATTAATCCCAGCAGGTGGTCTAAATAAATTATAGGAAACCTGTAGGCTTGTGTTAAAATAATTGTTACACATGCTGGAAAATAGATTGAAACTTAAGTCCTTTTAATAATGGTCTGTTAGGAATTTTCCACTATGAACACTGAAGTAGAATTACAGTGAATGCAGCGTATAGAATGAGCCTACTCTCACACAGTGAAAGGTTCACACAGCCTGGTCTGAAATATCATTGATCATTATAGTTCAATTGAATTACCCCTCATTATTATTTCATCAGTTAAAAGGAGAGACCAAAATGAATGATCTTATGCTTGCGTACACATGCCATTCTGTGTCACCCAATTACAGTTATTATAATCTCATATCTCCATTTGTGATATTTTAACTAATACCTGACACATCATTAGACCCCCTGAAAACGTTTTCTTATAAGTATTTAATATAATCACTGGCGCTTGTACAGTAACTACACCCTGAAATATATATATGTGTTTCAAGCATATTATAGAGTAATTGTATTTTTAATTCAGTAAACATCAATGGCTCAGTGGGTAAGTACACTGACAAGGTTGGTCCTGAGTCACACAGAATGGGAAGACCCCAGATTTGGCCCTGGTCTATCCGGAATTAATCAATCTCAGCAGGAATGCTACGAATAATTTCAATGTTCCTAGAATAGAGACAAGAAAATCAGTCA
Source organism: Pristiophorus japonicus (assembly GCF_044704955.1). Lineage (NCBI taxonomy): Eukaryota > Metazoa > Chordata > Chondrichthyes > Pristiophoridae > Pristiophorus > Pristiophorus japonicus. Next base: position 166,346,003 of record NC_091981.1, on the reverse strand, counting down.
AAGATTCTGCTGCTGATAAGAACATAAGAAATAGGAGCAGGAGTAGGCCAGTTGGCCCCTCGAGCCTGCTCCGCCATTTAATAAGATCATGGCTGATCTGATCTTGGGCTCAGCTCCACTTCTCTGCCCACGCACTATAACCCTTCACTCCCCCATCGTTCAAAAATTTGTCTATCTCCACCTTAAATTTATTCATTGACCCAGCCTCCTCAGCTCTCTGGGTCAGATAATTCCACAGATTTACAACCCTCATTGACCTCTTCTTCCAGAGCTGTTGTGGATGACAAGCTCAATTGTGATAGCCTTTTCACCCTTCCCCTCTAATCAAATAGCCCCATTTCCCCCTTCCCCATATTCAAGTAACCCCACCAGCCTGTCATTGCTCAGGTTCATACAAATCTCACGACCTCTACTAACTAGAAGGTCAAGGGCAGCAAGGGAAGTGGGAACACCACCACCTCCACGTTCCCCTTCAAGTCACACACCATCCTGACTTGGAAATATATTGTCGTTCCTTCATCGTCACTGGATCAAAATCCTGGAACTCCCTCCCTAACAGCACTTTGGGAGTACCTTCACCACAAGGATTGCAGCGGTTCAAGAAGGCGGCTCACCCCCACTTTCTCCAGGGCAATTAAGGTTTGGCAATAAATGCTGGTCTTGCCAATGATACCCACATCCTTTGAATGAATAGAAATAAAATGGGTGAGATATCAGAGGTCAGCTGTTATGCAAGACGTTTACTAAAGGTGTGCGACAGTAACAGTAATAGAAAGAAATGTAAATATAAAATCGGATGATCTGAGAGTATCAGGCACTCTGATTTAGACAAAGCACCTTCCTTTAGTTAAAGCACCTTTATAATCAGTAGTACAATGTATGGGTAGAAGTAGTTGGAACAGACTGATAACTAAGTGAGCTATCAGGAATAAAATAGGAAAATGGCATTTACCTTCAGGTAATATAGAACATTAAGTATTATATTACAACGTGGAGATCAGCAGAAGATTACAGTATCTAATGATGAATGGAGAGCAGAGTACAAAATAATATGGAGCAAGTTTAATGGTCTTGTATCCAGCATTGCTAATATCAAACAGTTTGTATAATTTAGAATGAGTGAATTGCAGGAGATTATTGCATGTTCCGTTCCAAAGCATCTATGTCCAAAAACTCCTCCAACAGTTTAATGTTTTTGTGCAGTGAGCTTTGAACAGCCATGTAGACCAAAATAAGCTTGTGACTGAAGGCGGAGTGGAGGAGGGGGAATGCAAAATAGGGCAAAGTCAGGAGGATGGAGGGTGTGCACTGGCTTTTGGGACTCCAGAAGGTTGCCATGGAGGGATTTATCTACAAGAACAAGGATTGTGAAGTCAATGCACTGAGGGATGGGGAGCGAATGGAGGTTGGTGAGGAGTGAAGTAGTGGGGAGCTAGACTGAGTATGGATGGGATGTAGACAGTGAACTTTATATACAGTAATGCATGGGCAATAGGCAAGGAGGGTACTGGAGAAGATAAGCTTGAAGAACAGGGTGTAAGGGTTCTATGCTTCAACAGGGATGCAATCGTAGATCTGTGTCAGCTCTTAGAATTAGACCTGTATCCAATGGATACTCCAGATGCCACATTCATGTAAATATGCCCGTAAAAGAGAGAAAGAAATGGGACTTGATTTTCGGCTTTTGAGATTTCGGGCCAGTAATGGAGGCGGGACGGTACTGATACTGCCGGGAAAAGATTTGCGCCCTCGTCTGCAAAATTCGACAAAAAAGGAGGTTCCAAAATCAGGTGTTACACAGTTAAGTTTTTGTGCCCCTGCCGAAAATTGCGGTGTTAAAAAAGTTTTGTTGATTTAAAGAACTTCATTGTTGTTCAGTGCCCTGCAACATAACGTTGTATATTGTATGGTTTTATTTTGGTGGTCGAGTTTTTGTTACTTTATTGCAGTAAATTTATGATTCATCCTTTGCCATTGGTGTCTTGTGTATCATTACAACATTCACCGGAGATGTGCCTTTATGGGGGCACATAGCGTGTTCAGTATTAGCTCCATCCTTCAGTTTCATGAGCTGGCGACGTGCGACTCTTGGTCCGGCAGCATCTCCAAGCTGCCTCCCCTGTGGATGGTGTGGCTATCCAATGGGGGTCTCGCCAGACTCCGCTTTGTTATCCTCCTCCTCCTCCTGAGGTGGGCCTGCAATCCCCACTGGCAATGCCTGGCCCCTCATGATGGCCAAATTGTGCAACATGCAGCACACCACAATAAATTCAGATACATGTTGAGGGGTGCACTGAAGACTGCCTCCAGAGCGGTCCAAGCATGGATCTGCCTGTAGGAGAGGGCATATCTCTGTCAGCACTTCCTTTTGGAAGCGCAGCCTTCTCACACACTGCTCCTCATCCGTGGAGGTCTGAGCATTGGTGCCTGTAAACCCATGGGGCGTAAGCCCTCCTCCCCAGACATCTTCGGCCTTGCCTTATCCGTGGGCCGACATGGCCAAGAGCCCTTCTTCTAGCTTGATGCCGCCTGGCAATAGCATGGAGCATGATACGCTGTCGAACTAGTAATGCCCCCATTAAATTCTATCACTGAAGTTGTAAGGATAAGGTAATGGCAGATAAAACTGCCGTTTGCAAGTCAGAGCTTCAAGCAGCGTGATGTGCGCAACCGTTGAAGTCAATATGATCTGTGATGTAGGAGCCTCATCCTTCCATTTAAATACCATGCCAATACCGCCTTCTACAGTCCGGGGTGGGTGTTAAATGAGGGGTTAGAGTTGAATTTTGCATCCAGTGCCATAATGGAGTGTTGCACGATGATTGACGTCATGATCTCAGTGAAACTGGAGGGCGGGGCGGTATGGTTTTGCGCCACCGCAAACCATAAGCCGAATTTGCCAGCCGGGCGGTAAAAGCTGGATGCCCGCCGTTACACCTAGAAACACCATTTACTGCCACTCCGAGACAAACTGAAGCGCAATCAAGCTGAAAATCCAGCCCCATTAAGTTTTATTTAAAATGAAAAGAGTGCATGACAAGGAACTGAAGCCCTTATACTGCAGAACAGTTACTTCTTCAAGCATCTGTGGAGAGAGAAACAGAGTTAATGTTTCAAGTTCAATGTGTCAGGGAAAGGGGTAGGGGGAAAGAACAACAGGGAAGATCTGTGATAGGGAGGAGAGATTAAATGACAAAAGGGATGATGGAGCAAGATGAAAGGAGATGGTAATAGGACAAGTAAAGAAACAAAATATGGGTCTAGAAGTGGTGTAAATGGGAATAGCAGAATCAATAGTTGTTACCAATGGCTGCTGTCCAAATAAATGGGGGCAGAGGTTATGGTCTGAAATTGTTCAACTCAATGTTTGGAAGCCTGTGAAGCGCTTAATCGAAAGATGAGGAGCTGTTCCTCGAACTCAACCCATTGCTTCCCCTGCACTTGCGTAAAACCTGTTACAGCTTTAACTTTTTCCAGTTCTGACTAAAGGTCATCGACCCGAAACATAAACTCTGTTTCTTTCTCCACGGATGCTGTCTGACCTGCTGAGTATTTCCAGCATTTTCTGTTTTCATTTGAGATTTCCAGCATCTGCAGTATTTTGCTCTTCTCATAGCAGTTGAGTAGTATCCTAACCGTCTCCTATGTGGTGTGGAATCCACCCCACTTATGCTGTGGAGATCATTCCCAGCACAGCAGCAAAAGGTAAACAAGCTGCTTCAAATGTGCAATTTGCAGGCACTTCAGCCTGCTATATATTTGTAAGTGTTACGTCTCTAACCCCTTGTAACCTGCATCACACCTGTCCACCAGATGGCCTACCTATTGGAGTCCCGAGGGGTCCCAGCATTGCTTGGGAGCACAGTATATAAGCAGGCCACCCACGAGGTACCGGCACTCTGGAACCTTAATAAAGGAGCTAAGGTCATACTTGCTCATTACACACAGTACTCGGTCTGACCATTTATTATGAGTGTAACAATTGGCAACGAGGTAACGAACAACCACGTGAAAATGCAAACAACAGTCAGCATCCTGGAGAAGTTCTCAGAGGGGAACGATTGGGAGAGACTCGACCAATACTTCATGGCCAACGAGCTGAAAGGCAATGAGAATGCAACCAAACGAAGGGCGATCCTCCTAACTGTCTGTGGGGCAACAACCTATGACCTCACGAAGAATCTCCTGACCCCGGCAAAACCAACAGAGAAATCCTACGAAGAACTGTGTACACTGATCCGGGAGCACCTAAATCCTAAGGAAAGCATTTTGATGGCGAGATATCGGTTCTACATGTGTCAATGATCGGAGGGCCAGGAAGTGGCGAGCTATGTCGCCGAACTAAGGCGTCTTGCAGGATATCGTGAGTTTGAGGGATTCCTAGAACAAATGTTCAGAGACATTTTTGTACTGGTCATCGGGCATGAGACAATCCTTCGCAAACTAGCGACAACACCAAGCAGATTTTGCAGAACAAAGTAGTTTCGCCCAGTACTGTGCATAAAATAAAGTCAGTTTTGAGCAAAAATGTACAGGGCAGAACTTACACACCGGCTGTTGTGGCCCGACCTCAATTGACCCAGAGTCCGCCATCATCTGTTAATGCGAGGCAGTTAACACTATGTTGGCACTGCGGGGGTGATCATTGGCTCCACCAATGCCGCTTTAAGCACTATGCGTGCAATAGCTGCAGAACAACGGGACACCTCGAACGAATATTCAGGCAAGCTGCAAACCCTGCAAACCCTGCAAACCACCACGTTGCAGAGGAAGATCGATCCACAATGGATCAGATGGAATTGGAAACTCATACTGTGGAGGCAGAGGTGTACGGGGTACACGCGTTCATGATGAAATGCCCACCAATAATGTTGAAAGTTGAACTGAATGGTATCCAATGTCTATGGAGCTGGACGCGGGGGCAAGTCAGTCCATAATGACTAAAACGGCCTTCGACAGGCTATGGGGTAAGAAAGCACACAGGCCCAAGCTCAGCCCCATTCACACCAAACTAAGGACTTACACCAAGGAACTAATCCATGTAATTGGCAGTGCTGAAGTCAAAGTCTCCTATGATGGAGCAGTACACGAAATCCCGCTGTGGATTGTGCCAGTGGATGGCCCCACGTTGTTTGACAGAAGCTGGCTGGGGAAAAACCGCTGGAAATGGACGACATCCGAGCGCTTTCGTCCGTCGACGACACCGCATGTACCCAGGTTCTAAGCAAATTCCCTTCGTTATTCAAACCAGGCATTGGAAGCTTGTCAGGGGCGAAAGTGCAGATCCATTTGGTTCCTGGTATGTGACCCATCCACCACAAGGCTCGGGCGGTACCGTACATGATGCGTGAGAAAGTGGAAATCGAGCTGGACAGGCTGCAATGTGAAGGCATCATTGCGCCGGTGGAAGTCAAAAACTGGGCCAGTCCGATTGTCCCGGTACTCAAGGAGGACGGTACGGTTAGAATTTGCGGGGACTATAAAGTAACGATTAACTGTTTTTCACTGCAGGACCAGTACCCGCTACCCAAGGCAGACAACCTATTCACGACCCTGGCTGGAGGGATGATGTTTAGCAACCTGGACCTGATCTCGGCCTACATGATGCAGGAGCTGGAGGAGTCTTTGAAAGCCTCACCTGCATCAACACACACAAAGATCTGTTTATCTACAACTGGTGCCCCTTCAGGATGTGGGCACAGCGATCTTCCAGCAGAACATGGAGTGTCTGCTAAAGTCGGTTCCTTGTACAGTGGTCTTCCAGGACGATACATTGGTTACAGGTCGGAACGCCTTGGAGCACTTGAAGAATCTGGAGGAGATTCTTAGTCGGTTGGATCACGTGGGGCTCAGGTTTGAAACGCTCGAAATGTGTTTTCCTGGCATGGGACTTCGAATTCTTAGGAAGGAGAATCGCAGCAGATGGCATCAGACCCACCGACGCCAAGACGGAGGCCATCAAGAACGCACCGCGACCACAGAACTTGACGGAGCTGCGGTTGTTCCTGGGACTCCTTTACTACTTCGGTAATTTCCTATCTGGGTTAAGCACCCTGCTAGAACCTCTACATACGTTACTGCGCAAGGGAGACAACTGGGTATGAGGGAATTCACAAGAGGCTGCCTTTAAGAAAGCCAGAAACTTATTGTGTTCCAACAAACTGCTTGTCCTGTATAACCCATGTAATCGATTGGTGTTAGCTTGCGATGCGTCGTCATTCGGGGTCGGGTGTGTGTTACAACAGGCTAATGAATCGGGAATTTTGCAAACAGTTGCGTATGCATCTAGGAGTTTGTCCAAGGCCGAAAGGGCCTACAGCATGGTTGAAAAAGAAGCTCTGGCGTGTATTTACAGGGTAAAAAAAATGCACCAGTACTTATTTGGCCTCAAGTTCGAGCTTGAAACTGACCACAAGGCGCTCATATCACTGTTCTCTGAGAGCAAAGGGATTAATACCAATGCCTCTGCCCGCATCCATTGATGGGTGCTCATGCTGTCGGCATACAACTATGTAATCCGCCACAGATTGGGCACAGAGAACTGCGCAGATGCTCTCAGTCGGCTACCATTGCCCACCACCGGGGTGGAAATGGCACAGCCAGCGGACTTGCTCATGGTCATGGAGATTTGAGAACGAGAAATCCCCTGTTATGGCCTGCCAGATCAGGACCTGGACCAGCCAGGATCCTTTACTGTCCTTGGTAAAAAAACTGTGTCCTCCATGGGAGCTAGTCCAATGTCCCAGTGGAGATGCAGGAAACGATGAAGCCATTCCACTGACGCAAAGATGAGCTGTCCCTGCAGGCGGACCCTCTTTTGTGGGGCAATCGCGTAGTCTTGCCCAAGAAAGGCAGAGACACATTTATTTGCGAACTGCACAACACCCCCCCAGGCATCGTAATGATGAAAGCTATAGCCAGATCCCACGTGTGGTGGCCTGGCATTGACTCAGATTTCGAGTCATGTGTGCGCCAGTGCAACACTTGCTCTCAGTTGGGCAATGCACCCAGAGAGGCACCGCTAAGTTTGTGGTCATGGCCATCCAAACCGTGATCGAGGATCCATGTAGACTATGCGGGCCCATTCCTAGGCAAAATGTTTTTGGTTGTCGTGGACGCTTACTCAAAATGAATTGAATGTGCAATAATGTCTGTAAGCACATCCATGACCACCTTAGAAAGCCTACGAGCTATGTTTGCCACGCACGGCTTGCCTGATGTCCTAGTCAGTGACAATGGGCCGTGCTTCACGAGTGCTGAATTCAAAGAATTCATGACCCGCAACGGGATCAAACATGTCACATCTGCCCCATTCAAGCCCTCATCCAATGGCCAGGCAGAACGGGCAGTTCAGACCATCAAGCAAAGCTTGAAACGCTTGTCGGAAGGCTCCCTGCAGGCTCGGTTGTCCCGAGTACTGCTCAGCTACCGCACCAGACCTCACTCACTCACCGGGATTCCCCCAGCTGAGCTGCTCATGAAAAGGGCACTTAAAACAAGGCTCTCTCTTGTCCAGCCTGATCTACATGATCACGTGGAGGGCAAGCGGCATCAACAAAGTGTGTATCATGACCGCGCAAATTTATCACGCGATATTGAGATCAGTGATACTGTGTTTGTGCTCAATTATGGACATGGTCCCAAATGACTCGCTGACACGGTCACAGCTAAAGAGGGGAGTAGGGTATTTCAGGTCAAACTGACCAATGGACAAACGCACAGAAAATACTTGAACCAAATCAAATTGCGGTTCACTAACAGCTACGAACAACCTGAAGAGGACACCACCAACTTTGACCTTCCTACACACACACAAGTGGCAACTGACATCACAGTTGACCACGAAACAGAACTCATCATCCCCAGCAGCCCTGCAAGGCCGGCTGTCCAACAGCCCAGTGAAAAACTGACCAACCCACCCACACCAGCATTTGTACTAAGACAATCAATAAGGGAGCGCAAAGCCCCAGATCATCTCACCTTGTAAATGAGTGTACTGTTGACTTCACAGGAAGTGATGTTATGTATTTAACCCCTTGTAACCTGCATCACACCGGTCCACCAGAGGTCCTACCTTTTGGAGTCCCAAGGGATCCCAGCATCCCTTGGGAAGACAGTATATAAGCAAGTCACCCATGAGGTACCGGCACTCTAGAACCTTAATAAAGGAGCTAAGGTCACACTTGTTCATTACACACAGTACTCAGTCTGACCATTTATTTATCAGTGTAACAGTAAGGAGTTAATATTTCCACAGAAGCCAATAGTCATGTAAGGGATTAATATTTCCACAGAAACCATTAGTCACAGAAGCCACCTCAGATTGCTTCTTTCCTGTAAAGCACAGAATACCAGCTTTCTGACAGCCCTGCCTTTGAAGCTAGACCAGTCAAAAGATTTCTCGGAGTTGACCATTGTATTTCCAGAGAAACCAATAGTCCAACAGTTTCTGTAACAGCTTTTTACAGTGAAACTCTATCCTTGGTGTCAGATATGTTAACGAACTTATGAAAATGGCTATTGTAATTATGCTTACTGGCTAAATGCCCCTTGACTGGAAGACAGTCACAAAAGACAGGAGATGGGAGAAGATTGGAACCCGATAATTTAATTATCAACAGAACGAGGCAAAGCTCAGACGGCCATCAATTAAGAATGTGATGATTGTATATTGAAAGGGTATAAGAACATCAACTTCCAAACTCCTTGTTACACAGAGGAGGCAACTTCAAGGAATGAAGAGAGGGTGTCCAGCAAAGCATCCCACATCAACGCGTTCCGTGTCCTTGGTTGTATCGGAAGTGATATGTCCTTACTATACAGTATAAATGCACACGAGGCCCATACTTGAGAGAAGGTCACTCTGTGACCTGTTGCCTTTATTACCAAGACCTCAAGTGATGAAGGTGGGTGGAGCTTCCCCTTTTATACCTGAAAGTCCAGGTTAGGAGTGTCTCCCACAAGTTCGCCCCTTGTGGCCAATGTTCTCAAGGTGTACAACTTAGGTCAGCTTATACATGGGTTACAATGATAGTTGAATACATGACATCACCTCCCCCGCAAAGTCTTATTTGGGATCATAGGTTAAGTCTCGCTGGTGTTTACGCTCCCTTGTAGAGTGCCTGAGTTGGGGCTCCGGTTGTTGGGCGCTGGCCTGAGTGTCTGCTGTTTGCAGTGCCTCAGGCCTGTCCGGACTGCCCACAGTGACTGGGCTCTCCTCCACTTGGTTACAGTGTTTGGCCACCTGTGGTGGAGTAAACTCTACGTTGTGCTCTTCCTCTGTTTCTTCTATGGGATTGCTGAATCTCCTTTTAGTTTGATCCACGTATTGGCGGCAGATTTGTCTATTGGTAAGTTTAACTATCAAAACCTATTCCTATCTTTGGCAATCACAGTGCCTGCAAGCCATTTGGGCCCTGCAGCGTAATTAAAGACAAAAACAGGGTCATTGACATCAATACATCGTGCCCTTACATTCCTGTCATGGTAGTCACATTGTGACTGACGCCTGCTCTCAACAATTTCTTTCATAGTAGGGTGTATAAGGGATAACCTGGTTTTGAGCATCCTTTTCATTAGCAGCTCTGCGGGTGGATCCCCTGTGAGCGAGTGTGGTCGGGATCTATTGGCCAACAGGAGGCATGATAAGCGGCTTTGTAGGAAACCCCCTTGGATTCTGAGCATTCCCTGTTTGATTATCTGCACTCGTTCCGCCTGGCCGTTTGAGGCCGGCTTGAACGGTGTTGTTCTGACATGGTTGATTCCATTGCCTGCCATGAAGTCCTGGAATTCAGTGCTTGTGAAGCACGGGCCATTGTCGCTGACCAAAACATCCGGTAGATCATGGGCGGCGAACATTGCCCGTAGACTTTCTACCGTGGCAGAGGATGTGCTTGAATTTAAAATGGCACACTCAATCCATTTGGAGCAGGCGTCAACTACAACTAAAAACATTTTTCCAATGAAAGGACCTGCATAGTCCACATGGATGCGTGACCATGGCTTGGCGGGCCAGGACCAGGGGCTAAGGGGGGCTTCCCTGGATGCGTTGCTCAGCTGAGCACACATGTTGCACCTGCGAGCACAAAGTTCCAGGTCTGCATCTATCTCTGGCCACCAAACGTGTGATCTGGCAATTGCCTTCATCATGACAATGCCCGGGTGCTCATTGTGAAGTTCTCTGATAAACACCTCTCTGCCCATCTGGGGCATGACTACTCGGTTTCCCCACAGTAGGCAATCGGCCTGAATCAAGAGTTCATCCTTGCGCCTATGAAACGGTTTAAATTCCTCAGGGCATGCCCCGTACGTGGCTGCCCAGTCCCCATTCAGGACACATTTCTTAACTAAAGACAGTAGCGGGTCTTTATTTGTCCAGACTTTAATCTGACGGGCTGTCACAGGTGACCCTTCGCTTTCGAAAGCTTCAACATCCATGACCATCTCAGCATCATGCTCAGTTGTCCTCTTGGTGGTGGCTAGTGGGAGCCTGCTGAGTGCATCGGCGCAGTTTTCAGTGCCCGGTCTGTGCCAAATTGTGTAGTCACAGGCGGCTAACGTAAGTGCCAACCTCTGTATGTGGGCCGATGCATTCGCATTTATGGCCTTGTTGTCGGCCAAAGGGGACGTTAGGGGTTTGTGATCTGTTTCCAGCTCACATTTTCTGCCAAACAGGTACTGGTGCATTTTTTTTACTGCATATACACATGCTAGCGCTTCCTTTTCTACCATCCCGTAGCCCTTTTCTGCCTGGGACAGACTTCTGGAGGTATAAGCTACCGGCTGTAACTGACCATTGGCATTCACATGCTGCAACACACAACCGACCCCATAAGACGATGCATCGCATGTTAAAACAAGTTTCTCACACGGGTCATATAACGTTAACAGTTTGTTGGAGCATAACAAATTGCGTGCGCTATCAAAAGCCCTTTCCTGGCTGTCCCCCCCAGACCCAATTGTGACCTTTGCATAGGAGCACGTGTAGCAGCTCTAACAGCGTGCTCAATTTGGGAAGAAAGTTACCAAAATAGTTCAGGAGCCCCAGGAACGAACACAGCTCCGTCGTGTTACAGGGTCTGGGTGCTCTCTGGATCGCTTCCGTTTTGGACGCAGTAGGTTTGATCCCGTCTGCTGCTACCCTCCTCCCCAGGAATTCTACCTCTGGAGCTAAGAAGATGCACTTCGCCTTTTTCAGTCGCAGCCCTACCCGGTCCAGTCTGTGTAGCAGCTCCTTCTGTTTGTGGAGGTGTTCTTCAGTATCACAACCTGTGATGAGGATGTCGTCTTGTAAAACCGCCAGCCTTGGAATCGACTTGAGGAGGCTTTCCATATTTCGCTGAAAGATTGCGGAGGCCGAACGAATCCCAAACGGACATCTGTTGTACTCAAACAATCCCTTGTGCGTCGTGATGATGGTCAGCTTCTTCGACTCACTCACCAGCTTCTGGGTCATGTAAGCTGAGGTCAGGTCCAATTTTGGATAAAGTTTGCCACCGGATAGCGTCGCAAAGACGTCCTCCGCTTTCGGTAGTGGGTACTGGTCTTGGAGTGATACCCGATTGATGGTGGCCTTGTAATCACCATATATCCTGACCGACCCATTCGCCTTGAGCACCGGCACAATCGGGCTCGCCCAGTCACTGAATTCGACTGGCGAGATGATGCCTTCCCTCAGCAGGCGGTCCAATTCGCCTTCTATCTTTTCCCGCATCACGTACGGCACTGCTCTGGCCTTGTGGTGTACTGGCCTGGCGTCCGGATTTATGTGAATCACTACCTTGGCCCCCATAAAGTGCCGATGTCGGGTTGAAATAATAAGTCAAATTTGTCCAGGACCTGTGAGCATAATACTCGCTCCACAGAAGAAATTGCATTAACATCGCCCCATTTCCAGCTCATGACAGCAAGGCAACTCCTCCCCAGTAGTGCGGGACCGTCCCCCAGGAGAATCCAGAGTGGCAACCTGTTCTCCGAATCTTTGTGGGTCATGACTACCGTGCTAGCACCGGAATGATCTCCTTTGTATATGTCCGTAGCTGTGCGCCAATCGGCAATAATTTTGGCCTCCTGGCCTTGGACACCCACAATCTTTCAAACTGTTTGATACTCATCAGGGACTGGCTGGCCCCCGCGTCTCGCTCCATTAATACTGGGATGCCATTGATGAGCACTTTCATCATTATCGGTAGCGTCCTGGTATATGAACTGTATATGTGCTCCACATGAACTCGCTGAACTTCAGCTTCCAGCGATTTCCCCCAGTATTCATTTGGCCTCGTAGGGCTTACATCGGGCCCGTCCTCCTCGTACATCAATCTGGCTGCAGGCTTCCTGCACATACGTGCCAAGTGACCGCTGACGTTGCGGTTTCTGCAGGTATATTGCTGATCACTGCAAGCTCTGGGTGGGTGTTAGCTTCCACACCTCCAGCATGAGCTAGAGGCCCCGTTGTTGGAAACAAAAGGTCCATTACCAGTCGATCATCTCTGACTGTCTCTGTAACTGTCTTTAAGCGCACCATTAACAGGTGTTGATGGCCCCATTACTGGCCGTATTGTCCATTGCGATGGCATGAATCGCCGTTCAGCTAGCCATTGTCTCTGTTGAATTCCCCCTTTGGGTTCAACTACATGCTGGGGCATGTCCAATTGTCCTTGTCTGCCTAGAGAACTGTGTGCCGTGTTAACAATGTTGACTCCCTGGTCGTTTGCCGCATTTGAGCCAAGATTTTTGTCAAACATCATTCTGGTCTCTTCCTCCCCTGAGATAAATGTTTGGGCTATCAGAGCCGCCACTTCCAAGGTCAAGTCTTTGGTCTCAATCAGTTTCCTGAAAACCCCAGCATGCCCGATGCCCTCAATAAAAAATTCTCGCAGCATCTCTGCTCTGCTCTGCATGCATCTGGGAACTTACATAGGCTCGCCAGTCGCCGGAGATCTGCCACGAAGTCTGGAACACTTTGCCCTTCTCGCCGCCGGTGTGTGTAAAACCGGTGTCTCGCCATGTGCATACTGCTCGCCGGTTTAAGGTGTTCCCCGATCAACTTACTGAGCTCTTCGAACGTCTTGTCCGCCGGGTTCTCCGGCGCTAGAAGGTCCTTCATCAGGGAGTACGTTCTGGATCCACAAACCGTCAGGAGATGAGCCCTGCGTTTGTCGGCCGAATCCTGTCCCAACCATTCCTTAGTGACAAAACTTTGCTGTAGTCTCTCAATAAAATCGTCCCAATCATCACCAACACAGTACCTCTCTTCTGTGCTGCTCGTGGCCATGCTCGCGTGGTTAAAATCCTAGTTTCTCATCGCCAATGATATGCCCTTACTATACAGTATAAATGCACACGAGGCCCATACTTGAGAGAAAGTCACTCTGTGACCAGTTGCCTTTATTACCAAGACTTCAAGTGATGGAGATGGGTGGAGCTTCCCCTTTTATACCTGAAAGTCCAGGTTAGGAGTGTCTCCCACAAGTTTGCACCTTGTGGTCAATGTTCTCAAGGTGTACAACTTAGGTCAGCTTATACATGGGTTGCAATGACAGTTGAATACATGACAGGAAGTAAAGCCTGTATTTTCATCATCATCATAGGCAGTCCCTCAAAATCGAGGAAGACTTGTTTCCACTCCAAAAGTGAGTTCTCAGGTGACTGAACAGACCAGTACGGGAATTACAGTCTCTGTCACAGGTGGGACAGATAGTCGTTGAAGGAAAGGGTGGGTGGGGAGTCTGGTTTGCCGCACGCTCCTAGAACTGCCTGCGCTTGTTTTCTGCGTGCTCTCGGCGACGAGACTTGAGATGCTCAGCGCCCTCCCGGATGCTCTTCCTCCACTTAGGGCGGTCTTTGGCCACGGACTCCCAGGTGTAGGTGGGGATGTCGCACTTTATCAAGGAGGCTTTGAGGGTGCCCTTGAAATGTTTCCTCTGCCCACCTGGGGCTCACTTGCTGTGTCGGAGGCCACTTGATTTCACATTTTATTGTTTTACAGTTACAACAAAATAGTTGTAGAGCTGTTGACTGCTCAGGAATCCATACCTCCACGACTGTGGTTTTAGGTGGCAGGCAGATGAGAGGGCTGTGTCTGGCAAGGTCTGAAATTTCCTACCCTGTAGCCTGAGATGGTGACCCCTTGTTCTAGACTTCCCAGCCAGGGGAAACATCCTCCCTGCATCCAGTCTATCCAACCCAGTCAGAATTTGATACGTTTCAATGAGATCCCCTCTCATTCTTCTAAACTCTAGTGAATACAGGCCTAGTCGACCCAATCTCTCCTCATACGACAGTCCTGCCATCCCAGGAATCAGTCTGGTAAACCTTCACTGCACTCCCTCTATGGCACTATATCCTTTCTTAGGTAAGGAGACCAAAATTGCACACAATACTCCAGGTGCAGTCGCACCAAGGCCCTGTATAACTGTAGTAAGACATCCTTGCTGCTGTACTCAAATCCTCTTGCAATGAAGGCCAACGTACCATTTGCCTTCCTAACTGCTTGCTGCACCTGCATGTTTGCTTTCAATGACTGGTGTACAAGTACACCCAGGTCCCTCTGTACATCGACACTTCCCAAGCCATCACCATTCAAATAACACTTTGTCCTTATGTTTTTCCTACCAAAGTGGATAACTTCACATTTACCCATGTTATACCGCATCCACGATTAAAGGTGAGGTGACCGAGGTAAGTTTAAAAAAAAAACTTACCTTTCTTGCTGCTGTTTTTTTCGCGGTTTCCTGTCCACGATCATTCAGCCTGGCATTCTGCTTGAGCGCTGGGCTGATTACATGGGATCACTGCTGCCTTGGTGGTCCAGGTAGGTCCTTTTTATATTGCAGAGCCTGCAGTGATGGCCATTCCCCGTAAGGGACGTAAGGGCCCTTTAAAGGTGGCAGCGCTGCAGGGCCCAGTGTGCAGCCTTGCTGAGGTCTCTGCCCCACCTGCTGCTGATAGCCCTCCAAGAAGGAAGTGCAGCACTTGATTTAACTCCACTTCCTTCTTGGAGAGCAAATGGCAAATTTTTTTAAAGTTTGAATTCGTTAGCACCTGCCGCTAACTTTTCAAACTTTTATAAATTAGCGGCCCAAACGGGGCAATAGGGAATTTCTCCCCTATGTTTTCACATTGTAGGTCGTGAGAGGATTTGACTTTTCAAAGATTTGTGTTCATTGCTGGTGCTATCAGACAGTCATCCCTCACTTCAAACATGTATTATTAACTTAACTTTACATCCTGGGTGACCAATTCAAAGTGATTTTCCTTGTAATTGGTAATAGATTAAACCTTTGCAGAATCACACTCAGATGAGTCACTTCCTCCCACGTCTGTGCATCATTTGATTCCTTCTGGATGAAGGTTTCACATAGCTCAGTAGATTAATTTACTAAAGAACTATTTTCAAAATTCCCCTATTCGCAGTTTACCTTGCCCATAAATCACATTATCACTTGTATATTTACAGGACAATCATCAGTTTTATAAATGATTCGGAGGCTAGCAAGCATCCTTCATCAAAAACCCTTCAATGTTAGAAATAGTTCCTGCAATTTTTCCTAGTAATTTAATTATGGCTGCTTGGTTTGTTAATATATACCTGATATAGAATTTCTCTGTGATCAATTGCAGATTATTTTTGCAAATGCCTTTAAAAGATCAATCTCATCTTGACAAAATGGTTGGCAAATGTTTTTACTTTTGTGTACGGAGATTATACAATGGTTTAAACCCCTTCAAAATGAATTACTGTGTCAGTTGTGCATGAAGGCAGTATAATAGTCACATGTTGGGGGGTAATTGGCAGTATCGGATCGAAGTCAAAGGAAAGAAACATCGATGAATGTATAACGGCCATTGCACAAATAGGAAATGGCAGAGAAGTAAAATTGGCCGCAGATTCACTATCACCCATTTTACACTACTGCACAAAGTCAAAATTAGCCCCAACATGTTACGTTTTGGGGTTTCTTTGTCCTTTCTACTCTAGATATTTTTGGTTTCTTTATTTCAGAATATTCTCTAGGTGAGCACTGGCTCCCTATGTCCTCAGATTTCTTCATCTAGCCTGATAGGTGGGTAAGTTTCAGAGCATGTCCAGGATAACAAAAAAAACTCTTTTTTGCATTGTGTTAGAAGTTGGTTCTACCTCGAGTCTTCATAGGATCCTCTTTGTTTTGATAGGTAGCGGAATATTATTAACCTTGGCCTTGCTTTAAACTTTAACTGCTAAACCAATTTGTCAATTGAACATGTAAATAGTAGAAACAATACAACATACATAGAGTAGCACTTAAGCTTAACTAGCTCCTTGTTGCAATCGAAAATTTGCTGGAGCAAAATTGCCACATGCCCAGTTTTGGGCACATAATTTAAATTAAAAGAAAATTTAGCCCCCAGCAAGATGGGCCACTAAATCATGCAGAATTGGGGTCTTGGCGTAAAAAAACTATGTCGGGCAGTAACGGGATGATAACAGGGCGGTCGCGGGACCATCTCTTAAAGGGGAGAGCCGCTGCGAACTCTGCAACCACTTTAGTGGTGCCCACTGGACCAACAGGGAGGGTATCGGCTGGGCCAGTAGGCCAGCATCCAAGAGGAGTTGTCGGGCTGTATGCTGGCAGCCCGGCCACACCAGGGGCTGCCATTGTCGGGCCGACTGAAAAGTCGACTAACACAGAAAAGATGCCGATGCTATCACCTCCCCTTTAAGAGCGGTCGGGGCGCCCCAGCCACCACAGCTTCTTGCCCCACGAGGCTGTCGGTGGCATCACCCCATGCCAACCGGTCTCAATCAGATACATATCTAAGCAAATGGCTTGGTTCCTCTCTCAACCAATTGTTTGGTGACAACTGACTAATGGTTGTAACAATGGTCTCGAATTTTCTGGAAAATCTTAGCATAGCTGTGGCATAAGTTTTTACATTGAGACATCGCTATGTACGAATTTTCTCGGGCGTTTGCGCCACTTCTGAAACCCTCTGCCGCTCATTTACATAGCTCACGCAAAGAACGGCACACGCAGGTTGCCTGGATTGCCTGGTTTCCATAAATGATGCGCTGCCGTAGAATTGCACAAAACAATTTAAATGCAGTACTGCCTGAAGTCACATGATATTTGAGCAACCAAGGTTCCTGGAGTTCAATAACGATTTTTTTTTATAATTTAAGAAAATTAATTCTTTCTGAGACTGGTCCTAAAATTAACCAAAATGCTGTAATTTCTAATCTAATCACTCCTGCCTTCCATCCTATCATAGACCTTCCCTTTTGTTGTTTCTTCCCCTCCTTTTAGTGTTTAAGAATGTGCTCTTTTCGAACATTCGGCAGTTCTGATGAAGGGTCGTCGACCCGAAACGTTAACTCTGTTTTTCTCTCCACAGATGCTGCCTGACCCGCTGAGATTTCCAGCATTCTCTGTTTTTATTTCAGATTCCAGCATCTGCTTTTGTATTAGTGTTTAATTCACTGCCACTTCTCTTCTAGGAATGCCCACCTTGAAGAAGTTCTGCTCTTTCCTCAGATGGGATTTCCGTTTGTCTCTTTTACCTTGTTCATCTTCTTTGCTTTCTGTTTCCCTTCTCGTGTTTGATTCAGTATCTGCCAAGACTCGCTTTCACAGCCACATCTCTTTCCTGGTCCGCAGTTCCATTTCATCCTTCGCCTCGGGGCGCTTTAACCAAAAATGTTTTTCCTTCCTTTCAAGTGTCAAGGATCGTAAACTTCAACAACTCATTGGAACCAACGCCCCTCCGGAACCTTCTTCTCCCACACTTCCCTCTGATCCCAACCCTTCTTCCTATCTCACCCCATGCCATGTTTTCACTATCCCCTCTGACCTTCCCCTCTCAGCAAAGGCCTGAGCTTCATCCCCTGACACCCCCACCTCAATGAATTTCGAGCTCGGCACGATGCTGAGCTCTTTCTCCGCCACCTTCGCCTCCATGCCCACTTCTTCGGCCAGGAGTCTTCCCCCTGCACAGCTCACCCTTTCTTATGTTTTCAGAATTCTCGCTCTACCATGACCCCTCCCTCTGGCCTCTTACCCTCTCTAGATGTTTTCATTAAAAACGATGGGACATCGGCTGTCTCAATTTCTCTGCTCCCCTCACTCACTCCAACCTCCCTCACTTTGAACTTGCAGTACTCCGCTCGCTCAGATCCAACCCCAACCTTGCCATTAAACCTGCTGACAAGGGTGGCACTGTTGTTGTTTGGCGAACCGATCACTATCTTGCAGAGGCTGATTGCCAACTCTCTGACACCTCCTCCTACCTCCCCCCTGGACTATGACCCCACTACTGAACATCAAGCCATCATTTCCCAGACCGTCACTGACCTTATCTCCTCTGGAGATCTTCCCTCCACAGCCACCAACCTCATAGTTCCCCAATCCCGCACAGCCCGCTTCTACCTCCTTCCCAAGATCCACAAACTGGACTGCCCTGGTAGACTCATCGTTTCAGCCTGTTCTTGCCCCACAGAACTTATTTCTTCTTTATTGCGACTCTATTTTTTCTCCCCTTGTCCACTCTCTTCCCATCTACATCCATGACTCCTCCGATGCCCTCCGTCACTTTAACAGTTTCCAGTTTCCCGGCCTTAACCATCTCCTTTTCACCATGGACGTCCAATCCCTCTACACTTCCATCCCCCACCAGGATGGCCTGAGGGCGCTCCGCATCTTCCTCGAGCAGAGACCCAACCAGTCCCCATCCATCACCACCCTCCTCCGCCTGGCTGAACTTGTTCTCATCTTAAACAACTTCTCCTTTAACTCCACTCACTTTCTCCAAATTAAAGGTGTTGCTATGGGAACCCGCATGGGTCCCAGTTATGCCTGTCTTTTTGTGGGATATGTGGAACATTCTTTGTTCCAGTCCTACCCGGGTCCCCTCCCTCACCTTTTTCCAGTACATTGATGACTGTATCGGTGCCGTTTCCTGCTCTCGCCCTGAACTTGAAAATTCCATTCACTTTGCATCCAATTTTCACCCTCCCCCACCTTCACATGGTCCATCTCCGACTTTTCCCTTCCCTTCCTCGACTTCTCAGTCTCCATCCAAGGGGATAGGCTTTCGACCAGTATCCACTATAAGCTGACTGACTCCCACAGCTACCTGGACTACACTCCCTCCCAGCCCGCATCCTGTAAGGACTCCATTCCATTCTCCCAGTTTCTCCGTCTCCGTCGCATCTGCTCTGACGTCGCCACCTTTCACATTAGTGCCTCTGCTACGTCTTCCTTTTTCCTCAACCAAGGATTCCCTTCCTCCATTGATAACATGGCCCTCGACCATGACCATTCTATTTCTCACCCCTTCCCCTCCCTCTCAGAACCACAACAAGGTTCCCCTTGTCCTTATCTTTCACTCCACCAGCCTCCACGTTCAATGGATCATTCGCCGCCATTTCCGCCACCTCCAGCGTGATCCCTCCAACAATCTCATCTTCCCCTCCCCTCCCCTCTCAGCGTTCCGAAGGGACCGCTCCCTCCGCGACACCCTGGTCCATTACATAATCACCCCCAGCACCCCCTCCCCTTCCCACAACACCTTCCCGTGCAAGCGCAAGTGATGCAACACCTACCCTTTTACCTCCTCCCACCCCACTATCCAGGACCCCAAATACTCCTTCCAGGTGAAACAGTGATTTAATTGTACTTCTTTCAATTTAGTATACTGTATTCACTGCTCATGATGTGGTCTTCTCTACATTGGGGAGACCAAGCGTAGATTGGGTGACCGCTTTGCTGAATACCTCCATTCAGTCTGTAAGTGTGACCCCGAGCTTCCGGTTGCCTGTCACTTTAATCCTCCACTCCACTCCCATTCTGACCTCTTCATCTCTGTCTCCCACACTGTTCTAATGAAGCTCAACGCAAGCTCAAGGAACAGCACCTCATCTTTCAGTTAGACTTTACAGCCTTCTGGACTCAACATCGATTCAATAATTTCAGAGCATAACCTCTGGCTATCTTTGGCTCCCTTTCCCCACCCCTATCTTATGTTTTTTTTTCTTCTTTCTTCTCTTTTTTTTCTCCTTGCCTCTAATGGCAACTGGTCATTATCCTGCCATTCACACCCTATTCAGATAAACGTTTTTCTAATCTCTATCATTACCATTTCAATTCAGCCCATCATCCCTTTTGTCTCGCTAATCTCTCCTGCCTTCCACCCCATCACAGACCTTCCCTTTTGTTCTTCCCCTCCCCCTTTTAGTGCTTAAGAATGTGTTCTTTTCGAATATTTGGCAGTTCTGATGAAGGGTCGTTGACCCGAAACGTTAACTCTGTTTTTCTCTCCACAGATGCTGCCTGACCCGCTGAGATTTCCAGCATTCTCTGTTTTTATTTCAGATTCCAGCATCCACAGTATTTTGCTTTTGTGTTGTGCTGTCAGTCTCATTGCACTCAACATTTTATAACCCTCCCCCAAACTTGTTCAGCAGGACTAAGCAGCTGGAATGACCTTCCCACTCGACATACTTGTGTTCTGTGTAATAATGGAAGAGGAGCAACAGAGGCAGGAAGCTCTGAGAGTGAGGTGCCATGGCAGAGAGCAGGGACAGAGTGAAGCAACGATCACAGCACCAAAACAATTAGCACAACAACAGGGTATCACTCAAAATTGAGGCTGCATCTAATTAGGAAGATAAACTCAGAAGGTAGTTCTGAATAATTCAGATTTTAATAAAGTTAACAATGGCTTTTTGACACTAGTATTGGAAGCTGCCGACACGAACACTGTGGCGATGGTGCGGCAATTCATCTTGGTCACTGGACATAGTAATGGAGCCACTGCCTTTTCAGTTGCATGTAGAAATGAGGCTAAACCAGAAATATGTTCCTCTCCAGTAGGCCTGATGGCCAAATGTCAGGGATCTTCATTCGGCAAGTATGAGTTCAAACCCAGATCTAACTGAAATTCATAGGGGGAGAAATTTGGGTCGTTTGCACCACCCGGGGGATGCTAATGGGACACAATGACTTCTTGCCCGGGGCGTGGGGCCGCTACTGACTCCTGCGAAATTCCGCGGGAGTTAGCACTAACCAGTCGCGCCCCGCTCCTGCTGGGTGGTGAACCGAGCTTCAGTCCACTCGCGGCGAGAGAATTAAAGAGGAGGTATGGCGCAGACATGTTTTAAAATAGCCGACTTACCGGTCGCGACCTTGCCCTCTTCAAATTGCAGAGACCGTGCCGCGATGTTGCAGCCCGGCACTCCATTTCTGTGCTGGACTGCTGCCACGGCACCCCGCTCCCCAGTGGTGTAGTGGTGGCCCCCCTCCCCATTGCAGAGTCCACAACGCACCCTCCCCTTTAATGGAAGGGGAGGGCCCTGTGCTCCTGCCAGCACTATACGCCTCTCCGCGTAGCGCTAGAAAATTTCCGATGTTAATGCCCCAGTCCTGCCCCTGAGAGGAGGTGTAGTGCACGACTTGTCCTCCTCTTCCTCTCAGGGGCGGGAGACCCAATTTAGCTGCCGGGGCGGGACTTCTGCCTCGCAGCGGTTACTGGGGCGGTACACAATTTTGCCCCCCTACTTCCTTCACCTCAGTATGCAAGTTTTAGTGGTTCTTGCCAGACCAATAAATGATGCAGCACTGCTGTAGTGAAGCATAAGAGTGCTCCGTTTCACACTCCGTGCACATTTCCTGATTTTATTTTTGAAAAGTCCACGAAACAGCAATATAAACACACACAGTAAATCTTTATTTTCTGAGGAGAATATGGCATTTTCAATATAGCTTAATAAAGTTTTAACACAAATGGGCAACAATTAGCATTTGCACTTGTTTTATGGCGATTTTTACATTCTGGAATACTTGAGTGAGCTCCGCTCATTCGGGAAATTCGGGCTTACGTTCCCATTGGCAACATCGGCGCAGGAACCGCCATAAATTCTGGGTGTGATTTCTGCAGTAGTGCAATTTAGGAAATTCAACGGCAACATTACAAATGATTTATGTGAGTGAAGCTGTTTTTTGACCCTTATGCACCATGATTGAATTTAGGAAGCCAGTAAGAAGCTGAATCATAGAAAAAAGTGCTTCATTTCTGCTATTGCAAAAAAACTGCAAGGTATTCACAAAGCAGAACTTCAAACTATGGCATCAAAACAAGAACGATATATTTTAAAATTTAGCTTCTATTGAACTTAATTTTATTGCTGATCACAGATCATTTATTTTGTCCAACAGGAAAACCGCAATACATTTCAAATACTCAAGCGAAAAAACCAGCTCCAGGTGATATTGGTCTTCGGCTTTGTTGACCTTAACTACTCAGAAGGGTAGGATTTCCAATCTTAATGATGGAGACAAAGCTGCCAGCGGGTAAGAAATTAAAACAGTAGAAATAACAAATATGCATACATGGTGAGGGGATGTCCATTTAGAAGATGAAAATGTGAGGTGATTATTAATCATGCACTAAAGTCAATGAGAAGCTATTATCAACAAAGCTAATCTACTATGTGGATATACCTCAAGACCGCAGAGGTGATAGTATTACCACAGAGCCAATTGATACTTGCAAAACAAATATAAAAAATCTCAAACCACAGCTCAAAAATTACCTGTAAACTACCGTTTGTACAAAACCTTGGTTAGGACACACTTGGAGTACTGCATCCTCACATGGTGGGTGATATTGAGGCTTTGGAAACAATGCAGAGGAGGGACATGAGGCTAATTCCAAGGGGGTGAAATAGCCCTTTTTTTTAGAGGCCCTTTAGCGCCGCCGAGGGGGGTTGCTGATGGGGCGTAAGACACTTTCGCCCGGGGGGAGGGGAGATGTCGCTGTTGGCTCTCGGGAAATTGCTCGGAGTTTGTGGAGGCGCTCTGTCACAGCAGCGCCATGGCCCGTGGGTAGAGCTCCGGGCTACCATACAACCGCCAATGAGGTAATCGTCGTGTGTGGTGACGCCTCCAACACCGCGTGTTGACCCCTTGCCGCCCCATGGGGGAAATTGCCCCGCGGCCAGCAAGGCTGGCCGACATCCACTCGTGGGGCAGAAGTTAAAGGGGAGGTCGCCAGAGCCCCGCGCCGCCATCTTGCTTTTTTTACCGACTCTCGGGTCGGCTTCCCTACATGCATTTTCGCATGGTCTGGAGCGACATCGTGCAGCCGGGCACTCCAATATGGGTGCTGGGCTGCGGGCCCTGTACCACGCTGCCCTGGTGGTGTAGTGAAGGCCATCAGAGGCCTTGCCGAGTGCGCAGCATCCCTCCTCTTTAAGCGAAGGGGAGGGGCATTGAAGCACGTCAGGGTTACACGAAGCGTGTGCGTAGCGCTGCAGTCCTTGCCCAGCATCGCCCCGGGACCCATCCCTAAAGGAAGTGAAGTACACGAGAT
Source organism: Pristiophorus japonicus (assembly GCF_044704955.1). Lineage (NCBI taxonomy): Eukaryota > Metazoa > Chordata > Chondrichthyes > Pristiophoridae > Pristiophorus > Pristiophorus japonicus. Next base: position 166,322,657 of record NC_091981.1, on the reverse strand, counting down.
TGTACTCCACTTCCTTTGAGGGGCGGTAAGCCCAATTCAACAGCTGGGGAGGGACTTCTGCGCCGGATACAGGAAGTCCCGGCCCCAGCAGGTTACCGCCCCCAATTGGGGCTCAGGACAATTTCCCCCCCCACACCCCCAGTATCTAAGTTATCAAGATAGGCTCAAAGAGCCTGGACGCTACACTTTAGAGAAGTGTAGACTTAAGGGTTATTTTATCCAGATTTATAAGATGATTAAGGGAATATACTGGGGCAGAAATTCCTCTCGAGGACTTTCCGCAGGCAAAGCACTAAATAATGGACATAAAATGCATACTTAGCTGAAGCTGCTGTGCCCGCTCGAGATCCCGGATCCGGAGGCTCCTCGTGACTGCGCGTTCACTTCGGGATGTCCCCAGGAGTTACGAATCTCCTATTACTATGAATGAGAAAAACCCCAAAACGCACAAACACATAAAACATTTAAAAAACACCTCACACAATACACTAATAGAAATCAAAGTTGTTATACATGTTTTTTAAAGAAAAGAAATTTGCTGATTTTTAAAAAAAGTTAGGGTTAGGGTTTAAATAACATTACCTGAGTTGGCAGGACTTTAACATAAATATGTTTTTTAAAATTTTATTTTAATCATGTTTTTTATAGGATTTTTACACCTGTATAAGTAGGCTATGCGCCTGCTTCTATCAGACGCAAGAGTTTTGAGGACATTTGCCGGGCAAGATATGCGTAAATCCCTCAATCTTGCCCGTACAGATGTCCTCGCACCCGAAATGTCTATGATCTGTCAAGCTCCAGCTTGACAGATCGGAAAAGCAGGTTTTCAGCACATGCGTATTTTGTGCTGAAAACCAGCTTTTCCGATGCTTTCCTGGGTCCATAAAAACTTCGCTCAAGCCCTGGGATGCCGGAATTTCTACCCCAAGGTGTTTGTGCAGACAGTTTATTTCAACTGAATAGGGTAGGGAGCAGCAGGAGTCACAATTGCAAGTTATATAAGGCCAGAGCTAGGTTAGATGTTCGATTCGAAGGAGCACCTGAGAAGAAGAAGAAGATGTTAGCAGTTGGTTCTTTTCCCAGAGCTGTGGAACAGTCTGCTGGCTCGTGCGGTGAACACCGAGTCGCTTAATTCCTTTGATCTGTTTCTGGCTGGGGCAGATATCATCTCGTACAAAAGATAGGTACTGCATGACATTTATCGGAGCCTCACTAGTCTCCTGGGCTTGGTTCTATGGCCTATGGGGGTTGGAGAGGATTTCTCAATATTTTTCTTACCCCTAATTGGCCTGGCTTTGAATCTGTTTTTTTGCCTCTCCCAAGAGCTCACAAGGCTTTCGGGTGGGGTGGGAAGTGTATATGTTGTGTGGGACGGGGGTTGGACCAGTGGGTCTTTTCCTGTTCATCGTTGTTTGTATGAATGATGCCGGGCTCTTTAATTGCTCTGGCGCCTTCTCCGGGTTGACAGTTACCAGCAATTGAAAGCCATATTATACCGGTGAGAAGAAACAGTACGAATGGGACAGAAATGTCAGAAAACAGGGCACATGATGCAATTTTGCCTCGTTTGCATAGAATAAATTGGGATGTGCTTCCAGTAACCAATGGCAGGAATGCGATGGGTACAAACGTGGTTAGAGATCAAGCCTCACGGATCTCCGCTCAATTTCCTAATTGGATAATCTGAACTCTGGTCGCCAAATGGATTAAAATCTCCCTTTGGAACCTCACTGCAGTCAGTGCTAAACATTTTGGATTATGGTTGCTTCTACATTGTGTTGTATGAGGACATTGTTTCACTCATAATGTGAAAATATCAAAATTATTAATAATGGCCCTAGATCTGCACATATTTCTCTGTTAGTACAAATGCTGGAGGTTATATACAATAAAGTGTTCAATAAAATGACAGTTTTATTTTTAACATGTTTATTTGTGACTGTACATTAAAGCCTAAAGTCAATACAGATAGGTCACTATTTTGGGCTATGAACAGTGATATATGCAGTGTGTACCATCTACAAGATGCACTGCAGCAACTTGCCAAGGCTTCTTCGACAGCACCTCCCAAACCCGCGACCAACTAGAAGGACAAGGGCCACAGGCATGTGAGAAAGCTACCACCTCCAAGTTCCCCTCCAACAACAGCAACAATTTGTACTGATATAGCACCTTTAACATAGTAAAATGTGCCAAGGCGCTTCACAGGAGTGTTATAAGACAAAATAAATTTGACACCGAGCCACATAAGAAGAATTTACGGCAGATGACCAAAAGCTTGGTCAAAGAGGTAGGTTTTAAGGACCGTCTTGAAGGAGGAAAGAGAGGTAGAGAAGAGGAGTGGTTCAAGCAAGGAGTTCCAGAGCTTGGGGCCTAGGCAACAGAAGGCACGGCCACCAACGGTTGAGCAATTATAATCAGGGATGCTCAGGATGACAAAATTAGAGGAGCACGGACATCTCAGAGGGTTGTGGGGCTAGAGGAGATTATAGAGATAGGGAGGGGCAAGGCCATGGAGGGATTTGTAAACAAGGATGAGAATTTTGAAATCAAGGTGTTGCTTAATCGGGAGCCAATGTAGGTCAGCGAGCACAGGGATGACGGGTGATGCTGGAACATAAGAACATAAGAATATAAGAAATAGGAGCAGGAGTAGGCCACATAGCCCCTCGAGCCTGCTCTGCCATTTAATAAGATCATGGCTAATCTGATCTTGGGCTCAGCTCCACTTCACTGCCCGCTTCCCATAACCCTTCACTCCCGTATCACTCAAACATCTGTCAATCTCCACCTTAAATATATTCAATGACCCGGCCTCCACAACTCTCTGGGGCAGAGAATGCCACAGATTCCTCTTCATCTCAGTTCTAAATGAGCGACCCCTTATTCTGAAACTATGGCCCCTAGTTCTAGATTCCCGCACGAGGGGAAACATCCTCTCTGCATCTATCTTGTCGAACCCCCTCAGTACCTTATATTTTTCAATAAGATCACCTCTCATTCTTCTAAACTCCAATTAATAAAGGCCCAACCTGCTCAGCCTTTTTTCATAAGTCAACCCCTTCATCTTAGGAATCAAGCTGGTGAACCTTCTCTGAACTGCTTCCAATGCAAGTATATCCTTCCTTAAATAAGACCAAACCTGTATGCAATACTCTAGGTGTGGCCTTACCAATACGCTTTTCAGTTGTAGCAGGGCTTCTCTGCTTTTATACTCTATCCCCCTTGTAATAAAGGCCAACATTCCATTTGTCTTCCTGATTACTTGCTGTACCTGCATACTAACTTTTTGTGTTTCATGCACAAGGACCCCCAGGTCCCTCTGTACTGCAGCATTTTGTAATTTCTCTCCATTCAAATAATAATTTGCTTTTCTATTTTTCCTGCAAAGTGGATAACCTCACTTTCCCACATTATATACCATCTGCCAAATTTTTGCCCACTTTGTCTATGTCACAGATTTTTTGTGTCCTCCTTACAACTTGATTTCCCACCCATCTTTGTAGCATTAGCAAACTTGGCTACATTACACTTGGTCCCTTCATTCAAGACATTAATATAGATTTTAAATAGTTGAGGCCCCAGCACCGATCCTTGTGGCACCTCACTAGTTACCGTTTGCCAACCGGAAAATTACCCATTTATCCTGACTGGCCGTGAAGGAAGAGGAGGGATAGTTTACCTGTGTCACAGTCACAAAGGATGTCATTTGTGACTTTGATGAGAGCCGTTTGGTACTGTGGCCGGCACGGAAACCAGATTGAAGCTTGGAGTTCCAGGAAAGAAGAGCTTGGATTTGCGAGGCGACAGTATGTTCAAGAACCTTGGAGAGGAAAGGGAGGTTGGAGATGGGGCGATAACTTGCAAACACAGTGGGGTCAAGGATTGTTTTTTTGAGGAGAGAGTGATGATGGCAGATTTGAAGGAGACGGGGACAGTACCTGAGGAGAGAGAACCGTTAACAATATCAGCTAACATTGGAGCCAGAAAAGGAAGTTGGGCGGTTGGCAATTTAGTGGGAATAGGATCAAGGGAGCAGGAAGTAGGTCTCATGACAAGATGAGCTTGGAGAGGTCAAGAGGGGAGATAGGAGAGAAACTGGAGAAAGGTGCCAGTTCAGGGGGGAACCTCAGAGGAAGTTCAGCCCAGTGGGCTCGGGGAAGGGGAAGCGGCAGAGGCAGCTGATCGGATGGTCTCAATCTTTGAGACAAACAAGTCCATGAGCTCCTCGCACTTGTTGTTGGAGGTCAGTGTGGTGGAGATAGGGGAGAGGGGTTTAGAAAGACGGTTAGCAGTGGAGAACAGTAGCCAGGTGTTATCGTTGCATTCCAGAATGACCTTGGAATAGTGAATAGTTTTTGCAGACAAGCGTAGGACCCAATAATGCTTTGAGTTCGAGCCACATCTGGTGGTGAATGGCTAATCCAGTTGTCTTCCACATTCGTTCAAGTCTGTGCCCCTTGGACTTGAGGGAGCGAAGATGAGGGCTGAGTTATATATGTGGACTTGTATTTACTCTGTACAGCCACCAGAGAGCTCATTCGCCGGAGTCCCAAGGGATCCCATAATCCCTTGGGAGCCCAGGTATTTAAGAAGGCTTCACAGGTTGGACAGGCACTCTGGAGACCTGCAATAAAAGACTAAGGTCACACTTTACTTTGAGCTCACAGTGTTCAGTCTGACTCTTTCTCCATACACTACAACTGGCGATGAGATACAGATAGCGAACCCAAAGATGCAGAGAACAGTGGGCATCCTGGAAAAATTTTCAGAATGAGATGATTAGGAAACGTTTGTGGAGCGACTCGACCAATACTTCGTGGCCAACGAGTTAGATGGGGAAGAGAGCGTTGCCAAACGTAGAGTGATCCTCCTTACCATCTGTGTGGCATCAACGTATGGCCTCATGAAGAATCTGCTCACTCCAGTGAAACCCACGGAGAAATCGTACGACGATTTGTGCACACTGGTCCGAGAGCATTTGAACCCAAAGTAAAACGTTCTGATGGTGAGTAACCGGTTCGACACCTACAAAAGGTCTGAAGGCCAGGAAGTGGCGAATTATGTCACCGAGCTGAGATGCCTTGCAGGACATTGCGAATTTGAAGGACATTTGGAGCACAGGCTCAGAGACTTTTTTGTCCGTGGCATTGGCCACGAAACCATACTTCGCAAGCTTTTGACTTTAAAGACCCCAACCTTGAGTAAGGCCACAGCGATAGCCCAGGTGTTCATTGCCACCAGTGACAATACGAAGCAAAACTCTAAGCACACAAGTGCCACTACAAGTACTGTGAACAAAGTGATGTTGTTTTCGAATCGGAACGTACAGGGCAGGTCACACATACCTGCAGCTACACGTCCGCAGATGTCTCAGAGTCCACCATCAAGGGTGATGAATACAAGGCCATTAACACCTTGTTGGCGTTGCGGGGGTGATCATCATTTTCATTCATGCCGATTCAAAGAGTACGTTTGCAAGGGCTGTGGAACAATGGTAAACCTCCAACGAGTGTGCAGGCGAGCTGCTAAGCCTGTTAAACCTGAAAACCACCACTTTGCAGAGGAGGACAGATCCACGGAGGATCGCTACGAACCAGAGCCTCAGATAGAGGAGGCAGAGGTACGTGGGGTGCACACATTCACCATGAGTTGTCCCCCGATAATGCTGAATGTCGAACTAAATGGAGTCCCGGTATCAATGGATCTGGACACGGGTGCGAGCCAGTCCATCATGGGTGAAAAGACTTACGAAAGGTTTTGGTGCAATAAGGCCTCAAGGTCAGTCTTAACTCCAGTTCGCACGAGACTACGAATTTACACTAAAGAACTGATGCCTGTAATCGGCAGTGCTACCGTAAAGGTCTCCTACGATGGAGCGGTGCACAAGCTACCACTCTGGGTGGTACCGGGCGATGGTCCCACGCTGCTCAGTAGGAGCTGGCTGGGAAAGATACGCTGGAACTGGGATGATGTCTGAGCGCCATCGCCCGCTGATGACACTTCGTGTGCCCAGGTCTTAAACAAATTTCCGTCGCTGTTCGAACCAGGCATCGGGAAATTCCAAGGAGCAAAAGATTAGATCCACCTAATTCTGGGGGTCCGACCCATCCATCACAAGGCGAGAACAGTACCGTACATGATGAGAGAAAAGGTAGAGATCGAGCTGGACCGGCTGCAATGAGATGGCATCAGTTCACCAATCGAGTTCAGCGAGTGGGCCAGTCCTATTGTCCCAGTCCTCAAGGGAGATGGCACCGTCAGAATCTGTGGCGATTACAAAGTAACTGTCAATCATTTCTCCCTGCAGGACCAATACCCACTACCAAAAGCCGATGACCTCTTTGCAATGCTGGCAGGAGGAAAGACGTTTTCAAAGCTGGATCTGACTTCAGCCTACATGACAAAGGAACTGGAGGAATCATCGATGGCCCTCACCTGCATCAACGCATACAAAGGTCTTTTTGTTTCTAACAGATGCCCGTTTGGAATCCGATCAGCGGTGGCGATATTCCAGAGAAACAAGGAAAGTTGACTGAAGTCGGTCCCGCACACCGTGGTCTTCCAGGACAACATCTTGGTCACAGGTCGGAACACAGTCGAGCACCTGCAGAACCAGGAGGAGGTTCTTAGTCAACTCAACCGCGTGGGGCTCAGGTTAAAAGGCTTGAAGTGCGTTTTCCTGGCGCCTGAAGTGGAGTTCTTGGGAAGGAGGATTGCGCAGACGGCATCAGGCCCACCAAAGCGAAGATGGAGGCAATTGAGAACGCACCGAGGCCACAGAACGTGATGGAGCTGCGGTCGTTTCTGGGACTCTTGAACTACTTTGGTAACTTCTTACCAGGTCTCAGCACCCTGCTAGAACCACTACATGTCTTACAATGAAAATGGGGTGAATGGGTTTGGGGCAAAAGCCAAGAAAATGCCTTTGTAAAAGCGAGAAAATTGTTATGCTCAAACAAATTGCTTGTGTTGTATGATCCATGTAAGCGTTTGGTACTAGCATGTGATGCGTCGTCATATGGCGTCGGGTGTGTATTGCAACAAGCTAATGATTTTGGGAAACTGCAACTGGTTGCTCATGCATCCAGGAGTCTGTCTAAGACTGAGAGAGCCGACAGCATGATTGAAAAAGAAGCATTAGCGTGAGTCTATGGGGTAAAGAAAATGCATCAATACCTGTTTGGGCTAAAATTTGAATTAGAAACTGACCATAAGCCATTTGTATTTGTTTTCCGAGAGTAAAGGGATACATACCAACGCATCGGCCCGTATCCAGAGATGGGAACTCACGTTGTCCGCATACAACTACGCCATCCACTACAGTCCAGGCACAGAAAACCGGGCCAATGCTCTCACTAGACTGCCATTGCCCACCACGGGGTGGAAATGGCGCAGCCCACAGATTTAGCCATGGTTATGGAAGAATTTGAGAGTGAGCCTTCACCCATCACTGCCCGGCAGATCAAAACCTGGACAAACCAGGACCCCTTATTATCTCTAGTCAAAAGCTGTGTGCTTCACGGGAGCTGGTCCAGTGTCCCTGTGGAAATGCAGGAAGAGATAAAGCCGTTCCAGTGGCGCAAAGATGAAATGTCTATACAGGCAGACTGCCTTCTGTGGGGCAATCGAGTAGTGATCCCCAAGAAGGGCAGAGACACCTTCATCAATGATCTCCACAGTACCCATCCAGGCATCGTAATGATGAAAGCGATAGCCAGCTCTCACGTGTGGTGGCCCGGTATCGATGCGGACTTAGAGTCCTGTGTTCACAGATGTAATACATACTCGCTCGCAGTTAAGCAATGTACCCAGGGAGGTGCCGCTAAGTTTATGGTCTTGGCCCTCCAAACCATGGTCTAGGGTACACGTCGACTATGCAGGCCCGTTCTTGGGTAAAATGTTCCTCGTGGTTGAAGATGCGTACTCCAAGTCGATTGAATGCGAGATAATGTCGGCTAGCATGTCCGTTGAAAGCCTGCGGGCCATGTTTGCCACACAAGGCTTGCCCGATGTCCTGGTGAATGACAATGGGCCATGTTTTGCCAGTGCTGAGTTCAAAGAATTCATGACGCGTAACGGGATCAAACATGTCACATCTGCCCCCTTTGAACCAGTGTCCAATGGTCAGGCAGAGAGAGCAGTGCAAACCATCAAGCAAGACTTGAAAAGGGTAACTGAAGGCTCACTGCAGACTCGCCTAGCATGAGTCCTGCTTAGCTACCACATGAGACCACACTCGCTCACTGGGATCCCACCTGCTGAACTGCTCATGAAAAGAGCACTTAAGACAAGGCTCTCGTTAGTTCACTCTGATCGACATGAACAGGTGGCGAGCAGGCGGCTTCAACAAAGTGCATACCATGATAGCGCAAATGTGTCACGCGAGATTGAAGTCAATGATCCTGTATTTGTATTAAGTTATGGACAAGGTCCCAAGTGGCTTCCCGGCACTGTCGTGGCCAACGAGGGGAGCAGGGTGTTTCGGGTCAAACTTTCAAATGGACTAATTCACCGGAAACACTTGGACCAAATCAAACTCAGATTGCAACCCACCTTGGACCCTACCTTTTTTGATCCCCCAACATACACATCAGTGGCAACCGACACCACGGTTGACCACGAAGCAGAACCCGTAATCCACAGCAGCCCTGCAGGTCCAAACACACCAGGCAGCCCAGCAAGGCCAGCTGCACAGCAGCCCAGAGAGGGACCAACAAATGATTCAACAACACCAGCTTTCACACCGAGACGATCAACCAGGGCAAGAAGGGCCCCAGATCGACTTACATTGTAAATAGTTACACTATTGACTTTGGGGGGGGAATGTTGTTATATATGTATTTACTCTGTACAGCCACCAGAGGGCTCATTCCCCAGAGTCCCAAGGGATCCCATAATCCCTTGGGAGCCCAGGTATTTAAGAAGGCTTCACAGGTTGGAGAGGCACTCTAGAGACCTGCAATAAAAGACTAAGGTCACACTTTACTTTGCGCTCACAGCATTTAGTCTGACTCTTTCTCCATACACAACAGACCGTACCAGGGTAAACGGCCAAATTGAGAGAGAGTAATCTTTTTAATAGGGTCTAGGACATCAAAGGTGGTGGTGAGGGTATGGTTGAGCTGATCGATGGTTACAGAAAAGTCATGGTGAATGGAATGCCAAAGGACAGTTTGGAGTTGACAAGTGCAGTTGCAAGAGAGTTTTTTTCCAGGGGCGGACACAGAAGGAAGTAGGTTTGGATTGGGCAAGGGGGATGTGAGTGGAGAGCAATGCAAGGAAATGGTCAGAGATGGCCTTATCTGCAATTGACATGGTAGGAATAGTGAGGCCACGATTTATGGCAAGATCAAACGGAGGGCCATGAATATGGTTTGGGGAGTTTATATGGAGGGAGAGATTAAAGGAGGATAGGAGGGTAGTTAACTTAGAGGAAAGAGAGTGCATGATGAATTGAGATGGAGGTTGAAATCACCGAGGACAAGAAGTCGCTCGGTGCAGAGGCTGAGGGAGGAAAGCAGTGAAGATATCTTAGTGATAACATTTTTATCATACTTGGGTGGGTTGTAGAGAATGAGAATTTTAAATAAGAGGTGAGAGGTGTGGAATAAAGTGAGATGTTCAAAGAAGGAGACAGTGCCGGAGGAGTAGGGGGACAGACCAAGGTATGATTTGGTGATGAGACCCACACCGATACCGTGACGGTCTGGGCGGGGCAAGTGATGGAAGGTAAAGCCAGGTGGAGAGGCTTTGTTTAAAGAAAAGGTGTCATCACCTCTCAACCATCCTGACTGTGAAGTATATCGGCGTTCCTTCATCGTCGCTGGGTCAAAATCCTGGAACTTACTCCCTAACAGCAATGTGGGAGTACCTTCATCACACAGACTGCAATGGTTAAAGAAGGTGGCTCACCATCACCTTCTTGAGGGCAATTAGGGATGGGCAATAAATGCTGGCCTTGCCAGCGACGTCCACATCCCAGGAACTAATTTTTTAAAATGTCCAAAATAGGATGATATGTGACTTGAATGGGAGATCTGCAGAAGACCATTTAAAGAGCCCAGCTGGAGTTTATATGTAATTTCTGAGATGCTTTCTGTTCCTGATTTATAAGTGTCAGCTTGGCTCCCTGGTAGTACTCTCACCTCTGAGTTAGAAGGTCATGCACTCAAGCTGCATGCCACAAAGTGCTCCTTCATGAGATGCCACATTCAGGAAAGGCGGACAATAGAATTGGGAAAATATTAACATGCTAATACTGACATTGATGTGCAGTTGCACTCACCAGAGAACTAGCCGCAGAATCTCACTAACCGTAGAAATAAGTGAACTGGAAGAAGTCTTTTGTAAAGGCAAACAGTGCCCTCCAGTGGTTAATTCACTCAAACTTCCTCAAAATATCAGATCTGCCTTGAGATTTATATCTAAACATGGCACTAATTTAGGATTTATTTATACCATAGGGTAGATGTTCTGAGTCCCCGGCCTACTGCAAGCGCAGATCAGAAAATTACAGGCACTCTGCAGTTTGCCATGCATTGATTTCAATCGGCTGGCACGATTCCTCGCCACAGCTGAAGACACAGAAAACAGATCCTCAGAGGTAGTTATTCAGTTCAGATCAGATACGATGACCTGAATGATCTCACTCTAAGGCTTCATTGACTCATATCACAGACCAACCATGATTAAATTGCCAACCCGGCCTGTACATTGAGTTCAACAGATGTGAATCTGAGATTGAAGTATAATATGATATTGGTAGCCAACGAGCCAAAAAAAAAATATGGTCATGTAAGGAATTGCATAGTCACCAATAAAAGAATTTTGCAAAAACAGTAAGAGTCTGACTTAAAAATATTTAAGACATAGTGGCCTATCAATTCAGCCACACAGCTTACTAAGCTCCCAATATGGCGGGCAGAAAGCGCACGTGATTTTCTGGCCGGAGGTGCATCACCTGCCATACCGGGAAAGGTATTATTGCACAGGGCCCATACCTGAAACAGGCATCGGCTAATAAAGGGACTAATGCCTCTTTGAGGCCCCCACTGAAAGATTGGTTTGCCCTGAGGCAGCCGGCACCAACACCATTTCCCATTCTCTTACTAACCCCCACCCAAGCCACTGTAAGATGTGTGGAATTAACCCCTCGCCCCATCCGACGGTTTACAGAGTTCAGACCCGTGGAACAAACAACACAAAACCCAATGGATCTGTGAAACAAATTTCTTTTTACTTAAAATCAGCAAGAAATTACAAGCAAGTTCACATACAACTGTTGCATGCAATAACCCCTTAATTATTCTTCAACAAAACCCAGTAACATTCCAGTTAAAATCAAGCTATGAGAAGCAAACACCGCATACATACTAACATCAGCGAGTGGTCGATTCGTTGATGACTAGCCAAGTGACTTTTGTCTGCACTTTTTATAATCCCAAACTTGATAACCTGCCCATTTCGTACTTGTCCCAAACTAGACTCGTAGTTGTTTTTTTCATTTCTTATCAATGGTCCATTATTCATCAGTGACTTCAAGGTTGGCCATTATCAGCAAATGTTCTTCTTTATCCGTGATGGCTTACTAGTCCGTTCCTGCTCAAGGTCTCTCGCTTCCTTATCTGTGAGAAAGACAACTTGCAGAGTTCAGCAGTTTTATTCCACATGGTTCCTACAGCAGCTAGTCACTTGGCCTCGTGAGGCATGATAGGTCAATTTTTAAGTTTGGCCAAGTAGTAGCAAATTTACAGCAAATTTATACAGTGAAAAATGGTGTATTCTTACATCACTATTCCCAAACCCCCAGTTTACAGTTTTCCTCTTTGCCCTGCCTAAGCCCCATCCCCCAAGTTCCCATTCCCCAATCTCCCTCTCTCCCCGACCCCCACAAACTCCATTCCCCAGTCTCCCTCTCTACCACCGAGAACCCATCCCGACCTCTTAACCCAGAATCCCTTTACCTCAACCCCCAGTCCACTGTCACTCTCTCCCCCACCACCATGTGTTCGTTGGAGAGGCGGGAGATCGCTGAGGCAGGCCTATAAAAGGCCCAACGCGGCGGCAGTTCGGGGAGTTCATTGAAGAGGCGTGCTTGTGCAGTCGCAGCAGGGAGGCAAAAAGAAGTAGAAAGAAATCGAAAGGTGACGTCACAGCCAAGGGGCTAAGTGATTGGCTGGTGATTGGTAAGTAGCTTTTCTTTTTCTTTTCTATTTCAGTAAGTAACCTTTAGCATTGTTGTTGCCAAATTAAGTTAATCTAAGGGTTAAGTCATGGCAGGACAGCTTGGACACGTGTTATGCTCCTCCTGTACCATGTGGGAAGTCAGGGACGCCTCTGGTGTCCCTGATGACTACGTGTGCGGGAAGTGTATCCGCCTCCAGCTCCTGACGGACCGCGTTGTGGAACTGGAGCTGCGGGTGGATTCACTCTGGAGCATGCACGATGCTGAGAATGATGTGAATAGCACATTTAGTGAGTTGGTCTTACTGCAGGTAAAGGTTCCACAGCCAGATAGGGAATGGAAGACCAACAGGAAGAGCAGTAGAAGGAAGGTAGTGCAGGCGTCCCCTGCGGTCATCCCCCTGCAAAACAGATACACCGCTTTGGGTACTTGAGGGCGATGACTCATCAGGGGAGAGCAGCAGCAGCCAGGTTCATGGCACCATGGGTGGCTCTGCTGCACATGATGGGAGGAAAAAGAGTGGGAGAGCAATAGTGATAGGGGATTCGATTGTAAGGGGAATAGATAGGCGTTTCTGCGGCCATAACCGCGAATCCAGGATGGTATGTTGCCTCCAAGGTGCAAGGGTCAAGGATGTCTCGGAGCGGGTGCAGGACATTCTGAAAAGGGAGGATGAACAGTCAGTTGTCATGGTGCATATAGGTACCAACGATATAGGTAAAAAACGGGATGAGGTCCTACGAGACGAATTTAGGGAGCTAGGAGTTAAATTAAAAAGTAGGACCTCAAAAGTAGTAATCTCAGGATTGCTACCAGTGCCACATGCTAGTCAGAGTAGGAATCGCAGGATAGCTCAGATGATGTGGCTTGAGCAGTGGTGCAGAAGGGAGAGATTCAACTTCCTGGGACATTGGAACCGGTTCTGGGGGAGGTGGGGCGAGTGCAAGCCGGACGGTCTGCACCTGGGCAGGGCTGGAACCAATGTCCTGGGGGAGTGTTTGCTAGTGCTGTTTGGGAGGAGTTAAACTAATATGGCAGGGAGATGGGAACCTATGCAGGGAGACAGAGGGGAATAAAATGGAGACAGAAACAAAAGATAGAAAGGAGAATAGTAAAAGTGGAGGGCAGAGAAACCCAAGGCAAAAAACAAAAAGGGCCACATTACAGCAAAATTATAAAGGGTCAAAGTGTGTTAAAAAGACAAGCCTGAAGGCTCTGTGCCTCAATGCGAGGAATATTCGGAATAAGGTGGATGAATTAACTGCGCAGATAGCAGTTAACGGGTATGATGTGATTGGCATCACATTGGTATGGGTGGAGCTACGGAATACCAAAGGGCAGAAAACGCTACTGGGAGTTATGTACAGACCACCAAACAGTAGTAGTGAGGTTGGGGACAGCATCAAACAAGAAATAAGGGATGTATGCAATAAAGGTACAGCAGTAATCATGGGCGACTTTAATCTACATATTGATTGGGCTAACCTAACTGGTAGCAATGCGGTGGAGGAGGATTTCCTGGAGTGTATTGGGGATAGTTTTCTTGACTAATATGTCGAGGAACCAACCAGAAAGCTGGCCATCCTAGACTGGGTGATGTGCAATGAGAAGGGACTAATCAGCATTCTTATTGTGCGAGGCCCCTTGGGGAAGAGTGACCATAATATGGTAGAATTCTTTGTTAAGATGGAGAGTGATACAGTTAATTCAGAAACTAGGGTCCTGAACTTAAGGAAAGGTACCTTTGATGGTATGAGGCGCGAATTGGCTAGATTAGACTGGCAAATGATACTTAAAGGGTTGACGGTGGATAGGCAATGGTAAACTTTTAAAGAACACATGGACGAACTTCAACAATTGTACATCCCTGTCTGGAGTAAAAATAAAACGGGGAAGGTGGCTCAACCGTGGCTAACAAGGGACTTTAAGTATAGTGTTGAATCCAAGGAAGAGGCATACAAATTAGTCAGAAAAAGTAGCAAGCGTGAGGACTGGGAGACATTTAGAATACAGCAGAGGAGGACAAAGGGATTAATTAAGAGGGGGAAAATAGAGTACAAGAGGAAGCTTGCCGGAAACATAAAAACTGACTACAAAAGCTTCTATAGATATGTGAAGAGAAAAAGATTAGTGAAGACAAACGTAGGTCCCTTGCAGTTAGATTTGGGTGAATTTATAATGGGGAACAAAGAAATGGCAGACCAATTGAACAAGTACTTTGGTTCTGTCTTCACAGAGGAAGACACAAATAACCTTCCGGATGTACTAGGGGTACGAAGGTCTAGTGAGAAGAAGGAACTGAAGGATATCCTTTTTAGGTGGGAAATTGTGTTAGGGAAATTGACGGGATTGAAGGCCGATAAATCTCCAGGGCCTGATAGTCTACATCCCAGAGTACTTAAGGAAGTGGCACTAGAAATAGTGGATGCATTGGTGAATTTTCCAACAGTCTATCGACTCTGGAACAGTTCCTGTGGACTGGAGGGTTGCAAATGTAAAACCGCTTTTTAAAAAAGGAGGGAGAGAGAAAACGGGTAATTATAGACCTGTTAGCCTGACATCAGTAGTGGGGAAAATATTGGAATCAATCATTAAGGATGAAATAGCAGCACATTTGGAAAGCAATGATCGGATTGGTCCAAGTCAGCATGGACTTATGAAGGGAAATCATGCTTGACAAATCTTCTGGAATTTTTTGAGGATGTAACTACGAGCGTGGACAGGGGAGAACCAGTGGATGTGGTGTATTTGGACTTTCAAAAGGCTTTTGACAAGATCCCACACAAGAGATTGGTGTGCAAAATCAAAGCACATGGTATTGGGGGTAATGTACTGACGTGGATAGAGAACAGGTTGGCAGACAGGAAGCAGAGAGTCGGGATTAACGGGTCCTTTTCAGAATGGCAGGCAGTGACTAGCAGAGTGCCACAGGGCTCGGTGCTGGGACCCCAGCTCTTTACAATATATATTAATGATTTGGATGATGGAATTGAGTGTAATATCTCCAAGTTTGCAGATGACACTAAACTGGGTGGTGGTGTGAGCTGTGAGGAGGACGCTAAGAGGCTGCAGGATGATTTGGACAGGTTAGCCGAGTGGGCAAATACATGGCAGATGCAGTATAATGCGGATAAATGTGAGGTTATCCACTTTGGGGGCAAAAACACGAAGGCCGAATATTATCTGAATGGCAGAAGATTAGGAAAAGGGGAGGTGCAGCGAGACCTAGGCGTCATGATTCATCAGTCATTGAAGGTTGGCATGCAGGTACAGTGGTGAAGAAGGCAAATGGCATGTTGGCCTTCATAGCAAGGGAATTTGAATATAGGAGCAGGGAAGTCTGACTGCAGTTGTACAATGCCTTGGTGAGGCCCCACATGGAATATTGTGTTCAGTTTTGGTCTCCTAATCTGAGGAAGGACGTTCTTGCTATTGAGGGAGTGCAGCGAAGGTTCACCAGACTGATTCCTGGGATGGCAGGACTGACATATGAGGAGAGACTGGATCAACTGGGCCTGTATTCACTGGAGTTTAGAAGGATGAGAGGGGATCTGATAGAAACATATAAAATTCTGACGGGACGGGACAGGTTAGATGCAGGAAGAATGTTCCCGATGTTGGGGAAGTCCAGAACCAGGGGACATAGTCTTCGGATAAGGGGTAAGCCATTTAGGACTGAAATGAGGAGGAACTTCTTCACTCAGAGAGTTGTTAACCTATGGAATTCCCTACCGCAGAGAGTTGTTGATGCCAGTTCATTGGATGTTTTCAAGAGAGAGTTAGATATGGCCCTTACGGCTAAAGGGATCAAGGGGTATGGAGAGAAAGCAGGAACGGGGTACTGAAGGAATGATCAGCCATGATCTTACTAATGGTGGTGCAGGCTCGAAGGGCCGAATAGCCTACTCCTGCACCTATTTTCTATGTTTCTATGTTTCTATGAGCCCAATCCACTATTCTCCCAGTTCTTGGTCATCCCCTCTTCCCCTCTCCCCAACTCCTTGTCACTGCTCTCGCTTTGGTAGCTGCTCTGGACCCGAGCTCCATCACTTCAATCTCTCCAGTTTTCCTCTTTATTCATTACCCTCCCCCAGCCTTCATGGATCATTTTCTTTCTTCGCCATCATGCACTCTACCCTCACTAACCCCTATTCTCCACTACTCATCATCCTTTTAATTCTCCTGCTGCCGCTCAAGTCTCGAGCCCCTCTTAAATAATTTCACAGCTTCCCTCTGACTCTCTGTTGGCATCCTTCGAAAGGCCCACCAAGGCACTCGTCACTACCTCCTTACTAGCAGCAACCCAAATTTTCCTATGTTACTCTCTCCCCATCTTCCCCGCTCTAAGCACCTTCTGCGAACTAATCTCGCCAACCTCCTCCCTGTCCTGCCCTGCTCTGACCTTCTGGACTATATCAGTAAAGTGGTGTCATCGCCCTCTTCATATTTCTCTTCAAAATGAACATTCATTTGTAAATAAGGACCTTGTTATCCATGACCTTATTGTGGACAATCAAATTGACATCATGGCAATGACATCTACCCCCTTTAATATCTCTTACATTAGAGATATTACTCTCGTCCATTCTTCTGCCGTGGTGAGTGAATTGTCGGTTCCAGTCAAATTTCACATTCCTTTTACACAGTCTATAATTTGCTTTTATAATCCCAAATCCCCTTTATGCACTCTTTTCCCTTTCTCCCATTTTACCCTTCATTTCATTTTACACGACAACCCGAACAGATACAACATGATAATTAATTGCACAATTATCAATACATGGGAGGCAATTCAAATCCAGGGAAGAATTTCAATGTTAAGCCCAATGTCTGACCAAGGTGGTGTGGTCATTCCCCCGGTCTCCTCTCACGTTTTTCTGTTTTGCTGCTGGAGAGTGCTGTAATGTTTTTGGGAGAGCTCCACATCCTTTACCAGTTTTGTCAGATGTCAGGTAATGGTGGGATATCATACCCAAAATGTGATATATAATCTTGGAGATTTGGTAAAATACCGCTCTCTGTGAGATTTACTGAGGTGTGATCGGAAATAGGGATAATCCTTTCCTGTGCCACTTGAACCTCTAACAGGGGTTTAAAACAAAAGGTTGAGTCATGAACTGTTCACCAGGTATCATTGTGTACCCTATACTGATTTGCAGTGGTGGTGACACAGTAGGTTCCGTTACCCTCATAAACAACCTGGGGCGGGACGTGGCTCTGAGCCATCACCTCTATAGTACAATCGATCAGTTGTGAGCTTTCAGATTCAAATCCACATACCGGTCGGTCGAACACATTCAGGTGATGTGGACACAACATCACATATGCACCCCTTTCCTGACATGCCTTCAGATCGGTGCCGGTCATGGAGTTTTCCTACTTAACCACATATGGAGGCGCCCCATGATACCCCACATATACCCCAATTCCGATAACCCCAAGACTTTCCATCCAGTATCCCAGCACTGTCCGTCGTGACTGACCCATCACTGGCATCCTGAGAACTATCCCCATCATAGTATGGTTGTAATGATCACAATTGATCGGAACTGGGAATGCTTCGGAGGTCAGCCGCAACTGACACGGGCTCATGAGATTGTCATAAGTGCTCATGGCTTTTAAGTGCCTCTTGTCAACCCATGATGGTACGCGACCTTGCTCCAAATCCTCTAAATTACTGTGCCCCTTGTTTATAACCAAGCACCGTACATAACACACGCATCATTTTGGGTGGCCTGGTAAGATGCATTCCACTCCTCTTTTATTAAGTTGTTTATGGTCTGGGCGTGAGTTTCCAGCTTAGCTATCAATTCTTTTAGGTGAATGGTTATTACTTGGTCTTCCTGTAATTCCTGTCCCTCAATCTCATTACCCCCCCCCCCCCCCCCCCCCAGTATCCTCTTTAGCTGATCCCGTAAGGTATTGATCTGCGTTTGCAGCTGGGCATCATCTATACTATTAACCAGTGATGTCCCCGCATTAAACATCACGGCTGCTTCATTGATCAATCCCCTCTTCCGTCTCCCGAAACCGGTGTGACTGTTGTCAGCTTGTTTATATAAATCTTTCCGACTTTCGTCCCCATAGTTCAGTCCATAGAATTGTCGGAACATTTCTTTTAACAGTTTTTCATACAATGTTTCCGTTTCAGCCTGGCACCACCGGGAGAGTCGTACCTTTGTTAAATTAAGGATGACAGATGCTACCTCATAATACATGTCATGGTACAACATTTTCCTGGTTGGCATCAGCACCAACCCATTCTTAGTTGCAGGTGTCATTACGGGGCTCTATATCCCATGTCTTTGATGGAGGGGCTTCCTTTTATGTGCTACTCACACGGTAGCATTGACTGTGTTTGGAGGATCTGGGACCACACTCGAATTGAAACTCTGAGTCCGGCCTATTCCAGACCCAGAGTCTTGCCATTGCCATTTAAAAGCGATGGACACCCCCTTCTGGCATTTACGTTCCGATCCTCCCACACACACATAAACCCCTTGTTCCTCCTTCCACTACTTGTCCCAAAATAATTTCACCCCCCCGCCCTTGTCCCCACATTCCATCTGTACGAGTCGTTCCCCAATCTTTCCCAATCCGTGGATTCATTACCCTTTGCCTTGTCTGTCTTCTGTAGCCATCACCATCATCCCACGGAGATAATTCCCCAGCATTCTAGGCACACTCGCCTTCCCTTGTTCACCTGTACCTGTTTGGTGGTGATATTTAATTTGGGGCAGGGCACTGATGCTTCACCGAATTTATAACCAGCGCGATTGGAATATTTAGTGGAATTTGACCCCAACCAACCTGGCCACTTCTCCTGATGGAAGTATGTCGCTATCCCGTCAGTGCCCTGTGTTATACCTCCCTGTGTTACGGTGGGCCCAGCTCCTCCCATACATCTGTAAGTAAACAACATTTCGATGCCGCCTCTCTCCATCTGTCCTGATCTGATCAGGATCACCAACAGGCTCAGCCGCAGAACGCATTTCATTCTGCGTCCTCCGTTCGTTTCATCTCTGCAAATAAAAGAAAAGAAAAATAGCACCATTCTGTGTGAGGTCTTCTCTCCACAGGTCAAACTTAGGTTATATCCATATTATACATGCTGTGATTGCTACAATCACCGTGTCCCCTTCTATCCTTAAATTTCTGGTAAATTTCCCTTCCCGAGTGCTTGAGCAACAACTCATATCAATTTAGCTAAGTCAATTTTAATTTCACAGAACCTTATGTCCAGCCTTTGTGATTTAACCTTACTGGAGTTCACACAGTACTGTCCCATCAAGTTCGGTAGCACCTTGAGGTCATTTCCATATTAAAGGACCTCTCTCGGTAATCAACACTCCTGTTTAAAAAAAAAGAAAAAGAACATCCATTCTGGCTTTTCTGCCAGTCCAATGGGTTAATTCATCAATTCTGATCCCCTTTCTGTTACTGAGGGAAACATCCACTCAAATTCAAAACTTAAAATTTTAACATTTAAAAAATGCTCAAAGTATTTACATTCAACTCTGCAAAAAGGTGTTGCTTTCTGAATTTTTGTGCAGAGAGTTACTTTCCTTTTTTCACATTTTAAAAGTTCGACAAACACATAACAATGGTACCAATAACCTGTAAAGCAACAGCACGCATACCAATAGCATCCATTACAATCATTCTGTACTCCACGCATAATAGCAGTCCCTCCCTTTTTCTCCTCTGGTCACACATTCTTGAAATTGGTCAGAAATTTTTATTTTTAAAATACCAAATATATGTAATTGCCTCATTACCGGAACTGGAGGTTTTTCACAGAATTTAAACCGACCAGAATTTCACCATGGCCATCATAAAAGTCTGGTTTTAAAAGGTTAATTAACCTCAATAACTCCAATTAATTCAAATCAACCTCAAATGCTAGTTGAAAAAAAAACACTGCAGACACAGTTAAAGACAAATAAATATCCACATGCCTTTTTTAAAAAAACTTTAAACATTCTCCCTGAATACCTCAAAGGTTTTTTACACAGACAGGCTTTCACACACAACACATTTCATGACTTCTCAAACATCCATAGTAGCAAATTCTATGCTTTATTTCTCTCGGCATGAAAGTTAAAAGTGTCGATTTCACCTTCTTAGACTCATAGAAATGCTTTTCTATTTTTTTCATCTCTTAAACAAACGGCTTACTGCCATAAACACAATGCTTCCCTGTCTTGTTTTGTACTCCCTTTTGCATCCTGCAGGGTCCTTCTGCTCACCTCGTTTCACCTTTTACTGCATCACCATACTGTCAGCTTCCAAATTTCTAAAACTGCGTTTGCAGCTACTGAGGAGAATTTGCTTCAAGTCCACATCCCCCAACTCTGGGTGACCCCTCCTCTTCACCTCGTCTATAGCCCTTTCCCCTGCCTTAATCGTCAGTCCTAAGAATTTCACTTCCTCCTGTCCAATTTGGGCTTTCTTGGGGTTTGCCTTAAACCCTGCCTCCCCCAACAGCTTTAGTAGCTTGTCCAGTAGTGGCCCGTGATCCTCTGCACTTTCTGTGAATAATAGGTCGTCCATGTACTGGATCAACTGGCTAGGCTGACTAAAAATTTTTAAAGCATCAGCCATACACTGATAATAAGAACATAAGAACATAAGAATTAGGAACAGGAGTAGGCCATCTAGCCCCTCGAGCCTGCTCCGCCATTCAACAAGATCATGGCTGATCTGGCCGTGGACTCAGGTCCACTTACCCGCCCGTTCCACATAACCCTTAATTTCCTTATTGGTTAAAAATCTATCTGTGATTTGAATACATTCAATGAGCTAGCCTCAACTGCTTCCTTGGGCAAAGAATTTCACAGATTCACAACCCTCTGGGAGAAGAAATTCCTTCTCAGCTCGGTTTTAAATTGGCTCCCACCGTATTTTGAGGCTGTGCCCCCTAGTTCTAGTCTCCCCGACCAGTGGAAACAACCTCTCTGCCTCTATCTTGTCTATCCCTTTCATTATTTTAAATGTTTCTATAAGATCACCCCTCATCCTTCTGAACTTCAACGAGTAAAGACCCAGTCTACTCAATCTATTATCATTAGGTAACCCCCTCATCTCCGGAATCAGTCTAGTGAATCGTCTCTGTACCCCCTCCAAAGCTAGTATATCCTTTCTTAAGTAAGGTGGCCAAAACTGCACGCAGTACTCCAGGTGCGGCCTCACCAATACCTTATACAGTTGCAGCAGGACCTCCCTGCTTTTATACTCCATCCCTCTCGCAATGAAGGCCAACATTCCAGTCACCTTCCTGCACCTGCAAACTAACTTTTTGGGATTCATGCACAAGGACCCCCAGGTCCCTCTGCACCGCAGCATGTTGTAATTTCTCCCCATTCAAATAATATTCCCTTTTACCTGTTTTTTTTTCCAAGGTGGATGGCCTCACATTTTCCAACATTGTATTCCATCTGGCAAACCTTAGCCCATTCGCTTAACCTATCTAAATCTCTTTGCAGCCTCTCTGTGTCCTCTACACAACCCGCTTTCCCACTAATCTTTGTGTCATCTGCAAATTTTGTTACACTACAGTCTGTCCCCTCTTCCAGGTCATCTATGTATATTGTAAACAGTTGTGGTCCCAGCACCGATCCCTGTGGCACAACTCTAACCACCGATTTCCAACCCGAAAAGGACCCATTTATCCCAACTCTCTGCTTTCTGTTAGCCAGCCAATTCTCGATCTATGCTAATACATTTCCTCCGACTCCGCGTACCTTTATCTTCTGCAGTAACCTTTTGTGTGGCACCTTATCGAATGCCTTTTGGAAATCTAAATACACCACATCCATCGGTACACCTCTATCCATCATGCTCGTTATATCCTCAAAGAATTCAAGTAAATTAGTTAAACATGATTTCCCCTTCATGAATCCATGTTGCGTCTGCTTGATTGCACTATTCCTATCTAGATGTCCCACTATTTCTTCCTTAATGATAGCTTCAAGCATTTTCCCCACTACAGATGTTAAACTAACCGGCCTATAGTTACCTGCCTTTTGTCTGCCCCCTTTTTTAAACAGAGGCGTTACATTAGCTGCTTTCCAATCCGCAGGTACCTCCCCAGAGTCCAGAGAATTTTGGTAGATTATAACGAATGCATCTGCTATAACTTCCGCCATCTCTTTTAATACCCTGGGATGCATTTCATCAGGGCCGGGGGACTTGTCTACCTTGAGTCCCATTAGCCTGTCCAGCATTACCCCCCTAGTGATAGTGATTATCTCAAAGTCCTTCCTTCCCACATTCCCGTGACCAGCAATTTTTGGCATAGTTTTTGTGTCTTCCACTGTGAAGACCGAAGCAAAATAATTGTTTAAGGTCTCAGCTATTTCCACATTTCCCATTATTAAATCCCCCTTCTCATCTTCTAAGGGACCAACATTTACTTTAGTCACTCTTTTCCATTTTATATATCGGTAAAAGCTTTTACTATCTGTTTTTATGTTTTGCACAAGTTTACTTTCGTAATCTATTTTTCCTTTCTTTATTGCTTTCTTAGTCATTCTTTGCTGTCGTTTAAAATTTTCCCAATCTTCTAGTTTCCCACTAACCTTGGCCACCTTATACGCATTGATTTTTAATTTGATACTCTCCTTTATTTGCTGGTTATCCACGGCTGGTTATCCCTTCTCTTACCGCCCTTCTTTTTCACTGGAATATATTTTTGTTGAGCACTATGAAAAAGCTCCTTAAAAGTCCTCCACTGTTCCTCAATTACCTGATGGCAAATTGAGACTGTTATGAAACCCTTGCAGGAAGCATGTCCACGTATACTGTTGCCCCTTGAATGTAAAAGCAAATTTATACTCATCCCCCCGTCTTACTGGGATAGACCAGAACCCGTTCGCTATGTCCAGTACAGTGAATGTCATTGTCTCCGCAGGGATATTTCCTATTAGATTGGCTACTGCTGCTACCGTGGGCACGCATGCCGGAATACCTTTATTAAGAACTCGATAGTCTACCGTGGCTCTACTTGACTGATCAGGCTTCTTAACTAGCCATAGGGGTGAATTCACATGGGTCGCTATCGGTCTCAGTATCCCTTGATCCACCAGGGAGCTCAATGCAGTTTCCAAGTCCTTCTCTGCCTCCCGGGGAAAACTGTACTGTTTCTGAGGTCTCGACATTGGATCTCCATGTACCTTCACCTCTACCCGTTACCCTACCACAGTCATGTCGGTGAGTGGCGAACACTGCGAGATTATTTTTCATATACACCCGATACTATTCCAGAGTGCTACGGACCAATTGTCCAAGATCATAGCTTCCCTTTGGTTTCATAGTACAGGCGCTACCTTTCACCTTTTCCACCTTGGGGATAACTAAAACTTCCTCAGGTTTATCCAAACCAACTGCCCCTCATAGACGGTGGTTCCTCATTTCTACTATCACATAGTGGGCCAGCATAAAATCAGCTCCGAGGACCCCCACGCCGGGCTGATCTCATTCATCAATACACATTCCCACTTAGTGACAAGGGGTCCTAACCTTATAGACAAAGGCTTTGATACTACCCCAGCCTGTTCATTCCCTCTGAAACTCACTAACTTAAACGGAACCCTGCTCGACTGTAGAGAAGTGGTCGGGTTTGGTGAGCGAGCCACCGTACTCGAAGCTCCGGTGTCGACTAGATACTTTCCCCAAATGGTCTCTACCTTGATTTTTACACTAGGTCTGCCCCAGTCATTGTAGGTGAGTGGGCACAGGTATTCAGGCTGGGCGCGTTCTAGTCATGAGGGAAGTGGGGGCGCACTGGGCTTTTCACTGCATTCGGCAACATCCAGCTTTTCCTGATCTTTCCCCTTAACCGGACATAACGTGGCCAGTAGAATTTCCAATGGGTCTTCTACCTTTTCTCTCTCCGCCTCTACTACCCATGGTTTTGACCTGGACGGAGCCCCATGTCCTGGTTTTTCCTTTCTTGGGAACTTGCACTCCTTACTCCAGTGTCCCATTCTCCCACAACTAAAGCATGCCTGGGATCTGTCCACATAACCCCCCCTACTGCTTCCATTGTTTTCTACCGTCCACGCTTCCCTTCATCTCATGCACTTTTCCCTTTTGTCTATTCTCCTCCCCCCAATCGGATTTAAAAGCCAGAGTCAGTTTCCTTAACACGCCTGGCTCTGTATTATTAACATCCTTGGGGTCAAACCATGATTCTGCCCTAGCCCTGATCCATGGCAAGCTGTTAGCTACTAGAGTCATAGAAACATAGAAAAATAGGTGCAGGAGTAGCCCATTTGGTCCTTCGAGCCTGCACTGCCATTCAATAAGATCATGGCTGATGATTCCCTCAGTGAGTCCTCAACCAATGGTTCCTGGGAGCCCCTAACAACTGTGCTCAGGCTAGATTTCCCCCTGTCGCCTTCGGATACACGAGCCATAACCTGTCTATAAACTATCTGGTCTGCTTGACCTGCAAGAATGGGCTGCCTTGGCAATGTCCCAGCGCCATCAACATTTTGTCTTTTACTCCATCCAGAGTATCCCCATCTAATTTAGTGGCCGCCGACAAACCCTGGTATAGCTTCCCATCTAGGGAGAACAGTATATATCATCTTTTTCAGTTCATTGTCGTCACAATTATTGATTCCCCCCTATCTGCTCCACATTGGCAAAATTAACAGAGGCATCCCCTCCATGCTTCAGTTTCGGCACACTGGCCAGCATTTCCTGCAACTGGAGGGATGTATATGGGAGCACATAATCACTCTGCATTGGTCCCTGACCACCGCCTTGTGGGTGTGGACCAAACTTTTACTGTCACAGGGGACACATCAGTCCTGGTGGTCCCAGTGCTTTGGGAGCCAGCTGACCCTCACTATACCGGGTCCCATCATCAGGCTCCTTTTCCTCCTCCTCTTCCCAGTTCCCCTGGTGCCATGAGACAAGCCATACCCCTGGCCCCGGATAATGCTAGGGTCAATTTACGGATTTTTTCATTACAGGGCCCGTGATCGGCCTCTTCATGTACCCTGTTTTTGGCTACCCTGTATGCCACCTTTATATCTTTTAACTGACCCTCAGCCTTATCAGTTGTCTCTGAGTTCCTATTCCCTTCCTCGTGCTGAGCCCGACACTGCCTTCTACTTTCGGTGGCCTGACATTGCAGGTACTCTATCATGTTTCTAGCCGTTTCTTCATGAGCTTTTCTCTCCTGCCTTTTAATACTCAAATCTGCTGCCAGCTGGTTCACCAAGGCCTCTCTCTCTACTGCCCTACCTTCTGATTCCTGTTTCTCCTTTTCTAAATGCTCAACTTGCTCTGTAAGTATCTGAATTTGTTTCTACATACATATTAACCAAATCGCCTTTTCCTTTGATTTCGTATGTATGCTACTCCCGTCCACTCTACCACTTTCTCATATGGGCTGTCAGAGTGTAACATTTCTAGCACCCAGTGTTCAGAAATGTTTACTTTTTCAAATACATATGAGGATATCCTCTCCTCCATCGCAGGTTTCTTGCCCTTAACCCTATCCATAATTATTGTTCTAAACCTTGAACGTTCCTTCGTGATTGCCGATCTGTAAGGGTTATTAAATGCCTCGTCCCGCATTACACAGCTCTTGACGTCAGGATTTATAAGAACAAAAATACACATGGCATAGGGTTTTGGCTCAATCTTGCAGCTATCATGCCACCACGGCCCTTTCATGTGGTCTACAGAGGGGCAGGGGCATGGCTTCAGCATCAGCCTGATTGTGTGGGCCGATGTCAGCGTCCGCCTCCTCGTCCTCCTCTTCCTCTCTCTGCTGAGGTGGACTGACAGACTCATCAGGCAATTCTTGTCCCCTTCTGATAGCCAAGTTGTGCAGCATGGAGCACACCACCACGAATTGAGCTATCTGCTCAGGGTGGTATTGGAGCTCGCCTCCTGAGTGGTCCAGGCATCAAAAGCGCTGCTTAAGCACTCCAATAGTTTTCTCGACGATATTGTGAGTGACTCTGTGGCTCTCGTTGTATCACCTCTCGGCTTCGGTGTGGGTGTCACGCAGGGGGGTCATCAGCCAGGTGGCGAGGCCATATCCTTTGTCACCAAGCATCCAGCATTGACCTTGTGGCTCATTGTTAAACAAGTCAGATACAGTGCTCTTACGCAGGATGTGAGCATCATGGATGCTGCCCGGAAATTGAGCATTCACTGCCAGTATAATTTGCTGGTGGTTGACAACCAGTTGGACATTCAGGGAGTGGAATTCCTTGCGGTTCCTGAAAACCTCTGCATCCCGAAAAGATGCCAGCATCACGATGTGTGACCAGTCTATTGCTCCCTGCACCTTGGCAAAGTTTGTAATTCTGGAGAATCCAAGAGCCCTCTCATTCTGTGCCTTCCTGGTCATAGGGAAGCTGATCAAGTCCCTCCTGCATCCGTACAGGGCTTCAGTGACCTGTCTAATGCAGCGATGTGTGGCATGCTGAGAAAGTCCGCAAATGTCTCCAGCTATGGCCTGAAAAGAACCCGAGGCATAGAACAACAGCGCCGCAGTGACTTTGACCTCGACAGACAGTACAGTACTGATGGTGCTGGCAGGCTGCAGATCTGCCCTGATCAGCTGGCATACCTCAGTGATAACCTCTTTGTGGAAGCGCAGTCTCCGATGGCAGGTGGTGTCGGACAAGTTGAGGTAAGACTACTTCTTCCTGTACTTGTGGGGGGTGTAACGTCTGGTTCTCCTCATCAGTCTGGCACGTCTTACATTGGGCACATAATGCTGTGGAGCATATCTTCGATGATCTCAAGTCTGCTGCATGTAATTGGTCATCAAGAGAGGGTGAGAAAGGACAGGCCCCATTGCAGTAGCTCTCTGTTTTCCACCGATTGGTCACAAACAATGAATTTCCCGATGAAGACACCTATTCAATTCCAATCGTTCACAGTATGGTCAAGATGTTTGTACAGATGTTCACATCAACTCCAACAATCTCCAGAGTATATCCGAACTCCCCCGAGGTTGAAGTACAGCAGCTTTTTAAAGGATGTGACATGTGATGTAGAACATGGCGTCTATAACGCTGTGGTTAGTTCCGGTTAGTTCCACTTTTTCTGGGCGTTTTTTTGGGCGAGTGATATTGTGGGATATGTGTGCGAGGTGGTGAAAGTGATGCTGGCCGATCTCATGGCTGCTAGTTTTGGTAAATATACTCTTTACGACCAAAAGAGGGCAGGTGGTAATATTGAATCTCGGTGTTAAATCAGTGTGGAAATTATCGCTGGGCGATATTATGGGCGTTGATTTCGCCCATTCTGATGATTCTGCCCCAAAAAAGTGAGCGGGCGGTATTATTTTCCCCCAGCGTTATGCACATGGGGAAAGTAAAGCTCGCCGATAAGTTTCCAAAAAATGCCTGTCAGTTTCTATTTTGTGACTAAATGGACAATATATGAGCATTTCAACGGTAAAATAGGTATTAAGTGGGCATTAAGCATGCAAAAAAAGTGTAAAATCTAGCCCCTAACCTTTGGCCTACTATTCTCCATAATAGCTCTGCAGCTACTGACTTACTAAATCACACCCGATCCACCATTTTTGATGCCCCTGTCTCCACTAAAATCATTCCACTCACTCACCCTTCTCGCTCCCCCTGATATACCCAACATCTCCGCTCCCTTAAGTCCAAGGGATGCAGACTTGAGTATCTTTGGCAGACAACTGGCCTAATCATCCATCGCCAGATTTAGCTAGATCATATAAAGCACTACCCTGGTCTCCATCACTAAAAGCAGCCACTATTCTAAGATCATCCAGGATGACAAAAGTAACACCAGGCTTCTCTTCTCCACCACTAACCTTCTTCTCAAACCACCCTCCCCTGCATCTTCCTCCCTCACCTCCAACAATAAATGTGAGGAGCTTGTGGACTTCTTTGTTAAAAAGATCAACAATTTCTGTTGAACTGCCTCTGCTTTCAATTCCCTCCCTTCCCCTAGCCAACTTCTCTATTTTTCCCCTGCCCTAACATAAAATTTACAATTTTCTCTAATTTCTCTCCTATTTCCACTCCCCCAACCCCCTTGCCCTGTCAAAGTTCATCTTGCCAATGAGACTGACCTCCGGCTCTCTTGACCCTATTCCTACAAAATTGCTGACAACCCAACTTCCCTTCCTGTCTCCCATGTTAGCAGATATTGTTAATGGTGCTCTCTCCTCCGGTATTGTCCTCTTTTCCTTCAAATCTTCATCAAATCCATCATCACCCCTTGCCTGGATGAGCGCACCGCCAACAACACTGAAGAAGCTCAACACCATCCAGGACAAGAGCAGCCCGGTTGATTGGCACCCCATCCACCACCTTAAACATTTGCTCCCTCTATCACCGACATACTGTGGTTGCAGTGTGTACCATCTACAAGATACACTGCAGCAACTCGCCAAGGCTTCTTTGGCAGCACCTCCCAAACCCACGACCTCTACCACCTAAAAGGACAAGGGCATCAGATGCATGGGAGCATCATCACCTGCAAGTTCCTCTCCAAGTTACACACCATCCTGACTTGGAAATATATTGCCATTCCTTCATCGACGCTGGGTCAAAATCCTGGAACTCCCTCCCTAACAGCACTGTGGGACTTCCTTCACTACAAGGACTGCAGTGGTTCAAGAAGGTGGCTTACCACCACCATCTCAAGGGCAATTAAGGATGGGCAATAAATGCTGGCCTTGCCAACGATGCCAACATCCTGGAATGAAAAAAAAGTCTGCACCTTGCTCCACTGACGCTTCCTGAGATCTGATGTTGCAGCCTGCAAGGGTCCGCAGGGAGATACTCTTCCCTGCCACTGAAAGCAAGAAGGCATGGCTGGAGGTGGATACAGGACCGTAAGCAGTTTAATGACCTAATTAGAGCAGGAAATGTGAGTACACTGGCACATTCAAGTACATCCTGATGTGTGTATCGCGCTAACCCCCTCAATCTGCCTTGTTAGCATACGACTGCAATCTCTCCTCACACCAACTTTCCTCGCAGGTGTACCAATCCCTCTCTGTCTGTGCACTTGCTCACATCCCTATCTGTGCATCCACCACTGACACTCACCCTCATTTTAATGTAATGTCATGCTTTTCCCTCATAGTCACCTTCAACAAATATTGTCCATTCATCTGTTCAACACATTCCATTCATCTCACTCAAAGGTCTCTTGTTTCTCTGCATGCAGAAGAGAGTGCAGAACACCAGAGAGAGAGAGAGAGAATGGAGTTGGTCCTCCAGCAATCTGGATATTTACGCACTGGAGATCACCGGGCTCTCAGCATGCCTGGTCGTCGGAGTTGGGGAGATGGGGGCCTCCCTGCTACCTGGTGACAGAATTAAATATCATACACCACATGACATACAACATGTTGACAATGTCAGCAGCCAGGGAAATATGATCATGTACATAATGTTCACTTAGAACATTCTTACCATTACTGTTCGAATTCATGTCTTTAATCCTCCAGAGAGCCATCAAGCATCTTGTAGGAGGTGGTCCAGGAGGAGGATGATGACTCCTCTGGGGTGGTGGCACACTCTGAGAGTGCACTGTCACAGGACTCATGCAGACCATGCATCAGTTCAGATACTCACACTTCGGTGGGACTGGTAAGGAAGATGGTTTCAACCTGGTGCCTCACACATAACAAGTGAACAAGAGCAGATGGTGGAGACAGGGAGAGCAATGCAGAATCCACATCGGAGGGTGCAGGATGCTCCAAGCTCTACTCAGCTCACCGCCCCCGGGGTCGCTAACGGGATGCAAACCACTTTTCTCCCATGCGTAGCGCCGCTATTGACTCCCTCGAAATTCCGCTGGAGTTTAGACGTGACGGTAACCAGAACCGGTAGCGCCCCGCTCCTACTGGTAGCACCCCGGCCACTGTATGGGCGATGCCATGGCACCCCGCTCCCTGGTGGGCCAGCAATGGTCCTGTTTCCCACCCGCAAAGTTAGCAGCTGGGCCCTCACCTTTAATGAAGGGGACGGTCCTGTCCATGCACCAGCGCTACACGTCCCACCATGTAGCACTGCTTGGTGACGCACTCCTGCCCCCAAGAGGAACTGCAGCGCAATATTTTGTGCTGCAGTTCCTCTTCGGGGCGGTAACCCGAATATAGGTCATGGGGTAGGACCTCCACGCCTGGTGCAGGAACTCCCGCCTCGGGGCTGTTACTGCCCCGTGAATACCACTTTAAACAGGATTGATGAAACCCTAACCTTGGCTGTTTAGCATCCCACTGATGTGCAACAAAGTGCTCTCCAGGGAAGTGTGCATGCGGCATGAGTGGAAAGATGGCGAAAGAGGACATGGAAGTGGGGAGTCTGCTCAAAGCGTTCCCACTTCTTATCCATTGCCCCCCGCCTACCTGCACCCCGCCCCCAGTCAGTGCCACACATTCTGCCTCATGCTGATGGCCGAGTTTACCCTTGCACAGATGCAGGTGGAACAGTCTTTGGCGGGGCCCTCACGGGCTCCAAACCCAGAGGGCGTTGGCCAAGATTATCTCAGCAGTCAGAGCAGGGATGTGAGCAGCCTTTACATCAGCTCAAGCCATTTGGATCACACCAAATAGAAGTGCTAGGAAGAGGAAGAGTAAAGATTTGGGGCTAGAAATTCTGTAGTGCCCCGGTTGGTGTGGTAACTTTTGAAATGTAGAAAAATAGCACCAGGCGCTAATGATTCTCTCCTGCTGGAAAATTCAGCTTTAGAGATCCAAGAGGGGAGTGGAGCAGTAAATCAAGTGCTAACCACTTCTCTTAGGGCGCTTAAAGGGAAGGGAAAATAATGGTGCACAAAATACTTCTCAGCAGTTCTGCATTGCAAGGTGACCTGCGCAACTGCCATTACAGCCCCAAACACTCTCACAAAATGGAGAGCTTGGACATCTTCCAGCAATGAAACAGCAAAAACTTTGAACAGGCACCAGACTGGTGTAAAAAATAAAGGTTGGCCTACCTGAGAACCATTTCCTTTAATTAGTGTTCCCTAAGCGGCCAGCCGAGTTGACAACACCTCTTCTTTCTGCTGTTGTTCAAGCCCGGCAATACAGCCGGGGCAGGAGGCAATTTCACATCAGGGTGCTGTGCACTTTATGATGTTACAATCTGCGAGGCGCTTGAGGCTTAGGTGGTAAGAGTTAGCGCCAGTGCTAAACCAGCACTGAAGATCGCAGATGTCGCTGAATTCGCCGTGCCTGGTTGCTAACCCCTTAGCATCCCATTAGCACCCCACCTGATGTTAATAGCAGGCGCTAAGCAGCTGAATTTTTCCCCTGTAGTTGCATAAGGGTATGTACATGGATGTGTTAGACAATGTTAGATTGTTAAGTTTCTGTTTAATTTATGAACCATTTAAATATTAATTGTTTGCACCAGTTTCCTGTCTTGGCCATTTTTGCCTGCTGCCTGGCAAATGGCCTTCTCTCTTGTGTTGTATGGCAAGATAAAACTTAACACCAAGCAATGGGTGGCTGTGAAAGGACTACTTTGTATTGGGGGAAGTGGATGTATGGGGGCCAAGTGGGTTCCAGATAGGTGCACTGGTGCAACCTAACTGGTCCTCAACATTATGAAGGAATCCCGGGTATCCTGGGCAGCAATGTGCGTCACAGTCTATCAACTCTGGATCAGTTCCGATGGACTGGAAGGTAGCTAATGTAACACCACTTTTTAAAAAAGGAGGGAGAGAGAAAACGGTTAATTATAGACCGGTTAGCCTGACATCAATAGTGGGGAAAATGTTGGAATCAATCATTAAGGATGAAATAGCAGCACATTTGGAAAGCAGTGACAGGATCGGACCAAGTCAGCATGGATTTATGAAAGGGAAATCATGCTTGACGAATCTTCTGAAAATTTTTGAGGATGTAACTAGCAGAATGGACAAGGGAGAACCAGTGGATGTGGTGTATTTGGACTTTCAAAAGGCTTCTGACAAGGTCCCGCTCAAGAGATTGGTGTGCAAAATCAAAGCGCATGGTATTGGGGGTGTAAAGTCCTTACTCTACGGCATGAAACCACACGAGGCACATTCTGGGGACAAGGTCACTCCATGACCATAAATCTTTATTTCAGGACTCCAGAAGTGATGACCCTGCATGGGACCTCCCTTTATATACCTGAGTGATCAGGTAAGGAGCGTCTCCCACAAGTTCATCCCTTGTGGTCAAGGTGTGCATCTAGATTGAGTGTATACAGTAATACAGTGGTGTTACATTGTGGTTACAGGTTACAAACATGACAAAGGGTAATATACTGACGTGGATAGAGAACTGGTTGGCAGAAAGGAAGCAGAGAGTCGGGATAGACGGCTCCTTTTCAGAATGGCAGGCAGTGACTAGTGGAGTGCTGCAGGGCTCAGTGCTGGGACCCCAGCTCTTTACAATATACATTAACGATTTAGATGAAGGAATTGAGTGTAATATCTCCAAGTTTGCGGATGACACTAAACTGGGAGACGGTGCGAGCTGTGAAGAGGATGCTAAGAAGCTGCAAGGTGACTTGGACAGGTTAGGTGAGTGGGCAAATGCATGGCAGATGCAGTATAATGTGGATAAATGTGAGGTTATCCATTTTGGGGGCAAAAACGTGAAGGCAGAATATTATCTGGATGGCGGCAGATTAGGAAAAGGGGAGGTGCAACGAGACCTGGGTGTCATGGTTCATGTAAGAGAAATTTTGCATTAGGGGTACCAGCGGGACAAGGATTAAAGTGCTGGTTCCTGCACTGATCCATAAGGAGGTAAAAGGCCTTTCTTCTTGGCCTTGTACATTCCAGCACCAAGGCTCCAGAAGGTACTGTTATGGGTTGGGATACCAGATAATATTCCAACAAGAAATGTCAATATGAGAGAACCTAAACAGACCGCTGATAAGGCCTTGTGAAGAGGCCCGAGATAGACTCACGGGCACCAAGGAGAATCAACAAATTCTGACCTAATGAAGTCATTCTAGTCAAACCTAAAGTGGCCACGAGGGTCTTGGCCTGTCAATCCAAAGTAGCACGAATAATGTAATCCAATTAGAGAAGTAGCACTGATAAGGTAGTCCAATTAGAGATCTAGGCATTCTTACCAGGGAACGGAGGGGTTTTTGAAATGTATAAAAGTTGTATGATTGTGCTGTTCGGGGAGCATCTCCACTCACAGGCGGCTGTGATGAGAGGTGTTCCCGGACGTTCGTAATAAAAGATCGTTATACGTTGCCATTCGTCTCTGTCTGCTAACTCCGGGGGCTGTTACACGGGTTAGGGCGAGCGTCGACCCTCTATATCAGGGGGCCCACTTGTGGGAGGAGAAGCCTTCCCATTGTCCCCTTACATTGGTGCTGCGAGCAGGGTACGGACTTCCCGAATGGAACAATGACCCAGCTGTTGGGGTGAGTATGTTTTAATTTACCACCTTCAAGTTAGAGCTGTGGCATTGTAAACCTCAAGGAAAGGACATCTGTACAAAGAACCATTTGTAGCAGGTCCAGGAGGGATGGAGATGGAGGACAGTGACGATCTAGGGGTGGAAGGGGGTCAAAAAGCGCATCCTAAAATGCGCGCGTGTAGGTAGCATGGCAGTGCGAGGGTATGACGCAAGGGAAGATATAGGGGAAGGTCTATTGACCCGAAGTTGTACGAGCGCACGGTGCAGGGACGAGAGAGTGAGGACATGGAGACGACGTTCCTGCAGTGACGGGATATATTGACCCAAAGCATGGCAGTACGAGTGTTTGGCGCCAAGGGAAGACATATAGATATAAATAACGTCCTGCATACCTAACACAAATTGAAGGGAGTGCCCAAGACCCTCATAGCCCCAAAGAAGATGGGTAACACGGCTATTAAAAAGGCGAATAAAACCAATCATTAATTGTAACTTGCGTAACTACGTAATGCCATAAAAAAAGCTGATAGTGACTATCTTAAGTGACATATGGATCCAAAAATAGAGCCGGCCAAACAATGAATAAGCTTTGTTGAATGAAGAGAGACTTTTATGAATGTCTGTCATTGAGTGAGAGTCCTTGTGTGATTTTTTGACTGCGGAATGAATTTTTCATGTTTCTGAAAGCCTGTTTGGAAAAATAGTGCATCTGTCTGTTTATTTTAGCTCCACCCACTTTTCCAAACAGTGTGAAAGTTTTTTTTTAACCCTTTGTAGTGTTGTTCTGTATGTGGGAAGTTTTAAGACATTTTAAGTTAGAAACGCAGGTGTAGATTTATTTGGATGATAAGTTATGGAGCTAGGAAATGCACAAAGGATAGGTTTGTTGAGCAAAAGATAAAAAATACATGGTCCCGGTGGTTTTAAAAAAAAAGAATTTATTTGACACGCTCACTTACTTGTCGACAGAAAACACGCAATCATTGATTACACTGGGTTGAAAGACATAAATTTAGTCTGAGATAAAGAATGCCTTTTTTAAAAAGCCTGTGAGGGTCTCTCAAGGGTGCGGGCTGGGGAAGTACGCTCCCATTTTCCTTTGTGTAAAACCTTGACGCGAAAGCTTCTAGCTCAGTAAAAAGAGTTTTAAATTAAATTAAATCTGATCTCTTAAAAAAAAGAGGAAATAAAACTAAAAGGTTTGGAAACAATCTAGAAATACCTTCAGGGATCAGGTCAAACTCCTGGGCGAGTGGCAAGCTATCTGCAAAGGTGTAAAAGGGACTTTTGAAAAAGAAATTTACGGAGTCACCAGCCCTCCATGTAAAATACCTTCAGGGATCAAGTCAAACTCATGGGCGAGTGGCGAGCTATCTGCAAAGGTGTAAAAGGAACTTTTGAAAAAATTTTAAAACGGCAAGCTTTAGCAGTTTAGAAAATTGGACATTGTAACAGCCTTGAAACTGGAACATTTGAGATAATGAAAACCAGTCCTCAAAGCCTACATGCTAGACTCCATTCTAGTTATGGAGAAAAGAAAAAAAGATAAAGATACAACTTTGAAAGAAAATAAATTGAACGAATTTGAAAGAAAAAGTGTCTTCGATTGTCTGATGATTTTAAATTAACAAATTTACGGAGACACAAGCCCTCCGTGTAAAATACAAAATCTAATTTGAAGAAAGATCTGGAAAAAAAGACGTAAGGTACTAAATAGGTGCTGACAAAAAAAGGGGTGTTTGCGATGGAAAAAGACACTCTCCATTGATTAGTTGATATCGGCTGTGAAAAAGATATTGGTTTAATTGAAAAAAAAAGAATTTGAAGAGGTAAAAGATACTCTCCATTGATAATGATTTTAAATTACAAGAAAGTTTCACTGCAGTTTGAAAGATTTCCAAAACGGACGTTGTTTATCAAGAAAAGTCCCGAACAGTCTAAACAAGCAGGAGGGTTTAGAAAATAACGAGGAAAAAAGATCTAAGCTATGCGAACTCAGCACAGAAAGAAAAAAACTGGGAATTAGAGAATCTTCCTGAATTTTAAAATTCTTATAGAAAATGGAACTGGCACGGAAGTTTAGATTTTGTGCTGAGAGAGAAATAAAACACAAGATTTGCCCAGTGAACGGGACTGTAAAAAAACCCGAAATGTTGGAATGTATACAGCTTGTGTGAAAATTGGATTTCAGTAAACAAAATAGCTATTAAAAATGTGTGGTCTCGTTTTAAATCAATTAAAAAAAAATCTTTGGCAAGTACTTGAATTAGAAGTTAAGCAAACATTGGAGTTTAATCTAAAATGCCGTCTTTCCTGATGAGAAGAATTTTATTATGACGGCTTTACTAATGATTTCTGCTGTTTTAACGGATTCCTAATTTCTAAGCAAGTTTTGAAGGCACAAAGACTTAAAAAAAATGTTTTCGGATGATTACGCAAAGTCTCGTAATGACATCAGGCCTTCTTACAAACCTGTAAAGGAGTTTCAATTGACAGCTGTTTTATACTGGACATTATTAATTTGGATTTCTAAATAGAATAAAAAAGACTCACCTGACAGATAGAGGAAATGGTGGGATAGTCAGAATAAAACAGAACTACCCTGTGTAATAATACTCGCTTGATACAAAACAGAACTACCCTATGTAATAATACTCGCTTGATACAAATAAAAGAAAGATACTCAAACAAAACAAATTCAAGAGTTAAAAGCTAAGATAAATAAGCTGGAAGAGATTTTTTTTTTAAACGGGGCCAGACGGATAGTGCAGTGCGCAGCCATAGCACCACAACCTATGGCAATAGAGTCAATGTACCCCACAGTGGGTAAGTGTAGTCCACAAACCCAACCTAACCTTTACCTCCGATTTCACAGAGTGACCTCAACATGCATGGATAAAAGATGAGTAGATCAGAACCTAATACCTGGTGACGACCAGGCTATCTGTTTAAAATTTGCAGATAAAACACTCACCGAGATGGGACCGCAGCAGCTACTTCGACTCTGGAGACTCATGATACTGGGAATCTTAAGGCCCATGCAAGCACTGGATAATACAGATGGACTATGAGAGATATAGCACACGCAGGAAAGACACAACTACATGAACTAGCTTTGTTTAATTTAACTGCCGAAATATGCATTCCAGCAGCCAAGGACTGGAGCAAGGACAGAACTTATTTTAACGCATGGCTATGTATAGTGTATTAAGTAAGGTTGTAATGCAGCAGGTTGCCGATGCCAGGGTGCCAGTAGATTCCGAGGACAGGAGCAAGTTCATAGGACCAAAATGGGAAGGGCACAGAAATCCAACTGGATGGAGTGTGGAGGAAAGAGAAACAGAAGGGTGGGAACAGAACGGAGCAAAAGGGGGGTGGGACCCAAGGATGTTTAGGAAAACCGGCCAGTGGAATAAAAAGAAGACCAAGGGAGGTCTCTGAAAGATAAGGTGTATTTCCCGAAGTGTGACACGGTAACAACACGGAGAAGCCGGTATTGATGCACAGCGCAAACAAGAAGGAATACAACCTAAAAAGGGGGGCGGATGGAGTGTGGAGGAAAGATGACAAGGAAGGTCCGGCTGGGACACCAAACACACCCAAAGGACCCTGGGAAGCCCTACCACTGCCCCGACAACCACCCTGGGGACAACAACTCTTCCCAGCACAACCACACAAGTCCCCCATAAGCCCGTCCATAAAGACTGGAGCCAAAGGGGGGCTAGTAATAGAAGAATCTAAAGAAAGGATATAATTTGGGATGCATCAGCGACTACTTAACCTAAATCTAAGGGATATTATTCTTCCTAGCTTCTGTGGGAATGAAATTATTAGTCTATACCAGAATCTGACACAACAGATCCTCGAAGGCCCGGAATCCACTACCCTGAGATTTAATGTCAGAAAGGGAACAGCACAAGGTCGAACAAAAAGGGGAATACTGGAAACACTAGGCACGGGTTATGCGGCAGGGGTTATGACGATGAATTCCATAGACCTGTATACAATAGGCGACCGGGTTAACAACTTAACGTAAATCTTGAGGGGTTTACTGGGGAGGGACATGGATAACCAAGCCCTACAAGTGCGGTTGGGAGATGGCGCGGAAGGGGAACTGTTACAGGTGGCCCATACATTACAGAAATATGCCAAGACAATATATTTGATCCACGCAATGTGGAACGATGAAGTAAGAAACCAAACTCAGTTGTATTACCATCAGCCTGCCAGACGGGTGATTAAAATTAAATTAGTACGAAAGGCATTGACATAACTGATTGCTATAAAACTAATCAAGTGATTCTATGTCGAGGTGCGCCACGAATGACGAATGATGATTGCAGATTCCACCAAACAAACGGATGCATGCTGAGTATCACTCCTCTCGAACACAATTCCGAAACAATCGCTGCTCCACAAGGGAATGGAGATTTGGTGCATGAGCACAGGAGCAGCCAACCCGACGATTAAGACCAGGGGAGGAGTCACCCCCTGTGTCATCACCAACCCTAACTTCTGTTTCAGGTCCAAGGGAAAAATAGACATAAATGGATACCACATACATCCCGAGACAATGGAAATCATCCACGGAACGGTCACAGATACCCTCCGAGAGGGGTACAAGGAGGCGGTATGGGAACCGCAAGGCACCGGAATTAAATGAGGAACAATTACGTTTGGTGCAAGGAATCCAGAATCAAAGGCGACAGTATATCCAACTGATGGAAGAAGTAGACAACCTACAGAGAGGCACTAACGCGATGCTGGCTGATCAGCTCTGGTACTCAAAGCTGTGGGACATTGAACTTGATATTCAAATTCACCCATGCATAAGAATAATATCACATGTACTTGTAGTAATACAGGGCCTGGTTCTAATGGTCATGATGGGAATAACATGTGCACGAATTCAACAGGCTGAACGATACATCAGGGCACGTATTATGATTAAGGCCATAAGGAATGAAAATTTAAGCAGTCCTACAGGAAGGACTTGCCTTATATAACTCTGCGGGAAAGGTCTCAGGAGGTCCCAAAGCTTGGGAGATGGCCACCCAGGTGAACAGA
Organism: Pristiophorus japonicus; assembly: GCF_044704955.1. NCBI lineage: Eukaryota > Metazoa > Chordata > Chondrichthyes > Pristiophoridae > Pristiophorus > Pristiophorus japonicus. The sequence continues at coordinate 166,284,018 of NC_091981.1, read as the reverse complement.
CCTATCTGGAACTTGTCGACAGGGAGATAGTTATCGGGAAATATGGCCAGCTTGGCGTATAGCCAAGGGCCAAAAGGGGGGAATTGTAAGAGAAATTTGGCATTAGGGGTACCAACGGGACAAGGGTTAAAGTGCTGGTTCCTGCACTGACCCATAAGGAGGTAAAAGGCCTTTCTTCTTGGCCTTGTACATTCCAGCACCAAGGCTCTAGAAGGTACTGTTATGGGTTGGGATACCAGATAATATTCCAACAAGAAATGTCAATATGAGAGAACCTAAACAGACATTGATAAGACCTTGTGAAGAGGTCCGAGATAGACTCACGGGCACCAAGGAGAATCAACAAATTCTGACCTAATGAAGTCATTCTAGTCACGGCCTAAGGTGACCACGAGGGTCTTGGCCTGTCAATCCAAAGTAGCACTAATAAGGTAATCCAATTAGAGATCTAGAGCATTCTTACCAGGGAACGGAGGGGTTTTTGAAATGTATAAAAGTTGTATGATTGTGCTGTTCGGAGAGCATCTCCACTCACAGGCGGCTGTGCTGAGAGGTGTTCCCGGACGTTCGTAATAAAAGATCATTATACCTTGCCATTCGTCTCTTTCTGCTAACTCCGGGGGCTGTTACGCGGGTTGGGGTGAGCGTCGACCCTCTATATCAGGGGGCCCACTTGTGGGAGGAGAAGCCTTCCCATTTTCCCCTTACAGTTCATCAGTCACTGAAAGTAGGCATGCATGTACAGCAGGCAGTGAAGAAGGCAAATGGTATGTTGGCCTTCATAGCTAGGGGATTTGAGTATAGGAGCAGGGAGGTCTTACTTGTACAAGGCCTTAGTGAGGCCTCACCTGCAATATTGTGTGCAGTTTTGGTCTCCTAATCTGAGGAAGGATGTTTTTGCTATTGAGGGAGTGCAGCGAAGGTTCACCAGACTGATTCCCGGGATGGCTGGACTGTCATATGAGGAGAGACTGGATCAACTGGGCCTTTATTCACTGGAGTTTAGAAGGATGAGAGGGAATCTCATAGAAACATATAAGACTCTGACGGGACTGGACAGGTTAGCTGCGGGAAGAATGTTCCCGATGTTGGGGAAGTCCAGAACCAGGGGACATAGTCTTAGGATGAGGGGTAGGCCATTTAGGACAGAGATGAGGAGAAACTTCTTCACTCAGAGAGTTGTTAACCTGTGGAATTCCCTACCGCAGAGAGTTGTTGATGACAGTTCATTGGATATATTCAAGAGGGAGTTAGCTATGGGATCAAGTGGTATGGAGAGAAAGCAGGAAAGGGATACTGAGGGAATGATCAGCCATGATCTTATTGAATGGTGGTGCAGGCTCGAAGAGCCGAATGGCCTACTCCTGCACCTATTTTCTATGTTTCTATGTTTACTGGTACATCGACCGCATCACGATTCTCTTCCTCTGAAGAGGCACTACACTCTGCTCTTCCTCAAGGTCCGATTCTCGCTGCTGTGCAATGATGTGCAGAGCACAGCAAACCACAATCATTCTGGAGACCTTGGCTGGTGCGTGTTGAAGGGTGCCTCCAGATCTGTCGAGGGACCTGAAGCGCCTCTTCAGCATCCCGATTGCTTACCTAGTGACACATCTCATTGTCATGTGGCTGTTGTTGTAACGCTCCTCGGCCTCATTGCTTGGGTTCCTCATGTGTGTCATCAGCCACGTTTTAAGTGAGTAACCCTTGTCTCCAAGCATAAGCGGCATCATGCTGAGCTGATACATCGCAGATGCAATGTGGAGATCCGACGCACAAACCTCCAAAGTAGTGAAAGTCACTCCAAAGTAGTAGAAATCACCTGTAAAGTAGTGAAAGTAAACTCCCTGCACAAGTGCTGTGAGCAAAAGCCTTTCAAACAATTAGCTGTGAGGTTTCAGTAATTACAGGAATTGTTGCCTGTAGTTTCTTCAGCCTCTCAATTGCTGTTGTGCCCTTGCCTTGCTTTCACTGCCGAGTTCCAGAAAGCCCGGGAAACCCATGCACCCATAGCGAAATCCCCAAATCCCTGTTAAGATAGCTCTTAATAACCTATTAACATATTCAAATTGATAAGCTGCCTCTCCTGGTGCAGTTAGGAGAGGCAGTCGGCGACTTGTAGCCAGCTTCCTGACACGCTGTCCATTTCATCGCTTTTAAACCCCCACCTGCTCCCAAACCCACTCGATCTTGGAAGTTAAAATCCCCCCCTATGAAGCTACACTGCAGTTCGCTTCGACCGAGGTCTAATCAAGCAATGTCAGTTGATTAAAATCAAATTTTTTAGATATTCACATAAAGGTTTATGAGCTATCCCGTTGTAATCCCCCTTATCCAATTTGTTCAAACTAAATTGAAAACGGCAATATAAAATGAGGACCATGTTATTCCTCCCTGAGATAGTTCAAAGATCACTGTACAATCAGTTTGAGCGGCTCTGTTCTGCTATTTATTACCACATAATGAGCACTGTCTTGGTACATGAACATATCATGCACTGCTGGTCTCTGCTCACATCTTTATAAAGACAGACTTAGCATTCTGATAAAATTCAACTCACACATTCTCAGACTGACTTGCTTAAATGTTGTTAAGAATTTATGTTTTGCCTGTCTACATTATATACATCCTATTTTATCATTTTAATTTCATCTTTTGTCATTGCTTCTTTTAGTTTCAAATATTACTGAATTTTTGACTTAATATTACTTGACATGTTCAATCATTAATTATTCTCCTTAATTACAAAGTATTACCACAGAATTTTATTTATAGATAAAAGCAGATAGCAACAAGCCTTCCGCAGCGTGATGCACAGTAGAATCCCCCTAATGAGACAGATTCATTCATTATTCAAGGGTATCTGAAATTCCGATTACTAGAATTAATTCAAAGTGCAAGACTCACTGTAACATCTATATAAAAATTGAACTTAATACAAAATGAATCAGTAGAAACAATGAAGTGTCAGATTGCTAGCTTACTCATTGCTTTTGCCCAGTTTCATTTAAAAAAGAGCAGCTAATCTTACTCAGACTTGATCTTTGGGTCTTGCATTAATTGAACGTGGTGATGTATCATGTGTTGGCTCCTACTAAATTTATCCCCATCTCTTCTGAAAGTGTCGACTCCTGCTGCAGAATGGTTCCGTGAGCATCTGTTACCTGCCAGTATACCTCGCTCAAGTGGCCATTCTTCATGCCAGGACCTAGACAGTGAGTGCTAGAAGGTCCTTTGGACATGCAGGGCATCACAGTTCAGCTTAGCCCACCTTTAGCCAATCTTGACACACACATGTACTTTCTAGCTGAGGTCACTAAATAATAATGAGGAGTGGGAATCCTGGCTGATGTTCCTCTCCCTATGCAGAAACAGCGACGGGAACCAGGATCGAGGAAGAAGCACTCAGAGCCACTGAAACGGTATTTACAGGGGCACTCACCAATAGGTAACTGCCTTCTGAAATTACCTATCAAGCCATTCAGTTGTATCAAACTGCTACAAAAAGATACAATAAGAATAAAACCAGATGGACCACCTGACATCGACCTCAGCATCAGTTTCAGATACGACAAAGGCACACCTCGCCCAGTTGACCCTGCAAAGTCTTCCTCACTAACATCCAGGACTTGTATCAAAATTGGGAGAGCTGTGCCACAGACTAGTCAAGCAACCGCCTGACATAGTCATACTTTGACATAGTCATAGTCATATTTATCTATACTGTTGGAGAAAAATTTCTTCACCTATAACCTTTGTAACTTTTATAATGTGCAGCCAGCTCCCCTGTCTTTCTCTAATGAATTATGGAACAGGGAGAGTGGTCAAGTAAGAAATGTATACTTAAGCAGAAGGCATGTGTAGTCTCCAAAGTCCGTTGACCCTGAGTCATGGAGATAGGGGAAGTAAGACAATGGGCGGTTGGAGAGGCAAACAGATGTATATCGCTTGTACTAATAACAGGAAGATAGTTCCTTGTTTTTCTGCTGATGCGGGGAATTAACCCCACTTGTGTCTGCGCCTGCTAGTTAACCTTTGATAATGTAAGACTGCCACAGCACTACCATATAGGGTAATGCCTAAATGTTAAATAATTGGACGATGATGTAAGGGGGCGGGGCCGCCCCCAAAGGTATAATTGTAACTTGAAAACTCCACTCAGGGAGAAGGTGTGGCGAAGCTGCGGAGTTTCCCCACTTCTCCCAGAGTGCTTTGCACAAATAAACTGTGACGTTTCCTTCACTGTTCTCGGACTCGGTGTGAAATTTATTTCCCTTACATATACTATTCGCCTCAACCATTCCCTGTGTTAGCGAGTTCCACATTCTCACCTCTCTCTGGGTAAATAAGTTTCTCCTGAATTTCCTATTGGATTTATTAGTGCCTATCTTATATTTATGGTGCCTAGTTTTGGGCTCCCAGTGGTCCCGGAGTGCTGCACTGCATCCCAAGGTGACACACCCCCATTGCCAACCACACATGAGAGTCAGCAGCAACATCTTGCTTATGGCTTGGAGCACGTTCCGACCTCGGGACCGTCCTCTCCCGTATCTGTCCAAACATCATTTCAGGCATTGCCCCCGCCCCCCCCCCCCCCCCACTGAAGCATCGCCTGAGGACCTTTTCGGCCAGGCGGCTTGGAGTCAGGAGGGGAAGAGAAAGGGGAAGGGGTAGATGTGGGGGGAGGGGGGAGCGGGTGCGGGGGAGATGGGTTAGTTTGTACAGAAATACTGATAATTTCAGACTAATATTCAATTTAAATGTTTTTTATTTAACAATACCTTGCAGGACATTGGCTCAGATAGCTGCACCATTACACGCTGGTAATTCCTGAACATCAAAGGGTATAATCACACTTAACTTTAATCAATGTAAACTTTAACTGTCACCAAGGTGTAAGGACTGGAAGCATCGAACCTCCAAGGATTTATTGGACATTGTCTGGACATTGCGTTTAATATTTTTCTCACCACAGAAAGGAAGCTGGAAGCTGTTTGTGGGAGGGGCCCAGGTGCGGCTCCATGTTGGACTTAGAATGATGGGCAGGGAGTCTGGAATGACAATGGCCAACATAAGGCAGAAGGTGGGCTAATGGAGTCCATTGTTAGGCAAGGTGACTTTATCAATCAGTGATTTCCTGGATGAGTTATCAGAACAATAGAGAGCTATGAAGCCCAGACAGCCTGGAAGCGAAAACCCATCACTGGACTCAAATACAGGAAGCCTCGAAAACAAGGAACTTTATTGGGTAAAAGCAGAAGACACACCCACAGGAAGCCTTGAAACAAACTTTATTCAGCCTGAAAAGGCAAACGAACTTGGGATATAAAAGCATGCCATGTGGACACAGCTCTCTCTCTCTTGCCTTACTCCTTCGCCCCGACAAGAATCCAACCCTCCGTATTGAGACAGAGAGAAGAAACCAGAAGAGATACCTTTTCATCGGAAGAAGCAGCGAGTAAGTCCGTGAAATCGGTGAACATTTCTGCGCACACATCTTTTAAGATTACAGCCACTGTGTAAGGGGATATCGTGCATTCCCCCAACCAAATTCTTAGAGGTTTACAGGGGGGTGTTTTATACGTGGGTACTTCGCATTAGAGGCCTGTTAGACAGGCCACACTATGTATTGTACTGCATTTGTTTGTTTTACACACCAGGGTGTGTGTGGTTTTTACTAGGTGCAGGTGTGTGTTTAGCTTTACGAAAGCATTGCCGGTTGAGACCGAGGTATCTGTCGTTACTCATTCATCTGTTCAGTACAGTAATCACTCCAGGGTCTAGAACTAGTGTAATGTGGGGGTGCATCGAAAACACTCAAGGGAAACCACTTACAAAGGTAATGCGCACCATTGATATATGACGTGCACACCCAGCAGTATGTCAGCCTTGTAAATAACATCAACGTTCTTTCAGGCAAAGCGATCATTGATGAGCTCCTGATGTAAGGCTCTTGCAGTTATCATGCCACCATGGGTCCTTTCATGCGGTCTACAGGGAGGCGGGGGCATGGCTTCCACGGCAGCCTGATTGTGTGGGTCGATGTCAGCGTCCACCTCCTCGTCCTCCTCTTCCTCTCTCTGGTCAGATTCATCAGCAATTCTTGTCCCCTCCTGATAGCCAAGTTGTGTAGCATGGAGCATACCTCCACGAATTGAGCTACCTGCTCAGGGTGATATTGGAGCTCACCTCCTGAGTGGTCCAGGCATCTAAAGCGCTGCTTCAGCACTCCAATGGTTTTCTCCATGATATTGCGAGTTGCTCTGTGGCTCTCGTTGTAGTGCCTCTCGGCCTCAGTATGGGTATCACGCAGTGGGGTCATCAGCCAGTTGGCAAGGCCATATCCTTTGTCCCCAAGCATCCAGCATTGACCTTGTGGCTCATTGTTAAACAAGTCAGAGACAGTGCTCTCACGCAGGATGTGCGCATCATGGCTGCTGCCCGGAAATTGAGCATTCACAGCCAGTATAATTCGCTGGTGGTCGACAACCAGCTGGACATTCAGGGAGTGAAATCCCTTGGGGTTCCTGAAAACATCAGCATCCTGAAAAGGTGCCAGCATCACGATGTGAGTACAGTCTAGTGCTCCCGCACCTTGGGGAAGTTTGCAATTCTGGAGAAACCTAGAGCCCTCTCACTCTGGGCTTCCCTGGTCATAGGGAAGCTGATAAAGTCCCTCCTGCATGCGTACAGGGCTTCAGTGACCTGTCTAATGTAGTGATGTGTGGCATGCTGAGAAAGTCCGCAAATGTCGCCATCTGTGGCCTGAAAAGAACCAAGGCATAGAACAACATTGTCGGCGTGACTTTGACCTCGACGGACAGTGCAGTACTGATGGTGTTGGCAGGCTGCAGGTCTGCCCTTATCAACTGGCATACCTCAGTGATAACCTCTTTGTGGAAGCGCAGTCTCCGAAGGCAGGTGAGGTCAGGCAAGTCGAGGTAAGAATGCTTCGCCTTGTACTTGCGGTGGGTGTAACATCTGGTCCTCCTCATCTGTCTGTCAATTCGTACATTGGGCACATAATGCAGTGCAGCGTTCTTTCGGCGATGTTGACTCTGCTGCATGTATTTGGTCACCAAGCGAGGGTGAGAAAGGACAGGTCCCATTGCAGCAGCTCTCTGTTTGCCACCGATTGCACACAAACAAGGAATTTCCCTGTTATGTGTTGAATAAGATAATGTAACCAAGTACTGTAGACGTGAGTAAGTGTGACCTTCGTCGCTTTATTCTTACTCCAGAGTGCTGGTACAGCATGGAAGGCCTGCTTATATACAGTGCTCCCAAGGGATGCTGGGATCCCTTGGGACTTCAACAGATATGCCCCCTGGTGCCAGTAGTGTGCAGGTTACAAAGGGTTGCATACATAACATCACTCCCTCCCAAAGACAATACTATTCTTATTTACAGGGTGAGACGATCTGGGGCTTTCCGCTCCCGAGTCAACCATCTCGGTACAAATGCAGGTGCAGGTGAGTTGGTTGGTTATTCGCTGGGCTGCTGCGCAGCTGACCTTGCTGGGCAATAAGATCATGAGTGATCATTCATTTGAACACCTCTTTCTTGCTTTCTCTCCATACTCCTTGATCCCTTTAGCCATCAGGGCCATATCTAACTCCCTCTTGAATATATCTAATGAACTGGCATCAGCAACTCTCTGCGGTAGAGAATTCCACCGGTTAACAACTCTCTGAGTGAAGAAGTTTCTCCTCATCTCGGACCTAAATGGCTTACCCCTTATCCTTAGACTGTGACCCCTGGTTCTGGACTTCCCCAACATTGGAAACATTCTTCCTGCATCTAACCTGTCCCGTCCCGTCAGAATTTTATATGTTTCTATGAGATCCCCTCTCAGTCTTCTAAACTCCAGTGAATATAGGCCCAGTCGATCCAGTCTCTTCTCGTATGTCAGTCCCGCCATCCCAGGAATCAGTTTGGTGAACCGTCGCTGCACTCCCTCAATAGTAAGAACGTCCTTCCTCAGATTAGGAGACCAAAAAACTGAACACAATATTCCAGGTGAGGTCTCACCAAGGCCCTGTACAACTCCATTAAGACCTCCCTGCTCCTCTACTCAAATCCCCTCGCTATGAAGGCCAACATCTTTTCCTTTAGAATTTAGTTGTAATGTGGCCCTTTTTGATTTTTGCCTTCGGTTTCTCTGCCTCCACTTTTACTTTTCTTCTTTCTATCTTTTGCTTCTGCCCCCATTTTACTTCCCTCTGTCTCCCTGCATCGGTTTTCATCCCCCTGCCATATTAATTTAATCCCTCCCCAACAGCACTAGCAAACACTCCCCCTAGGACATTGGTTCCGGTCCTGCCCAACCGTCCGGTTTGTACTGGTCCCGCCTGCCCCCAGAACTGGTTCCAATGTCCCTTCGTCCTGCACCACTTCTCAAGCCACGTATTCATCTTAGCTAATCCTGCCATTCCTACTCTAACTAGCACGTGGCACTGGTAGCAATCCTGAGATTACTACCTTTTGAGGTCCTACTTTTAAATTTAACTCCTAGCTCCCTAAACTTAGCTTGTAGGACCTCATCCCATTTTTTACCTATATCGTTGGTACCTATATGGACAGCTGGTTGTTCACCCTCCTCCTCCAGAATGCGCTCCGAGACATCCTTGACCCTTGCACCACGGAGACAACATACCATCCTGGAGTCTCGGTTGTGGCCACAGAAACGCCTGTCTATTCCCCTTACAATCGAATCCCCTATCACTATAGCTCTCCCACTCTTTTTCCTGCCCTCCTGTGCAGCAGAGCCACCCCTGGTGCCATGAACTTGGCTGCTGTAGCCTTCCCCTGATGAGTCATCTCCCCCAACAATACCCAAGATGGTGTATCTGCTTTTGAGGGAGATGCCCGCAGGGGACCGCTGCACTACCTTCCTTCCACTGCTCTTCCTGGTGGTCACCAATTCGCTATCTGCCTGAGTAACCTTTATCATCTTTAGATGCGAGCAGAGGCATTGGTATTGATGCCTTTGCTCTCTGAGAATAGCGATATGAGCGGTTTGTGGTCAGTTTCTAACTTGAACTTAAGCCCAAACAGATACTGATGCTTTTTTTTTACCCCGTTAATGCATGCCAGAGCTTCTTTTTGAATCTTGCTGTGGAACCTTTCGGCCCTGGACAAACTCCTGGATGCATAAGCGACCGATTGCAATGTTCCCAATTTGTTTGCTTGTCGTAAGGCGCACCCGATCCCGTACGAAGACGCATCGCAAGCTAGCACTAAACGTTTAAAGGATTATACAGGACAAGCAGTTTGTTGGAACATAACAGATTTCGGGCTTTCTCAAAAGCTGTCTCTTGTGATTTCCCCCATACCCAGACATCTCCCTAGCAACACGTGTAGAGGTTCTAGCAAGGTGCTTAACCCGGGTTGGAAATTACCAAAGTAATTGAGGAGTCCCAGGAACAATTGCAGCTCTGTCACGTTCTGTGGTCTCGGGCATTCTTGATGGCTTCCCTCTTGGGTGGGTCTGATGTTGTCTTCCGCGATTCTTCTCCCTCAGAACTCGACCTCTTGTGCCAGGAAAACACACTTCGAGTGTTTCAACCTGAGTCCCACATGATCTAGCCAACTTAGAACCTCTTCCAGGTTCTGCAAGTGTTTGATGGTGTCCCGATCTGTGATCAGTATATCGTCCTGGAAAACCACGGTACGCGGACCCGACTTTAGCAGACTCTCCATGTTCCTTTGAAAAATAGCCGCAGCCAATCGAATCCCAAACGGGCATCTATTATAGATGAACAGACCTTTGTGCATATTGATGCAGGTGAGGCCTTTCAAAGATTCCGCCAGCTCCTGCATCATGTAGGCCGAGGTCAGGTCCAACTTGGTGAACATTTTTCCTCTTGCCAGCATCGCAAATAGGTCGTCTGCCTTGGGTAGCGAGTACTGGTTCTGCAGTGATAAACGGTTAATCGTTACTTTATAGTTCCACAAATTCTGACCGTGCCATCCTCCTTGAGGACCGGAACAATCAGACTGACCCACTCGTTGAACTCCACTGGTGTGATGATGCCCTCTCGTTGCAGCCTATCTAGCTCGATCTCCACTTTCTCTCGCATCATATATGGCCGTGCCTTGTGGTGGATGGGTCATGTATCGGGAAACAAGTGGATCTGCACCTTTGCCCCCGAGAAACTTCCGATGCATGGCTCAAACAACGACGGACACTTGCTCAGAACGTGGGCACATGAGGCGTCATAGATGCACGAAAGCGCTCGGATGTTGTCCCAGTTCCAGCGGATTTTTCCCAGTCAGCTTCTGTCGATCAGTGTGGGGCCATCTCCTGATACAATCCATAGTGATAGTTCGTGCAACGCTCCATCGTAGGAGACTTTTACTGCTGCGCTGCCAATTACAGGGATCAGCTCTTTTGTGTAAGTTCTCAGCTTGGTATGAATAGGGCTCAGCTTGGGCCTGTGTGCCTTGTTGCACCACAGCCTCTCGAAGGCCTTTTTGCTCATGATGGACTGACTCGCACCCGTGTGCAATTCCATGGATACTGGAATTCTGCTCAGTTCAACTTTTAACATGATCAGTGTACATTTCGTGGTGAAAGTGTGTACCCCGTATACTTCTGCCTCCTCGGTTTGAGTCTTTAGTTCAGTTTGATCCGCCATGGATCGGTCTTCCTCTGCAACATGGTGGTTTGCAGGGTTTGCAGCTCATCTGCACATTCGTTGGATGTGTCCCATTGTTCCACAGCCTTTGCATGCATAGTGTTTGAAGTGGCATTGATGGGCTCGATGATCACCTCCACAGCGCCAACAGAGAGTCAATTGCCTCGCATTCACACTTGATGGCAGACTCTGGGTCATCTGAAGTCGTGCAGCTGCAGGCATGTACATTCTGCTATATGCATTCCTGTCTGAAAATGACATTACTTTGTGTACAGTACTTGTCGAAACATCTTTATGCTGCGAGATTTGTTTGGTGTTATCACTGGTGGACATAAATGTCTGGGCTATCGTTATGGCTTTACTCGGGTTCGGTGTTTCAACAGTCAATAGTTTGCGAAGGATAACCTCATGGCCAATGCCAAGCACAAAAAAGTCTCTTAGCATTTGCTCCAGGAATCCATCAAATTCGCAATGTCCTGCAAGGCGCCTTAGTTCGGTGACGTAGCTCGCCACTTCCTGGCCTTCAGACCGTTGACATGTATAAAATCGATAACCTGCCATCAGAACGCACTCTTTCGGACCAGCGTACACATTTCTTCATTTTGTTGTTGGTTTCACCGGAGGAAAAAGATTCTTCATGAGGCCGTACGTTGTTGCCCCGCAAACGGTGAGGAGGATCGCCCTTCATTTGGCAGCGTTCGGACTCCCTTCCAGCTCATTGGCCACGAAGTATTGGTTGAGTCGCTCCATGAAGGCTTCCCAATCGTCCCCTTCTGAGAATTTCTCCAGGTTGCCAACAGTTTGCTGCATTTTTGCATGATGGTTCATTATCTCATCACCAGTTGTTATGTCTTGAATAACTTAATGTAACTGAGTCATCATCATCGGCAGTTCCTCGGAATCGAGAAGGACTTGCTTCCACTCCGTAAGTGAGTTCTTTGATGGCTGAATAGTCCGATATGGGAGCCACAGACCCTATTACAGGTGGGACAGACATTCGTCGGGGGATGGGGTTGGTAGGGCTGGTTTGCCACGCGCTCCTTCCGCTGCCTGCGCCTGGCCTCTTCATGCTCCTTGCGTCGAGACTCAAAGAGCTCAACGCCCTCACGGATGGACTTTCTCCACCTCAGGTAGTCTGCGGCCAGGGTCTCCCAGGTGTCAGTGGTGATGTCGCACTTTACCAGGGAGGCTTTGAGGGTCTCCTTATAATGTTTACGCTGCCCTCCTTTGGCTCATTTGTCATGAAGGAGCTCCGCATAAAGCATTTGCTTAAGGAGTCTCGTATCTGGCACGCCTACTATGTGGCCTGCCCAGCAAAGCTGATTGAGTGTGGTCAGTGCTTCAATACTGGGAATGTTAGCCTGGACGAGGACACTGATGTTGGTGCACCTGTCCTCCCAGGAGATTTGCAGGATCTTGCGGAGACATCGTTGGTGATATATCTCCAGCGACTTGAGGTGCCTTCTGCATATCGTCCATGCCTCAGACTGATACAGGAGGGCGGGTATTACTACAGCTCTGTAGACCATGAGTTTGGTGGTAGATTTGAGGGCCTGGTCTTCAAACACTCTTTTCCGCAGGCGGCCGAAGGCTGCACTGGCACACTGGAGACGATGCTGAATTTCCGCATCAATGTCTGCCTTAGTTGATAAGAGGCTCCCAAGATATGGGAAATGGTTCACGTTGTCCAGGGCAGCGGCGTGGATCTTGATGATTGGAGGGCAGTGCTGTACGGTGATGACAGGCTGGTGAAGGACCTTTGTCTTATGGATGTTAAGCATAAGGCCCATGCTTTCATATGCCTCAGTGAATACATTGACTATATCCTGGAGTTCAGCCTCAGAATGTGCACAAATGCAGGCATCGTCCACATACTGCATCTCGATGACAGTTGGACCTGGCCTGGAGGCGGCGTAGGTTAAACAGCTTCCCACTGGTTCTGTAGTGGGAACCAGTAACTGAGTACTGTAGACGTGAGTAAGTGTGACCTTAGTCTCTTTATTCTAACTCCAGAGTGCTGGTACAGCATGGGAGGCCTGCATGTATTCAGCGCTCCCAAGGGATGCTGGGATCCCTTGGGACTCCAACACATACGCCCTCTGGTGGCGGTAGTGCGCAGGTTACATAGGGTTGCATGCATAACAGTCCCGATGAGCACACCTCTTCAATTCCAATCGGTCACAGTGTGGTCAAGATGTTTTCAGAGATGTTCACATCAACTCCAATGACCTGCAGAGTACATCCAAACTCCGCCGAGATTGAAACACAGCAGCCTTTTCAAGGACACCACATGTGATCTACAACATGGCGTCCATAACGCTGTGATTCGTGCTGGTTAGTTCCACTTTTTATGGGTGGTTTTTTGAGCGAGTGATATTGTGGGTGATATGTGTGCGAGATGATGAAATTGACGATGGACGATCTCCATGGCTGCTAGTTTGGGTAAAAATGCTCTTTACAACAAAGAACAGTCGCCGGGCACTAATATTGAATCTCGACGTTATTTCTGTGCGGAAAGTAACACTGGCCGATATTATGGGCATTGAATTCACCCATCCTGCAGATTCCGCCCAAGAAAAGTGAGCAGGCGGTAATATTTTTTCTCGGTGTTGAGCCCATTGGGAAAATAATACTTGGCAATAAGTCTCCTAAATAAGCCCATCAGTTTCCATTTTGTGCCAAAATGGGTGATACCTGGGCGTTATACGTCATTTCAGTGGTAAAATGGATGTTAAGTGGATGTTAAGCAGGCAAAAAAAGTGGAGGTTCTAGCCCCAAGCCTTTCTTTCTTTTTACTCACAGAATCATATCGATGAGCCAATGTCCCAGAATCCACCATCACCATCCCTGGGTATTTCCTGTCCCACCGGCAGGACAGACCCACCCGAGGTAATGGCACAGTGGTACACAGTCGGGAGGGAGTGCCCCTGGGAATCCTCAACTTTGGCTCTGGACCCCATAAAATCTCATGGCTTCGGGTCAAACATGGGCAAGGAAACCTCCTTCTGATTAACACCTACAGCCCTCCCTCAGCTGCTGAATCAGTAATCCATGATCCATCTCGGCCTCTTCTTGAGGTCCCCCACCAACACAGATGCCAATCTTCATTTCACGTGATATTAACAAATTGCTGAGAGCACTGGTTACATTAAAGACTATGGGCCCCGACAACTGTAGTGGTGAAGACTTGAGCATTTGACCAAGTGTGGCATCAGGGAGCCCAAGTAAAATTGAAGTCAATGAGGATAAGGGGGAAAACGCTCCACTGGCTGGAGTCATGCCTAGCACAAAGGAAGATGGTTCTGGTTGTTGAAGGCCAATCATCTCAGCCCCAGGACATTGCTGCAGGAGTTCCTCAGGACAGCGTCCTAGGCTCAACCATCGTCAGCTGCATCAACAATGACCTTTGCTCCATCAAAAGGTCGGTCAGAGTGGGAATGTTCGCTGATGATTGCACATTGTTCAGTTCCATTCGCAACTCCTCAGCAAGGCATGCAGCAAGACCTGGACAGCATCCAGGCTTGGAATGATAAGTGGCAAGTAACATTCGTGCCACGCAAGTGGCAGACAATGATAATCTCCAATAAGAGACATCTAACCATTCAATGGCTTTACCATCGTCGAATACTCCACCATCCTGGGGGTCACCATTGACCAGAAATGTAACTGGACCAGCCACATAAATATTGTGGCTACAAGAGCAGGTCAGAGGCTGGGTATTCTGCAGTGAGTGACTCATCTCCTGACTCCCGACTCACTCGTTCGCTGTACATGCGTGGCATCTGCATCATGGTCACGTGTCTCTCTCTCTCTCTAGCTATTGTGTGTGTCCAGGTTGAGCTCTCAGCAGGAGCATCCATCACTTTTGTAAGTTAACTTGTTTTATATACTTATTGAAATGTTGATACTCACTGAAAACACAAGGAATTGACACATGGTGGCAGTGGTGATAATGATTGTTTAAAACAACTTTCACTTTTGGTGAACATATCGACGGCCTACACAATTTAAAAAATATATTTACGCGTGTTGATGCTGGCGTCAGGACATCTTTTACTGTAGGCTCCAGCTCTTGACATCCATGATGCAGATGCTTCAGAAAAATGTAAGAGATTCGAGCGACACTGGAAAAACTACTATCTTGCGACTGAGCTCGACCTGAAGACGGAATGAGTGCAGGTAATGACGCTTCTCACATTGACCATGGAAGAAGAAGTCTACAACAACAACAAGAAAAACAACTTGAAATAATATAGCACCTTTAACATAGTAAAACATCCCAAGGCGCTTCACAGGAGTGTTTTAAAACAAAATTTGACATTGAGCCACATATGGGGAAATATGGGGCAGAAAGTGATATGTTTTAAGGAGCGTTTTAAAGAAGGAAAGAGAGGTAGAGAGGTGGAAAGGGAATTCCGGAGCTTAGGGCCTAGGCAGCGGAAGGCACGGCCACCAATGGTTGAGCGATTACAATCAGGGATGCTCAAACGAGCAGAATTAGAGGAGTGCAGACATCTCAGGGGGTTGTAGGGCTAGAGGAGATTTTTGAGATAGGGAGAGGTGAGGCCATGGAGAGATTTGAAAACAACAATAAAAATTTTAAAATCGAGGTGTTGCTTAATCGGGAGCCAATGTAGGTCAGCGAGCACAGGGGTGATAGGTGAACAGGACTTGGTGCGAGTTAGGACATGGGCAGCCGAGTTTTGGATGACCTTAAGTTTACATAGGATAGAACATGGGAGGCCAGCCAGGATGTGTTAGAACAACCAAGTCTAGATGTAACAAACGCATGGATGAAGGTTTCAGCAGCAGAAGAGCTGAGGCAGGGGCAGAGACGGCTATGTTACAGAGGTGGAAATAGGCGGTCTTATTTGTGGTGTGCATATATGATCAGAAGATCATTTCAGGAAGGAAGAAAGAAATGAAGAAAGAAAGAAAGAAAGAAAGAAAGAAAGAAAGAAAGAAAGAAAGAAAGAAAGAAAGAAAGAAAGAAAGAAAGAAAGAAAGAAGGAAAGAAAGAAAGCGAGCTATGGTCTTCCCAATATTTAGTTGGAGGAAATTCTTGCTCATCCAGAACTGCATGTCGGACAAGCAGTCTGACAATTTAGAGACAGTGAAGGGATCCGGAGAAGTGGTAGTGAGGTAGAGCTGGGGGTTGTCAGCATACATGTGGACACTGACACTGTGTTTTCAGATGATGTTGCTGAGGGTCAGCATGTAGATGAGAATTAGGAGAGGGCCAAGGATAGATCCTTGGGGGACACCAGAGGTAATGATGTGGGAGCAGGAAGAGAAGCTGTTGCAGGTGATTCTCTCGCTACGATTAGATAGATAAGAATGGTACCAGGTGAATGAGGGGTACAGAACCTGATGGAAAGGGAACCATTAACAATGTTAGCTAACATGGGAGCCAGAAAAGGGTGGTTCACAATTTAGTGGGAATAAGGTGGAGGGAACGTGAACATGCACAAGATGAGCACGGAGATTGGTGAGAAACTGGGGAAAGATGTGAGTTTAGAGCTAGGGCAGGGGGAAAACTTAGAGGAAGTTTGGCCCAGTGGGCTAGGGGAAGGAAGGGAAGTGGCAAAGGCAGCTGATCGGATGGTCTCAATCTTAGAGACAAAAAGTCCATGAGCTATTCGCACTTGTTGTTGGAGGTGAGGGTGGACGAGACAGGAGAGAGGGGTTTACAAAGACAGTTAGCAGTAGAGAAAAGAAGCCGGGGTTATCTTTGCAGTCCAGAATGACCCTAGAATAGTAAGCAGTTTTGGCAGAAAAGAGCAGGACACAATAAGCCTTTATGTGAAATAAAAACAGAAAACGCTGGAAATAACCAGTAGGTCAAGCAGTGACTGTGGAGAGAGAAACAGAGTTAACATTTAAGGTCAATGACCTTTCGGCAGAACTGGAAAAAGTTAGAGCTGGAACAGATTTTAATCAAGTACAGGGCCAGGTAAAGGGGGGAAGGGAGGAAAGAACAAATGGGAAGGTCTGTGATAAGGTGGAAGACAGGAGAAATTAAATGACAAAATGTGTGATTGTACAAAGCAAAAGGAGATGGTAACGGGACAAGTAAAGAAACAAAAGATGGGTCTAGAAGAGGTGTAAATTGGAATGGCAAAATCATCAACAGCTGCCATCTAAAAAAATAGGGGCAGAGGTTATGATCTGAACTTGTTGAACTCAATGTTGTGTCCAGAAAGCTGTAAAGTGCCTGATCGAAAGATGAGGTGCTGTTCCTTGAGCTTACATTGAACTTTGTTTGAACAGTATAAGAGGTTGAGGACGGAGCGGTCAGAGTGGGAGTGGAGCGGATAATTAAATGACAGGCGACCGGAAGTTCGGGGTCACACTTGCGGACTGAACGGAGGTGTTCCACAAAGCACTCACCCAATCTGCATTTGATTTCCCCAATGTGGAGGAGATCACATCGTGAGCAGTGAATACAGTATACTAAATTGCAAGACGTACAAGTAAATTGTAGTTTCACTGAAAGCGGGAAGGGAGGCGGTAAAAGGGCAGTTGTTGCATCTTCTGCAGGGGAAGGTGCCATGGGAAGGAGAAGCACTGTTGGGGTGATTGAAGAGTGGACCAGGGTGTTGTGGGGGGAGCAGCCCCTATGGAATGCTGAGAGGGGAGGGGAAGATGTGTTTGGTGGTGGGATCTCGTGGACATGGCATAGTATGATCCGTTGGGGTGAAAGGTGAGAACAAGGGGAACCCTATCATGGTTCTGGGAGGGAGGGGAAGGAGTGAGAGCAGAAGTGCGGGAAATGGAACAGATACAGTCAAGGGTCCTGTCAACCACGGTGGAGGGGAATCCTAGTTGAGGAAAAAGGAAGACATAGCGGAAGCACAAGTATGGAAGTGGACATCATCAGAACAGATGCAACGGAAATGGAGAAAATGGGAGAATGGAATATTGTCCTTACAGGAAGCGGAGCGAGAGGAAGTGTAGTCCAGGTAGTTTTGGGAGTCAGTGGGCTTATAGTGGATGTTTGTCAATAGCCTATCCCCAGAAATGGAGACAGAGAAGTTGAGGAAGGGAAGGGAAGAGTTGGAGATGGACCCTGTGAAGATGAGAGAAGGATGGAAATTGCAAGCAAAGTGAATGATATTTTCCAGTTCAGGCTGAGAGCAGTCATCAATGTACTGGAAAAAAAGGTGAGGGAGGGGACCTGACTGGAATGTTCCACATATCCTACAAAAAGGCAGGCATAGCTAGGACCCATGCAGGTACCCATAGCAACACCTTTAATTTGAAGGAAGTGAGTGGAGTCAAAGAAGAAGTTATTCAATGCGAGTACAAGTTCAGCCAGGTGGAGGGGGTGGTGATGGATGGGCCTCTGTTTAAGGAAGAAGCATAGCGTCCTCAGGCCTTCCTGGTGGGGGATGAAGGTGTAGAGGGATTGGATGTCCATAGTGAAAAGGAGACGGTTGGGGCCTGGAAACTGGAAAGTGTGAAACTGGAGGGATGTAGATGGGAAGAGACTGGACAAGGATAGGAAGAAATCAGTTCCGTGGGGCAAGAAGAAGCTGAAATGATGTGTCTACCAGGGCAGTCCTGTTTGGGATCTTGGGAAGGAGGTCGAAGAGGGCTGTGCGGAGTTGGGGGACTGTGAGGTTGGTGGCTGTGGAGGGAAGATCGCCAGAGGAGATGACGGCCTGGGAAGCGATGGCTTGATGTTCGGTAGTGGGGTCATGGTCCAGGGGGAGCTAGGAGGAGGTGTAGTCCAGTCAGATCTGGCGGTGAATGGCTAAACCAGTTGTTCACCATATCCACTCAAGTCAGTGTCCCTTGAACTTAAGGGAGTGAAGATGAGAGCCGTACCAGGGGGAAGGCCAGGGTGAGAGAGAGTAATGGTTTTAATAGGGACTAGGACATCAAAGATGGTGGTGAGGGTGTGGTTGAGCAGATCTGTAGCTGCAGAAATATCAATGTGAATGGACAACCAAAGACTAGATAGTTGGGATTTCGTAAGTACAGTTATAAGTGAGTTTGGAGCATTTGTCCAGAGGCGACATAAAAGGAAGTGGGGTTCGGGATGGAAAGGGGATGTGGGTGGAGAGTGATACAAAGAAGTGGTCAGAGATGGCCTTATCTGTGATTAACATGATGGGAGTAGCGAAGCCACGTGAGATAGCAAGGTCAAGGGGTTGGCCGTGAATATGGGTTGGAGAGTTTACATGGGGGAAGAGATTAAGGAAGGATAGGAGGATAGTGATCTCAGAGGAGAGAGAGAATGATGAATTGAGATGGAGGTTGAAAACACCGAGGATGAGAAGTCGCTCGTGCAGAGGCGGAGGGAGGAAAGCAGTGAAGATATCTTGGTGAGAAAACGTTTAAATCTACTCCACGTGGTTAGACTGGGCTGAAGCTGGAGACACAAACAAGGTGGCACTGGTGCTTATGAAGTTTTCTCAGAACTGTCAACCACGCAAGAATGTTCCCATGAGAGGTATAGGTTTAACAGGAGAATGCAAGAAACTGGTGGAACATATGACCAGTATCTTACTGCACTCCCAAAACTCGCCGAGACTGCGATTTTCACTCTATAATGCCAGAAGAGATAGTCCAAGACTGATTCGTGTTTGGGATTGCAGATATGAAGGTGTGAGAGAGATTGCTTCGAAAGGCTAACCGAAACCTGTTCAAGACGAATGAGATTTTTCAAGCGTTGGCAAGCATGGTAGTGCAACAGAAAGTCTTCGGGGATTCGAGTGAACAGAATGTGAGTGCAGCACAGAAAACCGAGGAGACCCCAAGGTGTGACAGAGGTTCCCCAATGACTTAGGAGTGCTGGAACTGTGGGAAGCGACATGAATGCCACAAAAGAGAGCTCTGCCCTGCCTTTGGGAAAACGGACAAGTGCAGCAAAAGCAACCATTTTGCAGTGAAATACCGTGAAAAAGAATTGCCTGCACATAGACAGACAACTAGAGCAACGCATGATGAACCAAGGACAGGAGAAATCTTCATCATCAATGAGGTCAGTGCTATTGGTTTGGATGACTCGCAGTATGTTACACCTAAACTGGAGTCAGGCAGCTATCTCACATTTCAAATATACACTGATGCACAATCTAATATAAAACTGCACTCTTAAAGTTTGTGTCTCTTACCGGGAAATTTGGTTGAAACGCACCAAGAGGGAAAGGGGGCGCTAAATCAGGCGTCCCACACCTGTGCTCTGGTGCTCCAACCGAAAATCTCAGCGCTAAAATGGAAGGCGAAATGTGAGTGCTCAGTGGCCCACGATAGATCCTGGGCCCAACCAATTCTTAAAGACGCGGCACTATAAGAATGCGCATGCGCAGTTCCAACAGTGTACGCTGAGCAAAGTGGGAAAATGGAGGAGCACGAAGGTCGCCAGGGTGCATGCTGCCTCTCAGCTATGGCCGCTGAGGCATTGATAGAGGCTGTTGGAAGGAGGTGGCATGTGCTGCAGCTTCCAGGAGAAAAGAGACTCGTCCCACAAGTTTATCGCAGGCTTTGGAGGGACGTGGCCTAGGACGTCTCAGCTAGAGACACGGTGCCGTGAACTGTGACACAATGTCGGAAGAAGTTCAACAACCTCATAAGGGCCCTCAGGGTGCGTACCCTTTATAGTAATACACCAATGCCATGACGTGAAGTTCATTGTCTCACACAATATAAAGTCTTTGCACTACCTGCCTCTTCTCTATGGGCCTGAACCTGCCCAAGTGCTGCCCAAACGACAGCCGATGGCTGCCGAGAGACCGGGCGGTACTTTGCTAGGAAGATCCCTCTAAAAGAGATGGCAGTACCGCCTGGCGGCCAAATAACGCCTTATGCTATCAATCTGGGCGGCAGCGGGCAGGAGCTCCCAATCTCAGCGACAAATGTGTTCCTCGCCAAAGTGCGGCCGAGGATCAAGTCGGGCCCAGGGAGATGGGAACACTGAAAAATAAAAATATTCACAATTATAAAAAAATACCATAACACCTTCAGGGAACCCCATCCTGAAAAAACCCTGAAAGAAATAAAATGTAAAAATTGTTCATTAACCTTTATTTGCAGGTCTTCTTACTTACCGTCGGGGTCAGACCTGCCTCCACGCAACGGTCCTTGCCCCTGCTGCCACCGACTCCCACCCGCACCAATATGCCAGTTTGGGTGACGGGAGGTCATTTACTCGATTTGGCCGCCAGAGGCCGTCAGTGGGCGGTTCCCGGCGGTACTCCCCTCCCGCCGGATGCAGACCTGCACGAATCTGTCACCGAGGGAAGAGCAGCAAAAAAACACGGCGGCAGCTGGAGGCAGTGGGCGGGTAAGGCCCCCAATTTCGGGCCCTATGTGTTCCAGGCCATGGTCTTAGTTGTTGAAGCCACCTGAAAAGCTGAGGCTCAGTTCATGACCCATGCGCTGCGCATGCAAGTGTCGCTCACCTTCTTGTTCACTGCTGTCTCACCCCTCCTCACACTATCCTTTCACTCACTGTCTCATACAATGCAATGTCTTTGCAGTACCTGCCCCTTCTCTATGTGTTCAATGCCATGATGTTGGTTGATGAAGCCACCTGAAAAGTGGAGGCTCAGTTCACCAGCCATGCCCTGCGCATGCAAGCATTGTGCACATTCTTGTTCCCTACTCAGTCTCACCCCTCCTCGAACCAGCCTTTACTCTTGATGTGCATTTGCAGAACGTCAGCCTGATCCGTAATCCTAGGTGGCTTTCACCTCATCCCACTATTCCCACATGCACTGTGCGCAGCCATGCAGATTCTAATGGACATCTGCACACTTCCAGACAGTAGGAGCTACTCTACTATAGAAGGCATGTGTGCCACATGATGAGCTGCACACTCACTCACCCTTCTTGTGGTTCTTATTGCAAGCGAAAATGCTCACAATCATAGAGAGCAGCAGCACACCAGAGGAGGGGAGCCTGATCTACAGGACCTCACTGAGGTCGAAGAGTGAGTGTCTCCTGGCATCCCATTTGGCGCGGTGATGGGTGGCGAAGCAGAGCCCCTTGTGAATAGTGACGGTATGTGAATGGCGTTTGCGACTTAGGTGAGATCCGTGACCCTTGATAGGAAATGGCCTATCCCCTTTACATATAAATGTTCAATGCCACCTTCCTCTTATCTTCCTGCACCCTCCTTTCCTGCTAACCACACTTCTGTTGCTTTGTGCTTACAGATGATGAGCCAGAAGCGTGGCAGCTTGCCTGTGATCCGTTAATATCGGGGAGATGACGAGGGAGGAGACGACAGTTTGTTGACTGAGCGGGACACTCCCTCAGTCCCACTAAATGAGGACACCACATCGGTGGAGGACCCTGATTTCCTGGGGTTTGAAGAGTCTAAGGCACCTTGCCCTAGTGGCCTAAAGCAACACACAGCACGAGGGGATGCTCGGAAGCCAGCTCCCCGGAGGATGAGTCAGCTCAGGAGTCCCACTGTGAGACTTGGAGGTTATGTCCAGGGAGTCACTGCAAATGCACCGCGAGCTCATGGGTGCATTGGAGAAGGTCTCGCAGAGCATGGATGCACTTGCTCTAAGTGTGGGGGAGGTCGCCTCAAGCATTACCCGTGCCTCTCAACAGTCCAATGAGCCCATCCTTGTCCACTTACAGAGGGAGATGGGCCCAACGAGCGATAGTGGACTACCAGAGGGATGGCACGTGCCATGGTTGACGTGGCAGCAGCTATCGCATCATATGCCCAAGCAATGCAAGGACTTTGTGATGTGATGTTGTCAGGGATTGCTGGCATGATCTTTCAGACAGCTGTGTTTCAGGCTCAGTATGCTCTGAGTCAGTCGCAGAGTGATGCCATGCACACACTGACTGCTGCCATCCTCTCTGTGTTCCCCAAAGTCCAACGGGAAAGTGACAATGCCGAAGCAGGCCAGCAATGTGTGCCCAGGTGAGTGGCCGTAGTCTGTTGGAAATGGAAGGTGCTGTCCTTGCTCAAGATGACAGCATTCCGGCTCCTACCACTGCCACTCCGTCTTACACCCGAGCCACCCGAGACTACTCAGTCAATGTTGAGGCGGTACAGTCTGCTGGTCCAGGGCATCCTGCTAGGCCGTCTGTACGTCTGTACTGTCTGCCCCACACACACAGCAGCCCTCAAGCAGCCTTGCTGTAGGCACTGAGACAACATTGAAGAGAGCACTAGGCATGGGCGAGGGGTAAAGGTAAGGGGTGTGAAATGTCAGAGGAAGTCTGAGTGAAGCCATTGGCCACCATGGACAGATGTCCTCATCGTGCAAATAATGGCTCCAAGTATGTCGTTGCATTGTTTGACTCATAATTTGTTGTGAGTATGTGTGCCTAATATGCCACATGGATGCTGCTGTGGGATGACTAATGGAAGGGCGTTTGTCCAGACATTGTTTAAGTTCATTGTTTTTGATGGTCTTTCAAAGGGACATTGTGTTTGGTTTTGTTACTTGCTGGGGAAGGGTTTGGTTGTGTTGTTTGGTGTCTTAAATAACATTTTACTTCAACTGTTTTGCATTGGCATCTTGTGTATGATTGTGGACTTTAACAGAGATGTGCCATTTTCATAGCACATAGCACAGTCTATTAGTTACATCCCTCAACTTCCTCTATTCAAGAGAACCGATGCATTATGGGCCACTAACGTGTGGCTCTTGCCATGCTGCCTCCACCGTGGCTGCTGCTGCTCCTCCTGGTGTGCCTGGACATTCGGGGCCTTCTCAGGCTCCTGTTCCTCATCGTCCTTCTCCTGAGGTGGGCCTGCAATCCCCATTGGCAATGCCTGGCCCCTCATAATGGCCAAGTTGTGCAGCATGCAGCACACCACACTGAATTGCGAGACCTGTTGAGGGGAGTATTGAAGGCTGCCTCCAGAGCAGTCCAGGCATCAGAAATGCTGCTCAGCACCCCTATTGTCTGCACGATGATGTTGTGGGTGATCACATGGCTCTCATTGTAGCAATGCTCTGCTTCTGTGGTGGGATTGCGGAGTGGGTTCATTAGCCAGGTGGCTAGGCCACATCCTTTGTCCCCGAGCAGCCAGCCGAGCCCTTCCCGTAGTGGCCGAAACAATCATGACACAGTGCTCTCACGCAGGATGAACGCATCATGTGTGCTCTCTGGATAGCGGGCTTTCACTGCGAGGATGTGATGCATGTAGTCACACACCAGCTGCATGTTTAGGGAGTGGTATCTCTTTCGATTTCTGAATGCCTCTGCGCTGTGGAATGGTGCTCGCAAGGCCACATGTGTGCAGTCAATGGCTCCTTGAACCCTCGGGGAGCCCGCAATCCTGCCAAACCCACAGGCCCACTCATTCTGGCTCTCCCTACTCATTGGGAACATTATGAAATCCATTCTGTGGGCGTAGAGAGCCTTTGTGATGTGGCGAATGAAGCAACGTGTAGCATAAATGAGAGACGCTGCATATGTTCCCAGCTGCTGCTTGGAAGGAGCCGGAGGCGTAGAAGGCAAGCGCCACAGTCACCTTCACTCCTGTTGGTGCTGGAAGGCTGTAGGTCTGCCTGTAGGAGACAGCATATCTCTGTCAGCACTTCCTTTTGGAAGCGGAGCCTCCTCACACACCGCCTCAGAGATCTGGAGATATGAGTGTTGCTGCCTGTAAACCCGTGGAGAGGGTAAGGCCTCTTGTGCAGACATCTGCGGCCTCTCTTCATTCGTGGCCCTACTTGGCCAACAGCTCTTCTATCTTGACGCCGCCTAATAAGAGCATGGAGTAGGCAACGCTGGCAAATTAGTAATGCAGGTAATAAATTATTTCACTCAAGTTGTAAGGATCATGTAATGGCAGATTAATCTGCCACTTTAAAGTCAGAGGTTCGCGCAGCACACTGTGCGGAAACTTTGCGCTCAACGTGACCTCCGATTAATGCTCTTTGTCCCTACCTTTAAATAGGTATTAGACAGCGTCAACGGAAGGTTGGTTCCTCTGGCGTGATTAATCGTGGATGCTAAATGAGGCGGCCGCACCTAAATTTGCGACCGGGGCGCAAGCGGGTAAGTGCACAACGACTGACGTCATGATCTGACTGAAATAAGAACATAAGAACATATGAACATAAGAATTAGGAACAGGAGTAGGCCATCTAGCCCCTCGAGCCTGCTCCACCATTCAACAAGATCATGGCTGATCTGGCCGTGGACTCAGCTCCACTTACCCGCCCGCTCCCCGTAACCCTTAATTCACCTTATTGGTTAAAAATCTATCTATCTGTGACTTGAATACATTCAATGAGCTAGCCTCAACTGCTTCCTTGGGCAGAGAATTCCACAGATTCACAACCCTCTGGGAGAAGAAATTCCTTCTCAACTCGGTTTTAAATTGGCTCCCCCGTATTTTGAGGCTGCGCCCCCTAGTTCTAGTCTCCCCGACCCGTGGAAACAACCTCTCTGCCTCTATCTTGTCTATCCCTTTCATTATTTTAAATGTTTCTATAAGATCACCCCTCATCCTTCTGAACTCCAACGAGTAAAGGCCCAGTCTACTCAATCTATCATCATAAGGTAACCCCCTCATCTCTGGAATTAGCCGAGTGAATCGTCTCTATACCCCCTCCAAAGCCAGTATATCCTTTCTTAAGTAAGGTGACCAAAACTGTACGCAGTACTCCAGGTGTGGCCTTACCAATGCAGGACCTCCCTGCTTTTGTACTCCATCCCTCTCGCAATGAAGGCCAACATTCCATTCGCCTTCCTGATTACCTGCTGCACCTGCAAACTAACATTTTGGGATTCATGCACAAGGACCCCCAGGTCCCTCTGCACCTCAGCATGTTGTAATTTCTCCCCATTCAAATAATATTCCCTTTTATCTGTTTTTTTCCCCAAGGTGGATGACCTCACACTTTCCGACATTGTATTCCATCTGCCAAACCTTAGCCCATTCGCTTAATCTATCCAAATCTCTTTGCAGCCTCTCTGTGTCCTCTACACAACCCGCTTTCCCACTAATCTTTGTGTCATCTGCAAATTTTGTTACACTACACGATGTCCCCTCTTCCAGGTCATCTATGTATATTGTAAACAGTTGTGGTCCCAGCACCGATCCCTGTGGCACACCACTAACCACCGATTTCCAACCCAAAAAAGATCCATTTATCCCGACTCTCTGCTTTCTGTTAGCCAGCCAATTCTCTATCCATGCTAATACATTTCCTCTGACTCCGCGTACCTTTATCTTCTGCTGTAACCTTTTGTGTGGCACCTTATTGAATGCCTTTTGGAAATCTAAATACACCACATCCATCGGTACACCTCTATCCCCGAAAGTACACAGCAAGACGGTAGCGTTCCGCATGCCACAAAACCAGTACCAAATTTCCCGCTGGGGTACTGCAAGCTGCCCAGCTGGGCAGTAAGCAATTCCAGATGTATTACTGCCACTCCAGGGCGCTAACAGAGGTGCTACACAACCGAATTTCTAGTCCATAGTGTTGATACAACCAAAGTTAAAGCAATTTTGGAGCTGCCGTCACCAACTGATGTAGCAGTGATCTGTGACTGCTTGGATTTGCTCAATATCTGAGTAAGTTTCTCCCACATTTGTCAGCTATCACTAAACCGTTTATAAGTTTAACACAGAAGGACATAGGGCTAGAACCTCCACTTTTTTTGTATGTTTAATGCCCACTTAACGCCCATTTTACCACTGAAATGACATATAACGCCCATACATCGCCCATTTTGGCACAAAATGGAAACTGACGGGCTTTTTTAGGAAACTTATCGGCAAGTGTTACTTTCCCCATGAGCTTAATGGTGGGAAAAAATATGACCGCCAGCCCACTTTTTTGGGGTGGAATCGGCAGAATGGGCGAAATCAATGCCCATAATATCGCCCAGCGTTACTTTCCGCACGGAATTAATGCCGAGATTCAATATTAACGCTCGCCCTCTGTTTTTTGTCGTCAAGAGCATATTTACCCAAACTAGCCCATCATCAAATTTCACCACCTCGCACACATATCGCCCACAATATCGCTCGCTCAAAAAAACGCCCCCAAAAAGTGGAACTAACCGGAACGAACGCCAGCAGCATGGCTGGCATTTGTTAAATCCCACTTTTATGTGAAGAGCTGATATCTGAAAGATTTGCCTGAAAGAGCGCTGATGTGAGTGACAACGCTGACACACTGCTGTGTGGGTGCAGCTCAGACATCAATGGTGCTTATCACCTTGGTGCCAGTTAAAGTTTACGTTGATTGATGTTAAGTTGTATTTAGCCCATTTCATGGTACGGAATCATCAGTGTGTAATGGTGCAGCTAACTGAGACAATGCGCAACAAGGTTATGTTCAATAACAAAAATTTAATACAAATATTGGTCTGAAATCATAAGTATCACAGCCAATACCACCCAATCCCTGCCCACACGCCATACATTGCAACAAATTACATACACCCAGATGGAGATATAACACAGCCATCACCTGCGGACATGCACCTCACTTTCCTTCCCTCCTCCCCTTCTTCTCCCCATCCCTACCCCTTCCCCTCCTCGCTCCACGGTGCCTGGCCGAAGAGCTCCTAAGGTGGTGCCTCATTAGGGGGGGATGAAGGCAGATGTGGTCATTCCACGGGTACGGGAGCGGCGGATGCTGAGGGGGCAACATTCTCTGATGCAGAAGCAGGATCTTGGTCCTTGCTCTCATCTGTCATTCGCAGTGGTGGTGCGGAACCTAGGGTGGAGTGCCGCGCTCGGGGACCACTGGGAGGTCTGTGACAGCAGTGTTCCTGGCTATTGTATCCAGGGACTCCGCCATGCATGGAATGTACTCGTTCATGGTGGCCAGCTGTCGGGAAATGCCCCCCAATGCTTCGATGAGCTGGTCAGCAATATCTACAGTCCTGGACAACTGTACCATTTCTCCACTGTCACGTCGTGATCGTGGAACAGACCTGCCGCGTCCACGAGGCCTCTGCAGGTTCGGCGCCATCCTGGCGACAAATGGAATGCCTTGTGGAGAGGTGCTTGGGGCCGGTACCTCCAGAGTGGAGGCGGGAATGACCGGAGGCCCGCTAGGTGGCCTTGGGGTGGAATGGCTTCTG
The DNA here is from genome assembly GCF_044704955.1 of Pristiophorus japonicus. Classification (NCBI taxonomy): domain Eukaryota; kingdom Metazoa; phylum Chordata; class Chondrichthyes; family Pristiophoridae; genus Pristiophorus; species Pristiophorus japonicus. Next base: position 166,256,338 of record NC_091981.1, on the reverse strand, counting down.
GAGCGTAGCGATGCAGGTTCCTCGAAGTTCGCGCTCTCATCCGTGGAGAACAGACCCAGCGGATTGATGGGCGAGAATCAGAGCTCCTCAGCACCAGATGTAGTAGGATTGTCCACTGACTCCTGCCCCGCGCCCCATTTTCTGGCCTCTGTGGTCTTGCCTGGGGCCGTGCTGCTGGCTGAGCTGCAAAACACAAATGAGGTTATTAGAGGAGAAGGGGGTGCTAGGGTGACAAGATGAGTCCAGCGCTACACACAGCATATGCACGACAAAAGCACCACCGCTATCAAAATCATCGCAAACATCACATTTCATGACCATCAACACATTGTGCATTGCAATGATTTTTTTTAGGCCAGCATTATTTCTATGACACGTTTCAGAAATCATCTATCAAATATGATTGTTCGGATATGAATGGGTGTGGCATCTATTGACTTTACATCACGCAATGGTGTAAGCTTTACTCATGTGGCATCACTTCAGGGTCTGCAGATGCATCCATGGCTGTGCTGGGGTGCTTCCCCACGAGTGCAAGCACTCGCTCCTTCATCTCTGTGAAGTCACTGGGGACTGCTGGCCCCCCACCCATTCACCTCTGCATGGATCTCATCATCGATCGCTTCTTCTGTAAAAGGTGACAGGACGACATGGATTGCGATCATTGCGTGATATCATTGCTCGGTACTGTCACAGACACTGATACAACACATAATCGACAGATGTAATCATGATTATTATGAATATTATCATTCTTTACCTAAAGACATACACCATGACCGCAGGCTTTGAGTAAAACATTCCCGGTAAAAGTGCAAGACCTCACATCTGCTGATACTTACTCATGACTGTTACAAATCAAATTATATAAATACATAAGTACATGTAAATCAATGTAATACTTATTCTTGCGGATCCCACAAGGTCGTTCCATCGTTTGCAACATTGGTTGCCCTCATGCACCTTGTTGGCCGCCGATGAGACCACCTCTGCTATCTCGATTCATATCCTCTGGTAGGACTTTGGGGTGGACTTCCCAAGCTCTCCCTGTGTCAAATCCTTACAAGAGGAAGGCATTTGCCTCGTCCGAGAACCTCCTTGCTCTTTTGCGCCCTCTAATGTGCTCCTCTCCCACATAACTGCTCTCTCCAGCATCACAGTGCTGTGATGCCTCCTCCTCTCTCTCCATTATAGGCCAAATTCGGTTAAATATGTGGCTGGTAACAGCTAATTTTTGTTTGCCTACTTGCTGTGAAGCTCTAAAGTCTCCCTCCTTCCTCTCAAAGCAGCCACACCACACCCAGCCACGCCTTCAGTCCCTCCGAGCTCACTCTCTTTCTGTCAACTCTTGATGGTGACCCTTGACCTCCAGAATCGCGGGAATCGAGCGTTGCCATGCCGTTGTTAAGGACGGCCACACTTTACGGCAGAAAGTCAAAAAAATTTAACGCTACCGCCCATTTTATATCGCTCACGGTAACGCCCATTTTCAAAAGTGGAGACTAGGTGGTTTGAGAATAGGCAAGAAGCTGGTGATCTGAAAACCCTTTTTTACCGCCCACGCCGTAAATATCGCCCAACCACAAAAGTGGAGGCTCTAGCCTGTAGAATGGTTCTGGGGAGAAGCACAAGAATTGACTTTGCAATGACTCACATAGCAATCACCGCACATCAGTGTCCGTTGTTACAATCTCAAGGAAGAAATCACCCTGCAATGCGATGTATCTTAATCTGGACGGAGCAGCAATGATACAGAATGGACAACCAGTCACCTATGCATCAAGAGCTTTAACATCAGCACAGACAAGATTCACACAGATCGAGAAAGAACTTCTCACGTTCGAGTTAGCCTGCGATAAATTCAAAGCCTACATTTATGGCTGGAATGTGATGAATATTGAAATGTATCACTGTCCAATAGAATCAAAAGTTCTCAAGTCACTAAACAACGCGCCTAAATGACTTCAAAGAATGCTGGTAAGACTCCAAAAATACAGTCTGAGAGTTTCATATAAGGGGAGAAGAGGGTCCTAGCTGATACACTAAGCAGACCTTACCTGCCAGAAGTCAACACCTGTGATTTTACACATGAGCTGGAAAAATTCGATCACCGCGAATCACTTCCAGTTGGAGACTCATGCTGGCAACAACTTAAACATACTGCAGCAGATGACCTTGTTCAGAAGCAACTGCGAGTGATCATTCGGCAAGCCTAATAGTCCAAGGGCAATTGATATTCAAGGGATAGCACCTCATGGTGCCAGCTGCACTACGACAGCAACTAATGTCAGTCGCAAATCGGCATAGAAGGTTGTATCTGCAGAGTTCGTAACAGCCTCTGTTGGCCCAGGATATCAACAGAGATCAAACAATACATTGTGAAGTATGATATCTGTTTGGCTCATCGCAGTTTTCCAAGTAAGGAACCATTGCTACAGCACAAGGTTTTGGCTAGGCCTTGGTCGAATGTTGGGCTGACCATTGTGAGTTACATGGCCATACACTGCTTATCGAGTGAGATTACTACAGTAACTTCATCGAAGTAGCCAGCCTCACTTCAGTTACTATACGCAGCGTTGTGAGAGAAATGTTTGTGAGATTTGGACTACCAGACATTCTAATACCAGATAACGGTCCACAGTTTGCATCAGCAGATTTTGCAGTATTCACCAAGATATGGGGATTTAAGCATATGACCTCACAACCCATAGTCCATCATCATCATCATAGGCAGTCCCTCAGAATCGGGGAAGACTTACTTCACTCTAAAAATGAGTTCTTAGGTGACTGAACAGTCCAATAAGAGAACCACAGTCCCTGTCATAGGTGGAACAGACAGTCGTTAAAGGATAGGATGGGTGGGACAGGTTTGCCGCATGCTCTTTCCGCTGCCTGCGCTTGGTCTCTGCATGCTCTCGTCGACGAGACTCGAGGTGCTCAGCGCCCTGCCGGATGCACTTCATCCACTCAGGGCGGTCTTTGGCCAAGGACTCCCAGGTGTTGGTGGGGATGTTGCATTTTATCAAGGAGGCTTTGAGGGTGTCCTTGAAATGTTTCCTCTGCCCACCTTGGGCTCGTTTGCCATGGAGGTGTTCCGAGTAGAGCGCTTGCTTTGGGAGTCTTGCATTAGGCATGCGAACAATGTGGCCCGCCCAGCGGAACTGGTCAAGTGTGGTCAGTGCTTCAGTGCTTCAATGCTTTAGTGATACCTGTTCAGCCACCAAAGGACTCATTTTAAGAGTGGAAGCAAGTCTTCCTCGTTTACGAGGGATTGCCTATGATGATGATGATATTTGACCTCCTGTATAGCTCAGAGACGTGGACCATGTATAGTAGACACCTCAAATCACTGGAGAAATACCACCAACGATGTCTCCGCAAGATCCTGCAAATCCCCTGGGAGGACAGACGCACCAACGTTAGCGTTCTCGACCAGGCCAATATCCCCAGCATTGAAGCACCACAGTCCAATGGCAAAGCCAAAAGTGTCATCAGGACCGTTAAACGACTTTTCACAAAATGCAAAATCCGGTCAATCGGAGTTCTCATCTCTAGTAGATTGGCACAATACACTGAGTGATGGGTAGGCTCAAGCCCTGCACAGAGACTTATGGGTTATAGATGCACGCCTTTCCCTAGACCGCACCTGCAAACCAGATATTCGACTGAGGAAGACACTCATACGCTTGTCGGCATGAAGCAACATCAGCAGCATTACTGCAATCGGCATGCTAAACCACTTCAAGCAATACACCCTGGCAATACAGTGCAGAAGAATCTCTATGGCCAGACTACCTGGAGTGCTGGTACATGCGCACATGTTTGGGTCCTAGAAGCTACAATGTGCAAGTTGGAGACTCATCATACCGCAGGAACCGCTGACAGTTGAATTATACTGATGAGCCACCTGTAGACAACACACCTGAGATTGAGGACTTTTATGAAACGCAGATCCCAGCGATTCTCTGAACTGTCCACAATCTCCAAATCAAGTAGATCACAACACCAGAAATGGCTGGTATTCAGAAATCAATTGCCGATCACAGATCTGGAAGACAGTGTAAGCTTCCAGCTCGGTTGCAGCACTGTGTGATTCTGTAGTGCTTGTTTGGGATTGTGGTTGAGAAATTTAATTAGATCAAAAAACAGCCGGTGTCACCGCGGGCAGAAGTAAACAGCCACCTGCAAAAAGAGTAAAGCACGGATAGTAGTCCCGGCAGGCGGCCCAATGTAGCGTGTCCTTAGTGTCCCTGGAGCGAGGCAGCATTCTGTTAAAGCTAGCTTGTAATTTTAGAAAGCAGTGTCGATCCCTTAAAGGGAAATTGCCTCCTAAAATGAAAAAAAAAATCATTTAAAAATAGGCAGTGTTTAGCCCTTAGATAGATCAATTGCCTTCTGAGAAAAAAACATGAAAAATAATTGCAAACTGGCAGGCTTCAGCTCTTAGAGCTGAACTGCCTTCCGCACGTAAAAAATGGTAAAAGTGCTTCAGCACTAACACAAATAGCTTAACGGGCCAGGAAAGGGGCACCCAGGGTCTTGCACGCAGCACTTCAGCTTTGTGCAGGGGGTCAACACTGCAAGAGAGATCCTCTATCCACAGGGGCCAGGAGGCCCTCCAGAAAGGACAATATTGGAACAGATCACCAAGACCATCATTACCAGCAGTGTTGCCGCAGGACCTGGCTCCAATGCCCAAAGAAGTTTCATGACCTCAAACCAGTGGGCAAGGTTAGTGAATGCATCTTCAAAATTCATCTCCTAGCAATTACACAACTAGCTTCACTCATTTCTCTTTGCACAACGCCTCCTCTCCCCGCCGCCGCCCCAGCAATCACTCACCTACCGACAATTTGTACCAAACACAAGGCATAACTTCCATTCCTAGCTTCACCTCACCCCCTTGGAGAAGATGTGCTGGCCATTCTTGGCAGGGGCATGGCTAAGCTCTTGGCTGATGCTGGTATCCTCATATGATATCCTCCTTCTCACATCCCACCTCCCCTCATCCCAAAATATCTTCTGATTCTCAAGGTGCGCATGGTGCAGCTTTTGCTTTCCCGCCTCCTCTCACCACAACTCTACCCTTGTGCCTTCCTCATTTCACATACCTAAGAAATCCAGCCTGTCTAATGAGCAGGTGACCAAGAAGAGAGAGTGAAGAAGAAAAAAAAATAAATAAATAGTGTCACGTCAGGCATGGCATGGTAATTGACATCACGATTGGCTAATTTATATTTGAGAGGCCAGCGCTGTCAACAAAACTGATGCTCATAAATGGATCTCTGAGCACAAGCCCAGACAGCTCCTGTAAGTTTACTTGCTTTACATACTTATTAAAATGTTGATACTTTCTGAAACCGCATGGCTTTGACTACTCTTTAAAGAGGTACCTACACATGGTGGCAGCAGTGATAGTGATTGTTTAAAACAACTTTCACTTTTGGTGGACATATCAATGGCTGCTGCATTTACTACATCTTAACAGTAACTAGACTTCAAAAGTACGTCATTGATTGTAAAGTGCTTTGGGACGCCTCTAGGTTGTGAAAGGTGTTATACATACAAGTTTTTCTTTTTCTCTTTCTTTTGTTAAATGCGCCCTGGATGCCTACAAAGGTGCCTGATCTAATAAGGTGGGCAGAATACGATGGGGAGCGGGCGGGTAAGTGGAGCTGAGTCCACGGCCAGATCAGCCATGATCTTGTTGAATGGCGGAGCAGGCTCGAGGGGCTAGATGGCCTACTCCTGTTCCTAATTGTTATGTTCTAACACTTCCGCCACTGAATGCATTTGTGCACGACACCTGCCATATTGAACCCTTAGGTGCCCAGTTACACCAGCAAAATGGGCAGAGCAGGATCTTCTGGCTCACCTAAAAGTGCTACCAATGAGCTACGGTTGACACTAACTACTTAATAATCTAATTTACTACTTGGATTTCATAAGCTTTCTATAATTTGTCTGTCAGTATATTTTGCTTCTTGAATGGCTCCCAAACATAGTAAAAATAGTGTGACATGTAAATTTTCCTATTTCCGTGCAATTAGACAATAAATATCCTTTTTCCTTGATGTTTGTTGAAAAACCAACAAACATGAAAGAGCTATTGTTCATTGTTAATAAAATTACTGATGAGGTATTTATTGCAGAATATATAAACTGCAAAATGAATATAATTATTTTATTTCTTCTTTTATTATTGGCCACATGATGTTCTCAATGAGGTAGTAAAACCAGATAATTGTGTTAAACTCCCAGTGATCCCTTTCCCATCTTATTCCCACCAGCAGAGGATGCTACACTATCACTATCACTATAAGGGAGCTACAACGGTCACCCCAGCACTTATAAACAGATGGAGAGGCTTAACACTGAACGTGGAAACAAACTGCATGCCACCTCAGTGCTACCTATTCCAGATCAAACAATAATACATTTAAATACATAATTTCTGTGACTATCCACATTGCAGGGACTCATTTTTTTTTTAAATTCCATTTATTAGTGAGCTTTGTTGGCAATTGCTGTGCAGACGTGGACTGTATGAGTCTCCAAAAGCATCAGCACAGTTTGGTGTGTTCCTTGTCTGTTTGCTTTGGTCCAATTGAATTTCTTTCACCATGTTCTGTAGCTTGTGGTTTTCCTGCTAGCTAACTTTTCAGCTCTGCTGCGCTTTACTCGATCTGCAGCGACAGATTAAAGGGTTAGATTCCTGGAAGATCAAGTTCATAAAGATTTTAGTTTGCAGGAAACAAAAAGAAGCAATGGAAATAAAAATCTAAAAAATAATAATTTTATCCCTGTTATTCCCTCTCTCCTTCCCTTCATTCATGCATTATGAGACAAATTTTCAAAGTTTGTGCTACTGATGGTTGAGTTTCCCTGCTGTCAGCCAAACTCCTAAACCCAACCATTAAATCTTCATCTCACAATGGGCCTTTGGCATTCAGCCAATGTTACACTGTATGTCAACTACTCGGAGACAGAAAAAGTGGCCCAGGTTGACTCTCCATCCACTTTTTACTTCCTCCCTTTACAATCCCTTCCTTCAGTGACAGGGCTGATAGCCAGAGTTTACCATAGAGATCAGGAGCATGATCCTATATCCTACAGCCCTGTGTGGAATTGAAAAAGTATTCCGTGAGTGATAAAGAGCTGATAACTATTAAGTAGTTAAGTCATGGGAGAGCTGTTAAGGTGCACCGCAAGTGCAATAAATTATTTATCAAATATTTACGATCTGAGTATTTTGGGTTATACTGCTGTTTTATAGAATTAAACGTTAACAGAATAACCTATAGAAATTATGGGATGCCTGATGTAATTTTTGTTAATGTATGTATTTGATCCCAACAAAAGCATTGCACTTTTGCTCACTCACATGCAATATGCATTTGATTATTGAATGCATCATTTGTAATTAACCCTGGTTGATTAATTGAGCTAAGTTATGTTACTGTGCTCACTCTTGCTGTCTAGGCCACCATCAAGTTAATTCATCAATACGGGGTGCTCTGTTTGATGGCAAAGATTGCCTTGGTCATGGCATCATCATGTCAGTCTCGAGACCAGTGGATCTTTCGCTGAAAAGATGTTCTTTAGAACCACATTCTCAGCAAACAAAATTTTTTTTTTAGATTTGATTCTGACATTCAAAATAGCCAATTTAGATAAATAAGAAAGAAAGAAGAAAGACTTGCATTTATATAATGCCTTTCACGACATCAGGATGTCCCAAAGTACTTCGCAACACTTGAAGTACTTTTTGAATTATAGTAATTGCTGTAATGTAGCAAGCGTGCCAGCCAATTTGTGCATAATAAGCTCCCACAAACAGCAATGTGATAATGACCTGATAAGTTGTTTTTTTAGTAATGTTGATTGAGGGATAAATGTTGGCTAGAACACCAGGGATAACTCAACTGCTCTTCTTTGAAATAGTGCCTTGGGATTTTTTACGTCCACCTGAGATTGCAGACGGGGCCTTAGTTTAATGTTTCATCCGAATGACAGCACCTTCGACAGCACAGCGCTCCGTCAGCACTGCATTGGTGTGTTAGCCTAGATTTTTGTTCTCAAGTCTCTGGAGTGAGACTTGAACCCATAACTTTCTAACTCAGAGGTGAGAGTGCTATCCACTGAACCATAGATGTCATTGAAGTAGACAGAGAGGTAGGTTTAAAACTTACTTTTGTATTTAAAATATGTAAAATTAATAGAATATGGTATATTGGGGGAGTAAAAATAAAGTTAGAATAATAAAAATAGACAGAGAACAAGTATTCCATTTGATTGGTGCCCCTCCCATGGGATTCAAGACCACCCCTGCCAGTAACCTGTGGCTGCAGTCTGTATTATGTAGCAACTCACCAACGTTACGTCAATAGCACCTCCCAGTCCCATGACCTCTACAATTAAGAAAGACAAGCGGAGAAATCTCATTGAAACACAAGCACTTCAAAGTTCCCTCCCAAGTTACACACCATGCTGACTTGGGCATATACTGCTTTTCCTTTATTGGCACTGGGTCAAAGTGCCAGAATTCCCTATCTAACACCATTGTGGGGCACCTTCGCCAAAAGGGCTCATCATCACCTTCATTAGGCAAGTAGGGATGGAAGATAAAAGTGCCTTACTAGCGTCATCCTCATCCCGTGAATTTTTTAAAGCTTGGGAGAAGATACGAGGAGGAAAAGGGATGGCATGTTAAATAGAAATAAATTATTTATATTTTTATTATAAAGTTACTTATTTTTCTAGTGTATAGTTAATATTCATTAATTCATAGGCAGTCCCTCGGAATCGAGGAAGACTTGCTTGCACTCTAAAAATGAGTCCTTGTGGCTGAACAATCCAATATGAGAGCCACAGACTCTGTCACAGGTGGAACAGATAGTTGTTGAGGGAAGGGGTGGGTGGGACTGGTTTGACGCATGCTCTTTCTGCTGCCTGCGCTTGATTTCTGCATGCTCTCGGTGATGAGACTCGAGGTGCTCAGCGTCCTCCCGGATGCACTTCCTCCACTTAGGGCGGTCTTTGGCCAGGGACTCCCAGGTGTCAGTGGGGATATTGCACTTTATCAGGGAGGCTTTGACGGAGTCCTTGTGACTTTTCCTCTGCCCACCTTTGCCTCATTTGCCATGACGGAGTTCCGAGTAGAGCGCTTGTTTTGGAAGTCTCGTGTCTGGCATGCGAACAATGTGGCCTGCCCAGCGAATCTGATCAAGTGTGGTCAGTGCTTCAATGCTGGGGATGTTGACCTGGTCGAGGATGCTAATGTTCTGTCCTCCCAGGAGATTTGCAGGATCTTGCGGAGACATCGTTGGTGGTATTTCTCCAGCGACTTGAGGAGTCTACTGTACATCTTCAGCCTCCAGTGCACCAGTGCAGCCTTTGGCCGCCTGAGGAAAAATGTGTTTGAAGACCAGGCCCTTAAATCTGCCACTGGAGGCGGAAGTAATACCCGCCCTGCTGTACGGATCAGAGACATGGACCACAGTTAATAATACTGCAGTACAAGTACTCCGGATGTCTGAATTACTTTATTACTATAATTAGTATATATTGGAAGGATATTGAAGCACTGGAAAAGTTGCAGAAAAGATTTACAAGAATTGAGAGGATGTAACTATCAGGAGTGATTTTCTTTGAAAAATGAATTCTACGAGGAGACCTGATAGAGGACTAAAATTATGAAGGGGTCCGATAGGGTAGATTGTTAAGAAATTCTTTCCACTTGAGGGTGAGTTCAGAGCAATGGGGCATAAATACAAGAAGCATTGAGAGAAAAAAGTTGTTACAGCACTAGAAAATTACAAGTTCTTACATAAAATTATAAGCTCAAACAGGACAGATTTTTGTTCCATCAATCAATGACAACATTGATATGACTGTTATTTCCAACATATATTGATTGTTGATAATGTGATTTATTCCTGGGTTCATTTTATAAATTTGTGCTCCCATCGCAGAGCTTCACTCCGGAATGGAAAAATGTAGGAAGCACATGTCCAAAGTTCCAAGATCATAAGAAATAATAGCAGGAGTAGTTCATACGGCCCCTCGAGCAGGCTCCGTCATTTAATAAGGTCATGGCTGGTCTGATCTTGACCGCAACTCCACTTCCCTGCCTGTTCCTCATAACTCTTGACTCCCCTATAGTTCAAGTATCTGTCTATCTCCTCATTAAATATATTCAATGACCCAGTCTCCACAACTCTGTGGGGTAGAGAATTCCAAAGATTCACGACCCTCTGAGAGAAGAAATTCCTCCTCATTTCTGTTTTAAATGTGCGACCCCTTATTCTGAAACTATGCACCCTAGTTCTAGATTCCCCCACGAGGGGAAACATCCTCTAAACTCATTCTTCTAAACTCCAATTAGTACAGGCCTAACCTGCTCAAAATTTCCTCATAAGGCAACCGCTTCATCCCAAACTAGAGAACCTTCTCTGAACTGCCTCCAATGCAAGTACAGGTACAACATCTGAAATCCGGAATCATCGGGACCAGATCCATGCCGGTTTTTGGGGTTTTCCAGGTTTCAGACAAGAAAATCAATAGTCTAAAATCTGGAATCGTCGACCGAATCCATGCCGGATTTCAGGTTTTACCAGATTTCGGACCTCGCCACTCGCCGATTCCGCCAATCCTCCGCTCTTTGCCGCCCGCGAATTCCCGCCGCCCGCAGCCCCTCGGTGCTGCACTTTTTAGTGGTTTCCTCGTCCCTCGCTGTCCAATGTTGCCACCTTGACCACTTCAAAATATCCAGTTTTCGGACAATAATTCCGGATTCCGGACGGCTCTATCTGGGAAGAGAAAAATGTCCGTTTTTCAGACAATTCCGGTTTTGAGAATTTTGCAATACAGCAGAGGAGGTCAAAGGGTTTAATTAGGAGAGGAAAAATAGAGTATGAGAGGATGCTTGCTGGGAACATAAAAACTAACTGCAAAAGCTTCTATAGATAAGTGAAGAGAAAAAGATTAGTGAAAACAAATGTAGGTCCCTTGCAGTCAGATTCAGGTGAATTTATAATGGGGAACAAAGAAATGGCAGACCAACTGAACAAATACTTTGGTTCTGTTTCACGAAGGAAGTCACAAATAACCTTCGGAAATACTAGGGAACCGAGAGTCTAGTGAGAGGTAGGAACTGAAGGATATCCTTATAAAGTGGGAAATTGTGTTAGGGAACTTGATGGGATTGAAGCCCGATAAATTATCGGGGCCTGATAGTCTGCATCCCAGAGTACTTAAGGAAGTGGCCATCGAAATAGTGGATGCATTGGTGATCATTTTCCAACAGTCTATCGACTCTGTATCAGTTCCTATGGACTGGAGGGTAGCTAATGTAACACCACAGTTTAAAAAAGGAGGGAGAGAAAAAAATGGGTAATTATAGACCAGTCAGCCTGACATCAGTAGTGGGGAAAATGTTGGAATCATTATTAAAGATGAAATAGCAGTGCATTTGGAAAGCAGTGACAGGATCGGTCCAAGTCAGCATGGATTTATGAAAGGGAAATCATGCTTGACAAATCTTCTGGAATTTTTTGAGGATGTAACTAGTAGAGTGGACAAGGGAGAACCAGTGGATGTGGTGTATTTGGGCTTTCAAAATACTTTTGACAAGGTCCCACAAAAGAGATTGGTGTGCAAAATCAAAGCACATGGTATTGGGGGTAATGTACTGACGTGGATAGGGAACTGGTTGGCAGACAGGAAGCAGAGAGTTGGGATAAATGGGTCCTTTTCAGAATGGCAGCCAGTGACTAGTGGGGTGCCACAGGGCTCAGTGCTGGGACCCCAGCTCTTTACAATATACATTAATGATTTAGATGAAGGAATTGAGTGTATTATCTCCAAGTTTGCAGATGACACTAAACTGGGTGGCGGTGTGAGCTGTGAGGAGGATGCTAAAAGGCTGCAGGATGACTTGGACAGGTTAGGTGAGTAGACAAATGCATGGCAGATGCAGTATAATGTGGATAAATGTGAGGTTATCCACTTTGAGGGCAAAAACACGAAGGCAGAATATTATCTGAATGGCAGCAGATTAGGTAAGGGGGAGGTGCAACGAGACCTGGGTGTCATGGTTCATCAGTCATTGAAAGTTGGCATGCAGGTGCAGCAGGCGGTGAAGAAGGCAAATGGTATGTTAGGGGATTTGAGTATAGGAGCAGGGCGGTCTTACTGCAGTTGTACAGGGCCTTGGTGAGGCCTCACCTGGAATATTGTGTTCAGTTTTGGTCTCCTAATCTGAGGAAGGATGTTCTTGCTATTGAGGGAGTGCAGCGAAGGTTCACCAGACTGATTCCAGGGATGGCGGGACTGACATATGAAGAGAGAGTAGATCAACTGGACCTTTATACATTGGAGTTTAGAAGAATGAGAGGGGATCTCATAGAAACTTTAAGATTCTGACGGGACTGGACAGGTTAGATGCGTGAAGAATGTTCCCGATGATGGGGAAGTCCAGAACCAGGGGACACAGTCTTAAGATAAGGGGTAGGCCATTTAGGACTGGATGAGGAGAAACTTCTTCACTCAGAGAGTTGTTAACCTGTGGAATTCCCTGCCGCAGAGAGTTGTTGATGCCAGTTCATTGGATATATGCAAGAGGGAGTTAGATATGGCCCTTATGGCTAAAGGGATCAAGGGGTATGGAGAGAAAGCAGGAAAGGGGTACTGAGGGAATGATCTGCCATAATCTTATTGAATTGTGGTGTAGGCTCGAGGGGTCGAATGGCCTACACCTGCACCTATTTTCTATGTTTCTATGTTTCTATATTTTGGATTTCCGGATTCGGAATGTTGCACCTGTATATCCCTCCTTAAATAAGGAGACCAAAACTGTACGTAGTATTCTATGTGTACAGTTGTAGCAAAGCTTCCCTACTTTTTACTCCATCCCCCTTGCAATAAAGACCAACATTCCATTTGCGTTCCTAATTACTTGTGGTACCTGTATGCTAGCATTTTGGTGTTTAATGTACGAGGACACCCAGATCCCTCTATACCGCAGCATTCTGCAATTTCTTTACGTTTAAATAATATTTTGCTTTTCTATTCTTCCTACCAACGTGGATAACCTCACATTTCTCACTACTGTACTGATCTCATTGTTTATTAACAGAGCTACCCTACCTCCTTTTCCTTTCTGTCTCTCCTTCCAAAATGTCAAGTACCTTGGTCACCCTAGCAATCATGGCCCCAAGTTTCGCCATGATTTGCTCCTGATTTTTAGGAGCAACTGGTGTAGAATGGAGTATCTTAGAAATCGGAATTCTCGCCATTTAGTTTGCTCCAGTTCTAGTCAGTTAGAACAGTTTCACTTTGGAACAAAATTTTTTTTCAAAAGGGGGCGTGTCCGGCCACTTACGCCTGTTTTCAAAGTTTCGTCAGTGAAAACTTACTCCAAACTAACTTAGAATGGAGTAAGTGAAGATTTTTGTACGCTCGAAAAAACCTTGTCTTCACTTTAGAAAATCAGGCGTAGGTTACAAATCAGGAGTAGGGAATCGGGGGTGGAGGGGGGGTTTAAAGGGAAATTTACAAACATTAAACACTTCAGTTTTACAAATAAAGAGCCATCATCAATAATAAATGATAAAAACATCAATAAATCAACCAATAAGTCAATCAAAAAAAATTAATAAGAAATAACTTTTTTTTAAATCAATAAATAAAACATTTTCTACTTACCGACTACAGCACCGGGAGCCCTCCAACAGCATGCTGGGATGTCCCCCCCTCCCCCCCAGTGTGTCTCTGTCAGTGTCTCTATCTCTCTGTCTGTCTGTGTGTGTCTCTCATTCTCTGTCTGTCAGTGTCTGTGTTTCTGACAGCGAGGGGAGGTGGAGGAGGGGGGTAGAGGGAGAGAGGGGGGGAGCAGAGGGATGGGGGAGGGATGGGGGAGAAGGGGGGATGGGGGAGAAGGGGGAGAAGGGGGAGGAGGAGAAGGGGGAAGGGGGGAGGAGGAAAAGGGGGGAGAAAGAAAAAGGGGGGGGAAGGAGATGGGGGGCAAAGGAGAGCAGGGGAAGGAGAGGGGGGAAAGGAGAGGGGGGAAAGGAGATGGGGGGGAAGGAGATGGGGAGGGGGAATGGAGATGGCGGGGGGGGAAAGGAGATGGGGGAGGGAGGCTGAACGGTCCAGGCCCGGCCGGGACCAAGACTTCGGGCAGGGCCCAAGACTTCGGGCAGGGCCCGTCCCCAGCACCAGATTTACAGGTAGGTGGTGTTGGGTCGGGTCGGGGTCGGGGGGGGTGGTGGAAGGGAGATCGGTTCGGTTCGGGTCGGGGGGAGGGAGGGAGGGAGAGGGAGGTCAGGTCGGGTCCAGTCGGGGGGGTGGGGGGCGGGAAGCGGGAGTCGGGTCGGTGTCGGGTCCGGTCCGGAGGCGGGGAGCGGGGTGGGGGGGTGGAAGCAGGAGTCGGGTCGGTGTCAGGTCCGGTCCGGAGGCGGGGGACGGGAAGCGGGAGTCAGGTCGGGTCGGGAGGAAGCAGGAGCTGGCCGTGGGAGGAGCCTAATGCACACAGCCCCAGTGAGGCCATTGGGCCAGGGCTAGGGGCTGCGTGCTTCAGCCCCTCCCACACAGTTTTGGGCGCCTGGAGCTACTGCACATGCGTGCCCACTGTAGCGCGCATGTGCAGAGGTCCCGGCACTGTTTTCAGCGCAGGGACCTGGCTCCGCCCCCTACAGCTCGTGCTGCGCTGTGCCGAGCTGCAAACGACCTGCAGGGAGCTGGAGAATCTGGAAGTGTTTTTTAGGCGCACTTTGTGGCGCGAAAAATGGGCATCCAGGTCGGGACTGCGCCGTTCTAGGCGCAGCTCGAAACTTGGGCCCCATGTCTCTGCAATGGCGGTCAGAACATACCCATTATTTTCTATTTGTGTCATCAATTCATCTATCTTGTTACAAATGCTGCGTTCATTCAGGTAAACAGCCTTTAATTTGTCTTTTTACTATTACCATTTTCCCCTACTCTGACCCTATTTGCTACACTCTTATGTTTGTACACTCTGTCCTTTCCTATCATTACCTAGATCGCTACCCTGTACTATTGCCTTGTCCTTTAACTTTCTAAATTTCCCCTCACACCACCCCCCCCACCCCCAGCGGAAGGAGCGTACGGCAAACCAGCCTCCCCATTCCTTCAACGACTGTCTGTCCCACCTGTGACAGAGACTGTAATTCCTGTATTGTACTGTTCAGTCACCAAAGAACTCACTTCAGGAGTGGAAGCAAGTTTTCCTCGATTTCGAGGGACTGCCGATGATGATGATAGAAACATAGAAATATAGAAAATAGGTGCAGGAGTAGGCCATTCGGCCCTTCTAGCCTGCACCGCCATTCAATGAGTTCATGGCTGAACATGCAACTTCAGTACCCCATTCCTGCTTTCTCACCATACCCCTTGATTCCCCTAGTAGTAAGGACTTCATCTAACTCCTTTTTGAATATATTTAGTGAATTGGCCTCAACAACTTTCTGTGGTAGAGAATTCCACAGGTTCACCACTCTCTGGGTGAAGAAATTTCTCCTCATCTCGGTCCTAAATGGCTTCCCCCTTATCCTTAGACTGTGTCCCCTGGTTCTGGACTTCCCCAACATTGGGAACATTCTTCCTGCATCTAACCTGTCTAACCCCGTCAGAATTTTAAACGTTTCTATGAGGTCCCCTCTCATTCTTCTGAACTCCAGTGAATACAAGCCCAGTTGATCCAGTCTTTCTTGATATGTCAGTCCCGCCATCCCGGGAATCAGTCTGGTGAACCTTCGCTGCACTCCCTCAATAGCAAGAATGTCCTTCCTCAGGTTAGGAGACCAAAACTGTACACAATATTCCAGGTGTGGCCTCACCAAGGCCCTGTACAATTGTAGCAACACCTCCCTGCCCCTGTACTCAAATCCCCTCGCTATGAAGGCCAACATGCCATTTGCTTTCTTAACCGCCTGCTGTACCTGCATGCCAACCTTCAATGACTGATGTACCATGACACCCAGGTCTCTTTGCACCTCCCCTTTTCCTAATCTGTCACCATTCAGATAATAGTCTGTCTCTCTGTTTTTACCACCAAAGTGGATAACCTCACATTTATCCACATTATACTTCATCTGCCATGCATTTGCCCACTCACCTAACCTATCCAAGTCGCTCTGCAGCCTCATAGCATCCTCCTCGCAGCTCACACTGCCACCCAACTTAGTGTCATCCGCAAATTTGGAGATACTACATTTAATCCCCTCGTCTAAATCATTAATGTACAGTGTAAACAGCTGGGGCCCCAGCACAGAACCTTGCGGTACCCCACTAGTCACTGCCTGCCATTCTGAAAAGTCCCCATTTACTCCTACTCTTTGCTTCCTGTCTGACAACCAGTTCTCAATCCATGATAATGATTTTTTTTTTAGTGCTCCCGGTAAAAAAACCTTGCATTTATATAGCGCCTTTCAGAAACTCAGGACATCCCAAAGCACTTTGCAGCCCATGTAGTACTTTTTGAAGTGTAGTCACTGTTGTAATGTAGGGAACATGGCAGCCAATTTGCGCAGAGCAAAGCCCCACAAGCAGCAATGTGATAACGACCAGATATGTTGTTTTTAGGATGAAGGATAAATGTTGGCAAGGACAAGGGAAGAACTTCCCAGCTGGTAGACAACGGTCCTCAATGTGAGTGCAAGTTTGTAAAATTATTCCTACAAATTTCTGTGATGTCTCAGTTTGCCAGGATTAAACTTTCATGACTAACTGCAAATATAAGTATGTGCAGACTATTTTAGTTCAGTTTTGAATTAGATATTATTTTGGTGCATATGTTCTGCAAACAGTTAGCAAATACATTTCACATAATAATTATAGCATATTTAAAAGTAATAAGAATGTTTTGTTTGATGCAAACTGATCCTATTTAAGCTGATCCTATAAAAATATTAAACATCTGCATGTAAAGCTCAAAATAAATCAGTAAGCCACCAGTTCGCAACCTTGTTCGTAACCGAGTAACAAAATCAACTGAGAGAAAGGTATTTATAGCTGCTTGATAGAGTTTACTGAAAACTATCGCAACCTCTGGCAGATGGCCAGACCCACTGCACAATTAAAATACCTTCTCCTCCCATTCCCTACCTCCTTCCCTGACTTTAACCTGCTCGAAGCCCAGGCTTACAACATGTCATTTACTTCGGCTCACTTGTACATTGGGGCCTGGCCTTTAGAACCTTATGCTGATTTGTCGCCTCAAAGGATAAAAGTGTATGCATGTAGTGTGTACAGCTGCTTAGACCAGTCCCTTGTAACCATTGTATTCAATGTGTGTGGCCACAGCATGCAGATATAAACAAAGCATTTCCAGGTGAGTATTTGTGTAACAGAATTCAAGCCTGTTCAGCCCCAGGCATCGAGACATAACAATTTTTTATCTAATGTTAACATGAAGGCGAAGTATTGTTTGGTCATAGAAGGCCGGTTGGGTTACTTACAGTTTTTCCAGTAATTAGAATTCAGATATTATAATGTACTTTCCAGATAAATTTATGCTCTCGGAGGTCAAGAATATAAAGTGATTTCTTTTCACTTGTGAATACACTCAAGCTCAGATCTTTCACCGTTGGCTGGATGTTCAAGTGTATAAATTAGGCTGCCGGTATCTGAAAATGAGCTGATTATCTACCATGGCATAGTTTTCAGGAGTGGGGGGTGTTCACTTCCCAAAGGAAGCAAGGACAGCAGACGTGTTTGATGGAACCACTAAAATATGCGAATACCCAAGTGCAACGCTAGTTACATTTTGCTGGTAGGATTGCTTCTTTCAATGGCACTACATGAAAGAAGAAAGATCTACTGCTAATATATTGATTAATGCAACAGCCAAGATGCCACCAACCTTTGCTGCAGACCCTGTCGCACATGCATGGCAATGGCCGTGGAGACCTGTGTCCACAGGGCACCCGCAGCTATCTTCCAGCATAATGCTGCAAGATCCTGCAAATCCCCTGGGAGGACAGATGCACCAACGTTAGCGTCCTCAACCAAGCCAACATCCCCAGCATTGAAGCACTGACCACACTCGATCAGCTCTGCTAGGCAGGTCACATTGTTTGCATGCCTGACACAAGTCTCCCAAAGCAAGCGCTCTACTCGAAACTCTTTCACGGCAAACAAGACAAAGATGGGCAGAGGAAATGTTTCAAGGACACCCTCAAAACCTCCTTGATAAAGTGCGACATCCCCACCGACACCTGGGAGTCCCTGGCCAAAGACCGCCCTAAGTGGAGGAAGTGCATCCGGGAGGGTGCTGAGCACCTCGAGTCTCATCGCCGAGAGCACGCAGAAACCAAGTGCAGGCAGTGGAAAGAGTGTACAGCAAACCTGTCCCACCCACCCCTTCCCTCAACGACTTCTGTGCCACCTGTGACAGGGATTGTGGTTCTCGTTTCGGACTGTTCAGCCACCTAAGAACTCATTTTTAGAGTGGAAGCAAGTCTTCCTCAATTCTGAGAGACTGCATATGATGATGATGATGGCACATGCAATGAGAGTAATGGTGAACTGTGTCCTGAAACCTGGCTCAACCTGTTTGCAGACATGCCATAATAGTTGTCATATATCTCACATTACTGTATATAACTGTAGCTTACCATGCTATACATGACTGTAACTGGAGATGACCTGTAACAAAAGCATACCTTACCACCAGGGGTGCACTTGCTGGAGACACTACATACCTGTCCCAATGAGGTATATAAAGGGAGGTCTCAGGCAAGTGCAGCACTGGAGAGATGGAATTAAAGGTGCAGGTCCTGAGTGACCTTGACTTCAGCATGTGTCTCGTGTAAGTCAGTATATTAGAGTCAGGACTTAACAGTGGCGACGAGTTACGGGATCACAGAATCCATAGAATGGCTACCATCAGCTCAGATGAGAAATACAATGCTGGAGATAATTGGGATGACTTTATAGAAAGGCTCCAGCAAAGCTTTGTGACCAAAGACTGGCTGGGCGATGATAAGGCAGACAAGAGAAGAGCCCATCTCTTGACCAACTGTGGCTCGAAAACATACGCATTAATGAAAGACCTGCTGGCACCCGAGAAACCAGCAAGCAAGTCATTCGAGGAGTTGAGCACACTGGTGAGAGACCACCTGAAGTCAGCGAGCAGCCTACACATGGCCAAACACAGGTTCTACAACTACAGACGCTGTGTGGGCCAAAGCATACCCGATTTCGTGGCGGAACTTCGGAGGCTGGCTAGTTCATGTGAGTTCCCCGATGAATTAAGGAGAGAAATACTGAGAGACTTTTTTATTGAAGGAATAGGCCACGCAGGCATATTCCGAAAGCTTATCGAGACTAAGAACTTTTTTTTTTAAATAGGTGCAGGAGTAGGCCATTCGACTCTTCGAGCCTGCACCGTCATTCAATGAGTTCATGGCTGAACATGAAACTTCAGTACCCCATTCCTGCTTTCTCGCCATACCACTTGATCCCTCTAGTAGTAAGGACTACATCGAACTCCTTTTTGAATATATTTAGTGAATTGGCCTCAACAACTTTCTGTGGTAAAGAATTCCACAGGTTCACCACTCTCTGGGTGAAGAAGTTTCTCCTCATCTCGGTCCTAAACCCCTTATCCTTAGACTGTGACCCCTGGTTCTGGACTTCCCCAACATTGGGAACATTCTTCCTGCATCTAACCTGTCTAAACCTGTCAGAATTTTAAACGTTTCTATGAGATCCCCTCTCATTCTTCTGAACTCCAGTGAATACAAGCCCAGTTGATCCAGTCTTTCTTGATATGTCAGTCCCGCCATCCCGGGAATCAATCTGGTGAACCTTCGCTGCACTCCCTCAATAGCAAGAATGTCCTTCCTCAAGTTAGGAGACCAAAACTGTACACAATATTCCAGGTATGGCCTCACCAAGGCCCTGTACAACTGTAGTAACACCTCCTTGCCCCTGTACTCAAATCCGCTCGCTATGAAGGCCAACATGCCATTTGCTTTCTTAACCGCCTGCTGTACCTGCATGCCAACCTTCAATGACTGATGTACCATGACTCCCGGGTCTCGTTGCACCTCCCCTTTTCCTAATCTGTCAACATTCAGATAATAGTCTGTCTCTCTGTTTTTACCACCAAAGTGGATAACCTCACATTTATCCACATTATATTTCATCTGCCATGCATTTGCCCACTCACCTAACCTATCCAAGTCACTCTGCAGCCTCATAGCATCCTCCTCGCAGCTCACACTGCCACCCAACTTAGTGTCATCCACAAATTTGGAGAAATTCATTTAATCCCCTCGTCTAAATCATTAATGTACAACTTGACTCTAGAGGCAGCAGCACTGGTCGCACAGACGTTCTTGGCAGGCAAAGAAGAAACAAGGCTGATCTATACTTCAGGTACGACAACCAACGAGCCATCGGAACAAGGGGTTCACATTGTGAAACAAACCGCTACCCCCACACATGACAAAGGCAGGAGAGCAGGCCTTCAACAGCAGACAGTGGCGCCAGAAGCCATCAAAATCAAGGGCCACATGAACAGCCGATCACACCTCATCAACCCATAATGCGAGCAATCAACAACAGATTGAGAGAAGCTCAAGGGAGATCAGCTAGACGCAGCTCATCCTTCGGAAACAATGGAAACGGTCTGTGTTGGCGATGTGGGGGAAGGCACTCAACCAGGGTGTGTCGATTTCAGCATGCCGTTTGCAGAAACTGCAACTACACAGGGCATCTGGCTTGCATGTGCAGAAAAACAGCAGCTCGGCTGGTATACGAATCGGAAGGGGCGGAAAGCGGACCAGAAGACGGCTGGAACAGTGCACGGGACGCCGAGGTACAGCGGGTTAACACGATCAATGTCCACTGTTCTTACACCAAGACGCCTCCAATTATGATGAGAGTTTTACTCAACAGGATACCCGTCAACGTGGAACTGGACATGGGGGCCAGTCAATCTCTCATGAGTGTTCAACAATTTGAACAGCTGTGGCCGCACAAAAGCAACAGACCAAAATTCACAAAGGTCGACACCAAACTAAGGACCTATACTAAAGAAATCGTCCCAGTCCTTGGCAGCGCCATGTTCTCAGTCACACACAAAGGGATGGTGAACCGACTTTCCCTGTGGATTGTCCCCGGGGAGAAGCTGGCTAGCAGAACTTAATTGGAAATGGGATGATGTTTACGTCATGTCGTCAGAGGAATGGACTTCCTGTTCAACAGTTCTAAGCCATTTTGAACATCTCTTTCAGCCAGGTGTGGCCACCTTCAAAGGGGCTAAAGTTAAAATCTACATCACACAGAATGCCAGACCGGTCCATCAAAGGCTAGAGCTGTGCCCTATGTGATGAGGGAAAAGATTGAAAACGAACTGGACCGGCTTCTGCAGGAAGGCATAATTTCTCCCGTGGAATTCAGCGATTGGGCAAGCCCCATCATTCCCGCCATGAACCCTGATGGATCCGTGCGAATCTGTGGGGATTACAAGTCTACCATAAACAGAGTCTCCCTACAGGACCAATACCCGCTGCCCAGAGCAGAGGACCTATTTGCCACGTTGGCTGGAGGAAAACTTTTCTCGAAACTTGACCTAACATCTGCATATATGACGCAAGAACTGACCGAAGAGTCTAAGCTACTCACCACCATCAACACACATCGAGGCCTTTTTGTGTACAATCGATGCCCATTCGGCATCAGGTCGGCAGCTGCTATATTCCAGCGCAACATGGAGAGTCTGCTCAAGTCCATCCCAGGGACAATTGTGTTTCAAGATGACATACTCATCACGGGCAGGGACACCGACTCTCATCTCCGCAATCTTGAGGAAGTACTAAGTCAATTGGATCGGATGGCCTAAGAGTTAAGAAATCCAAGTGTCTGTTTCTCGTGCCTGAGGTTGAATTTTTGGGCAGAAGGATTGCTGCTGATGGAATCCGCCCAGCCGAATCCAAAACTGAAGCGATTCGCCTGGCACCCAGGCCCCGGAATGTCTCGCAACTGCGCGCCTTTCTCGGGCTACTCAATTACTTTGGGAACTTTATGCAGAACTTGAGCACGCTGCTGGAGCCTCTCCATGTGCTACTCAGAAAGTGGTGCGATTGGTTTTGGGGGGACGCCCAAGAACGCGCCTTCAATAAGGCACGCAACCTTCTATGTTCCAAGAGTGTTAGCCTTTTTTGACCCAGGTAAAAAGTTAGTCCTTACATGTGATACGTCAGCGTACGGGGTCGGGTGCATTTTACAGCACATCAATGATGCGGGTAAATTGCAGCCCGTTGCTTATGCCTCCAGGTCACTTTCGCGGGCGGAGCGCGGGTACGGTATGGTTGAGAAGGAGGCGCTCGCGTGCGTGTACGGTGTCAAAAAGATGCACCAATACCTTTTCGGGGCCAAGTTTGCATTAGAAACTGACCACAAACCCCTCACGTCCCTACTAGCCGAATGCAAGGCAATCAACGCCAACGCCTCGGCGCGCATTCATCAGTGGGCACTCATGCTGGCGGCTTACGACTACACGATAAGGCACAGACCAGGCACAGACAACTGTGCCGACGCACAGAAGGGTCCGATGAACAGGACTGTGAGATGGTCATGGCTATCAATGCCTTTGAATCCACAGGTTCGCCCATGACGGCTCGCCAAATCAGAGCCTGGACGACCAGCGACCCCATGTTATCTCTAGTTAAAAGATGCGTTTTAACCGGTGACTGGGCAGAGGCTCACTATGCCTGCCCCAAGGAGGTCAAACCCTTCTATCGGTGCATGCATGAACTCTCACAACAGGCAGACTGCCTGATGTGGGGCAGCCGAGTGGTTAAGCCCTTACGAGGCAGGGAGCTCCATCGCGAGCACCCGGGGATCGTCCTTATGAAGGCCATAGCCAGATCTCATGTCTGGTGGCCTGGCATTGACGCGTACTTGGAGCTCTGCGTCCGTCGGTGCACCATTTGTGGCCAACTCAGTAATGCCCCCAGGGAGGCCGCCCTAAGCCCCTGGCCCTGGCCCACCAAACCGAGTCGCGGATGCATGTAGACTATGCGCGCCCATTCATGGGCAAAATGTTCCTCGTAGTCGTTGATGCATTTTCAAAATGGATCGATTGCACATTTTAAACTCGAGCACCACCTCCACCACTGTGGAGAGCCTTAGAACCATGTTTGCAATGCACGGCATTCCTGACATTTGGTTAGTAATAATGGTCCGTGCTTCACCAGCGCAGAATTTCACGATTTTATAGTTGACCACGGTATAAATCACGTTAAGACGGCACCTTTCAAGCCGGCCTCCAATGGCCAGGCGGAGCGAGCAGTGCAGATCATTAAATGAGGCATGCTCAGAATCCGAGGTCTCATGCTGCAGAGCCGCCTGTCGCGACTGCTGCTGGCATACAGATCTTGTCCGCATTCGTTGACTGGAGCTCCCCCCGCGCAACTATTGATGAAACGAGTCTTAAAGACCAGGCTCTCGTTAATCCTCCCAGACATGCATGAAATTGTTGAGGCTAAGCATCAAAAGCTAACTGAGTACCATGACCGAAATTCAAGGGGGAGATGGAATGAGATAGGGGACAAAGTGTTTGTGCTAAATTATGGCCGGGGTCTCAAATAGTTTGTAGGGACAGTAACAGACAAAGAGGGAAACAGGCTACTGGTTGTACAAATGGACAATGGCCAAACCTGCCGGAAGCATGTAGACCAAGTAAAAAGCAGATTCACTGATAACACTGAAGAACCAGAGGCAGACTACAATGTGGAACTCACACCACACCTGGTGGACAGACAGGTGGAACAACCTGAGGAAAGGGCAGTCTCAACAGACAGCCCAGGCGAGATACCAGCAAACACACCGAACGAAACAGACGGCCCAGGCGAGATACCAGCAATCACACCAAATGAAAAACAGGCACCAAGGCAAACAACTGAACCACAACTAAGACGCTCCACGCGAGAGCACAGACCACCTGAGAGACTGAATCTATAAAGGCAATAAGACCTTGGGGGAGGGTGATGTCATGTATCTCACATTACTGTATATAACTGTATCTTACCATGTTATATATGACTGTAACTGGATATGTCCTGTAACAATAAGCATACCTTACCACCAGGGCTGCACTTGCAGGAGACACTCCATACCTGTCCCACTGAGGTATATAAAGGGAGGTCTCAGGCAAGTGCAGCACTGGAGAGCTGGAATTAAAGGTGCAGGTCCTGAGTGACCTTGACTTCAGCATGTGTCTCATGTAAGTCAGTACATTAGAGTCAGGACTTAACAATAGTGACCTAAGGAGATGGTGCTATGGAGTGGAACACAAGGCAATGGTCCACACAGGCACCTCATGCAGCACTACCTCTATTTTAGCAGCCATCGTACAGGGTGTCAGCTGCTTGGGCTGTTCCACTTGCCTGCAGACTCATGCCAATATGTTGGGTTTCCTTTCCCTTCATTTTTCACTACTTCTTTTAAAAGCTATTGATGGATTGACATATTTTTTGTCCTCATAATCCGACACTCCCCTTTAATTGTGCTCCCTGCACACATTAAATATTAAAGGGAAGTGTCAGATTAGGGAGACAAAAAATGAAAACCTTTGGAAAGGTTCAATAAGCATCTCAACTCACACTCACCACCAGCAGCGATGAATTATGCAGTTGACATTGGAATGGCAAATAGTATTAAATGCATACTCCAATTGGATCCGAGTTAGAGTACTCACAAAATATACTCTATACTGACCACTGGAGTATGAAAAACATACATTTTCTATGAAAGCATTTGGAGTAATTCAGATATATAGGAACTGATTTTGTAATCATGTGACATTGGCTATGGGATTCTTCAACTTTGTGTACGACATGTAACAATCGCCTTGTGATCTGATCCTTGCTGAGTTGGTGAGATGAGATCAGGTCATTTAAAGCAATTGAAAATATTCCCTGAGCACATTAGCCTAAGTGCAGGGAGTGCAATTAAAGTTAAGTAGATATTCTCCCCTTCAGAAAGGCTGAAAATTGTTTGCAGAAACTTGTTAGTCTTTTCGAAAGCTCCATATGGTGAAGGAAATAGTAGGTCAAAAGGAAGGGAAGCAAACCCAATGTAGAGACATGAAAGATGGGCACATAGTGGTGGTGCAGCACCTGACCCTCTGTTTGATAGCTGGTGGAGTGGACGTGCTGCTGCAAGAAGTGAAAGCAAGAAGTTTAGCACTCCAAGGGCTGGATTTTCTGGTCCTTTGTGCTCCAGGTTTCATTCCGGAGCAGCGGGAAAGGCGGCGTTCGGGTCCCCTGCGCCCTGTCGCGATCCTCTGATCCCTCTTTGCAGCGGCGCTGGACAGCATCACTGGGAAGAGCTGGGTCAGGTGTGCAAGGCCTCTTGCTGCGACACCGGCAATAGTTTGGAGTTTTGCCCGATCCGTCCGCCCAGAAGAACGCCCACGATGACCGCCTGGAAAATCAGTGCGGCCCAGAATAACCAGCGGCACAGAGGAAGCTAAAGTACCCCAAAGGTAAGTGTGTCCCCAGGCCTCTCTCGGAGCGCACACGGCCCGGGCACTTTAGTTTATAAGTTTCCCAACACTGCGCCATGAAAGTTGTACAACGCCTCCCGTCGCGCTGCACACCCTGGCGCCGGGCCCAGATGCCAAAACTTCTTTAGCAAGGCGCAAACTATTCCCAGCTGGTAACTTTCCCGCCCTGCTTCCGTTTTCGCCCCAAAAACCGAAAGGCTAAAATCCAGCCCTAAGACATTCACTCCACAAGGTGGGCATGCTCTACTCTTGGGAGCCTCAATGCTGTGTGTTGTGTATCTGTAAAGCATGCACTCCCATGTTCCGCCACCAGAGAACTCAACCCCTGAAGTCCCAAGGGATCCCAGCATCCCTTGGGAGCACTGTATATAAGCCGGCCCCGAAGGCCTGTTCCTCACTCTGGAGTGTCTTATTAAAAACTGAGGTCACTGTTACTTTAACCTCCTTGTGTGCAGCCTCATCTGTGTTAGGAACACAATAACTGGCGACGAGAATACGAATCCAACGCAAAGATGCATCAACCTGTGGGCATCCTGGAGAAGTTCTCGGAGGGTGAGGACTGGGAAGCCTATGTCGAATGGCTAGACCAGTACTTTGTAGCCAACGAGCTGGATGGAGAAGGAAGCGCTGCAAAAAGGAGAGCGATCCTCCTCACAGTCTGCGGGGCACCGACCTACAGCCTCATGAAGAATCTTCTGGCTCTGGTGAAACCCACAGATAAGTCGTATCAAGAGCTGTGTACACTGGTTCGGGAGCATCTTAACCCGAGGGAGAGTGTACTGATGGCGAGGTATCAGTACTACACGTGCCAGCGATCTGAAGGTCAGGAAGTGGCGAGCTATGTCGCCGAGCTAAGGCGACTTGCAGGACAATGTGAGTTTGATGCCTACCTGGAGCAAATGCTCAGAAACATTTTTGTACTGGGTATTGGCCACGAGACCATCCTACGAAAACTTTTGACTGTAGAGACACCGACCCTCAGTAAGGCCATTGCGATAGCATAGGCGTTTATGTCCACCAGTGATAACACCAAACAAATCTCTCAGCACACAAGTGCTAGCAATGTTCATAAATTAACTGGAACTGTATTTGCGAGCAGAAATGTACAGGGCAGAACTCACGAGTCTGCAACTACCAGTAGGCCTTAGGTGACCCAGATGGCTCAGAGTCCCCAACAAAGGATGAATGCAAGGCAATTCACACCTTGTTGGCGTTGTAGAGGCTTCCATTCAGACTATTCATGCCGCTTCAAAGGATATGTTTGCAAGAGCTGTGGAACAATGGGGCATCTCCAATGAGCTTGCAAATGAGCTGCAAGCTCTGCAAAACCTGCTAACCACCATGTGGCAGAAGAAGATCGGTCCATGGTGGATCAAAGAAATTTTGAGCCTTGGAGAGAGGAGGCAGCTGCTGAAGTACATGGGGGCACACATTTTTGATGAAATGGACACCTATAATGCTAAACATAAAATTGAATGGCTTACCCATAGCCATGGAACTGGACACTGGCGCTAGCCAATCCATCATGAGTAAAAAGATGTTTGAGAGACTGTGGTGCAACAAGGCATTCAGACCAGCCCTGAGCCCCATCCACACGAAACTAAGAATGTACACCAAAGAGCTTATCACTGTCCTGGGCAGCGCCATGGTCAAGGTCACCTACGAGGACACGGTGCACGAACTGCCACTCTGGATTGTCCCGGGTGATGGCCCCACACTGCTTGGAAGGAGCTGGCTGGGCAAAATCCGCTGGAACTGGGATGACATCCAAGCGCTATCACATGTCGATGAGGCCTCATGTACCCAGGTTCTTAACAAATTTCCTTCCCTTTTTGAGCCAGGCATTGGAAACTTTTCCGGGGCGAAGGTGCGGATCCACTTGGTCCCAGAAGCACGACCCATTCACCACAAGGCGCAAGCGGTACCTCACATGATGAGGGAGAGAGTGGAAATCGAGCTGGACAGGCTGCAATGCGAGGGCATCATCTCCCCAGTGGAATTTAGCGAGTGGGCCAGCCCGATTGTTCCAGTATTCAAAAGTGATGGCACAGTCAGGATTTGCAGCGATTATAAAGTAACTATTAATTGTTTCTCGCTACAGGACCAATACCCGCTACCTAAGGCAGACGACCTATTTGCGACGCTGGCAGGAAGCAAGATGTTCACCAAGCTCGACCCGACTTCGGCCTACATGATGCAGGAGCTGGTGGAGTGTTCGAAGGGCCTCACCTGCATCAACATACACAAGGGACTGTTCATCTAAAACAGATGCCTGTTTGGAATTAGGTCGGCTGCAGCGATCTTCCAGAGAAACATGGAGAGCCTACTCAAGTCGGTACCACACACAGTGATCTTTCAGGACTACATTTTGGTCACAGGTCGGGACACCACCAAGAACCTACAAAACCTGGAGGAGGTCCTCCAGTGATTGGATCGCGTAGGTCTGCGGCTGAAGAAGTCGAAATGCGTCTTCATGGCAACAGAAGTGGAGTTTTTGGGGAGAAAGATCGCGGCAGATGGCATTCGGCCCACAGATGCCAAGACAGAGGCTATCAGGAACGCGCCCAGGCCACAGAACGTCACAGAGCTGCGGTCGTTCCTGGGACTCCTCAACTATTTTGGTAACTTCTTACCGGGATTAAGCACGCTTTTAGAGTCCCTACAAGTGTTATTGCGCAAAGGTGAGAACTGGGTATGGGGAAAAAACCAAGTAATTGCTTTTTAGAAAGCCAGAAACATTTTATGCTCCAACAAGCTGCTTGTATTGTATAACCCATGTAAACGACATGTGACGCATCGTCGTATGGAGTCGGGTGTGTATTACAAGAAGCTAACGTTGCGGGGAAGTTGCAACCTGTCGCCTATGCTTCCAGGAGCTTGTCTAAGGCCGAGAGGGCCTACAGCATGATTGAGAAAGAGGCATTAGCGTGTGTGTTCGGGTAAAGAAAATGCATCAGTACCTGCTTGGCCTCAAATTTGAGCTGGAAACTGATCACAAGCCCCTCATATCCCTGTTCGCTGAAAACAAAGGGATAAATACCAATGCCTCAGCC
This sequence comes from Pristiophorus japonicus, assembly GCF_044704955.1. Classification (NCBI taxonomy): domain Eukaryota; kingdom Metazoa; phylum Chordata; class Chondrichthyes; family Pristiophoridae; genus Pristiophorus; species Pristiophorus japonicus. The sequence continues at coordinate 166,227,742 of NC_091981.1, read as the reverse complement.
CGCATACAAAGGTGGGCACTCGCGCTATCAGCGTATAACTATACCATCCGTCACAGGTCAGACACTGAGAACTGTGCGGATGCTCTCAGTTGGCTACCATTGCCCACCACGCGGATGGAAATGACGCAGCCTGCAAACTTGTTGATGGTGGCGCAGCCCACAGACTTGTTGATGGTCATGGAAGCGTTTAAAAATGATAAATCACCTGCCACGGCCCGCCAGATTAGGATCAAGCTGTTCCAGCGGTGAAAGGACAAGCTGTCCATTCAGGCAGGCTGCCTGCCGCGTAGTGCTACCAAAAAAGGTCAGGGAGATGTTCATCTCGGATCTCCACAGCACACACCCGGGTATAGTAATGATGAAAGCGATAGCCAGATTCTATGTGTGGTGGCCCGGTATCGACTCTGACTTAGAGTCCTGTGTACGGCAATGCAGCATATGTGCTCAGTTGAGCAACCCGCCAGAGAGGCACCACTAAGTTTGTGGTCCTGGCCCTCCAGACCATGGTCGAGGATCCATGTCGACTATGCGGGCCTGTTTCTCGGTAAAATGTTCCTGGTAGTGGTGGATGCTTTTTCAAAATGGATTGAATGTGAAATAATGTCGTGAGGCACCGCCATCGCCACCATTGAAAGCCTGAGGGCCATGTTTGCCAACCACGGCCTGCCTGACATACTGGTCAGTGACAATGGGCCATGTTTCACCAGTGCCGAATTTAAAGAATTCATGACCTGCAATGGGATCAAACATGTCACCTAGGCCCTGTTTAAACCAGCCTCCAATGGCCAGGCAGAGCGGGCAGTACAAACCATCAAACAGAGCCTTAAACGAGTCACAGAAGGCTCACTCCAAACCCGCCTGTCCTGAGTACTGCTCAGCTACCGCACGAGACCCCACTCGCTCACAGGGGTGCCCCCGGCTGAGCTATTCGTGAAAAGGACACTTAAAACCAGACTCTCACTGGTTCACCCCAACCTGCATGATCAGGTAGAGAGCAGGCAGCAGCAACAAAATGTAAACGATGGTCGCGCCACTGTGTCACGGGAAATTGATCTGAATGACCCTGTGTATGTGCTAAACTATGGACATGGTCCCAAGTGGATCACGGGCACGGTGATAGCTAAAGAAGGGAGTAGGGTGTTTGCAGTCAAACTAGACAATGGACAAATTTGCAGAAAGCACCTGGACCAAACAAGGCTGTGGTTCACAGACTGCCCTGAACAACCCACAGCAGACACCACCTTTTTCGAGCCCACAACACACACCCAAGGGATAAACGACACCACGCCGGATGAGGAAATCGAACCCATCACACCCAACAGCCCAGTAAGGCCAGGCTCAGCTAGCAGCCCAGCAGGGCCAACAACACGCCAGCCCAGCGAGGGTACAGCCAACACACCAGAACAGGCATTTGTACCGAGGCAGTCCACCAGGGAAAGAAAGGCTCCCAATCGCCTCACCTTGTAAATAGTTTTCACTTTGACTTTGTGGGGGGGAGTGATGTTGTGCATCTGTAAAGCATGCACTCCCATGTTCTGCCACCAGGGAGTGTATCCCCTGAAGTCCCAAGGGATCCCAGCATCCCTTGGGAGCACTGTATGTAAGCCGGCCCCTAAGGCCTGTTCCTCACTCTGGAATGTCTTAATAAAGACTGAGGTCACTGTTACTTTAACCTCTCTGTGTGCAGCCTCATCTGTGTTAGGAACACAAGACAATGCATGTTACCTGCAGGGCCCAAAAGAATATACAGGAAAAGGCAGCATTCTGTAAGGAATTTGGAAAGTAAGGCTTCCCACGTTCCATGGCATGCCACAATATGTTGCCTATCAACATTTACTTCTTCCTGTGGCTGAAGAGCTCCTCCCAGTGTCACAATGTGGAATCTGTCCACTAAGAGGTACAACAGACATGATCTTCACTGTGCAACAACTACAAGAGAAATGCAGGGAACAGCACCAACCCTTGTACATGGCCTTCTTTGACCTCACAAAGGCCTTTGACACTGTCAACCGTGAGGGACTATGGAGCGTCCTCCTCCGTTTCGGCTGTCCCCAAAAGTTTGTCACCATCCTCCGCCTGCTCCACGATGACATGCAAGCCATGATCCTGACCAATGGATCCACCACAGACCCAATCCACATCTGAACCGGAGTCAAGCAGGGCTGCGTCATCGCACCAACGCTCTTCTCGATCTTCCTTGCTGCAATGCTCCATCTCACTATCAACAAGCTCTCTGCTGGAGTGGAATTAAACTATAGAACCAATAGGAATGAACCTATTCAATCTACGTCGCCTCCATGCTCGATCCAAGGCCATCCCATCCTCTTGTCATCGAGCTACAGTACGCGGAAGATGCTTGCGTCTGCGCACACTCAGAGGCTGAACTCCAAGCCATCGTCAATACCTTCACCGAGGCGTATGAAAACACGAACCATACGCTAAACATCCGTAAGACAAAGGTCCTCCACCAACCTCACCCCTTCACACAGCGCTGCCCGCCCGGTCATCAAAATCCATAGTGCGGCCTTGGACAACGTGGACCATTTTCCATACCTCAGGAGTCTACTATAAGCAAGGGCAGATATCGATGACGAGGTCCAACACCGCCTTCAGTGTGCCAGCACAGCCTTCAGTCGCCAGAGGAAGAGAGTGTTTGAAGACCAGGACCTCAAATCTGGCACCAAGCTTATGGTCTACAGGGCAGTATTGATACCTGCCCTCCTATATGGCTCGGAGATGTGGACTATATACAGCAGGCACCTCAAAGCGCTGGAGAAATACCATCAGCGCTGCCTCCGCAAGATCCTGCAAATCCACTGGGAGGATAGACGCACCAATGTCAGTGTTCTTGCTCAGGCCAACTTCCCCAGCATCGAAGCACTGACCACGCTCGACCAGCTCCCTTGGGCGGGCCACATCATCCGCGTGCCCGACACGAGACTCCCTAAACAAGTGCTCTACTGAGAACTCCTACACGGCAAGCAAGCCCCAGGTGGGCAGAGGAAACACTTCAAGGACACCCTCAAATCTTCCTTGATACAGTGTAACATCCCCATCGGCACCTGGGAATCCCTGGCCTAAGACCACTCAAAGTGGTGGAAGAGAATCCGGGAGGGCACTAAGCACCTCGAGTCTCGTCATCAAGAGCATGCAGAAACCAAGCGCAGACAGCGGAAGGAGCGTGTGGCAAACCAGGCTCCCCACCCACCCGTTCCTTCAACCACTGTCTGCCCCACCTGTTGCAAAGACTGTAATTCCCACATTGGACTGAACTCACTTACAGTGGAAGCAAGTCTTTCTAGATTTCGAGGGACTGCCTATGATGATGACTACTCACCCATGCCAAGCTCCCACACAACCTTACAGCTCTTCCATTCATGTCTTTCATTTAGTCAGGTAAGGACACCAGGCACAGGTACAGTAGTGCAGAGACCTGGAATAATAAACTAGAGACAAAAATTCAAATCCCACCATGGCGCTTTGTTAATATGAATAGAGTTTTGAAAAAAAAACAATTAAATAAATCTGGAATAAAAAGCTAGTTTCAGTAATAGTGGCCATGAAGCTATCAGATTGTCATAAAACCCCAACTCATTCACTACCATCCTTTACAACAACTTGTATTTATATAGCGCCTTTAATCTAGTTAAACATCCCAAAGTGCTTCATAGGAGAATTATGCGATATAAATTTGACACAAAACCGCATAAGTAGAAATTAGCGCAGGAGACCAAAAGCTTGGTCAAGGTATGTTTTAAGGAGTGTCTTGAAGGATGAAAGAGAGAGAGAGGCAGAGATGTTTAGGCAGGGAGTTCCAGAGCTTGGGGCCTAGGCAATAGAAGGCACAGCCACCAGTGGTTGAGCGATTATAATCAGGGATGCTCAGGAGGGCAGAATTAGAGGAGTGCAGACATCTCGGGAGGTTGTGGGGCTGGAGGAGATTACAGAGATAGAGAGGGATGAGGCCATGGAGGGATTTGAAAACAAGGATGAAAATGTTGAAACTGAGGCATTGCTTAACTGGAAGCCAATCTCGGTCACCAAGCACAGGGTGAGCAGGACTTGGTGCAAGTTAGGACATGGGCAGCCAAATTCTGGTCACCTCTAGTTTATATAGGGTAGAATGTGGGAAGCCAGACAGAAGTGCATTGAAATAGTCAAGTCTACAGGTAACAAAGGCATGGATGAGGGCTTCAGCAGCAGATGAGCTGAGGCAAGGGCGAAGACGGGTGATGTTACAGAGGTGGAAACCTTTAGGGAAGGAAACCTGGTCTGGTCTATATGTGACTCCAGACCCACAGCAACGTGGTTGACTATTAGCTGCCCTCTGAAATGACCTAGCAAACCAGTTGTATCAAACTCCTATCAATGTAAGATTTTGTAAAAGAGTGCTGTAACTTGACCAAATTTTATGTACTAGCATGCCTTGCGAGGCCAACAGGACTTTCTGTTGAACAAATGTAAAGTAAAACTGCTGAACGCCGCAAGCTGTGCTTACAGAATAAATAGTTGTGGCTGTAAGCTGTTAATCGCAGATAAGGGAAATAGCAGGCTTTCAGACCTTGAGAGCTTTGCAAGAACAGAGTCAGAAAAAGATATGAAGTCTTCAATTTTGATGCCCACTGATTAACTGTGTAGTTGATTGATAAGGAGAAGAGAAAACAATTACACCCATTACTCCTACCAAATGGGACACGTGCACATTAAGGGGCTGCCCAGTTTTGGGGGTATAAAAAATGCTGTGAAAAGACATTCAGACTGATGCAGTAGGGGGGCAACTTGGTCAGTTGCCAGTTAAAGAGCCATGTCTAGTCACCACAGAACTGATCACTCGCTGGTGTTAGTAAGTGTGAGTTTTTGCTTATGATCACTTGAGATTTAAGTAAAGGAATAGATCTGTGCATGCTTATTTGTAATCTAGGATTACTGTGTGCAAAGGTACTATTAGATGCTTACTTGTAATCTCTTCTTGATTTTAAGTAAAGAGAACTTATTCCAGAATTTTTGTTTTGAGCTGTCTGCGCCACGAGTCCAAACTCGATACACTGTTGGACGGGGTGAGGAGTAATTCCACACGTTTTACACAAACAAGTATATAAGAATAAAACTAGGTGAACCACTTGGATTCAGACACGACATAGACAGCCAGCCGAGTCAAACATGCAAAGTCCTCTGCACTAACATCTGGGGACTTGAGCCAAAGTTGGGAGAGTTGTCCCATGCACCAATCCAGCTAGTCACAGAATTGTGCATATATATCAACTTCCGAGACTCCTCCATCGCCATCCTTGTGTATGTCTTGTCCAACGGGCAGGTGGTGAGAGAATCAACATGAAGGAAAAACCTACTTGACGTGATCCTCATCAACCTAGCTGTCACAGATGCATCCGTCCATGACAGTATTGGATTCTGCTCACTAAGGGGAACAACGGACATGATTTTCACCACATGACAAATCCAAGAAAAATGTAGGGAACAACATCAACCTTTGTACATGGCTTTCTTTGACCTCACAAAGGCCTTCGACTCTGTCAACCATGAGGGATTATGGAGTGTCCTTCTCAAATTCGGCTATCCTCAAAAATGTGTCACCTTTCTCCGACTGCTTCACAATGACTTGCAAGCTGTGATTCTTACCAATGGATCCACTACAGACCCAATACAAGTGTAGACCGGGGTCAAACAAGGCTAGGTCATCGAACCAACGCTCTTCTCAATCTTCCTCGCTGCAATGCTTATCTCACCTTTAATAAGCTCCCCGCTGGAGTGGAGTTAATCTACAGGACAAGTGGGAAATTGTTCAACCTTTGACACCTCCAGTCCAGATCCAAGGTTGCTCCAACATCTGGCATTAAATTACAAAATGCAGATGACGCTTGCGTTTGTGCATACTTGGAGTCCAAACTCCAAACCATCGTTGACACCTGTACTGAAGCGTACGTGAGTCTGAGCCTTACATTAAACATCGGTAAGACAAAGAACATAAGAAACGGGAGCAGGAGTAGGCCATTTGGCCCCTCGTGCCTGCTCCACCATTCAATAAGATCATGGCTGATCTGATCCTGGCCTCAACTCCACTTCCCCGCTGGCTCCCCATAACTCTTGAATTCCTTATCATTCAAAAATCTGTCTATCTCTACCTTAATATATATTCAAAGACCCAGGCTCCACAGCTCTCTGGAGCAGAGAATTCCAAAGATTCACGACCCTCTGAGCAAAGAAATTCATCCTCATTTCTGTTTTAAATGTGTGACCCCTTATTCTGAAACTATGCCCCCTAGTTCTAGATTCCTCCATGAGGGGAAACATCCTCTCTGCAACTACCCTGTCAAGCCCCCTCAGAATCTTATATGTTTCAATAAAATCACCTCTCATTCTTCTAAACTCCAATGAGTATAAGCCCAATCTACTCAACCTTTCTTCATATGACAACCCCTTCATCTCAGGAATCAATCTCGTGAACCTTCTCTGAACTGCCTCCAGTGCAATTATATCCTTCCTAAATAAGGAGACCAAAACTGTACGCTGTACTCCAGGTGTGGTCTTACCAACGCCCTGTACAGTTGGAGCAGGACTTCCCTACTTTTATATTCCATACCTCTTGCAATAAAGGCCAACATTCCATTTGCTTTCCTGATTACTTGCTGTACCTGCATACTAACTTTTTGCATTTCATGTACAAGAATTCCCAGATCCCTCTGCACTGCAGCATTTTGTAATTGCTCCCCATTTAAATAATAATTTGCTTTTTTATTTTTCCGACCAAAGTGGATAACCTCACATTTTCCCTAATTATAGTCCATTTGCCAAATTGTTCTCCACTCATTAAAGCTATCTGTATCCCTTTGTAGATTCTTTGAGTCCTCCACACAACTTGCTTTCCCACCTATCTTTGTATCATCAGCAAATTTGGCTACATTATACTTGGTCCCTTCATCCAAGTCATTAATTTAAATTGGTAATAGTTGAGGCCTCAGCACAGATCCCTGTGCCACCCCATTAGTTATAGTTTGCCAACCTGAAAATGACCCATTTAACCCGACTCTCTGTTTTCTGTTAGTTAGCGAATTCTCTATCCACGTTAGTATATTACCCCCAACCCAGTGAGCTCCTATCTTGTGCAGTAACATTTTACGTGGCACCTTATTGAATGCTTTCTGGAAATCCAAATACACAATATCTACTACTTCCCTTGTATCCACTCTGCTTGTTACATCTTCAAAGAACTCCAGCAAATTTGTCAAACATGATTTCCCTTTCATAAAACCATGCTGATTCTGCTTGACTATATTATGATTTTCGAAATGTCCCGCTAATGCTTCCATAATGATGGGTAGCTAATGTAACCCCACTTTTTAAAAAAGGAGAGAGAGAGAAAACAGGGAATTATAGACCAGTTAGCCTGACATCAGTAGTGGGGAAAATGTTGGAATCAATTATTAAAGATGTAATAGCAGCGCATTTGGAAAGCAGTGACAGGATCGGTCCAAGTCAGCATGAATTTATGTAAAGGACATCATGCTTGACAAATCTTCTGTAATTTTTTGAGGATGTAACTAGTAGAGTGGACAAGGGAGAACCAGTGGAAGTGGTGTATCTGGACTTTCAAAAGGCTTTTGACAAGGTCTCACATGAGAGATTGGTGTGCAAAATTAAAGCACATGGTATTGGGGATAATGTATTGACATGGATAGAGAACTGGTTGGCAGACTGGAAGCAAAAGAATAGGAATAAACGTGTCCTTTTCAGAATGGCAGCAGTGACTAGTAGGGTACCCCAAGGTTCAGTGCTGGGACCCCAGCTATTTACAATATACATTAATGATTTAGACGAAGGAATTGAATGTAATATCTCCAAGTTTGCAGATGACACTAAGCTGGGTGGCAGTGTGAGCTGTGAGGAGGATGCTAAGAGACTGCAGGGTGACTTGGACAGGTTAGGTGAGTGGGCAAATGCATGGCAGATGCATTATAATGTAGATACATGTGAGGTTATCCACTTTGGTGGCAAAAACAGGGAGGCAGAATATTATCTGAATGGTAACAGATTAGAAAAAGGGGAGGTGCAACGAGACCTGGGTGTCATGGTACATCAGTCATTGAAAGTTGGCATACAGGTACAGCAGGCAGTGAAGAAGGCAAATGGTATGTTGGCCTTCATAGCGAGAGGATTTGAGTATAGGAGCAGGGAGGTCTTACTGCAGTTGGTGGGGCCATACCTTGAATATTGTGTACAGTTTTGGTCTCCTAATCTGAGGAAGGACATTCTTGCTATTGAGGGAGTGCAGCGAAGGTTCACCAGACTGGTTCCCGGGATGGCAGGACTGACATATGAAGAAAGACTGGATCGACTAGGCTTATATTCACTGGAATTTAGAAGAATAAGAGGGGATCTCAGAGAAACATATAAAATTCTGATGGGATTGGACAGGTTAGATGCAGGAAGAATGTTCCCGATGTTGGGGAAGTCCAGAACCAGGGGTCACAGTCAAAGGATAAGGGATAAACCATTTAGGACTGAGATCAGGAGAAACTTCTTCACTCAGAGAATTGTGAACCTGTGGAATTCTCTACCACAAAAAATTGTTGAGGCCAGTGCATTGGGAGGGCTCTGAGCGAGTTAGAGTGGGTGAGTGCTCAGATGAACAGGACCCCAAGAAAGAATGCAAAAGGCAGGAGGCAACAGAGCAGAGTAGCACTGGGGTAAGTGTAAACCACAAGGTGATAGAAAGGGACAATATGTATGAATATAAAAGGGTTGCAGGAGGGGTCAAAACTAAAAATCATGGTTGAAATGCACTACTTTCCTACTCCTGCTCTGCCTGATGGTCACCCATTCCCTACCTGCCTTTGTAACCTTTACCTGTGGTGTGACCAACTCATTAAATGTGCTATTCACAACATCCTCAGCATCACAGATGCTCCAGAGTGAATTCATGCACAGTTCCAGTGCCACAATGTAGTCTGACAGGAGCTGCAGCTGGATACACTTCCCGCACACATAGTAGTCAGGGACACTGGAATTGTCCCTGATTTTCCACATAGCACAGGAGGAGCATGACATGGGTCTGGGCTCTCCTGCCATGTCTTAACCCTTAAATTAAATTAATTTGGCAACAATGCCAGGGGTTTATTACTGATAAGAAAAGAACAAGAAAAAGAAAAAGATGAAATACTCACCAATCCACCAGCCAAAAACTTAGCCACTTGGCTGTGAAGTCACACTTTGATTTATTTTTACTTCTTTGTTTACTTTTGTCCCTGCACCAGCTGTCCTCCCGAACTGCTGCTGCTGGCCATTTATAGACCTCAATCCTTGACCTCCCGCTCCTAACTGCCGCTCCCGAACTGCTGCTGCTGGCCTTTTATAGACCTCGATCCTCAACCTCCATCGATCATGCTATCAAGTGGCACTTACTCACCAATAACCTGTTCAAGAATACTTAGTTTGGGTTCTGCAAAGACCATTCGACTCCAGAACGCATTACAGCCTTTGTCCAAACATAGACAAAGAGCTGAATTGCAGAGGTACGGTGAAAGTGACTGCCCTTGACCAATGTTCCCACTTTTCTGGGGGGTGTACGTCCCCTTTAAGGGGCTGGGCAGCCCAGTCACAGTTCTCACATGTGCGAAACTTAACAGTTATGCATCTGCGTGGCCACACAACTTATAGGGAATGTTACTCTTGACATCAAGGCAGTATTTGACTGATTGTGACACAAAGGAGCGGCAGTAAAATTGAAGTCAATAGGGAAAACTGTCCACTGGCTAGAGTCATAACTAACACAAAGGAAGATGGTTGTGGTTGTTGGAGGTCAATCATCACAGCTCCCAGGATATCGCTGCAATATGGAAGTGCCCAAGGCCCAAACATCTTCAGCTTCTTCATCAATAAACTTCTCTCCATCATAAGTTCAGAAGTGGGGAAATGTGTTGATGGTTGCACAGTGTTCACTTCCCCAGATAATGAAACAGTTCTTGCCCACATGCAGCAAGACCTGGACAACATCCAGGCTTGGGCTGATAAGTGACAAGTAATATTCACACGATACAAGTGACAGGCAATGATTATCTCCAACAACAGAGAGTCTAACGAAAAGAATATAAGGAGCTAGGAGCTAAATTAAAAAGTAGGACCTCAAAAGTAGTAATCTCGGGATTGCTACCAGTGCCACGTGCTAGTCAGAGTAGGAATCGCAGGATAGTGCAGATGAATACATGACTTGAGCAGTGGTGCAGCAGGGAGGGATTCAAATTCCTGGGGCATTGGAACCGGTTCTGGGGGAGGTGGGACCAGTACAAACCGGACGGTCTGCAACTGGGCAGGACCGGAACCAATGTCCGAGGGGGAGTGTTTGCTAGTGCTGTTGGGGAGGAGTTAAACTAATATTGCAGGGGGATGGGAACCTATGCAGGGAGACAGAGGGAGACAAAAATGAGGCAAAAGCAAAAGACAGAAAGGAGATGAGGAAAAGTGGAGGGCAGAGAAAGCCAAGGCAAAGAACAAAAAGGGCCACTGTACAGCAAAATTCTAAAAGGACAAAGGGTGTTAATGCAAGGAGTATCCGCAATAAAGTGGATGAATTAACTGTGCAAATAGATGTTAACAAATATGATGTGATTGGGATTACGGAGACGTGGCTCCAGGATGAGCAGGGCTGGGAACTCAACATCCAGGGGTATTCAACATTCAGGAAGGATAGAATAAAAGGAAAAGGAGGTGGGGTAGCATTGCTGGTTAAAGAGGAGATTAATGCAATAGTTAGGAAAGACATTAGCTTGGATGATGTGGAATCTATATGGGTAGAGCTGCAGAACACTAAAGGGCAAAAAACGTTAGTGGGAGTTGTGTACAGACCTCCAAACAGTAGTAGTGATGTTGGGGAGGGCATCAAACAGGAAATTAGGAGTGCATGCAATAAAGGTGCAGCAGTTATAATGGGTGACTTTAATATGCACATAGATTGGGCTAGCCAAACTGGAAGCAATACGGTGGAGGAGAATTTCCTGGAGTGCATAAGGGATGGTTTTCGAGACCAATATGTCGAGAAACCAACTAGCGGGGAGGCCATCTTAGACTGGGTGTTGTGTAATGAGAGAGTATTAATTAACAATCTCATTGTGCGAGGCCCCTTGGGGAAGAGTGACCATATATGGTGGAATTCTGCATTAGGATGGAGAATGAAACAGTTAATTCAGAGACCATGGTCCAGAACTTAAAGAAGGGTAACTTTGAAGGTATGAGGCGTGAATTGGCTAAGATAGATTGGCGAATGATACTTAAGGGGTTGACTGTGGATGGGCAATGGCAGACATTTAGAGAACGCATGGATGAATTACAACAATTGTACATTCCTGTCTGGCGTAAAAATAAAAAAGGGAAGGTGGCTCAACCGTGGCTATCAAGGGAAATCAGGGATAGTATTAAAGCCAAGGAAGTGGCATACAAATTGGCCAGAAATAGCAGCGAACCTGGGGACTGGGAGAAATTTAGAACTCAGCAGAGGAGGACAAAGGGTTTGATTAGGGCAGGGAAAATGGAGTACGAGAAGAAGCTTGCAGGGAACATTAAGGCGGATTGCAAAAGTTTCCATAGGTATGTAAAGAGAAAAAGGTTAGTAAAGACAAACGTAGGTCCCCTGCAGTCAGAATCAGGGGAAGTCATAACGGGGAACAAAGAAATGGCAGACCAATTGAACAAGTACTTTGGTTCGGTATTCACAAAGGAGGACACAAACAACCTTTCGGATATAAAAGGGGTCAGAGGGTCTAGTAAGGAGGAGGAACTGAGGGAAATCTTTATTAGACGGGAAATTGTGTTGGGAAAATTGATGGGATTGAAGGCCGATAAATCCCCAGGGCCTGATGGACTGCATCCCAGAGTACTTAAGGAGGTGGCCTTGGAAATAGCGGATGCATTGACAGTCATTTTCCAACATTCCATTGACTCTGGATCAGTTCCTATCGAGTGGAGGGTAGCCAATGTAACCCCACTTTTTAAAAAAGGAGGGAGAGAGAAAGCAGGGAATTATAGACCAGTCAGCCTGACCTCAGTAGTGGTGGAATCAATTATTAAGGATGTCATAGCAGTGCATTTGGAAAATGGTGACATGATAGGTCCAAGTCAGCATGGATTTGTGAAAGGGAGATCGTGTTTGACAAATCTTCTGGAATTTTTTGAGGATGTTTCCAGTAGAGTGGACAGGGGAGAACCAGTTGATGTGGTATATTTGGACTTTCAGAAGGCTTTCGACAAGGTCCCACACAGGAGATTAATGTGAAAAGTTAAAGCACATGGGATTGGGGGTAGTGTGCTGATGTGGATTGAGAACTGGTTGTCAGACAGGAAGCAAAGAGTAGGAGTAAATGGGGACTTTTCAGAATGGCAGGCAGTGACTAGTGGGGTACCGCAAGGTTCTGTGCTGGGGCCCCAGCTGTTTACATTGTACATTAATGATTTAGATGAGGGGATTAAATGTAGTATCTCCAAATTTGCGGATGACACTAAGTTGGGTGGCAGTGTGAGCTGCGAGGAGGATGCTATGAGGCTGCAGAGTGACCTGGATAGGTTAGGTGAGTGGGCAAATGCGTGGCAGATGAAGTATAATGTGGATAAATGTGAGGTTATCCACTTTGGTGGTAAAAACAGAGAGACAGACTATTATCTGAATGGTGACAGATTAGGAAAAGGGAAGGTGCAACGAGACCTGGGTGTCATGGTACATCAGTCATTAAAGGTTGGCATGCAGGGACAGCAGGCGGTTAAGAAAGCAAATGGCATGTTGGCCTTCATAGCGAGGGGATTTGAGTACAGGGGCAGGGAGGTGTTGCTACAGTTGTACAGGGCCTTGGTGAGGCCACACCTGGAGTATTGTGTACAGTTTTGGTCTCCTAACTTGAGGAAGGACATTCTTGCTATTGAGAGAGTGCAGCGAAGATTCACTAGACTGATTCCCGGGATGGTGGGACTGACCTATCCAGAAAGATTGGATCAACTGGGCTTGTATTCACTGGAGTTCAGAAGAGTGAGAGGGGACCTCATAGAAATGTTTAAAATTCTGACGGGTTTGGACAGGTTGGATGCAGGAAGAATGTTCCCAATGTTGGGGAAGTCCAGAACCAGGGGTCACAGTCTAAGGATAAGGGGTAAGCCATTTGGGACCGAGATGAGGAGAAACTTCTTCACCCAGAGAGTGGTGAACCTGTGGAATTCTCTACCACAGAAAGTAGTTGAGGCCAATTCACTAAATATATTCAAAAGGGAGTTAGATGAAGTCCTTACTACTCGGGGGATCAAGGGGTATGGCGTGAAAGCAGGAAGGGGGTACTGAGGTTTCATGTTCAGCCATGAACTCATTGAATGGCGGTGCAGGCTAGAAGGGCTGAATGGCCTGCTCCTGCACCTATTTTCTATGTTTCTATGTTTCTATGTTTCTAACCATCATCCCTTTACATTCAATGGTATTACCAGCGTTGAATCCCCCACCAACAACATCCTGAGGGTAACCATTGATCAGAATTTTAACAGGACCAGCCACATAAATACTGTGGCCACAAGCCTCCTTGAAAAAATGTAGCATCCCCAACGACTCTTCGGAATCTCTGGCACAAGACCACTCAAAGTGGAAGAGAATCATCTGAGAAACATAGAAACATAGAAATATAGAAAATAGGTGCAGGAGTAGGTCATTCGGCTCTTCGAGCCTGCACCGCCATTCAACGAGTTCATGGCTGAACATGCAAATTCAGTACCCCAATCCTGCTTTCTCGCCATACCCCTTGATCCCCCTAGTAGTAAGGATGACATCTAACTCCTTTTTGAATATATTTAGTGAATTGGTCTCAACAACTTTCTGTGGCAGAGCATTCCACAGGTTCGCCACTCTCTGGGTGAAGAAGTTTCTCCTCATCTCGATCCCAAATGGCTTACCCCTTATCCTTAGACTGTGACACCTGGTTCTGGACTTCCCCAACATTAATAAGAACATAAGAACATGAGAACATAAGAACATAAGAACATAAGAATTAGGAACAGGAGAAGGCCATCTAGCCCCTCGAGCCTGCTCCACCATTCAACAAGATTATTGCTGATCTGGCCGTGGACTCAGCTCCACTTACCCACCCGCTCCCCATAACCCTTAATTCCCTTATTGGTTAAAAATCTATCTATCTGTGATTTGAATATATTCAATGAGCTAGCCTCAACTGCTTCCTTGGGCAGAGAATGCCACAGATTCACAACCCTCTGGGAGAAGAAATTCCTTCTCAAATCGGTTTTAAATTGACTCCCCCGTATTTTGAGGCTGTGCCCCCAAGTTCTAGTCTCCCCGACCAGTGGAAGCAACCTCTCTGCCTCTATCCTGTCTATCCCTTTCATTATTTTAAATGTTTCTATAAGATCACCCCTCATCCTTCTGAACTCCAACGAGTAAAGACCCAGTCTACTCAATCTATCATGATAAGGTAACCCCCTCATCTCCGGAATCAGCCAAGTGAATCGTCTCTGTACCCACTCCAAAGCAAGTATATCCTTCCTTAAGTAAGGTGACCAAAACTACATGCAGCACTCGAGGTGCCGCCTCACCAATACCTGTACAGTTGCAGCAGGACCTCCCTGCTTTTATACTCTATCCCTCTCGCAATGAAGGCCAACATTCCAGTCACCTTCCTGATTACCTGCTGCACCAGCAAACTAACTTTTTGGAATTCATGCACAAGGATCCCCAGGTCCCTCTGCACCGCAGCATGTTGTAATTTCTCCCCATTCAAATAATATTCCCTTTTACTGTTTTTTTTCCAAGGTGGATGACCTCACATTTTCCGACATTGTATTCTATCTGCCAAACCTAAGCTCATTCGCTTAACCTATCTAAATCTCTCTGCAGCCTCTCTGTGTCCTCTACACAACCCGCTTTCCCACTAATCTTTGTGTCATCTGCAAATATGTTACACTACACTCTGTCCCCTCTTCCAGGCCATCTATGTATATTGTAAACAGTTGTGATCCCAACACCAATCCCTGTGGCACACCACTAACCACCGATTTCCAACCCGAAAAGGACCCATTTATCCTGACTCTCTGCTTTCTGTTCGCCAGCCAATTCTCTATCCATGCTAATACATTTCCTCTGACTCCACGTACCTTTATCTTCTGCAGTAACGTTTTGTGTGGCACCTTATCGAATGCCTTTTGGAAATCTAAATATACCACGTCCATTGGTACACCTCTATCCACCATGCTCGTTATAACCTCAAAGAATTTCAGTAAATTAGTTACACGTGATTTCCCCTCCATGAATCCATGTTGCGTCTGCTTGATTGCACTATTCCTATCTAGATGTCCCATTATTTCTTCCTTAATGATAGCTTCAAGCATTTTCCCCACTACAGATGTTAAACTAACCAGCCTATTGTTACCTGCCTTTAGTCTGCCCCCTTTTTTAAACAGTGGCGTTACATTAGCTGCTTTCCAATCCGATGGTACCTCACCAGAGTCCAGAGAATTTTGGTAGATTATAACGAATGCATCTGCTATAACTTCCGCCATCTCTTTTAATACCCTGGGATGCATTTCATCAGGACCAGTGGACTTGTCTACCTTGAGTCCCATTAGCCTGTCCAACACTACCCCCCTAATGATAGATTGTCTCAAGGTCCTCCCTTCCCACATCCCCATGACCAGCAGTTTTTGGCATGGTTTTTGTGTCTTCCACTGTGAAGACTGAAGCAAAATAATTGTTTAAGGTCTCAGCCATTTCCACATTTCCCATTATTAAATCCCCCTTCTCATCGTCTAAGGGACCAATATTTATTTTAGTCACTCTTTTCCGTTTTATATATCTGTAAAAGCTTTTACTATCTGTTTTTATGTTTTGCGCAAGTTTACTTTCGTAATCTATCTTTCCTTTCTTTATTGCTTTCTTAGTCATTCTTTGCTGTCGTTTAAAATTTTCCCAATCTTCTAGTTTCCCACAAACCTTGGCCACCTTATATGCATTGGTTTTTAATTTGATACTCTCCTTTATTTCCTTGGTTATCCATGGCTGGTTATCCCTTCTCTTCCTGCCCTTCTTTTTCACTGGAATATATTTTTGTTGAGCACTATGAAAGAGCTCCTTAAAAGTCCTCCACTGTTCCTCAATTGTGCCACCGTTTAATCTGTGTTCCCAGTCTACTTTAGCCAATTCTGCCCTCATCCCACTGTAGTCCCCTTTGTTTAAGCATAGTATGCTCGTTTGAGACACTACTTCCTCACCCTCAATCTGTATTACAAATTCAACCATACTGTGATCACTCATTCTGAGAGGATCTTTTACTAGAAGATCGGTTATTATTCCTGTCTCATTACACAGGACCAGATTTAAGATAGCGTGCTCCCTTGTCGGTTCTGTAACATACTGTTCTAAGAAACAATCCGTATGCATTCTCTGAATTCCTCCTCAAGGCTACCCCGTGCGATTTGATTTGACCAATCGATATGTCGGTTAAAATCCCCCATGATTACTGCCGTTCCTTTTTCACATGCCTCCATTATTCCCCTGATTATTGTCCGCCCCACCATGAAGTTATTATTTGGGGGCCTATAAACTGCGCCCACCAGTGACTTTTAACCCTTGCTATCTCTAATCACCACCCACAATGATTCAACATTTTGTTCATTAGAGCCAATATCGTCTCTCACAACTGGCCTGATATCATCCTTCATTAACAGAGCTACCTCACTTCCCTTCCCCTCTTGTCTATCTTTACAAATTGTCTGTATGTTTAATTCCCAGTCTTGGCCACCCTGCAACCACGTTTCAGTTATTGCCACCAAATCATACCCATTTGTAATGATTTGTGCCGTCAACTCATTTATTTTGTTTCGAATGCTGCGTGCGTTTAGGTAAAGTGTTTTAATACTAGTTTTTAAACCATGGTTTTTAGTTTTGACCCCTCCTGCAGCCCCTTTATATTCATACATATTGTCCCTTCCTATCACCTTGTGGTTTACACTTACCCCAGTGCTACTCTGCTCTGTTGGCTCCTGCCTTTTGCATTCTTTCTTAGGGTTCTGTTCATCTGAGCTATCACCCACTCTAACTAGCTCAGAGCCCTCTCCTGGGTTCCCATTCCCCTGCCAAGATAGTTTAAAGCCCTCCCAACCGCACTATCAAAACCACCCGCGAGAGCACTGGTCCCGTCTCTGTTGAGGTGTAACCTGTCCGACTTGTAAAGGTCCCACCTAGCCCAGAAGCGGTCCTAATTGTTCAGGAAACTAAAGCCCTCCCTCCGACACCAATGAGAGAGTGGAGAGCACCAGTTCCAAATGTCACAGGATGAGAGAGTGGAGAGCACCAGTTCAAGCTATCACAGGAGAGAGAGTGGAGTGCACCAGTTCCACCTATCACAGGACAGAGAGTGGAGAGCACCAGTTCCAACTGTCACAGGATGGGAGAGTGGAGAGCACCAGTTCCAACTGTCACGGGACGAGAGAGTGGAGAGCACCAGTTCCAACTGTCGCAGGAGAGAGAGTGGAGAGCACCAGTTCCAACTGTCACAGGAGAGAGAGTAGAGTGCACCAGTTCCAACTGTCACAGGACAGAGAGTGGAGAGCACCAGTTCCAACTGTCACAGGACGAGAGATTGGAGAGCACCAGTTCCAACTGTCACAGGAGAGAGAGTAGAGAGCACCAGTTCCAACTGTCACAGGAGAGAGAGTGGAGAGCACCAGTTCCAACTGTCACAGGACGAGAGAGTGGAGAGCACCAGTTCCAACTGTCACAGGACGGGAGAGTGGAGAGCACCAGTTCCAACTGTCACGGGAGAGAGAGTGGAGAGCACCAGTTCCAACTGTCACAGGTCGAGAGAGTGGAGAGCACCAGTTCCAACTGTCACAGGACGGGAGAGTGGAGAGCACCAGTTCCAACTGTCACAGGACAGAGAGTGGAGAGCCCCAGTTCAAACTGTCACAGGACGGGAGAGTGGAGAGCACCAGTTCCAACTGTCACAGGAGAGAGAGTGGAGAGCACCAGTTCCAACTGTCACAGGAGAGAGAGTGGAGAGCACCAGTTCCAACTGTCACAGGAGAGAGAGTGGAGAGTACCAGTTCCAACTGTCACAGGAGAGAGAGTAGAGAGCACCAGTTCCAACTGTCACAGGAGAGAGAGTGGAGAGCACCAGTTCCAACTGTCACAGGAGAGAGAGTAGAGAGCACCAGTTCCAACTGTCACAGGACGGGAGAGTGGAGAGCACCAGTTCCAACTGTCACAGGACAGAGAGTGGAGAGCACCAGTTCCAACTGTCACAGGATGGGAGAGTGGAGAGCACCAGTTTAAACTGTCATAGGACAGAGAGCGGAGAGCACCAGTTCAAACTGTCACAGGACGGGAGAGTGGAGAGCACCAGTTCCAACTGTCACAGGATGGGAGAGTGGAGAGCACCAGTTTAAACTGTCACAGGACAGAGAGCGGAGAGCACCAGTTCAAACTGTCACAGGACGGGAGAGTGGAGAGCACCAGTTCCAACTGTCACAGGACAGAGAGTGGAGAGCACCAGTTCCAACTGTCACAGGAGAGAGAGTGGAGAGCACCAGTTCCAACTGTCACAGGACAGAGAATGGAGAGCACCAGTTCCAACTGTCACAGGACGAGAGAGTGGAGAGCACCAGTTCCAACTGTCACAGGATGGGAGAGTGGAGAGCACCAGTTCCAACTGTCACAGGAGAGAGAGTGGAGAGCACCAGTTCCAACTGTCACAGGAGAGAGAGTGGAGAGCACCAGTTCAAACTATCATAGGACAGAGAGTGTAGAGCATCAGTTCCAACTGTCACAGGAGAGAGAGTGGAGAGCACCAGTTCCAACTGTCACACGTCGAGAGAGTGGAGAGCACCAGTTCAAACTGTCACAGGACAGAGAGTGGAGAGCACCAGTTCAAACTGTCACAGGACGGGAGAATGGAGAGCACCAGTTCCAACTGTCACAGGAGAGAGAGTGGAGAGCACCAGTTCCAACTGTCACATGAGAGAGAGTAGAGAGCACCAGTTCCAACTGTCAGAGGAGAGAGAGTAGAGAGCATCAATTCCAACTGTCACAGGAGAGAGAGTAGAGAGCACCAGTTCCAACTGTCACAGGAGAGAGAGTAGAGAGCACCAGTTCCAACTGTCACAGGACGGGAGAGTGGAGAGCACCAGTTCCAACTGTCACAGGATGGGAGAGTGGAGAGCACCAGTTCAAACTGTCACAGGACAGAGAGTGGAGAGCACCAGTTCAAACTGTCACAGGACGGGAGAGTGGAGAGCACCAGTTCCAACTGTCACAGGAGAGAGAGTAGAGAGCACCAGTTCCAACTGTCACAGGACAGAGAGAATGGAGAGCACCAGTTCCAACTGTCACATGAGAGAGAGTAGAGAGCACCAGTTCCAACTGTCAGAGGAGAGAGAGTAGAGAGCATCAGTTCCAACTGTCACAGGAGAGAGAGTAGAGAGCACCAGTTCCAACTGTCACAGGAGAGAGAGTAGAGAGCACCAGTTCCAACTGTCACAGGAGAGAGAGTGGAGAGCACCAGTTCCAACTGTCACAGGAGAGAGAGTGGAGAGTACCAGTTCCAACTGTCACAGGAGAGAGAGTAGAGAGCACCAGTTCCAACTGTCACAGGAGAGAGAGTGGAGAGCACCAGTTCCAACTGTCACAGGAGAGAGAGTAGAGAGCACCAGTTCCAACTGTCACAGGACGGGAGAGTGGAGAGCACCAGTTCCAACTGTCACAGGACAGAGAGTGGAGAGCACCAGTTCCAACTGTCACAGGATGGGAGAGTGGAGAGCACCAGTTTAAACTGTCATAGGACAGAGAGCGGAGAGCACCAGTTCAAACTGTCACAGGACGGGAGACTGAAGAGCACCAGTTCCAACTGTCACAGGATGGGAGAGTGGAGAGCACCAGTTTAAACTGTCACAGGACAGAGAGCGGAGAGCACCAGTTCAAACTGTCACAGGACGGGAGAGTGGAGAGCACCAGTTCCAACTGTCACAGGACAGAGAGTGGAGAGCACCAGTTCCAACTGTCACAGGAGAGAGAGTGGAGAGCACCAGTTCCAACTGTCACAGGACAGAGAATGGAGAGCACCAGTTCCAACTGTCACAGGACGAGAGAGTGGAGAGCACCAGTTCCAACTGTCACAGGATGGGAGAGTGGAGAGCACCAGTTCCAACTGTCACAGGAGAGAGAGTGGAGAGCACCAGTTCCAACTGTCACAGGAGAGAGAGTGGAGAGCACCAGTTCAAACTATCATAGGACAGAGAGTGTAGAGCATCAGTTCCAACTGTCACAGGAGAGAGAGTGGAGAGCACCAGTTCCAACTGTCACACGTCGAGAGAGTGGAGAGCACCAGTTCAAACTGTCACAGGACAGAGAGTGGAGAGCACCAGTTCAAACTGTCACAGGACGGGAGAATGGAGAGCACCAGTTCCAACTGTCACAGGAGAGAGAGTGGAGAGCACCAGTTCCAACTGTCACATGAGAGAGAGTAGAGAGCACCAGTTCCAACTGTCAGAGGAGAGAGAGTAGAGAGCATCAATTCCAACTGTCACAGGAGAGAGAGTAGAGAGCACCAGTTCCAACTGTCACAGGAGAGAGAGTAGAGAGCACCAGTTCCAACTGTCACAGGACGGGAGAGTGGAGAGCACCAGTTCCAACTGTCACAGGATGGGAGAGTGGAGAGCACCAGTTCAAACTGTCACAGGACAGAGAGTGGAGAGCACCAGTTCAAACTGTCACAGGACGGGAGAGTGGAGAGCACCAGTTCCAACTGTCACAGGAGAGAGAGTAGAGAGCACCAGTTCCAACTGTCACAGGACAGAGAGAATGGAGAGCACCAGTTCCAACTGTCACATGAGAGAGAGTAGAGAGCACCAGTTCCAACTGTCAGAGGAGAGAGAGTAGAGAGCATCAGTTCCAACTGTCACAGGAGAGAGAGTAGAGAGCACCAGTTCCAACTGTCACAGGAGAGAGAGTAGAGAGCACCAGTTCCAACTGTCACAGGACGGGAGAGTGGAGAGCACCAGTTCCAACTGTCACAGGACAGAGAGTGGAGAGCACCAGTTCAAACTGTCACAGGACAGAGAGTGGAGAGCACCAGTTCAAACTGTCACAGGACGGGAGAGTGGAGAGCACCAGTTCCAACTGTCACAGGAGAGAGAGTAGAGAGCACCAGTTCCAACTGTCACAGGACAGAGAGTGGAGAGCACCAGTTCCAACTGTCACAGGAGAGAGAGTGGAGAGCACCATTTCCAACTGTCACAGGTCGAGAGAGTGGAGAGCACCAGTTCCAAGTGTCACAGGACAGAGAGTGGAGAGCACCAGTTCAAACTGTCACAGGACGGGAGAGTGGAGAGCACCAGTTCCAACTGTCACAGGTCGAGAGAGTGGAGAGCACCAGTTCCAAGTGTCACAGGAGAGAGAGTGGAGAGCACCAGTTTCAACTGTCACAGGAGAGAGAGTGGAGAGCACCAGTTCCAACTGTCACAGGAGAGAGAGTGGAGAGCACCAGTTCCAACTGTCACAGGACGGGAGAGTGGAGAGCACCAGTTCCAACTGTCACAGGGCGGGAGAGTGGAGAGCACCAGTTCAAACTGTCACAGGACAGAGAGAGTGGAGAGCACCAGTTTCAACTGTCACAGGACAGAGAGTGGAGAGCACCAGTTCCAACTGTCACAGGAGAGAGAGTGGAGAGCACCAGTTCCAACTGTCACAGGACGGGAGAGTGGAGAGCACCAGTTCAAACTGTCACAGGACAGAGAGAGTGGAGAGCACCAGTTCCAACTGTCACAGGACAGGAGAGTGGAGAGCACAAGTTCAAACTGTCACAGGACAGAGAGTGGAGAGCACCAGTTCCAACTGTCACAGGACAGAGAGTGGAGAGCACCAGTTCCAACTGTCACAGGAGAGAGAGTGGAGAGCACCAGTTCCAACTGTCACAGGACGGGAGAGTGGAGAGCACCAGTTCAAACTGTCACAGGGCAGAGAGAGTGGAGAGCACCAGTTCCAACTGTCACAGGACAGAGAGTGGAGAGCCCCAGTTCCAACTGTCACAGGAGAGAGAGTGGAGAGCACCAGTTCCAACTGTCACAGGACGAGAGAGTGGAGAGCACCAGTTCCAACTGTCACAGGAGAGAGAGTGGAGAGCACCAGTTTCAACTGTCACAGGACAGAGAGTGGAGAGTACCAGTTCCAACTGTCACAGGACGGGAGAGTGGAGAGCACCAGTTCCAACTGTCACAGGACGGGAGAGTGGAGAGAAGGCGCCGAACACTTTGAGTCTCTTCGTCAGGAGCACGCAGAAGCCAAGCACAAACAGCAGAAGGAGCGTAGGACAAATCAAGCATACCACCCACCGTCCCTTCAACCACCACCTGCCCCACCTGTGACAGAGACTGTCGATCCCGCATTGATCTCATCAGTCACCTTAGAATTCATATTAGTGTGGAACCAAGTCATCCTCGACTCCGGGGACTGCCTCAGAAGAGAATGCTGTGGCGAGTGACTCACCTCCTGACTCCCCCAAAGCCTTTCCACATCACAAGTAAGGAGATGTCAGTATACTCTCACTTTCCTGAATAAGTGCAACTCCAACAACACTCAAGGAGCTTGACACCATCCAGCACAAAGCAGCCAGCTTGATTGGCTCTCCATCCATCATTTTTAAACATTCACTCCCTCCACCACCGGCGCATCATGTCTGCAGTGTGTACTATTAAGAGCATAAGAACATAGGAATTAGGAGCAGGAGTAAGTCATTTGGCCCCTTGAGCCTGCTTCACCATTCAATAAGATCATGGCTGATGTTCGACCTAAATTCCACTTCCCGCCCAATCCCCATATCCCTCGATTCCCGAGAGTCCAAAATTCTAACTATCTCAGTCTTGAATATATTCAAAGACTCAGCATCCACAGCCCTTTGGGGTAGAGAGTTCCAAAGGTTCACAATCCTCTGAGTGAAGAAATTGCTCCTCATCTCCATCTTAAATGGCCGACTTCTTATGCTAGTTCTAAGCACTCTAGCCAGGGGAAACAGCCTCTCCGCATCTACCCTGTCAATCCTCTTCAAAATCTTACATATTTCAATGAGATCACTTCTAACTCTTCTAAACTCCAGAGAGTATAGGCCCAATCTACTCAATCTCTCCTCATTGGACAACCCTCTCATCCCAGGAATCAATGTAGTGAACGTTTGTTGCATCACCTCTAAGGCATGTATATCCTTCCTCAGATAAGGGGACCAAAATTGTGCGCAGTACTCTAGGTATGATCTCACCAAAGCCCTGTACAATTGTAGCAAGACTTCCTTATTCTTGTACTCCAACCTCCTTGCAATGAAGGCCAACATGCCATTTGCCTTTCTAATTGTCTGCTGCACATGTATGCTATTTCTCTGTGTTTTCTGTATGAGGATACCAAAATCTTTCTGAACACCGATATTTAATAGCTTTTCACCATTTAAAATTATTCTGTTTTTCTATTCTTCCTACCAAAATAAATAACTTCACATTTCCCCACATTATACTCCATCTGTCATCTTATTGCACACTCACTTAACCTGTCTATATCCCTTTGCAGGCTCTTTGTGTCCTCCTCACAGCTTACTTTCCCACCTATATTTATATCATCAGCAAACTTGAATACATTACACTTGATCCCTTCATCTAAGGCATTAATATAAATTGTAAATAACTGAGGCCCAAGTATTGATCTTTGCGACACCCCACTAGTTACAGCCTGCCAACCTGAACTGACCCATTTATCCCTACTGTCTGTTTTCTGTCTATTAACCAATCCTCTATTATACTAATATATTAACCCCAACCCTATGAGCCCTTTTCTTGCATAACAACCTTTTATGTGACACCTTATCGAATGCCTTTTTTGAAATCCAAGTATACTACATCCACTGGTTCCCCTTTATCTACCCTGCTAGTTACATCCTCAAAAAACTCTAATAAATTTGTTAAACACAATTTCCCTTTCATAAAACCATGTTGACTCTGTCTAATCTAAACGTCCTGTTACAACTTCTTTAGTAAAGGATTCCAGCATTTTCCCGACAACTGATGTCAGGCTAACTGGCTTGACGTTCCCTATTTTGAATAGCGGCATTATATTTGCTACCTTCTGATCCGCTGGGACCATTCTGGAATCTAGGAAATGTTGCAATATCACAACAAATGTATCCACTATCTCTGCAGCAACCTCTTTTAAGATGTAGGCCATCAGATCCAGAGGATGTTTCAGCTTTTAATCCCATGAGTTTCTCAAGTACTTTTTCTCTGCTGATATTAATTACTTCACCTCTTGGTTCCCCTCTATTTTTGATATGCTTTTTGTGTCTTCTACTGTAAAGACAGGTACAAAATAATTATTTAAAGTCTGCCCTTTCCTTATTCCCCACTATATTTTCTCCTGTCTCAGCCTCTAAGGGATCAATGCATTTTTGCTACTCTCTTCCTTTTTACATACTTGTAGAAGTTCTTACAATCTGTTTTTATATTTATTGCCAGTTTACTCTCATGTTCTATTTTCTCCCATTTTATCAATTTTTTGTCATCCTTTGCTGGTTTTTAAAACTCTTGATTCTCAGGCTTACCTACTATTCTTTACAACATTATAATCCTCTTATTTTAATCTACAATCCTTAACTTCTTTAGCTAAATACGGATGATTCATTTTTCCCGTAGAGTTTTTATTTCTCAATGAAATGTATATTCGTTGAGGATTTTGGAATATTTCTTTAAATGTTTGTCATTGCTTATCTGCTGTCATACCTTTTAATCTAATTTCCCAATCTACCTTAGCTAACTCACCCCTCATACCTATGTAATTGGCTTTATTTAAGTTTAAGACTCTAATTTCTTATTTAAAAGCATTTCACTCTCAAACCCAATGTGAAATTTTATCATATTAGGATCACTTTTCCCCAGAGCATTGTTTACTATGAGATTACTAATTACCCCTGTCTCACTACACAATACAAGTTCTAAAATAGCTTGTTCCCTGGTTGGTTCCACACTATTGTTCTTAGAAACTGTCTTGAATGCATTCTGTCCTCAAGACTATATGTGCCAATCTAATCTGCCCAGTCTATATGACTAAATGCCCCTACAATTATTGCATTACTTTTGTTACAAGCTCCTATTATTTATTATTTAATACTCTGTCCATCGGTATAGATACTGCTAGGGGGGGCAATAAACTAATCCCATCAATATTTTCTGATCCTTGTTATTTCTTATCTCCACAGTTACTGATTCTACTTCCTGACCTTCTAAACCAAGATCCTTTCTCACTACTGTCCTTATGTCATCCATTTTTATCAGGGTTACCCATGCCCCCTCCTTTACCATTCTTCCTGACCTTTTGATACATCAAGTACCCTCGAATATTTAGTTCCCAACCTTGATCACAATGCAACCATGTCTTGTAATGGCTATTAGATCAAAGCCATTTATCTCTATTTGCGCCACTAATTCATTTATCTTGTTATGAATGCTTTGTGCATTCAGTTAAAGAGCCTTTAATTTTAACTTTTTACCATTATTTCCTGCTTTGACCTTAGTTGCTGATGCATTATAGCCGTTAAACTCTCTGGGGCCGAAATTCGGTACTGCTGCGAGGCAGGACTTCCTGCTCCCGGTACAGAAGTCTGGTCCTGGCAGCAAAATTGGGGTTACCTCCCCTGAGAGGAAGTGGAACGCAATGTCGCACACTCCACTTCCTCTTGGGGGGGGGGGGGGCAATGGGACGCTAACTGTGGGAATTTTCCAGCGCTGCGTGGAGAACAGGGCCTGCCCCTTCCATGACAGGGAAGGGTACACTGCCAACTCTGCATCAGGGTGAAGGGGCCAGCACCTCTCCACCGGGTAGCAGAGTGCTGTGGCAGCAACACTGCGGCATGGACCCCACGAATTGGAAAAGGCAAGGCTGCGACTGGTAAGTTGGCCATTTTTTAAAAAGTGCGCACTGCGCCTCCCCTTTAATTTTGCCACGCGAGCAGAGAGAGGTCCAGTTCGCGACCCGCGAAGATGGAGCGGGCATCGCCCAGGACGGCCTCATGTGGCACTACCGAATTTACGCTCTGGGGCGAAAATGGGTCACCGTGTTCGGTGATGACATCATCGCCGGCGCAGTGGCCCAGGGTGCTACGGGCAAGAGCGGAGCACTTCCGGTTTGCACCTCCGCTAACTCCCATGAATGTTGTGGGAGGCGGTAGTGGCCCCGCACCTCGAGCAAGAAATCATTGGCGCCCCATTAGCATCTCCCGGGGGTGGTAATGGGAGGCGCAAATGACGCAAATTTCTCTCCCTCTGTCCCTTCCTGTCAAACTCTGCTTATCTTTACCCAAATCACTACAATGCTCCATTGTCTTGATTTTTCACTTTCGATTTCTAAATTTCCCTAAACCTGCCCTTCCCCCCCTTTTTAGTTTAAAGCCCTTTTTACAGCCCTAATTATTCAATTCGCCAGGATAGTGGTCCCAGCTTGTTTTAAGTGGAGTCCATCCCAACAGAACAGCTCCCTCTTTCCCCAGTAATTGTGCGAGTGCCCCAAGAATCAAAATCCTTTCCGCCCACGGCACTCTGTCAGCCATGCGGTTAACTCTTTGGGCCCAAGTTTCCACATGATTTGCTCCTGATTTTTAGGAGCAACTGGTGGAGAACGGACTATCTTAGAAATCGCAATTCTCCACATTTTTTTTTCTGCAGTTCTAGTCAGGTAGAACAGTTCTACTTTGGAACAGAATTTTTTCTTCAAAAGGGGGCGTGTCCGGCCACTGACGCCTGATTTGAAAGTTTCCACAGTGAAAACGTACTCCAAACTAACTTAGAATGGAGCAAGTGAAGATTTTTGTAGAACTGAAAAAACCTGTTCTACACATTAAAAAATCAGGCGCAGGTTACAAATTAGGCGTCCAGAACGAGGTGGGGGTGGGGAAGGGAAGTCATTAAATTCTATAATAAATCCTTATTTATACTTATACAAATATTATACAAATAAATCCAACCTGAATAAACATTTATAAGCAAAGAAAAGATTAAATAAACCATCTTCCTACCTGTGTGAAAGTGCTTCAGGCACAAAGAATGCTGCAGTCAGCCTGAGGCGCCCGTTCTTCCCGTGGGAGGGGGAGGGAGGAGGAGGCGCCCGTTCTTTCCCGCGGGGGGGGGGAGGAGACGCCCGTTCTTCCCGCGGGGGGGGCGGGGAGGAGACAGTGTGAAGGCTGCAAGTGCTGATGTGCTGAGGGCAATGTGCTTTTATTAAAAAAATGTTCAAAAATTAAACAGCTACAAAGAACTACAAAAATGGCCGAGTGCCAATGTTTCCTTCACACTGAGCATGCGCGAACGCTCCAACACGCACGCGCAGCGTTGCCAGCAGGAAAAAAACTAATTTAACTAGTACCCGCCCCCTCCCACTTACAAAATCGGCGCGAATGTAGGCTCCGCCCCCCTGCATGCCGTGCCAGGCAGACAAGGAGCTGCAGAACGCTCCAGAAATGCGATTTTTTTTTTAGGCGCCGTTTTAGGCGCAAAAAACGGGCGCCCAGCTCGGAGGGGCGCCCGTTTTTTATCGTGTGGAAACTTGGGCCCTTTAATCTGCTTGTTCCGATGGCAATTTGTGTGTGGCTCAGGCAACAGTCCAGAGAATATTACCTTTGAGGTTCTGTATTTTAATTTGAACCTTAACTCCTCAAACTCTCTCAGCAGAACCTCAATCCTCATTCAACCTATGTCGTTGGTTCCTACGTGGACAATGACAACTGTATCCAGCCCCCCCCCCACCCCGCCCCCTCCCCGGCCCCAAAATTCTGCTCCAGTGGCAAGGAGATATCCTTAACTCTGACACCAGGCAAAACAGCTTTTGGAACTCCTGATCACGGCTGCAGAGAACAGTATCTATTCCCCTGACTATATTGTCCTCTACCAGCACAACATTCATTTTCACTCCCCAGCTTGAATGGCCTTCTTTCTCTACCATGGTGCTGTGGTCAGTTTGCTCATCCATCTTGCAGACTTTTCCCTCATCCACACAGGCAGAAGAATCTCATACCTGTTGGATAAGGGTAAAGGCCGAAACTCCTCCAGCACTGCACCTAGGGTCCCCTTACCTGCCTGAGTTGCAGTCAAACCCTCCTGTCCCTGACTACTAACCAGACCTGCATCACTACCTAACCTAAGGGGTATGACTGGCTCCTGGATCAAAGTGTCCAGGTAAATCTCCCCCTCCCTGATGTCCCGCAATGTCTGCACCTCGAACTCCACTTCAACAACTCTGAGCTGAACTGCCTGGTGATGCAAACACTTACTGCAGACGTAGTCTTCCCGGACCATGATGTTCTTTACAAACTCTCACATGCTGCAGTTGCAACACGCCATCTGCACTACTATCCCGATATAATCTAGTTGTATTTATTTAATTAATTAGTGTTTATGTATTTAATTAACTTAGCTTAATAGTTTAGTTTTTTTTAACTAATTACTTGATATAGTTTAAGTTATAGGCAAATTAAATAAAATATTTACCTGTAGCACAAGGTACTACAAGTATTGTAGGTAAAAAGCGGGACCTCTATCCCCCTCTGCTTCAAATTCCCGCTCTCTCAAAATTCCCAACTTTAACATTGTTTTTAGAAGCACTCCATTTAAGACCACTCTGTGCAGACCATCTACAAGATGCACGACAGCAACTTGCCAAGGCTTCTTCATAGCACCTTGCAAACCCACTATCTCTACCACGAAGAAGGACAAGGCAGCAGGCACACAAAAACACCATCACCTCCAAGTTTTCCTCCAGGACACACCATCCTGACTTGGACATATATCTCTGTTCCTTCATCAACGTTGGGTTAAAGACCTGGAACTCTCTACATAACAGTACTGTGGTCATACCTTAGAAACATAGAAACATAGAAAATAGGTGCAGGAGTAGGCCATTCGGCCCTTTGAGCCTGCACCGCCATTCAATAAGATCATGGCTGATTATTCACCTCAGTACCCCTTTCCTGCTTTCTCTCCATATCCCTTGATCCCTTTAGCTGTAAGGGCCATTTCTAACTCCCTCTTGAATATATCCAATGAACTGGCATCAACAACTCTCTGCGGTAGGGAATTCCACAGGTTAACAACTCTCTGAGTGAAGAAATTTCTCCTCATCTCAGTCCTAAATGGCTTACCCCTTATCCTTAGATTATGTCCCCTGATTCTGGACTTCCCCAACATCTCCGGGTGGCTCAGTTAATTCCTGCCATCTTTCGTTCTTCTTCTTCGGCTGGGTGTCCAGCGAGGTCGGTAATAGGTCGGTCTGCACCGTCGGACCCAGAGTGTCCAGACCGGAGGTGGGTTCGAGTCCCACATTATCGGGGGAATGTCCCCTCTGGTGCTACAGGACACCGCTCCTTTGGGGGTGGCTGCCTGGTTCGTTTCTTCCCCTGGGGGTTCTGCCTTGTTGAGGGCTACAGGCTGGGGACTCCCACTTGGTGGCTGGTCCACCGCTATCTCTTCTGGGGTTCCCTCATTGCCCGAGGCTACCGGCTGGGTGTCCCTGCTCGCGGGCTGGTCTCTGACCTTAGGTACCCTTTCGCAGCTGGTCCCTTTCCCGGGGCTGAACCATTCATATTGGAGCGCAGTCTGTGGGTCTGCCACGTCCCCTGTGGGAATTCCACATTCGAGGGCTGTTGGCTGGGGGTCCCGGTCTTTAGTACAGTTTGCAGTTTTTGGCTGTCCCTTACATTTAGCTGCTGCCCCTGGGTTGAAAAGTTTGCACTGATTTATGTGGAACCACTTTGTACGGCGGGGCAATTTTATGGCATAGACCATGGGGCTTACCTTGTCGACAATGTGGTACGGTCCCATGTACAGTGCCACAAAGACCCCTACTCTAGCATAGTTCCTCACCATAACCTATCTCACATTCATGGTGTTTGCGGGGTTCTAACAACAGTCAGTTGTTCCGATGCTGTTTTCCCATGTTGTTAGCAGCCTGCCAGTGAATCTGTTTAAGGTGTTCAAACAGATTCCTGACAAAACGGTCCTGGTTCGCTTCCCTAAGCTGACCTTCCGTGAGTACCGGGGCTAACACATGGGTGGGGGTTCGCATGGCTCTGCCGGTCATGAGCTCGTACGGGGAGTACCCTATGCTCTTTGACTGGCTGGCCCGGATCCCCATGAGGACCAGTGGTAGGACCTCGACCCACCCTTTGGTTGAGTCCCCTGTCTCTTTGCGCAGCCTTTCTTTGATAGTGCGGTTTAAACACTCCACAGGCCTGGATGACTGTGGGTTGTGGGTGACATGCCATTTCCCTTTGATGCCGAGCACCTTAAGGGTCTCCTGCATCACCTGCTCAGTGAGGTGACTGCCTTGGTCGGACTCCATGTATTGTGGTAGTCCCCATCAAGAGAACACTTCTATGACCAGGATCCTAGCTGTTCCCAGAGCAGTGGTTGTTCAGCCTGGGAAGGCTTCCACCCATTTGGTGAATACATCCACCAATACTAGGCAGTACTTGTAGCCTCCTTGGGCAGTGGGTAGGGGCCCGATGTAATCGATCTGGATCGACTGCCAGGGTCCCTCTATCCTCCTGATATGTCCCATCAACACCTTTGTTTTCTGTGGGTCGGGGTTGTTGGCCGCGTGCACCAGACAGCTAGCACAGAACTCACGGACGTCTTCCCTGAGTCCTGGCCACCACCCTGCCTGTTCCACTCATTGCCAAGTGGTCTCAGGTCCGGGGTGTCCTGCTCCTGGACTCTCGTGGGCCAGCTGGAGGAATTCTCTCCAGTGTTGTTGCAGTACTACCCATTGCTCCCCCCTGAACAGCATGCCTTCTTTAATGGCAATTGCCACGGTGCCGCGGAGGGACCAAATAGCCAAGTACTCCATACACGAATTGCATGTGAACATACTGTCCAGGCAAATTATGTATGGGGTAGGGAATTCTTCGGGGTGTGTGACTACGTACACCACCGTAGACAGTTCAGCGTGCTGGGTGCTCATAGTACTGGGGAGTTTAATCGCCAGGGCAATGCCTGCTTCAGGGTCATAAACTCGCCGCCTGTGAGTCGTTCACCCGCAGATACTGCGTTTGAATCATCCACATAGATCTCTCGGCCTGTGGGGTGTAACCCAGCCCAAAAGCCTATGTTAATTTCCCATACCCCTTCTATGGAACACCGGTGGGCTGTCCCTGGATAAATCATGTTGACTGCGAGTCTTGGCTCGCAGAAACCCTTTACCCTTAGGTCCATTTGAGAGAGGAGCAGGGTCCAGCGAGCAATGCGGGCACTGCTCACTGTCCCGTCCTTGATTCTCCCCTCCAGGAGCATTTGGGTGGGCATATGGTGGGTAAGGAGTGTGATAGGGGAAGATCAGTGATCTTCTCACAGCCCAGTGAGTGGCTAGGAGGTGCCGTTCACAGTTGGAGTATCCCTTCTCCACGTTCATGAGTATCCTGGAGGAGTAGACCACTGGTCTCAGCCGGCCGTGCCGCTCTTGGAGCAGTACTGCACTCAGGCTGTCCCCACTGGCTGCTACCTCCAGGAAAAACTCTTTACCCCCATCGATGGCCCCTAGAGCTGGCGTGGTCTGCAGGTCATTCTTGAGTTGGATAAATGCTGCCTCGCAACCTTTGTCCCATTCCCACTCCACTCCCTTGTGTAGGAGTCGGAGCAGAGGGGCTGTGGTGGCTGCATAATCCTCAATGAAGTCTCTGCAGTACCCGGTTAGCTCTAGAAAATATCTTATTCCTGTTACTGTGCTGTGGGCTGGTAACTTCTGCACTGCTTCCCTTCTAACTTTGTCAATGGCTCTTTCCCCAGCGCGCACAGCCAGTCCCAGGAATTTTACTTCATTCAGTCCGATCTGTGCCTTCTTGGGGTTTACTTTAAACCCTTCTTCTTTCAGCAGCTCCAGCAGTTCAGCCAGTAGTGGGCCATGCTCCTCCCCCTCATCGGTGAACAGGAGCAGGTCATCCACATACTGTACCAGCTGCTGGGGTCTGCTGAAGCTCTTTAAACAGTTGGCCATACACTGGTGGAAAATACTGGAGCTGTTGTGGAAGCCCTGAGGGAGACAGTTCCAAGTGTATTGTTGTCTTTTAAAGGTAAAAGCAAACTTGTACTGATCTTCCCTTCTTAAAGATATGGACCAGAACCCGTTGGAAATATCCAGCACCATGAAGGTGATTGTGGAGGCTGGAATACTTCCAATGAGGTCGGCGACAGCAGCCACGGTGGGTGCACAAGCGGGGATGTACGGTTGAGTACTCGATAGTCCACCGTGGCTCTCCAGGAGTTGTCCAGTTTCTTAACCAGCCACAATGGAGAGTTCACATGGGTAGCTATTGGTCTCAATACCCGCTGTTTAACTAGAGAACCCAAGGCTGTTTCCATGTCTGCCTCCGCCTCCCTGGGGAAGTTGTACTGTTTCTGTGGTCGGGTCATGGGGTCCCCATCTATGCTAATCTCGACCCCGTTTATTCTCCCAGTTATGTTTGTGAGTGGCAAAAGCTGCAAGGTTTTTCCTCATGTATTCTTGGTATTCTATCGGAGTGTTACTGACCAGTGATTCAAGGTCGTAACCCTTCTTTGGCTTCATGGTGTACACCGTCCCTTTTCCGTGTTTTCCCGGGATAACCATGACCTCACTCTCCTGTCCCGTACAGACTGACCCCCAAAGACAGTGGTTTCTTAAATCCACTAGGATTCCGTGGCCTAGGATGAAGTCAGCCCCCACGATCCCTCTGCCTTCCTGTTCCCACTTCATCAGGACACAAGACCACTTAGTGTGGAGTGTACCTAAATAAATGGATAGCGGAACAGAGAATGAGCCAGTCTGTTCAATGCCTGTGAAACCCACCAAGCTGTTGGGGACCCCGTTAGACAGAGGTGAGGCGGCAGGGTTAGCTGCATAGACAAGGGTTTTTTTTATTTCAAAATATACTTTATTCATATAAAAAATTTGCACAATACATTGGAAGACAGTTCAGTACTTTTGGATGCGGTCAGCAATTCCATACAATACATTTGGATGCTGAAGGCAGTTCCGTTCAATTAATTTACTTGCTTTACATTTCGAGGTACATTTCAGTACAATCCAGGATACATTGTAATACAGTCATCAAATTAATTTACTAGTGGCACTATATGGTACACGGAATGGGTGAGGGTACAGTTACATTTCTTTGCAACATACATTACGAAACAGAACTTGCATTATACATGGCACTATATAGGTTTTTTCAGATCACGGTGCTCTATGTATACAAAATGTTTACAAGGACAGCCCGAGGGGAGTTTTATACTGATTCCAACCCCTGGGTTTATCGTGGCGGAAGGGCTTTAAACTGTGGCTGTTCCCCACCGTGCCTTTGCGGCGACTGCACCAATTTTTAGTGCGTCCCTCAGCACGTACTCCTGGACCTTGGATTGCGCCAGTCTGCAGCACGCAGACATGGACATCTCCTTGCTCTGGAAGACCAGCAAGTTTCGGCAAGACCAAAGTGCGTCTTTCACCGAGTTGATGGCCCTCCAGCAGCAGGTGATGTCTGTCTCGGTATGTGTCCCTGGGAACAGCCCGTAGAGCACAGAGTCCTGTGTAACGGAGCTGCTTGGGATGAACCTCGACAGCAACCACTGCATCACCATCCAGGCCTGCCTTGCAAAGGGGCAATCCCAAAGGACATGGATGACTGTCTCGTCTGCACCACAGCCAACTCGGGGGCAGAGTGCCGTGTCTCTGAAACCCCGGCTGTGCATGAAGGATCTGACGGGTAGGGCCCTTCTCACCGCCAACCAAGCTACGTCTTGGTGCTTGTGTGAAAGCTCTGGCGATGAGATGTTCTGCCAGACGAGTTTGACAGCCTGCTCGGGGAACCACCCGACAGGGTCCACCCTCTCCTTCTTTTGTAGGGCGTCCAGGATCTTACGTGCCGACCACTGCTCTATGGCCTTGTGGTCAAAGGGGTTTTTTCTGAAAAACTTTTCCACGAAGGACAGATGGACAGGCATGGTCCAACTGGTGGGGGCGTTTCACAGCAGTGTGGCCAGACCCATCCTTCACAACACTGGGGACAGGTAGAACCTCAGCACGTAGTGCCACTTGGTGTTTGCGTATCGGGGGTCTGTGCACAGCTTATTGCAGCTGCACACAAAGGTGGTCATCAGGATGAGGGCCACATTCGGAACATCCTTTCCTCCACTGTCCAGAGATTTGTACATCGTGTCTCTGCGGACACAGTCCATTTTGGACCTCCAGACAAAGTGGAAGACGGCCCGGGTGACTGCCGCAGCACAGGAGCGTGAGATGGGCCAGACCTGCGCCACGTACAACAACACCGAGAGCACCTCACTCCTGTTGACCAGGTTGTTTCCTGCGATGGAGAGGAAGAGCAGCTTCCACCATCCCAGTTTTTTTTTCACTTTGGCAGTATGCTCTTCCCAGTTTTTGGCGCACGCCCCGTCCGCTCTGAACCATATTCCCAACACCTTCAGGTAATCTGCTTGAGACACCGATGTCTAGCAGCTAAGTCCCTTTCACCTTTTCCACTTCCATCTGAACAGTCGGTCTCCCCCACACATCATACTCGAGGGAGCACAGGTGGACAGACTGCGCCTGTCCTAGTCACGGTTTTGGTTGGGAGGGGTCAGATGGGATTTCGGTACCGGTGGCGGTGGCTACCTTCCCAGGGCCATCTAACATGGTTTGGAGTGCGGTTAGGAAGGTATCGAATGAGTGGGGAGGGACTGGCTTATCTGTCTCGGCCCTTTTGGCCGGGGGTGGAGAACTCTTTCCTGCACCACTCTTCCAAGGATTTCTACAATCCTTTCTCTAGCGCCCACTCTTTCCGCACCCGAAGCAGGTACGTTTTGTATCGGAGGGGTTGCATCCCTCGTGGCGCCATTCTCTCTTATCTTGGCTAGGTCGG
The DNA here is from genome assembly GCF_044704955.1 of Pristiophorus japonicus. Taxonomy (NCBI): domain Eukaryota; kingdom Metazoa; phylum Chordata; class Chondrichthyes; family Pristiophoridae; genus Pristiophorus; species Pristiophorus japonicus. The sequence goes on along the minus strand of NC_091981.1, from coordinate 166,192,796 downwards.
ATTTCATGGACCCTTCCCTTTTGTGGGAACTCTTCCGTCCTTCTGGCGTTTCTGTAAGCTAGGGTCAGTTGCCTAAGCACTCCCTGTTCGGTGGCTTGGGGATCTCTTAGTTCGAACCAGGCCTCAGCCTTGGTTCTTGTGCGGGGTAAACTGTTAGCTACTAGGCTTCGGAGCCAGTGTGCTAACTTGTCAGGGCTTAAGTGATCTCTGTCTATGTCCCCACTACAGGCACTCTGGTACACAGGCCACAGTCGGTCTGTGAAAGCCTGTGGGGTTTTCCCTGCGAGCTGCACCGTTTTCTCTACTCTGGAGAAGGAACTCCCGTCATTGCAGCCCATAGCTTCTGAAATGTCTTTCTGGATGGCAGCAAGTGTTCTCCGTCCCCTTCTGCTCTCAGTAGAGAAGGACTGGTACAGCTTGCTGTCCAGGGATAGGAGGAGCATCTTTGCCATTTCTGCATCATCGCACCCATTAATATCCCCTGCTTGTTCCACTGCCATAAAGTGAACCGAGGGGTCTCCCTTTGGAGTTAGCTTTCCTAGGTGGCTTATCATAGCCCTAAGCTGTTGGGGAGTGTGGGGGACCACAAACTGACTTTCCAGGGGCCCTGGACCCCCGGCAACGGTGGGCGGGCCAAACTTCTGTTGCCGGACCGGGCACATTGGCCCTGGTTCTACCTCTCCTCCCTGCTGCCAAGCCGAGCTGAAGCTCGGTGCCACAGGTGGTCATGGTTCATTATCCCTGACCGCCCCGCAACTGATTTGCCCTTCCTCCTGCTGAACCGGTGTAGTCACCGGTGCCACAGGTGGTGATCGAACAGTTTCCTCCTTCTCTTCCAGGTTTACCTGGGGCGTACCCGGGCTTATTAGGCATACCATGCCTTTTGCCTTGGACAGAGCAAGGGTTAAACTTTTGATTTGTTGCTGGCAGGGACCGTGGTCTCCCAATTCAAATCCGTTAGTGCTAGCTACTTTATACGCTGCCTGCACATGTTTGAATCTTTCTTGGAGCTATTTTACTTGTAGGGTGAGGCGAGTGCTTTCCTCCCTCAGTGATTTTCATTACGTTTGGCCTCGGTAACCTGACATTGAAAATAGTCCTGACTGTTTTTAAACCTTTCCATTATCTGGGTCCTTTCCTGTTTTAGCTTATGGAGTTCTCCCCATAATTTTTCTTCTGACTTAACCCTTTCCTGATAGTTCTCTGCGCATTCCCATAACTCTGCCTGTAGTGTCTCATTGGTTTTAGCTAGGAGTTGGACCTGTCGCTGTAGACAGACCAACCAAATTGCCTTCTCTACTGCTTCTTTGTGATCCTTGCTTGCTGTCCACTGGGCTGCAGCATCAGCTGGACACTCAGCACACAATAGACTAAGCAACCATTCCTTAGTGACATTGATGTTCTTATACACATAGGAGGAAATCCTCGCTTCCATGTTGGTTCTTTGCCCCAAACCAGCAGTCACCGCATCACACCCCTTATACCAGAGTCCTTCTGCAGTCGCCATTTTGTAAGGGGGTGTTCCCGGAGGTCAGGTTCACCTCTGACCTACTTGAGCAGTTCGAATCGCTCCCACTCCCTTGGGTTCTAGATTCTGGGTTTATTTGGGGGATGTGATGAATTGCAAAGGACAACTGGTTTGGTGCAAAAGAACTTTGATTTTATTATGGACAAGAAAATACAATGTCAAACTTATAATCACTCTAATAAACAACAATACATTACACATTCAAAGGGGGTTACAGTAAAATTACACCTCCCACCTCCCAATACCTAATTCTAGCTCGGTTAGATTCCAGGGCAGGCAGGGACTATGCTTACCAATTCTTTCTGGTCAGTTAACGGTAGTTCGCGATTTCGGTGTTTGTTAAATTCTGTAGGTTCTGCTTGCCGTACCCCGAACGTTAGGGAAGACTTCTTACTGCGCAATCTTCAGTTGGGTTGTGTCTGCTGATGCGGTAAGGTGCATTTTGGATCTATGGGGTAAGTACCCGGTTTTCTTCGTTAGAAATAGCTTCAAAGTCTCTTTAGGTAATGTTTTCACCTGTTGGTAATTAGGTCTTAGATAGTAGAGTGGAAACTTTAAATTCTTTGGTTTCTTCCTGTTGGAGTTTTGTTTCGAGTTTGGTCGATCGCGGTGGGTTTTCATTGGGACCACGTTGGCCGTGGTTGGTTGCTGCCGCGATGGTGATGTTCTTCCTTCCTTCAGGACTTCAGGACGTCAAGGCTGGAGAAGTTAGATTACAATTGTCGCGTTGGTTTCTCTCCTTGTCTTGATGGCATACTCGCAGTAGAGCAATGTGGCATTCAGTGTCTCCTGAGGTAGTAGCAACCTTATCGCTACCTAGCAACCTAACCTCTGTTAAAACAGGGGCCAGTTATACGGTTTGAGCTGTTCTAATCTTCGTGCCAAATCAGTTCAGAATTCTTTGTTTAAATTTGGCGGGCTTGACTTTTCCTTGTAATATTTTGGCAGACTCGTTAAAAGTTAATATGTCTATGGTGGGTTGCATTTCTAAATTTATTTCATAGAAACATAGAAAATAGGTGCAGGAGTAGGCCATTTGTCCCTTCGAGCCTGTACCGCCATTCAATAAGATCATGGCTGATCATTCCCTCAGTACCCCTTTCCTGCTTTCTCTCCATACCCTTTGATCCCCTTAGCCGTAAGGGCCATATCTAACTTGCTCTTGAATATATCCAATGAACTGGCATCAACAACTCTCTGCGGCAGGGAATTCCATAGGTTAACAACTCTCTGAGTGAAGAAGTTTCTCCTCATCTCAGTCCTAAATGGCCTACCCCTTATCCTAAGACTATGTCCCCTGGTTCTGGACTTTCCCAACATCGGGAACATTCTTCCCGCATCTAACCTGTTCAGTCACGTCAGAATCTTATACGTTTCTATGAGATCCCATCTCATCCTTCTAAACTTCAGTGAATAAAGGCCCAGTTGATCCAGTCTCTCCTCATATGACAGCCCAGCCATCCCTGGAATCAGTCTGATGAACCTTCACTGCACTCCCTCAATAGCAAGAACATCCTTCCTCAGATTAGGAGACCAAAACTGAACACAATATTCCAGATGAGGCCTCACTAAGACCCTGTATAACTGCAGTAAGAACTCCCTGCTTCTATACTCAAATCCCCTAGCTATGAAGGCCAACATACCATTTGCCTTCTTCACCGCCTGCTGTACCTGCATGCCAACTTTCAATGACTGATGAACCATGACACCCAGGTCTCGTTGCACCTCCCCTTTTCCTAATCTGCCGTCATTCAGATAATATTCTGCCTTCGTGTTTTTGCCCCCAAAATGGATAACCTCACATTTATCCACATTATACTGCATCTGCCATGCATTTGCCCACTCACTAAACCTGTCCAAGTCATCCTGCAGCTCTTCACATCTTCCTCACAACTCACACCACCACCTAGTTTAGTGTCATCCGCAAACTTGGAGATGTTACACTCAATTCCTTCATCTAAATCATTAATTTATATTGTAAACAGTTGAGGTCCCAGCAGTGAGCCCTGTTGCACTCCACTAGTCACTGCCTGCCATTCTGAAAAGGACCCATTTATCCCGACTCTCTGCTTCCTGTCTGCCAACCAGTTGTCTATCCACGTCAGTACATTACCCCCAATACCATGCGCTTTGATTTTACACACCAATATCTTGTGCTGGACCTTGTCAAAAGCCTTTTGAAAGTCCAAATACACCACATCCACTGGTTCTCCCTTGTCCACTCTACTAATTACATCCTCACAAAATTCCAGAAGATTCGTCAAGCATGCTTTCCCTTTCATAAATCCATGCTGACTTGGTCCAATCCTGTCACTGCTTTCCAAATGCGCTGCTATTTCATCCTTAATGATTGATTCCAACATTTTCCACACTACTGATGTCAGGCTAACCGGTCTACAATTACCCGTTATCTCTCTCCGTCCTTTTTTAAAAAGTGGTGTTACATTAGCTACCCTCCAGTCCATCGGAACTGATCCAGAGTCAATAGACTGTTGGAAAATGATCACCAATGCATCCACTATTTCTAGGGCTACTTCCTTGAGTACTCTGGGATGCAGACCATCAGGCCTCGGGGATTTATCGGCCTTCAATCCCATCAATTTCCCTAACACAATTTCCCGCCTGATAAGGATATCCTTCAGTTCCTCCTTCTCACTAGACCCTCGGTCCCCTAGTACTTCTGGAAGGTTATTTGTGTCTTTCTTCATGAAGGCAGAACCAAAGTATTTGTTCAATTAGTCTGCCATTTCTTTGTTCCCCATTATAAATTCACCTGAGTCCGACTGCAAGGGACCTGCGTTTGTCTTCACTAATCTTTTTCTCTTCACAAAGCTATAGAAGCTTTTGCAGTCAGTTTTTATGTTCCCTGCAAGCTTCCTTTCGTACTCTATTTTCCCCCTCTTAATTAAACCCTTAGTCTTCTCTGTTGAATTCTAAATTTCTCTCAGTCCTCAGGTCTGTTGCTTTTTCTAGCCAAATTATATGCCTCTTCCTTGGCTTTAACACTATCCTTAATTTCCCTTGTTAGCCATGGTCGAGCTATCTTCCTCGTTTTATTTTTACTCCAGACAGGGATGTACAATTGCTGAAGTTTATCCATGTGATCTTTAAATGTTTGCCATTGCTTATCCACCATCAACCCTTTAAGTATCCTTTGCCAGTCTATTCTAGCCAATTCACGCCTCATACCGTCGAAGTTACCTTTCCTTAAGTTCAGGACCCTAGTTTCTGAATTAACTGTGTCACTCTGCATCTTAATAAAGAATTCTACCATATTAGGTCACTCTTCACCAAGGGGCCTCGCACAACAAGATTGCTAATTAGTCTCTTTTCATTACACATCACCCAGTCTAGGATGTCCAGCTCTCTAGTTGATTCCTTGACATATTGGTCTAGAAAACCATTCCCAATACACTCCAGGAAATCCTCCTCCACCGCATTACTATCAGTTTGGTTAGCCCATCAATATGTAGATTAAAGTCGCCCATAATAACTGCTGTACCTTTAGTGCACACATCCCTTATTTCTTGTTTGATGCTGTCCCCAACCTCACTACTACTGTTTGGTGGTCTGTACACAACTCCCACTAGCGTTTTCTGCCCTTTGGAACTCCGCAGCTCCACCCAAACCAATTCTACATCATCCAGGCTAATGTCCTTCCTTACTATTGCATTAATTTCCTCTTTAACCAGCAACGCCTTCCCGTCTCCTTTTCCTTTCTGTCTATCCTTCCTAAATGTTGAATACCCTTGGATGTTGAGTTCCCAGCCTTGGTCACCCTGGAGTCATGTCTCCGTGATGCCAATTACATCATACCCGTTAACTACTATCTGCGCAGTTAATTCATCCACCTTATTCTAAATACTCCTCGCATTGAGGCACAGAGCCTTCAGGCTTGTCTTTTTAGCACACTTTGCCCCTTTAGAATTTTGCTGTAATGTGGCCCTTTTTTTTGCCTTAGGTTTCTCTGCCCTCCACTTTTACTATTCTCCTTTCTATCTTTTGCTTCTGACTCCATTTTATTTCCCTCTGTCTCCCTGTATAGGTTCCCATCCCCCTGCCATATTAGTTTAACTCCTCCCCAATAGCACGAGCAAACACTCCCCCTAGGACATTGGTTCCGGTCCAGCTCAGGTGCTGATCGTCTGATTTGTACTGGTCCCACCTCTCCAAGAACCGGTTCCAATGTCCCAGGAATTTGAATCCCTCCCTTCTGCACCACTGCTGAAGCCACGTATTCATCTGGGCTATCCTGCGATTCCTACTCTGACTAGCACGTGGCACTGGTAGCAATCCTGAGATTACTACTTTTGAGTTCCTACTTTTTAATTTCACTCCTAGCTCCTTAAATTTGTCTCGTAGGACCTCATCCCGTTTTTTACCTATGTCGTTGGTACCTATATGCACCATGACAGCTGGCTGTCCCTCCCTTTTCAGAATGCCCTGCATCCACTCCGAGACATCTTGATGGAAATATTAGCTTGGTAATCGCAATGTCCTTTTGTGTTTAGTTTTTCGCATACAGGCTGTAGTGGGCCCTTTGTTCTTATTCATGCTGAAGATGGCTTTTCTCAGTTTGGTTTGATGGCTGGCCATCTCTGAATTGTTGTTATAATGGAACTGTCTCTTGTGGAGAAGGATTTTCGAATGTCCATTCCTCCAAACAAGTTAACTTAGTCCCAACACCCTGACAATTCTAATAACCAAGTGGGCTTATTTTGTTCCCTAGGCCCGCCCACAGGCTTGAATTTGTCTTGTAAAAGTCCAAAATTTGATTAAAGTTCATAGTTCCTTCCATGAGCACTTTAGGATTTCAAACCTTTCGGTAGATAATCGCAAATTAAATTTCCTTTCGAATGAGCCCAAACACCGGGGGGATTTCTTGTGAATGTTGCATCCTTCAGTTACCTTTCTTTAAGTTCAGGACCCTAGTCTCTGAATTAACTGTGTCACTCTCCATCTTAATAAAGAATTCTACCATATTATCGTCACGCTTCCCCAAGGGGCTTTGCACAACAAGATTACTAATTAGTCCTTTCTCATTACACATCACCCAGTCGAGGATGGCCAGTCCTCTTGTTGGTTCCTCGACATATTGGTCTCGAAAACCATCCCTACTACACGCCAGGAAATCCTCCTCCCCCATATTGCTACCAGTTTGGTTCGCCCAATCAATATGTAGATTAAAGTCGCCCATGATAATTGCTGTACGTTTATTGCACGCATCTCTAATTTCTTGTTTGATTCTGTCCCTAACCTCACTACTACTGCTTGGTGGTCTGTACACAACTCCCACTAGCGTTTTCTGCCCTTTGGTCTTCCACAGCTCCACCTATACAGATTCCACATCATCCAAGCTAATGTCCTTCCTTACTATTGCATTAATTGCCTCTTTAACCAGCAACGCTACCCCACCTCGTTTTTCTTTCTGTCTATCCTTCATTAATGTTGAATACCCCTGGATGTTGAGTTCCCAGCCTTGGTCACCCTGGAGCCATGTCGCCGTGATGCCAATTATATCATATTCATTCATTCCTGCCAGTGCAGTTAATTCGTCCACCTGATTATGAATACTCCTCGCCTTGAGGCACAGAGCCTTCAGGCTTGTTTTTTTTAACACACTTTGCCCCTTTAGAATTTAGCTGTAATGTGGCCTTTTTGATTTTTGCTTTGGGTTTCTCTGCCCTCCACTTTTACTTTTCTTCTTTCTATCTTTTGCTTCTGCCCCCATTCTACTTGAATTTGAATCCCTCTCTTCTACACCATTCCTCAAGCCACATATTCATCTGAGCTATCCTGCGATTCCTACTCTGACTAGCATGTGGCACTGGTAGCAATCCTGAGATTACTACCTTTGAGGTGCTACTTTTTAATTGAACTCCTAGCTCCCTGAATTCAGCTTGTAGGACCTCATCCCGTTTTTTTACCTATATCGTTGGTACCTATAGGCACCACGACAACTGACTGTTCACCCTCCCCCTCAAAAACGTCTTGCAACCGCTCTGAGACATCCTTGACCCTTGCACCAGGGAGGCAACATACCATTCTGGAGTCTCGATTGCGGCCGCAGAAATGGCTATCTATTCCCCTTAAAATAGAATCCCCTACCACTATAGCTCTCCCACTCTTTTTCCTGCCCTCCTGTGCAGCAGAGCCACCCACGGTGCCATAGACTTGGCTGCTGCTGCCCTCCCCTGATGAGTCATCCCCCCCAGCAGTACCCAAAACAGTGTATCTGTTTTGCAGGGGGATGACCGCAGGGGACCTCTGCACTACCATCTTTCCACTGCTCTTCATGTTGGTCACCCATTCCCTATCTGTCTGTGTAACCTTTACCTGCGGTGTGACCAACTCACTAAACCTGCTATTCATGGCATCCTCAGCATCACGGATGCTCCAGAGTGAATCCACGCGTAGCTCCAGTGTCACAATGCGGTCTGTCAGGAGCTGCAGCAGGATACACTTTCTGCACATGTAGTCGTCAGGGACACTGGAAGCGTCCCTGAGTTCCCACATAGCACAGGAGGAGCATGACATGTGTCCGAGCTCTCCTGCCATGACTTAACCCCTCGATTGACTTAATTTGACAACAACAATGAGAAAGGTTATCTACTGATAAAGGAAAAGAAAAAGAAAAACTACTCACCAATCATCAGCCAATCACTTACCCCCTTGGCTGTGATGTCACCTTTCGATTTCTTTCTATTTCTTTGTTTATCTTCTGCCCCTGCACCAGCTAGCTCCTCGATCTCCCACCTGTTGAATTCACGAGCCTTTTATAGTCCTCCGACTCCCCGGACTCCCGCTCCTCGATCTCCCGCCTCTTGAACTCGCGGGCCTTTTATAGGCCTCCGACTCCTCGGACTCCCGCTCCTCGATCTCCCGCCTCTCAAACTCGCGGGCCTTCACACGGACTGCAGCGGTTCAAGAAGGTGGATGAATAAATAAAAAAATAAAAAGTCTGCATATCTATACTTCGACAGGAAACACATTCAAGCTGAAAATCAAAAGCCTTACTACACAAACATCTTACAAGTGCTTCTCAAACCATTGCCAACACAAACATTGTTACTTACTTGCACCCAAGATGGGCTTTAAGTTGGACTTATTGCAACCTTCTGTGATCACATGTACTTTGTAAAGTACATCAGTGTGTGAGTAGCTGTGTCCTGTGTTTCAGTGGGAAAGGAGATAAGTGGTGACTGATGCATCAGTTACCTATCTGATGCACATGTGAGTTGCACATAAGCTGATATTACAGTGCCAACCAGGGTTGAATCACAGATACAACAGTTGACGTCATTGGTGGTATTGCCCTCTACAGCACAAATGTAGATGATGTGGCAAACAGCAAGAGTGTTACTTTGGGAGGACTAACGTGAAACACTTGTATACATGCAATGGAAAGACACTGAAGTGTGTAGGTGAAGGTACACTTACCACTGGCCTTACAGTAGGCAAACTGGCAGGATTTCCAGGACAATCTGGAGTCTCACCGGTCCTGCCCCCAAAGTGACATCACCCTGGGGAGGGGGTGGTTGGGAAAGTCTCCCATGCCACCCCTATTGGAATTTTCATTGCTGCCAGAAAGAGGCAGAATGAAATTTAGTTCTGCCCAAATTCCTAACCATTCACTGCTGCTGTGTGCATTTCTGTTGCCCTCCCCCACCTCCAGCTTGAGAATTGCTAGGCTTTAATTTTTCCCCAAATTCTCCAGCCACTTTATTTACATCTCTAAAAGTAACTCTATGCCACATATCCTTGCTCATCTTTGTCTTTACGTGTCCGACATTGGTAATAAAGATGAAACCCAGCAGCTGGTCAGGTGACCAAAATCACTCACCTAATATCACTTTAGATCACTTCAGACATCGCAACCCTCAGAAAAAAGCTTTAAAAAAAATCTTGTCTGCACAGAGAGTTTAAGAGTTTGAAATGTAGAGCCGCTCCCTCAGCCTGTGAGGCCACAGCAGGGTCTTTTCAGATAGTCATCTAGTACTGGTTGCGCTTGCTTTTTCATCTTGTCTAATGCTCTGTCCTTTCTTTCACTTTTTTGTTGCTTTTTTATGATGCCTTTCCCTTCCCATTAATCTATTTTCCATTTCTTTTTTATTATCTTTTTTTGCAAGATTGCAGCAGCCCACCCTTTTCCGCCTGCAGATGTTGTACCCTGGCTCATTAACAAAATTCTCAACCCCTTAAATCTAGCAAATGAACAATTGAGTTAAAAAACTTTCTTGATCCACCCACATAAAAAATAAAGATGCCATGTGATGTCCATTAGCATCCCTGCCTGAAATGCTCTGGCCTTTTATTTTGCAAGGTTTGTACTTCACCAGTGCCAAGAAAACATCTGGTTTGAAAGCTGCCACCCTTCAGTAACTTCCTGGCTAGCGGTTAGCAGTCTCCATAACTGCCGACAGCAATTCTGCAGCCTTGAAGAGCATGTACTTTAGCGATGTGAAAGAACTCTAGAGGGAGCACTCTACACGTCCAGTACCCTGTGAAAGGCTGCTCCAGTCCAATGGGCCAAGCTCCATCGTGTTTTCTGGATAGTAAATTACATCAAAGTGGATGATTACTATTATAATATCTCCATTTGGGAGTTCCACGTGGCAAGCTGTGCAGTACAGTTGGTCTTGAGTCGAATGGTATTGAGCATAAATTGACCTCAATGCCGAGAGACTATTCCTGTTCTTTCATTACTGCTGCAATGTAGAATTATGCTATTTTCTTCAAGTCTGAATTTAAAATCAGGGGCTATGGGCTCAATTTTCCCGGGTCATCTGTGCCGCTGTTTGGCGCACGCTATTTTTTCTGGCATAATTATTTAATTCAAAGTTTCCCCCATAATCTGCGCCGGCGAAACTGCTTTAGTTCCGATTTTTCTACATTAGGTTTTTTTGAGATCATGTCTGTGCCAGTTTTCAGCATTTTTCGCAGTTTGCCCCAAATTTTTTTATCCTAGGTCGGCGTATCTGGCCACTCCCGAAAAACCTTCTGGTGAGTTAACAGAAAGCAGCGCACATTGAAAAATTAGCACTGAAAGATGCCATTGTATTTCATCAAAGTTTTTGGGGGGAGTCTCTAACACTTGAAATATCCATAATAAAGTTCAACTTTTCTTACCTTTCAACAGCGTACATGAAAGTTTCTTAGATTTCTGAAGTTTCTCATTTTTTTTTACTCACACGCTACCACCGAACGTCTTCAAGCAGGGCTGGAGGGTCGCAGCATCAGCGGTCAGAATCGGCCCCGCGTCTGGATACAGCGGCCCGAGGCTCGGCTAAAAAACAAGCCCAGGTGGGGAGGTGGCTATCAGAAGGCTTCTGCACTGAGCCCGGTGGGGGGAGGAGGTGCCGATCGGAAGGCTTCTGCATTAGGCACAAGACTGCAATGAGTTTGGGGGAGGGGCGGAGAAGGGGAGAAGTCACAAGACTGCAATGAGTCGCCGGGGGGGAGCGGGGGGGAAAGGGAGGAGAAATCACAAGACCTGGGTGTGGTCCATCCATAGACACCTTGGGGAAAGAGAACAAAGAACCTGTCCTGCCTGCCTTCCTGCCATTTTGAGCTTCTTACAAAGGTAAAATCGAACTATGGGGGCAATACTGACAATCCCATACCTTCTGCATGATGGTGCTATGTAGGAGACAATTGATTTGACGTAATCGCATGAGGAACATCAGAGCCTGTAGGGTGCTGGGCAAGAGGCATTACCCATGTCAGGTATATTGAGACATTCATTCGTACCTGCACCTGAGTGATGCAGACTGTGTCAGAAGGCTGCGTTTCCACAAAGAAGTTGTAACTGAAATTTGTGAGTTGGTGAAAGCAGACCTGTAACCTAGAAGTGTCAGGAGGACTACTTTGTCAGTTGAAGTGAAGATTATAGCTGCACTTTCATTCTATGCATCTGGATCATTCCAGTGTGCTCCATTTCTCAGCATGCAACACATATCTGCATTCGGCAGATGACTGCTGCACTATATGCCTGGAGGAATGACGACATAAAGTTCCCCATGACCACCCAGGCAATGCGTGACAGTGCTGTAAGCTTCTCCAGGATTGCTGGCTTCCCAAAGATACAAGGCTACATTGATTGCACCCACATCATCTTGCGAGCACCTTTGAAGGATTCCGAGATGTACAGGAACAGAAAAGGCTTCCACTCTATTAATGTACAGCTCGTGTGTGACAACATGCATCACATTATGTCAGTCGATGCAAGATACCCTGGGAGCACCCATGATGCGGTCATCCTACATGAGAGCATTATATCTGCCGAGAGCATGCAAAAATCAAGCGCAGGCAGCGGAAAGAGTATGCGGCAAACCTGTCCCACCCACACTTTCTCTCAACGATTGTCTGTCCCATCTGTGACAGGGACTGTAGTTCTCATATTCGACATGTTTAGACATAATTACTCATGTTTAGAGTGGAAGCAAGTCTTCCTCGATTCTGAGGGACTGCCTATGATGATATCTGCCATGTTTCAGCAGCAGCAGCCAGAAGGGCAGAGCTGGCTACTGGGAGACAAAGGGTACGGCCTCGCCATTTGGCTCATGACACGTAACTCGGACAGAAGCTGACCGGGAATACAACATGTCGCATATTGTGATGCGCAGCATAATAGAGAGGACCATTGGCATCTTGAAGTAGCGTTTCCGATGCCTGGACCATTCCGGAGGCTATTTGTTATATTCCCTGAGATTGTCGGTCAGTTCACTGTTGTGTGCTGCATGCTGCATAACTTAGCCATCATGAGGCAGCAGCTGGTAGGAGAAGACTCACCTGCAGTGAGAGCGGCTGATGATAATGATGAGGAAGATGCAGATGATGAGCAGGAGGACGAGGACGAGGACGAGGACGAGGACGAGGACGAGGACGAGGAAGAGGAAGAGGAAGAGGAAGAGGAAGCCATGCAAGTACCTGAACCCGAAGCACGATGATGAAGGAGGGCGGGCCATCGTGCCTCTTTTAATGATTGCTCGAACCTTGCACCAGCAGCTCATCCATGAACACTTTGCTGCCCGAAGGCTCAGCGGCAACTATTCCACATGGACCATGTTTATTGTTTGGACTTGTTCCGTAATGTTGTGTTGAGTTAATGGAACAAATGATGGAAATGATTCATGTTTACTTCAAAAGTTGTTTTAATAATGGAACAAATAATGAAAATGAAACAGTTCTTTGTACTTAACTTAACTTTAATAAAATTATTCTCATATCAAACTTTGAAGTTTTCAGTTATGATCACTTATAAACTTTAAGACCAATTACAAACTCTAATATCACTTAAAAACTTTAAGATCACTTACTAACTTTTAAACTTGTAAATTTACAAAAATCTTTCAAATTGAGAACAGTTACAACAGTAACATCATCATCATCGGCACTCCCTCGAAATCGAGGAAGACTTGTTTCCACTCTTAGAATGAGTCCTTAGGTGGCTGAACAGTCCAATACGGGAGCCACAGAATCTGTCAGAGGTGGGACAGACATTCGGCGAGGGAAGGGTTGGATGGGACTGCTTTGCAGTATGCTGCTTCCACTGCCTGCGCTTAACCTCTTAACGCTCTCGGCGTTGAGATTCAAAGAGCTCAACGCCCTCCCGGATGCACTTTGTCCACCTAGGGGGGTCTTCGGCCAGGGACTCCCAGGTGTTAGTGGTGATGCTGCACTTTAACAGGGAGGCTTTGAGGATGTCCTTGTAACGTTTCCGCTGCTCACCTTTGGCTCATTTGCCATGAAGGAGCTCCACATAGAGCATTTGCTTAGGGAGTCTCGTGTCTGGCATGCAAACTATGTGGCCTGCCCAGCAAAGCTGATTGATTGTGGTGAGTGCTTCAATGCTGGGGATGTTAGCCTGGACGAGACACTGATGTTGGTGCACTTGTCTTCACAGGGGCTTTGCATGATCTTGCGCAGACATCGTTGGTAATATATCTCTAGCGACTTGAGGTGTCTTCTGTACACCATCCATGTCTCTGATCCATACAGGAGGGAGGGTTTTACTACAGCCCTGTAGACGATGAGCTTGGTGGTAGGTTTGAGGGCCCGGACCTCGAACACTCTTTTCCTCAGGCAGCCGAAGGCTGCACTGGCGCACTGGAGGCGGTGTTGAATCTCCGCATCAATGTCTGCTTTTGTTGACATGAGGCTCCTGAGGTATGGAAAGTGGTCCACGTTGTTGAGGGCCGCGCCGTGAATCTTGATGACTGGGGGCAGTGCTGTGCGGTGTGGACAGGCTGGTGGAGGACCTTTGTCTTACGGATGTTAAGCGTAAGTACACCACAGCCTCGAGTCTCATCGCCGAGTGCAAGCAGAAAACAGCACAGGCAGCGGAAGGAACGTGTGGCAAACCTGTTCCACCCTCCAGTACCCTCAACGCGGCCAACTCCAGCGGTACCCTACTCCTGACAAAATGTCTAGAACATGAACTCCTCATCACCAACACCCTGTTCCACCAAATACAAGGCATCGTGGCAACACCCTTGATCCAAACACTGGCACCTGCTCGACTATATCATTGTCTGAGTCAGGGATCGCAAGGATGTGCGCATCACCCGTGCCATGACAGGAGCTGACGACTGCTGGACGGACCACCGTCTAATCCGATCCATCATCGACATTAACATAGCTCCAAAGCAGAGGGGGCAGCAGAAGCAGTGCCACAAAAAAGTTAATGCCGGGACACTTAAAGACCCAGCTAAGAGAGCCCTATACAGCCAGCGCCTCACAGCTAATCTGGGGTGCCTTGATGACCCTGAGATGCTGAATGCCCACAGAGCTTGGGCCCTTCAGGCCTCTATAACCAGTGCCCGTGAAGAGACATTTGGTCACTCAACCAGAAAACACCAGGACTGGTTTGATGAAAATGATCAGGAGATCGAAGAACTAATAGATCGCAAGCACAGAGCATTTCTGATCCTCAAGCAACAAACGAACTTGGGAGCAGCAAAACAACATTACAGATGGCTCAAGGCTGAGGTCCAACAAAAAACCCGGGACCTAAAGAAAGCACTGGAGCTACAACAACTGGCCGACAGCCACAATATGCGAGGATTCTTCATTGCAGTCAAGGCCACCGATGGTCCAAACTCCCAAGGCCCCACCCCACTCTTGGCCAAGAATTGGGAAACACTCATCGAGGACACCGAGGCTGTCAGGGCCCGCTGGAAGGAGCACTTCGAAAATCTCCTCAATTGACACTCTGCCTTTGACTCGAGTGTTCTCGACTCTATCCTGCATCATGTGACCCGCCACCACCTCCGTGAAACCCCAACATTGCACGAGGTAGGCAAAGCCATAAAACAGCTCAAGAATAACAAGGCTACGGGTGCGGATGGAATCCCTGCTGAGGTGCTAAAGTATGGCGGAGAGGCGCTGTTGGCATGGATACATGACCTCTTCTCTCTCATCTGGAGGGAGGAGAGCATGCCGGGAGATCTCAGAGATGCAGTGATCGTGACCATCTTTAAAAAAGAGGACAAGTCCGACTGCGGCAACTACAGGGGAATCTCCCTGTTATCAGCCACTGGGAAAGTTGTCGCTGGATTTCTCCTCAACCGTCTTCTCCCTGTGGCTGAGGAGCTTCTCCCGGAATCACAGTGCGGATTTCGTCCCCTTACTATAGAATCTCACGAGGCATGAACTGCAGACAAGGTCACTACGTGACCTCAACCTTTATTCCCAGGACCAAAAAGTGCTGACCCTGCATGGGACCGCCCTTTAAATACCTGGATGCCCAGGTGAGGAGTGTCTCCCACAAGTTCACCCCCTGTGGTCAAGGTGTGCATTACTCCGGTGTATACAGTGTACAGTGTTGTTACATAAAGGTTATAGTTATGTGAAGGTTACAAACATGACAGAGGCGGTCAGCGCCCTCCCGGATGCACTTCCTCCACTCAGGGCAGTCTTTGGCCGGGGACTCCCAGGTGTCAGTGGGGATGCCGCACTTTATCAGGGAGGCTTTGAGGGTGTCCTTGTAACATTTCCTCTGCCCACCCTTGGCTCGTTTGCCATGAAGGAGTTCCGAAATAGAGCGCTTGCTTTGGGAGTTTTGTGTCTGGCATGCGGACAATATGGCCTGCCCAGCGGAGCTGATCAAGTGCTTCAATGCTGGGGATGTTGGCCTGGTCGAGGATGCTAATGTTGGTGCGTCTGTCCTCCCAGGGGATTTGTAGGATGTTGTGGAGGCATCGTTGATGGTATTTTTCCAGCGACTTGAGGTGTCTACTGTACATGGTCCATACCTCTGAGGGTATTACTACAGCCTTGTAGACCATGAGCTTGGTGGTAGATTTGAGGGCCTGGTCTTCGAACACTCTTTTCCTCAGGCGGCCAAAGGCTGAGCTGGCACACTGGAGGCGGTGTTGAATCTCCTTATCAATGTCCACTTTTGTTAATAAGAGGCTCCCGAGGTATGGAAAATGGTTCATGTTGTCCAGGGCCGCTCCGTGGATCTTGATGACTGGGGGACAGTGCTATGAGGCGAGGACAAGCTGGTGGAGGAC
The DNA here is from genome assembly GCF_044704955.1 of Pristiophorus japonicus. Lineage (NCBI taxonomy): Eukaryota > Metazoa > Chordata > Chondrichthyes > Pristiophoridae > Pristiophorus > Pristiophorus japonicus. The sequence continues at coordinate 166,176,752 of NC_091981.1, read as the reverse complement.
CTTTGTCTTTTGGATGTTCAGAGTAAGGCCCATGCTTCCGTATGCCTCAGTAAATACGTCGACTATATCCTGGAGTTCAGCCTCTGAATGTGCGCAGATGCAGGTGTCGTCTGCGTACTGTAGCTCGACAACAGAGGTTGGTGTGGTCTTGGACCTGGCCTGATTAAATAGTTTCCCACTGGTTCTGTAGTTTAGTTCCACTCCAGCGGGGAGCTTGTTGACTGTGAGGTGGAGCTTGACAGCGAAGAAGATTGAGAAGAGGATTGGAGCGATGACACAGCCCTGTTTGAGCCCCGGTCTGGACGTGGATTGGGTCTGTAATGGATCTGTTGGGAAGGATCACGGCCCGCATGTCATCGTGGAGCAGGCGAAGGATGGTGACGAACTTTTGGGGGCATCCGAAACGGAGGAGGACGCTCCATAGACCCTCGCGGTTGACAGTGTCAAAGGCCTTTGTAAGGTCGAAGAAGGTCATGTTTCAGGGCTGGAGCTGCTCCCTGCATTCTTCCTGCAGCTGTAACAATAGTAATAACAATAACAACAGCAACAGCAGAAAAGAAAGGCTGCACCCATCTCTCCTCCACCTTATTCTAAGACCACCCGCCACACTTGTTCTTGGTGACTCCACCTCTGGTGGAGGCAGTGGTGCAGTGTTTCTGGGGTTTGTACCAAGCTTATTCTTTCTAAGATCCCAGGTAGTACACATCAGTTGGGGGGGAGGGGCATGGGGGTGGCCAGCAGGCGGCAATGTGGAGGGCCTGGCTTGGGGCTCTTCAGAGGCTGGTCTGGGGATTGGAGTGGGTGTGGCAGTAGATTTTGTCAATGGGCGCGGGGTCTGAGCGTGTTCCCTTATTGCAGCAGTTAACTCCACCATGCCGTCCCTCATGCACCCTGAGAGTGTCTCAACTACCTGTGACATTCCCTCCCTCATGTTGAGCAAAAATGTCTCAACTACCTATGCCTTTCCCTCCCTGATGTTCACTGACAGTGCATCAGCTACCTGTGACATTCCCTCCTTCATGGTCACTAACATGGTTTCAGCTGACTGAAATATTCCCTCACTCATGGTCCCGGACATCATTCCCATTTTTCAAGAGAATGCTGTTACTTCTCCCGACAATCCCACTACCTCGTCAGCGACCCCAGTGATGGTGTCCAGGAGTGATCGCGTAAGGTCAATGCTCGCTGCACTCAATGCCATCATCTGAACCACATCTGTTAGATCCTGCACCTCAGGAGAGCTCTCCTTCCCCTCTTCCCCATGGGTGAGCCTCGCGACACCCCACCACTGGAACCCGCAGCCTTGGAAGGTGGGTCCCTGAGTGTGCCTCGCTGCACCACACCGCTGGGACCCGCAGCCTTGGAAGGTGGGTCCCTGAGTGTGCCTCGCTGCACCACACCGCTGGGGCCCGCAGCCTTGGAAGGTGGGTCCCTGAGTGTGCCTCACTGCACCACACGACTGGAACCCGCAGCCTCGGACATTGGAAAAACATGGAATGTCCTACCGACAATCAAACCACTAATCACGGAAAGGGCTGGCACCTTAATGGGCGGCACCTGCACCTCCATCAAAGTCAATAAAACAGTCGGGGCTTCATCCAACTCCATCCCCTCCCCCTCACCCCCATGCTCTTGGTCTGGAGGCTGGGATTGAAAGATGTTCTCCTCTTCAGGCTTGTCCTCATCTGAATCTTCTGCATCGTCAGGGTTGGCCTCAATTTCTGCAAAATATAACAGAACATCGACAAATGGTTAGCAGCAGAGGAGGGGGCAGGGTGGGTGGCATGAGTAGGCTCACACAGTGCAGGCAGCAGGCTGATTTGAAGGACCACGATGAATGATAGCACATTGCATCAACCAAAGCGTAGCCGACAGAGACATCCCCAGGAACCAAAGCCCGCGCAATACTTAACGTTTAGCAAAGCCAGACTGGGGAACTTGCAGGACTTACCCTCTCCCTCGAGTGTGGGCCCAGCTTGTGCAGTGGTGGTTGCTTTTCTCCAGGCAGGACCCATCAAAGCAGTGATCCTCTCTTCCAAGTGTGTCAGTGGGTGCTGATTTGCCAGGCCTCCTCCTGTTCAAGTTATTTTCTTTTTATTCTGTGCCACCATCCTCTGCAAAGATGAAAATGCAACTTTTTAGAGAGGGTGGCTTTCTGCTGGGTGGGTCATATACAGCTGGTCACATTTACAATTGCAATTCCATTGAATAAATGAAAATATTACTTATACTAACTATTTGACAAGGTCTTGCCACTTCTTTTTACACTGGCCTCCAGATCTTGTGGTGGTCACCATTGCACAGTAATCTTCGGCAACTTGGTTCCAGCATTTCTTCATTTCTTTGGGTGGAACTTTTATGTGACCTCTGCTGGTGTCCAGCTCCTGTCATCTGGCCTCAATTACAGTAACTAGTGCCTCCACTTCTTCCTGTAAGACATTCTTGATCCTTGCACTGCGTTGCATCTTGTATTGCTGCAGATCCGATTTTTCCAATGCTCTCACACAGCACTCCTTCTCACAAAACTGGCTCTTTAAAAATGGCTGATTGCCAAACTGGAGCAGTACTGCGCATGTGCTTCCATTGCAACAACGTCAAAAACTTTATTTTTTTTTGTCGCACATGTGCAAATTTGAATTATACATCGGGGATACTTTGGCAAAATATTTCTGCCGCATTTCTGGCCTAGAAAAACAGGTGTAACTCTAGCAATATGCCAGAAAACGGCCTTGGGCAAAATTGAGCCCATATTTTCCAACATTACATTTATGCTCTTTTTCAAATTTGTGTTTTTTTTCACTAACTTGAGTGCGATTTTGAAGAAAACTCAGCAACCCAATAATTTTTTGGTTTGTACTATACTGACCAGGGCAAAAAAAGTCATTTCAGTGTAAACATACCCCATTACTGCATTCGTTTTCCTTCCTCAAGCAAAGCTGAAAATAGTTCTTTACTCTTGTAGCAGAATTGAGGGAAAGTAGTAACAAAAAAGAAAACAGTTCTTAAAAAAGTCAATTTGGGACACAACAGGGGAATTTTAAATGCCTCAACTGGGTGTAAACTGGTGTATTGGGAGTTAAAGTCCAAGCGCCACACTCACTGCTCTTTTACTGCCCCCCGGCCATTTGAATGCCAGTGTTTTCTTGGCTGCACACGGGATCCTCATGAATACATGTAAATCGAGGTCCTACAATGTACATAGGACCCCAGAGCTATTTTAATGACCGACTGGGCAGAACTCCAACTCTGGATGCTGCATTCAGTAAAACCTGGCAAACAAGAAGCGAGGCCTTAACGGATAAGTGTAAAAGTTATTTTTGTGGGGCCAGGAGGGTTGGGGTGGGGGGGGCACAAAAAAAGTTTGGGCCACTGTTGGTCCAGGCTCCTCCTCTGCATTTGCAAAACCATTTCAAACTACTACTGCTCCCCCTGCCCCGCACCCCAAACATTGTTGATTTTCCTGAGTGCCAGCCGGATGCCTTCCAGACACCTGATATTCATCAGCTGGAATTCATCGAGATGCCTTTAGATGCCTATTTTGGGCGAGCAGTTCACCGCACTGATGTTTATGAGGCCCTGCCATTAAAATGAACTGGGCCTCCTGCAGCACCTCCAGGGTAGCAGCCCCATGTGTTCCATAGGCCCACCATGAGGGAGTTTAAGGGGATGAAATCTTTTGCGCCCTGTTTGGGGGCAGTAACATCAGCGAGGCGGGACATTTTGCACCAGGCACGGAAGTCTCGCCACGCTCGAAAAATTCCTGTTACCACCCTCGAATGAAAGTGGCGCACAAAATAACACGCTTCACTGCCTTTCTGGGCAGTAGTGCAGCAGACGGTCAGTAGCGGGTCGCTGTGCTATGCACTGGGCCGTGTAGTATAGCCACGTTGGAGGGGCTCTTCCCTTCATTAATGGGAAGGGCCCAAGCTGCAAACTCTGCAGGGATAAAACAGGCCTCCCTGGACCACCGGGGAATGGGGATGCTGTACCATCAGATCAGCACTCAAGCACGGAGCTGAGCTGATTGATCACGGCACGGACCCCGTGATTGAAGCACCAACGGGGCATCAAGGAAAACGGCAGATTTTTTTTTAACATGGCCGCCACCTCCCCTTTAAGTAGCGCCCTGCAAGTGGCCTGCAGCCTGCTTTACGTCCCCTGAAGCTGTCATTGACATCGCCTGGTGCAGCTTCAGGGAATGCTCCCCAGTTTTTGTTTCTGGGTGATAACGGGGCACTGCGCATGGTAGTAATGTTGTCATCGCCGGCGCAGCAGAGCAAGGTACTATGGGTTACCGCCACAAAAGGCCAGCAGAATTTAGCGGGAGTTGTTAGCACCGCCGCACCAGGCGAAAAGCCATTTGCGCCCCGTTAACGCCCCCCCAGGTGTGCTAATGAAGGCACAAAGGACCTGAATTTTTTGGCCTAAGTTCATTCTAACAACAACTGCACTTATATTGCACCTTCAATGTAGGTTAATGTTCTACATCAAGGCAAAAATAAATCAGACAATGATCGTCGACGAGAAAGCGATTGGAGCTTTAAATTAAAGTATGATTAAAGAGGGAGGTTTGAGTGGGGAGAGGAAGCAAGATGGAGTCTGTGGAGAGTGATTAAAAATGTGTGGAAATACTGCATTCTTTATTGATGGACCATACAGAAAATGTTTAATTTTCAAATAAGTAATTGAAATCTCCAGTTACCTCCATTTGTGAGATATCTTGCAATATTCAGTTATATCATAGGCAAAATCTGAAACCCACTGTATAAAAAATGAATTTTGATAGGACAAGGATTATATATGTTGGTAATGCAATAAACCATGTGCATGCATTTAATACACTTCACAACTATGACAATTCCATTCCCCCTATGCCAGAAGTGTGAAGTCTCTACAAACTCACGTATATTTCTTAAGAACATCAAAAGTCTTGAATCAAGGCCCTTAAATCTGCTTCTTCCACCGACCACATACAGTCTGTTCTATCATCAACAGCAACTGTTTACTGAAGTTTACTGAACTGAATTATAAAAGCTCTTATTGGCCTTAGTGGATGGGCAAAACTGTGGCAAATGGATTTCCATATAGGTAAGTGTGGCATCATCCATTTTGGACCAAAAAAGGATAGAACAGGATACTTTCTAAACGGTGCAAAGTTAGAAGCAATGGAGGTTCAAAGAGACTTAAGAGGTCAATGTAAATAGATCATTAAAATGTCATGAACAGGTACAGAAAATATAAAAAATGGCTAATGGAATACTCGCCTTTATTTCTGCCTTTAAAAGACATATGGCAGTTATAGAAAGCTATAGTTAGATCAGACCTGGATAACTGTGTTCAGTTCTGGGCACTACACCATAAGAAGGATATATTGGCCTTGGAAGAAGTGCAGCATAGATTTATTAGAATGATACCTGGACTCCCATGGGTTAAATTATGAGAAGAGATTACAGAAACGAGGGTTTACCCTGGAATTTAGAAGATTAAGGGATGATTTTATTGATGTTGTCAAGGTATTAAGGGAAATTGATGGGGTAAATAGAGAGAAACTATTTCCGTTAGTTAGGGAAACTAGAACTAGGGGGCATAGTCTAAAAATTAGAGCCAGACCTTTTAGAAGTGAAGTTAGGAAACATTTCTACTCACAAAGGATGGTAGAAGTTTGAAACTCTCTTCCACAAATGGCAATTGATGCTGGGTCAATTGTTAATTTTAAATCTGAGATTGATAGATTTCTGTTAACCAAAGGTATTACGGATATGGGGCAAATGCGGGTATATAGAGTTAGATCACAATTCAGCCATGATCTCATTGAATAGTGGAACAGGCTCGAGGGGCTAAATGGCCTACTTCTGTTCCTATATTCCTAAATACTGCATTATACTTCATGCTTTCTATGCTATGTTATTTATCGGACTGATGTGCGAATTCTGATAGGTCACATCATTTTGCGGGGAGCAGAGTTTGCATTTTCAGAGAAGGTGCCACCAGCAAGGAGGGCAGAATGTGTTCATTTGGGGTGACAATTCTTGGGGTATTGATGGAATTTTCAGAGAAGGTAATAGGATTACATTAATTCGTTTATTACAGCAATGACTTTCAATTGCTGGCCGCCTGTTTCTCACCTGTTAAATGCATGCCAATTTGCCCTCCTGAATCAACTTTCAGGTAGGTCTTTAAATGAGTGCGCAGCACTTCTGCCCAAAAGGAGATTATCAGAACTCTCAGCAAAGATATATTCCAGTGAGAAAGAAAGACTGTATGGCCCCAAGTTTCCACATGATTTGCTCCTGATTTTTAGGAGCAACTGGTGTAGAACGGACTATCTTAGAAATCGGAATTCTCGGCATTTAGTTTGCTCCAGTTCTAGTCAGTTAGAACAGTTTCACTTTGGAACAGAATTTTTTTTTCAAAAGGGGGCGTGTCCGGCCACTTACGCCTGTTTTCAAAGTTTCGTCAGTGAAAACTTACTCCAAACTAACAGAATGGAGTAAGTGAAGATTTTTGGATGCTCGAAAAAACCTTGTCTACACTTTAGAAAATCAGGCGTAGGTTACAAATCAGGCGTAGGGAATTGGGGGTGGGGGGGTTTAAAGGGAAGTTTACAAACATTAAACACTTCAGTTTTACAAATAAAGAGCCATAATCAATAATAAATGATAAATACATCAATAAATCAATCAAAAAAAATTAAGAAGAAATAATTTTTTTTTAAATCAATAAATAAAACATTTTCTACTTACCGACTGCAGCACCGGGAGCCCTCCAACAGCATGCTGGGATGCCCCCCCAGTGTGTCTCTGTCAGTGTCTCTATCTCTCTGTCTGTCTGTGTGTGTCTCTCATTCTCTGTCTGTCAGTGTCTGTGTTTCTGACAGCGAGGGGAGGGGGAGGAGGGGGTAGAGGGAGAGAGGGGGGGAGCAGAGGGAGGGAAGGGGGTGAAGGGGGAGGGATGGGGGAGAAGGGGGAGGGATGGGGGAGAAGGGGGAGGGGGAGAAGGGGGAGGGGGGAGAAGGGGATAAAGGGGAGAAGGGGAGAAAGGAGATGGGGGGGGAAAGGAGATGGTGGGGGGAAAGGAGATGCGGAATGGAAAGGAGATGGGGGGGGGGAAGGAGATGGGGGGAAGGAGATGGGGGGGGAAAGGAGAAGGGGGAGGGAGGCTGAACGGGCCGGGCCCAAGACTTCGGGCAGGGCCCGTCCCCAGCACCAGATTTACAGGTAGGTGGCGTTGGGTCAGGTCAGGGGGGGTGGTGGGAGGGAGGTCAGTTCGGTTCGGGTCGGGGGGAGGGAGGGAGAGGGAGGTCAGGTCGGGGGAGGGAGGTCAGGTTGGATCCAGTCCGGGGGGGGTGGGGGGAAGCGGGAGTCGGGTCGGGTCCGGTCTGGGGGCGGGGTGGGGGGAAGCGGGAGTCGGGTCCGGTCCGGTCCGGGGGCGGGGGGGGGGGAAGCGGGAGTCGGGTTGGGTCTGGAGGTGGGGTGGGGGGGGAGCGGGAGTCAGATCGGGTACGGAGGCGGGTGGTGGGGGGGGGGAGCGGGAGTCGGGTCAGTGTCAGGTCCAGTCCGGTCCGGGGGTGGGGGAGCGGGAGTCGAGTCGGGTCCCGAGGAAGCAGGAGCTGGCCATGGGAGTAGCCTTATCCACGCAGCCCCAGTGAGGCCATTCGGCCAGGGCTAGGGGCTGCGTGCTTTGGGCCCCTCCCACACAGTTTCGGGCGCCTGGAGCTACTGCACTTGCGCGCCCACTGTAGCGCGCATATGCAGAGGTCCCAGCACTGTTTTCAGCGCAAGGACCTAGCTCCGCCCCCTACAGCTTGTGCTGCACTGCGCCGAGGGCCAGAAGACCCGCAGGGAGGTGGAGAATCTGGAGGGTTTTTTTAGGCGCACTTTGTGGCGTGAAAAATGGGCGTCCAGGTCAGGACTGCGCTGTTCTAGGCGCGGCTCGAAACTTGGGCCCTAAGAGAGGGATGAACCATCTGTGGCTAACTAAGGAAGTAAAGCATGGTTTTAAATTGAAAACAAAAGCTTGCAATGTTGCGAAGAATAGTGGAAGGTCAGAGGATTGGGAAATTTTTAGAAACCAGCAAAGGACGACTAAAAAAATAATAAAGAAGATAGTTTATGAGAGTAAACTAGCAAGACATATAAAAACAGATAGTAAGAGCTTCTACAGGTATATAAAAAGGAAGAGAGTAGCTAACATTAATGTTGGTCCCTTAGAGGATGAGACTGGGGAATCAATAATGGGAAACAGGGAAATGGCAGGGACTTTGAACAAATATTTTGTATCGGTCTTCACGGTAGAGGACAGTAAAAGCTTCCCAAAAATTGATAATCAAGGGGCTATAGGGAGGGGGGAACTTAAAACAATCACTGTCACTAGAGAAAAAGTACTAGGCAAACTAATGGGACTACAGGTGGACAAGTCATCTGGACCTGATGGCTTACATCCTAGGGTCTTAAAAGAAGTGGCTGCGGAGATAGTGGAAGCATTGGTTGTAATCTACTAAAATTCTTCTGGAGAGGTCCCAGTGGATGGGAAAACTGCAAATGTAATGCCCCTATTTAAGAAAGGAGGGAGACCGAAAGCAGGAAACTATAGACCAGTTAGCCTGGCATCTGTCATTGAGAAAATGCTGGAGTCCTTTATTAGAAAATCATAATACAGTCAAGCAGAGTCAGCATGGTTTTATAAAAGGGAAATCATATTTGACAAAGTTGCTGGATTTCTTTGAGGATATAACGAGCAGGGTGGATAAGGGGGAACCAGTGGATGCAGTATATTTGGATTTCCAGAAGGCATTCGATAAGGTGCCACATAAAAGGTTACTGCACAAGATAAAAGTTCATGGGATTGGGGGTAATAAATTCGCATGGATAAAGGATTTGCTAACAAAAAACAGAGAGTCGGGATCAATGGGTCATTTTCAGTTTGGCAAACTGTAACTAATGGAATGCCAAAGGGATCAGTGCTGGGGCCTCAACTATTTACAATTTATATTAATGACTTGGATGAAGGGACCGAATGTAATGTAGCCAAATTTGCTGATGATACAAAGATAGGCGGTAAAGCAAGTTGTGAGGAGAACGCAACGAATCTGCAAAGGGATATAGATAGGCTAAGTGAGTGGGCAAAAATTTGCCAGGTGGAGTATAATGTGGGAAAGTAAGGTTATCCACTTTGGTTTGAAAAATAAAAAAGCAAATTATTATTTAAATGGGGACAGATTACAAAATGCTGAGGTGCAGAGGAATCTAGAGGTCCTTGGACATGAAACACAAAAAATTAGCATGCAGGTATAACAAGTAATTAGGAAGGCAAATGGAATGTTGGCCTTTATTGTGAGGGGGATGGAGTATAAAAGTAGGGAAGGCCTACTACAACTGTACAGGGCATTGGTGAGACCACACTGAGAGTACTGCATACAGTTTTGGTCTCATTTAAGGCAGGATATACTTGCAATGGAGGCAGTTCAGAGAAGGTTCACGAGGTTGATTCCTGAGATGAAGGGGTTGTCTTATGAAGAAAAGTTGAGCAGGTTGGGCCTATATTCATTGAAGTTTAGAAGAATGTGAGGTGATCTTATTGAAATGCATAAGATTCTGATGCAGAGAGGATGTTTCCCCAGACAGATTTTTGAATGACAAAGGAATCAATGATTATGGGGAGCAGGCAGGGAAGTGGAGTTGAAGCCAAGATCAGATCAGCCATGATCTTATTGAATGGCGGAGCAGGCTTGAGGGGTCAAATGGCCTATACCTGCTCCTATTTCTTATGTTCTTATGTAAAACACGCAAGAGGCTGTTTAGTTATGAAAGTCGAGATCCTAAGCCTGTTGTTGAACCACAATTGCAACTTTTAAAGATAAATGGGGGAGCATGCATAATGCATGCAAGGCACATTTCTCCAGGCACTGACAGGCCTCTCCAAAAAGAACATTTTTTTGTGTTTTGTTTAAAGATTTCTATGGGGCCCGTTTTCACATCCCCTTGAGATCCACCCCCCACCCTGCTCCTCCTGCCTCACCCAATGGGCCTAAACTGCCAGAGACTACATGCTACAACCGGCCGATTTTCCACCTCGTGAAACAAGCGAAACACAGCGGGCTGCCCGTTTGGTGACCACAAAACGGCAACAAAATGTTCGTTAGGCTTGAGTCTGAAATGAGTCGGGCCTCTCGACTGCTGCATTGGGAGGTGCACCGCTGATAGCACCTAAACTGATAGCCTCCCCCTACGATTGTATAACCATTGAGACAGCGAAAAACAAAACTCAGTATATGTTTCACAGCTGGAACTCATAATGTGCCTTTGTAATGAAAAAGTGTGAAGGCCAATCCTTCACAGCACAGTATCTTTAGTACTGCAATAGCACAGTGATTTATTGTACTCCACTTTATATGCAGCAGCTTTGAAGAGTGCTAACAGGAACTTTACCTCCCTATGGGACCAAGTAGGAGGAGAAATGAGCATAGAGTGTATTGATCCTCATCCTTGATATCATATCAGTACTAAATTTGGGCAGAGGGAAATACAGATGGGAGAAACAGCAATGGATTGGTTAAAAAGCAAACCAGTCTCTCAGTGTGCTAAAGTAATTTCCACAGGTCCTCTTGTAAACCTGCCAGGACAGCATTGGATTGGCAACCACGTCCACGTATCATGGAGACAAAGTGGGAGGTATTCTTGTTCTCTCCTAGAAACTGTTGATTTTTGGATTCCATTTTGGGAAGTAGGCCAAACCCAACATCCACTTTATTCTCAGATCTAGCTCATGTAACCCAAAAGAGCTTTTTTATATACAAAAGTCTGCCACTAGATTGTCTCAGTGAGGCAAGGTCAGAATGGTTCTAATATGGTAGTGAGTTTTCTTTGAAGCAAAATTATATATCCCTGTGGTGGGTGATCACTGGGGCTGAACTTGGATTATCCATTATGGGTAAAAAGAATGTACAGACATTTTTAGCCACAATCATTTTTAGTTTATTTTTAATTTTTGTTTTATTTTTCTTTCTTGTTCTTTCTTTTTATGTATTCCTGTTTTCACAAACTGTATGGTGCCAATCCGAGTGGAAAAAAACAGTAAGTACCTGAAGCAACGATCCATATGACCATCCACCGTACTTCATACCAACACTCTAAGATCACTCCATCTGTCTAAGTCTTCAAAGTGGTTTGCACTTACTTTCAACCATCTCACACATTGGAGATGCCAATGCTCAGTTTTTGATCGAATTGAAGATCACTTGAAAATAAAATTTCTAAGTATTGTATTAAAATAGAAAGAAGAAAATATCTAAGACTGTTCTACTAACCGAGGGTAAATCATAAAACAATTCCTGGAGCGTTTTGATACAACAATAAACAAAGAAGGAAGGATTTATATAGCACTTGATCATGACAATCCAAAGTATTTTAACCAATAAGTGCAGTCACTGTTGTTCTGTAGGCAAACATTACAGTCAATTTGCATATAGCAAGATCCTAAAAACAGTAAATGAGATGAGTGAGCAGCTTTTGGCCTGGAATTTGCAATAAAAATAATGGTGAAAACAATAGCGCTCACCTTTATTAAAGTATAATGGGCGTGTATTATAGACCCCCAAACAGTGGGAGGGAGATAGAAGAGCAAAAATGTAGGCAAATTTCTGTGAAGTCCAAAAACCTTAGGGCAGGCATAGTAGGGGATTTCAACTATCCTAATATTGATTGTGGCAAATATAGTGTGAAGGGTATAGAGGGTGCGGAGTTCTTAAAATGCATCAGGAGAACATTTTTAGTCAGTATGTAACAAGCCCAGCACAGGAGGGGGCAGTTTTGGATTTTATTTTGGGAAATGAAGCTTGGCAGGTTGAAGGGGTATCAAGGGGAGAGCATTTGGGTGCCAGTGACCATAATTCGGTCAGATTCAAGGTAGTTATGGATAAGGACAAGGATAGACCAGGAATAAAAGTCCCAAATTGGGGAAAAGCTAACTTTGCTAAGTTAAGGAATGATTTGGCCACAGTGGACTGGAAACAGCTACTTGTAGGTAAATTAGTGTCAGAACAGTGGGAGGCATTAAAGGAGGAGATCCGGAGGGCTCAGGCCAAACATGTGCCCTTAAAGAAAAAGGGTGGGAATAATAATTCTAGAGCCCTCAGGATGTCTACGCACTTACAGGGGAGAATAAAGAAAAAAAGGGAAGCTTATGTCATATAACAACGGCTAAATACTATAGAATCTTTAGAGCAATATAGAAAGTTAAGAGGTAAAATTAAAAAGGATATTAGGAATGCTAAGAGAGAGCATGAAAAATTCTTGGCAAGTAAAATTGAGGAAAACCCAAAGATGTTCTATAAATATATTAAGAGTAAGAGGATAACTAATGAAAGGGTAGGGCCTACTAGAGTCCATGAGGATAATCTCTGTGCGGAGGCGGAAGATGTTGGTATGGTTCTTAATGAATACTTCGCATCTGTATTCACAAAGGAAAGGGCCAATGCAAATACTGCTATCGAGGAGGAGTGTGAAATTCTGGATGAAATAAACATAGTGAGAGAGGAGTTATTAAGGGGTTTAGAAGCTTTGAAAGTGGCTAAGTCCCCAGGCCTGGATGAAATGCATCCCAGGCTGTTGAGCGAAGCAAAAGAGGAAATAGCAGTGGCCTTGACCATCATTTTCCAGTCCTCTTTGGATTTAGGCATGATGCTGGAGGACTGCTAATGTGGTACCCTTGTTTAAGAAGGGAGAAAGGGATAGGCCGAGTAATTACGGGCCTGTCAGCCTAACCTCAGTGGTGGGAATGTTATTGGAAAAATTTTTGAAGGACAGGATAAATCTACATTTTGAAAGACAACAATTAATCAGGGACAGTCAGCACGGATTTGGTAAGAGAAGATCATATTTGACTAACCTGATTGAATTTTTCAAGGAGGTAACCAGGAGGGTTGATGAGGGTAGTACGTATGATGTAGTGTATATGAATTTTAGCAAAGCTTTTGATAAGGCCCCACATGGCAGACTGGTCACAAAGGTAAAAACCTATGGGATCCAGGGCAAAGTGGCAAGTTGGATCCAAAATTGGCTTAGAGGTAGGAAGCAAAGGGTAATGTTGATGGATGTTTTTGCGACTGGAAGGATGTTTCCAGTGGGATTTTGCAGGGTTCAGTACTGAGTTCCTTGCTTTTTGTGGTATACATCAATGATCTAGATTTGAATATAGGGAGTATGATTAAGAAGTTTGCAGATGAGACTAAAATTGGCTGTGTGGCTCAAATGCAGGGGGATATCAATCTACTGGTCAGGTGGGCAGAACAGTGGCAAATGGAATTTAATTGGTAGAAGTGTGAGGTAATGCACTTGGGGAGGGTTAATAAGGAAAGGGTATACACATTAAACGGTAAGCCAATTAGAAGTATAGATGAACAAAGGGATCTTGGAGTGCTTGTTCACAGATCCCTGAAAGTAGCAGGCCAGGTAGATAAGGTGGTTAAGAAGGCATACGGAATGCTTGCCTTTATTGGCCAAGGCATAGAATACAAGATCAGGGAGGTTATGCTTAAATTGTATAATACTCTGGTTAGGCCACAGCTGGAATAATGCGTGCAGTTCTGGTCGCCGTATTATAGGAAGGACTTGATTGCACTGGAGAGGGTGCAGAGGAGATTATCGAGGATGCTGACTGGAACAGAGAATCTTAGCTATGAGGACAGATTAGATATGCTGGGTTTGTTCTCCTTGGAACAGAGGAGGCTGAGAGGAGACCTCATTGAGGTGTATAAAATTTTGAGGGGTCTGGATATAGTGGATAGCAAGGGCCTATTTCCCTTGGTGGAGGTGTCAATTATGAGGGGGCATAGTTTTAAAGTGGTTGGTGGAAGGTTTAGTGGTGATTTGAGGAGAAGCTTCTTCAAGCAGTAAGGGTGCTAGAGGCAGAAACCCTCACCACATTTAAAAGGTGCTTGGATGGGCACTTGAATTGCTGTAACCTGCAGGGTTATGGACCGAGAGCTGGTAAGTGGGATTGGACTGGATAACCTCTTGTTGGCTGGTGCAGATACGATGGTAAGTACTTCAGGGAATCGAATATAGACAGAGTGATCTCCTGGATTAGTTTTGATTGCCTAGATGGGTCGGAGAGGAATTTTCCCAGATTTTTTCCCCCAATTGGCCTGGGTTTTTATCTGTTTTTTTGCCACTCCCAGGAGATCGCATGGCTCCGGTTGGGGTGGAATGTTAAATGTTGCGATGCATGGGGTATCGTAGTTGTGTGGGGCGGACTGGTTGGGCCGGATGCTCTTTATCTTTCCACCATTGTTCATTGTTCATAGGTTTATATGTAACCTTCAGAGCTGCTGACCGAGGGCCTTGTGGCTCTTTGTCGGCCGGCACGGACACGATGGGCCGAAAAGGCCTCCTTCTGCGCTGTAAATTTTGTGTTTCTATGTTTCAATGGGGCAACAGCTTCCGGTGACCACAGATGCACAGCTAAACGTAGAACTCAGGAAGTTGCTGTCCGACTTGACCTTCTCCTCCAGACACTTTGCTATAACAGTATCTCGCTGAGAGACTTGGCATCTTTTAAAGTACATTTATTGTATGTGGTATGAGCATTATTTGAGTATTTTAATGAGGGGAGGTGATGACATATAGACATCCTGCAGTTTACTCGATCACCTATAATCTCAGGTTCAGTGGGTATCCAGGATTAAGAACAGAAGAACATAAGAACATAAGACATAGGAGCAGGAGTAGATCATATGGCCCCTCGAGCCTGCTCCGCCATTCAATAAGATCATGGCTGATCATCGTCCTCAACTCCACTTTCCCGCCCGATCTCCATAATCCCTTGATTTCCCTTAGAGCCCAAAAATCTAAACCACCTCAGCCTTGAATACACACATAGAGTCAGCTCCCACAGCCCTCTTGGGCAGAGAATTCTAAAGATTCACAACCCTCTGAGTGAAGAAATTCCTCCTCATCTCGGTCAACTGATCTTCCCATTATCCTGAGACTATGCCCCCTTGTTCTAAACACTCCATCCAGGGGAAACAACCTCTCAGCATCTACCCTATCAATCCCCTTCAGAATCTTGTATGTTTCAAAGAGATCACCTCTTATTCTTCTAAACTCCAGAGAGTATAGGCCCATACTGAGCAATCTCTTATCATAGGAGCATAGCGCTGGTATGCAACACCCCCGGTATCAATAAGGATGCAAAAGTTGGTTTGCGCTGCACCCGTACCTTTATTTAAGTTTAAGGGGGTGAAATTGCCTCTTGCCCCGCTTGGGGGTAGTAACCTTCCGGAGCTGGGACTGTTATCGCCTGGCCCGGAAGTCCCGCCCCGACGCAGAATTGGGCAGGTGTCCCCCTCAAAGGAAGCAGAGCACTGAGTCCAGTGCTGCACTCAGGAGCCCAATGCTATGTGGACCATCCGCACAGCGCTGATGCGCTACAATGCCCTCCCTTTCACTTAAAGGGGAGGATCGCTGCACACTCTGCAGGTCCATTAATGGCCAGACACTGGACTACCAGGGTTGCGATCGACCGGCCCAGCACCCAAAATGGCGTGCCGGGCTGCATGATGGCAGCTTGGTCGATGCGAGAGACGCCATTGTCGGGCCGACACAAGATTCAGTTATCCACTTTGGGGGCAAAAACACGAAGACAGAATATTATCTGAATGGTGGCAGCTTAGGAAAAGGGGAGATGCAACAAGACCTGGGTGTCATGGTACATCAGTCATTGAAAGTTGGCATACAGGTACAGCAGGCGGTGAAGAAGGCAAATGGTATGTTGGCCTTCATAGCTAGGGGATTTGAATATAGGAGCAGCGAGGTCTTACTGCAGTTGTACAGGGCCTTAGTGAGGCCTCACCTGGAATATTGCGTTCAGTTTTGGTCTCCTAATCTGAGGAAGGACATTTTTGCTATTGAGGGAGTGCAGCGAAGGTTCACCAGACTGATTCCCGGGATGGCAGGACTGATATATGACGAGAGACTGGATCAACTCGGCCTTTATACATTGGAGTTTAGAAGGATGAGAGGGGATCTCATCGAAACATATAAGATTCTGACGGGACGGGACAGGTTAGATGCAGGAAGACTGTTCCCAATGTTGGGGAAGTCCAGAACCAGGGGACACAGTCTTAGGATAAGGGGTAGGCCATTTAGGACTGAGATGAGGAGAAACTTCTTCACTCAGAGAGTTGTTAACCTGTGGAATTCCCTGCCGCAGAAAGTTGTTGAGGCCAGTTTGTAAGATATAGATGTGGCCCTTAAGGCTAATGGGATCAAGGGATATGGAGAGAAAGCAGGAAAGGGGTACTGAAGTTGCATGATCAGCCATGATCATATTGAATGGTGGTGCAGGCTCGAAGGGGTGAATGGCCTACTCCTGCATCTTTTTTCTATGTTTCGATGACTGTTAAGTTGTGACGGAGATGTGGCATTATTTTGGCACAATGCACGGTCATTATTAACTGCATCCCTCAGCTACCTCCATTTACGAGAAGCATTCCCTTATGAGCTGCCCACGAATAGCCCTGCACCACCAATATTGGCAGGCTGCCTCCTTCTTGGATACTGCTGGTCCTCTTCATGCTGCTGAATATTCAGGGCATTGCCAGGCTCCTGCTCCTCTTCCTTCTCTGCCTTCCCATCGTCCTCATCCTGAGTTGGGCCTGCGATCCCCATTGATCATGTTGTGTACATGCAGCACACCTCATTGAATAGTGAGACCTGTAAGAGGAGAGTATTGAAGGCTACCTCCAGAGCATTCCAGGCATCAGAATCGATGCTTCAGCACCTATTGTCTGCTCTCTGATGTTGCGGGTGGTGGCATGGCTCTCACTGTAGTGTTCCTCCGGCTCTATGGTGGGGTTGCAGATTGAGATCATTAGCCAGGTGTCCAGGCCATATCCCTTGTCACCGAGCAGCCAACCTCAGCCTTGCCTTGCGGGCTGAAACAGTTGAGGCACAGTGCTCTCCTGCAGGATAAAGGCATCATGTGCGCTTCCAGGACAGCGAGCATTGACTGCGAGGATGCGCTGCATGTGATCACACACCAACTGCACATTTAGGGAGTGGCATCCCTTTCTGTTTCTGAAGACCTCTGCATCCTGGAATGGTGCTTGCAAGGCCACATGCGTGCAATGAGTTGCTCCTTGCACCCTTGGGAAGCCCGCTATCCTGGCAAACCCACACGTGCACTCATCTTCTTGCTCCCTGGTCCTCTGAAAAATAATGAAGTTCATTCTACGTGTGTACAGTGCCTGTGTGACGTCGCAGATGGAGCGATGTGCTGTGAATGATCAGATGCTGCATTTGTCCCCTGATTCAGCCTGGAAGGAGCCGCAGGAAAAGGTGAGTGCCACCGTGACTTTCACTGTGATGGACAACGCAGTCTTGGTGCCGATGTGAGGCTGCAGGTCTGCCCACAGGAGATGGCATATCTCTGTAACTACCTGCTTTCAGAAGCGCAGCCTTCTGACACATTGCTCCTTGTACAGGTCCAGGTATGAGCATTGCCGCTGGTGAAGCCTTGGGAGTATGGCCTCCTGCACAGACGTCAATGGGCTTTGCTTCGGCCGCCGACATGCCAACAGCCCTTCTCTATTGACACCGTCTTGCTAGAGCATGTCCAATGCGATGCTGGCAACATAATGATGCATCCATCAAAGTTTAGCAAATTACTTTTTCTAACGCTGACCTATTATGTCTGTCTGTCGTTGCAAACTCAGAGGCTCACGCACCATGCTGTGTGTAAATGTTGCACTGACTGTGACCTCAAAGGGAAGCGCTTCCTCATCCCTTTAAGTAGCCACCATTTAATGCCTCTGGAAGGCTGTACCGACTGCTTTTTCAGACATGGTTATTGGGGCTGCTCAATGAGGTGGCTGCACCTAACTTACTGAACTGGGGTGCGGGCGTTGCACAAGGACTGGCGTCATGGTCGGAGTGATCGTCAGCAGCAAGGCGCTAATGGTTTGCACCCCAAGTGAGCCTCGAATGAATTTTCTGTCGGGGCGCTAAAAGCTGCACACCTGGTCGCTAAGCTCTAACACTCGCATTAATGCTTCCTCTGGCCGCTAGCTGAGGCTATAGACAACCAAAAATCCAGCCCACTGTTCCTCAGTGAAATTGATGTAGGAGAACTGCTGCCGGAATAACTGAGGAGCGTAAGGGTTGAGAGCCCTGTTGGTACTCCTACCGCTAGCCACATTTTGCAGTTTTTCTCTGTACCTCTGTTGCCTCTGACAGTGACGCTGAAGAGTGAGGTCCAGTGCCAGCACAGCCCCCATGCAACGATATAAATGTTGGACTTTCATATCTGCCCTCAATGAAAGTCATGAATCTTTGTGAGCCAGAACACTTCTTCAACTGCAAATCGCTCAAATCGATCAAAACGCCTGTCTACCTATGTGAAACTAAGAAGGAACCATTATTGGCCGGCTAAAAGTAAACTGGATGCTGGACCCTTTAAATAGCGCTCCTCCAGCTGACATCTGACTAAAACCTGACTGCTGCAGCTATCATTGTTAGCGCCAGGCGCACAACTAAGGGACAAGAGCCAATTTTTATTCCGGGGTGCTGCGCACGCTGATGATATCAGCAACGCCAGGTGAAGCATCTTACTGCCGCCGCAAAATTCTCACCAAATGTAGCGGGAGGCGTTGTTCTTGCCACGCCCGGTCTCAAACTCATTTGCAGCCCATTAATAGGAGGCGCAAAGTAGCCCAATTGCTCCCCCTCAGTCTCCAACTCTTCCTTTGTGTGTTAGAAAATTCTGCTGGAGGTGGGGTGCATTCTTTGCATCCGCTCCTTCTTCAGTGTGGACATCACTGACAGACAATTGGTGGTATGACATTATTCCCCATAATTTTAGGATGTGAAGGCCTTGAAGAGGGTGCAGAAAAAATTTACGAGAATGGTTCCAGGGATGAGGGACTTCAGTTACGTTGATAGACTGGAGAAGCTGGGGCTGTTCTCCTTCGAGCAGAGAAGGTTGAGAGGAGATTTGATAGAGGTGCTCAAAATCATGAGGGTCTGGACAGAATAGATAGAGATAAACTATTCCCATTGGTGGAAGGTTCAAGAACCAGAGGACACAGATTTAAGTTGATTGGCAAAAGAACCAAAAGCGACATAAAAAAAAAACATTTTACACAGCAAGTGGTTAGGATCTGGAATGCACTGCCTGAAAGAGTGGTGGAGGCAGATTCAATCTCTGCTTTAAAAAGGGAGTTCGATAATTACCTGAAAGAAAAATATTTATAGGGCTACAGGGAAAGTGCGGGGGAGTGGTACTAGCTAAGGTGCTCTTGCAAAGAGCTGGCACAGGCTCGATGGGCCAAATGGCATTCTTCTGTGCTGTAACCATTCTATGATTCTATGATTCTATTCATTTTTGCCAATTCCACCTCCTTTCCTCCCAAAACTTAGACCCCTGCATGAAGCATGAAGTGCATTTCAGCACCTGATCCTGGTGGGAGTGAGGCCAACAAAATACACAAAAGACATTTCCGCTACTGCAGTCAATAATAGAGTGATCAATTGTCATTTGGTAAGTGGCAAATTGAAATATTTTTGTTGGAAGTTTGGCAGTACAGCCAGCCCACGCAGACTGTGGTACGGTGCAGCAGTGAAATCCCTCCCCTCCTGAGGGGCCTCAGTACCACAAAAAAAGGAATGGGTATCTGCTCAAAATATGCTAATGCCCCTGTCCAAGGGATGTGGGGTGGGGTCAGGAGCGCATCCAAGGGGTGGACGGAAATTCTGATTGGCCCAAGATCTGTCCCAGGAGGCTGTCACATGAATTTATAGGCTGGTACTTGGTATACGAATTACACTCATTCCCAACCATTCTGGATTAAACATTTTCAGGATCTGAAAATTTATTCTGTACAGTTAGTGTTCAAAATGCAGCACTGCTGCCAAAACTAGTTTAAGAAAATTCTTCAAGTAATCTGATTTGTCAGTCTTGTTGTGGTTACAGTTTGTTACTTTTTCTACCTGACTGGTGAATGAAGCTGGTTTTTGATTGGTTTACTTATTGTCAATCAAGTATTTAAGACAATCAGCATTGTTAACTCAATAGATAGCAGTAATGTGAATCAATAATATTTTTTTGCCCTGTGAATATGTGATGTCTTCAAAAGTTGCGACATGTGCTAGATATGAAACGTTTAATTATATAGGTGTAAGAATTACTTGTAACTTATGTCAATCATGCTGCAGTTAAAAAGGTAACTGTGCTTTGCAGGGCTATTTTTATTACAACTAAATATGAGCTGTCAGGGCATGGACACAAGGGGATTTACAAATAATACATCAAAACATGAATACAGCCCTGACACAGTTAAGCTAATTATTTTATAGGGGCCTATGTAGGAATCTGACTATATATATATGCCAAATAGTAATGAGAAAGGACTGGGAATGCTGTTTTCATGATCTGCCAACAACTGAAGGAAATTATAGCCTTTATGGAAATACTTACCTAACTGAAACGCAGTCAACATATGGAATGTATTAGTACCAGAAAGGAATGAACTGAATATGGGTCATGATTTGGCCTGTTTGATGAATTCATTTCCAAGGCAAATATGTTTCTCAAACCATAGTGCCAATTTTTTTTAAGGAAAAGTTGAAAGAAAAAGTTTTACTGATAAGATTATTGCAAATGAACTTAGCATTAACATATTGCCAGTGCATGCTTCCATTTTTCAGAGTCCAATACTTTTCTGTACCCATTTAACTTAGGAGTACCAAGGAGTTTCAGATATATTTACAGTGACTAAACCTATTTTGGTAGAAGTGACATTTTTTACATCTGATCGCCGTACTTTAGGACCTAAAGGATGGAGGTTAACTGAAAATTAAGCTGATATCTATTGTCTTGAGACATAAGGGCTGTAATGGATACCTTGGGAGTGAGTTTTATTTGCGTGCAGGGCGCGTCACGGGTCGAAAACGCGATGTTGTGAGCAGCGCTTTGTTCAGTGCGACTTTTAATTAATGGCCAGTCATGTGGCCAATTAAATGGAGCAGTTCTGATGACGTCATTGATGACTCGTTTCCAGCGCCAATATTTAAAGCAGCCTTGCACACCTCTTTTGAAGGTTGATGAAGAAGTGGGCATGGTCATTTCCAGAGATCTGACTACTGTTACAAAGCTAATAAAAGTGTCGCTCATGAATACACAAAGGCAAAGGGCTGCACCAAGATTTAGCGATACATCCTTCGATGTTCTGGTGCAGGTAGTGACAGCACGCAGGGAAACGCTCTTCCCTGCTGTTAGGCACAAAGGACCAGCCAAAGACACCAAAAGAACATAGTTAAAGATCGCAGAGGAGGTCAGAAGCAGGTATATGGTGAGGAGGAACTAGATCCAGTGCAGGAAAAGATTCAACGATCTCATGAAGTCAGGAAAGGTGAGTGCAATGTCATGCTCAACTTCATCCTGATATGCCCATCAACAAATCCCCATCACTCTGCCTTCCCAAGCCTACTCCTGCACATCATTCCTCACACCAACCTACCTTGCAGGTCCACCTATCCTTCTCTGACTATGTCCTTACTCACATCCCCATCTGACTTAACACTGTTAACACTCACCCTCATCGTAATACGATCATAGCAAGTAACACCACAGAAGGCGGCCATTTGGCAATGTCATGCCACTTCCTCATAGTCACCCTCGACAGATGTAACCCATCTATTCCTTACACTCATTTCATCATTCTCAATCAAAATTCTCTTCTTTCACTCCTTGCAGGAGAAGAGAGTCAAAATAATAGGGAGAGGCAGAGAACCAGAGGTGGCCCTCCAATATTCATTTAATTGACTCCTACAGAGGAGGGGCCCTGGAGATATCTTGAGTTGCAGGGCTGGTGGTGATGGGAGATGGAGGGAGGGGGACCTCCCAGCAACCTGGTTGCAGAATTATATCTCATACAGCCACATGACATACAGCAGTCACTCATATGGTGACTGATGTCATCATGTGCATTATGGTAACATTACCCATTCTTAATATAGCACTTCTAAATCATCTCTTTGCTCTCCCAAAGGTCCAACCAGTGCCCCACACTGTCCAGCCAGAGGAGAAAGACGACTCCTCAGAGGAAGCTCCAGCCTTTGAGGGAGCAGCTTCAGCAGACCCAAACGCACCCAGCATCAGTACAGATGCGCACACCTCGATGGGTCCTGTGTGAGATAGAGTAGTGTTGTCACCTGGTGTCTCACACTTCACAAGTGAGCAAGAGCAAATGGTGGAGACAGGGACAGCAGTGGAGAGTCCTTACCGGAGGGCGCAGGGTGCTCCAAGCTCTGCTCAGGTGCAAGCAGAAGCTGAGCCTCGGGGCCATCAAGAAAGAGGGTGATCTTGGAGGGGCAGCAACAATTGCATAAGGCTCTGGCAGCTTTAGCAGCCACAATGTCAGCAAATGTGCATAGAATGGAGGAGTCCAACTCAAACAGCAGCACTACCATCTCACAGGTGATCGCAACGATATGCTATTCCATGGAAAGGATGGCCACCTGCAGGAGCAGCAAATACAGATGGCAGATGCTCATAGGCCTCCTCTCAAGGAGGGATATAAACATAGACTTGAGCCTTCATCGCCCCTCTGCTATGCAGCAAAGTGTTTTCCAGATCCTTACTCACAGGGAAGCGCGGGTGGCCCATGAGAGGGATGATGGTGAGAGAAGACATGAAAGTAGGGGCTCTTCTCAAAGTGCTTCCACTTCTCCCCCATTGCCTCCTCCTCAGTCAGAGGCCCACATGCTGCCTCGGATCCCAATGGCCGAGTCTTCTCCTGCACAGTCGCAGGGGGAACAGTCTTTTGCGGGGCCCCAGGCTCCAAGACCCAAGAACATCTGGCAAATATGTCTAACCAGTCACAGCAGGGAAGTGAGGAGCCTGCCTCTACCTCTCCTGCAGCTGCAGGGGTTGTACCTCGTAGAAGCACTCGGAAAAGAAAAAAGACATAAAAGTAGATGCACAAGGGTATGCACATGAGTGTATGAACAAATGTTAGTGTGCCATTTCAGAGGTCAGCCCGGGCCTCCCAGGCAGCAATGTGCAACACTGCTGGTGCCATCTCCTCCTCATTTTCCACGTGCTCATCCTCCTCTTCTGCCTCTGAAGAGGTAGTGCGCTGTGTGCCTTGCTCCTACATAAGAACATAAAAACATAAGAAATAGGAACAGGAGTAGGCCATATGGCCCCTCGAGCCTGCCTCACCATTTAATATGATCATGGCTGATCCAATTCTGGACTCAGGTCCACTTCCCTGCCAGCTCCCCATAACCGCTTATTCCCTTATTGGTTAAGAAACTGTCTATCTCTGTTTTAAATTTATTCAATGACCCAGCTTCCACAGGCAGCGAATTCCACAGATTTACAACCCTCTGAGAGAAGAAATTCCTCCTCATCTCAGTTTTAAATGGGCGGCCCCTTATTCTAAGATCATGCCCTCCAGTTCTAGTCTCCCCCATCAGTGGAAACATCCTCTCTTCATCCACCTTGTCAAGCCCCCTCATAATCTTATACATTTCAATAAGATCACCTCTCATTCTTCTGAATTCCAATGAGTAGAGGCCCAACCTACTCAATCTTTCCTCATAAATCAACCCCCTCATCTCTGGAATCAACCTAATGAATCTTCTCTAAACTACCTCCAAAGCAAGTATATCCTTTCTTAAATATGGAAACCAAAACTGTACGCAGTACTCCAGGTGTGGCCTCAACAATACCTTGTATAGCTGTAGCAAGACTTCCCTGCTTTTATACTCCATCCCCTTTGCAATAAAGGCCAAGATTCTATTGGCCTTCCTGATCACTTGCTGTACCTGCATACTATCCTTTTGTGTTTCATGTATCAGGACCCTCCTGCAGCTCCAATCCTCGCTGTTGCGCTATGTTGTGCAGCGCGCAGCAAACAACGCTGATTCTGGAGACCCTGGCTGGTGCATATTAAAGGGCTCCTCCAGATCTGTCAAGGTATCTGAAGTGCATTTTCAGCATGCATATTGCTTGCTCTATGACACATCTGATGGACATGTGGCTCTCATTATAATGCTCCTCGGCCTCAGTACTTGGCATCCTCAAGGGTTTCATGAGCCACATCTTCAGTGGATAAATCTGATCTCCAAGCAGCCAGCCGGTCAGTCTGTTTGGAGGTGCGAAGAGTTGAGAGAGGATGTGATTTCCCCCCTACCCCGTCATCTCCCTTGCATAGCAACACATGTAGAGGTTCTAGCAAGGTGCTTAACCCGGGTAGAAAATGACCAAAATAGTTGAGGAGTCCCAGGAACGACCGCAGCTCCGTCACTTTCTGTGGTCATGGCGTGTTCTTGATGGCCTCCGTCTTGGCATCGGTGGGTCTGATGCCATCTGCCGCAATTCTTCTCCCTAAGAACACGACCTCTGGCACCAGGAAAACACACTTCGAGAGTTTCAACCTGACTCCCACACGAACTAGCCGACTTAGAACCTCTTCCAGGTTCTGCAAGTGTTCGATGGTGTCCTGACCTGTGACCAGAATGTCGTCCTGGAAAACCACAGTGCACGGAACCGACTTTAGCAGACTATCCATGTTCCTTTGAAAAATAGCTGCGGCTGATCGAATCCCAAATGGGCATCTATTGTAGATGAACAGACCTTTGTGCGTGTTGATGCAGGTGAGGCCTTTCGAAGATTCTGCAAGCTCCTGCATCATGTAGACCGAGGTCAAGTCCAACTTGGTGAATGTCTTTCCTCCTGCCAGCGTTGCAAATAGGTCGTCTGCCTTGGATAGCAGGTGCTGGTCCTGCAGTGAAAAACGGTTAACCATTACTTTATAGACCCCGCAAATTCTGACCTTGAGAACCGGAACAATCGGACTGGCCCACTCGTTGAACTCCACCGGCACGATGATGCACT
Organism: Pristiophorus japonicus; assembly: GCF_044704955.1. Classification (NCBI taxonomy): domain Eukaryota; kingdom Metazoa; phylum Chordata; class Chondrichthyes; family Pristiophoridae; genus Pristiophorus; species Pristiophorus japonicus. The sequence continues at coordinate 166,151,852 of NC_091981.1, read as the reverse complement.
CTCATTGCAGCCTGTCGAGCTCGATCTCCACTTTCTCTTGCATCATATATGGCACTTGTGCCTCCTCGGTTTGAGTTTCTAGTTCAGTTTGATCCACCATGGATCAGTCTTCCTCTGCAACGTGGCCGTTTGCAGGGTTTGCAGCTCGTCTGCACATTCACTGGAGGTGTCCCATTGTTCCATAGCCTTTGCACGCATAGTATTTGAAGCGGCATTAATGGGCTCAATGATCACCTCCACAGCACCAACAAGGTGTTAACTGCCTCGCATTAACCCTTGATGGCGGACTTTGAGTCATCTGAGGTCATGCAGCTGCAGGCGTGTATGTTCTGCCATATGCATTCCCGCCTGAAAGCGACGTTACTTTGTGTGCAGTACTTGCCAAAACATCTTTATGCTGTGAGATTTGTTTGGTGTTATCGCTGGTGGACATAAATGCTTGGGTTATCGTTATGGCTTTGCTCAGGTTCGGTGTTTCAACAGTCAATAGTTTGCGAAGGATAACCTCATGGTCAATGCCAAGCACCACCAAACAGTAGTAGTGAGGTTGGGGACAGCATCAAACAAGAAATTATGGATGTGTACAATGAAGGTGCAGCAGTTATCATGGGTGACTTTAATCTACATATTGATTGGGCTAACCAAACTGGTAGCTGTTGTGTTCCTAACACAGATGAGAATGTACACAGGGAGGTTAAAGTAACAGTGACCTCAGTCTTTATTAAGAAACTCCATAGTGAGTAACAGGCCTTAAGGGCCGGCTTATATACAGTGCTCCAAAGGGATGCTGGGATCCCTTGGGACTCCAACAGATCCGCCCTCTGGTGTCGGTAGAATGCTGGTTACATAGGGTTGCATACATAACAAGAATATTTGGAAAGGTGGAGTGCATTTCTATTCTTGATAAAAGTAGATTTATTTTTACTATTTAACATTCTGTAAGAAAAGATCATCTATGTTTGGCTAGTCTGCTTTAAAGGTTATTTTCTGGACTGCCTGATGGCTCAGCAAGTTTATTCAGTGAATAGCTGAGCTCTACGAATCAGGAACATTCCTAGTTTATGGTGAGTTAGCCAATCTCTATGTGGCGGTAGGGCACTAAAATTGGCAAAGGTTCCCACAGACACTCTTAGGCTTGGCTGTGATAGAACTAACTGTAATGCACCATGAAAAATGGCACCATGTTACAACGGCACCACATTACAATGGCACCGTGGAACAATGGCATCATGAGAAATGGCACCAGGTTACAATGGGCCAAGAGCTGGAAAGGGGATTCGGCTGGATAGCTCTTTGTCGGCTGGCGTGGACACGGTGGGCCAAAATGACCACCTTCCGTGCTGTAAATTTCTGTGGTTCCATGAATGGCACTATGGGCATTGGCAGCATAGATAATGGTTCTATGAGCAATGTGTCCATATTACAATGCATCATGTACATTAACACTATGATACAATGGCACCATAAGCAATGGCACCACGAGAGGTCGTGAGTTCCGAGAGGTCGGGAGAGCTGAGGAGCAGGAGGCCCAAAGGTCGGTGAGGATTTCAATTCTAAAGAGTCGGGAGGTCGGTGAGTCGGGATGTCGGTGAGTCAGTAAAGCCTTGAGGTTGGCGAGTCGGGAGATCGGCGAGTCGGTAAGGCCCTGAGGTTGGTGAGTCGGGAGGTCGGTGAGTCAGTAAAGCCTTGAGGTCGGCGAGTCGGGAGATCGGCGAGTCGGTAAGGTCCTGAGGTTGGTGAGTCAGTAAAGCCTTGAGGTCGGTGAGTCGGAAGATCGGCAAGTCGGTAAGGCCCTGAGGTCGGTGAGTTGGGAGGTCGACAAGTCGGTAAGGCCCTGAGGTCGGCGAGTCGGTAAGGACCTGAGGTCGGTGAGTCAGGAGGTCAGCGAACAGATAGGCCCTGTGAGGTCGGCGAGTCGGGATTTCGGGGACCGGGAGTTCGGAGGCCTCGGAGGTCAGTGAGGTGAGTTGGTAAGTAGCTCTCTTTTCTCTACTTCTTTTAGGTTGGGAGTTCGGAGGCCGAGATGTCGGGAGGCCACAGAGGTCAGTGAGTTCGGGAGGCCACTGAGGTTGGTGAAGTGAGTTGGTAAGTAGCTCTCTCTTCTCTATTTCTTATTAAGTAGATTTTAAACTATATAAGGCTGACGAGAGGGATGGCAGTGCAGCTCAGTCCCGTGGAGTGCACATCCTGCAGCATGTGGGAAGTCCTGGACGCTTTGCACAGCCTAGACAACCAAGTGTGCAGGAGGTGTCTCCAGCTTCAACTGCTCGAGCTCCGTGTTTCGGAGCTGGAGCACCGGGTGGAATCAATAAGGTGCATCCGCGAAGCTGAGAACTACATGGATAGCATGTTTCAGGAGATGGTCCCCCCGCAGTTTAAAGGCGTGTAAGTAGAGAGAAAGTGGGTGACCACCAGACATAGTAAGGGTGCTAGGCAGGTAGTGCAGGAGTCCCTCCGTGAGTCCATCTCTCTTTCAAACCAATATTCACTTCTGAGTATCGGTAAGGACGATGATGCCTCTGGGGAGTGCAGCCAGAGCCAATTCCAAGGCACCACGGGTGGCTCAGCTGCACAGGGGGGACGGACAAAGAACAAAAGAGCTCTAGTGATAGGGGATTCTATAGTTAGGGGAACAGACAGGCCTTTCTGTGGCTGTAGACGTGACTCCCGAATGGTTTTGTGCCTCCCTGATGCCAGGGTCAAGGATGTCATAGAGTGGACGCAGGGCATCCTGGGGGGGTGGGGGAGAATAAACAGCTAGAGGCCGTGGTCCATATTGGAACCAATGACATAGGTAAAATAAGGGATGAGGTCCTACAGGAAGAATTCAGGGAGCTAGGAAGAAAATTATAGGGCAAGACCTCAAAGATAGTAATCTCCGGGTTACTTCCGGTGCCACATGCTAATGAGTATAAGAATAGAAGGATAGAGAGGATGAACACGTGGCTGGAAAGTTGGTGTAGGAGGGAGGGCTTTAAATTCTTGAGGCATTGGGATCGCTTCTGGGCGAGATGGGACCTGTACAAACCGGACGGGTTGCACCTCAACAGCGCCGGGACCAATGTCCTCGCGGGGAGCTTTGCTAGTGCTGTTGGGGAGAGTTTAAACTAGCTTGGCAGGGAAATGGGAACCTGAGAACTAATTCAAAAGAGAAGGAAGTAAAGCTGAAATTGGATAGCAAGGATCTAGAAAGCAAATCTTTAAGACAGAGGAAACGGCTTAGTATGTAGTAAGCAAGGAGGTCTTCCTGTGCTAAATGGTACCACCGATATAGGTAAAAAACGGGATGAGGTTCTACAAGATGAATTTAGAGAGCTTGGAGCTAAATTAAAAAGTAGGACCTCAAAAGTAGTAAACTCAGGATTGCTACCAGTGCCACGTGCTAGTCAGAGTAGGAATCTCAGGATAGCTCAGATGAATACGTTGCTTGAGGAGTGGTGCAGAAGGAAGGGATTCAAATTCCTGGGACATTGGAACCGGTTCTGGGGGAGGTGGGACTAATACAAACCGGACGATCTGCACCTGGGCAGGACTGGAACCAATGTCCTAGGGGGAGTGTTTGCGAGTGCTGTTGGGGAGGGGTTAAACTAATATGGCAGGGGGATGGGAACCTATGCAGGGAGACAGAGGGAAGTAGAATGGGGGCAGAAGCAAAAGATAGAAAGAAGAAAAGTAAAAGTGGAGGGCAGAGAAACCCTTGGCAAAAATCAAAAAGGGCCACATTGCAGCAAAATTCTAAAGGGGCAAAGGGTGTTAAAAAGACAAGCCTGAAGGCTCTCTGCCTCACTGCGAGGAGTTTTCGAAATAAGGTGGATGAATTAGCAGTTAATGAATATGATGTAATTGGCATCACGGAGACATGGCTCCAGGGTGACCAAGGCTGGGAACTCAACATCCAGCGGTATTCAACATTTAGGAAGGATAGACAGAAAGGAAAAGGAGGTGGGGTGACATTGCTGGTTAAAGAGGAAATTAATGCAATAGTAAGGAAGGACATTAGTATGGATGATGTGGAATCTGTATGGGTGGAGCTACGGAATACCAAAGGGCAGAAAACGCTAGTGGGAGTTGTATACAGACCACCAAACAGTAGTAGTGAGGTTGGGGACAGCATCAAACAAGAAATTATGGATGTGTACAATAAAGGTACAGCAGTTATCATGGGCAACTTTAATCTACATATTGATTGGGCTAACCAAATTGGTAGCAGTTGTGTTCCTAACACAGATGAGACTGTACACAGGAAGGTTAAAGTAACAGTAACCTCAGTCTTTATTAAGACACACCAGAGTGAGTAACAGGCCTGAGGGGCTGGCTTATATACAGTGCTCCCAAGGGATGCTGGGATCCCTTGGGACTTCAGGGGGTGCGCTCCCTGGTGGCGGAACATGGGAGTGCATGCTTTACTGATACACAACATCACTCCCCGCCAAAGTCAAAGTGAAAACTATTTACAAGGTGAGGCGGTCGGGAGCCTTTCTTTCCCTGGTGGACCGCCTCGGTACAAATGGCTGTTCTGGTGTGTTGGCTGTGCCCTCGCTGGGCTGGCGTGTTGTTGGCACTGCAGGGCTGCTGGGTGAGCCTGGCCTTGCTGGGCTGTTGGGCGTGATGGGTTCGATTTCCTGGTCCGGCGTGGTGTTGTTGATCCTTTGGGTGTGTGTTGCGGGCTCGAGAAAGGTGGTGTCTGCTGTGGGTTGTTCAGGGCAGTCTGTGAACCGCAGCCTCGTTTGGTCCAGGTGCTTTCTGCAAATTTGTCCACTCTCTAGTTTGACTAAAAACATCCTATTCCCTTCTTTAGCTATCACCGTGCCCGCGATCCACTTGGGACCATGTCCATAGTTTAGCACATACACAGGGTCATTCAGATCAATTTCCCATGACACAGTGGCGAGACCATCGTTTAAATTTTGTTGCTGCTGCCTACTCTCGACCTGATCGTGCAGGTTGGGGTGAACCAGCGAGAGTCTGGTTTTAAGTGTCCTTTTCATGAGTAGCTCAGCTGGGGGCACCCCTGTGAGCGAGTGGGGTCTTGTGCGGTAGCTGAGCAGTACTCAGGACAGGCGGGTTTGGAGTGAGCCTTCTGTGACTCGTTTGAGACTCTGTTTGATGGTTTGTACTGTCCGCTCTGCCTGCCCATTGAAGGCTGGTTTAAATGGGGCCGAGTGACATGTTTGATCCCATTGTGGGTCATGAATTTTTTTAATTCGGCACTGTTGATAAATGGCCTGTTGTCACTCACCAGTATGTCAGGCAGGCTGTGGGTGGCAAACATGGCCCTCAGGCTTTCAATGGTGGCGGTGGCGGTGCTTCCCGACATTATTGCACATTCAATCCATTTTGAAAAAGCATCCACCACCACCAGGAACATTTTACCAAGAAACAGGCCCACATAGTCATCATGGATCCTCGATCATGGTCTGGAGGGCCAGGACCACAAACTTAGTGGTGCCTCTCTGGGCGCGTTGCTCAACTGAGCATACATGCTGCAATGCCGTACACAGGACTCTAAGTCAGAGTTGATACCGGGCCACCACACGTGGGATCTGGCTATCGCTTTCATCATTACTATACCCAGGTGTGTGTTGTGGAGATCCGAGATGAACTTCTCCCTGCCCTTTTTGGGAGCACTATGCGGTTACCCCACAACAGGCAGTCTGCCTGAATGGACAGCTCGTACTTTCGCCACTGGAACGGCTTGATTAGCTCTTGCATTTCAACGGGGATGTTGGCCCAGCTCCCATGCAGTAAACAGTTTTTTACTTGGGACAGCAGAGGATCTTGGCTGGTCCAAGTCCTAATCTGGTGGGCCGTGACAGGTGATTTATCATTTTTAAACACTTCCATGACCATCAACAAGTCTGCGGGCTGCGCCATCATCAACAAGTTTGCAGACTGTGTCATTTCCATCCCCATGGTGGGCAATGGTAGCCAACTGAGAGCATCCGCACAGTTCTCGGTGCCTGGCCTGTGGCAGATGGTATAGTTCTATGCTGATAGCGCGAGTGCCCACCTTTGTATGTGGGCTGAGGCATTAGTATTTTTCCCCTTGTTTTCAGTGAACAGGCATATGAGGGACTTGTGATCGGTTTCCAGCTCAAATTTGAGGCCAAACAGGTACTGATGCATTTTCTTTACCCCGAACACACACGCTAATGCCTCTTTTTCAATCATGCTGTTGGCCCTCTTGGCCTTAGACAAGCTCCTGGAAGCGTAGGCGACAGGTTGCAACTTCCCCGCATCATTAGCTTGTTGTAATACACACCCGACTTGGTACGACGATGCATCACATGCTAGCACGAGTTTTTTTACACTACAATACAAGCAGCTTGTTGGAGCATAAAATGTTTCTGGCTTTCTCAAAAGCAATTACTTGTTTTTTCTCCCATACCCAGTTCTCACCTTTACGCAATAACACATGTAGGGGCTCGAAGAGGGTGCTTAACCTCGGTAGGAAGTTACCAACATAGTTGAGGAGTCCCAGGAACGACCACAGCTCTGTGATGTTCTGTGGCCTGGGCACATTCCTGATAGCCTCTGTGACCAATATGTCGTCCTGAAAAACCAAGGTGCATGGTACCGACTTGAGTAGATTCTCCATGTTTCTCTGGAAGATCGCTGCAGCCGACCGAATTCCAAACGAGCATCTGTTGTAGATGAACAGTACCTTGTGCGTGTTGATGCAGGTAAGGCCCTTCGAAGACTTCTCCAGCTCCTGCGTCATGTAGGCCGAAGTCAGGTCGAGCTTGGTGAACGTCTTGCCTCCTGCCAGTGTAGCAAATAGGTCGTATGCTTTAGGTAGCGGGTATTGGTCCTGTAGCGAGAAACGATTAATAGTTATTTGATAATCGCCGCAAATCCTGACCGTGCCATCACTTTTGAGTACTGGAACAATCGGGCTGGCCCACTCACTGAATTCCACTTGGGAGATGATGCCCTCGCATTGCAGCCTGTCCAGCTTGATTTCAACTCTCTCCCTCATCATGTGAGGTACCGCTCGCGCCTTGTGGTAAATGGGTCGTGTCTCTGGGACCAAGTGGATCCGCACCTTTGCCACGGAAACATTTCCAATACCTGGCTCAAAAAGGGAAGGAAATTTGTTAAGAACCTGGGTACATGAGGCCTCATCGACATGTGATAGCACTCGGATGTCATCCCAGGCCCAGCCAGCTCCTTCCAAGCAGTGTGGGGCCATTGCCCGGGATAATCCAGAGTGGCAGTTCATGCACCATGCCCTCATAGGTGACCTTGACCATGGCGCTGCCCAGGACAGTGATACGCTCTTTGGTGTACATTTTCAGTTTCGTGTGGATGGGGCTCAGGGCTGGTCTGAATGCCTTGTTGCACTACAGTCTCTCAAATATCTTTTTACTCATGATGGATTGGCTAGTGCCAGTGTCCAGTCCCATGGCTATGGGTAAGCCATTCAATTTTATGTTTAGCATTATAGGTGGACATTTCGTCGAAAATGTGTGCACCCCATGTACTTCATCCTCTGCCTCCTCTCTCTGAGGCTCGAAATTGCTTTGGTCCACTATGGACCAATCTTCCTCTGCCACGTGGTTGTTAGCAGGTTTTGCAGAGCTTGCAGCTCATCTGCAAGCTCGTTGGAGGTGCCCCATTGTTCCACAGCTCTTGCAAACATACCCTTTTGAAACGGCATTAATACTCTGAATGGAAGCCTCCACAACGCCAACAAGGTGTGAATTGCCTTGCATTCATCCTTTGTTGCAGACTCTGAGTCATCTGGGTCACCTGAGGCCTGCTGGCAGTTGCAGACTCGTGGTTTCTGCCCTGTACATTTCTGCTCGCAAACACAGTTCCAGTTAATTTATGAACATTGCTAGCACTTGTGTGCTGAGAGATTTGTTTGGTGTTATCACTGGTAGACATAAACACCTGTGCTATCGCAATGGCCTTACTGAGGGTCGGTGTCTCTACAGTCAAAAGTTTTCATAGGATGGTCTCGTGGCCAATGCCCAGTACAAAAAAGTCTCTGAGCATTTGCTCCAGGTAGCCATCAAACTCACATTGTCCTGCAAGTCGCCTTAGCTCGGCGACGTAGCTCACCACTTCCTGACCTTCAGATCGCTGTTACATGTAGAACCATTACCTCGTCATCAGCACGCTCTCCCTTGGCTCCTAAACCAGTGTACACAGCTCCTCATATGACTTATCTGTTTCACCGGAGCCAGAAGATTCTTCATGAGGCTGTAGGTCAGTACCCCGCAGACCGTGAGGAGGACCGCTCTCCTTTTTGCAGCGATTCCTTCTCCGTCCAGCTCGTTGGCTACAAAGTACTGGTCTAACCATTCAACATAGGCTTCCCAGCCCTCACCCTCCGAGAACTTTTCCAGGATGCCCACAGTTTTCTGCATCTTTGCGTTGGATTCGTGTACTCGTTGCCAGTTGTTGTGTTCCTAACAGAGATGAGACTGCACACAGGGAGGTTAAAGTTACAGTGACCTCAGTCTTTATTAAGACTTCAGGGGATGCGCTCCCTCGTGGCAAAACATGCTTTACAAATACACAATAGTAGCAATGCGGTGAAGGAAATTTCCTGGAGTGTATTAGGGATGGTTTTCTCGACCAGTATGTCGAGAAACCAACTTGAGAGCTGGTCACCCTAGACTGGGTGATGTGTAATGAGAAAGGACTAATTAACAACCTTGTTGTGCAAGGCCCCTTGGGGAAGAGTGACCATAATATGGTAGAATTCTTTATTAAGATGGAGAGTGACATAGTGAATTTGGAGACTAGGGTCCTGAACCTAAGGAAAGGTAACTTTGATGGTATGAGACGTGAAATGGCTAGAATAGACTGGCGAGTGATACTTAAAGTGTTGACGGTGGATAGGCAATGGCAAACATTTAAAGATCACATGGATGAACTTCAACAATTGTACATCCCTGTCTGGAGTAAAAATAAAATGGGGAAGGTGGCTCAATTGTGGCTAACAAGGAAAATTAAGGATAGTGTTAAATCCAAGGAAGAGGCTTATAAATTGGCCAGAAAAAGCAGCAAACCTGAGGACTGGGAGAATTTTGTAATACAGCAGAGGAGGACAAAGGCTTTAATTAGGAGGGGGAAAATAGAGTATGAGAGGAAGCTTGCTGCGAACATAAAAACTGACTGCAAAAGCTTCCATAGATATGTGAAGAGAAAAAGATTAGTGAAAATAAACGTAGCTCCTTGCAATCAGATTCAGATGAATTTATAATGGGGAACAAAGAAATGGCAGACCAGTTAAACAAATACTTTGGTTCTGTCTTCACTAGGTGGGAAATTGTGTTAGGGAAATTGATAGGATTGAAGGCCGATAAATCCCCGGGGCCTGATAGTCTGCATCCCAGAGTACTTAAGGAAGTAGGCCTAGAAATAGTGGATGCATTGGAGATCATTTTCCAACAGTCTATCGACTCTGGATCGGTTCCTATGGACTGGAGGGTAGCTAATGTAACACTCTTTTTAAGAAAGGAGGGAGAGAGAAAATGGGTAATTATAGACTGATTAGCCTGCCATCAGTCGTGGGGAAAATGTTGGAATCAATTAATAAAAGTGAAATAGCAGCACATTTGGAAAGCAGGGACATGGATTTATGAAAAGGAAATCCTGCTTGACAAATCTTCTAGAATTTTTTGAGGATGTAACTAGTAGAGTGGACAAGGGAGAACCAGTGGATGTGGTTTATTTGGACATTCAAAAGGCTTTCGACAAGGTCCCACACAAGAGATTAGTGTGCAAAATTAAAACACACGGTATTGGGGGTAACGTACTGACATGGATCGAGAATTCGTTGGCAGATAGGAAGCAGAGAGTCTGGATAAACTGGTCCTTTTCAGAATGGCAGGCAGTAACTAATGGGTTGCCGCAGGGCTCAGTGCTCGGACCCCAGCTATTTACAATATACATTAATGATTTGGATGAGGGAATTGATTGCAATATCTCCAAATTTGCAGATGACGCTAAGCTGGGTGGCGGTGTGAGCTCTGAGGAGGACACTAAAAGGCTGCAGCGTGACTTGGACAGGTTAGGTGAGTGGGCAAACGCGTGGCAGATGCAGTATAATGTGGATAAATGTGAGGTTATCCATTTGGGGGCAAAAACATGAAGGCAGAATATTATCTGAATGTTGGAAGATTAGGAAAAGGGGAAGTGCAACGAGACTTGGGTGTCATGGTACATCAGTCATTGTAAGTTGGCATGGAGGTACAGCAGGTGGTGAAGAAGGCAAATGGTATGTTGGCCTTCATAACTAGGGGATTTAAGTATAGGAGCAGGGAAGTCTTATAGCAGTTGTACAGGGCTTTAGTGAGGCCTCACCTGGAATATCGTGTTCAGTTTTGGTCTCCAAATCTGAGGAAGGACATTGTTGCTATTGAGAGAGTGCAGCGAAGGTTTACCAGACTGATTCCCGGGATGGCAGGACTGACGTATGAGGAGAGGCTGGATCGACTAGGTCTCTATTCACTGGAGTTTAGAAGGATGAGATGGGATCTCATAGAAACATATAAAATTCTGACGGGATTGGACAGGTTAGATGCAGGAAGACTGTTCCCGACATTGGGGAAGTCCAGAACCAGGGTTCACAGTCTAAGGATAAGGGGTAGGCCATTTAGGACTGAGATGAGGAGAAACTTCTTCACTCAGAGAGTTGTTAACCTGTGGAATTCCCTACCGCTGAGAGTTGTTGATGTCAGTTCATTGGATATATTCAAGAGGGAGTTAGGTATGGCCCTTATGGCTAAAGGGATCAAGCGGTATGGAGAGAAAGCAGGTAAGGGTACTGAGGTGAATGATCAGCCATGATCTTATTGAATGGTGGTGCAGGCTCGAAAGGCCGAATGGCCTACTCCTGCACCTATTTTCTATGTTCCTATGTTTCTATGTATATACTTTAATGCAAGGAGTATAGCCAATAAGGTGGATGAGTTAAGTGCACAGGTAGACACTTGGGAGTATGACATTATAGCCATTACAGAAACATGGCTGAGAGAGGAGCAGGTTTGGCAGATCAATATTCCTGGCTACAGGATTTTTAGACAAGATAGAGAGGGGGGTAAAAAGCGGGGGTGGGGGTGGGGTTTGCGGTACTGATTAAAGAAAATATTACAGCGCTGAGGTTGGATGATATATTAGAGGGATCATTAAATGAGGTCATATGGGTCGAATTGAAAAATAAAAAAGGGCCAATCACACTGCTAGGCTTGTATTATAGACCCCCAAATAGTGGGAGGGAGAGAGAGGAGCAAATATATAGGCAAATTGCTGTGAAGTCCAAAAACCACAGGGTGGTAATAGTAGGGGGTTTTAACTATCCAAATATTGAGCCCAAGTTTCGGGCCGCGCCTAGAACAGCGCAGCCACGACCTGGATGCCCGTTTTTTGCGCCACAAAGTGCGCCTAAAAAAAACTTCCAGATTCGCCGGCTCCCTGCTGGTCCTCTTGAGCCGGGCATGGCGCAGCAGGAGTTGTAGGGGGCAGAGCTACATCCCTGCGCTGAAAACAGTGCCGGGACCTCTACACATGCGCGCTACAGTGGGCGTGCATGTGCAGTAGCTTCAGGTGCCCAAAACTGTGTGGGAGGGGCCCGAAGCATGCAGCCCCTAGCCCTGGCCGAATGGTCTCACTGGAGCTGCGGCATAAGGCTGCCTCCCACGCCCAGCTCCTGCTTCCTCCCGACCCGACTCGACTCCCGCTTCCCCCGCCCCCGGACCCGACCCGACCCGACCCCCCGGACTGGACCCGGCCCGTGCTCCCCCCCACCCCCCACCCGACCTGACCTCCCTCTACCTCCCCCCTGACCTGAACCTCCCTCCCTCCCTCCCACCACCCCTCCGATCCGACCCGCGCTCTCAACTGCCCCCCCCCTCTCCCCGGAACGGACCCGACCCGACCCAACCTGACCTCCCTCCCCCCGCCCACGACACGAACCGACCCGCGCTCCCTCCCTCCCCCCCACTACCCGAACCAACCCAACCTCCATCCTCCCCCCACGCCCCCCCCCCGACCCGACCCGCGCTCCCGACCCCGGACCCGACCCAACCCAACGCCACCTACCTGTATATCTGGTGCTGGGGACGGGCCCTGCCCAAAGTCTTGGGCCCGGTTGGGCCCGGCCCGTTCAGCCTCCCCCTCTCCCGCTTCTCCTTTCCCCCCCTTCTCCTTTCCCCCCCTTCTCCTTCCCCTCCCTCCTCCCCCTTCTCCTTTCCCCCCTCCCCCCTTCTCCTTTCCCCCCTTCTCCTTTCCCCCCCTCCTCTCCCATCCCTCCCCCTTCCCTCCCTCCCCCTCTGCCTCCCTCCCTCCCCTCCCCTTGCCCCCCCTTTCCCTCTACCCCCCTCCTCCCCATCCCCTTGCTGTCAGAAACACAGACACTGACAGACAGAGAGTGAGAGACACACACAGACAGACAGACAGAGAGTTAGAGACACTGACAGAGACACACTTCCGGGGGGGGGGGGGGGGGGGGGGGGCATCCCAGCATGCTGTTGGAGGGCTCCCGGTGCTGCAGTCGGTAAGTAGAAAATGTTTTATTTATTGATTTTTTGAAAAAAAACTTATTTCTTATTAATTATTTTTGATTGATTTATTGGTTGATTTATTGATGTTTTTATCATGTATTATTGATGATGGCTCTTTATTTGTCAAACTGATGTGTTTAATGTTTGTAAACTTCCCTTTAAACCCCCCCCCCCCCCCATTCCCTATGCCTGATTTGTAACCTACGCCTGATTTTCTAAAGTGTAGACAAGATTTTTTCGAGCGTACAAAAATCTTCACTTACTCCATTCTAAGTTAGTTTGGAGTAAGTTTTCACTGCCGAAACTTTGAAAACAGGCGTAAATGGCCGGACATGCCCCCTTTTGAAAAAAAAATTCTGTTCCAAAGTGAAACTATTCTAACATACTAGAACTGGAGCAAACTAAATGCTGAGAATTTGAATTTCTAAGATATTCCGTTCTACACCAGTTGCTCCAAAAAATCAGGAACAACTGAGGCCGAAACTTGGGCCCAATGAGTGGGACAAATGTAGTGTGAAGGGTATAGAGGGTGCGGAATTCTTGAAATGCATTCAAGAGAATCTTTTTAGTTAATATGTAGCAAGCCCAACACGAGATGCAGCAGTCTTGGATTTAGTTTTGGGGAATGAAGCTGGGCAGGTTGAAGGGGTATTCGTGGGAGAGCACTTGGGTGCCAGTGACCATAATTCAGTCAGATTCAATTTGGTTATGGATAAGGACAAGAATAAGCATGGAATAAAAGTTCCGAATTGGGAAAAGCTAATTTTGCTAAGTTAAGGAGTGATTTGGTCATGGTGGACTGGAAACAGCTACTTGTGGGTAAATCAGTGTCAGAACAGTGGGAGGCATTTAAGGGGGAGATCCGGAAGGCTCAGGCCAAACATGTGCCCTTAAAGAAAAAGATTGGTAAAAATAATTTGAGAGCCCCCTGGATGTCTAGGGACTTACAAGGGAGGATTAAGAAAAACAGGGACGCTTATTTCATATATCAATGGCTAAATACTATAGAATCTTTCAAGGAATGTAGAAAGTTAAGAGGCAAAATTAAAAAAGGATATTCGGAATGCTAAAAGAGAGCATGAGAAATTCTTGGCCAGTAAAATTAAGGAAAACCCTAAGATGTTCTATAAATATATTAAGAGTAAGAGGGTAACTAAAGAAAGGGTAGGGCCTATTAGAGACCACAAGGGTAATCGTTGTGTGGAGGCGGAAGATGTTGAGAGGGTTCTTAATGAATACTTTGCATCTGTTTTCACAAAGGAAAGGAACAATGCAGATACTGCTATCAAGGAGGAGTGTGATATTCCGGATGAAATAAATATAATGAGAGAGGAAGTATTAAGGGGTTTAGCAGCTTTGAAAATAGATAAGTCCCCAGGCCCGTGTGAAATGCATCCCAGGCTATTGTGCGAAGTAAAAGAGGAAATAGCAGAGACCTTGACCATCATTTTCCAGAACTCTTTGGATCTGGGCATGGTGTTGGAGGATTGGAGGACTGCTAATGTAGTACCCTTGTTTAAGAAGAGAGAAAGGGACAGGCCGAGTAATTATAGGCCTTTCAGCCTAACCTCAGTGGTGGGAAAATTATTGGAAAAAATCCTGAAAGACAGGATAAATCTGCATTTGGAAAGGCAAGGATTAATTAGGGACAGTCAGCACGGATTTGTTAAGGGAAGATCATGTCTGACTAACCTGATTGAATTTTTTGAGGAGGTAACCAAGAGGGTTGATGAGGGTAGTGCGTACGATGTAGTATATATGGACTTTAGTAAACCTTTTGATAAGGTCCCACATGGTAGACTGATCATGAAGGTTAAAGCCCATGGGATACAGGGCAAAGTGTCAAGTTGCATCCAAAATTCGCTTGGAGGTAAGAAGCAAAGGGTAACGATTGATGGATGTTTTTGTGACTGGAAGGATGTTTCCAGTGCAGTTCCGCAGGATTTAATACTGGGTCCCTTGCTTTTTGTGGTATATATCAATGATTTAGATTTGAATATAGGGAGTATGATTAAGAAGTTTGCAGACAACACTAAAATTGGCTGTGTAGTTGATAATGAAGAGGAAAGTCATGGGCTGCAGGAGGATATCAATCTACTGGTCAGATGGGCAGAGCAGTGGCAAATGGAATTTAATTCAGAGAAGTCTGAGGTGAGGACTAATACGGAAAGGGTATACATATTAAGCGGTAGGCCACTTAATAGTGTAGATGAACAAAGGGACCTTGGAGTGCTTGTCCACAGATCCCTGAAAGTAGTCGGCTAGGTGGATAAGGTGGTTAAGAAGGCAAATGGAATGCTTGCCTTTGTTGGCCGAGGCATAGAATATAAGAGCAGGAGGTTATGCTTAAATTGTATAATACTTTGGTTAGGCCACAGCTGGAGTATTGCGTGCAGTTCTGGTCGCCGTATTATAGGAAGGACGTGATTGCACTAGAGAGGGTGCAGAGGAGATTTACTAGGATGCTGCCTGGAATGGAGAATCTTAATTATGAGGACAGATTGGTAGGCTGGGTTTGTTCTCATTGGAACAGAGGAGGTTGAGAGGAGACCTCATTGAGGTGTACAAAATATTGAGGGGCCTGGACATAGTGGATAATAAGTGTCGATTTCCATTGGTGGAGGGGTCTATAATGAGGGGGCATAGTTTTAAGGTGGTTGGTGGAAGGTTTAGAGGAGATTTGAGGGGGGTGGGGGGCTTCTTTACACAGAGGGTTGTGAGGATCTGGAACTCATTGCCTGGAAGAGTGGTGGATGCAGAAACCCTCACCACTTTTAAGAAATGGGCACTTAAAGTGCAGCAACCTGCAGGGTTATGGACCAAGAGCTGGTAATTGGGATTAGACTGGATTACCTTTTGTTGGATGGAGCAGATATAATGGTAAGTACTGCAGGGAATAGAATACAGCCAGGGTGATCTCCTGGACTAGTTTCGATTGTCTTGATGGGTCGGAGAGGAATTTTCCCAGATTTTTTTCTCCCGAAATTGGCTTGGGTTTTTATCTGGTTTTTGCCTCTCCCAGGAAATCATATGACTCTGGTTAGGGTGGAGTGTAGAATGTTTTAGTATAAGGGGTGTTGCAGTTGTGGGGAAGTGGATTGGTTGGGCTGGGTGCTCTTTGCCTTTCCGTCATTATTCATAGGTTTACATGTAACCTTTAGGGCTGCTGACCAAGGGCCGTGTGGCTCTTTGTCGGCCGGCGCGAACACGATGGGCCGAAATGGCCTCCTTCTGCGCTGTAAATTTCTATGTTTCTCTGAAACAATGGACAGTGTCATAAAATTATCACATTCAGCTTGAAGGACGAAATGTCATGTTGAATTGAAGCTTTAAGCAGAATCATATATAGTCACAGGCAAATACTGACTAAAATTTATCAATTGTAAATTATTTAAATGCAATCTGCAATGTTTTAAAAAACAATTTCACTGTTAAGCACCAATATAAATTTAAAAGTCTGCTGTGCCACTAGGCCACATCCTGAAATGGCTTATTATCTTAAATGCTATTTTTCTGGGTGAGGGGAGATTCCACCCACTTATTATACTTTTCTAAATTTGTTCTGTGGTAGTCTTATAAAAATAACCTTTATGTCTCCTGGTTATTCTTAGAACATATTTTTAAATATCTCATTTTTTTTTACAGATTTTGTTTAAATGATGCGGTAATAACAAAGTTCTGTGAAGGATACAGGTAAACCTTAGTGTAAGTAATATACTTACATTTCACAAGTCACTCAGTTATAACAAATAAAGAAAGAAAGAACATGCATTAATATCGCATTTTATAATGTCCTTGGATTGTTCCAAAGTCACATAAGTCAATCAGTGGTGCATCATCATTATTGGCAATCCCTTGGAATCGAGGAAGACTTGCTTCCACTCTTAAAATGAGTTCTTAGGTGGCTGAACAGTCCAATACGCGAACCACAGTGCCTGTCACAGGTGGGACAGATAGTCATTGAAGGAATGTATGGGTGGGACAGGTTTGCCGCACATTCTTTCCGCTGCCTGCACTTGATTTCTGCATGCTCTCGGCGATGAGAGTGGTGCGCCACTACATTAAACAGGTGATGGGTGTACCGTTAACAAGCTGCACATTCACAGAAGGAAAGTTCATCCTGTTAATTACATTTATTGGAAAATGGGCACGGGGATCACGATACGTGATTAACCCACGCCTGTTCATTGCGTGATTGCTGTGTGCAGCCAGCGCTACCCACGCTGTTCTCATTAGCTGCACGCATGAGCAGGGGGCCTGATATCGCGAGTGGCTAGTGCTACTTAAAGGCAGCCTGCACCTATTAAAGGGGAGGTGCATTGTGGCTACAAGAAGCGGTGGGAGTCATTTGAAAACTGATTCTTTGCTCTGATACTTGAGAAATGGCAAAACATGTGAGAAAGCATGCAGCAAGGTTTTCAGACACTGCACTGGAGGTCTTGGTAGAAGAGATGGAAAGAAGGAGAGATGTCATCTTTCCTCAGCGAGGGCAGAAGGCCCTCCAGACAGATGCTCAAGAGGCGTGGGAAGAAGCAGCAGCTGAAGTCAATGCCAGGAGTGTTGCTCCACGAACATGGATGCAGTGCAGGTAGAGGTTTAACGATCTGACACGAGTTTTCAAGGAGAGTGAATGGCACAGCCTACCAAATACACTAAAGACTCATTCACTGCTCAATTCACTACACCCCCATCACCCATCAACCAAAAATCTCTATCGATCAATACCCAACACTAAAACTCACATGCTTTACCTCTAAATCACACCATAGCACTGTTGCAAAGCTCACACCCACAACTCACAGCTTACACACACTGGCAAACATGACAGCCACATCACCCAAACATAGTGCAGGACACTCACCGACACACTTCCCTCTTTCTTGCAGGAGATGTGGGTGCATAACAGCAGGCAGCAGCAAAGAATTGGAGGAGGACAAGTGCACCTGCATGTTTTAATGTCCATGGAGGAGACAGTGCTGGCCATCAGAGGAAGGGGCATCACTGAGGCCGAGGCCACTGACGGGGCTGGAGGGATCGATGATGACGGTATCTGCATACCTAATCCTCTTTCTCTCATGCCATTTCTCCCTCCACCCTCAATCTCTGCATGACGTGTGCCCAGCTGGGTAATGCCCCCAGGGAGGCCCCGCTCAGCCCGTGGCCCTGGCCCACCTTGAGAAGGTGGTGGTGAGCGACCTTTTGAACTGCAGATGGCAGTTAAGAGTCAACCGCATTGCTGTTGGCCTGGAGTCACAAAAAGGCCAGACCAAATAAGGATGGCAGATTTTCTTCCAGAAAGGACATAAGTGAACCAGATGGATTTTTATGACAATCCAGTAGTTTCAAGCCTGTCAGAAAGCCTGCACTCAATGTCAAGGAGCATGGAGAAGTTGAGCACCAACTTGGCCCATCCTTTCCGACATAAGGACAACTGTGGAACCCACCATGATGCAGCTTCTGATGGACAATGTCACAGCTTCCATTGCAGCAAAAACAGTTTCCGTCAAAAGACTGAGGGCTAGACTTTCCATAAGTTTTGCATCGCTTCTGCCCAATTAACGTCCATTTTAATGCTGAGATGAGGTATAACGCTCAGATATCGCCCATTTAACCAAAAAATGGAAAGTTACGCCCATTTATTGCTCACTTATCGCCCAGCGTTACTTTTGGCATACAGTTAACACCGAGAATTAATAATAACACCCGCCCCTTTTTTTGCCGTAAACGTCAGAAAAATGGAAACTAACGGCCATAATATCAGCGAGCGTTACTTTCGGCATCTTGCCCACATATCGCCGAAAATATCGCGTCGGTGAGTCTGATGCCGCCTGCTGCGATTCTTCTCCCTAAGAACTCGACCTCTGGTGCCAGGAAAACACACTTCCAGCGTTTTAATCTGAGTCCCACACGATCTAGCCGATTTAGAACCTCTTGCAGGTTCTGCAAGTGTTCGATGGTGTCCCGACCTGTGACCAGTATGTCGTCCTGGAAAACCACGGTATGCAGAACCGACTTTAGCAGACTCTCCATGTTCCTTTAAAAAATAGCCACGGCCGATCGACTCCCAAACGGGCATCTATTGTAGATGACCAGACCTTTGTGCGTGTTGATGCAGGTGAGGCCTTTCGAAGATTCCACCAGCTCCTGCGTCATGTAGGCCAAGGTCAGGTCCAACTTGGTGAATGTCTTCCCTCCTGCCAGTGTCGCAAATAGGTCGCCTGCCTTGGAGAGCAGGTACTGGTCCTGCAGCGAAAAACGATTAATCGTTACTCTATAGTCCCCGCAAATTCTGACCATGCCATCGCCCTGAGAACCGGAACAATTGGACTGGCCCACTCATTGAACTCCACCGACACGATGATGCCTTCTCATTGCAGCCTTTTTAGCTCAATCTCCACTTTCTCTCGCATCATATATGGCACTGCCCGTACCTTGTGGTGGATGGGTTGTGTGCTGGGAATCACATGGATCTACAGCTTCGCCCCTGAGAAACTTCCGATGCCTGGCTCAAACAACGACAGGAACTTGCTCAGAACCTGGGCAAATGAGGCGTCGTTGACGGACGAAAGCGCTCGGATGTCGTCCCAGTTCCAGCGGATTTTTCCCAGCCAGCTTCTACCGAACTGTGTGGGGCCATCTCCTGGTACAATCCATAGTGGTAGTTTGTGCACTGCTCCATCATAGGAGACTTTTACTGCTGTGCTGCCAATTACAGGGAACAGTTCTTTAGTGCAAGTTCTCAGCTTGATGTGAATGGGGCTCAGCTTGGGCCTGTGTGCCTTGTTGCACCACAGCCTGTCGAAGGCCTTTTTGCTCATGGTGGACTGACTCGCACCCGTGTCCAATTCCATGGATACTGGAATTCTGTTCAGTTCAACTTTTAACATGATCGGTGGACATTTCGTGGTGAAGGTGTGTACCCCGTACACTTCTGCCTCCTCGGTTTGATTCTCTAATTCAGTTTGATCTGCCATGGATCAGTCTTCCTCTGCAACATGGTGGTTTGCAGGGTTTGTAGCTTGTCTGCACATTCGCTGGAGGTGTCCCATTGTTCCACAGCCTTTGCACGCATAGTGTTTGAAGCGACATTGATGGGCTCGATGATCACCTCTGCAGCGCCAACAAGGTATTAACTGCCTCGCATTAATGCTTGATGGCGGACTCTGAGTCATCTGAGGTCATGCAGCTGCAGGAGTGTACGTTCTGCCATATGCATTCCTGCCTGAAAACGATGTTACTTTGTGTACAGTACTGGCCGAAACATCTTTATGCTGCGAGGTTTGTTTGGTGTTATTGCTGGTGGTCATAAATGCCTGGGCTATCGTTATGGCTTTGCTCAGGTTCGGTGTTTCAACAGTCAATAGTTTGCGAAGGATAACCTCATGGCCAATGCCAAGCACAAAAAAGTCTCTTCGCATTTGCTCCAGGAATCCATCAAATTCGCAATGTCCTGTAAGGCGCCTTAGTTCGGCGACATAACTCGCCACTTCCTGGCCTTCAGACCGTTGACATATGTAAAATCGATAACTTGCCATCAGAACACACTCCTTCGGATTTAAGTGCTCCCGGACCAGCATACACAGTTCTTCATACAATTTGGTTGTTGGTTTCACCGGAGCAAGAAGATTCTTCATGAGGCCATAGGCTGTTGACCCACAGACGGTGAGGAGGATCGCCCTTCGTTTGGCAGCTTTCACACTCTCTTCCGGCTCGTTGGCTACGATGTATTGGTCGAGTCGCTCCACGAAGGCCTCTCAATCATCCCCTTCTGAGAATTTCTCCAGGATACCAACAGTTCTCTGCATTTTCGCGTGATGGTTCGTTATCTCGTCGCCAGTTGTTATGTCAAGAATAAACTGACATGATTGAGTACTGTAGACGTGAGTAAGTGTGACCTTAGTCTCCTTATTCTAAATCCAGAGTGTTGGTACAGCATTGGAGACATGCTTATATACAGTGCTCCCAAGGGATGCTGGGATCCCTTGGGACTCCAACAGATACACTCTCTGGTGGCGGTAGAATGCTGGGTACATAGGGTTGAATCCATAACACTTAGCTACGGCATGGCAACGCTCGATTCCCGTGATTCTGGAGATCAAGTGTCACCATGACATGCGCAGAGGAGGAGACAGAGAGAGAGGGACTGAAGGCATGGCTGGGTGTGGTGTGGTTATTTTGGGAGGAAAGAGAGAGACTTTAGAGCTTCACAGCATTTATTTGACCGAATTTTCCCTATAATGGAGGGAGAGGAGGAGGTATCACAGCAAGCTGTGGAGACTGACGCTGGAGAGACCAGTGAGGTAGGAGAGGAGCACATTGGAGGTCGCAAAAGAGCCAGGAAGTTCTCGGAGGAGGCAAATGCCTCCCTCTTGCAGGAGGTCGAGTCACGCTGGGGTGATTTGACACAGGGAGGGCATGGGAAGCCCATCCCAAAGGCATACCAGAGGGTATGGACCGAGATAGCAGAGGTGGTCTTGTCGACGACCAACGAGGTGCGTGAGGCAACCAATGCCACAAACGATGGAACGACCTTGTGGGATCCGCAAGAGTAAGTATTACATTGATTTACATGTACTTATGTATTTATATAATTTGATTTGTAACAGTCATGAGTGACTATCAGCAGATTTAAGGTCTTGTACTTTTACCGGGAATGTTTTACTCAAAGCCTGCGGTCACGGTGTATGTCTTTAGGTAAAGAATGATAATAATCATAATAAACATGATTCCATCTGTTGGTTATGTGTTGTATCAGTCTCTGTGACAGTACCTAGCAATGATATCATGCAATGATCTCATGCCATGTCGTCCTGTCACCTCTTACTGAAGAAGCTATCGACGATGAGGTCCGTGCAGAGGTGAACGGGTCGGGGGCCACTAGTCCCCAGCGACATCACAGAGATGGAGGAGCAAGTGCTCGCATGAGTGGGGAAGCACCCCCGGACAGCCACAGATGCATCTGCAGACCCTGAAGTGATGCTACCTGAGTAAAGCTTACACCATTGCATGATGTAAAGTCAATAGATGACACACCAACTCATATCTGAGCAATCATATCTGATAGATGATTTCTAAAAGTGTCATACAAATAATGATGGCCTAATGAAAATCAGTGCAATGTAGAATGTCCTGATGGTCATAAAATGTGATGTCTGCGATGATTTTGATAGCGGTGGTGCTTTTGTCATGCATATGCTGTGTGCACTGGATTCACCTTGTCACCCGAGCACCCCCTTCTCCTCTAATAACCTCATTTGTGTTTTGCAACCCAGCCAGCAGCGCGGCCACAGGCAAGGCCACAGAGGCCAGAAGGTGGGGGCGCGGGGCAGGAGTCGACGGACAATCCTACTACATCTGGTGCTGAGCAGTTCCGATTGTCACCTGTCAATCCGCTGGGATTGTTCTCGACGGATGAGAGCGCGGAATTCGAAGAACCTGCATTGCTACGCTCCAGAAGCCATTCCACCCCAAGGCCATCTAGTGGTCCTCCGGTCATTCCCGCCTCCACTCTGGAGGTGCTGGCCCCAAGCACCTCGCCACAGGGCACCCCATTTGTCCCCAGGACGGCGCCGACCCCACGGAGGCCTGGTGGATGCAGCAGGTCTGTTCCACGAGCGCGATATGACAGCGGAGAGAGGGTACAGTTGTCCAGGAGGACTGTAGACATTGGTGACCAGCTCATCGAGGCATTGGAGGGCATATCACGACAGCTGGCCACCATGACCGGGTATATTCCGCTCATAGCGGAGTCCCTGGATGCGATAACCAGGAACACTGCTGCCACAGGCTTCCCAGTGGTCCCCGAATGCGGCACTCCACCCCTAGGGTCCGCCCCACCACTGCGAATGACAGATGAGAGCAAGGACCAAGATCGTGCTTCTGCATCGGAGAATGTTGCCCCGTCGGCATCCCCCGCTCCCGTACCCATCCAACGACCGCATCTGCTTTCTTCCCCCCGCAATGAGGCATGGCCTGAGGAGCTCCTCAGCCAAGCGCCATGGAGCAAGGAGGGGAAGGGGTAGAGGTGGGGAGAAGGAGAGGGAGGAAGGAAAGTGAGGTACATGTGCACAGGTGATGGCTATGTTATATCTCCATCTGGGTGTATGCAATTTGTTGCAATGTATGGGGACCACGCTTCTGCTTTGCCTTTGTATTCTGTGTTGCTGGACATGTTGAACATGTGATTTATGTCAATGGTGGAAAAAGTGGTGTCTGGGCAGGTGTTGGGTGTTATTGGCTGTGATACTTATGGTTTCAGACCAATGTTGGTATTAAACGTTTGTTATTAAACATAACTTTGTTGTGCATTGTCTCAGATAGCTGGACCGTTACACACTGGTGATTCCTTACCGTGAAAGGGTTGAATACAACTTAACATCAATCAACGTAAACTTTAACTGGCACCAAGGTGAAGGGCACCATTGATGTCTGAGCTGCACACACACAGCAGTATGTCAGCATTGTTACTCACATCAGCACACTTTCACACAAATCTTTCCAATATCAGCTCCTCACATAAGAGTGGGATTTAACAAATGCCAGCCACACTGCTGGTGTTGTTACGATGAGTTCCACTTTTTGTGGGCGATTTTTTGAGTGAGCGATATCGTGGGCGATATGTTTGCGAGGTGGTGAAATTGAAGATGGGCGATCTCCATGGCCGCTAGTTTGGGTAAATATGCTCTTTACGACAAAAAACAGTGATCGGCGTTAATATTGAATCTCGGCGTTAATTTTGTGCGGAAAGTAATGGTAGGCGATATTATGGGCGTTGAATTCGCCCATTCTGCTGATTCTGCCCAAAAAAAGTAGTCGGCGGAGATATTTTATCTTGGCATTAAGCCCATTGGGAAAATAACACTCGGCGATAAGGCGCCTAAAAAACCTGTCAGTTTCCACTTTGAGCCAGAATGGGCGATTATACGTCATTTCAGCGGTAAAATGGGCGTTAAGTGGGCGTTATGCAAGCAAAAAAATTGGAGGTTCTAGTCCATAGATTCACGAGGCAAGGTAAAGGAGCTCTTTGAGGATGTAACAAACGGGGTGGATAAGGGGAAACCAGTGAATGTGATGAATTTGGATTTCCAGAAGGCATTTGATAAGGTGCCACATAAGTGGTTACTGCAGAAGATAAAAGTTCACGGGATTAGGGGTAATATATTAGCATGGATTGAGGATTGGCTAAATAACATAAAACAGAGAGTCGAGATAAATGGGTAATTTTTCGGTTGGCAAACAGTAACTAGTGGGGTGCCGCAGGGATCAGTGCTCGGTCCTCAACTATTTACAATCTATATTAATGACTTGGATGAAGGGACCGAGTGTAATGTAGCCAAGTTTGCTGATGATACAAAGATGGATGGGAAAACAAATTGTGAGGAAGACTCAAAACATCTGCAAAGGGATATAGACAGGTTCAGTGAGTGGGCAAAAATTTGGCAGATGGAGTATAATGTGGGAAAATGTGAGATTATCCACTTTGGCAGAAATAATAGAAAAGCAAATTATAATTTAAATGGAGAAAAATTGCAAAGGGCTGCAGTAAAATGAGACCTGGGGTTCTTGTGCATGAAACACAAAAGGTTAGTACGCAGGTACAGCAAGTAATAGGGAAGGCAAATGGAATGTTGGCCTTTATTGCAAGGGGAATAGAGTAAAAAACAGATAATTCCTGCTACAACTCTACAGGATATTGGTGAGGCCACACCTGGAGTACTGCGTACAGTTTTGGTTTCCGTATTTAAGGAAGGATAGACAGGAAGGAAAAGGAGGTGGCGTAGCATTACTGGTTAAAGAGGAGATTGACGCAATAGTAAGGAAGGATATTAGCTTGGATGATGTGGAATCTATATGGGTAGAGCTGCGAAACACCAAAGTGCAGAAAACTTTAGTGGGAATTTTGTAAAGACCACCAAACAGTAATAGGGAGGTTGGGGATGGTATCAAACACGAAATTAGGGATGCGTGCAATAAGGGTACAGCAGTTATCATGGGTCACTTTAATCTACATGTAGATTGTGCTAACAAAACTAGTAGAAGTACTGTGGAGGAGGATTTTGTGGCGTGTATAAGGGATGGTTTTCTGGACCAATATGTCGAGGATCCAACTAGAGAGCAGCCCATTCTAGACTGGGTCATGTGTAATGAGAGAGGATGAATTCGCAATCTGGTCATGCGAGGCCCTTTGGGGGAGAGTGACCATAATATGGTAGAATTCTTCATTAAGATGTAGAGTGACACAGTTAATTCAGAGACTAGGGTCCGGAACTTAAAGAAAGGTAACTTCGATGGTATGAGACATGAATTGGCTAGGATAGACTGGTGAATGATACTTAAAGGGCTGATAGTGGATAGGCAATGGCAGACATTTAAAGATCACATGGATGAACTACAACAATTGTACATCCCTGGCTGGCGTAAAAATAAAACGGGGAAGGTGGCTCAACTGTGGCTAACAAGGGAAATTAGGGATAGTGTTAAATCCAACACTATAAATTGGCCAGAAAAAGCAGCAAACCTGAGGACTGAGAGAAATTTAGACTCCAGCAGAGGAGGACAAAGGGTTTAATTAGGAGGGGGAAAATAGAGTACAAGAGTAAGCTCGCAGGGAACATAAAAACTGACTGCAAAAGCTTCGATAGATATGTGAAGAGAAAACAATTAGTGAAGACTAATGTAGGTCCCTTGCAGTCAGAATCAGCTGAATTCATAATGGGCAATAAGGAAATGGCAGACCAATTGAACAAATACTTTGGTTCTGTCTTCACCAACGAAGACACAAATAACCTTCCGAAAATAAAAGGGGACCGAGTGTCGAGCGAGAAGGAGGAACTGAAGGAAATCCTTATTCGTCAGAAAATTGTGTTAGAGAAATTGATGGGATTAAAGGCCGATAAATCCCCAGGGCCTGATAGTCTGCATCCCAGAGTACTTAAGGAAGTGGCCTTAGAAATAGTGGATGCATTGGTGGTCATTTTCCAGTATTCTATGGACTCTGGATCAGTTCCTATGGATTGGAGGGTAGCTAATGTAACCCCACTTTTTAAAAAAGGAGGGAGAGAGAAAACACAGAGTTATAGACCGGATAGCCTGACATCGGTAGTGGGGAAAATGTTGGAATCAATTATTAAAGATGAAATAGCAGTGCATTTGGAAAGCAGTGACAGGATCGGTCCAAGTCAGCATGGATTTATGAAAGGGAAATCATGCTTGATAAATCTTCTAGAATTTTTTGAGGATGTAGAATGGACAAGAGAGAACCAGTGGATGTGGTGTATTTTGACTTTCAAAAGGCTTTTGATAAGGTCCCACACAAGGGATTAGTGTGCAAAATTAAAGCACATGGTATTGCGGGTAATGTATTGACGTGGGTCGAGAACTGGTTGGTAGACAGGAAGCAAAGAGTGGGAATAAACAGGTCCTTCTCAGAATGGCAGGTAGTGACTAATGGGGTACCGCAAGGTTCAATGCTGGGACCCCAGCTTTTAACAATATACATTAATGATTTAGTCGAAGGAATTGAATGTAATATCTTCAAGTTTGCAGATGACGCTAAGCTGGGTGGCAGTGTGAGCTGTGAGGAGGATGCTAAGAGGCTGCAGGGTGACTTGGACAGGTTAGGTGAGTGGGAAAATACATGGCAGATGCAGTATAATGTCGATAAATGTGAGGTTATCCACTTTGGTAGCAAACACAGGAAGGCAGAATATTATCTGAATGGTGACAGATTAGGAAAATGGGAGGTGCAACGAGACCTGGGTGTCATGGTACATCAGCCATTGAAATTTGGCATGCAGGTTCAGCAGGCGGTGAAGAAGGAAAATGGCATGTTAGCCTTCATAGCGAGAGGATTTGAGTATAGGAGCAGGGTGGTCTTACTGCAGTTGGTGGGGCCATACCTTGAATATTGTGTACAGTTTTGGTCTCCTAATCTGAGGAAGGACATTCTTGCTATTGAGGGAGTGCAGCGAAGGTTCACCAGACTGGTTCCCGGGATGGAAGGACTGACATATGAAGAAAGACTGGATCGACTAGGCTTATATTCACTGGAATTTAGAAGAATGAGAGGGGATCTCATAGAAACATATAAAATTCTGATGGGATTGGACAGGTTAGATGCAGGAAGAATGTTCCCGATGTTGGGAAGTCCAGAACCAGGGGTCACTGTCTAAGGATAAGGGGTAAGCCATTTAGGACCGAGATGAGGAGAAACTTCTTCACTCAGAGAATTGTGAACTTGTGGAATTCTCTACCACAGAAAGTTGTTGAGGCCAGTTCATTAGATATATTCAAAAGGGAGTTAGATGTGACCCTTATGGCTAAAGGGATCAAGGAGTATGGAGAGAAAGCAGGAATGGGGTACTGAAGTTGCATGATCTGCCATGATCATATTGAATGGTGTTGCAGGCTCGAAGGGCCGAATGGCCTACTCCTGCACCTATTTTCTATGTTTCTATGTTTCTATGATATACTTGCATTGGAGGCTGTTCAGAGAAGTTTCAATAGGTTGATTCCGGAGATGAGGGCATTGACTTATGAAGATAGGCTGAGTAGGTTGCACCTATACACATTGGAGTTCAGAAGAATGAGAGGTGATCTTATTGAAACTTATAAGATAATGAGGGGGCTCGACAAGGTGGATGCAGAGAGGATATTTCCACTCATAGGGGAAACTAAAATTGGGACATAGGGCTGGAACCTCCACTTTTGTGCTTATCGCCCAAAAATGGGCATTATTTCCGATGTGGGCATTAAAAAAGGATTTTCAGATTGCCGGCTTCTCGCACATTCTGAAAACACCTAGTATCCATTATTGAAAATGAGCGTTACCGCAAACGATATCAAATGGTCGGTAGCGTTAATTTTTTTGACCTTCTGCCATAAAATGTGGCCTTCCTTAGCAATGGCATGGCAATGCTCAATTCCTGCAATTTAGGAGGTCAAGGGTCATCATGACATGCGTAGAAGAGGAGACAGAGAGAGGGGGAGCTCAGAGGCACTGAAAGCATGCGTGGCTGTGGTGTGTGCTTGTCTCGCTGTTGTGGGAGGCACGTCGGAGATTCACCAGTAGCAAAAAGCCTACTAAGCACCGAGAACAGATTTGCACTGAGTTTTTGTCCAACAAATAAGATATAACATGGAAGGAATGGAGGAGGCCCTGGAGCTGGTAGCCAAGAACACTGGTGGCAGAGGGCTCCCAGTGGTCCCGGAGCGTGGCACTGCACCCCAAGGTGCCGCACCCCCATTGCCAACCATGCATGAGAGCCAGCAGCAACATCTTCCTTCTGGCTCAGAGCACATTCTCGTCTCGGGACCGTCTTCTCCCACATCCAAGCAGCGCTTCGGCTGTCACTACCACCCCGCCCAATGAAGCATCGCCTGAGGACCTCGTTGGCCAGGCGGCTTGGAGTCAGGAGGGGAAGGGGAAGGGGTAGAGGTGGGGAGAAAAGCGGGGGGTGAGGGTGGGGAGTAAGGGTTGGTTTGTATAGAATACTGATGATTTTAGACTAATGTTCAGTTTCAATGTTTTTTATTTAACAAAACCTTGTAGCACATTGGCTAAGATAGCTGCACCATTACACTCCACTGATTCCTTAGCGTCAAAAGGTATAAACACACTTAACTTCAATTAACTTAAACTTTAACTGTCATCAAGTTGATGCCCACCATTGATGTATGACCTGCACACCCAGCAGTATGTCAGCCTTGTAAATAACACCAACGTTCTTTCAGGCAAAGCGCTTATTGATGAGCTCCTGCTGCAAGGCTCTTGCAGCTATCATGCCACCACAGGCCCTTTCATGCAGTCTACAGAGAGGCGGGGGCATGGCTTCAGCTTCAGCCTGATTGTGTGGGCCAATGTCAGCATCCGCCTCCTCATCCTCCTCTTCCTCTCTCTGGCGAGATGGACTGTTAGACTTATCAGGCAATTCTTGTCCCCTCCTGATAGCCAAGTTGTGTAGCTACCTGTTCAGGGTGGTATTGGAGCTCGCTTCCTGAGTGGTCCAGGCATCTAAAGTGCTGCTTCAGCACTCCAATGGTTTGCTCCACAATATTGTGAGTTGCTGTGTGGCTCTCATTGTATCGCCTCTTGGCCTCGGTGTGGGTGTCATGCAGGGGGGTCATCAGCCAAGTGGCGATGCCATATGCCTTGTCACCAAGCATCCAGCATTGACCTTGTGGCTGATTGTTAAATAATTCAGATACAGTGCTCTCACACAGGATGTGAGCAACATGGATGCTGCCCAGAAATTGAGCATTCACTGCCATAATAATTTGCTGACTGTCAACAACCAGTTGGATATTCAGGGAGTGGAATCCCTTGCGGTTCCTGAAAACTTTTGCATCCTGAAAAGGTGCCCACATCGCGATGTGCGTACAGTCTATTGCTCTCTGCACCTTGGGGATGTTTGCAATTCTGGAGAATCCGAGAGCCCTCTCACTCTGTGCCTCCCTGGTCATAGGGAAGCTGATCAAGTCCCTCCTGCGTGCGTACAGGGCTTCAGTGACCTGTCTAATGCAGCAATGTGTGGCATGCTGAGAAAGTCTGCAAATGTCGCCAGCTGTGGCTTGAAAAGAACCTGAGACGTAGAACGACAGTGCCCCGGTGACTTTGACCTTGACAGACAATGCAGTACTGATGGTGCTGGCAGGCTGCAGATCTGCTCTTATCAGCTGGCATACCTCAGGGATAACCTTTTTGTGGAAGCACAGTCTCCGAAGGCAGGTGGTGTCGGACAAGTCGAGGTAAGAATGCTTCTCATTGTACTTGCGGGGGATGTAACGTCTGGTCCTCCTCATCTGTCTGTCACGTCTTACATTGGGCACATAATGCAGTGGAGCATTCCTTAGGTGATGTTGAGTCTGCTGCATGTAATTGATCTCCAAGTGAGGGTGAGAAAGGACAGGCCCCATTGCAGCAGTTCTCTGTTTCCCACCGATTGGTCACAAACAAGGAATGTCCCGACGAAGACACCTCTTTAATTCCAATCGGTCACAGTGTGGTCAAGATGTTTTTAGGGACGTTAACATCAACTCCAGTGACCTGCAGAGTACATCTGAACTCCGCTGAGGTTGAAGCACAGCAGCCTTTTAAAGGACGCGACATGTGATGTAGAACATGGCGTCCATAAGGCTGTGATTAGTTCCAGTTAGTTCCACTTTTTCTGGGCGGTTTTTTGGGCGAGCGATATTGTGGGCGATATGTGTGCGAGGTGGTGAAATTGACGCTGGGCGATCTCATGGCCCCTAGTTTTGGTAAATATGCTCTTTACGACGAAACAAAATGGGCGGGCTTTAATATTGAATCTCGGCGTTAAAGTAATGCTGGCCGATATGGGTGTTGAATTCGCCCATTCTGCTGATTCCGCCCAAAGGAAGTGGGCGGGCGGTAATATTTTTTCCCAGCATTCAGCCCATGGGGAAAGTAACGCTCAGCGATACGTTTCTGAAAAAAGTCCGTCAGTTTCCATTTTGTGCCAAAATGAGCGATATATGGGCGTTATATGTCATTTCAGCGGTAAAATGGGCGTTAAGTGGGCATTAAGCGTGCAAAAAAAGTGGAGATTCTAGCCCATAGTCTCAGAATAAGGGGCCACCCATTTAAAACTGAGATGAGGAGAAATTTCTTCTCTCAGAGGGTTGTAAGTCTGTGGCATTCTCTGCCCCAGAAAGCTGTGGAGACTGGGTCATTGAATATATTTAAGGCGGAGATAGACAGTTTTTTGAGCTATAAGTGAATAAAGGGTTATGGGGAGCCGGCAGGAAAGTGGAGCTGAGTCCATGATCAGATCAGCCATGATCTTATTGAATGGCGGAGCAGGCTCGAGGGGCCAAATGGCCGACTCCTGCTCCTATTTCTTATGTTCTTATGTTATTATATTCATGCAGAAGATAGGCACTAAGGGAATGCACAAGGCTGATTGGTTTATTTTTGCATGGAATATGTCATGATTGAATTTATAAATTTGGATTGGAATGTGCATTTTCTGTGGATTTCTGTGTTGTCGGAACGAGGATGATATGATGGTCAGTGATAGAGGAAAGGTAAAGATTGTGGGACTACAGAGGTGTGGTTGAGATCACTGGTATCGCTCATTAATTATTTCATTACATAGAGCCTGGGTAGAAAGAGGCTATCTATATTGTAGCCTCCCTTCCTATTCCTGTTCCTCCACTTCCTGTTGTACTTCTTCCTCCTTCTCTTCATCCTCCACTTCCTCCTCTTCGTGCTCTTGTTCCTCAATTTCTTGCCTGATAGGTCGTGGCAAGGGCTGTTCACTCATAACAGCCAGGTTGTGCAGCATGTAGCAGACTAACACAAATCTTGATACCCGCTCAGCTGAGTACTGCAGGACTCCTTCAGAGCGGTCTAGGCAGCAGAAGTGTTGCTTGAGGATGCCAATGGTGTGAACTGTAATGTTCCTAGTGGTAGCATGGCTCTCACTGTAGGCCTGCTGTGCATGTGTGCCTGGGTTTTGGACCAGAGTCATGAGCCATGTCATGAGGAGATAACGCTTGGCATCCAGTAGCCAGCCTTTGACTTGCTGTGCTGGTTCAAATACAGCAGACTGCTGTAGAATGAAAGAATCATGATTGCTGCCAGGGTAATGGGCATTCACCTACATGGTGCACTGTCTGTGGTCGCACACCAGCTATAGATTGAGGCAGTGGAATCGCTTTCTGTTGATGAATACTGCTGAGTTCAGATGAGAAGCACGCAAGGCAATGTGTGTGCAGTCAATGGCACCCAAACCATTGGGATGCCTGCCATGTGTGCAAACCCTCTTAAGCTAGCTATAGCCATCTAAAAGCTTGCAGGAACACTCAATTTCCCTCTCTCCAGTAGCAGGTACCCAGTGAGTAGTATTACTGCTACTAGCCCTCTCTGCAAGAATAATTAAGGCCCCAGGAAGAAGTCCTGCCTCACCACGAACCAATCAACAGGGATAAAATTTAACCTCTTGCGTCCTACACTCCATGGTGCAGCAGCTAAATGTTCTTTGTAATATTGACTGCATTAGAAAATTATTATGGATTGCATTGGTGTTTGTAGTTACCCATTGACTGGTGAAACTGATTAAAATGAGTGTATTGCTCCTGAGATCAAGTCTCCCTTGCTGTAACTATTTTTCAGACAAATATTTAGGTTTCTTACCCACTGCTCAGGAGTTAACTTAATAATTGAAGGATGTGATGCCCTAGTTCCCTATGCCTGACCACACCTCCACTAAATGGAAAAGAAAGCCAACATCACTCAGCATAATGAGACAAATAGCTTATCCGTCCTATTCGCTCACTTGTACTCTGCCTTTGCCTTGCTTTCTTCATTTTCTTCCTGTCTCACTCACTCACTTTCCCCCTGCTGTTCTTACTTGTCCACACTCTCTCCCTGCATTGCTCACTCATACTTTTCCCTGTTTTGATCACTAACTCACACTTTGTCAACCTCATTCAACCTGTCTTCCTATTTTGCTTGTTGGCTTACATTCACTCTCTGCTCCATTCACTATTTCATACCCAGTTTCTTCATTTTGAGATTGCTTGAAGTCAGTTACACCAACCAAAATTTCAACGGTGAACATCGACTAACTGGAAAAAGCACAATCCTGATCCTCAACAATGGATTATTGAAGTAAAATGTTTACTTTTATTAAATAAAATTATTATTCAAAGCTCAAAGCTTTCCTAAACCCTGCCTGCCTTATTGTTACATCTTGGTTTTTCATCAGGTTTTTGATGCATTGCAAGAAACAAGAAAATGGAAAAACTGGATGAAGCAGAGTTTGGTATTTTTATAAGACGTGAAGTACAATTGTTTTTGGCAGCTCACACTGGATATTTAGTTTGTTCTGGAATTTTTCCACTGGACCCAAGCAGCTATCTTGGATTTGCAGTACAGTGCTAATGTAAAAAGGCAGACTGTGGCTGAATTATTCTGGCTGCTTTCCCAGTGTCTGGATTTCAATTAAAGTGGTGCAGATATATGGAAATTTGCATCTTTTTCTGGGTCTTTCATCCCGTAGGTACAGTGCCACTCCAGCATCACACCCTAGTACCTATTATTCAGGTGTAGTCTTGGACAGTAGGAGTTGGCAGGCTATTAACTCATGAAGGACATCACAACCGAGCCCGATCCTGAACCTTTCCTCCACTGATGTCGACATATGAGCACCTTCCAGCACCAATCACTGGTTAGTGATCAAGAGTGGAAATCCTGGCTTATTTTCCACTCCCTAATCGAGAAGAACGGAGGCCAATTGCAGTGTATGTACTCACTAAAGTGATGATTCTGCAATCCTGCATTCTCAGCAGGATGTGCAAATCAGAGGTAGGCATAAAATATTGTAGCCCTGATTCTCCAATCAGTCCTCCCATTGAATGTGATTATTAGAAATATCCAGAAAACAAGATACTTATGTCAATAACAAGGAAATGCAATCAATTGCCTATAAATGATTACATGATTATCTTCTGATTTCTGCAATAATGCTACCAAATTTCTGGAACTATATTGAATGCTAATACATTTGTGCTATACAGGAGTGACTAATAATACCAGCTGGTTCTTTTAGGGGTCTCATTTTCTCAGTACAATGACCGTGTATGATACTCCCAAAAGACCATCCCATCAATGTTACCTATCATTCCTGTTATGCATGTATATACCCTGTACACTCAATGTACAGTTACATAAGACCAATGAATGTATCTTTACACTGTATACAATATGCCTGTACCACCAGAGAGTGCAACTGGTGGAGACCTAGAGGTCACCTGCACACCACAGGTAACCAAGTATAAAAGGAAGCTTACCTTACTGTAACCTCATTCAGGAGCTGCAATAAATGGACTAAGGTCACAACAGTTCAAGTGCAACACCTTACCTTGTGGAGTCATTACTAGAGTGCATTAAAACACTACAATTGGCGACGAGATTATGAATTCCATGCGAAAAATGGCTACCCTTGGCAACTTTCAACAATTCGCTGATGGGGAAGATTGGGATGCCTTTGTGGAAAGGCTAGAACAATATTTAATCGCGAATGACCTGACTGGAAACACACCGACCTCGCTGACTGATAAGCTCCGAGCCATCCTGCTCAGCAGTTGTGCGCCCACCGTTCATGGCCTTGTCAGGGACTTGCTAGCCCCAGAGAAGACGACAACGAAAATGTTCGTGAAGCTCGTAACGCTGATACAGGAACAGCTTAAGCCAAAAGAGAGCATCCTAACAGCCAGATACCAGTTCTACACACACCGGCGGCCCGAAGGCCAAGAAATCACAAAATATGCTACCGACCTGAGACGATTGGCTGCATCGTGTGATTTTGGCGACCACCTCACTGAACCACTGAGGGACATCTTTGTTATTGGAATCGACCACGAGAGCCTCCTCCACAGGCTGCTCTCTGCGGACACCACCGTCACTCTGCAGAAAGCAATTAACGTGAGCCAAGCCTCGGCCTGCGATTCCAGAAGGATGATGACTCAACCTCAGGACTCCAACACGGCAAGTACAGTGAACCGAATGGCACCTTTCAGAGGCAAGACTGTGACCCCGAGCCCCACAACCCTGAGTCCGCTGCAGGGGGCCAACCGGCCAGCCCCCTGCTGGTGCTGTGGAAGAAATCACAGAGCCCACCAATGCAGATACAGAGACTATACTTGCAAGGGCTGTAACACTAAAGGCCATATACAGCGAATGTATAAAATAAATTTTACTCACCGAGTCGTTGAAGAGTTGGCCGATCACCTGGGCTCCAGCGCTGATGAAGACGAAGAGAGAGTCCAGGAGGCAGCTCAGCCCCAGGAAGAGAGAGGTGTACGGAGTGTTTACCTGCTCCACAGAGTTCCCTGCTGAAGATTGAAGTTGAAATCAACGGTGTTCCAGTCTCAATGGAGGTCGACACAGGGGCGAGCCAATCGCTGATGAACCAGTCGGGCTTCGAGAAACTCTGGGACAACCCTATTGAACAACTGAAGATGCTACCAATCCAGGCGAAGCTGCTCACTTACACAAACGACACCATCACAGTCGTTGGCAGCGTGGATGTCCAGATGTCCTACGGCGGTGCGATGCACAAGCTACCTTTGTGGATCGTTGCTGGTGATCATCCAACACTGCTAGGAAGAAGATGGAGCTGGGAAAGCCTCCAGGCCCCAGCGATCGATGTCCTCGGTGGCTCCAAATGTGGATCCATCGCAGCACCTGAAGATCCTACCGTCCAACTCGACTGCGTGGCGACGACACAGACCACACTACCCAAAGACGAGATGATCCAACCCGAACGACCAGAACTCGCCTTCCAGGCCGTGGCAGGATTCCAAAGGGAGAACATTGACGTTGAAGGTAAATCCCCTGCTTCAGTGGCAGAACCTGGGGAGAGAAGGATCACCGCAGCCTACCTCGAGGAGAGTGAAAAGATGGCGCCTGCACCACGAGGTGAAGTGCCTGAAATCAAGATGGCCGTGACCAGACCACGAGGGGCAGTGTTGAGAGAGCAACACATGATGTCGAGCAGCGAACCGGATTGGGGTAAAGATTGCAAGGCCCTCTTAAAGGAGACCAGAATAATTAAAGGTACAGTTCCACTTTTTGTACAGCGATGCCAGTGATATTAATGTGAGAGATGTAATTAACAAATGCAAGTATTTAAATGTACCGTTGAACAGCGATGCTGGTAGGATACGTGGAAAAGATGTAATTGATGAACACAAGTATCTAAATGTAACATTGCACAGCGATGCCAGTAATATACAGGGAAAATATATAATTGAGGGAAAAGATGTAATTGACAAATGTGAACTAGTACCTGAGTGCAATCGGAGCCAATGTATCATGAATGTAAACGATGGAATAATGTGTGATGCCGGGTTCAAGATACATGCCGACAAAACCAAGGGCAATCTCCCGTTTGAAGCACTCAGGTCCTGCGGGCTACCCAATCATGTAGCCTGCGCCTCTGGGACCAAGGTGATGCCCCAGGGGGTGTGGCCACACACAGTGGGAGCTTACCCACTGCAGGGCCAGTGATCAGTGAATGGCACAGGCACCACTACTGGCACCTTGCCCCAGATCAGCCGTACCACTCTGGCCACCAGGGCCAGCACCGGAAGCAAGAGGCCAGCACCCTCCAACCCTCCCGATGACCAGGCTCCCACTACCGCTGAAAGGAAGCAGGGAGACCCTGCAGCCCTCAAAGGAGGATAGGGAGCCCACACATTCCTGTGGCTCTGCCCACCACTAGGCAATGGCAAAGGCCCTGAGACCCAGCCAAGGGAGCGATTCGAGCCCACCCAGCCGGCAGGGGGCACAGCGCCGCCATCAGACAACCTGGACACAGTCCAGTTACTCTGGAACTAGCATCCTCACCCACCTGCACCTACACCCCAGGTGCAAGACTTTAATACCACGCATGTACCTTAGCTGTAGAATGCACTTGTTCCAGTACTGCTAAACCCAAACAGTCATGTAACCAATCCTATTTTTTGTACATGGAAGTAAATGCAGCTGTCGAGCCACATACATGGTCTATGTATGGGGCTTGGGGAAATGTGGGTATGTAGCCATGGACACATGGATCACACTCAGAACCCACTCAAACCCCTACTTCACCCTCCAACCGTCCACTGCTGACCATTTTCCAATGTTGTGGCAATAAGGACTTGGGGGTCCACAGGGAGAGAGCCATTCCCAAGCACAGACAAAGTGCAAGGGCTTTGCGCACTCAAGTCGAGGGCCAGAGCACCCAGTGCAAAGGCCAGTGGCATAAGACTTAGGGGGGAGTGATGTTGTGTATGTATATACCCTGTACACTCAATGTACAGTTACATAAGACCAATAAATGTATCTTTACATTGTATACAATATGCCTGTACCACCAGAGGGTGCAACTGGTGGAGACCTAGAGATCACCTACACACCGCAGGTAACCAGGTATAAAAGGGAGCCCATCTTACTGTACCCTCATTCAGCAACTGCAATAAATGGACGAAGGTCACAGCAGGAGTAGGGTAGAGAAGGCAGAGTGATGGGGATTTGAGGAGAGGCACAGGAGAATTAGGTTGAGTGGCTTTGTACTAATGTTTCCTGATCTAATAAGATCATTGAAAGGTTTCCACCACTGCACTCAGCTACCCCAACGACATCCCTGCATGTGACCTGGGCAATGTACAGCCACGCTGCTTTGGTCTCCTAGGGAGGTCTCTTCCGCCCATGGGAAGAGCAGAGGACCTCCCTACCTGCTCTGACTCCTCCATAAGCATATGGAGGGAGTCATGGGAGAACCTGCTTGCAGCACCTCAATGCTGTAGAACACTGACAGCACAAATGTTAAAACAAAGTTAGCCATGGTCCCTTTAAGGAAACCAGTTGATGACACGTCATGAATGATGTCACAAACCCGCTTCTTCTAATTGGCCTGGGAAATGCACTGAGGGGGCTTAACAAGCCCTATTAACATAAATTATTTTTCCAGAGCGGGATGGAACGGAGCCGTAACCCACCACCAAGATCGCCCGCCCGGACCTGCCGAGGTGAGGAAATTCCAACCCACAGTCTCTGGATCATTAGTGCAGGCCTCTGGATTACTAGTCCAGTCACATAATTACTATACTACCATTCCCATTCGTATGGTTCAGTATCATCTTGAATGGTGGACTGGGAAAATAGATTAAAGAGTAAGACTGTAGAAAATGTAAGATTCCAAAATTCGTGGAAAGCCCCCAGTGTTTGGACTCACTGAAAAGGAAATTCGATTTTCGCCTATTAAACAGAAAGTTTGGGATCCTAAAATGCATATGGAAGAAATCTACAAGTCTTAACCAAGTTTGGGATTTTAAAAGGCTTGTTTGGGCCTGTGGGGAAAAGCTGCAGAGACAGAGGGGTGGGATCAACTTTTACCTTTAGAATTTGGATATTGTAGCTAATCAGTTTGTCTGGGGTAGCTGTTTAACCATAGTCAGGCTCCTAGAAAACATTAGCATTTAAACAATCGACCACGGAAAAAACATTATCCACCCCACCCACAGGACCCAAATATTCCAACATCTTTTCGACATTCATGGAAATATTTGGCTCAGCCCAGACTTCCCGAAGCTAAAGCAGTGATATTACAATGGACAAGAGCTTATCAGCTCATAAATAAGGAGTACCGCAAGCCCAAAGTCTATCAACGCCAGATTAAAACATTTAATCAAGTTTCAGTTAGCTAGCCCGCCAAAACATAAACAAAGAAAACCACTTAAAATCAATGGGCAGCAAAACTTAAACAAAAAAAACGTTAGATTTGGCGCAAAGATTAAGCAGCCTCTCAGAATATAACTGAGGGCCTATCGTACCAAAAAGGAGAACTATTCTGACCAACACTTCGGAACAACAAGATCAAGATCAAGAGCACACAGCGAGAAAACACAGGAAGAAACATTGCGATATCGGAGGAAGAGCTTAAAACAAAACAATCAGGGGAACATCAATACCAACTGACTTGGTAACAGCCATCAATCAGACCACCGCGACCGACGAAACCAACCAGGAAAATCAACCACCAAGAAAACTGGGGTCCACGCAAGTTTTCCACTCTACTATTTGTGCCTAGACTATCCAGCGGGTAAAAATTACCTAAAGAACTTAAAACCCTATTGATAACAAAGAAAACTGGGTACTCACCAGAGATAAATCCAAAATGCGTCTAACCGCATCAGCGGACTCACCCCAACTGGCTTCACTACGCAGCAGAGGTCTTCTACCACGTCCGGGGTACAGCAAGACAAACCAGCTATAACCAAACAACCCCAAAACTGCGAAACAGCCCTAGCTGTCAAAGGAAGCATCTGGTGAGCATGAATTCCTGGAACCCTGGAGTTTGACCTAGTTAGAGAGTAAGTGGGAGGTGGGAGGTATTTTTGTTGTGTTATTACCTGTAATAAAGTATTCCCCATTGTTTATAACCTTTTTGTAAGATTTTACAGTTTTATTAAAGCGTATTAGTGTTATTTGCTTGCTTGAATAAAACACAAGGCCTCTTTGTACAAAACAGTTGTCTGCTGTACTTTATCATACCCTGATTAATAAATCCAAGGTCGAGAACCAGGGAGTGGGAGCGACTCAAAACTGCTCTGGTCAGGAAGGCAAGCTGACAGACCCACCACCCCCTACAAAAAACAGTGGCAAACATTTCAGGAGATATTTCATAACTCTAAGCAAATAAATATTCCAGTGAGAAAGAAAGACTCGAAGAGAGAGAGATGAACCCTCCGTGGATAACTAACGAAGTAAAGGATGGTATCAAAATTAAAACAAAGGAATACCAATTTTGCGAAGAACAGTGGAAGGCCAGAGGA
Source organism: Pristiophorus japonicus (assembly GCF_044704955.1). Classification (NCBI taxonomy): domain Eukaryota; kingdom Metazoa; phylum Chordata; class Chondrichthyes; family Pristiophoridae; genus Pristiophorus; species Pristiophorus japonicus. Next base: position 166,112,991 of record NC_091981.1, on the reverse strand, counting down.
TTAGAAAATGTTTTTAAACCAGCAAAGGACGACTTACAAAGTGATAAAGAAAAACAAGATAGCTATGAGAGTAAACTAGCAAGAAATATAAAAACAAACAGTAAGTGATTCTGCAGGTATATAAAAAGGAAGAGAGTAGCTAAAATAAACATTGGTCCCTTAGAGGATGAGACTGAGTAATTAATAATGGTGGAGACTTTGAACAAATATTTTATATCAGTTTTCACGATAGAAGACACTCAAAGCATCATAATAATTGATAATCAAGGGACTATAAGGAGGAGGGCAAGTTAAAACAATCACTATCGCTAGAGAAAAAGTACTAGGCAAATTAATAGGACTAAAGATGGACAAGTCCCCTGGACCTGATGGCTTTCATCAGAGGGTCTTAAAAGAGGTGGGTGCAGAGATAGTGGATGCATTGGTAGTAATCTGCCAAAATTCCCTGAATTCTGGATAGGTCCCAGCAGACTGGAAAACCACAAATGTAAGACCCATATTTAAGAAAGGAGGGAGACAGAAAGCAGGAAACTATAGACCAGTTAGCTTAACATCTGTCATTGAGAAAATGTTGGAGTCCATCATTAAGGCTGCAATAGGAGATAATTTAGAAAATCATAATGCAGTCAAGCAGAGTCAGCATAGTTTTATGAAAGGGAAATCATGTTTGACAAATTTGGTGGAGCTCCGTGCAATAAGCACGGTGAATAAAGAGGAACCAGTAGATGTCATGTATTTGGATTTCGAGAAAGCATTCGGTAAGATGTCACATAGAAGGTTACTGCACAAGATAAGAGCTCACGGGGTTGGGAGTAATATATTAGCATGGATAGAGGATTGGCTAACTAACAGAAAACAGACAGTCAGGATAAATGGGTCATTTTCAGGTTGGCAAACCGTAACTAGTGGAGTGCCACACTGATCAATACTGGGGCCTCAACTATTTACAATCTATATTAATGACGTGGATGAAGGGACCAAATGTAATATAGCCAAATTTGCTGATGATACAAAGATAGGCTGGAAAGCAAGTTGTGAAAAGGACACAAAGAATCTGCTAAAGGATAAAGGGCTAGAACCCCCACTTAATTGCATGCTTAACGGCCACTTAACGACCATTTTATCACTGAAATGATGTATAATGCCAATATCTCGTCCATTTTACCACCCGCCTACTTTTTTTGGGCAGAATCACCATAATGGGTGATTTCACCGCCCATATTATCGCCCAGCGTTACTTTCCTCACGGCAATAACGCCGAGATTCAAATTAATGCCTGGCAACTGTTTTTTGTCATAAAGAGCATATCTACCCAAACTAGCGGCCATGGAGATCGCCCACCATCAATTTCACCACCTCACACACACATCGCCCAGAACATCGGCCGCTCAAAAATCTGCCACAAAAAGTGGAACTAACCGGGACAGACGCCAGCAGTGTTGCTGGCATTTGTTAAATCCCACTCTCACGTGAGGAGCTGATATCGGAAAGATTTATGTGAAAGAGCACTGATGTGAGTGACAACGCTGACACACTGCTATGTGTGTGCAGCTCAGACATCAATGATGCCCATCACCTTGGTACCAGTTAAAGTTTACGTTAATTGATGTTAAGTTGTATTTAACTCTTTCACAGTAAGGAATCACCAGTGTGTAACGGTCCAGCTATCTGAGACAATGCGCAACAAGGTTATGTTCAATAACAAAAGTTTAATACCAACATTGGTCTGAAATCATAAGTATCACATCCAATAACACCCAACCACTGCCCACATCCCACTTTTTCCACCATTGACGTAAATTACATGTTCAACATGTCCAGCAACACAGAATACAAAGGCAAAGCAGGAGCGCGGTCCCCAACTCCCATACATTGCAACAAATTGCATACACCCAGATGGAGATATAACACAGCCATCATATGTGGACATGCTCCTCACTTTCCTTCCCCGCCTCCTTCTTCTCCCCACCTCTACCCCTTTCCCTCCTCGCTCCATGGCACCTGGCCGAGGAGCTCCTCAGGCAGTGCCTCATTGGGGGGGATGAAGGCAGATGCATTGGTTGCACGGGTACGGGAGCGGGGGGTGCTGAGGGGGCAACATTCTCTGATGCAGAAGCAGGATCTTGGTCCTTGCTCTCATCTGTCATTCACAGTGGTGGGGCGGAACCTAGGGGTGTAGTGCCATGCTCAGGGACCACTGGGAGGCCTGGTGGCAGCAGTGTTCCTGGCTATCGCATCCAGGGACTCCGCCATGCACAGAATGTACTCAGTCATGGTGGCCAGGTGTTGGGATATGCCCTCCAATGCCTCGATGAGCTGGTCACCAATATCTACAGTCCTCCCGGACAACTGTACCATCTCTCCGCTGTCATGTCGCGCTTGTGGAACAGACCTGCAGCGTACACGAGGCCTCCGCCGGGTCGGCGCCATCCTGGGGACAAATGGGGTGCCCTATGGAGAGATGCTTGGGGCTAGCACCTCCACAGTGGAGGTGGGAATGAGCGGAGGACCACTAGATGGCCTTGGGGTGGAATGGCTTCTGGAGCGTGGCGATGCAGGTTCTTTGAAGTCCACACTCTCATCCATCGAGAACAGACCCAGCGGATTGACGGGTGAGAATCAGAGCTCCTCAGCACCAGATGTAGTCGGAACGTCCGCCGACTCCTGCCCCATGCCCCCACCTTCTGGCCTCTGTGGCCTTGCCTGGGGCCATGCTGCTGGCTGAGCTGCAAAATATAAATGAAGTTATTAGAGGAGAAGGGGGTGCTAGGGTGACAAGGTGAGTCCAGCGCTACACATTGCATATGCATGACAAAAGCACCACTGCTCTCAAAATCATCGCAGACATCACTTTTCATGACCATCAACACATTGTGCATTGCAATGATTTTCATGAGGCGAGCATTATTTATGAGACACTTTTAGAAATCATCAATCATGTATAATTGTTCGGATATGAGTTGGTGTAGCATCTATTGACTTTAGATCATGCAATGGTGTAAGCTTTACTCACGTGGCATCACTTCAGGGTCTGCAGATGCATCCGTGATTATCTGGGGGTGCTTCCCCACGAGTGCGACACCTGCTCCTCCATCTCAGTGATGTCGCTGGGGACTGGTGGCCCCCCCACCCGTTCGCCTCTGCACGGACCTCATCGTCGATCGCTTCTTCTGTAAAAGGTACCAGGACCACATGGCATGAGATCATTGCATGATATCATTGCTAGGTACTGTCACAGACACTGATACAAGACATAACCGACAGATGGAATCATGATTATTATGATTATTACCATCTTTACTTAAAGTCGTACACCATGACCGCAGGCTTTGAATAAAACACATTCCCGGTAAAAGAGCAGGACCTCACGTCTGCTGATAGTCACTCATGAATGTTACAAATCAAATTATATAAATACATAAGTACATGTAAATCAATGTAATACTTACTATTGCGGATCCCATAAGATCGTTCCATCGTTTGCGGCATTGGTTGCCCTCATGAACCTCGTTGGTTGCCGACGAGACCACCTCTGCTATCTCGGTCCATATCTTCTGGTAGGCCTTTGGGGTGGGCTTTCCACGCTCTCCCTGGGGTGCCAAATCACCCCAGTGTGACGCAACCTGCTGCAGGAGGGAGGCATTTGCCTCGTCTGAGAACCTCCTGACTCTTTTGCGGCCTCCAATGTGCTCCTCTCCCACCTCACTGCTCTCTCCAGTGTCAGTCTCCACAGTGTGCTGTGATGCCTCCTCCTCTCTCTCCATTGTAGGGCAAATTCGGTGAAATATGTGGCTGGTAATAGCTAATTTTTGTTTGCCTACTTGCTGTGAAGCTCTAAAGTCTCCCTCCTTCCTCCCAAAGCAGCCACACCACACCTGTCATGTATTTTACATTATTATATATAACTGTATCCTAACATGCTATACATGACTGTAATAAGATATGACCTGTAACCACCAGCATACCTTACCACCAGGGGTGCACTTGCAAGAGACAGGTATATAAGGACAGGTCTCAGGCAAGTGCAGCATTCCAGAGCTGTGAAATAAAGGTGCAGGTCCAGAGTGACCTTGACTTCACTACATGCCTCGTGTGAATCTGTACTGAGGGGACAAGACTTTACAGTGGCGACAGGTTACGGGATTACAGAATCCACAGAATGGCGAACAACGGATCAGATGAAAAGTACAATGCGGGAGACAATTGGGAGAACTTTATAGAAAGGCTCCAGCAAAGCTTTGTAACCAAAGACTGGTTAGGCGACGATAAAGCAGACAAGAGAAGAGCCCATCTCTTGACCAGCTGTGGCTCGAAAACATACGCTTTAATGAAGGATCTGTTGGCACCCGAGAAACCAGTAAGCAAGTCGTTTGAAGAATTGAGCACACTGGTAAGAGACCACCTAAAGCCAGCGAGCAGCCTACACATGGCCAGACACAGGTTCGACAACTACAGACGCTGTGTGGGCCAGAGCATACCCGACTTCGTGGCGGAACTTCGGAGGTTGGCTAGTTTATGTGAGTTCTCCGATGAACTGAGGAGAGAAATGCTGAGAGACTTTTTCATTGAAGGAATAGGCCATGCAGGCATATTCCGAAAGCTCATAGAGACCAAGAACCTGACCTTAGAGGCAGCAGCACTGGTTGCACAGACATTCTTGGTAGGGGAAGAAGAAACGAGGTTGATTTACAATGCAGGTACGACAACTAACGAAATATCGGAAGAAGAAGTTCACAGCACTAAACAAGCTGCTACCCCCACACATGGACAAAACCGTGAGAACAGGCTCTCGACAGCAGGCAGAAGCCATCAAGGGCCACAGGAATGGCCGTTCACACCTCATCAACCCACAATGCGAGCAATCAACTACAAACTGAGAGAAGCTCAAGAGAGATCAGCCAGATGCAGCTCATTCTTTGGGAACTCTTAGAACAATGGAACAGGTCCGTGCTGGAGGTGTGGGGGTGGGCACTCATCAAGGGGATGTCGATTTCAGCAGGCTGTTTGCAGAAATTGTGAATATACAGGGCATTTGGCCCACATGTGGAAAAAAATGGCAGCTCGGCTGGTATACGAATCGGATGGGTCGGAAAGGGGACCAGAAGATGGTGGGGACAGTACCCGCGACACTGGTGTACAGCGGGTCAACACGATCAATGGCCACTGCTCCTACAACAGGACACCTCCTATAATGATGAGGGTCCTACTCAACGGGATATCTGTCAACATGGAGCTGGATACGGGAGCGAATCAATCTCTCATGAGCGCTCAACAATTTGAACAACTGTGGCCGCATAAAAGAGACAGACCAAAACTCACAAGGGTCGACACAACACTAAGGACCTATACCAAAGAAATCGTACCAGTCCTCAGCAGCGCCATTCTCTCTGTCACACACAAAGGGACAGTGAACCGACTTCCCCTGTGGATTGTCCACGGAGACCCCCCAGCACTGCTGGGGAGAAGCTGGCTGGCAAAACTAAACTGGAAATGGGATGATGTCCATGCCATGTCATTAGAGGAACGGACCTCCTGCTCAACAGTTATAAAGTGATTTGAACATCTCTTTCAGCCAGGTGTGGGCACTTTCAAAGGGGCCAAAGTCAAAATCTACATCACACAGGATGCTAGACCGGTCCATCACAAGGCCAGAGCTGTACCCTATGTGATGAGGGAAAAGATTGAACACGAACTAGACAGGCTTCTGCAGGAAGGCATTATATCACCTGTGGAATTTAGCGACTGGGCAAGTCCCATCGTCCCAGTCATGAAGCCTGATGGATCCGTATGAATCTGTGGGGACTACAAATCTACCATAAACAGAGTCTCCCTACAGGACCAGTACCCGCTGCCCAGAGCGGAGGACTTATTTGCCATATTGGCTGGAGGTAAACTTTTCTCAAAATTAGACCTCACATCTGCATATATGACACAAGAATTGACCGAGGAATCCATGCTACTCACCACCATCAACACACATCGAGGCCTTTTCATGTACAATCGATGCCCATTCAGCATCAGGTCTGTAGCTGCCATATTCCAGCGCAACATGGAGAGTCTGCTCAAGTCCATCCCGGAAACGGTTGTATTTCAAGATGACATACTTATCACGGGCAGGGACACCGACTCCCATCTCTGCAATTTGGAGGAAGTACTAAAGCGGTTGGATCGGGTAGGCCTACGAGTCAAGAAATCCAAGTGTCTGTTTCTCGCACCCGAAGTTGAATTTTTGGGCAGAAGGATTGCCGCTGATGGAATCCGCCCAACAGAGTCCAAAACAGAAGCAATTCGCCTGGCACCCAGGCCCTGGAATGTCTCAGAACTGCGCGCCTTTCTCGGGCTACTCAATTACTTTGGGAACTTTATGCAGAACTTAAGCACGCTGCTGGAGCCTCTCCACATGCTACTCAGGAAGGATGCGATTGGTTTTGGGGGGGATGCCCAGGAACGCGCCTTCAATAAGGCACGCAACCTTCTGTTTCCAACAGTGTTTTGACTTTATTTGACCCAGGTAAAAAGCTAGTTCTCACATGCGATGCGTCAGCGTATGGGGTCGGGTGCATTTTGCAACATGTCAACAGTGCGGGCAAATTACAACCCATAGCTTATGCCTCCAGGTCACTTTCGCGGGCGGAGCGCGGGTACGGAATGGTAGAGAAGGAGGCGCTCGTGTGCGTGTACGGTGTCAAAAAGATGCACCATTACCTTTTCGGGGCCAAGTTCGCGTTAGAAACCGACCACAAGCCCCTCACGTCCCTCCTATCCGAGAGCAAGGCAATAAACGCCAACGCCTCGGCGCGAATTCAACGGTGGGCACTCATGCTACGATGACACAATAAGGCACAGACCAGACACAGACAACTGTGCCAACGCGCTCAGCAGGCTACCCCTGGCGACCACGGAAGGGTCTGACGAACAGGCATGTGAGATAGTCATGGCAATCAATGCCTTTGAGTCCACAGGTTCACCCATGTCGGCTCGCCAAATCAGAGCCTGGATGGCCAGCGACCCCACGTTATCCTTAGTAAAAAGATGTGTCCTAACCAGTGACTGGGCAGAGGCTCGCGATGCCTGCCCCGAGGAATTAAAACCCTTTCACAGGCGCATGCATGAGCTATCACTACAAGCAGACTGCCTGATTTGGGGCAGCCGAGCAGTCATGACTCTGCGAGGCAGAGAGGCATTTGTCCAGGAGCTCCACCGCGAGCACCCGGGGATCGTTCTCATGAAGGCCATAGCCAGATCCCACGTCGGGTGGCCTGGTATTGACGTGGACTTGGAGCTCTGCATCCGAAGGTGCACCATTTGTGCCCAACTCAGCAATGCCCCCAGGGAGGCTCCAATGAGCCCCTGGCCCTGGCCTACCAAACCGTGGTCGCGGGTGCACGTAGACTATATGGGCCCATTCATGAGCAAAATGTTCCTCGTAGTTGTAGATGCATTTTCAAAGTGGATCGAATGCACCATTTTAAACTCGAGCACAACCTCCACCATTGTGGAGAGCCTCGCAACCATGTTTGCAACACACGGAATCCCTGACACATTGGTCAGTGACAATGGTCCGTGCTTCACCAACGCAGAATTCCAAGACTTTATAATTGACCACGGCATAAATCACGTCAAGACGACACCATTCAAGCCGGCCTCCAACGGCCAGACGGAGAGAGCAGTGCAAATCTTTAAACAAAGCATGCTTAAAATCCAAGGTCCCATGCTGCAGGGTCGCCTGTCACGACTGCTGCTGGCATACAGATCTCGTTCGCACTCTCTGACTGGGATCCCCCCCGCGCAACTGTTGATGAAAAGGACTTTAAAAACAAGGCTCTCATTAATCCTCCCAGACATGCACGAAATCGTTGAGGCAAAGCGCCACAAGCTGACTGTACCATGGCAGAAATTCAAGGGGGAGATGGAATGAGATAGGGGACAAAGTGTTTGTACTAAACTATGGCAGGGGTCCCAAATGGCTTGCAGGGACAGTAACGGGCAAGGAAGGAAACAGGCTACTGGTAGTACAAATGGACAATGGCAAAACCTGCCGGAGGCATGTAGACCAAGTCAAAAGCAGATTTACTAACAACACTGCGGAACCAGAGGCAGACTATAATGTGGAACTCGCACCACACCTGGTGGACAGACAGAGGGAACAACCTGAGGAAAGGGCAATCCCAACAGACAGCCCAGGCGAGTCAACAACAATCACACCAATCGAAACAGACAGCCCAGGCGAGATACCAGCAACCACACCCAAAGAAACACAGACACCAAGGCAAACAACTGAACCACAACTCAGATGCTCCACGGGAGAGCGTAGACCACCTGAGAGACTGAACCTATAAAGACAATAAGACTTTGGGGGAGGGTGATGTCATGTATCTTACATTATTATAACTGTATCCTAACATGCTATACATGACCTGTAACCACCAGCATACCTTACCACCAGGGGTGCACTTGCAAGAGACAGGTATATAAGGACAGGTCTCAGGCAAGTGCAGCATTCCAGAGCTGTGAAATAAAGGTGCAGGTCCAGAGTGACCTTGACTTCACTACATGCCTCGTATGAATCTGTACTGAGGGGACAGGTCTTTACAACACCCAGACATACCTTCAGTCCCTCTGAGCTCCCTCTCTCTCTGACTCCTTTTCTGCGCATGTCATGGTGATCCTTGACTTCCAGAATCGCGGGAATCGAGCGTTGCCATGCCGTTGCTAAAGGCAGCCACACTTTATGGCAGAAGTTCAGAAAAATTTAACGCTGCCGTCCATTTGACATCGCTCACAGTAACGCCCATTTTCAAAAATGCAAACTAGATGTTTTGAGGATGGGCGAGAAGCCAGCGATCTGAAAACCCTTTTTAACCACCCACGCCAGAAATAATGCCCATTTTTGGGCGATAACCACAAAACTGGGATTTCTAGCCCATAGATAGGCTAAGTGAGTGGGCATAAAATTGACAGATGGAGTATAATGTGGGAAAATGTGAGGTTATTCACTTTGGTAGGAAAAATAAAAAAGCAAATTATTATTTAAATGGGGAGAGATTACAAAATGCTGTGTTACAGAGGGATCTGGGCGTCCTTGTACATGAAACACAAAAAGTTAGCATGCAGGTACAGCAAGTAATTAGGAAAGCAAATGGAATGCAAGGGGGATGGAGTATAAATGTAGGGAAGTCCTGCTATGACTGTACAAGGTGTTGGTGAGACCACACCTGGAGTACTGCGTACAGTTTTATTCTTATTTAAGGAGGGACAATATTTGCATTGGAGGCTGTTCAGAGAAGGTTCACGAGGTTGATTCCTGAGATGAAGGGTTTGTCATATGAAGAAAGGTTGAGCAGGTTGGGCCTATACTCATTGGCGATTAGAAGAGCGAAAGGTGATCTTATTGAAATGTATAAGATTCTGAGTGGGCTTGACAGGGTAGATGTTTCCCCTCATGGGGGAATCTAGAACTAGGGGGCATAGTTTTAGAATACGGGGTCGCCCATTTAAAATGGAAATGAGGAGGAATATCTTCTCTCAGAGGGTCATGAATCGTTGGAATTCTGTGCCCCAAAAAACTGTGGAGGTTAAATCATTGAATGTATTTTAGGTGGAAATCGACAGATTTTTGCACGACAAAGGAGTCAAGCGTTATGGGGAACGGGCGGGGAAGTGGAGTTGAGGCCAAGATCGGATCAGCCATGATCTTACTGAATGGTGGAGCAGGCTCGAGGGGCCAAATGGCCAACTACTGCTCATGTTTCTTATGTTCTTATGGTGTGATTATGCACTAAGCCAGGGAGTGAATGCAACGCAATTTGATTTGTGTTAGAAATGTTGGGGGGAAATTTGTGGTCAGAGGCTTCCTTCGGACGAACGCCTTCGACCCGAAAATGTTTTCCGAAAATACCTGATGGTCCCTGTTGTGTATGGAGAAAGAGTCAGACTGAACACTGTGAGCTCAAAGTAAAGTGTGACCTTAGTCTTTTATTGCAGGTCTCCAGAGTGCCTCTCCAATGTGTGAAGCCTCCTTCAATATCTGTGCTCCCAAGGGATTATGGAATCCCTTGGGACTCCAGGGGATGAGCCCTCTGGTGGCTGTACAGAGTAAATACAAGTATACAGAAATAACAACACTCCCCCACAAAGTCAATAGTGTAACTATTTACAATGTGAGTCGATCTGGGGCCCTTCTTGCCCTGGTTGATCGTCTGGTGAAAGCTGGTGTTGTTGAATCATTTGCTGGGCCGTCGCTGGGCTGCTGTGCAGCTGGCCTTGCTGGGCTGCCTGGTGTGTTGGGCCCTGCTAGGTTGCTGTGGATGATGGGTTCTGCTTCGTGGTCAACCGTGGTGCCAGTTGCCACTGGTTTGTATGTTGGGGGATCAAAAAAGGTAGGGTCCAAGGTGAGTTGCTCAGGGTGGTCCGTGAATCTGAATTTGATTTGGTCCAAGTGTTTCCTGTGAATGAGTCCATGTTGACCAGAAACACCCTGCTCCCCTCTTTGACCACAACAGTGCCGGGAAGCCACTTGGGACCTTGTCCATAATTTAACAAAAAGACAGGATCATTGATTTCAATTTCGTGTGACATGGTATGCACTTTGTTGAAGCCACCTGCTCTCTACCTGTTCATGTAGATCAGGGTGAACTAACGAGAGCCTTGTCTTCAGTGCTCTTTTCATGAGCAGTTCAGCGGGTGGAATCCCAGTGAGTGAGTGTGGTCACGTGCGGTAGCTAAGCAGGATTCAGGATAGGCGAGTCTGCAGTGTGCCTTCAATTACCCTCTCCAAGCCTTGCTTGATGGTTTGCACTGCTCTCTCTGCCTGACCATTGGACGCTGGTTTAAACGGGGCAGATGTGACATGTTTGATCCCATTACGGGTCATGAATTCTTTGAACTCAGCACTGGTAAAACATGACCCGTTGTTGCTCACCAAGACATCGGGTAGGCCGTGTGTGGCAAACATGGCCCACAGGCTTTCAGTAGTGGCAGCGGACGTGCTAGACGACATTTTCCCACATTCAATCCACTTGGAGTACGCGTCGACAACCACAAGGAACATTTTACCCAAGAATGGGCCTGCATAGTCAACGTGTACCCTAGACCACGGTTTGGAGGGCCAAGACCATAAACTTAGCGGCGCCTCCCTGGGTACATTGCTTAACTGCCAGTATGTATTACATCTGTGAACGCAGGACTCTAAGTCCGCATCGATACCGGGCCACCACACGTGGGATCTGGCTATCGCTTTCATCATTACGATGCCTGGGTGGGTACTGTGGAGGTCATTAATGAAGGTGTCTCTGCCCTTCTTGGGGACCACTACTCGATTGCCCCACAGAAGACAGTCTGTCTGTATAGACATTTCATCTTTGCGCCGCTGGAACGGCTTTATCTCTTCCTGAATTTCCAATAGGACACTGGACCAGCTCCCGTGAAGCACACAGCTTTTGACTAGAGATAATGAGGGGTCCTGGCTAGTCCAGGTTTTGATCTGCCGGGCAGTGACGGGTGATTGCTCACTCTCAAATGCTTCCATAACCATGGCTAGATCTGCGGGCTGCGCCACTTTCACCCCTGTGGTGGGCAATTGCAGCCTACTGAGAGCATTGGCGCAGTTTTCTGTGCCCGGCCTGTGGCGGATGGCGTAGTTGTATGCAGACAACGTGAACGCCCATCTCTGGATGCGGGCCGATGCATTGGTATTTATCCCTTTACTCTCGGAGAAAAGAGATATAAGTGGCTTATGGTCAGTTTCCCATTCGAATTTTAGCCCAAACGGGTATTGATGCATTTTCTTTACCCCATAGACACATGCTAACACTTCTTTCTCAATCATGCTGTCGGCTCCCTCAGCCTTAGATAGACTCCTGGATGCATAAGCAACCGGTTGCAGTTTCCCGAAATCATTAGCTTGTTGCAACACACACCTGACGCCATGTGACGACGCATCACATGCTAGTACCAAACGCTTACATGGATCATACAACACAAGCAATTTGTTTGAGCATAACAATTTTCTCGCTTTTACAAAGGCATTTTCTAGGCTTTTGTCCCAAACCCATTCATCCCCTTTTCGTAGTAAGACATGCAGTGGTTCTAACAGTGTGTTGAGACCCGGTAAGAAGTTACCAAAGTTGTCAGGAGACCCAGAAACGACCGCCGCTCTGTCACGTTGTGTGGCCTCGGTGCGTTCTCGATTGCTTCCGTCTTCATGTTGCTGGGCCTGATGCTGTCAGCCGCAATCCTCTTTCCCAGGAACTCCACTCAGGCACCAGGAAAACCTACTTCAAGCATTTTAACCTGAGCCCCACATGATTGAGTCAACTAAGAACTTCCTCCAGGTTCTGCAGGTGCTCCACTGTGTTCTGACCTGTGACCAAGATGTCATCCTGGAAGACCATGGTGTGTGGGACCGACTTCAGTAAGCTTTCCATGTTTCTCTGGAATATCGCCGCCGCCGATCGCATTCCAAACGGGCATCTGTTATAAACAAAAAGACCTTTGTGCGTGTTGATGCAGGTGAGAGCCTTCGATGATTCCTCCAGTTCCTGCATGTTGTCGGCTGAAGTCAGATCCAGCTTTTCCTCCCGCCAGCGTTGCAAAGAGGTCTTCGGCCTTTGGTCGTGGGTATTGGTCCTGCAGGGAGAAACGATTGATAGTTACTTTGTAATCGCCACAGATTCTGACGGTGCCATCTCCCTTGAGGACTGGGACAATAGGACTGGCCCACTTATTGAAGTCGATCGGGGAAATGATGCCCTCTCTTTGCAGCTGGTCTAGCTCGATCCCTACCCTTTCTCTCATCATGTACGGTACTGCTCTCGCCTTGTGATGGATGGGTCGTGCCCCCGGAATTAAGTGGATCTTCACTTTTGATCCTTGGAATTTCCCAATGCCTGGTTCAAACAGCGAAGGAAATTTGTTTAAGACCTGCGCACACGAAGTGTCGTCAGTGGGCGATAGCGCTCGGACATCGTCCCAGTTCCACCGTATCTTTCCCAGCCAGCTCCTGCCAAGCAGCGTGGGACCATCGCCCGGTACCACACAGAGTGGTAGCTTGTGCAATGCTCCATCGTAGGAGACCGTTACGGTAGCATTGCCAATTACAGGAATCAATTATTTCGTGTAAGTTCTTAGTTTCGTGCGAACTGGAGTTAAGACTGACCTTGAGGCCTTGTTGGACCACAACCTTTCCAAAGTCTTTTTGTCCATGATGGACTGGCTCATGACCATGCCCAGCTCCATTGACACGGGAGTACATTTAGTTCAACATTCAGCATTATCGGGGGACAATTCGTGGTGAATGTGTGCACCCCATGTACCTCTGCCTCCTCGATCTGAGGTTCTGGTTCATCGTCATCCTCCGTGGATCTGTCCTCCTCTGCAACATGGTGGTTTGCAGGTTTTAAAGGCTTTTCAGCTCGCCTGCACACTCGTTGGAGGTATCCCATTGCTCCACAGCCCTTGCAAATGTACTCTTTGAATTGGCAAGAATGGAAACGATGATCACCCCCGCAGTGCCAACAAGGTGTTAATGGCCTTGCATTCATCACCATTGACGGTGGACTCTGAGACATCTGCGGACGTGTAGCTGCAGGTATGTGTGACCTGCCCTGTACGTTACGATTCGAAAACAACATCACTTTGTTCACATTACTTGTAGCAGCACTTGTGTGCTGAGAGATTTGCTTCATATTGTCACTGATGGCAATGAACGCCTGGGCTATCGCTATGGCCTTACTCAAGGTTGGGGTCGCTACAGTCAAAAGTTTGCGAAGTATGGTTTCATGGCCAATGCCAAGTACGAAAAAGTCTCTGAACATGTGCTCCAAATGTCCTTCAAATTCGCAATGTCCTGCAAGGCATCTTAGCTCGGCGACATAACTCGCCACTTCCTGGCCTTCAGACCTTTTGTAGGTGTAGAACCGGTACCTCGCCATCAGAACGCTTTCCTGCGGGTTCAAATGCTCTTGGACCAGTGTGCATAAATCGTGTTACGATTTCTCCGTGGGTTTCACTGGAGAGAGCAGATTCTTCATGAGGCCGTACGTTGGTGCCCCACAGACGGTGAGGAGGATCGCCCTTTGTTTGGCAGTGCTCTCTTCCCCATCTAGCTCGTTGGCCACGAAGTATTGGTTGAGTCGCTCCACAAAAGTTTCCCAATCATCTACCTCCAAGAATTTCTCCAGGATGCCCACTGTTCTCTGCATCTTTGGGTTCGCTATCGTCGCCAGTTGTAGTGTGTGGAGAAAGAGTCAGACTGAACACTGAGAACTCAAAGTAAAGTGTGACCGTAGTCTTTTATTGCAGGTCTCCAGAGTGCCTCTCCAACCTGTGAAGCCTCCTTAAATACCTGTGCTCCCAAGGGATTATGGGATCCCTTGGGACTCTGGTGGCTGTACAGAGTAAATACAAGTATACATATATAACAGTCCCAGAGGTACGTAGGATTCTGGTCGGATGCCTTCATTTGCTTTGCACTGTATGGGAACCAGGTACATATTCGTATCTCTGAATCACTTCACTATGTAGTATTCTCATTGATAATAATGGAACTCCGTTTTTACAAGCTCCCTTTAATATCAATGAGAATAACCCTTTAAAATAAGAAGCGCAACACAATAAATTAATAAAAAAACACCTCACAGAATAAAAATTAATTGCAATTGAATGTAATTAAAGGCCCGAAATTGATGAAGGTGAAGGCCCGCCCAAGTACCACACAAAGGACCGCCGATGGCCATCGAGAGACCGGCGGTACTTTGCCAGGAAATTTCCACTAAAAGAGGTGGCAGTACCGCCTGGCGGTGAAATAATTGCTTATGCTGTCAATCTGGGCGGCTGCGGGCAGGAGCTCTCAGTCTCAGTGGCAAATGAGCTTGCTGCCCAAGTGCCGCTGATGATGGAGTCGGGCCCAGGGAAGTGGAAGAGCTGCAAGTAAAAACCATTACCAAAAAAAAACAGAACATTTCAGGGAACTCCATTCAGGCAAAGTCACTGTAAAACAAATTTTAAAAATATGTTTTTCCATTCTTTGTACTTACCGTCGAGATTTGATGTGCCTCCACGCAATGGTCCTTCCCCCTGCTGGCGTCAACTCCCACTGACTCCTGCCTGCACCAATCTGACAGCTCAGCGGTCGGGAGGCCACTTGCACTACTTGGCTGCCAGCAGCCATCAGCAGGCGGTTCCCGGCAGTACTCCCCTCCCGCTCACTCCAACCCAGGTGGAAACTTGCAAAGAGGGGAGACCGGCAGCAAAACTCGGCGGCAGCAAGCAGCAGTGGACGGTAAGGCCACCAATATCGGGGCCTAAATGTTTTAGAAAAAAAAACATTTAAAAAAAAATAATGTGTTTTTATAGGGTTAAAAATAAACTTACCTTAATGGATAGAGTTTTTAATATAAAAATGAATGATTCAATTTATTTTTTCTATGTTTTAAAACTCTGACGCTTTTACCAGGCGTAATAGTTTGAACGACATTCGCTGGGCAAGAGTTGGGCAAATAGCCCAGTCTCTGCCCTGTGCATGTCCTTCCTGCAGGGAAGCAATGGATCTTTGGCAGATAGGAAAAGTTGGTTCTCATTGCGTGCCAAGAACCGCAATTGCGAGACCTCTTCGAGTCTGTGCGCACATCATACGCACCCGGCAAGACCGCAATTTTCGGCCCACACAGACAGCAATTTAAGCACATTTTATATGTTACAAATTGCGCGCATTATTTAAAACTTACTACAAATACAAATCAAATCAGTGATAACTAAATGGGATAACAGCAATGTTTATAACTACGGTAAAGAACTGATAGTAAATATGGTTTACTATGTTAAAGATTTATTTAATTGTTTATAGTTGTAAAGTATATGAAATAACAGCTGGACTCTGACTGCAACATTCAAATTGTAATGCACTGAATAAAATGGTAGTGTTGGGTGTCATTGTTTAAGAACATAAGAATTAGGAGCAGGAGTACACCTCGGCCCCATTCAATGAGAACATGGCCGTTCTTCGACCTCAACTCCATTTTCCTGCACTATCCCCATATCCCTTAATTCCCTTAATATCCAAAAATCTATCGATCTCTGTCTTGCATATACTCAAAGACTGAATCTCCGCAACACTCTGGGGTAGAGAATTCCAAAGATTCACTGCCCTCTGAGTGAAGAAGTTTCTCCTCATCTCAGTCCTAAATGTCCGACCCCTTATTCTGAGACTGTGACCCCTGGTTTGAGACACCCAAGCCAAGGGGAGCATCCTCACTGCATCTACCTGTCAAGCCCTGTAAGAATTTTGTAAGTTTCAATGAGATCACCTCTCATTCTTCTAAACTGTAGAGAATATCGGCCTCGACACTCCACCTCTCCTGATAGGAGAATCCCCCCATCCCAGGAATCAGTTTGGTGAACCTTTGTTACACTCCCTCAATGACAAATATATCCTTCCTTAGGTAAGGAGACCAAAACTGTGCACAATACTCCAGGTGCGTCTCACCAGGGCCCTGTATAATTGCAGTAAGATGTCTTGGGGCTGAAATTCAGGGTCCTTATAAGGCCCGTTTCTGCCATTTTGTGGCGGCCAGGCGGTGGAATCGAGTGGCCGCCGCGTTGCAGTCCATTGGACACCCTGACCCAAATTCAGCTCGGTGATTTTGCAGCCTGCCCCCACTTCCGCCCCGCTGCTGCCGACCACCGCAAGCACATCATCAAAGCGCGCACTGTCACTATCCCTCACCTACATTTTAATCCACCCCAAATTGAATTGAAAAAATTGCCGATCCACTGAACGGTGCCCCCGACAGCTTTTTCTGTCAGTGCACCTCCTCCTGCCTGTGTGCGGCCCGGCAGCACGGCGGCCCTTCAAGGGGAGGGCCTACTGCAATGGCCACCATGTTGTTGTTGTTGCCCGCTGACTTCCCAATCGGCCGGCCAGTTATTGCCCCGGGTGCTGGCTTGGCGGAAACCCTCCCTGATGGCCCAGTGGCCGAAGCTAAAAAAAATCCCCGATTCTCTCCCCTTTAATGGATGGGAGAGAGCGTGGTGACGCACATGGCAGTGATGTCACCACTGCTCCGCCGCTGAGTGACAGCAGCGGAGAGTCGATCTTGCCCCAACTTCCGCCCTCAGCATGACTTACCGCCGCACTTCCACCCCCACTATGACCGACTCCCGGTCCGACTTAAAAAAAAATGTTAAGTCCCGAACATCAATCCGAAGGCCGCCACATCACTCCCGTTGGATAAAACAGGTAGGAAATCGTTGGTGCGCCAGCTTTATGCCTTGCCTGAATTTTGGCTCTCTTTACTCTTATACTCAAATCCTCTTGTAATAAAGGCCAACATACCATTTGCTTTCTTAATTGCTTGCTGTACCTGCATGTTACCTTTCAGTGATTCGTGTACAAGGACACCCAGGTTCCCCTGAACACCAACATTTCCCAATCTCTCACTATTTAAAAAATATTCTGCTTTTCTATTTTTCCTACCAAAATGGATAACTTCACATTTCACCACATTATATTCCATTTAGCATGTTCTTGCCTATTCACTTAGCCTGTCTATATCCCCTTGAAGCCTCTTGGCATCCTTCTCACAATTTACATTCACACCTAGTTTTGTATCATCAGCAAACTTGGATATATTACATTTGGTAAACATCCATAAGACAAAGGTTCTCTACCAACCTGCCCCCGCCACACAGTACTGCCCTCTGATCATCAAGATCCATGACGAAGCCTTGGACAACGTGGACCATTTTCCATACCTCGGGAACCTACTATCAACAAGGGCAGACGTCGATGACAATGTCCAACACCGCCTTCAGTGTTCCAGCGCTGTCTTCAGTCGCCTGAGGAAGAGGGTGTTTGAAGACCAGGACCTCAAACCCGGCATCAAGCTCATGGTCAACAGAGCAGTCGTGATACCCACCCTCCTATATGCTTCAGAGACATGGACTATGTGCGGCAGGCACCTCAAAGCACTGGAGAAGTACCACCAACACTGCCTCCGCAAGATCCTGCAAATCCATTGACAGAATGGGCGCACCCACGTCAGTGTTCTAGCTCAGGCCAACAACCCCAGTAATTCCACATTTTCTCTTTCTCTCCTTTCTTAAATAGCGAGGTTATATTAGCTACTTTCCAATCTGCAGGAACCATTCTAGAGTCTATGGAATTTTAGAAGATGACAACCAATGCATTCACTATCTCTGTAGCCACTTCTTTCAAAGCCCTAGGATGTAGGCCATCAAGTCCAGGGGATATATTGGGTTTCAATTCCATTAATTTCTCCAGTACTATTTATTTACTAATACTAACTTTTTTCAGTTCCTCATTCTTGCTAGACCCTTGGTACCCCAATATTTCCGGAGGTATTTCAGGTCTTCTTCCGTGAAGACAGACACAAAGTATTTCTTTAATTTCTCTTCCATTTTCTTATTCCCCATTATAATGTCTCCTGTCTCAGCCTGTAGGGGACCCACATTTACTTTTTTTCTAATATTCTCCTTTTTACATACCTATAGAAGCTTTTACAGTCTGTTTTTATGTCGCTCACTAGTTTAGTCTCGTATTCTATTTTCCCTTTCTTTATCAATTTCTTGGTCCTCCTTTGCTGAATTCTAAAATCATCCCAATCCTCAGAATTACTGCTCTTTTTGGCAACATTATAGAAACATAGAAACATAGAAACATAGAAAATAGGTGCAGGAGTAGGCCATTCGGCCCTTCTAGCCTGCACCACCATTCAATGAGTTCATGGCTGAACATGCAACTTCAGTACTCCATTCCTGCTTTCTCACCATACCCCTTGATTCCCCTAGTAGTAAGGACTTCATCTAACTCCTTTTTGAATATATTTAGTGAATTGGCCTCAACAACTTTCTGTGGTAGAGAATTCCACAGGTTCACCACTCTCTGGGTGAAGAAATTCCTCCTCATCTCGGTCCTAAATGGCTTACCCCTTATCCTTAGACTGTGTCCCCTGGTTCTGGACTTCCCCAACATTGGGAACATTCTTCCTGCATCTAACCTGTCTAACCCCGTCAGAATTTTAAACGTTTCTATGAGGTCCCCTCTCATTCTTCTGAACTCCAGTGAATACAAGCCCAGTTGATCCAGTCTTTCTTGATATGTCAGTCCCGCCATCCCGGGAATCGGTCTGGTGAACCTTCGCTGCACTCCCTCAATAGCAAGAATGTCCTTCCTCAGGTTAGGAGACCAAAACTGTACACAATACTCCAGGTGTGGCCTCACCAAGGCCCTGTACAACTGTAGTAACACCTCCCTGCCCCTGTATTCAAATCCCCTCGCTATGAAGGCCAACATGCCATTTTCTTTCTTAACCGCCTGCTGTACCTCATGCCAACCCCTCTTCCTTTGATTGAATTCTATCTTTAACTTCTCTTCTTAGTCACGGTTGCACCACTTTTCCTGTGGGGTTTTTGTGCCTTAAAGTAATTTATATTTGTTGCAAATTATGTATTAATTCTTTGAATGCTGGCCATTGCTTGTCTATCGCGGCCCTGGACAACGTGGACCACTTCCCTTATCTCAGGAGCCTCCTATCAACAAGAACAGGCATTGACGACGAGATCCAACACCGCCTCCAGTGCGCCAGTGCAGCCTTCGGCCGCCTGAGAAAAAAAGTGTTTGAAGACCAGGCCCTCAAAACTGTCACCAAGCTCATGGTTTACAGGGCTGTAGTAATACCAGCCCTCCTGTATGGCTCAGAGACGTGGACTATGTACAGTAGACACCTCAAGTCGCAGGAGAAATACCACCAATGATGTCTCCGCAAGATCCTACAAATCCCCTGGGAGGTCAAACGCACCAACATTAGCGCCCTTGACCAGGCCAACATCCCCAGCATCGAAGCACTTGATCAGCTCCGCTGGGCAGGCCACATAGTTCACATGCCAGACACAAGACTCCCAAAGCAAGCGCTCTACTCGGAACTCGTCCATGGCAAGCGAGCCAAAGATGGGCAGTGGAAACGTTACAAGGACACTCTCAAAGCCTCCCTGATAAAGTGCGACATCCCCACTGACACCTGGGAATCCCTGGCCAAAGACCGCCCTAAATGGAGGAAGTGCATCCGGGAGGGCGCTGAGTTCCTCGAGTCCCGTTACCGAGAGCATGCAGAAATCAAGCGCAGGCAGCGGAAGGAGCGTGCGGCAAAGCAGACTCCCCGCCCACCCTTTCCTTCAACCACTGTCTGTCCCACCTGTGACAGAGACTGTGGTTCTCATATTGGACTGTATAGCCACCTAAGAACTCATGCTAAGAGTGGAAGCAAGTCTTCCTTGATTCCAAGGGACTGCCTATGATGATGATGACCGTCATACCTTTTAATGTAGTTTCCCAATCTACCTTAGCTAACTCTCCTCTCATACCTACGTAGCTTCCTTTGTTTTGATTTAACACTTAGTTTTGGACTTAACTAAATCCCTTTCAAACTTAATGTAAAATTGTATCATATTATGGTCACTCTTCCCGAGGGACACTATTACTACAAGGTTATTAATGAACCCTTTCTCATTGCAATCTACTAGATCTAAAATAACCTGTTCTCTAGCTGGTTCCTCAACATACTGATCTAGAAAACCATCTTGTATACCATCCATAAATTCATCCTCCACACGATATCTGCAAATTTGGTTTGCCAGTCTATGGGCTCAATTTTTTAGGTTAGTTTTTTTGCGTCATCTATGTCTGCATCAGTTTTTCAGATTTATGCAAGTTTGGGCAACTTACATTTTTCCTAGGACGGCATATGTGACCACTCCCAAAAAGCCTTCTGAGCACTTATGAAAAACCAGCACATATTAACAAATTGGCGCAGAAAGACACCATTGTTTTTATGCAAAGTTTTGAAGGGAGTTAAGTAGACAAAGAATATGCATCATGAAGCTTAATTTTGTTCAAACTTAAAATGGAGAAAATGGAAGTCTAATGCAATTCTTTAATTTTGAATTATTTTCAAAGTACCACGCCACCACCAAAAGTCTCCTCACCGGGCTCGAAGGTCTAAGCATCGGCCGGCAGAATCGCTCCCTCCCCCAGACACAGAAGCCTGGGGTGTGGCGGGGGGTGGGGCAGGGGGGTGGGGTGGCGGTGGAAGCTGAACTGAAGGGATGAGAACTCTTATACATACAGCAGCTTCAAAAGAAGCCCGACGGTGGTGGATGCTGTGCCCCTGTGTCCGGGCGAAGGAACAAATCTACCGGCCGACCCTCGAGCCCGGTGAGGAGAGGTTCGGTGCTGGGGTGGTACTTTGAAAATTATCAAAATTAAAGAATTGCATTTGACTTTGTTGCCCCAAATGACTACAATGATGCCTAGCTTCCAGTTCTAAGCAAGCCTTTTGCGCATGCGCAGACCAGGGTGTGGTCCATACTAGGGCGTCGACCTTGGGAGAGAGAGAGAGATGAAAGAAGGTTTAAGTCCTTTGTCCTGCTGTTTTGTGTTTCATGCAAAGCTACAATTTAATTATGGGGGCAATATTGACAATGCCATACCTCATGCAAGCCTTCTGCATGATGGTGCTGTGGAGGAGGCGATTCATTAGACATCATCGCATGAGGAACCTCAGAGCATATAGGATGATGGGTAGGAGGTCTTACCCACATCGCGTATATCGAGACAGGTGTTAATACTTGCACCTGAGTGATGTCGACTGTGTGAGAAGGCTGCGTTTCCGCAAAGAAGTTGTAACCGAGATCTGTGAGTGAGTAAAAGCAGACCTGCAACCTAGGAGCATCAGGAGGACTGCTTTGTCAGTTAACATAAAAACATAGAAAATAGGTGCAGGAGTAGGCCATTCGACCCTTCGAGCCTGCACCACCATTCAATAAGATCATGGCTGATCATTCACCTCAGTACCCCTTTCATGCTTTCTCTCATGCCGAAGGACCGAATGGCCTACTCCTGCACCTATTTTCTATGTTTCTCCATATCCCTTGATCACTTTAGCCATAAGGGCCATATCCAACTCCCTCTTGAATATATCTAACGCACTGGCATCAACCACTCTCTGCAGAAGAGAATTCCACAGGTTAACAACTCTCTGAGTGAAGAAGTTTCTCTTCATCTCGGCCCTAAATGGCTTACCCCTTATCCTTAGACTGTGACCCCTGGTTCTGGACTCCCCCAACATCGGGAACATTCTTCCTGCATCTAACCTGTCCAGCCCCGTCAGAATTTTATATGTTTCTATGAGATTCCCTCTCATTCTTCTAAACTCCAGTGAATACAGGCCCAGTCGATCCAGCCTCTCCTCATATGTCAGTCCTGCCATCCCAGGAATCAGTCTGGTGAACCTTCGCTGCACTCCCTCCGATTAGGAGACCAAAACTGAACACAATATTCCAGGTGGGGCCTCACTTAGGCCTTGTACAACTGCAGTAAGACCTCCCTGCTCCTATACTCAAATCCCCTCGCTATGAAGGCCAACATGCCATTTGCCTTCTCACCGCCTGCTGTACCTGCATGCCAACTTTCAATGACTGATGTACCATGACACCCAGGTCTCGTTGCACCTTCCCTTTTCCTAATCTGCCACCATTCAGATAATATTCTGCCTTCATGTTTTTGCCACCAACGTGGATAACCTCACAGTTATCCACATTATACAGCATCTGCCATGCATTTGTCCACTCACCTAACCTGTCCAAGTCACCCTGCAGCCTTTTAGCATCCTCCTCACAGCTCCACCCAGCTTAGCGTCATCTGCAAACTTGGAGATATTACACTCAATTCCTTTGTCTAAATCATTGATTATATTGTAAATAGCTGGGACCCCAGCACTGAGCCCTGCGGCACCCCACTAGTCACTAGAAGTAAAGGTTACAGCTGCACTTTCATTTTATGCATCTGGATCATTCCAGGCCACAACTGGGGATGTGTGCACCATTTCTCAACATGCAACACATATCTGCATTCGACAGGTGACGGCTGCACTATATGCCTGGAGGAATGACTACATAAAGTTCCCAATGACTGCCCAGGCAATACGTGACAGGGTTGTGGGCTTCTCCAGGATTGCTGGCTTCCCAAAGGTACAGGGCTGCATTGATTGTACCCACATCGCCTTTGTTATGTATTTAACTTGCAACCTGTATGACACCGGACCACCGGAGGACCCACCTGTTGGAGTCCCAAGAGATCTCAGCATCCCTTGGGAGCACGGTATATAAGCAGGCCACCCACGAGGTACCTGCACTCTGGAGTCTTATTAAAGGAGCTAAGGCCACACTTGCTCATTGTACACAAAACTCAGTTTCATCCTTTATTATGAGTGTATCAATTGGCGACGAAGTAACGAACAACTGCACGAAAATGCAAAGAACAGTTGGTGCTATGTAATTACCTGTAATTACCATGTCTAACCACCAGAGGGCTTATCCCCTGGAGTCCAAAGGGATCCCACAATCCCTTGAGTGCACCTGTATATCAGGAGGCCTCACAGGCTGAAGAGGCACTCTGAGATCTGTAATAAAGGACTACTGTCACATTTACTTTGAGTTTGCAGTATCTAGTCTGACTCCTTATCCAAGACATGGCACCTGGCGACGAGATACAGAAGACGAACCCCAACGCAACAATGCAGAGAACTGTGGGCATCCTGGAGAAATTTCTGGAGGGAGTCAATTGGGAAACCTTCGTGGAGCGACTTGACCAATACTTCGTGGCCAACAAGCTGGAAGGAGAAGGGAACACTGCCAAACGAAGGGTGATCCTCTTCACCATTTGCGGGGCACCAACGTATTGCCTCATGAAAAACCTGCTCGCTCGAGCAAAACCCACCGACAAGTCATACAATGAGTTGTGCACACTGGTCTGGGAGCATCTAAACCTGAAGGAAAGCGTTCTGATGGCGAGGCATCGGTTCTACTCATACAGGAGGTCTGAAGGCCAGGAAGTGGCGAGCTATGTCGCCGAGCTAAAGCGCCTTGCAGGACATTGCGAATTTGAAGGACACTTGGAGTATATGCTCAGGAACTCCTTTGTACTTGGCATTGGCCATGAAGTAATATTTTGCAAACTTTTGACTGTAGAGACCCCAACCTTGAGTAAAGCCCTAGCGATAGCCCAGGTGTTTATCTCCACCCGTGACAATACCAAACAAATCTCCCAGCACACTAGTGCTGCTGCAAATACTGTGAACAAAGTAATGTTGTTTTCGAATCGAAATGTACATGGCAGGACTTACATGCCTGTAGCTGCATGTCCGCAGATGACTCAGAGTTCGCTATCAAGGATGGTGAATACAAGGCAATTAACACCTTGTTGGCGCTGCGGGGGTGATCATCGATTCCATTCATGCTGCTTCAAAGGATACGTTTGCAAGGGCTGTGGAACAATGGAACATCTCCAACGTATGTGCAGGCGAGCTGCAGACCCTGCTAATCCTGCAAACCACCATGTTGCAGAGGAGGACAGATCCACGGTGGATCATGACGAACCAGAGCCTCAGACCGAGGAGGCAGATGTATATGGGGTGCACACATTTACCACAAAGTGTCCCCCGATAATGCTGAAGGTTGAATTAAATGGACTCCCAGTGTCCATGGAGCTGGGCACGGGCACAAGCCAGTTCATAATGAGTAAAAAGACTTTTGATAAGTTGTGGTGCAACAAGGCTTCAAGGCCAGTCCTGACTGCCATTTGTACCAAACTTAGAACGTACATAAAGGAACTGATTCCCATAATTGGCAGTGCTATCGTAAAGATCTCCTACGATGGAGCGGTGCATGATTTACCACTCTGGGTGGTACCGGGCGATGGTCCCATGCTGTTTGGCAGGAGCTGGCTGGGAAAGATACGCTGGAACTGGGACGACGTCCGAGCGTTTTTGTCTGTCGATGACACCTCATGTGATCCAGTCCTAAGCAAGTTCCCCTCGCTGTTCGAACCAGGCATCGGGAAATTCCAAGGAGCAAAAGTGCAGATCCATTTGATTCCAGGGACGCGACCCATCCATCACAAGGCGAAAGCGGTACCTTACATGATGAGAGAGAGGGTGAAGATCGAGCTAGACAGGCTGCAATGAGAGGGCATCATTTAGCCGATCGAATTCAATGAGTGGGCCAGTCCGATTGTTCCAGTCCTCAAGGGAGATGACACCGTCAGAATCTGTGGTGATTATAAAGTAACTATCAATCATTTCTCACTGCAGGATCAATACCCGCTACCAAAGGCAGACGATCTATTTGTGACGCTGGCGGGAGGGAAAATGTTCACGAAGCTGGACTTGACCTCAGCCTACATGACGCAGGAGCTGGAGGAATTTTCAAAAGGCCTCACCTGCATCGACACGCACAAAGATCTTTTCATTTACACCCAGATGCCCGTTTGGGATTCGATCGGCTGCGGCGATATTCCAGAGCAACATGGAAAGCTTGCTGAAGTCGGTCCCGCGCACCGTGGTCTTCCAGGACAACATCTTGGTTACAGGTCGGGACACCGTCGAGCACCTGCAGAACCTGGAGGAGGTTCTTACTCGGCTTAATCATGTGGGGCTCAGGCTAAATCACTCGAAGTGCGTTTTCCTGGCGCCTGAAGTGGAGTTCCTGGGGAGAAGAATCACAGTGGACAGCATCAGGCCCACCGATTCGAAAACGGAGGCAATCAAAAATGCACCAAGACCACAGAACGTGACGGAGCTGCGGTTGTTTCTAGCACTCCTGAACTATTTTGGTAACTTCTTACCAGGTCTTAGTACATTGTTAGAACCCCTGCACTCTTTACTGCATAAAGGAGATGAATGGGTATGGGGTAAAAGCCAACAAAATGCTTTTGAGAAAGCTAGGAAGCTGTTATGTTCAAACAAATTGCTTGTGTTGTACGATCCATGTAAACGTTTGGTACTAGCTTGTGATGCGTCATCGTACAGCGTCGGATGTATTGCAACAAGATAATGAATTTGGGAAATTGCAACCGGTTGCTATGCATCCAGCAGTCTGTCTAAGGCCGAGACGGCCTACAGTATGATCGAAAAAGAAGCGTTAGAGTGTGTTTACTGGATAAAGAAAATGCATCATTATCTGTTCGGACTTAAATTTGAATTGGAAACTGACCATAAGCTGCTTATATCCCTCTCTTCTGTAAATAAGGGGATAAATACGAATGCATCGGCCCGCATCCAGAGATGGGCGCTCATGACACCTGTGAGCTTTTTGACATCGAAGCAAGTCATCCTCAATTCGAGGGATTGCCTATGATGATGAGAGATGCAGGAAGAAATAAAGCCGTACCAGCGGCGCAAAGAGGAAATGTCTATACAGACAGACTACCTCCTATGGGGTAATCGGCTAGTTGTGCCGAAAAAGGGCAGGGACATTTTCATTAGTGATCTCCACAGTGCCCACCCAGGCATTGTAATAATGAAAGCGACAGCCAGATCCCACGTGTGGTGGCCCGGTATCGATGCAGACTTAGAGTCCTGTGTGCACAAATGTAATACATGTTCCCAGTTAAGCAATGCACCCAGGGAGGCGCCACTAAGTTTATGGTCTTGGCCCTCCAAACCGTGGTCTAGGGTACACGTCGACTATGCAGGCCCGTTCTTGGGAAAAATGATTTTAGTGGTTGTAGATACATACTCCAAGAGGATTGAATGAGTGATAATGTCGGCAAGCACATCTGCTGCCACCATTGAAAGCCTACGGGCCAATTTTACTACGCACGGCCTGCCTGATGTCTTTGTAAGCGACAATGGGCCGTGCTACACCAGTGCCGAATTCAAGGAATTCATGATCCACAATGGGGTCAAACATGTCACGTATGCCCCATTTAAGCCAGCGTCCAACAGTCAGGCAGAACGAGAAGTTCAAACAATCAAGCAGAGATTGAAAAGGGTAACTGAAGGCTCACTGCCGACTCGCTTATCCCGAGTCCTGCTAAGTTACCGCACAAAACTCCACTCGCTCATCAGGATCCCTCCTGCTGAACTGCTCATGAAAAAGGCACTTAAGACAAGACTCTCATTAGTCCACCCTGATCTACATGAACAGGTAGAGAACAGGTGGCTTCAACAGAATACATATCATGATCGCACAAATGTGTCACGCGAAATTGAAGTAAATGATCCTGTATTTATGTTGAATTACGGACAAGGTTAAAGTGGATTGCTGGCACTGTTTTGGCCAAAGAGGGTAGTAGGGTGTTTGTGGTCAAACTCGCAAATGGACTTACATGCAGAAAACACTTGGACCAAACCAAACTCAGATTTATGGTCTATCCAGAACAACCCACAATAGGTTCTACCTTTTTCGACCGTCAACACACACAGAAGTGGCAACCAACCCAGTGGTTGACCACGAAGCAAAATCCATCACCCGCAGCAGCCCAGTAAGACTCACCACCCCCAGCAGTCCAGCAAGGCCAGCTGCGCAGCAGCACAGTGAAGGCCCAACAAACGACTCACCAACACCAGCATTTGCACCGAGGCAATCAATCAGGGAAAGGAAGACCCCAGATCGACTCACATTGTAAATAGTTACACTATTGACTTTGGGGGGGGGGGCAGCGGGGGTGTTATTATATATGTAAACCTGTAATTACCATGTCTAACCACCAGAGGGCTTATCCCCTGGAGTCCCAAGGGATCCCACAATCCCTTGGGAGCACCTGTATATAAGGAGGTCTCACAGGCTGGAGAGGCACTCTGAGATCTGTAATAAAGGACTACGGTCATACCTTACTTTGAGCTTGCAGTATCTAGTCTGACTCCTTATCCAAGACAAAACAGTCAGTATCCTGGAGAAGCTCTCAGAAGGGGACAATTGGGAGGCCTTCGTGGAGAGACTCGACCAATACTTCATGGCCAACGAGCTGGAAGGGGACGAGAACGCTACCAAATGAAGGGCAATCCTCCTAACTGTCTGTGGAGCAACAACCTACGGCCTCATAAAGAATCTCCTGGCTCCGGCAAAAACAACAGAGAAATCCTACGAAGAATTGTGTACGCTGGTCCGGGAGCACCTAAATCCTAAGGAAAGCGTTTTGATGGTAAGATATCGGTTCTACAAGTGTCAACGATCGGAGGGCCAGGAAGTTTTGCCGACCTAAGACACCTTGCAGGACATTGTGAGTTTGAGGGACTCCTAGAACAAATGCTAAGATACTTTTTTGTACTGGGCATTGGACATGAGACAATCCTTCGCAAACTGTTGACTGTAGAAATTCCAAATCTAAGTAAAGCCATAACGATAGCCCAGGCATTTATGTCCATCAGCGACAATACCGAGCAAAGAAGTTTGGCCAGTACTGTGCATAAAGTAACGTCGGTTTCGAGCAGAAATGTACATGACAGAACGTACACGCCGGCTGCTGCTGCCCGACCTCAGTTGACCCAGAGTCTGCCATCAATCTTTAATGCGAGGCAGTTAACACCTTGTTGGCGCGGTGGAAGTGATCATAGGCCCCATCAATGCTGCTTCAAGCACTATGCGTGCAACGGTTGCAGAATAATGGGACATCTCAAGCAAATGTGCAGGTGAGCTGCAAACCCTGCAAACCCTGCAAACCACCACATTGCAGAGGAAGATCGATCCACTGTGGATCAGGCTGAATTGGAGACTCGTACCGAGGAGACAGAAGTGTACGGGGTACACACATTCACTACGAAATGTTCACCAATAATGTTGAAAGTTGAACTGAACGGTATTCCAGTATCTATGAAACTGGACACGGGTGCAAGTCAGTCCATAATGAGTAAAAAGGCCTTCGACAAGCTGTGGGGCAAAAAGGCACACAGGCCCAAGTTCAGCCCCATTCACACTAAACTCAGGACATACACCAAGGAACTAATCACTGTAATTGGCAGTGCAGAAGTCAAAGTCTCCTATGACAGAGCAGTACACGAATTCCCGCTGTGGACTGTGCCAGGGGATGGCCCCATATTGTTTGGCAGAAGCTGGCTGGGAAAAATTCGCTGCAACTGGGATGACATCCGAGCACTTTCATCTGTCGACGACACCTCATGTGCCCAGATTCTGAGCAAATTCCCATCGTTATTCGAGCCAGGCATTGGAAGCTTCTCGGGGGTGAAAGTGCAGATCCATTTGGTTCCCGGTACGCAACCCATCCACTGCAAGGCTCAGGTGGTACTGTACATGATGCGTGAAAAAGTGGAAATTGAGCTGGACAAGCTGCAGCGAGAAGGCATCATCGCGCCGGTGGAATTCAACGACTGGGCTAGTCCGATTGTCCTGGTACTTAAAGAGGACGGTATGGTTAGAATTTGTGGGGGCTATAAAGTAATGATTAATCGTTTTTCATTGCAGGACCAGTACCCGCTACCCAAAGCAGACGACCTATTTGCGACCCTGGCTGGAGTGAAGACATTCACCAAGTTGGACCTGACCTCGGCCTACATGATGCAGGAGCTGGAGGAGTCTTCGAAAGGCCTCACCTGCATCAACACGCACAAAGGTCTGTTCATCTATAACAGATGCCCATTCGGGATTCGGTCGGCCGCAGCTAACTTCCAATGGAACATGGAGAGCCTGCAAAGGCAGTTCCTTGCACCGTGGTTTTCCAGGACAACATACTGGTTACAGGTTGGGACACCATTGAGCACCTGAAGAATCTGGAAGAGGTCCTTAGTTGGTTGGATCACGTGGAGCTCGGGTTGAAATGCTCGAAGTGTGTTTTCCTGGCGCAGGACGTCAAGCTCTTGGAAAGAAGAATCACAGCAGATGGCATCAGACCCACCGACGCCAAGACAGAGGCCATCAAGAACGCACCGAGACCACAGAACGTGACGGAGCTGTGGTCATTCCTGGGACTCTTTAACTATTTCGGTAATTTCCTACCTGGGTTAAGCACCCTGCTAAAACCCCTACGTGCGTTACTGCGCAAGGGAGACGACTGGGTATGGGGGAATTCACAAGAGGCTGCCTTTAAGAAAGCCAGAAATCTGTTGTGTTCAAGTAAACTGCTTGTCCTGTATAACCCTTGTAAACGATTAGTGCTAGCTTGCGATGCGCCGTCATACGGGGTCGGGTGTGTGTTACAACAGGCTAACGGATTTTGCAACCGGTCACTTATGCATCCAGGAGTTTGTCCAAGGCTGAAAGGGCCTACAGCATGATTGAAAAAGAAGCCCTGGCCTCTTACAGGGTGAAAAAAATGCACCAGTACTTATTTGGCCTCAAGTTTGAGCTTGAAACTGACCATGAGCCGCTCATATCGCTGTTCTCTGAGAGCAAAGGGATTAATATGTATGTCTCTGCCCGCATCCAAAGATGGGCGCTCAAGCTGTCGGCATACAACTATGTAATCCGCCACAGACCGGGCACAGAGAACTGCGCTGATGCTCTCAGTCGGCTGCCATTGCCCACCACAGCCAGCGGACTTGCTCATGGTCATGGAGGCATTCGAGAACGAGAAGTCCCCTGTTACGGCCCGCCAGATCAGGACCTGGATTAGCCAGGATCCTTTACTGTCCTTGGTAAAAAAAATTCTGTCTGCCATGGGAGCTGGTCCGTGTCCGAGTGGAGATGCAGGAGGCGATTAAGCCGTTCCACAGACGCAGACGAGTTGTCCCTGCAGGCGGACTGTCTATTGTGGGGCAATCGCATGGTCTTGCCCAAGAAAGGCAGAGATACATTCATATGTTAACTGCACAGCACCCACCCAGGCATCGTAATGATGAAAGCCATAGCCAGATCCCATGTGTGGTTGCCTGGCATCGACTCACATTTAGAGTCATGCGTGCGCCAGTGCAATACTTGCTCTCAGTTGAACAATGCACCCAGAGAGGCACCGCTAAGTTTGTGATCGTGGCCCTCCAAACCATGGTCGATCCACTTGGACTATGCGGGCCCATTTCTAGGCAAAATGTTTTTGGTTGTCGTGGACGCTTACTCAAAATGGATTGAATGCTGAATTCAAGGAATTCATGACCCACAACTGAATCAAACACATCACATTTGCCCTGTTCAAGCCCACATCCAACGGCCAGGCAGAACGGGCAGTTCAGACCATCAAGCAAAGTTTGAAATGTGTGTCGGAAGGCTCCCTGCAGACTCGGCTGTCCCGAGTGCTGCTCAGCTACCGCACCAGACCCCACTCACTCACGGGGTTCCCCCAGCCGAGCTGCTCATGAAAAGAGTGCTAAAAACAAGGCTCTCTCTTGTCCACCCTGATCACATGGAGGGCAAGCGGTATCAACAAAGTGTGTACCATGACCACGCAAATTTGTCACGCGATATTGAGATCAATGATTCTGTGTTTGTGCTCAATTATAGACATGGTCCCAAATGGCTCACTGGCATGGTCACAGCCAAAGAGGGGAGTAGGGTGTTTCAGGTCAAATTGGCCAATGAACAAATGTACAGAAAACATTTTGGACCAAATCAAATTGAGTTTCACCAACAGCTACGAACAACCCGAAGAAGATACCACCAACTTTGACCCTCCAACACACATACAAGTGGCAACTGACATCATGGTTGACCAAAAAGCCAAACTCATCATCCCCAGCAACCCGGAAAGGTCGGCTGCCCAACAGTCCAGTGAAGAACTGACCAACTCACCCACACTCGCATTTGTACCGAGACGATCGACAAGGGAGCAAAAAGCTCCGGATCATCTCACCTTGTAAATAAGTGTACTATTGACTTCACAGGGGAGTGATGTTATGTATTTAACCCCTTGCAACCTGTATGACACCTGACCACCAGCGGGCCCACCTGCTGGAGTCCCAAGCATCCCTTGGGAGCATGGTATATAAGCCACCCATGAGGTACCTGCACTCTGGAGTCTTATTAAAGGAGCTAAGGTCACACTTGCTCATTGTACACAGTACTCAGTTTCATCCTTTATTATGAGTGTACCAGCCTTGCAAGCATCTTTGAAGGATTCCGAGATGTACAGAAAAGGCTTTCACTCCGTGAATGTGCAGCTCAGCTGTGTCGACATGCATCGCATCATGTCAGTTGATGCGAAATACCCTGGGAGCACCCATGATGCATTCATCCTACGCGAGAGCACCATATCTGCCATGTTTCAGCAGCAGCCAGAAGGGCAGAGCTGGCTGCTGGGAGACAAAGTATATGGCCTCGCCACCTGGCTCATGACGCTCCTATGCGTAACCCGGATGGAAGCTGACCGGGAATACAACATGTCGCACATTGCAACGCACAGCATA
Organism: Pristiophorus japonicus; assembly: GCF_044704955.1. Lineage (NCBI taxonomy): Eukaryota > Metazoa > Chordata > Chondrichthyes > Pristiophoridae > Pristiophorus > Pristiophorus japonicus. The sequence continues at coordinate 166,080,847 of NC_091981.1, read as the reverse complement.
ATAGGGAGGACCATTGGCATCTTGATGCAGCATTTTCAATGCGTGGACCATTCCGGAGGCTACTTGCAATACTCCCCTGAGATTGTCGGTCAGTTCACTGTTGTGTGCAGCATGCTGCATAACTTAGCCATCATGAGGCAGCAGTAGCTCGTAGTAGAAGACCCACCTGAGGTGAGAATGGCTGATGATGAGGAGGAACATGCTGATGACGAGGAGGAGGAGGAGGACGAGGAAGCCATGAAACTACCTGAACTCTGAGTACGATGGCGGAGGAGGGCGGACCAGCATGCCCCTTTAACGATTGTTCGAGCCTTGCGCCAGTAGTTCATCCATGAACGCTTTGCTGCCTGAAGGTTCAGCAGCAACTTTTCCAAATGGACTATGTTTACTGTTTGGACCTGTACCATAATGTTGTGTTGAGTTAATGGAACAAATAATGGAAATGAGCTCATTATAATTTAAAATATATTTTATTCAAAAGTTTAACAAACACTTGTTTGTACTTAACTTTTACAAAAATATTCTTGTATCAAACTTTAAAATTTTCAGTTAAGATCACTTACAAGCTTTTAAACATGTAAATTTACATCACTTACAAAAAACTTTTAATGTGAGAACAGTTATAACAGTAACAACAATAATAGCAATAATAACAGCAGCAAAGAAAGTCTGGACCCATCTCTCCTCCATTTTATTCTAAGACCGGCCGCTGCTCTTGTTCTTGGTGACTTCACCGCTGCCCGCAGATGGTGGCACATTATTTCTTGGGCTGGTACCAAGATTATTCTTTCGAGCATCTTGGGTAATGCGCACTTCTTGATTGGGGGCGTAGGCAGGTGGTAATGTGGAAGGCCCGGCTTGGGCCTCTTCAGTGGCTGGTCTGGGGATTGGAGTGGGGGTGGCCGTTGATTCTGTTAATGGGCTCGGGGTCTGGGCATGTTCCCTATTGCAGCAGCTAACTTCAACATTCCCTCCCTTATGTGCTCTGATAGTGTATCAACTAGAACATAAGAACATAAGAACATAAGAATTAGGAACAGGAGTAGGCCATCTAGCCCCTCGAGCCTGCTCCGCCATTCAAAAAGATCATGGCTGATCTGGCCGTGGACTCAGCTCCACTTACCCGCCCGCTACCCATAACCCTTAATTCCCTTATTGGTTAAACATCTATCTATCTGTGATTTGAATACATTCAATGAGCTAGCCTCAACTGCTTTCTTGGGCAGAGAATTCCACAGATTCACAACCCTCTGGGAGAAGAAATTCCTTCTCAGCTCAGTTTTAAATTGTCTCCCCCGTATTTTGAGGCTGTGCACCCTAGTTCTAGTCTCCCCGACCAGTGGAAACAACCTCTCTGCCTCTATCTTGTCTATCCCTTTCATTATTTTAAATGTTTCTATAAGATCACCCCTCATCCTTCTGAACTCCAACGAGTAAAGACCCAGCCTACTCAATCTAAACATACCTGCAACATTCCTTTCCTCATGTTCACCAACAGTATATCAACTACCTGCAACATTCCTTTCCTCATGTTCACCAACAGTGTTCCCATTTCTCGTGAGTGTGTTGTTACTTTTCTCGACATCCCGATACCTCATCACCCACCCCACTGATAGTGTCCAGGAGTAAGGTCAATGCTCTCCCCACTCATTGCCATCATCTGAACCACATCTGTTAGATCCTGCACCTCAGGAGAGCACCCTCCTCACCCTAGGTGTGGCTTGCTGCATCCCACTGGGACCCACAGCCTTGGATGGTGGGGCTCTGGGTGTTGCTTGCTGCACCCCCTGGAACTCCCAGACTCGGACTGTGCAAAACCATGGAATGTCCCAACACTCGTACCACTCAGGAAAGGGGCTGGCACCTCAATGGGCGGCACCTGCACCTCCTCCAGAGTGAGTACAAGAGTGGGGGCTTCATCCTTCCCCCTCCCCCTGCCTTTCCCCCTCACCCTCACCCCCATGCTCTTGGTCTGGAAGGTGTGATTGGAAGATGTTCTCCTCTTCAGGCTCGTCTGCGTCTGGATCTTCTTCTGCCTCGTCAGGGTTGGTCTCAAGTTCTGCAAAATATAACAGAACAGACAAATGGTTAGCAGCAGAGGAGGGGCAGGGTGGCATGAGTAGGCTCACACAGCACAGGCAGCAGGCTCATTTGAAGTACCACGATGAATGATAGCACATTGCATCAAACGAAGTTTAGCTGATGGAGACATCCCCAGGAACCGAAGCATGGCTGGCCAGCGCAGTACTTGACTTTTAGCAAAGCCAGTCTGTGGAATTTGCAGGACTTACCCTCTCTCTCTCAAGTTTGGGCCCAGCTTGTGCAGTGGTGGTTGCTTTTCTCCAGGCAGGACCCATCAAAGCAGCGACGCTCTCTTCCAAGTGTGTCAGTGCGTGTAGATTTGCCGGGCCTCCTCCTGCTCGAGTTATCTCTCTTTTGTTGTGTGCCATCTTCCTCTGCAAAAATGAAAATATAACTTTTTAGAGAGGCTGTCTTTCTGCTGGGTTGGACAGACAGATGGTCACATTTACAGTTGCAATTCCAGTGAATAAATGAAAATATTACTGACATTAACTACTTGAACAAGGTCCTGCCACTTTTTTTTGCACTGGCCTCCAGACCTCAGGGTGGTCACCATTGCACAGTAATCTTCTGCAAGTTAATTCCAGTGTTTCTTCATTTCTTTTGGTGAAACTTTCATGTGACTTCTGCTGGTGTCCAGCTCGTGTCATCTGACCTCAATTACAGTAACCAGTGCCTCCACTTCATTCTCTGAGAAATTCTTGGTCCATGAGTCGCGTTGCATATTATATTGCAGTTCCGATTTTTCCAATGAGAATTAAAGTTCTCACACACAACTGGCTCTTTAAAAATGGCCGAATGCAGACCGGGAGCTGTACTGGGCATGCACACCCATAGCAGTCATGTAAAAAACATCATTTTTCTTTTGCGCATGTGCAGAAGTGATGGCATTGATTTTTCGGTACAGACATTAGGCTCCACCCCCCCCGAAGCTAAGGGACAGGCTGCGCGCCGGCAATTTTAAAAATTAGAACGGGGAAACTTGCATGTTATTTTTTTGGAGTAGTCGGGGCCCAAAAAAATGGGCGTAACTCTTGTAATAGGCCAAACAACGGCATTGGGGAAAATTGAGCTCTATATGTAGATTAAAGTCCCCCATGATTATTGTATTACCTTTGTTACATGCACCTCGAATTGTCCTACATTACCACGATTGTTTGGGGGCCTATAAACAACACCCACCAATGTTTTCTGCCCCTTGTTGTTTCTTAGCTTCACCCAAACTGGTTTGACTTCTTGATTTTCTGAGCTAAGATCCTTTCTCTCTACTGTCTTTATCCCATCCTTTATTATCAGCTACCCTCCTCCTTTTCCATTTTACCTATCTCTTCTAAAAGTTAAGTATGCTGGAAAACGTAGTTCCCAACCGTGGTCACTTTGCAACCACGTCTCCGTAATGGCTATTAAATCAAACCTATTCATTTCTATCTGCACTACTAATTCATCGATTTTGTTGCGAATGCTTTGCGCATTCTATTTTTCTATTTTTCCCTAATGTCACCTTAGTCAATGCTGCCCTATTACCTTTGTTACTCTCTCTGTCCCTTCCTGACCCACTCTGCTTATTTTTATCCAAAACTCTGCTTTGCTCTAGGCTTGATATTTCTCTTGCTGCTTTTAAATTTACTCTTTCCTGAATCCTCCCCCCCCCCCGCCTTCATTAGTTTAAAGCCCTGTCTACTGCCCTCATTATTTGATTTGCCAGGACAACGGTTTCAGTGTGGTTCAAGTGGAGCCCAACAGAACAGCTCCCGGTTTCCCCAGTACAGGTGCCAGTGCCCCATGAAGCAAAACTCCTGCCACCCATACCTCTCTTTGGTCCACGCATTTACCTTTCTAATCTGCTTATCCCTATACCAATTGGCGCATGACTCAGGTAACAATCAAGTGATTATTATCTTTGAGGTTCTGCTTTTTGATTTGGATCCCAACTCCTCAAACTCCCTCAGCAAAACCTCATTCCTGGCTCTACCTATGTCATTGGTTCCTACATGTACCACGACAACCGGGTCCTCCCTCTCCCACTCCAAGTTCTTCTCCAGCCACGAGGAGATGTCTTTTAACCTTGACACTGAGAAGGCAACACAAGCTTCGAAACTCCCGGTCACGGCAGTGGAGAACAGTATCTATCCCTCTGACTATACTGTCCCCTACCGCATCTACATTCACTTTCACTCCCCCCACTTGAATGGCCTCCTGCACCACGGTGCCATAGTCAGCCTGCTCATCCATCCTGTTTCCATACAACCATAAGCTGCACTTGCATAAATATGTCAACATTATCTACTTTGTGGCTCAATGTGAAATTGTTATTGCATTTCAGTGAAAAAATCTCATTTAGACATCACACAGTAGATCTGATTTTCAGAGGTATCATTTCTTGTTGAATCCAGTTAGAACATAGTTAGCAACATCTGTAACAGTGTTTACTATGTATAGAGAAAGTAATTATATAAGACTGTAAGAATATATATAATTTCAGTCACAATATATATAATTTTAGATTTAGTCTTACTGTGTAATTCATATTGGGTGCAGTGTCCTATGTAATGATTCATTTCACTTTATGTGGCATGCTGAAACTCAAAACAGCTTGACTTACTTGTGCAAGTCAAATTTTAAAAGACAAGATTATAATTTTAGTTTATTCAGAGTGGAAAGATCAACTTATATTTTAAAATACAACATGTCTATAAACTACAAACTGTCTGAATCTAACCACACCTTTGTTATCGAAGAAAAGTTTAATTATACTGAAATATATAAGCCTGGCAGCATCATAAACCAGTGTATCTTCATCCTGGGGTGTCTGTTTCCTCTCTCGTATACTACAGGGACAGTTCTTAGAAGAGTACTTGAATAGTCTAACATTCAGCTAACAGACTGAGTTGGGCTATCTGCCATACATGACTCTCTGGCCACTCACTGGGCTTTCAAATGCAGGTTAATTTTTCCTGAATGTTTTCTGAAGCTATGTGCCACTATTTTTGGTCAGATATTAATTCCAAGCCATGAAGTGACTAAACCAGCTCACCCAAGTTGGATATGTAAGAAAAAAATTAAAACACACAAAACGTGCATTGTATGAAATTATTCCTACTATCTGTTTCTAACCTTCGGTCATTTCTCTATCCATGATTCCACTTTACCTCTAATACTGTGGGCTTTAATCTCCTCAACAAATCTCCCATATGTGTAGTCACTGTAAGGAAATCGAGTAGGCAATTTTCCTACAGCAAAGATCCACAAACAGCAATGAATAAAATGATCAGATAACCTGTTTTAGATTTGTAGGTTGAGGGATAAATGTTGACCAGGAGACCGCCCCAGCTTCTCTTCCAATAGTGCCATGGGATATTTGGGTCCACCTGAGAGGGCAGACTTGGCTTGACATGTCATCTGAAGACTGCAACTCTGAGTACAGAACTCCCTCAGCACTGCACTGAAGTGTCAACCTAGATTATATGCTCAAGTTTCTGGAGTAGGGCTTGAACTCTCAGCCTTGTGACTTGAAGGCAAGAGCACCCAGGCTAGCACTCACTATTCCCTTTGTCTATATATGCTAGCTCACCTCCGCCGCGGTCTCGCGCCGCTCCTCCACTGCAAAAACAGTCACCGCTCCTACGCCACGATCTCTTACCACACCTACGCCACAAACTCTCGCCGCTCATCCGCCTCGACCTTCCCACTCCTCTGTACCTGGGCCCTGCCGATGTTCCTGTCCACCCTCTAAAACGGTGACCAAGTTTTGATGATGTCACCCAGTCGCCCATCTCAAAATCGTAGCACACTTGGAGCAGCTCGCGCTGGAGGTTGAAGTGGCCCGCCGCTCCAGATGTTTTACAGCCCGACCTGTGGCAGAGGTGAGGCGAGTGTTTGGCGAAGGGCCGGAGAGAGATCGTGGCGGAGATGCGGTGAATGTTTGTGGCGGAGGAGCGGCGAGAGATTGTGGCGGAGATGCGGTGAATGTTTGTGGCGGAGGAGCGGCGAGAGATTGTGGCGGAGGTGCGGCAAATGAAGGTATGGGGCCCAGAAGAGCCGAGGGCCCAGGGGCAGCACGGGCCAGCCCACACTGCGATATGTGTGCGCGCTAGGTCCGTGCAGCAGAGCAGGTCTCCAGTAGTCCTGGTTAACTCTTGCCGCTGGATAAAGACCGAGCTCTGTCAAGCCCGTGTGGTGGCTGATTTGCAACGGTCACCACACGTTAAAAAAATCCACGCACAGGCACCTTCCACCCCCTCAGTTGGAGTTCAGGACTGGAACATCGGGTCCTTCATTGAAACATCTGTGAACTTGTGGAAGCAAGTCATCCTCGTTCGAGGGACTGCCTATGATGATGAATTTTTTAATATTAGAAATGAGTCAACAGGAATATCTAACCAATATTATAAAGTTAAAAGATTCAAAACTACAGATGGTCCAATTGAGTATTCGGAAACTTTAGAAACTTGCCTTTGGATTGAAGTGAAGTTGAATATTGGGCACAGTGTGAAACCCAAATAGAAAGGGATTCCTGAAGGTGATCACCTCATGGATACTGATTGGTATTATAACTGTCTCATAATGGCAGGGCTTAGTGATTACTGCAAATTCATAAGAAATTGGAGCAATGCATCAATCAGTTAAGGAACTGACCTAAACCATGGAAGTCAAGGTCTGATTGTGAATAACCGTCATCAACCAGAGCACGAAAACTGGCTGTGTCCTAATAGTACATTCTTTATGGTGTATTTCCTGCTTGAAGCCACAGTCACTGATGGTATGGGATGGTTCTTGCTCATCATGATAGTGTTAAGAGTGACTAATTTCTGGCCAATTTTCAAGGTTTCAGTAGACCCTCTCATCACTTTTTGTAGCTTTCACTAGTTCTGTTAATTTAGTACATTCCAATTATCTTGTGTACTTTGACACTGATATACTGTATTGAATAGCTCACAAGAAGGCTTTCAATATTCTTGCATCCTCCGTTATCCACTTCAATGGTCTACAGAGCTGTAGTGGTACCCACCCTCCTACATGCTCCAAAGACATGGACTATATACAGTAGGCACCTCATGCACTGGAGAACCACCAAGGCTGCCTCCACAAAATCCTGCAAATTCACTGGCAGGACAGATGTACCAACATCAGCATTTTCATTCAGGCCAACATCCCCAGCATCGAGGCATTGACCACACTCGATCAACTCCGCATGCCCGATACCAGACTCCCGAAACAAGCACTCTACTCCGAGCTACATCATGGCAAGTGAGTCCCAGGAGGGCAGAGAAAACGTTTCAAGGACACCCTCAAAATCTCCTTGAAAAAATGTAACATTCCCACCAACTCTTGAGAAACCCTGGCCCAAGACCGCTCAAAATGGACGAGGAGCATCCGAGGAGGCAGCGAACAATTAGAGTCTCTTCGTCGGGAGCACGTGGAAGCCAAGTACAAACAGCAGAAGGAGCATACGGCAAGTCAAGTACCCACCCACCTGTCCCTCCAACCACCACCTGCCCCACCTGTGACAGAGACTGTAGATCCTGCATTGGACTCTTCAGTCAACTTAGAACTCATTTTATTGTGGAAGCAAGTCATTCTCAACTCCAGAGGACTGCCTAATAAGAAGATATTGTATTGAATAGCTCAACAAGAAGGCTTTCAATATTCTTGCATCCTCTGTTATCCACTTCAATGCCTCCTAGCCCATAACAAAAGATGTAAAGAATGTAAGATACTCTCTACAGTGTAGCTTGCTCCTATCTTTGTTTCCTTAATTTAATCCGAAAAATTTAATTTTGTGTTTATTGCTAAACCACAAAATAAACATTAGGTAGTGCATCAGTGGTTGAATGATCGGTCCTCTTGTTGACTCACCCAGCCTTTTTCTCCTCCGTTATACTTCTCTGCACTGATGTAGATGGGGTTGGATCTGGGGGAATCAGAATACAGAAAGGAATACATCAAGTTTGAACCATAGAACCATCCATGGCTACAGTTGGCAGGAAGATCATTCTTAAAGCTCAATATCATCACCATAGGCAGTCCCTCGGAGTCGAGGATGCCTTGCTTCCACACTAAAAATGAGTTCTCAGGTGACTGAAGAGTTCAATGTGGGACCTACAGTCTCTGTCACAGGTGGGGCAGATGGTGGTTGAAGGAACAGGTAGGTGGGGTACCTGGGTTGCCGCTTCCGCTGTCGACGCTTGGCTTCAACTTGATCTCGGTGACGTGTTCAGCGCCTTCCCATAGAAACATAGAAACATAGAAAATAGGTGCAGGAGTAGGCCATTTGGCCCTTCGAGCTTGCACCACCATTCAATAAGATCAGGGCTGATCATTCATCTCAGTAGCACCTTCCCTCCCCCACACCCACCTTCCCTCCACCTCCCCGGCTCACACTCCCACCTTCTCTCCCCATCCACCTTCCCTCTTCCCTCCCCCCACACCTTCCCCCTCCCCCGGCCCACACACCCACCTTCCCTCTTGCCCCTCCCCCCGGCCCACACACCCACCTTCCCTCTCGCCCCTTCCCCCGGCCCACACACCCACCTTCCCTCCACCCCTCAATCGTCTTCTCCCTGTGGCTGAGGAGTTCCTCCCAGAGTCGCAATGCGCATTCCGCCCACTTAGGGACACAATGGACATGATCTTCACCGTGCGGCAGAAACAAGGGGAAATACAGGGAACAGCACCAACCCTTGTACATGGCCTTCTTTGACCTCACAACAGCCTTCGACACTATCAACCGCAAAGGATTATGGAGCGTCCTCCCCAGATTCGACTGCCCTCAAATGTTTGTCACCATCATCCGCCTGCTCCATGATGACATGCAAGCCATGTTCCTGACCAACCGATTCATCACAAACACATTCCACGTTCGGACTGGCGTCAAGCAAGGCATCGCATCAATGCTCTTTTCGATCTTCCTTGCTGTAATGCTTCACCTTACCCTCAGCTGGAGTAAAGCTCAATAGCCACAGATGTGACACATGCACTAAGCCACTTTGCATATTTTTTTCCAACTGATAGCCATACTGACACCTTCCCAAATAGCAATGCAATCAGCCCGTCAAGGCAAACTTTGATGCATGAACTCTTTCGTTTGAACTTGTGACTCGATGGTATGCTGCAGCTACAGGCACGTCAGTCAAGGCCCGCTGGAAGGAGCACTTCGAAGATCTCCTCAATCGAGACTCTGCCTTTGACTCAAGTGTTCACGACTCCATCCCACAGCATGCTACCCACCACCACCTCAGTGAGACCCCAACAATACACGAGGTAGAAAAAGCCGTAAAACAGATTAAAAACAACAAGGCTATGGGTGCGCATGGAATCCCTGCTGCGGCACTGAAGTATAGCGGAGAGGCACTGCTGGCGCGAATACACAACCTCATCTCTCTCATCTGGAGGGAGGAGAGCATGCCGGGGGATCTCAGGCATGCAGTAATCGTGACCATCTTTAAAAAAGGGGACAAGTCCGACTGCGGCAACGACAGAGGAATCTCCCTGCTATCAGCCACTGGGAAAGTCCTCGCTAGAGTCCTCATCAATCGTCTTCTTCCCGTAGCCGAGGAGCACCTCCCGGAGTCACAGTGCAGATTTCGTCCCCTACAGAGCACAGCTGACATGATTTTTGCAGCGCGACAGCTACAGGGAAAATGCAGGGAACAGCGCCAGCCCTTATACATGGCCTTCTTCCACCTTACGAAGGCTTTTGACACTGTCAACTGCGAGGGTCTATTGAGCGTCCTCCTCCATTTTGGATGTCCCCAAAAGTTCAGCACCATCCTCCGCCTGCTCCATGACGACATGCAGGCCGTGATCCTTACCAACGGATCCATCACAGACCAAATCCACCTCCGGACTGGGGTCAAACAGGGCTGCATCATTACCCCAACCCTCTTCTCACTCTTTCTCAGAGAAACATAGAAACATAGAAAATATGTGCAGGAGTAGGCCATTCGGCCCTTCGAGCCTGCACCACCATTCAATAAGATCATGGCTGATCATTCCCTCAGTACCCCTTTCCTGCTTTCTCTCCATACCCCTTGATCCCCTAAGCCGTGAGGGCCATATCTAACTCCCTCTTGAATATACCCAATGAACTGGCATCAACAACTCTCTGCAGTAGGGAATTCCACAGGTTAACAACTCTCTGAGTGAAGAAGAGTCTCCTCATCTCAATCCTAAATGGTCTACCCCTTATCCTAAGGCTGTGTCCCCTGGTTCTGGACTTCCCCAACATCGGGAACATTCTACCCGCATCTAACCTGTCCAGTCCCGTCAGAATCTTATATGTTTCTATGAGATCCCCTCTCATCCTTCTAAACTCCAATGTATAAAGGCCCAGTTGACCCAGTCGCTCCTCATACGTCAGTCCAGCCATCCCAGGAATCAGTCTGGTGAACCTTCGCTGCACTCCCTCAATAGCAAGAATGTCCTTCCTCAGATTAGGAGACCAAAACTGAACACAATATTCCAGATGAGGCCTCACCAAGGCCCTGTACAACTGCAGTAAGACCTCCCTGCTCCGATACTCAAATCCCCTAGCTATGAAGGCCAACATATCATTTGCTTCTTCACCGCCTGCTGTACCTGTATGCCAACTTTCAATGACTGATGAACCATGACACCCAGGTCTCGTTGCACCTCCCCTTTTCCTAATCTGCCGCCATTCAGATAATATTCTGTCTTCGCGTTTTTACCACCAAAGTGGATAACCTCACATTTATCCACATTATACTGCATCTTCCATGCATTTGCCCACTCACCTAACCTGTCCAAGTCACCCTGCAGCCTATTAGCATCCCCCTCATAGCTCACACTGCCACCCAGTTTAGTGTCATCTGCAAACTTGGAGATATTACACTCAATTCCTTCATCTAAATCATTGATGTATATTGTAAAGAGCTGGGATCCCAGCACTGAGCCCTGTGGCACTCCACTAGTCACTGCCTGCCATTCTGAAAAGGACCCATTTATCCCAACTCTCTGCTTCCTGTCGGCCAACCCATTCTCTATCCATGCCAGTATATTACCCCCAATACCATTTTGCACACCAAGCTCTTGTGTGGGATCTTGTCAAAAGCCTTTTGAAAGTCCAAATACACCACATCCACTGGTTCTCTCTTGTCCACTCTACTAGTTACATCCTCACAAAATTCCAGAAGATTTGTCAAGCATGATTTCCCCTTCATAAATCCATGCTGACTTGAACCGATCCTATCACTGCTTTCCAAATGCACTGCTATTTCATCCTTAATAATTGATTCCAACCTTTTCCCCAGTACTAATGTCAGGTTAACTGGTCTATAATTACCCGCTTTCTCTCTCCCGCCCTTTTTGAAAAGTGGTGTTACATTAGCTACCCTCCAGTCCTTAGGAACTGATCCAGCGTTGATAGTTGTTGGAAAATGATCACCAATACATCCACTATTTCGAGGGCCACTTCCTTAAGTACTCTGGGATGCAGACTATCAGGCCCCGGGGATTTATCGATCTTCAATCCCATCAATTTCCCTAACACAATTTCCCGCCTAATAAGGATATCCTTCAGTACCTCCTTCTCACTGGACCCTCGGTCCGGTCCCCTAGTACTTCTGGAATGTTATTTGTGTCTTCCTTCATGAAGACAGAAGCAAAGTATTTGTTCAATTGGTCTGCCATTTCTTTGTTCCTCATTATAAATTCACCTAAATACGACTTCAAGGGACCTACGTTTGTCTTCACTAATCTTTTTATCTTCACATATCTATAGAAGCTTTTGTAGTCAGTTTTTATGTGCCCGGCAAGCTTCTTCTCGTACTCTACTTTCCCCCTCTTGATTAAACCCTTTGTCCTCCTTTGCTGAATTATAAATTTCTCCCAGTCCTCAGGTTTGCTGCTTTTTCTGGCCAATTTATATGCCACTTTCTTGGATTTAATACTATCCTTAATTTCCCTCGTTAGCCACGGTTGAGCCACCTTCTCCATTTTATTTTTACTTCAGACAGGGATGTACAATTACTGAAGTTCATCCATGTAATCTTTAAATGTTTGCCATTGCCTATCCACCGTCAACACTTTAAGTATCATTTGCCAGTCTATTCTAGCCAATTCATGCCTCAAACCATCGAAGTTACCTATCCTTAAGTTCAGGACCTTAGTTTCGGAATTAATTGTGTCACTCTCCATCTTAATAAAGAATTCTATCATGTTATGGTCACTCTTCCCCAAGGGGCCTCGCACAACAAGATTGCTAATTAGTCCTTTCTCATTACACATCATCCAGCCTAGGATGGCCAGCTCCCGATTTGGTTCCTCGACATATTGGTCTAGAAAACCATCCCTAATACACTCCAAGAAATCCTCCTCCACCGCATTGCTACCAGTTTGGTTAGCCGAATCAATATGTAGATTAAAGTCACCCATGATAACTGCTGTACCTTTATTGCATGCACCCCTAATTTCTTCATTGATGCTGTCCCCAACCTCACTACTACTGTTTGGTGGTCTGCACACAACCCCCACTAGACTTTTCTGCCCTTTGGTATTCCGTAGCTCCACCCATACCGATTCCACATCATCCAAACTAATGTCCTTCCTTACTATTGCATTAATTTCCTCTTTAACCAGAAATGCCACCCCGCCTCTCTTTCCTTTCTGTCTATCCTTCCGAAATTTTGAATACCCCTGGATGTTGAGTTCCCAGCCTTGGTCACCCTGGAGCCATTTCTCCGTGATGCTAATTACATCATATCCGTTAACTGCTATCTGCACAGTTATCTAGTCCACCTTATTCCGAATACTCCTCGCATTGAGGCACAGAGCCTTCAGGCTTGTCTTTCTAACACACGTTGCCCCTTTAGAATTTTGCTGTAATGTGGCCCTTTTTGCTTTTAGCCTTATGTTTCCTTGCTCTCCACTTTTACTTTTCTTTTTTCTATTTTTTGCTTCTGCCCCCATTCTACTTCCCTCTGCCTCCCTGCATAGGTTCCCATCCCCCTGCCATATTAATTTAACTCCTCCCCAACAGCACTGGCAAACACTCCCCCTATGACATTGGTATCGGTCCAGCCCAGGTGCAGACCGTCCGGTTTGTACTGGTCCCACCTCCCCCAGAACTGGTTCCAATGTTCCAGGAATTTGACTCCCCCCCTTCTGCACCACTCCTCAAGCCACATATTCATCTGAGCTATCGTGCAATTCCTACTCTGATGAGCACGTGGCACTGGTAGCAATCCTGAGATTACTACTTTTGAGGTCCTACTTTTTAATTTAGCTCCTAGCTCCCTAAATTCTTCTTGTAGGACCTAATCCTGTTTTTTACCAATATCGTTGGTACCTATATGCACCACGACAACTGGCTGTTCACCCTCCCTTTTCAGAATGCCCTGCACCCGCTCGCCTTGACCTTGCACCGGGGAGGCAACATACCATCCTGAAGTCTCAGTTGCGGCCGCAGAAACGTCTATCTATTCCCCTTACAATTGAGTCCCCTATCATAAGAACATAAGAACAAAAGAATTAGGAACAGGAGTAGGCCATCTAGCCCCTCGAGCCTGCTCCGCCATTCAACAAGATCATGGCTGATCTGGCCGTGGACTCAGCTCCACTTACCCGCCCGCTCCCCATAACCCTTAATTCCCTAATTGGTTAAAAATCTATCAATCCGTGACTTGAATACATTCAATGAGCTAGCCTCAACTGCTTCCTTGGGCAGAGAATTCCACAGATTCACAACCCTCTGGGAGAAGAAATTCCTTCTCAACTCGGTTTTAAATTGGCTCCCCCGTATTTTGAGGCTGTGCCACCTAGTTCTAGTCTCCCCGACCAGTGGAAACAACCTCTCTGCCTCTATCTTGTCTATGTTTCTATAAGATCACCCCTCATCCTTCTGAACTCCAACGAGTAAAGACCCAGTCTACTCAATCTATCATCATAAGGTAACCTCCTCATCTCCGGAATCAGCCGAGTGAATTGTCTCTGTACCCCCTCCAAAGCAAGTATATCCTTCCTTAAGTAAGGTGACCAAAACTGCACGCAGTACTCCAGGTGCAGTCTCACCAATACCCTATACAGTTGCAGCAGGATCTCCCTGCTTTTGTATTCCATCCCTCTCGCAATGAAGGCCAACATTCCATTCGCCTTCTTGATTACCTGCTGCACCTGCAAACTAACTTTTTGGGATTCGTGAATTGCCGGTGCTTTTAGTGTCCCCCTCCCCTTTTATAGGGGACACTGGGAAAAATTTGATTTTAGCGCCCAAGAAAAAAACCAAAAAAAAAGAAAAACACAAAAAAAAAGGAGAAAAAAAAAAGGGCCTTGTAAATGTCTGGTGTGTCACCCAGGTCGGGTAGCACGGTTTAATGTTTTTTTTGTTTTGCAGATAAACTCCAAAAAGAGTTTCATGCACAAGGACTCCCAGGTCCCTCTGCACAGCAGCATGTTGTAATTTCTCCCCATTCAAATAATATTCCCTTTTACTTCTTTTTTCCAAGGTGGATGACCTCACACTTTCCGACATTGTATTCCATCTGCCAAACCTTAGCCCATTTGCTTAACCTATCTAAATCTCTTTGCAGCCTCTCTGTGTCCTCTACACAACCCGCTTTCCCACTAATCTTTGTGTCATCTGAAAATTTTGTTACACTACACGATGTCCCCTCTTCCAGGTCATCTATGTATATTGTAAACAGTTGTGGTCCCAGCACCGATCCCTGTGACACACCACTAACCACCAATTTCCAACCCGAAAAGGACCCATTTATCCCGACTCTCTGCTTTCTGTTAGCCAGCCAATTCTCGATCCATGCTAATACATTTCCTCTGACTCCGCGAACCTTTATCTTCTGCAGTAACCTTTTGTGTGACACCTTATCGAATGCCTTTTGGAAATCTAAATACACCACATCCATCGGTACACCTCTATCCACCATGCTCGTTATATCCGCAAAGAATTCCAGTAAATTAGTTAAACATGATTTCCGCTTCATGAATCCATGTTGCATCTGCTTGATTGCACTATTTCTATCTAGATGTCCCGCTATTTCTTCCTTAATGATAGTTTCAAGCATTTTCCCCACTATAGATGTTAAACTAACCGGCCTATAGTTACCTGCCTTTTGTCTGCCCCCTTTTTTAAACAGAGGCGTTACATTAGTTGCTTTCCAATCCGTTGGTACCTCCCCAGAGTCCAGAGAATTTTGGTAGATTATAACTAATGCATCTGCTATAACTTCCGCCATCTCTTTTAATACCCTGGGATGCATTTCATCAGGACCAGGGGATTTCATCAGCATCAGGATCACTATAGCTCTCCCACTCTTTTTCCTGCCCTCCTGTGCAGCAGAGCCACCCACGGTGCCATGAACTTGGCTGCTGCTGCCCTCCCCTGATGAGTCATCCCCCCCAACAGTACTCAAAGCAGTATATCTGTTTTGCAGGGGGATGACCGGAGGGGACCCCTGCACTACCTTCCTTGCACTGCTCTTCCTCTTGGTCACCCATTTCCTATCTGGCTATGTAACCTTTACCTGCGGTATGATCAACTCACTAAATGTGCTATTCACATCATTCTCAGCATCATGGATGCTCCAGAATGAATCCACCTGCAGCTCCAGTGCCACAATGCAGTCTGTCAGAAGCTGCAGGTGGATGCACTTCCTGCACATGTAGTCGTCAGGGATACCGGAAGCATCCCTGACTTCCCACATAGTACAGAAGGAGCATAACACGTGTCCAAGCTCTCCTGCCATGACTTAATCCTTAGATAAACTTAATTTGGCAACAACAATGCTGAATGTTACTTACTGATAAAGAAAAGAAAAAGAAAAACTACTTACCAATCACCAGCCAATCACTTACCCCCTTGGCTGTGATGTCACCTTTCGATTTCTTTCTACTTCTTTTTGGTCTACTCTCCCCGCTGCAGCTGCATCGGTAGGCCTCCAATGACGCTGCTCGAACTCCCCGCTCGCCTCTTCAACCACGAACTCCTGCTGGGCCTTTTATAGACCTCCCCACACTGCCTCCGACGATGCTGCTTGAACTCCCCACTCGCCTCATGCTCCACCTCACAGTCTCAACAAGCTCCCCGCTAGAGTGGAACTAAAGTACAGAACCAGTGGGAACCTGTTCAACCTGTGCCATCTCCAGGCCAGGTCCAAGACCATGGACGACACCTGTGTCTGTGCTCATACAGAGGCTGAACTCCAGGACATAGTCGAAGTGTTTACTGAGGCGTACGAAAGCATGGCCCTTACGCTAAACATCCGTAAGACAAAGGTCCTCCACCAGCCTGTCCTCACCACATAGCACTGCCCCCCATTCATCAAGATCCACGGCGCAGCCCTGGACACCGTGGACCACTTCCCATATCTCGCGAGCCTCCCATCAACAAGAGCAGGCATCGCCGATGAGATCCAACACCGCCTCCAGTGCGCCAGTGCAGCCTTCGGCCGCCTGAGGAAAAGAGTGTTTGAAGACCAGGCCGTCAAAACTGCCACCAAGCTCATGGTCTACAGGGCTGTAGTAATACCCGCCCTCCTGTATGTCTCAGAGACATGGACCATGTACAGCAGGTTCCTCAAGTCGTTGGAGAAATATCACCAATTATGTCTCTGCAAGATCCTGCAAATCCCCTGGGAGGACAGGCGCACCAACATCAGCGTCCTCATCCAGGCTAACATCCCCAGCATTTAAGCACTGACCACACTTAATCAGCTCTGCTGGGCAGGCCACATAGTTCACAGCCAGACACGAGACTCCCAAAGCAAGAGCTCTACTCGGAGCTCCTTCACGGCAAACGAGCCAAAGTGGGCAGTGGAAACATTACAAGGACACCCTCAAAGCCTCCCTGGTAAAATGCAACATCCCCACCGATACCTGGGAGTCCCTGGCCCAAGATCGCCCTAAGTGGAGGAAGTGCATCCGAGAGGGTGCTGAGCACCTTGAGTCTCAACGCCGAGAGCGTGCAGAAATCAAGCGCAGGCAGCGGAAAGATTGTGCGGCAAACCAGTCCCACCCACCCCTTCCCTCTACGACTATCTGTCCCACCTGTGACAGAGACTGTGGCTCTCATATTGGACTGTTCAGCCACCTAAGAAGTGGAAGTAAGTCTTCCTCGATTCCGAGGGACTGCCTATGATGATGTTGCAGTGATAGCTCCAACACCCATGCTCAGTTGTGTTTGTTCTGCAATCAGAGTTTTAATGTGCTTTACTGAATATGCTATGATATGCCATACAGAAAGGTTTTACTATTCTCCCATAGTAAGGTTGATTACACTTCAGAGACATAAAAGTATCTAAAAACAAATCAATCTACCTCTGTGAGCTGTTGGAAGCAAATAGTAAGTCTCTACCTGGGTGATGCAGACAGTATCCCCTGCCTTACAGACAAACATGAATGATAAGACTATCATGTTAAGAATAGAGCAGTTGAGATCTTTATACTTTCCAGCTAATCGCCCTATTGTTCAGCATGTGAGGACCTGTTACTTGGAATGCTCAGGAGGGATTGTATGTTCTATCCTGACCTCCCGAACATCATTTCCAGATTCAGGTAGCCTGGAAGGACACTGATACTTCTCTGATTCTGGAGTGACCCATTTTCTGTTGGTGACTGACTTTCCAGAGCTCCCCTTTGGCCTTCTATTTAATTTTAACTGAGAAGTCAGACAGTACAGAAGTTGTGCCCTCATGCCGACAATCACTATGGCGAGGTAATCTCAACTTCTGTCACCCTGCCACTTTTGATTGGAGGCCTTACCAGCTACATATGTATCCTGATCGAATCCAGACACTTTAATTAAACCATAGAATCATAGAATCATAGAAATTTACAGCACGGAAGGAGGCCATTTTGGCCCATCGTGTCCACGCCGGCCGACAAAGAGCTATCCAGCCGTATCCCACTTTCCAGCTCTTGGTCCATAACCCTGTAGGTTACGGCACTTCAGGTGCACATCCAGGTACTTTTTAAATCTGGAAAGGGTTTCTGGCTCTGCCACCCTTTCAGGCAATGAGTTCCAGATCCCTACCACTCTCTGGGTAAATAAATTTCCCTTTAAATCCCCTCTAAACCGCCTACCAAATATTTTAGATCAATGCCCCTGGTTGACCTCTCAATAAAGTCTCCTCTCAGCCTCCTCTGTTCCAAAGAAAACAAACCCAGCCCATCCAATCTTTCCTCATAGCTAAAATTCTCCAATCTATGCAACATCCTCGTAAATCTCCTCTGTACCCTCTCTCGTGCAATCACATTTTTCCTGTAATGTGGTGGCCAGAACTGTACACAGTACTCTAGCTGTGGCCTAGCTATACAGTTCAAGCATAACCTCCCTGCTCTTGTATTCTATGCCTTGACTAATAAAGGCAAGTATTCCGTACGCCTTCTTAACCACCTTATCTACCTGGCCTACTATCTTCAGGGATCTGTGGATATGCACTCCAAGGTCCCTTTGATCCTGTACACTTTTCAGTGTCCTACCATTTAATGTGTATTCCCTTGCCTTGTTAGCCCTCCCCAAATGCATTACCTCACACTTCACTGGATTGAGTTCTATTTGCCACTGTTCTGCCCACCCGACGAGTTCATTGATATCTTCCTGCAGTCTGCAGCTTTCTTCTGCATTATCAACCATACAGCCGATTTTAGTGTCATATGCAAACATCTTAATCATACTCCCTACATTCATAAGAACATAAGAACATAAGAATTAGGAACAGGAGTAGGCCATCTAGCCCCTCGAGCCTGCTCCGCCATTAAGATCACGGCTGATCTGGCCGTGGACTCAGCTCCACTTACCCGCCCGCTCCCCATAACCCTTAATTCCCTTATTGGTTAAAAATCTATCTGTGATTTGAATACATTCAATGAGCTAGCCTCAACTGCTTCAAGTCAAGCTGGCCGAAGGGACTCCTTGGCCAGCGTTTTAACCCGCCGAAGGGACTCCAGGACCAGCGTCTAACCGGCCGAAGGGACTCCGGGGCCGGTCCAACAGAGGGCTGGTGGCGCCCATGGAGCAGTGCCAGGGGAGTAATCTACTACTGACTCCTGTTTTAGACTTTTAATCAATTTTTAATCAACTTTTAATCTATTTTTTTAAACTTTTAATCAACCTGAGTAACTTTTTAAACAATTTAGAAAAACTTTTAAACTTTTAAACTTTTAAACAATGGAAACCTTTGGAGAAACTCTTAATAACTTTGGAAACTTTGGAAGAAACTTTTTAAAACATCCCTCGGAACCCCAGCGAGCAGCTGACCTTCCCAATGCCTGCCCCCCAACCAAACCTCAGGCCACCTACCTGTGCGCCCCCTGATGGCAAGTCTTACACATTGGTAAGATTCACATACATAGAAACATAGAAACATAGAAAATAGGTGCAGGAGTAGGCCATTCGGCCTTTCGAATCTGCACCGCCATTCAATAAGATCATGGCTGATCATTCCCTCAGTACCCCTTTCCTGCTTTCTCTCCATACCCCTTGATCCCTTTAGCCATAAGGGCCATATCTAACACCCTCTTGAATATATCCAATGAACTGGCATCAACAACTCCTCTCTGCGGCAGGGAATTCCACAGGTTAACAACTCTCTGAGTGAAGAAGTTTCTCCTCATCTCAGTCCTAAATGGCCTACCCCTTATCCTAAGACTATGTCCCCTGGTTCTGGACTTCCCCAACATCGGGAACATTCTACCCGCATCTAACCTGTCCAGTCCAGTCAGAACCTTATATGTTTCTATGAGATCCCCACTCATCCTTCTAAACTCCAATGTATAAAGGCCCAGTTGATCCAGTCTCTCCTCATATGACAATCCAGCCACCCCACATAACATCATTCCCCCCCCCCAACGTCTTAAATACAAGTTATTTACAAGTTGAGGCGATCCGGGGCTCTGTGTTCTCCGGTTGATCACCTGAGTTGATGTCCTGGCCTGGGTGAGTCGGTCGGATCATTGCTGCATTGCTGTGTGGCTGGTCTGATCGGACTGTAGGGCATGGTGTATTCATCCTCATGGTTGACCGCGAGGTTGATTGCTGGTTGGGTGTTTGTGGATGGATCATTGATGGTAATGTCCTCTTCAAACTGTTCTTGGTTGTCAGTGAACCGCAGTTTGGTCTGATCCAAATGCTTTCTGCACGTTTGTCCATTCAAAAATTTGACAGCAAACACTCTATTCCCCTCCTTGACTAACACAGTGCCAGCAACCCATTTGGGACCATGATCGTAATTAAGAACAAACACAGGGTCATTAACCTCAATGTCACACGATACAGACGCGCGATCGTGGTACACGTTATGCCGGTGACGCCGGGTTTCTACGTGATCATTGAGATCCGGGTGGACTAAGGAGAGCTGGTTTTGAGTGCCCTCTTCATTAGCAATTCTGCAGGGGGAACCCCGGTAAGCGAGTGGGGTCGCTTGCGATAGCTGAGCAGAATCCGAGATAATCAGGTCTGCAGGGAACCGTCCGTCACGCGTTTCAAGCCCTGCTTGATGGTTTGGACTGCCCGTTCTGCTTGACCATTGGATGCGGGCTTAACTGACGCAGACCTGATATGCTTGATGCCATTGCGGTCATGAACTCGTTGAATTCCGAGCTGGTGAAACATGATCCATTGTCACTAACAAGGACGTCGGGCAAACCATGGGTGGCGAACATGGCACGGAGGCTTTCAATGGTGGCAGTGGACGTACATGACGACATTATTATACATTCAATCCATTTAGAGTAAACGTCCACTGCTACTAGGAACATCTTTCCGACAAAGGGGCCAGCGAAATCTACGTGGACCCTGGACCACGGCTTGGAAGGCCATGACCACAGACTCAGTGGGACATCCCTTGGTGCATTGCTCAAGTGTGAGCAAGTGTTGCATTGGTGTACGCATGACTCGAGTTCCGAGTCAATGCCGGGTCACCAAACATCCGACCTGACGATAGCCTTCATCATGACTATGTCTGGGTGGGTACTGTGAAGGTTGCGTATAAACATTTCCCTCCTTTTTTTTGAAAAATAAACGATTCCCCCATAGGAGACAATCCGAACGGATGGACATTTCATCCTTGCGTCGGTGGAACGGCTTAATTCATCTTGCATTTCCTCGGGAACCGCCGACCAGCTCCCATTGAAGACGCAGCTTTTTACTAGTGATAGCACAGGGTCCTGGCTAGTCCAGGTCCTGATCTGGCGAGCCGTGATGGGTGACTCCTCGCTCTCAAAAGCATCCATTACCAGAAGCAAGTCTGCGGGTTGCGCCATTTCCACCCTGGTGTTGGGCAATGGTAGCCGACTGAGGGCATCAGCGCAGTTCTCAATGCATGGTCTGTGGCATAGTCATACGCAGATAACGTTAGTGCCCATCTTTGGATGCGGGACGAAGCATTGGTGTTCATAACTTTGCTTTCTGAGACCAGCGAAATGAGCGGCTTGTGGTCGGTTTCGAGCTCGAACCAGAGTCCAAATAGGTATTGGTGCATTTTCTTAACCTCGTATATGCATGCTAATGCTTCTTTCTCAACCATACTGTAGGCTCTTTCATAAGCTTCTGGACACATATGCAACCGGTTGCAGTTTGCCTGACACATTTGTTTGCTGTAACAAACAACCAACCCTGTACGAAGATGCATCACAAGCTAGTACTAAACGTTTACACGGGTCATACAATACAAGTAACTTGTTAGAATATAGCAGGTTTTTGGCCTTATTAAATGCTGTCTCTTGAGATTTACCCCAAACCCAGTCGTCACCCTTGCATAGCAATAAATGCAAAGGTTCCAGCAAAGTGCTCAATCCTGGTAGAAAGTTACCAAAATAGTTGAGGAGTCCCAGGAACGAATGCAGCTCCATCACATTCTGTGGTCTGGGTGCATTCTTGGTGGCCTCTGTCTTGGAGTCGATGGGTCTGATGCCGTCCGCCGCAATCTTTCTCCCCAGAACTTCGATGTCTGGCACCAGGAAAACACACTTGGAGCATTTCAGCCTGAGTCCCATTCTGTCCAGTCGCTTTAGAACCTCTTCCAGGTTGTGCAAGTGTTCAGTGGTGTTGCGGCCAGTGATCAAGATGTCGTCTTGAAACACCATGGTACACGGAACTGATTTCAGCAGACTCTCCATGTTCGTCTGGAAGATGGCCGCAGCCGAGCGAATCCCAAAGGGGTATCTGTGGTATATGAACAATCCTCTGTACGTGTTGATGCATGTCAATTTTTTTGAAGGTTCAGCCAGCTCCTATGTCATGTAAGCAGAGGTTAGATCCAGGTTAGTGAACGATTAGCCCCCTGCTAGTGTTGTGAACAATCCGCTTTGGGTAGTAAGTACTGGTCCTGTAACGAGACGTGGTTGATTGTTACCTTGTAATCCCCGCAGATTCTGACCGTCCCATCGCTCTTCAACACCGGAACAATTGGACTGCCCCACTCGTTGAACTCGACTGGCGATATGATCCCCTCTCGTTGAAGTCTGACCACTCAATCTCGACTTTCTCTCGCATCATGTATGGAACCGCTCGCGCCTTGTGATGAATGGGACGTGCATCAGGGACTAGATGAATCTGCACTTTGGCACCTGTGAAGTTGCCTATGCCTGGCTCAAATAATGGGAATTTATTTAGCACTTGGACGCATGAGGCATCATCCACCGAAGACGGTACTTTGATGTCGTCCCAGTTCCATCAGATCTTTTCCAGCCAGCTTCTGGTACAATCCATAGTGGTAAATCATGCACAGCTCCAGCGTATGATATCTTCACTGCCGCACTGCCAATGACTGATATGAGCTCTTTAGTGTAAGTGTGCAACTTGGTGTGGATCGGGCTTAGTTTTGGCCTTTGTGCCTTGTTGCCCCACAATTTCTCAAAAGCCTTCTGGCTCACAATTGACTGACTCACCCCCGTGTCCATTTCCATGGAAACTGGAATGCCGTTTAATTTGACTTTTCACATTATTGGAGGGCTTTTGGTGGTGAAGGTGTGTACCCATACACTACCTCTTCAGCCTCGGGTTGAGTTGCCTTTCTTACTCGTTCAGCATGATCCGCCATCTTCTGTCGACTTGCTACGTTGTGAGTCACAGCACGTCTGCACATTCGCTGGAAGTGCCCCATTGTTGCACAGCCCTTGCACACGTAATGCTTGAATCGACATTGATGGGCTCGATGATTGCCCCCGCAGCGCCAACATGATGTTAATGGATGCGCATTCACGCCCCACGGCGGACTCTGAGTCATCCTAGATCTGGCCTCTGCAGGCGTGTAGTCCCTGCTATGTACAGCTCTGCCTGCTGAAGGCATTATTTTATGGACAGTACTTGCCGGTGAGCTCCGATGCTGCAATGATATCTGTTTGTGTTATCGTCCGTGGACATGAAAGCCTGGGCTATCTTGTTGGCCTTGCTCAGATCTAGGGATTCGGCAGACAGCAGTTTGTGAAGAATGCAGTTTCCAAGCACGAAAAGGTCCGGCAACACTGCCCCCAAAAATCCAGCAAATACGCACTGTCCCGCAAGGCGTCTTAGGTTGGCTACATAGCTCGCCACGTCCTGGCCCTCGGAGCGATGCTGTGTATAAAAGCGATACCTGGCCATCAAGATGCTCTTCTTCGGCTTGAGGTGTTCCCGAACCAGCGTGCACAACTCTTCGTATGTCTCGTCCGTTGGTTTAGTCGGCGCTAGCAGATTTTTGATAAGGTCATATGTCGTGCACCCGCAAACGGTAAGGAGAATCGTCCTGCGCTTGATCGCGGTTTCTTCCTTATGCAGCTCGTTGGCCACAAAGTACTGTCAAGACACTCAACGAAGGCTTCCCAATCATCACCCTCAACAAATCTCTCAAGAATACCAACGGCAGCCATAACCGCGTGAAAGTTTGTGATCTGTTACTCGTCGCCTATTGTTATTTTCAGAATAACTCCACAAGACTGTATATTGTAAGCTCAAACTGTTGTGACCTTGGTCTCTTTAATGTAACTCCAGAGTGAGGAAGCAGCATGGTAGGCTGTCTTTTATACCTGTTTGCCCAGGGTGTGCAGGTGACCCTTGGGTCTCCCACAGGTGCACCCCCTAGTGGCAAGTCTTACACATTGGTAATGTTTACATACATAACATGGATGATGTACAGTGGACACCTCAAGTCGCTGGAGATATATCACCAACGATGTCTCCGCAAAATCCTGCAAATCCCCTGTGATGTCAGGCACACCAACATTCGTGTCCGCGTCCAGGCTAACATACCCAACATTGAAGCACTGACCAGACTCGATCATCTTCGCTGGGGAAGCCACATGGTTCGCATTCCAGACACGAGACTCCCTAAGCAAATGCTCTATGCGGAGTTCCTTCACGGCAAATGAGCCAAAGGTGGGCAGCGGAAACGTTACAAGGACACCCTTAAAACCTCCCTGGTAAAGTGCGACATCACCACTGACACCTGGGAGTCCCTGGCCGAAAACTGCCCTAGGTGGAGAAAGTGCATCCGGGAGGACGTTGAGCTCTTCGAATCTCAACGCCGACAGTGTGAAGAGGTTAAGCGCAGGCAGCGGAAGGAGCGTGCGGTAAACCAGTCCCACCCACCCCTTCCCTTGGCGAATGTCTGTCCCACCTGTGACAGAGTCTGTGGCTCTCATATTAGACTGTTCAGCCACCAAAGAACTCACTTCAGGAGTGGAAGCAAGTCTTCCTTGATTTAGGGGGACTGCCTATGATGATGATGACATTCAAGTCTAAATCATTGATACATACCACAAAAAGCAAGGGACCTAGTACTGAGCCCTGTGGAACCACACAGGAAACAGCTTTCCAGTCACAAAAACACCGATTAACCATTACCCTTTGCTTCCTGCCGCTGAGCTATATATGTTTACAATAAAAATAGAATCCATCATCAGGATACATATCCAATTATATTGATTCTCCTGATCAGTACTCAGTTTATTCCTGAAATCACAAACTTGATTTTGTAATACTGAAATGAGGCCCACCCAATCAACAACAAAAAAAATAACAACTTACATTTATACAACACCTTAAAAATAAAAAAAATCTCAAGGTGGTTCACAGAGATATAAACAAAAAATAGATGTTCAATCAAAAAAGAAGTTAATAAGAGGTTGACGAGGTGGGTTTTAAGGAGGTTCTTAAAGGCGGAGGAAATGGTGGCCAGTTGGAGGGGTTTGGTGAGACAATTCCAGTGTGTGGGGCCTAGGTAGCTAAATGTCAGTCTCAGGGTGGTCCTGCTTAGGAAAAAACAAATTGGCAACCTTACTGTTTAAGATTATTGAAGCTTTTTTTTCTTATTTAATTGGATTACTTATTGGCTGGCAGATGTTGAATCAAATGATTCTGTTGCTGTGAGACTATGAGAGTCATTAAAAGTAATAGGACTTGACATTACAGCTATGATTAACACACTGTAAGTTATCAATTCGACCTTTTTTGCAGTTTCATTAGGGAATGGAACAAAATAACCATCTGTGGCTACATTTTAAACATTTTAATAACATTTTTCACAGTTGAATTAGATTTTTCCAATAATATGCGATTCAATGACATTATCATTCACTACCATTTAAACATGCAATTATGTTAACTTTAATTCTTCATCTCAACTAAACTGACAATTAACTGCATATTTTTCCACCAGTTAATTGTATTGCATGGGCTGTATGTCTGACATTTAATGATGCCTGCTCATCAAATTATTATTCTTAACAAATCCTTCTGTGTAATGACCTCCTCCGTCTACCGAATATCGAACCAGTGTTCTCTTTAGTTTGAGGAAGAACATAGAAAGAACATGGAAAACACTTTCAAACAGAACTCTACAATAAAAATATCACTGAGCTGAAGTAAAAACATTGGGGCCGAAATTGGTGGAAGTGCCGCCCACTTGCCACCCAGCGGGAGATTGGTTGCGGAGTTTTGCTGGGGGGTGGGGGGAGGAGTGATGTGCTGCTGCCCGCCCATGCCGGAGGCGGGAAATGCAGGATTTTCTTCAGGAGTGATCCACTAAGATCGCCCTGCTGCCCGCCAGAAAGACTGCCAGCAAAAAGCTGGTCTGAGCCGGCAGTGAGTCAGGCGGCAGCGAGAAACGCTGAGAGTGCTGCAGCGCTCCACATCCCAGGATTCGTGCAGATGCTGGAGAATTATAAGTGGCTCTGACATCTTGATGGGATGGATCTTAACCCGCACACAGACAGTTGAGAAATGTAAATCCATATGACTCTGTTGAAGGGAAGGTGTGGTAGGGGAAGCGATAACAAGTATCGAGAGATGTTAAAAGCTCAATGGAGATGCCCTACATAGAAACATAGAAAAAAGGTGCAG
Organism: Pristiophorus japonicus; assembly: GCF_044704955.1. NCBI lineage: Eukaryota > Metazoa > Chordata > Chondrichthyes > Pristiophoridae > Pristiophorus > Pristiophorus japonicus. Next base: position 166,054,476 of record NC_091981.1, on the reverse strand, counting down.
GAGTAGGCCATTCAGCCCTTCGAGCCTGCACCACCATTCAATAAGATCATGGCTGATCATTCACCTCAGTACCCCATTCCTGTTTTCTCTCCATACCCCTTGATCCCTTTAGCCATAAGGGCCACATCTAACTCTCTTTTGAATATATTTAGTGAATTGGCCTCAACAACTTTCTGTGATAGAGAATTCCACAGGTTCACAATTCTCTGAGTGAAGAAGTTTATTCTCGTCTTGGTCCTAAATGGCTTACCCCTTATCCTTAGACTGTGACCCCTAGTTCTGGACTTCCCCAAATCAGGAACATTCTTCCTGCATTTAACCTGTCCAATCCCATCAGAATTTTACATGTTTCTATGAGATCCCCTCTCATTCTTCTAAATTGCAGTGAATATAAGCCTAGTCGATCTAGTCTTTCTTCATATGTCAGTCCTGCAATCCCGGGAATCAGTCTGGTGAACATTCGCTGCACTCCCTCAATAGCAAGAATGTCCTTCCTCAGATTAGGAGATCAAAACTGTGCACAATATTCAAGGTATGGCCTCACTAAGGCCCTGTACAACTGTAGTAAGACCTCCCTGCTCCAATACTCAAATCCTCTCGCTATGAAGGCCAACATGCCATTTGTCTTCTTCACCGCCTGCTGTACCTGCATGCCAACTTTCAATGATTGATGTACCATGACACCCAGGTCTCGTTGCACCTCCCCTTTTCCCAATTTGTCACCATTCAGATAACATTCTGCCTTCCTGTTTATGCCACCAAAGTGGATAACCTCACATTTATCTACATTATACTGCATCTGCCATGCATTTGCCCACTCACCTAACCTGTCCAAATCACCCTGCAGACTCTTAGCATCCTCCTCACAGCTCACAACTGCCACCCAGCTTAGTGTCATCTGCAAACTTGGAGATATTACATTCAGTTCCTTTATCCAAATCATTAATGTATATTGTAAATAGCTGGGGTTCCAGCACTGAACCTTGCGGTACCCCATTAGTCACTGCCTGCCATTCTGAAAAGGATCCGTTTATTCCTACTCTTTGCTGCCAACCAGTTCTCTATCCACGTCAATACATTACCCCCAATACCACGTACTTTAATTTTGCACACTAATCTCTTGTGTGGGACCTTGTCAAAAGCCTTTTGAAAGTCCAAATACACCACATCCACTGGTTCTCCTTTGTCCACTCTACTAGTTACATCCTCAAAAAATTCTAGCAGATTTGTACAAGAATGTTGACACCATTTCAGGCCGACCATATTGAGTGACAGATTGTGACTGTGCAGATGGTGTGAGCTTATGTCAGACTGAATAAGCGACAGTTAGAAGATGTAAAGCTCTGGCAGCAGACTGCAAGTGATTGTGAGAACTGCATGACATGAGGTATGGAAGACGGAAAAATACATATAATGGATTGCAATGTCACTGATGACCATGTCATCTCAGGGGTGCCACTCCATGATGTATGTCATAATAAAAAATGGGTTGAAGTGCAAGCCTTAATGTGTGCCCTGCAAGTAGTTCAACTGACTGGCATCGAATGGCAGACTTCCAACATTGGTAACCCTTATCGTTGTTTCGCTATGACCTGATGACAGGACCCATTATACAATATAGTCATGTGTGTAGGGCAAGATATTCTTCTTGGAGCAGAACACCTGAGGGAGAGCTGTGTTTTTCTCAGAAGGCACCACACATTATGTAAAAATGAGATACTGACCAAAAGAGGGTGAACAATATGACTGTATTGAAAATCCCAGCATACCAAAAGTGGCATAACATAATAACATGAAGAACATTTGCACCACCAATACCCACCCCTCTACCCTCTACCACTACCTCTCTTCCCCACCCCCCCCCGATGTGAGGCCCATGGTCCACTTCTTCACCCCACCTTCAACATGGCGTGCCGCTCCCCTGCCCCTCACCACCTCTGCTTGATCAGGTTGTGCAGGAGTGCAGCCGGATCTCTGCGGACGTATCAGTCTTGGCGAGAAGTTTGGGGGTGTGACTGAAGGCCCCGGAATCTCTGGCTCCTCGGGATCTGTGTGTCTTAAGAGTGTGGGCTCAGGGGCTTGCACAACCTGCCCAGAAGCCATCGCTTGCCTCATCGCCTCAACAGAATCGCTGAGGCGCTCCAACGCACTAAATGAGCCACTCCATCCTGTCAGTATGCTGATGAGCAAAGGTCTCGATGGTGGCAGCTATCCCAGCCATGGTCTGCAGCAGGTCATGACCTAACTCCCACTCATCCTCGATAGCTGCAGAATCTCGTGAATAGCTGCGTGCTGTCCTGCACCCTCGGCTGGTTGTTAAGTGTTTGTGAGTTCACGTGCCTTGGCCGATTTAGAGCCACGGCCTCTGTGCCTGCCAGCACTTGTTCCTGGTTCTTCCGGTTCGAAGCCCATGAATTCGGACCCCGACACCGAGGATCTCCGGATAGGTGGCACACATGTCGGGAGGCTGCTGTCCTCCTCTTCCAGCTCCTCTACCTCAAGTGGCTCGACTTTCTCATCTCTCTGCTGTTTTTCCGGACTCTGGGTGGTGGGGTTGGGTGGCGGTGGATATGGGTGATCTCGGGGAGAGTGGGGATGTGGGGCGGGGTGCAGGAAGGAGCCGCTGTCTTGGGCTGGTAACAACATTGGGGTGGGAGGAGTTGGAACCACACTCCTCCTTTGTGTCAGAGATAGATGGTGTGCATTGGTCGGTGCTGTCCGAATCACCATCTGCAAGTAGAGGCCAACATTTCAGTCTAAAGAGGCGGGGGGGTAGGTGGGGATTGGTGACGCTGACATGTGAGGCATCCCATCTCACATTGTGCCATCAAGGAGTTCCATGACTACATGAGCACACCAATAATGGCCGACAAAATGTGCGAGAAATCCCATTTGACTTAACATTGCATGACCTTTCATGACATGAGTGTTACCCACACCGAAGATTAGTATAACCTTACCATGCTCTAGCACAGGATCTGCATCACCCTTTGTGGTTGAACGGTGGTTGTCACCCACCAATGCCAAGGCACGCTCCTCCAGGCTGCTCAACTCTATCAGCTCTGCTGGGCCCCCTCCCGTGGCACTTAGGCATGTTGTCTTGGATGTATTTTTCTTCTGCAGAAAGAAACGTTGCAGCCTTGACCCCTTTTGCTCATGGCCCCCACACACACTCACACACACAGACACATCTGGCACAGAGTCTTTTGGTGTTCTATGGGAGGCTTCCAATAAATGGTTACTCACACTTGCTGATGCCAACACGTCGTTCCAACGTTTCCTACACTGGTCTCCATCTTGCACAATGCTGGTCATTGATGACACGGCCTCACCAATTTCACTCCAAATGTGTCTGTATTGGGGTGGTGGAGGCTTGCCATGACCATCTCGGGTGAGGTCTTTATACCTGCGCTCCACTTCACATACAAGCCCCTCCAGTTCTTCATCATTAAACCAGGGAGCTCTGGCCTTGGTTTTAAGAGCCTTCTTTGAAGCCTTTTGTCCACTCATTTTAATGCCCTTGATGGATGGCTGATGATAAATTTGGTCCTCTCTATTTCCAACGCTCTCCCCAGTCCAATTGGTAGATGCAAGGAAGTGAGCAGAATTTAAACACATGCGCAGATGTCCCAGCAGGCCCAATCGCGGCAAATCAGACATCAGCTGCTTAATAAAACTACAAAAAAAAACAAGTCTCGCGCATGCACGGTGCACGGCCTCTGAAGTTTTCCGATTCGTGAGGCCTGCACCTGCCGCCCACTGCTGCCGCCGCATGTTGATGCCCGCACCCGCCCGCTACCTACCGCTGCCACTGCCGCCGACACAACCGTGATGAAAATCACTCCCGCTTGGCCCCAGCGGTAGCAGGCCTCAAAAAGGTAGGTGTCGCCCGGGGACCACGACAAATGGGCGGGCTTTAAAGTTCACCAATTTTGGGGCCATTCCATTTAAAATCTAAAGGCAGCTATGAATACAGTGAGCTAACGACATATTCTTCAGAGTGAAAATGAAATTCTGCCCTCCTCAGCACAAAAAAAAAATCAGTTCTGGACAATGGCCTGGGAAAGGAGAAAGGGAATGGAGGCCTATGGCTTTTTGCTGAATTGACTTACTTTTATTGTACCAATGATGGAAGAACCAAAATAGAAAACAAAAGTAGAGTGCTATCATGCAAAACTTATAACTGATGTGGTAAAGCCAAAATTTCTAGTCTGCAAACAGGAACTGATTTATTGGTGTTACAGCATGTAACATATTGGGCCTAAAATTCTGGTCGGAGGCTTCCTTTGGACAAACACCTCCGACCCGAAATTTCTCTACGACGGTACCTGGTGGTCCCGGAGTCGTCTAGGATTCCGGTCAGAGGCCTTCTCTTCCTGCGCTTTGCAGCACGCCCATGTCTTGGAGATACGGATGCAGAAGCTGGAGTCACGTGGGACTGGATAACCAATCACGGTACAGTATTTTCATTGTTAATAATGAGAACTCCCTATCTCCGAGTTCCTATTACTATCAATGAGAAAAACCGCTAAAACACCCAAATACAACATAAAAAATTTAAAAAATACCTCACATATTTAACATTAATTGAAATTAAAATTAATTAAATGTTTTAGAAAAGAAAATTGGGGGGATTTTTTTAAAGTGTTTTAATAGGGACAAAACATACCTTCTGCATCATTGGCCTCTGCATTAATTCAAATGCAATACATCCCATTCCTTTCATATGCTTGTCAGAGAACACCATAATCATTGGTTTTATTTAGAATGAAGCAGCAGGCCCATCCCAATCCTGGTGCGATGGAATCCACCATTTAAAATACCTGATTGCCCTCCACAGGTTCCCTCACACTCATTACTAGTAGTCTGCGGCAGTGTACAGCGATAAATGTGTATAATTGTCGAGCACTGATATAGGCCGCCATGCTGTGTACTCCAGCTTCCAGAGCTCAGGCTTGACCCAGTCCTGGACTAGAGCACATCATATAAGATGGTTGCAAACCAGTAATAATGCATCTTAAATGACACTGGCTATTTTAAAGCTCAGTGTTTATTCATGGGCTATCATTCTCTTCTTTGATAACTTGGAAACCAAGATCTGATTGAATGAAACACTGAAATTACCATCTGAATAGTTTTAAGTGCAACTTGATAAATATTTAAGATATTTTGAAATTCACTCTCAAATTCCCAAATTGACTTTCGAACTGTGTTGAATGCATTGCGTGAATTTCAGATAATTAATTCATTTGCTTTGTTTTAGCCTTAGTTTAGAATCTTATTTCAAACTTTTTTAGTTCAGCATATTTGGTGACACAAACAATTGCATCATTCCAGAAAATGCATCTAGAGAAACTTAAAAAAAATCATTATTAGCTCTGATCTTAAGGATAATAGTTTGCTAATCTTAAATTGTTTGTGTCTCAATCAAAAGTTAGAAATCTCGAGAGTGGGATCAGTAATAAGCTATGGACAGCAATCAGGACGTGCCTTAAAAAAAAACGACTGAAAATATTAGCAGAGAAGGTTGAGAGGAGATTTGATATTGGTGTTCAAAATAATGAGGGGTCTAGACAGAGTAGATAGAGAGAAACTGTTCTCATTGGTAGAATGGTCGAGTACCAGAGGACACAGATTTAAGGCAGAAGAACCAAAGACGACATGAGGAAAAAACTTTTTACGCAGCGAGTGGTTAGGATCTGGAATTCACTGCCTGAAAGGGTGATGGAGGCAGATTCAATTGTGGCTTTCAAAAGGGAATTGGATCAGTATCTGAAGGAAACAAAATTGCAGGGCTACGAGGAAAGGGCGGGGAGTGGGACTCGCTGAAGTGCTCTTGCAGAGAGCTGGCACGGGCTCGACGGGCCGAATGGCTTCCTTCTGTGCTGTAACCATTCTATGATACCATTCTATGATTATTTTGCCAAAGGTTTTAAATAATTTCATGAAAAGAAGTTTCAAGAAAATGTTCTTCCCTACACAATCCATTCAGACTGAGTAATGCTGCAGTGCAAACAACCCATATCAATCTACGTATTTTCTGGGGAAACATGCTTACAGGTTCCACAAAAATAAATTTCATCGCTAGTATACTCTTTAAACATTTCTAAATCCATTGTATTACGAGCCTGATCCTGCTTTCTAACTAGTTTTCAGTTAACGAGATTAGGAATTGATCGCGATACACCACCTCCCTGAGCCCCTACTCTTCCTTTATCAGACTACTTTACTAACATTGTCAGTCTAGCCCAACTTCTTACTAAAATGTTAACAGTATATTAAAGTAATTGAGTAAAATATAATTGAATATTAAATACTGTATTGATAGAGATGTGTCAATTTAAAAAAATATATTTATTGTGTCCTGTGATTATCAAATGTGTTGAATTGTAGTGAATTACAGTAGAAAGCACCTTTGATCCTATTTACTGTCGCGGTTCTACTGTATCATTAAGGCCACATGGAGCAAATATTTCATTATTTGACCTTTTGTGTGGCTATGAGCAGGTACTTATGAAATCTTTCTATAATCAGATTGTCAGAATATAAATAAAGATTTGTACACAAGGTCCAAAATTGCACATGGTTGTGGGGCAGAGTTGTTAATTAGCGACTGAGCGACTGTCCGTTCTTCACTACACAGTAGCTTTTTTCAAATAATTTTGAAAAACACAGGACAAATTTCAAATAAAAAGAAAGAAAAAAGAAAGACCTGGATTTATATAGTGCCTTTCACGATCACCGGACGTCTCAAAGTGCTTTATAGCTAATGATGTAATTTTGGAGTATAGTCACTGTTGTAAGGTGGGAAACGCGGCAGCCAATTTGCACACAGCAAGCTCTCATAAACAGCAATGTGATAATGACCAGATCATCTGTTTTAGTCATGTTGATTGAGGGATAAATATTGTCCAGGTCACCGGGGATAACTCCCCTGCTCTTCTTTGAAATAGTGCCATAGGATCTTTTATGTCCACCTGAGAAAGCAGACGGGGCCTCGGTTTAACGTCTCATCCGAAAGATGACACCTCCGACAGTGCAGTACTCCCTGGACAGTCAGCCTAGCTTTATGTGCTCATGTCCCTGGGGCCCAAAATGAACCACCATTTAGCTCCATTTTTTTTAGAGCCAACAGCGTTTTTTGGAGCTAACTTAATTTAAGACGATTTTGCTAGTTTCGCCAATGGTATAACGCCGTTCTTAACAGATAACAGCCGTTTGTTTAAGTACCGTTTTTCTGACATCACATGGGATCAAATCCACCTATTACGCCATTTTTGCCCTTTTTTCCAAGTTTCGCCAATAAGGATTTTTTTCAAGTACCGTTTTTCTGATGTCACTTGGGCTAAACCCACCCATAATGCCATTTTTGCACCTTTCGCCAATAAGGATTTTTTAAGGCTAAGGACCATTTTTTAAAACCTTGCCTTACCAAGTCGGAGTCCGATCGAAACCAGCATTACCGACACCATCTTGGGAAATAGAGCTGAGTTATAGCTTTTGGAGGGAGGGAACAAAACTTAAATTATATACAAACTAATTAAAAATGTTTGTGTGGAGGGAAAAGACAAACTTTATTGCAGTTCAAAACGAAAATTGCGAGAGGTGTTTAAGTTCCGCCACCGAACTGTTGACGTCCCGTATCCATTGCTCACCGGGCTCGAGACACACAGGGTCGGAGTGCCGGCTGGCAGGATCGCTCCCTCGGACGGACACAGGAGCTTGGCGCTTGTCTTCCTCCTCCCCCCAGGCTTCTTTCGAAGCCGAGCATCGAGCTCCTGTGTCCGAGGGAGCGATCCTGCCGGCTGACATGCTGACCCTGTGTGCCTCGAGCCCAGTGAGCAGTGGAGACGGGACGTCAACAGTTCGGTGCAAAGATTTAAATTGTACATTTTGCCCCCAGTGCTGATTTTCTCTGTCGTATTCTCTGGCCGAAATCTCTGCCGACTCGCAATTGTGCGTCGCGTTATCCTGGAAATCTAAATGCTTCAAGTCGAGTGTTGCACATGCGCAGAACGGGTCTGATCCACTAGGGCGTCAACCTTTTGGAGGGAAAGCTGTGTTTTGTTTTTGTGAGTAATGAGGCAATTCTAACGATGCCATATTTGTTGCGTGCATATTGTATGCTGGCTTTTCAAAGAAGCAGGATAATTCAGCAGCAATATCTGAGGCATCAGAGAGCTCGCAGACTGATGGGGAGAAGGCCTTACCCAGATCGTGTTTACAAGGTGAGGCGCTCATACCTGCACCTGAGTGAGGCAGAGTGCGTTCGAAGACTGCGCTTTTGAATGGAAGAGATATGCCAGCTTATAAAGGCAGACATAAAAACATAGAAACATAGAAAATAGGTGCAGGAGTAGGCCATTCGGCCCTTCTACCCTGCACCACCATTCAATGAGTTCATGGCTGAACATAAAACTTCAGTACCCCATTCTTGCTTTCTCGCCATACCCCTTGATCCCCCTAGTAGTAAGGACTTCATCTAATTCCTTTTTGAATATATTTAGTGAATTGGCCTCAACAACTTTCTGTGGTAGAGAATTCCACAGGTTCACCACTCTCTGGGTGAAGAAGTTTCTCTTCATCTCGGTCCTAAATGGCTTACCCCTTATCCTTAGACTGTGTCCCCTGGTTCTGGACTTCCCCAACATTGGGAACATTCTTCCTACTTCTAACCTGTCTAAACCCATCAGAATTTTAAACGTTTCTATGAGGTCCCCTCTCATTTTTCTGAACTCCAGTGAATACAAGCCCAGTTGATCCAGCCTTTCTTGATAGGTCAGTCCCGTCATCCCGGGAATCAGTCTGGTGAACCTTCGCTGCACTCCCTCAACATACAGCCTAGAAGCGGGAAGAGGACTGCATTGCCCGTAAAGGTGAAGGTGACTGCAGCATTTGCCTTCAATGCTTCCGGCTCCTTTCAGGCATCACTTGGCGAATGCAGCGATGTGTAGCATGCTGCATCTCGTATGTACATTGCCAGGCGAGCACCTTTAGACGATTCGGAGGTTTACCGGAACCAAAAAAGATTCCACTCGCTAAACGTGCAGATTGTCTGCAACCATATGCAGTGTATCATGGCAGTGGATGCCAGATATCCAGGGACAATCCATGATGCTTTCATCTTGTGTGAGAGCGGTGTATCTTTTATGTTTGAGCAGCAAGCAGAAGGCCAGAGCTAGATGCTGGGGGACAAAGGTTACAGGCTCGCCACCTGGCTCATGACTCCCCCTCCACAATACGCGGACAGAAGGCGAGTGTCGCTACAATATCTGCCACATAGCCTCATGCAACATCGTCGAAAAGACAATTGGAGTGGTAAAGCAGTGTTTCCGATGCCTGTACCACTCTGGAGACTACCTGCAATACTCCTCTCAGCAGGTCGGTGAGTTCACTGTCATGTGCTGCATGCAGCTCAACTTAGCCATCATAAGGGAACAGGCACTGGACATTGAAGAACCACCTAAGGCAAGAGGGCGGGGGGAGCAGGAGGAGGCTGACGACAAAAATGAGGAGGAGGAGCAGCAGCAGCATCATCAGGACGAGGAACACATGCCACCACTTCAACCCACATGACAACAGCAGAAGAGGAGGCCTCGTAGGCCTTACGCCATTGGAAGAGCCTTGCGTCAGCAGTTAATCCTTCAACGCTTTGCGCATGAAGGCTGAACGGTACATTTGATCATTGTGTTCCACCATGTTATCTATTTGCACTTGTTATTCTTAAAAAAAATGTACAAAATGTTGTGTTGGTTTACTTTAAAAAATAATGTACATAATGTTGGTTTACTTGAAAAATATAATGTTCATGGTCTTGGTTTAATTGAAAAGATAATTAACTTTGTTAAACATTTGTCCACTTGTACTTAACTTTAATAAAAAATGTTGTTTTAAACTTTTCAATTAAAATCACTTAAATAACAATAAAAGAAGAACAAAAGAACAGCAAAACAACAACAACAGCAGCAAACAAACTCTCCTCCCCCTTATTCAAACACCGCCACACCGCGCGCCCTTCTTGCCCTCACCCCTCTTGTACTTGCCACTACCTTTGGCCGTTGGCGCAGCCTTAGTCCTATTCCCGGTGAGTCCAAGATATTTGTTACTGTCTCAAGTACGGCGCTGCACTTCTTGGTGGACAGACCCAGGAGACGGCAATCCGGAAGGCCCGGCTTGGGTCTCTTCAGCCTCTTCGGCCTGTGGATCAACCGGCACAGTACTTGAGGTTGGTCTGGGGATTGGAGTGGGAGTGGCATCAATTGATGCCGTCAATTGCCACTGGGCAATGACAGCCTGGGTGTGTTCCCGTATTGCAGCAGCTATCTCCGATATTCCCACCCTAATCTCTCCCGACAGAGTTGTAACTCCTCCTGACAGTGTTGCCATTCCTCCCAGCAATGCTGCTACTTCTCCCGACACTCCTGCTAATTCTCCCCTCATCCGACCCATGGTCTCAATGAGCGATCTGGTAAGCTCAATGCTCTCCCCACTTATTCCCAGGAGCTCTACCACCTCCTGTGTATCCTGCATTTCAGGACAGCGCTGTTAAAGTCTCCTTCCCCTCCTCACTGGTACCCTGGGTGTGGTGCTGCAACCCACTTGTACCCACCACGACATCGGAGGCTGGACAACCACGAAATGTCCCGTTGGTCATAGCGGCCTCGAAAGGGCTTGGTACATGCCTATCCGGCATCACCTCCTCCAAATGCAATGTCACCGTCTGAGCTATATCGTCGTCTTCCTGCTCCCCCTGATTCTCCTCCTCATCCTCATCGTGCTGAGGAAGATCTTGAATATGGACGAGGTTGTCAGGCTCATCCAATTCTGGTTGTGGTGCTGCGGCGGGGGCTGTCCTTCATTAATGGATGCGTGTGCAACATCTGAAATATATAACAGAACAGACGAATGCTTAGCAGCAGGGGAGGGGGCAGGGTGACATGAGTAGGCTCACATAGCACAAGTTCATTTGAAGGACCACGATGAATGATAGCACATTGTATAAACGTAAGCGTAGCCGATGGAGAGTACATCCCATAAACCAAAGCGTAGCCCACACAGTACTTAACAGTTAGCCAACCCAGACTGTGGAATTTGCAGGACTTACATTCTCTCTGGATGCTGGGCCCAGCTTGTGCAAGGGTGGCGGATCTTTTGGAGCCAGCACCAATCATACCAGCGACCCTCATTTCTAAGGGTGATAGTAGGTGCATATTTGGCACATCTCCATCAGTTTTTGTCTGCTCTCGATTGTTGTGCGATAACTTCTTCTGCAAAGATGAAAATACAACTTTTTAAGAGAGGGTCCTTCTGCTGTCGTGGCACACAGATAGTCACATTTAGAATTCTAGTAATTGCAGTGCATAAATAAAAATATTACTTACACTAACTACTTGGCCAAGGTCCTGCCACTTCTTGCGGCACTGCTTGCCATTCCTCAGGATGGACGCCACTGCCAAAAACTCCTCTGCAGCACCGTCCCAAACTTTATTCATTGCTGCGAGTTTCAGTTTACCGGGACCCTTATTGCTAATCTGCTGCCATCTCCTTTCAATGGCATCTACCAGGACCTCATTGTCCTCTTCGTAAAATTTCTTGGCCCTTCTCCTTTCGGATTCACGCTCCATTTTAGTTTTGCAGCTCCGATTTCAATTTCAAAGTATTCACAGATCTGCTCAGACTTACAATGCTCTTTAGAAATGGCAGATTTGTTTTGTGCATGTGCAGAACGGGCCTCACCCGTTCAGTGCTAAAAATGAGCTTCACCCTCAAAACCAGAGGTGTTTCTGCGCTGCGCCAAAATAACAAATAATTCTGGCGAAACTTCGGACTTTTTGGGGGGCGTTATTTCAGACTAAAAAAACGACTGTTAATCGGAAATAACGCCCAAAAATTGAGCGACTTTACACTGTGGAATTAAGGCCCCAGGAGTGGGACTGAAACCCACAACCTTCTGACCTAGAGGTGAGTGTGCTACCCACTGAGCCACAATTTACATCACGTTTTGTAATAAATGGAGGCATCCTGACCTCTACATGAATTTCTTCTGTTCACTTCCATCATGTGAACCTCTTCGCTGGGAACACTAAATAGTCAAGTCTCCCGTTTAAACTTCTCTTTGCACTGGTTGTAGTTATACTGCAGTCAATGTGAAGATGAACTGGTGTAAGACTGCCTCTCAACACTTGCGTAAATTTGCTTCGGGCTACATCATGCCTGAGTTACACTATATTGTATACGTTGTTTCAAAGTAAAACTACTTTACATTGTTGCAAAATGCATCCCATATCTGGTCTATAAAAAATTTAGTTAAGTGGTGGAAAACATAAAAAACAAGTTCTGCCTTGGTCCGTACGAGTGAAAACATTTGTGGACAATTCCTTATGATGTTGAGAGACATACGTGGCATTTGGATGAACGAGTTGGCAGTACAAATAACTAGGATTTGAAATGAAAGAGAAGTTTAAGTTCCAGATGTTTTAGATTAACGTCTGCCTCTGCCTGTTTTCATGCACTTTAGCAAAAAGAATGATCCAGCTTTTAAGACTTCAATCAGTCGCATTAAAAACATCTACATGTGTAGATTACGTGTTACAAAAAATCAAATGTAAATCAAATAATAATCAATACAATGCAAATTTAATGCAGTAAATTAATATCTGAACTTATCTTATTGCATTATTCAGAGTATTTACTTACATTTTCGTTTTAAAATATGTATTCAAAATTATTCACACTATCTACAATGGTACAATATTGCAAGTGCTGACTATACACAGGTGGATTATTTGGAGAGGTGTGAATTGGTAACAGTGAAGATTTTTGCTGGTTCCACACTATGCTCCTATTGGGGAAAGTAGACCACTCTTCGATATTTAAACATGTAATCAGTACTCTGCTAACCAGCTTCCAAAGAGCAGTGAAATGGTTTAACGTTTGTAAGGAACAAACAGTCCTGTCCGCTACCTTACTAACATTAAGAACACCAAATGTGGAAGAGGTGTGTGTGCGACTGCCTCCTGGAGCTGGTCTCATGTGCACTAGTGTAACCAGTACTGAAGCTGTTTTGAATTTAGTCATACTGCACATTTCAGCACAAAGCCGAATCCACTTTCCAGCAATTGAAGATGTGCATTATAACTGGACACATTTCAATAGCTGTAGCATCTGGGATTTTGTTTTAACACTGAATACAGACATATTGAAACAATTATATGTGAACGATGATATCCAAAAACCAGCAACATATGAGTTCTTTGCAAGCTAGCAAAAATGAAATGTGTGTACCCGGTACACATAAAACATCCATCAATTGGCGACATATATAAGGGGAACATTTTAATCTTCACCTCTGGGTTGGTAATCTGGCAGAGCAGATTGCCCGTCTGTTGTAGAATCTACATTCCTGCATTATGTCTTCCCTGTCTTTTCAATTTTCATTTTGCTTATGTAATTTAGACTAACCATATAAAATAATAAAATTATTGCTGTGTTGGTGAATTTCTCATCGAGTTTCTGACAGGCAGAAAATTCTACATTGGGCAGAAATCTGAGTTCAATTGTGTTCAACTGGAAGGGAATGTTTTTTCTCTCACAGTCATCAAATCCTCCAATTGAACCAATTATTAGGCATGAATCATAACTTTACAAAGTATAACCATAAATCGGTATAACTACAGCATTTCTATAAATGTGAAATTTGAATAAAAACGATTCTGTTTATAACAAAGAGAAGCTACTGTAACAGAAATTTCTTATATATCTGTATTACTAGAAGCGTATGGTCTGTCATCTTTCTATTCAAATACTACCAATAGGTTTTTTCATTTTAATGGTTCCACACCTGGGGCTAGAACCTCCACTTTTTTTGCATGCTTAGTGCCCACTTATCACACATTTTATCGCTGAAATGACGTATAACAGCCAGATATTGCCCATTTTGGCACAAAATGGAAACTGACTGACATTTTTAGGAAACTTATCGTCGAGCGTTACTTTCCCCATGTGCTTAATGCAGGGATAAAATATTACCGCCCGCCCATTTTTTTTGGGTGGAATCAGCAGAATGGACTAAATCAACACTCATAATATCGCCCAGCATTACTTTCCGCACGGAATTAACATCGAGATTCAATATTAACGCCTGCCCACTGTTTTTTGTCATAAACAGCATATTTACACAAACTAGCGGCCATGGAGATCGCCCATTGTCAATTTCACCACCTCGCACACATATCGGTCACAATATCACGCGCCCAAAAAACCGCCCACAAAAAGTGGAATTAACCGGAACAAATGCCAGCGGTGTGGCTGGCAGTTGTTAAATCCCACTCTTACGTGAGGAGCTGATACCTGAACGATTTGCATGAAAGAGCGTTGATGTGAGTGACAACGCTGACATACTGCTGTGTGTGTGCAGCTCAGACATCAATGGTGCCCTTCATCTTGGTGCCAGTTAAAGTTTACGTTGATTGATGTTAAGTTGTATTTAACCCTTTCATGGTAAGGAATCACCAGTGTGTAATGGTCCAGCTATCTGAGACAATGCACAACAAGGTTATGTTCAATAACAAAAATGTAATACCAACGATGGTCTGAAATCATAAGTATCACAGTCAATAACACCTAGCCCCCGCCCACACCCCACTTTTTTCACCATTGACATAAATCACATGTTCAACATGTCCAGCAACACAGAATACAAAGGCAAAGCAGGAAGGTGGTCCCCATGCATTGCAACAAATTGCATGCACCCAGATGGAGATATAACACAGCCATCACCTGCGCACATGTACCTCACTTTCCTTCCCCCCTCCCCTTCTTCTCCCCACCTCTACCCCTTCCCCTCAGGTGGTGCCTCATTGGGGGATGAAGGCAGATGCGGTGGTTGCACGGATACGGGATCAGGGGGTGCCGAGGGGGCAACATTCTCTGATGCAGAAGCAGAATCTTGGTCCTTGCTCCTATCTGTCATTCACAGTGGTGTTGTGGAACCTAGGGGTGGAGTACCGCGCTCCGGGACCACTGGGAGGCCTATGGCAGCAGTGTTCCTGGCTCTCGCATCCAGGGCCCCCGCCATGCACAAAAATGTACTCGTTCATGGTAGCCAGCTGTTGGGATATGCCCCTCAATGAGTTGGTCACCAATATCTACAGTCCTCCTGGACAACTGTACCATCTCTCCGCTCTCATGTCGCGCTCATGGAACAGACCTGCCGCGTCCACAAGGCCTCTGCAGGGTCGGCGCCATCCTGGAGACAAATGGAGAGCCCTGTGGTGAGGTGCTTGGGGCCGGTACCTCCAGAGTGGAGGTGGGAATGACCAGAGGACCACTAGGTGGCCTTGGGGTGGAATGGCTTCTGGAACGTGGCGATGCAGGTTCCTCGAAGTCCACGCTCTCATCCGTGGAGAACAGATCCAGCGGATTGACCAGCAAGAATTGCAGCTCCACATCACCAGCTGTAGTAGGATCGTCCGCCAACTCCTGCCCCGCGCCCCCACCTTCTGGCCTCTGTGGTCTTGCCTGGGGCCGCGCTGCTGGCTGAGTTGCAAAACACAAATGAGGTTATTAGAGGAGAAGGGGGTGCTAGGGTTTCAAGCTGAGTCAAGCACTACACACCACATATGCATGACAAAAGCACCATCGCTATCAAAATCATCACAAACATCACATTTCATGACCATCAACAGATTGTGCATTGCAATGATTTTCATTAGGACAGCATTATTTGTATGACACTTTTAGAAATCATCTATCGTATATGATTGTTCGGATATGAGTGGGTGTGGCATCTATTGACGTTACATGATGCAATGGTGTAAGCTTTCACTTCAGGTGCCGTCACTACAGGGTCTGCAGATGCATCTGTGGCTGTCCGAGGGTGCTTCCCCATGAGTGTGTTAGAGTGGATTTTCGGACATAGCAAAGCATGATGGGGTAAGCCAACTATCTGCCTTGCCACTAAATGAACTTTGTACCAAGAAGCCTATCTGCTGTCCGCTGATATGAACTCTGCAGCAACAAGTGACTCATGGCCAGGTGCAGGCCACTGTTTCATAGAAAGCTTTGCAACAGAATAACTAACCACAAAAGAAGATAAAGAGGCAGGGCCCCAAACTCATGCCATGCTATCAGGTTTCACTAGGACTAAAAAGTTGTGCAACAATATGATTGGTTGTATGTAAATGAATTGCGTTGCCATATGGATTGATTGGTTGTATGTAAATGAATTTAAATGATTGTATTACGCCCTCTGTAAGCTGCTTATAACCCCGCGGCACCAGGCACTCGGGGAGAAGGTGTTTCGCAGGTCGCGGGATCTCAACTCTTCTCCCAGAGCTCTGTTAGCAATAAAGTTGTCTCTCTTACCTTACCAGAGTCTATGTGAATTTATTTTCACTAACAAATGCTCGCACTTGCTCCTCCATGTCAGTGATATCGCTGGGGACTGATGGCCCCCCACCCATTCGCCTCTGCATGGACCTCAACATCGATAGCTTCTTCTGTAAAAGATGACAGGATGACATGGATTGAGATCATTGCGTGATATCATTGCTAGGTACTGTCACAGAGACTGATACAACACATAACCGACAGATGTAATCATGATTATTCTGATAATGATCATTCTTTACCTAAAGACGTACACTGTGACCGTAGGCTTTGAGTAAACCATCCCCGGTAAAAGAGCAAGACCTCACATCTGATGATAGTCACTCATGACTGTTACAAATCAAATTATATAAATATATAAGTACATGTAAATCAATGTAATACTTACTCTTGCGGATTCCACAAGGCCGTTCTATTGTTTGTGGCATTGGTTACCCTCACGCACCTCGTTGGTCGTTGACGAGACCACCTCTGCTATCTCGGTCCATATCTTTTGGTAGGCCTTTGGGGTGGGCTTCCCACGCCCTCCCTGTGTCAACTACCCCCAGCGTAACTCGACTTCCTGCAGGCGGGAGGCATTTGCCTCATCCGAGAACCTCCTGGCTCTTCTGCACACGCCAATGTGCTCCTCTCCCACCTCACTGCTCTCTCCAGTGTCAGTCTCCACAGCGTTCTGTGATGCCTCCTCCTCTCTCTCCATTTAAGGCCAAATTCGGGCACATATGTGGCTAGTAACACCTATTTTTTGTTTGACTACTTGCTGTGAAGCTCTAAAGTCTCCCTCATTCCTCCCAAAGCAGCCACACCACACCCAGCCACGCATTCATTCCCTCTGAGCTCCCTCTCTCTCTGACTCCTCTTCTGCACATGTCATGGTGACCCTTGACCTCCAGAATTGCGGGAGTCGAGTGTTGCCATGCCGTTGCTAAGGACGGCCACACTTTACGAAGATCAAAAAAATGTTATGCTACCGCAGATTTTATATCGCTCGCAGTAACTCCCATCTTGAAAAATAGAAACAAGGTGTTTTGAGAATGGGCGAGAAGCTGGCGATCTGAAAACCTTTTTTTACCACCCACGCCGGAAATATCGCCCAAACCACAAAAGTGGAGGTTGTAGCTCCTGGTCTTGTTGTGTTTTAATAAGATTTCCCATTACTATATCAGCTGTAAGTCTGTAGTTCCAGGCCCTGGTCACTGGGTGAAATTGTGCAGCAGAATGATCAACTTTCATCTGAAATTTTTATCATGTGCCATTTTTTCTCAATAACTGTGATTTTTAAATTCCATAATAAGGGTTAAAGAAAAATACAAAAAAATGCATATTTCACAAGACATGATTAAAGTTATCCATTAAATTGTATTTTGTGTCTTTTAATGGCCTCATTAAAGTTTTTACTTGAAGGGGTCAGCTGTCTCATAAGCCACGGCTTTCACGAAATATTTTAACCCAACAACAGTTAAGCTTTCAATCATTTCCATGAATTCTGAGTATGTGTGTTTGTAGAATATCCCAGCTTGTAATCTATGCATAATGGGAGTTGAAGGATAGAAGGGAGTTCCCCTTCATTCAAAAATGATTTGAAAGTTTCTTTACTTTGGTGAAACGACTTTAAAAGAAATTGAGTTTGAATTTCAGACAAGTGATGAATTCATATAGATATCATACAATTGTTTTTTTCCATTGTGAACACATTACAGAAACAGCTGTTGTTATGTCAGAATCAGCAATAGGAACCAGCTGATAATGAGAAAAGTGGTGATGTGAGTACCTGACATGGGAACAGGTGGAGAAGTGGGGCTTAATGGTTCAAAAGTGGGCAATAGCAGTTTAGGCCTCATTCCCCTGGGTCACCTTCCCCCACAAGGATGTTAGATCCTACTCCCTCAATGCTGCAAGATCCAAGCAACACCTATAGCTCCAAATCTCCCCCTATTGAGTCAAGCTAGACTTCAGAATCTCCCTTCTCAGGCTTGCTCCCCCTATCCTAGATCCCACAACCCCCATTCAGTGATCATTCTCAGTGCTCCGCAATCCTGGAAGACTCGCCAATGCTCCCAGACCTGGAGAGCTCCCTCCCCAATTCTCCTAGATCCAAGGATTCTTCTCCCAGCCAGCCCAGATCCTAGTTTCCGACCCCATGTTCCTAGAACCTTCCTCTCTAATATTCATAGAACCCTGGGAGCCTTCCGCAAATTCTTCCAGGCCTTGGGCGGCCACCACAAAATACTGTTAAACCATGCCCCCATTCCAGTACTGCCAGATGCTAGGCCCACCCTCACTGCTGATAGGTCAGATTCTCTGGTTATACTATTTTGCACAACATTCTTACTCTTAGAAAATCTATGACTCCTGGTGAGTAATGGCAAAGGAGGTCTATATAAGAACATAAGAACATAAGAAATAGGAGCAGGAGGCGGCCTTTAGGTCCCTCGAGCCTGCTCCACCATTTAATAAGATGATGGTTGAACTGATCTTCCCTGCCTGTTCCCCATAACCTTTTATTCCCTTATCGCTCAAAAATCTATCTACCTCCGCCTTAAATATATTCAATGACCCAGCCTCCATGGCTCTATAGGGCAGAGAATTCCATAGATTTACAGCCCTCTGAGAGAAGAAATTCCTCCTCATCTCAGTTTTAAATGGGCGGCACCTTAGTCTGAAACTATGTTGCCTAGTTTTAGTTTCCCCCATGAGTGGAAATATCCTCCCTGCATCCATCTTGTCGAGCTCCCTCGTTTTCTTATATGTTTTGATAAGATCACCTCTCATTCTTCTGAACTCCAATGTGTATAGGCCCAACCTACTCAACCTATCTTCATAAATCAACCCCCTAATCTCCAGAATCAACTTAGTGAACCTTCTCTGAACAGCCTCCATTGCAAATATATCCTTCCTTAAATACGGAGACCAAAACTGTACGCAACACTCTCGGTGTGGGTTCACCAATACCCTGTATAGTTGTAGCAGGACTTCTCTGCGGTTATACTCTATTCCCCTTGCAATAAAGGCCATTATTCCATTTGCCTACCTGATTACTTGCTGTACCTGCATACTAACGTTTTGTGTTTCTTGCACATGGACCCTCAGGTCCCTCTGTACTGCAGCACTTTGCAATTTTTCTCCATTTAAATTATAATTTACTTTTCTATTTTTTCTGCCAAAGTGGATAACCTCACTTTTTCCTACATTATACTCCATCTGACAAATTTTTGCCCATTCACTTAGCCTGTCTATATCACTTTGCAGATTTTATGTGTTCGCCTCTCAATTTGCTTTCCCACCCATCTTTGTATCATCAGCAAACTTGGCTACATTACACTCGGTCCCTTCATCCAAGTCATTAATATAGATTGTAAATAGTTGCACCGATCAACATATATATGGTGCAAACTCCTTATCATAGAATCATGCAGCAGAGAAGGAGGCCCATCATGCTTGTGCCAGCTATCCAATTAGTCCCACTGCCTTGCTCTTTCCACATAGCCCTACAACATATTCCTTTTTAAGTATATAGCCAATTCCCTTTTCAAAGCTACTACTGAATCTGATTCCAACAACCTTTCAAGCATCATCTTTATGTGTCACACCTGCATCTGCACACTCCTATCATTAAATAGAGCTTCATAAGTTCCAGAAGCTATAGAGTAACTACCTATACTCATTCACACAAGTGGAAATTGCTTTGTTCTGAATGGCTGTGGGCAAAGTACACAAGTAATACAATGAAATGTATTTATCTATGTTTCATCTCAGTACAAATATGCATATAGTACCCTAATGATAGGTACCAAATGTTCCTGTGTTTTTCAATTTTAGAAACAAAAATCTGTATTACTATAAATGAAAATATTAGTAAACTGTGTTTGTGAAGGATTATCCTTGTTATATATGTAAACCTGTAAATATCATGTTTAACCACCAGAGGCCTCATTCCCTGGAGTCCCAAGGGATCCCACAATCCCTTGGGAGCACCTGTATATAAGGAAGCCTCACAGGCTGGAGAGGCACTCTGAGATCTGTAATAAAGGACTACGGTCACACCTTACTTTGAGCTTGCAGTATCTGGTCTGACTCTTTATTCAAGACAAAACAATCCTTATAAAGCATACTGCAGTGTTGTACTTTGCTGAAATGATACGTGTTAAATTAATAAAAAGAAAAAGAAAGATTTGCATTGATATAGCGCCTTTCACATGTTGAACATGTGATTTATGTCAATGGTGGAAAAAGTGGGGTGTGGGCGAGGGTTAGTTGTTATTGGCTGTGATACTTATGACTTCAGACCAATGTTGGTATTAAATTTTTGTACTTAAGGAAGTGGCCATAGAAATAGTGGATGCATTTGGTGATCATTTTCCAACAGTCTATCAACTCTGGATCAGTTCCTATGGACTGGAGGGTAGCTAATGTAACACCACATTTTAAAAAAGGAGGGAGAGAGAAAACAGGGAATTATAGACCAGTTAGCCTGACATCAGTAGTGGGGAAAATGTTGGAATCAATTATTAAAGATGAAATAGCAGTGCATTTGGAAAGCAGTGACAGGATCGGTCCAAGTCAGCATGGATTTATGAATGGAAAATCATGCTTGACAAATCTTCTAGAATTTTTTGAGGAAGTAACTAGTAGAGTGGACAAGGGAGAACCAGTGGATGTGGTGTATTTGGACTTTCAAAAGGTTTTTGACAAGGTCCCACACAAGAGATTGGTGTGCAAAATCAAAGCACATGGTATTGGGGGTAATGTACTGACGTGGATAGAGAACTGGTTGGCAGACAGGAAGCAGAGAGTCGGGATAAACGGGTCATTTTCAGAATGGCAGACAGTGACTAGTGGGATGCCGCAGGGCTCAGTGTGGGACCCCAGCTCTTTACAATATACATCAATGATTTAGATGAAGGAATTGAGTGTAATATCTTCAAGTTTTCAGATGACACTAAGCTGGGTGGCGGTGTGAGCTGTGAAGAGGATGCTAAGATGCTGCAGGGTGACCTGGACAGGTTAGGTGAGTGAGCATGGCAGATGCAGTATAATGTGGATAAATGTGAGGTTATTCACATTGGTGGCAAAAACAGGAAGGCAGAATATTATCTGAATGGCGGCAGATTAGGAAAAGGGGAGGTGCAACGAGACCTGGGTGTCATGGTACATCAGTCATTGAAAGTTGGCATGCAGGTACAGCAAGCGGTGAAGAAGGCAAATGGCATGTTGGCCTTCATAGCTAAGGGATTTGAGTATAGGAGCAAGGAGGTCTTACTGCAGTTGTACAAGGCCTTGGTGAGGCCTCACCTGGAATATTGTGTTCAGTTTTGGTCTCGAAATCTGAGGAGTGACGTTCTTGCCATTGAGGGAGTGCAGGGAAGGTTCACCAGACTGATCCCTGGAATGGCAGGACTGACGTATGAGGAGAGACTGGATCGACTGGGCCTGTATTCACTGGAGTTTAGAAGGACGAGAGGGGATCTCATAGAAACATATAAAATTCTGACGGGACTGGATAGGTTAGATGCAAGAAGTATATTCCCGATGTTGGGGTAGTCCAGACCAGGGGTCACAGTCTAATGATAAGGGGTAAGCCATTTAGGACCGAGGTGAGGAGAAACTTCTTCACTCAGAGAGTTGTTAACCTCTGGAATTCTCTATCGCAGAGCGTTGTTGATGCCAGTTCGTTAGATATATTCAAGAGGGAGTTAGATATGGCCCTTGCGGCTAAAGGGATGAAGGGGTATGGAGAGAAAGCAGGAAAGGGGTAATGAGGTGAATGATCAGCCATGATCTTATTGAATGGTGGTGCAGGCTCGAAGGTCCGAATAGCCTACTCCTGCACCTATTTTCTGTGTTTCTATGTTTCTATGTTTCTATGTTTCACGACCACCGGTCGTCTCAAAGCGCTTTACAGCCAATTAATTACTTTTAGAGCATAGCCCCTGTTATAATTTAATTATTATTAATTTAATATGCAATTTAAGGCAACGCCCGTAGGATACTGGGACAAATGATACTAGGAAATCCACACACATTTTAAGTAAGAAGTGAATGAGAAATCATCATAGACAAGAAAAAGAGACATAGGAAAAAATTTTATCAGTATAAAAAATTTTTATTGCAGAAAACATAAAAAACCGTTAGTCATTACAAAGACATTCCATTTAGAGGGTCATTGACCTGAAACGCTAACTCTGTTTCTCTCCCCACAGATGCAGCCTGACCTGTTGAGTATTTCCAGCATTTTCAGTTTTATTCCATTTATTCCATTAACATTGATCCTTCAGTAGTTTGAACAAATGAGCCAATCACTTGCTTAATTGCACAAAATAGTGGAATTTGTGTGAAGGTGCAGAATCAGGTAGTATCATACAGTAACAGCAACAACAACATACATTTAGGAATGCACTAATTGCTGGATAAAAAATGACCAAAGTCCATTTAGTTCACTTTCTACCATCCTAGTAATTGCATGATACAACAATAATGGAGTTGTTAATTAATCATGGCAATCAATCTCTATCAATTACATAAGAACATGAAAACATGACATTCAATAAGATCATGGCTGATCTTCTACCTCAACATTTTCCCACATTATCCCCATATCCCTTTATCTGCTTAATATCCAAAAATCTATTGATCTCTGTCTTGAATATACTCAACGACTGAACCTTCACAGCCCTCTGGGGTAGAGAATTACAAAGATTCACCACCTCTGGGTGAAAATGTTTCATTTCATCTCAGCCCTAAATGGCCGACCCCTTATTCTGAGACTCTGACACCATGGTCTAGACTCCGCAGCCAGAGGAAACATTCTCCCTGCATCTACCCTGTCAAGCCCTGTAAGAATTTTGTATGTTTCAAAAAGATCACCTCTCATTCTTCTAAACTCTAGAGAATGTAAGCCTAGTCTACTCAATCACTCCTCATAGGACAATCCCCCCATCCCAGGAATCAGTCTGGTGAAACTTTGTTGCATTCCCTCTGTTGTGTTCCTAACACAGATGAGACCACACACAGGAAGGTTAAAGTAACAGTGACCTCAGTCTTTATTAAGACACTCCAGAGTGAGGAACAGGCCTTAGGGGCCGGCTTATATACAGTGCTCCCAAGGGATGCTGGGATCCCTTGGGACTTCAGGGGATGCACTCACTGGTGGTGGATCATGGGAGTGCATGCTTTACAGATACACAATATCACCCCCCCCCCCCCCAAAGTCAAACTATTTACAAGGTGCGGCGGTCGGGAGCCTTTCTTTCCCTGGTGGACCGCCTCGGTACAAATGTCTGTTCTGGTGTGTTGGCTGTGTCCTCTGGTGTGTTGGCTGACGTGTTGTTGGCCCTGTAGGGCTGCTGGGTGAGCCTGGCCTTGCTGGGCTGTTGGGCGTGATGGGTTCGATTTCCTGGTCCGGGGTGGTGTCGTTGATCCTTTGGGTGTGTGTTGTGGGCTCGAAAAAGGTGGTGTCTGCTGTGGGTTGTTCAGGGCAGTCTGTGAACCGCAGCCTCATTTGGTCCAGGTGCTTTCTGCAAATTTGTCCATTGTCTAGTTTGACTACAAACACCCTATTCCCTTCTTTAGCTATCCCCATACCCGCAATCCACTTCGGACCATGTCCATAGTTTAGCACATATACAGGTTCATTCAGATCAATTTCCCGTGACACAGTGACGCGACCATCTTGTAGCTGCCTGCTCTCTTACTGATCATGCAGGTTGGGGTGAACCAATGAGAGTCTGGTTTTAAGTGTCCTTTTCATGAGTAGCTCAGCCGGGGACACCCCTGTGAGCGAGTGGGGTCTTGTGCAGTAGCTGAGCAGTATTCGGGACAGGCGGGTTTGGAGTGAGCCTTCTGTGACTCGTTTGAGGCTCTGTTTGATGGTTTGTACTGCCCGCTCTGCCTGCCCATTGGAGGCTGGTTTAAACGGGCCGAGGTAACATGCTTGATCCCATTGCAGGTCATGAATTCTTTAAATTCGGCACTGGGTAAACATGGCCCGTTGTCACTGATCAGTATGTCAGGCAGGCCGTGGGTGGCAAACATGGCCCTCAGGCTTTCAATGGTAGCAGTGGCGGTGCTTCCCGACATTATTTCACACTCAATCCACCACCACCAGGAACATTTTGAAAAAGCATCCACCACCGAGAAACGGGCCCGCATAGTCGACATGGATCCTTGACCATGGTCTGGAGGGCTTGGACCACAAACTTAGTGGTGCCTCTCTGGGCGCGTTGCTCAACTGAGTACACACTCTGCATTGCTGTACACAGGACTCTAAGTCAGAGTCGATACCGGGCCACCACACGTGGGATCTGGCTATTGCTTTCATCATTACTATACCCGGGTGTGTGCTGTGGAGATCCGAGATGAACGTCTCCCTGCCCTTTTTGGGTAGCACTACGTGGTTACCCCACAACAGGCAGTCTGCCTGAATGGACAGCTCGTCCTTTCGCTGCTGGAATGGCTTGATTAGCTCTTGCATTTCAACGGGGATGCTAGCCCAGCTCCCATGCAGTACACAATTTTTTACAAGGGACAGCAGAGGATCTTGGCTGGTTCAAGTCCTAATCTGGCAGGCCGTGACAGATGATTTATCATTTTCAAACGCTTCCATGACCATCAACAAGTCTGCGGGCTGCGCCATCATCAACAAGTTTGCAGGCTGCGCCATTTCCACCCCCGTGGTGGGCAATGGTAGCCGACTGAGAGCATCCGCACAGTTCGCGGTGTCTGGCCTGTGGCGGATGGTACAGTTATACACTGCTAGCGCGAGTGCCCACCTTTGTATGTGGACTGAGGCATTCGTATTTATTCCCTTGTTTTCAGCGAACAGGGATATGATAGGGTGAAGGGATGCAAGGTGCACAAAAAGCCAAAGGTTAGAGAAACATGGAATTTTTTTTGGGGGGGGTGGGGGAGTTTGCAGGGCTGGCTGAGGTTACAGATGGAGGGGTTTGGGTCATGGAGCAATTTTAACCACAAGGATGAGAATTAAAAATTTGAAGTGTTTGGTGATCCAAGAGCCACTGTAGGTCAGTGAATAGAGGGATAATGGATGAGTGGAACTTGTTGTGATATAGGATATGGGTTGCATTGTTTTGGATGAGCTGAAGTTTATGGAAACTAGAAGATGGGACGCCGGCTATGACAGTTTTGTAGTGATCGAGTTTGAATGTGACAAAGGTATGTACAAGGGTTTCAGCAGTGGATGGTGTTTTGTTCTGGAGAGGACATGAGGTTGGAAGTTTAGCTTGGGGTTGCGCAGGATGCTAAGGTTGTGAACAGTCTGGTTCAGTCTGATACAGTGACTGGAAAAGGAGATGGAGTCAATGGCGAGCATACGGAGTTTCTAGTAGAGGCTGGAGATATTGGTTAGCTGGATCAAATTATGGTTAATCAATACTGCATGTTGGAAAAGCAATCTGACACCACAGTAGCAGTGGAAGAGTTGAGAAAGGTATTGGAATGATGGAGCTGTATGTCATTGGCGTACTATTGAACTTGACCCCATGAGTGGGGATGATGTTGCCAAGCAACATGCAATTAAGGAGACAGAAAGGAGCCAAGGATGGTTCCTTGAGGGACTCCAGAGGTGCAGGGGTGGAAAGAGAGCCTTTGGCACAGATGCTTTGGTTAAGATTGGATATGTGAGAGTAGAACCAAGCAGTGACATGTCCCACACAGCTGGACAACAGAGGAGAGGGTGGTGTCAATGACCATGTTGAAGGTTGCAGAGAGGTCAAAAAGGCTGAGGAGGGATAATGCATCACAGTTGCAGTCACAGAGAATATAATTTGTGACTTTGGGAGGGAATGAAACAAGAACTATCTCTGTGCAGGAGAAACCTCAGATAATGCACAAAGTTCAATGACTAGAAATTGACCTAATTCGAATTATATGAATATTCTCCACCCGAATGCATGGGGCAGAGAATAGAGGGAAATTGGCCTCTTTAACTTTTTTAAATCATTGCGGTGATGTTTGGTGCGGCTCAGGGACAGAAGTGCGTCGGGAGTGGGGCAGAAAGCGGGCGGTGTCATCAGCGCCACGCTGACACGTAGCAACGTCCCTCTCCTTCAGTTAAAGAGGAGGGCCACTGCGAGCTCTGCAACCACTTTAGTGGCGCCTACTTGGCCACCAGGGAGGGTTCGGCCAAACCCGTGGCTGCCATTGTTGGGCCAACTTCAGAGTCGCCCGACAATTAAAATAAAATGGCGACTGTGGTGGTGCGCCCTCCCCTTTAAGGGCGGACATGCTGCTCAGCCACTGGCAGCTTCTTGCTAGGAAAACCTGTCAGGGTCACTGAGCGACGGCAGCTCTGCTCCCGTGGGGCAATTTCCCTCATGGGCCGGAAAGGGATCGCCACCGGGCAATAAGAAGTCAGCGCGAGCCCGACAGGGCAGTCAAGCAGGCGGGACGGAAACCTGTTTCCGCTGCATCGACACGGGGGCAATTTCAGATGGGTCAGACCATCTGCCTTCCTCCGGACCTTAAAGAGGGGGGCAATTTTGGCCCCCAAGCATCTCTCAGTAGTGCTCCAATGGAAGATGGTGAGGCATTAAGGTTCATAGTCCAAGATAAAATATATACCAATTTGGAGACACCAGGAAACATTGTAGGGACAATTGTTAGGGAGGATGGCATTATGCTATAGCTTCCAGTAAGGTGCCATAATGCTAATATTTTTAAGCTAGCTTCTTTCTTTCTTTTGCTTGGTTCTCTGCACACCAGCCAGTATGCCACTTGTTGGTACAACAGTTCGAGATGACTCTCCCTTTGATTCTCCTTCTCTTTATGTAGAGAATTGGATGTAATAAACTGAACATTTTCCCATAGTGCAAAGATTATTAATTTAGCAAGTGGAGGATTGTGGATAAAAACCACGTTGACGCCACCCTTGTAAAATGACAAAGTGGGCCTGAAATTGTGGTCGGAGGCTTCCCGCGAGTGAATGCCTCTGATTTGCAAAAAATCTACGAACCTATCTGATGGTCCAGGAGGTTTGAATACTTGCGCTCCTGGGCCTCTACGCGTAAGCCTGCATAGAGGCCCACGTATCCCATGGTTCACAAGGACCCCTGAGATCACATGGGCCGGCCCAACCAATGAAAGAAGGGGGCCCCATTTATATTTATTCCATAAGTATGAATGGGAATACCCCCAAAAATACACGTATATTTAAAATAATTGTTTTTAAATCATCTATTTAAAATTAATCAAAATGGCATTTAATTCAATATTTAAAACAAAAATGTAATTAAAAAAAAATAAATGTACATATTTTAAAGGGTCTAAAAATGAATTTACCTTATTTTACATATGTTTTAATGTTTAACTGAATGAAAAAAATTAATTTTTATGTTTGTTAAAAGTCTTACACGGGTAAAAGCAGGCCGTACGCTGAATTTCGCCCCCATAGACAATTTAAAGGGGAACATTCTTCCAGTACCGGAAATATGAAAGTAGGGCAAAAAACTGAAGATGAATAAATAAAGGGAATACCGGTGAATTTAAGGCAGGCATATAAATAGAACCCAAATAGCAACAGCAAAGAAGGGAAAAGGTTTCTCTATTCCCAAGTTTCTGACTGGCAAATCACCAAGTAGCAGCCAATTACTCAACAGGAATAAATTCCTTTATTCCTAAGTGAGTCAGACCAGCAACTCAAGTACACCAACTGGAGGAATTCCTCCCGCCCCCCCAACCCAAGTATATTCCAGGCCTGTTTAAAACTGTTCTTGTAACTGAAAAAAACGGTTCACCTTGACTCCGCCCACAGCCATTTCTACTTTATATAAGAATGGCCTCAAACTAGGGAACTGAGAATATTTGCCAAAATGAATATATACTAAATGTTTAGTAAAAACTTTTCTCTTAGTTGATGGAATTTAAGTTCTTTGTGCACTTCCTGTTTCATCTCATTTCTCAAATGTAAGTCAAACAGAATCATTCGCATTTCTCCCAGCAGTGAGAGGCAGAGTGTTTGTTGTGTGTGGAGCTGTTTTTGTTAGAACAGAGGAGATTGAAGATTGAATAGGTAGAGGTTTGTTAAATTATGAAGGGATGCAACAGAGCAGAAAGAAACAGACTGTATCCAGTGTTTGAGGGGGATAGAATGAGGGGACATTGATAGAAGAGGGTTGTGAGGCTGCAGAACACACTGCCAGAGTTAGTGATTGAAGCAATGGAAAGGGGAACAAAGGGATTTGGGAACATAGAGCGGGTACATGGGATTAAGGAATTCACTTCACATGGAGGATAAACACCAACATACTGATTGGGCCAAGCAGCCTGCTTCTAGATTGTATTTAATTTTATGGCCCCGGCATTACAAGGAGGCACGGAGGGAATGGTGGGGTTGGGGGGGTGAGCGTGGGGGGTGCAGTTCTACGTTTGGGAATCCAGAAGAATGGTTCACTCCCTCCCAAATTTAATGACAGGACCAGATTAGCATTATTTGTCTCCATTTTCTGGCCGCAGCCAGCTAGGTGAGAGGTTGGCTGGCTGGCATGTGGAAGGACTTTGGCACTAGGCTGAGGAGTGGAGAGGAGGGAGGGAGGGAATGGAATGGATGGGGAAAGCAGTGGAGATCAAAGGGGGAGTGAGAGATCGGGAGAGATTGGAAGGGTCAGGGGTGGGAGGTGGGGCGAGATCAGAGGCCGCAGCTGGGAAACACAGAGGAGAGAGGGAGGCATCGGAAAGACCAGGTGGAGGGAGGATGGAGGCTTGGCAAACTCGGCTGGCTAGTGTTAAATTAAAATTGAGGTAAAATCTGAAGCAACAGTTTCATTAAAAAATTTAAATGAGCAATCCGCTTCCTGTGAGTGGATTGGTCACCTGCCTCCCTTCCTGCCTCCATTAAAACCAGAAGTGGGCAGGTTCGAGGCGGGTTGGGTTCAGGTTTGAGTTTTTTTACTTTTAAGAATCCCACTCGACCCAAAACCTCCCATTTTGGAGAGTAAAATTCCCCCCTATGGCTGATGTCTTGATCAACATTCATTGTGATCTGGAACAAAAAGATAGTTACAGGAATTCAGTTGGATTCTAAAGACATAGTCAGAAATATTGTACAAACATAGGAGCAGGAGTAGGCCATTTAGCCCCTCGAGTCTGTTCCGCCATTCAATGAGATCAAGGCTGATCTGTGACCTAATATACCCTCTTTGCCCCATATCCTTTAATTCCTTTGGATTTAAAACAATCTATTAATCTTAGATTTAAAATGAACAATTGATCTAGCATCAACTTCCATTTGCACAAGAGAATTCCAACCTTCTACCACCCTTTGCATGTAGAAGTGGTTCCTCACTCCACACCTGAAATGCTTGACTCTTTTCGGCTATGTCCCCTAGTCCTCGACTCCCCAACCAGCAGGAAAAGTTTCTCTCGATCAACCCGATCCCCTTAATATCTTGAAAATGTTGATCAAAACTTCCCTTCACCTTCCAAATTCCACTTAATTATTCAACATGTCCAGCATTCCTTATTTTCATTTGCAATATAACTGATATCAGTTTTCAAGGGGCCTCCATTATAACCCATATTGAAATACCTGTGCATGTTCCCAATTGTGAACACACCCTGGAATGGAAAACAATTCTTAAACTTTACCCAGTTTCTCTTTTTTTCTTAAGATGGGGGATGGGACAGTAATACTGGATTCATTACTTGATCACCCTGATGAGCTAATACTATAGCTCCACAGCAGTCTATTCCTGATAACTCAAAAGTTGTTTTTGTCCTAAAATGTTTTTGAATTATACAAGTTATTTTGTGTACAAATTATAAACAAAGGTTATGGGCCTAAAGAACTAATTTTCATTTTATGCAGCATCAAATTTATCCATTTTAATAAAAATTTAAATTTTTAAGAAACGTTTTTAATGCAATTATTTTTTAACGTTTGTTGATAATTTTCTCAGGTTTGCCATTTCACCATGTGAGAGCCCCAATCTTTGCTTTGTTCTCTCTAGTTTTTTAAAAAGTGAGGGGGAAAATTGCAGTACATTAGCACCTCCCGTTAGCACCCGCAGAAACTAGTGCATTATCGCCGGGGCGAGGGGAATCAAATGCTGCATGCCAAATCCTGCTCATCTCTCACCACCCCCGCAGTGCCTCTGCAAACAATTATCACCGGGAGCCTCAATGCCAGGTGGATCGTGATGTCAGTGAATGTGCAACTCTCACTGACAGCCCGATCTAGGAAATTGATTGCCGCCACCTACCGTAGCGCCTGGACGAAACAATGAAAGGTAGAACTGGCATGAAGCACCAGAAAGCTGGCTCCAGGGACGTGATTTAAAGGGATCATCTGCAATGAGTCGCAGCGACAGGTTAGTGGAGTTTCAGTGCTTTCTTGTGAGTTTCACATAGTGCAGCAGTCTCATTCCGTGATTTCAATATTATTTAGTATCAGGAGTGCTATGGAAGCTAAAAAGTAATGACATTTATTCTTTAAAAAATCAAACTGCTACACTTGGTTACATTAATGGGGGCTGCACTGGCGATCGAACTTGCCCTCCAGGATCTACAGTGGAGGTAACTGAGGCAGCGAGTATTGTGTATCTGTAAAGCATGCACTCCCATTTTCCACCACCAGGGAGCGCATCCCCTGAAGTCCCAAGGGATCCCAGCATCCCTTGGGAGAACTGTATATAAGCCGGCCCCAAGACCTGTTCCTCACTCTGGAGTGCCTTAATAAAGACTGAGGTCACTGTTACTTTAACCTCCATGTGTGCAGTCTCATCTGTGTAAGGAAACAATAACTGGCGACGAGTATACGGATCCAATGCAAAGATGCAGCAAACTGTGGGCATCCTGGAGAAGTTCTCGGAGGGTGAGGACTAGGAAGCCAATGTCGAACGGCTAGATCAGTACTTTGTAGCCAACGAGCTGGACGGAGAAGGAAGCGCTGCAAAAAGGAGAGCGGTCCTCCTCACGGTCTGCAGGGCACCGACCTGCAGCCTCATGAAGAATCTTCTGGCTCCGGTGAAACCCCACAGATAAGTCGTATGAGGAGCTGTGTACACTGGTTCGGGAGCATCTTAACCCGAGGGAGAGCGTGCTGATGCCGAGGTATCGGTTCTACACGTGCCAGCGATCTGAAGGTCAGGAAGGTCAGGAGCTACGTCGCCGAGCTAAGGTGACTTGCAGGACAATGTGAGTTTGATGGCTACCTGGAGCAAATGCTCAGAGACTTTTTTGTACTGGGCATTGGCCACGAGCCAACCTACTACTACTTTTGACTGTAGAAACGCCGACCCTCAGTAAGGCCATTGCGATAGCACAGGCGTTTATGTCCACCAGTGATAGCACCAAACAAATCTCTCAGCACACAAGTGCGAGCAATGTTCATAAATTAACTGGAAATGTGTTTGCGAGCAGAAATGTACAGGGCAGAACCCACGAGTCTGCAACTGCCAGCAGGCCTCAGGTGACCCAGATGACTCAGAGTCCCTAACAAAGGATGAATGCAAGACAATTCACACCTTGTTGGCATTGTGGAGGCTTCCATTCAGCCTATTCATGCCGCTTCAAAGGGTATGTTTGCAAGAGCTGTGGAACAATGGGGCACCTCCAACGAGCTTGCAAAGGAGCTGCAAGCTCTGCAAAACCTACTAACCACCACGTGGCAGAGGAAGATCGGTCCATGGTGGATCAAAGCAATTTCGAGCCTCAGAGAGAGGAGGCAGATGCTGAAGTACACGGGGTGCACACATTTTCGACGAAATGTCCACCTATAATTCTAAATGTAAAATTGAATGGCTTCCTGTAGCCTTGGAACTGGATACTGGCGCTAGCCAATCCATCATGAGTAACAAGATGTTTGAGAGACTGTGGTGCAACAAGGCACTCAGACCAGCCCTGAGTCCCATCCACACGAAACTAAGAACGTACACCAAAGAGCTCATCACTGTCCTGTGCAGCGCCATGGTCAAGGTCACCTACGAGGGCACGGTGCATGAACTGCCACTCTGGATTGTCCCGGGCGATGGCCCCACACTGCTTGGAAGGAGCTGGATGTGCAAAATCTACTGGAACTGGGATGACATCTGAGTGGTATCACATGTCGATGAGGCCTCATGTACCCAGGTTCTTAACAAATTTCCTTCCCTTTTTGAGCCAGGCATTGGAAACTTTTCCGGGGCAAGGTGCGGATCCACTTGGTCGCAGAGGCATGACCCATTCACCACACGTCGCAAGCAGTACCTCACATGATGAGGGAGAGAGTGGAAATTGAGCTGGACAGGCTGCAACACGGGGGCATCATCTCCCCAGCGAATGGGCCAGCCCAATTATTCCAGTACTCAAAAGTGATGGCACGGTCAGGATTTGCGGCGATTATAAAGTAACTATTAATCGTTTCTCGCTACAGGACCAATACCCGCTACCTAAGGCAGACGACCTATTTGCGACACTGACAGGAGGCAAGACGTTCACCAAACTCGACCTGACTTCGGCCTACATGACGCAAGAGCTGGAGGAGTCTTCGAAGGGCCTCACCTGCATCAACACGCACAAGGGACTGTTCATCTACAATAGATGCCTGTTTGGAATTCGGTCGGCTGCAGCAATCTTCCAGAGAAACATATAGAGCCTACTCAAGTCGGTAGCACGCACGGTGGTTTTTCAGGATAACATATTGGTCACGGGTCGGGACACCGTCGAGCACCTACAAAACCTGGAGGAGGTCCTCCAGCGACTGGATCGCATAGGGCTGCAGCGGAAGAGGTCAAAATGCATCTTTATGACAACAGAAGTGGAGTTTTGGGGAGAAAGATCGCGACGGACGGCATTCGGCCCACAGACGCCAAGACAGAGGCTATCAGGAACACGCCCAGGCCACAGAATGTCACGGAGCTGCAGTCTTTCCTGGGACTCCTCAACTATTTTGGTAACTTCCTACCGGGGTTAAGCACCCTCTTAGAGCCCCTACATGTGTTATTGCGTAAAGGTAAGAACTGTGTATGGGGGAAAAAAAACAAATTATTGCTTTTGAGAAAGCCAGAAACATTTTATGCTCCAACAAGCTGCTTGTATTGTATAACCCGTGTAAAAGACTTGTGCTAGCATGTGATGCATCGTCGTACGGAGTCAGGTGTGTATTACAACAAGCTAATGTTGCGGGGAAGTTGCAACCTGTCGCCTATACTTGCAGGAGCTTGTCTAAGGCCGAGAGGTCCTGCAGCATGATTGAGAAAGAGGCATTAGCGTGTGTGTTCGGGGTAAAGAAAATGCATCAGTACCTGTTTGGCCACAAATTTGAGCTGGAAACCGATCACAAGCCCCTCATATCCCTGTTTGCGCTATCAGCGTACAACTATACCATCCGCCACAGGCCAGGGACCGAGAACTGTGCGGATGCTCTCAGTCAGCTACCATTGCCCACCACGGGGGTGGAAATGGCGCAGCCTGCAAACTTGTTGATGGTGGCTCAGCCCGCAGACTTGTTGATGGTCATGGAAGCGTTTGAAAATGATAAATCACCTGTCACGGCCCGCCAGATTAGGACTTGAACCAGCCAAGATCCTCTGCTGTCCGTAGTAAAAAACTGTGTACTGCATGGGAGCTGGGCCAGCATCCCCGTTGAAATACAAAAGCTAATCAAGCCGTTCCAGCGGCGAAAGGACGAGCTGTCCATTCAGGCAGACTGCCTGTTGTGGGGTAACCACGTAGTGCTACCCAAAAAGGGCAGGGAGGCGTTCATCTCGGATCTCCACAGCACACACCTGGGTATAGTAATGATGAAAGTGATAGTCAGATCCCACGTGTGGTGGCCCGGTATCGACTCTGACTTAGAGTCCGATGTACCGCAATACCGTGTGTGTGCTCAGTTGAGCAACGCGCCCAGAGAGGCACCACTAAGTTTGTGGTCCTGGCCCTCCAGACCATGGTCGAGGATCCATGTCGACTATGCGGGCCCGTTTCTCGGTAAAATGTTCCTGGTGGTGATGGATGCTTTTTCAAAATGGATTGAACATGAAATAATGTCGGGAAGCATCGCCACTGCCACCGTTGAAAGCCTGAGGGCCATGTTTGCCACCCACAGCCTGCCTGACATTCTGGTCAGTGACAACGGGTCATGTTTCCCCAGTGCCGAATTTAAAGAATTCATGACCCGCAATGGGATCAAACATGTCACCTCGGCCCCGTTTAAACCAGCCTCCAATGGGCAGGCAGAGTGGGCAGTACAAACAATCAAACAGAGCCTTAAACGAGTCACAGAAGGCTCACTCCAAACCCGCCTGTCCCGAGTACTGCTCAGCTATCGCACGAGACCCCACTCGCTCACAGGGGTGTCCCCGGCTGAGCTACTCATGAAAAGGACACTTAAAACCAGACTCTCATTGGTTCACCCCAACCTGCATGATCAGGTAGAGAGCAGGCAGCAGCAACAAATTGTAAACGATGGTCGCGCCACTGTGTCACGAGAAATTGACCTGAATGACCCTGTGTATGTGCTAAACTATGGACATGGTCCCAAGTGGATCACGAGCACGGGTGATAGCTAAAGAAGGGAGTAGGGTGTTTGTAGTCAACTCTTTTGTCTCTTTTGTCTATGTTTGGACAAAGGCTGTAATGAAGTCTGGAGCCGAGTGGTCCTTGCGGAACCTAAACTGGGCATCGGAAAGCAGGTTATTGGTGAGTATGCGCCGCTTGATATCACTGTTGATGACACATTCCATCACTTTGCTGATGATTGAGCGTAGATTGATGGGGCGGTAATTGGCCGGATTGGATTTGTCCTGCTTTTTTGGACACGGCATACCTTGGCAGCTTTTCACATTGTCGGATAGATGCCAGTGTTGTAGCTGTACTGAAACAGCTTGGCTCGAGGTATGGCTAGTTCTGAAGCACAAGTCTACAGTGCAACCGCCGGGATGTTGTCAGGACCCATAGCATTTGCTGTATCCAGTGCATTCAGCCATTTCTTGATATCACATGGAGTGAATTGAATTGGCTGAAGACTAACCTGTGTGATGGTGGGGACCTCAGGAGGAGGCTGATATGGATCATCCACTCGGCACTTCTGGCTGAAGATGGTTGTAAATACTTCAGCCTTGTCTTTTGCACTCATGTGCTGGGCTCCGCCATCATTGAGGATGGGGATATTCATGGAGCCTCCTCCTCCCATTCGTTGTTTAATGGTCCAACACCATTCAGGACTGGATGTGGCCAGGGCTGCAGAGTTGTAATCTTATCCGTTTATGTGGTATCGCTTAGCCTTGTCTATAGCATGCTGCTTCCGCTGCTTAGCATGCACGTAGTCCTGTGTTGCAGCTTCCCCAGGTTAGCATCTCATTTTTACATAATGGTGCTGCTCCTGGTATAGTCTTCTACGCTCTTCATTGAACCATGGTTGGTCGCCTGGCTTGATGGTAATGGTAGAGTGAGGAGTAAGCCGGGCCATGAGGTTACAGATTGTGGTGCAACACAATTCTGCAGCTGCTGATGGCCCACAGTGCCTCATGGATGCCCAGTTTTGAACTGCTAGATCTGTTCGGAATCTATCCCATTTATCACGGTGGCAGTGCCACACAACACAATGGAGGATGTCCTCAGTGTGAAGACGGCACTTCTTCTCCACAATGACTGTGTGGTGGTTACTGCCACCAATGCTGTCATGGACAGATGCATCTGCGACAGGTTGGTGAAGACGAGGTCAAGTAAGTTCTTCACTTGTGTTGGTTCTCTCAACACCTGCAGCAGGCCCAGTGTGGCAGCTATGATCTTCAGGACTCAGCCAGCTCAGTCAGTAGTGGTGCTACCGAGCCACTCTTGATGATGGACATTGATGTCCCCCACCCAGAGTTCATTCTGTGCACCTGCTATGCTCAATGCTTCTTCCAATTGGTGTTCAACATGGGGGAGTACTGATTCATCAACTGACGGAGGGAGTCGGTGGTAATCAGCAGGAGGTTTCCTTGCCCATGCTTGACCTGAAGCCATGAGACTTCATGGGGTCTGGAGTCAATGTTGAGGATTCTCAGGGCCACTCCCTCCCAACTGAATACCACTGTGTCACCACATTGAGTGGATCTGTCCTGCCGGTGAGGGAGTCTGGAACATTGGCTGAAAGGTATGATTCTGTGAGTATGACTATGTCAGGTTGTTGTTTGACTATGTGAGACAGCTCTCCCAATTTAAGCACATGTTGCCAGATGTTGATGAGAAGGACTTTGCAGGATCGACTGGGCTGGGTGTACTATTGTAATGTCCGTAGCAAGTACCATGTTCGATGCCGGGTGCTCCGTCCAGTTTTATTCTTATTATTGTTTCTAGGTCAAAGACTTGAATTAGGACTCCAATCATTTCTTTCAGCAGTGAGCACGTATTTTGCGTGCAATCTAAAGCATTAGCACCTGGCGCTAATTCTCCAACTTTTCTAATTACAACAACAATTAGTGCCTTTAACGTAGTAAAATGTCCCAAGGCGCTTCCCAAGACAAAAAAATAAATTTGACACCCAGCCACATAAGAAGAAATTATGGCAGATGACCAAAAGCTTGGTCAAAGAGGTTGGTTTTAAGGAGCGTCTTAAAGGAGGAAAGATAGGTAGAGAGGCGGAGAGGTTGGGAGAGAGTTCCAGAGCTTAGGGCCCAGGCAGCTGAAGGCACGGCCACTGATGGGTGAGCAGTTATAATCAGGGACGCTCAAGAGGGCAGAATTTGAGGAGCGCAGATATCTCATGGTGAGGCTGAAGGAGATTACAGAGATAGGGAGGGGCGAGGCCATGGAGGGATTTGTAAACAAGGATGAGAATTTTGAAATCGAGGCGGTGCTTAACCGGCACCAATGTAGTAAGCGAGCACAGAGGTGATGGGTGAATGGAACTTATTGTGAGTTAGGATACGGGCTGCCGAGTTTTGGATGACCTCAAGTTTACATAGGGTAGAATGTGGGGGGTCAGCCAGGAGTGCGTTGGAATAGTCAAGTCTAGAGGTAACAAAGACATGGTTGCAGGTTTCAGCAGCAGATGAGCTGAGGCAGGGGTGGAGATAGGCAATGTTACGCAGGTGGAAATAGGCGGTTTTAGTTATGCCGTGGATTTGTGGCCGGAAGCTCATTTCAGGGTCAAATATGACACCAAGCTTGCGAACAGTCTGGTTCAACTTCAGACAGATGCTAGGGAGAGAGAGGAAGTCAATGGCTAGGAAACGCAGTTTGTGGCAGGGACCAAAAATAATGGCTTTGGTCTACCACCCATTCCTGGGCTATAATGAATTTCTAACCCGTAGAATTTTAAGAGCTTACCCACTTTCTTGTTCAGTGTCTTTGAGAATTCTGCATTTTGATTGACTGCTTAGACAGCTTGTTGATGACACAGCAGCTTGTACTATAATCCATTGATTTGAATACGCATTGGAAAACCCAAACTTCTCAACACAGATATCGCAAGATCTTTGTACCTTAAATATAAATAGTTAAGTTTGGTCATCAGTCTCAGTGGTCCTTGACGAGATTGACAATCGGACATTAAGCCAGCTCTTGAAATGTCAGTTTGTTAACATGTCTCCAGTCTTCTTTAAACTTCAATCAACATGAAAAGCACATAAAAGAAGACAGTCTGTGCTATTGCCCGGCATTGTATTTATTCTTCTACTGTCTCTCATTCTAGAGCTCCATTACCATTTCCTGTTTTATGTTAAACCCTTCAATCTGTCAATTGTAGCAACTTTTCAGGAATTACCAGGCATATTTTTCTTAAATTCCTACACTCCATTACAGTATAATGCTATTTGTTAAAACCATGATATGTAAGAGTTTTGGTTACAAAAAAAAGCACTTAAACACACTCAAATTAAATTTAGATATTTGTTTGTTGTAATGCTCTATTTTATCAGCACTGGCAGAATGAGCTTTCCATTCTCATTGATCCCAAGTTTTACATATGGCATCCTACACTCTCTCCTCCCTCTATCCTTACTTTGCAGTGATTAATGCTCACTGTACAAGCTCCTACTTTCATGCATTCTTTCCCAGCACCTCAAAACACTAGAATTCCTCCCTGTATCATTACAAACTTTTAAGGTCCAAGCCTTGCATCGCCAATCACTACTTCTTACTTATCTCACCTTCTGCCCAACTCTTTTCATTATTGAGTAATTCTACAATATTTGCTTTTGCCTTTTACTTAGGTCTCTTAACAATAAAACAAACTACAACAATAACAACAACGTGTATTTATATAGTGCCTTTAAAGTAGTGAAATATCCCAAGGTGCTTCACAGGAGTATTATGAGACACAGAATTTGAAACTGAGTCACATAAGGAGAAATTAGGGCAGGTGAAAGCGATATGTTTTAAGGAGTGTCTTGAAGGAGGAAAGACAGGTAGAGAGACAGGTTTAGGCAGGGAATTCCAGAGCTTAGGACCAAGACAACAGAAGGCACGGCCACCAATGGTTGAGCAATTATGCTCAAGAGGGCAGAATTAGAGGAGCTCAGCCATCTCGGGGGATTGTGAGGCTGGAGGAGATTACAGAGATAGGGAGGGGTGAGGCCATGGAGGGATTTGAAAACAAGGATGAGAATTTTGAAATCAAGGCATTGCTGAACCGGGAACTAATGTAGGTCAGCAAGCACAGGGGTGATGGGTGAGCAGGACTTGGTGCATGTTAGGACATGGGCTGCTGAGTTTTGGATCACCTCTAGTTTACATAGGGCAGAATGTGGAAGGCCAGCCAGGAGTGCATTGGAATAGTCAAGTCTAGTTGTACCAAAGGCATGGATGTGCAATTCAGCAGCGGATGAGCTAAGGCAAGGGTGAAGACGGGCGATGTTACACAGGTGGAAATAGGCAGTCTTAGTTATGCTGTGGATATGTGGTCGAAAGCTCATTTCAGGGTCAAATATGACACCAAGCTTAAGAACAGTGTGGTTCAGCCTCAGACAGAAGTTGGATAGAGGGATGGAGTCAGTGGCTAGGGAACAGAGTTTGTGACGGGGACCAAAAACAATGGCTTTGGTCTTTCCAATATTCAAAGCATCATTGAGAATATATAAGCATTATAAAATCCTGAAAGCACTACAGAAAAATGGAAGGAAGATTGCCCACACTTGACTATTAGAAGTAATTAGCATTCTTTCTTCTTTATAATTTTTTTTACACTCTCTTTCTCATTATTTGGCTAGGACGTTACTGTCAAAATGAGAAAATCACTACTTAAGGAAAAACCTTTTTTTTTCTGAAAAAGACTGAAGTGCTTTGCTTTTTTTAAAAGAGAGTGTGGAATCTGTAAGAACAAAATAAAGAAGGCAAGTTCATTTTTGAATTACATCTTTAGGATCTGAATTCCTCCTGTAGCATTTCAATGTGCTTCCCATTACACAAAATATCTGAGGGATGGTTAGAGACAAGCTTATTATTATAAACCTTTGCAAATCAGTAAAGTAGTTCCACATTAATAGGTCCACCTTCCTGAGATTTGAGCTCCTCCATTGGCTTTTACAGCGATTTGGGGGAAAAGAGTTTTATTTTATTTAAAAACAAGAAGTATTTATTTGTTCATATTTTGATTAATCATTTGTTCCTCGCTGCAGTTTATTTCCATAAGCAATTTGGATTCGGGAATCGGAATTACCATTTCAAAATAGGCGGAGCTATAATTAATATCGAGAAAGACTACGACAAAATGCAAGAGGACGTTAACAAGCATTGAGAGTGGGCGTGTAATTGGCAAATGAATTTCAATATAGGTAAGTGTAAATGGTTCATTTTGGTAGGAAGAATAGGGAGGTCATATACTCATTGGAAAATAAGAGTCTAAATGGGATAGAGGAGCAAAGGGATTGGGGTGCAGATACGCAAATCACTAAAAGTAGTAATGCAGATTAATCATCATCATCATAGGCGGCCCCTCGAACGAGGATGACTTGCTTCCACACCAAAAGGGATGAGTTCGCAGATGTTTCAAAGAGGGACCCGATATTTCAGTCCTGAACTCCAGGGGTGGAAGATGCCTATGCATGCACATCAGCCACCACAAGGGCTTGACAGTGGCAAGGGTTAACCAGGACGACTGGAGACCTGCTGTGCTGCACGGACCTAGTGCGCACACATATCGTAGTGTGGGCTGGCCCGTGCCGCCCCTGGGCCCTCGGCTCTTCTGGGCCCTGTACCCTCATTCGCCACACCTCTGCCACAATCTCTCTCCGCCCCTCTGCCACGATCTCTCACCACACCTCCGCACCAAACATTCACCGCACCTCCGCCATGATCACTCACCGAATCTCAGCCCCGATCATTTGCCGCATTTCTGCCTCGATCTCTCGCTGCTTCTCCGCCTCAAACATTCGCTGCACCTCCACCACAATCTCTCGCGCTCATCCACCCCGACCTTCCCACTCCTCTTTGTACCTGGGCCCCGCCGATGTTCCTGCCCATGCTCCAAACGGCGACCTGGGTTTTGCGGACATCACCCAGTTGCCCACCTCAAAGTCATCGCGCACTTGGAACTGCTCGTGCTAGAAGCTGCGCTGGCATGCTTCAGCTCTTTTACCCTCCCGACCTGTGGTGGTGTCCTCTCGCAGGTCGGGGTGGCCCACGAAGTTGCAGGGGCCCGCGCTCCTGCTCTTTTATCTTTTTTATCCTGCGAGAGGACACCACTGCAGGTCGGGAGGATAAAAGAGCAGGTTAATAAGGCAGTAAAAGCAAAAAATGCACTGAGGTTCACGTCCAGAGGGATAGAATTGAAAAGTGGGGAAGTTGTATTAAACTTGTATAGAGCCTTGGATAGTCCACACTTGGAGTACTGGGAACAGTTCTGGTCTCCACCTTATAGAAGGATATAGAGGCATTGGAGAAGGTGCAAAAAGATTTACAAGAATGATTCCAGAACTGAGAGGTTATACCAATTCGGAAAGGATGAACGGGCTGCATCTCTTTTCTCCAGAAAGGAGAAGGCTGAGGGGCGACCTGATAGAGGGATTTAAAATAATGACAGGGTTTGATAGGGTAGCTATGGAGAAGATGGCCAGAATTTTAACAGGAAAGAGTGGGTTTGGGATCGGTGGGTGGTTAAATGCACTGAAATTGACGCGTCGGGAAGCCGGCTTCAACTCGTCGACTTCCACATTTAACTCGCGTGCGTTCAGCTGTGAGCGAGAAACCCCTCAGGAGAGGCGGGTTAGCAATTTAAAACAATTTAGAGCTAGTTAAGAGGCAAAGAAACCTTTTTACATGGGTTTTCAAGTCTAACTGTGTATGCACAGGATTCCCGGACTTGCCAGCCTCGCCTCTGAAATCAAGGCGAGAGCACCGTGGCAACTGAGGGAGCTGAACAAACGAGAGGCAAAAAATCGCATAAGTACTGAGACTGCACATCTGCTTCCTTGCCGAAGGGAAAGGTTTTTGCTCACTGCACTTATTCTGAGAGTTTGCATGCAGTACTTTGCAGGTGATTTCTACAACTTTGGAGGTCACTCTCAGTACATTGGAGGATTGTGTACTTTCCATCTGTCATATTTCAGATCAGCATAGGTGTCACTTATGCTGTTTAACCTTGGACCTCAGATGAGGATCTGCCACTGCACAGGAGAGAGGGGATCAGCACTGGAGTGCAGTTCGCAGCAGGAGTTACCCCCGGCACAGGGTATACAGGCAGAGGATCAGCTTCCTGGACATGACTGAACACCAGTGCCTCAGGAGAAGCAGGCTATTGCGTCAGGTCATGATAAACATTTGTTCCTGCTGGAAACAAGACCTGCTGCTGCCCAGAGGACCTGGTGGCCGTGCTTTACCAGTGGCTGTCAAAGTCACCACCACCCTCAACTTCTTCACCTCAGGCTCCTTCCAGGAATCTGCAAGAGATATTTACAGGATTTTACAGACAACAGCACACAAATGCATCACCCAGGTGGCCGATGCCATGTTTGCCAGGGCAGGCAGTTATGTACACTTTGCTACCGATGAACAGTCAGAATGAGAGAGTGCTCAACTTTGCAGCTCTGGCTGGCTTCCCACAGGTGTAGGGCATCATCGACTACAGGCGTGTGGCGATTAAGGCAACCTCACATCACCCAGAAGTGTTCATGAACCGTAAGGGTTTCCAATCCATCAAAGTGCAGCTTGTCTGCAACCACAAAAAGATTATCATGCAAGTGTGCGCGAGATTCCCACGGAGTTGTCATGGTTCATTCATCCTGCACCAGTCCACCCTCCCTCAGGTCTTTTCACCTCCGACTAGACTTACCAGCTGGCTGCTTGGAGACAGGGGATATTCACTGAAGATGTGGCTGAAGACATCCTTGAGGAGGCCAAGCAATGAGGCCGACGAATGCTACAATCAATGCCAAATGACGTTGAGATGTGTAAAAAAGCCAGCAGCCAGGATGCTGAAGATGTGCTTCGGATGCCTGAACAAATCTTCAATGCACACTAGCCAGAGTCTCCAGAATGATTGTGATATGCACAACAGCGAGGATTGGAGCTGTAGGAGGAGCAAGGCACAGAGAGCAGAGCCTCTACGGAGGAGGATGAAGAGGAACTTGATGTGGACATGGCACCAGCAGTGGCGCACACTGTTGCCAGGGATGGTCTCATAATGGCACGATTTAGTTGGGTTGCACCAGAGGACCCATATGGCATCCAGATGCTGAACCTGCTTAAAACCCCCAACCACAAAGCAGTCCTACTATGACCAAACCATTTCTTTCACAGACACCCATTACTCACAGTTAATTCAAGTCTTACCATTCATTACAAGTGACCAGGGCATTTGCCAGGCAGCAGGCAAAAATGGGCAACACAGGAAAGTGGTGCAAAGAAATAATTTTACGTGCCCCAAAATTTAAGCACAAACTTCACAATTCAACATTGCCTAACACACCAATGTGCATACTCTTGCACAACTAGAATTCTTTCATCTTCCTCTTCCTACTACTTCTACGTCATGCAATCCCTGTGACTTCAGCAGAGATAGAGGTAGGCTGCTCATTTCCCTGCTCTGACTGCTCAGATGCTTTTTGGCCGACGTCCTCTGGGTTTTGGAGCTTGTGAGGGCCCCATCAAAGACTGCTCCTCCTGCACCTGTGCAGGGCAGACTCAGCCATCAGGATACGAGGCAGCTTGTGGGGCCCTGACTGAGGAGGACGAGAGCAATGGGTGAGAAGCGGAAACTCGTTGAGCAGAGTCCCCACTTCTATGTCCACTTTCCCCATCATCCCTCTCATGGCCCAAATGCACTTCCTTGTTAGCAATGAGCTGCAGAGCACTTTGGCTGCACATCAGTGGGGCGATGAATGGCCAAGTCTCGGTTCTTATCTATCCTTGTTAAGTTGGCATTCAGAGTGTGCAAGCTGTTGGTGAGGGAAAGCATGGACTTGTTTGGTTGCAGCGTTTGATGCTCCATGCAGGTAGCCACCCTTTCCATGGACGAACACATCATAGCTAAGGTCTGCGACATCATGCCAGTAATGCTTGAGATGGACTCCTTCATTCTCTCTGTAAGCGAGCACATCGCGGCTACAAATCCTCCCAGAGCCTGATGCATTTTTTACTGCTCCTCCACAATCATCCTCTTTGTCTACGAGGTTCAGCAACTGCATCCAGCTGAGCAGAGCTTGGAGCGTCCTGTACCCTGCAACGAGGACTCTACACTGCTGTCCCTGACTGCACTATCTGTTCTTGCTCACTTGATATGTGAGACACCAGGTGACAACACTATTTCTCTGACTGAATGGTCCCACCGACGTGTGTGTAGCTGCACTGGTGCTTGGTGTGCATGGGTCATATGACGGTGCACCCTCAGAGTTAATGACCTTCTCTGAGGAGTCTTCTTCCCCTCTGGCTCCACTGGCTGTTGGGCACGTGATGGGCCTATGGGAGAGTTAAGACATGAATTAGGACTGTCATGGTAAGAATGATTTAATTGAACCACATGATCATATTTCACTGGCTGCTAACATCAAGTCAACATGAGTAACTGTTGTATGTCATGTGGCTGTGAGATATTTAATTCTATCACCAGGTAGCTGGCAACTCCCCATCTCTCCATCTTCTAACACCATCAAAGTTGTTACTCCACTTAGCTCTAGTGCCTCCTCCTGTGCAGCAGTCAGTGTGGCGATGACTGGAGGGCCACCTCTGGTTCCCTGCCTCTCCCGGGTGTTCTGAGCTCTCTTCTCCTGTAAGGAAGGAAACAAGAGACCTTTGAGTGAGAGTCATGGAATGAGTGGAATGAACGGATGGGCAACATCTGTAGAGGATGACTATGAGGGAGAGGTGTGACATTGCATTAAGATGAGGTGAGTGTCAGTGGTGGATGGTCAGATGGGGATGTGAGGTAGTGCATAGACAGAGAGGTATGGGTGCACCTGCAAGGTGCATTGGTATGAGAAGTGATGTGCAGGAGTAGGCTTGGGAGTGCAGAGTGAGGGGGTTGGGGTGACACACACATCAGGATGTAGTTGAATATAGTAGCACTGTGCTCACATTTCCTGAGCTCATTAGGTCATTAACTCTCTTCCTGCATTGAATCTAGGACAGTGCTACAACACTCCTGCTGTTCACCCCCACCACAATCTCTTGCCATGTACTCTTGATGTCAGAGGCTGGCTTCTACCCGTGAGCAGGGAATAACACCTTCCAGCGG
This sequence comes from Pristiophorus japonicus, assembly GCF_044704955.1. NCBI lineage: Eukaryota > Metazoa > Chordata > Chondrichthyes > Pristiophoridae > Pristiophorus > Pristiophorus japonicus. The sequence goes on along the minus strand of NC_091981.1, from coordinate 166,009,505 downwards.
GCCCTAACTCCTTGCAGCAGGTGGTTCAGGAACGCATCACTGAAGTAAGGGAAAGCGTTTGTTCATTGGGACTGCTCTTTGTCTCCAACTAAGGTTACTCCAAGCAATGTTTCTCCAACCTCTACAAACCTTCAACTGTCATCTTTGCAATGTTCCTTTAAATACCTGAGCTGAATTGGATCCATGCATGACATCATCATGCCCGCTCGCATTAACTGGTCAGGAAACTCGGAAGTCAGATACAAATGCAGTGGCTTCATTAAAAAGCCACTAGAAAACGCGCCACTGAAACTTTCGGGTTTCCCACATGTTCTGGGGCTCCCCCGTTATCAGCACATTGGCAGGTAAACTATCTTGTGGGGGAGACAAAAACTAGGGGGCATAAATATAAAATAGTCACCAATAAATCCAAAAGGTAATTCAGGAGAAACCTCTTTACCTAGAGAGTGGTGAGAATATGGAACCTGCTACCACAAGCAGTTGCTGAGGCGACTAGCATAGATGCATTTAAGAGGAAGCTAGATAAACATATGAGGAAGAAAAGAATAGAAGGTTATGCTGATAGGGTTACATGAAGAGGTGTGGAAGGAAGCTCATGTGGTGCATAAACGCCAACATGGACCAGTTGGGCCAAATGGCCTGTTTCTGTGCTGTAAATTCGATATAGTTCTCTGTAAATTTGCATTAGTCCAAGATGTTGTCATAATATTGTGGGGGTGTTTCCTGGATGCCTTAGGCACTAAAGAGCCTCTGAGGTGGCCAAGATGGGTTCTGGAGCTGCAATGCCGGTTCAGCCCGCCTTTAGCGCAAGATACCAGCTTGGCAAAGGGATTGAAGCGCACAATAGGAACGGCTGCCCAGAGGATTGTTAAGGGGCTGATTGACAATTAAATTGCCGGATAGCATTCATTGAAGAGGCTGCATGGCATTTTGGTGGTTTACAGTTCAATTCATGACCTTTCCTAACAGCGCCCAGCTGACCAGGAATAAATGAGTTATTGCTGAGGATTTTGAGCATACTTCAAGCTATGCTCAGCTTTCTCAGTTCACTTTTTGCTGGAGGTTTGAAGAGGATGTTTGAGATTCATTGGGAGACTTTCTGGGGCACTTTTTCAAGTCTTCACCAACACTTTATCATCATTTATCCTGGAAATTGTCTGAGGACTTCGCCTAATGAAAGTTAGTGCTGTGCTACTCTACCTTATTGGACACCTTCTGGTCAGCTGAAGGAAGGGAGTGTTTGGTCATGGGGATCTTGCTAGATGTCCCCCTTGGTCTGGAAGAGGAATAGGAGGAGAACATGAGGCCAGGCAGAGCAGCCACAGCAAATGAGAAGGACAGGAAGGTGAGGTGGACATCTTCCTCCCTACGGGTACAGGACATCCCTCCTCCTCTGGTCCTCCTCCACCAGGACCTCCAGAGCCACGTCCGAGAACATGGGTGCCCTCTCCCTCAGTCCATGAGCCATCTGAAACGTTCCATTGTGTGTCAGCCAGCGCACTCCATACCTTCAGTGGAAGTGGGAACGTGTAGGTTACATATACTGCTCCACGAAAATTGCTTCTAATCAGCGCTTGAGCACTAAACCTGCAGGTATCTGTTTAAGCATCTCCACGCAAGTTTAAATCCTGGTAAGCAGCAATTATCCCCAAAATTGCTGGCTAAATTCAGAATTTCTTATTAGTACAGCACCCAATTAGAACCTGTATTCACCCTTTGCCAAAATAACCCCCTTAATCTTAGTCTTATGTTAAAAATTATATATTTTTTCCTTCAGTAGATATACTTCAGTTCCCCAATGGTTCAACAAGTTTATCCAGGATATGGTAGCATTGCAGTTATGTTACTGATCTAGTAATTCACAGGCCTGGACTAATAATTCAGAGAATGTGAGAACTATAGCAGGTTGAGCATCTGAACTCAACTAATAAAAAGACTGGTATCAGTAACATTGATAATGAAGCTGTTGGATTGATGAAAAAATCCAACTTTCCAGTCCCAAACCAATGGGGTTGACTCGTAATGGTTTAATAAAGGTTTAATTGCATCTCTCAGGATGGAAAATAAATGCTGGCCTTGCCAGTGACACTTATATCCTGAGAATAAATATTACAAAAAAAGTTGAGCCCTAGCCCTACAGATCTGGAATGGCCAGGTCCAATCAGTGATCTGTACTGAGTTAGCTGATCTAAGCCAGAGTGACAGCAGGCATTTAAACTTCATTGGGTTAAGGAAAGGAAACTAATTTAGGTTCCCATTCCAGATCATTTTTCAGCAACCCTATTGCACATGTGGAAGTTTGGTGACGATGAATTGGCCAGTATTTTGCCTCCTAAAGTTGAATAGTCTGCCAGCCTTCATTGTCAATACTTATACATGAATAATGGTCACTTGATTGGGTGTGACTGGTGCCCTTGTGACCACACCCCAGCAAGGAGTCAACATCTTCAGGGGAGGAGGCAAGAAAAGAAAATTGGCAAAACAAAATTGGTGAGAAAAAAATATATATTTCACCCTGTCCAAGGAAAATTACTGCAACAGGTTTAGAAGCAGTCTGCTCCATATTGGGAACAGATTATATGCATGCCTGTGGTTTTTGTGTCTGCCTTCATTTAAGATCGTTCAGCGTCAATTTCTTCAGTAATGTACATTGCATATATATTGCCAATTTTTAAACTTCAATATATTTAGCCATTGATTAATCCCTGTCTTAATCAACTTTTTGTAATATATTTGCTTCAGCTCAGGGCTATTTTGAACATACATAAACTGTCTGATAAAAGAATTTTTACAAACTTACACTTATATGTCAAGAATTTGATTGATGGTAATTCCAGGCTATTTGCCACAAATTTAATGAACTCCTGCAACTTGTCATACTTTGGACTAACTACAGGTAACGTATTAAATCCTTTGAGACTGAACATTCTTTTCACCTTGCAGAACACTTATAAAGCTTGCTTACTATCACTTTATTTATAATTTTTAATTATGAACAGTTTTTGTGAGAATGAGAAACTTGTTACCACCATAAAATATCATCCACTGATATTCCTGGGAAAATCTGAAATAGGTAACCAGAGTTATGTATTTCAAAAGTGCAAAGACCCATTGCTCATAAGCAAATCAATTGAGTGTTTCGTAAATTTAGAATCTTTGTTCATTGAAACAAATTATAAACAACACTGTTTCATTATATTTGCAATGGGGCTATGGGTTGGTGTTGTGTTGTGGCAATACGATAACAACAACTTGCATTTATATAGAGCCTTTAATATAGGAACAAGTCTGAGGTAGCTTCACAGGTATGTAATCAAACACAATATGACACCAAGCCAAAGAAGGAGAAATATTAGGAGGGGTGACTAAAAGCTTGGCCAAGGAGGTAAGTTTATAAGGAGGTCTTAAAGGTGGAGCGTGATGAGGAGAGATAGCGAATTTTAGGGAGGAAATTCGAGCGTGAAGTCTAGATGGCTGAAGATACGGCCGCCAATGGTGGGGCGAACTGAGTTGGGGATATGTAAGAGGCTAAATTTGGAAGAATGCAGAGTTCCTCGCAGGACTGGATGAGGTTATAGAGATAGGGAGGGGTGAAGTAAAGAAGGGATTTAAACATGAGGATCAGCATGTTACATTGTCAGAATTGGGGGACTGCGAGCCAATCTAGGTCAAAAAGGACAGGAGTGATGGTTGCGGGACTTGATGCAGGATAGGATACGGGCAGCAGCGTTTTAGATGTTGAAGTTTATGGAAACTGGAGAATGGGACACCAGCCGAGAGAGCATTGGTATAGTAAAATCTGGTGTAATCCCCCCATTTTCTAAAATAATCTTAGTAAGAGATTATAGGGTATAAGGTTGTTAAAGTAGAGAAATGGGTTTTACAATTATGCATGTAAGTATTTGCTGTGAGCTGGGTAGCCATGGTGCAAGATCCCAAGTTAGAAGCCCTCCTTAAACAGAGTGCATTAAAAGGGCTAGTGCTTCTTTATGCAGGTGAAGAGTGTAATGTATTGCTCCACCTAATGGACTACTGCTCCACTAGTGGACTACTGTGGTAATGCAACTGCTGCTGTAAATACAATAAAAGTCACATGATGTGTTGGAGCCATCTTATAAAGTGTTTGTGATGTCGTAGAGAAGATATTACATTGGTGACATAGTATAGGATAATCGGATTCTCTAGCTGAAATTTCTGTTGGTGGTTGATTCAGCCAACTGACAGAGAGACTTTGAGAGTTTCTTTGTTTTTCAGAACAGCTAAAAATCCAAATTACAAGCACACTTGGCTGAACTGAGGAGTACAGATGGTCCTGCCTATGGGAATAATATGGCACTTGGATGAGTTCCATCGAGAGATCAAGAGACTTTCGGAGCATATTTGGAGTGTCCAGAAATGTTTTTCACCACAAATAATATAATCGAATCCCCGAAGATGAAAATCGTAACTGGGTGGTGTTAGAAAGAAAACGGGCTTTTTCCTTGACTGCAGCAAGCCCCAAGGTGTATGAAACCCTGAAAAATGTGCTTGCTCCCGTCAAGCCAAAGGACAGGCCACTGATGGAGATTCATCACTACAGTCCTGAGCCCCTGGAAATTACTGAAAGTTAACGTATTGGAATACGAGATCAATTACATGACGAGGGTATCAGTGAGTACAATGTAGCATTAAAGAAGCTATCCATTCACTGTCATTTCGAAAACGTTCAGGACCGAGCATTGCATGACCACTTTGTTTCTGAGATGAAAAATGAAGCAATCAGAAGAAAATTGTTGACAACCCCTAACTTGACTTTTTTGATTTAGCTTGTCAGACAGCTATGTCGATGAATATGGCTGACCAATACTCCCGAGAGTTTTGCACCATTTCCAGTCATCACAAAACTGAGGTGAATTGCCTACAGGTTAAAAGTAAAAGGCAGTTGGGCCCCAAGGCATCAGCAATTGGCCAAGGTAACAGCATTTTGAAGTCATGCTATAGGTATCTGGGACAACACATTGCTCAAAGTTGTCCATATGTGAAGGCAGAGCGTTTCTTCTGTAAGAAAACAGGGCATCTTGCAAAGGCATGCCGACTGAAGAATAAACCATCTTTCAATGCTATAAGTAGCAATCGCCAGAGACTACATAGCATTGAACAATAGCAACAGGATGAGGGGGTTCTGGCGATACATGTCACCAGGAGCACGAGGACATCTAACAATGATTTGCGATGTATCATCATCCAAGTAGACGATGCAGAAACCAGGATACCCAAGGAAATCGACACTGGTGCATCCGTGAGCGTAGTACTGGAATCACTATATCGCAACAAGTTGTGATTTTCCGATGGAGAAATCGAAGATAGAGCTGCAAGGCTATTCAGGAGAGCAAATCCCAGTGGTAGGACATATCACCGTATCGGTGAACTACAACGATCAGTTTCAGAGCTTGCCTCTCTTAGTAGTGACAGGAGACAAGCCTGCCTTAATAGGTAGAAACTGGTTGGGATCACTGAAGCTGGATTAAAATGAGATTTTTTGTGTTGAAACGAGATTTGCATTGAAGGATGATGTCAAAGGTGTTCTGCGAAACAGGCATTCCGATCCAAGGCTTCAAGGCAAGTGTCCGAGTGCAGAAGGACGCTAGAGCAGTCTACTACAAGCCATGTCCCATACCATACGCACTCAAGGAGAAAGTTGAGCAAGAACTCAAAAACTAGAGACTGAGAAAATTATATCTAAGGTAGATCTAAGTAATTGGACTATACTCATTGTTGTTGTCCCCAAGTCAAATGGTAATGCTGATGTTATGTTCAGGTTGCCATCTCCATCACAAGTTACACCTAATAGGGAAGAAGTGTTTGTCATACATTGATGAACTGCCAGTCACAGCTTAAGAACATAAGAAATAGGAGGAGGAGTAGGCCGTTTGGCCCCTCGAGCCTGCTCCTCCATTTAATAAGATCCTGGCTGATCTGATCAGCTCCACTTCCCTGCCCGCTCCCCATAACCCTTTACTCCCTTATCACTCAAAAATCTGTTTATCTCCGCCTTAAATATATTCAATGACCCAGCCTCCACTGCTCTCTGGGGCAGAGAAATGCATAGATTTACAACCCTCTGAGAGAAGAAATTCCTTCTCATCTCAGTTTTAAATGGGCGGCCCCTTATTCTGAAACTATGCCCCATAGTTCTAGATTCCCCTATAGGGGAACCATCCTCTCTGTATCTACCTTGTTGAGCCCCCTCATTATCTTATATGTTTTAATAAGATCACCTCTCATTTTTCTGAACTCCAATGAGTAAAGGCCCAACCTGCTCAACCTTTCTTCATAAGTCAACCCCTTCATTTCAGGAATCAGCCTAGTGAAACTTCTCTGAACTGCCTCCAATGCAAGTATATCCCTCCTTAAATACGGAGACCAAAATTTACGCAGTACTCTAGGTGTGGCCTCAACAATATCCTGTACAATTGTAGCAGAACGTCTCTGCTTTTATACTCCATCCCTTTTGCAATAAAGGCCAACATTCCATTTGCCTTCCTGATTACTTGCTGTACCTGCATACTCACTTTTTGTGTTTCATGCACAAGGACCCCCAGGTCCCTCTGTACTGCAGCATTTTGTAATCTTTCTCCATTTAAATAATTTTTTTTCAAGTAAATATTGGATCCAAATCCAAAGAAATGGCAGTTGTCATTGGACCACAAATTAGCAAATTTTCTGATTACTTATCATCATACTCCTCATACAACTACTGGTAGAACACCAGCAGAATTGTTTCTCAAATGACGGCCACGGACCAGGTTCTCGTTGTTAAAGCCAAACTTGGCACAGTCATTTGAAGAGAAATAATTAAGACAGAAAGAGAATCATGATGGAGATAGAATAAGAGAGAGAAGTGTGAAATTGAATCAGAAGGTTGGAGTGAAGAACCATCACCATGAATGGTTAACGTGGTTACCAGGGGCCCAAGTTTCCGCAGGAGTTGCTCCGTTTTTTTTGGAGCAACTAGGTTTTTTTGGAGTAACTTAAAAGTCGCAATTCTCCCCATTTAAGTTGCTCCAGTGTAAGTGAGTTAGTTAGGTTTTCTCTTACAGTTTTTTTTTTCAAAAGGGGGCGTTACCAGCCACTTATGCCTGTTTTGGCCATTTAAGCAAGTTTAGCCAGCTAAAACGTATTTCAAACTAAGTTAGGCCAGAATAAGTGACCACTTTTTTACATTCTGAAAAACCCTGCGGTGAATTAAGAGATCAGCGCAGGTAGCCTCCAAATGACAGTGGTATGATAGGAATGCTAGTTTTTTTTTAAATCCCAAGTAGCGAGACTGGACAAGGTGTAGATGCTATCAGCCTGATTAAACTGAGTATATTTTTAGTAAAGATAGCTAGATATTAAAGTACTGGAAAATCTTTGAAGATTCTTTTCTCCTCCCCCCCCCACCCCACCCCAATCAAAACTCTTCCCCCCCCACCGGATCAAAACTCTTTCCCCCCCTAAAACTCTTCCCCTTTCCCCCCGCCCCCCCCCATCAAAACTCTTCCCCCCACCAACCTGTCTCTTGTAGCCCTCAGCGCGGGAAGGCAGCGGCCAGCCTGTGTGGCAGGCCACTCGGCCCGGGATAGGGATGGCGAGCGTCAGCCCCTCCCACACAGCCTGCATCACACACTCTCAGATTCTGGGGGCTAGGAGCTACTGCGCATGCGCGCGCACTTTAGCGCGCATGTGCAGAGATTCCAGCAGTTTTCAGTGCCGAGACCTGGCTCCGCCCCCGAATCCAGTTGCCATGCTACACCACCATGGAGGAGAGGCTGGGGAGTGGCCAAACTCAGCCCGAAGATTTTTGGCACCCTTGGAGTTCAACAGAAGCGGCGCACCTCTGGTGAGTGCGCCAGAAATCTGTACTGGCCAAACTTGGGCCCCAGAAGAGTAGTGAAGATATGTGGCCCTTGCATATATTTGATGAAGATGTTTGATCATGGAAAGGTTAGGTTTGTTCACATTGATTATATTTTACCTGCAGATGTGGAAGGAGTTGAACCTTGGAATGATTTGATTATTTCTGATGAGTCAGATAGTCTTGTTACAAGTACAGTACCAATAGCAAATCCTACATCAGGTGTACTCGAAACAAGTCCAAGAGAAAGTCAGAATTTAAGTTTGAGTCCAAGTCACGCAGACAAACTGTCTGAAGCTCTAAAGAATTCAAATGTAGATGGTGGACTACCCCTTGGAGAAAAAGTCTCCTTGGGCTCAGCCTAGAATGAATCTAAGTTCGACACCAAGTTTGGAAAGTTCTGTTCGAGAGCAAAGGTATCCACTTTGAGACAGAAAACCAGCAGTTAAATTTGATTTATAAATATGGCAAAATAAGTCCATCTCTTTTGTTGTGTATAACCATTTCTATTAAGACTGAGAAACTGACTAGCTTGTTATCTGCAAGAGAGACATGTAACAAAGATAATGACCTTTTCCTTCAATTGTCTATTTTGTTGAGCTAGTGTATGTATTGTGAATTAATTGGGACTCATGTCTAAGGGAGATTTCTCCAGTTTTGCACTGCCCAGGAGCACTGAATGGTATGGGCTCGGCACATGTTGCACAACTGGGTGGGTCAGTGCACACGTAGTAAAGGAAACTGATGGATTTTCCTTCCATTTAAATTAATGAATGGGAAATTAGGTGGGTTCCTTTACAAACATGCAATCCAAGCTTCACAATCTTAAGCTATTCAGTGTGCTCAAACATTCCAGTGAACCTAGGCACAGACGCACAAAAATATCCCCTACAGGGTTAAATTTCACTTCATAAGGGACACAATTTTAGAAGCTTCCTTTTGGGGTGAGCGTGAGTAAAGACTATTGGGAGATGGCAAGAATTGTAATAGGATGAGCACGATCAGGTAACAGAAGATGATGATACCTTGATGCATTATTTTGTTTTAATTGGTACCTTTTGAGAGTTATTTTTCCATAACCCAGTACCATGCTGGTGAGTGTTCCACATCTAAGGATTTGTGCACCAAATGTATATTAGTAATGTGTAAATTTGGGGCAGAATTGCAGTCTGATTTGGCTCCTCCACCTTCAGCTATCTGCAGCCTATTTAAAGGGATGGAGGAGCAGCATAAATTGGAGGTCACATTGAGTGTAATGTTCCCACGCTGCGTCAACCTCTGACTTTAAAACAGAAGAATGATCTGCCATTACAGGATCCTTACAGCTTGAGTGAAATAATTTAATAGAAGCATTACTAGTTCGCCAGCGTCGCTTACTCCATGCTCTGGTTAGGTGGTGCGAAGATAGAAGGACTGTTGGCCATGAATGAGGAGAGGCTGTGGATGTCTGGACAGAAGGCTATACCCCCCACGAGTTTAGAGGCAGCAACACTCATACCTCCACCTCTCTGAGGAGGTGAGAAGGATACGCTTCCAAGAGGAAGTATTGAGAGAGATATGCTATCTCCTACAGGCAGACCTTCAGCCTCACATTGGGAGGAGGAGAATGAGGAACAGTAGTGTGGCGAGGCCCCGAATGGCCAGCCACAGCAGGAGGAGCACCATCCACGGTGGAGGCAGCATGGCAATGCTGCCGGTGCAAGAGCCACACGCCAGCGGCTCATAACGCATCGGGTGTCTTGAATGGAGGAAGCTGAGGGATGCAGCTAATACTGACCGTGCAATGTGCCACCATAATGGCACATCGCCAATGAAACACAAGACCCCAGTGCAACATGGTCAAAGTAAAATTTTATTCATGACACCAATGTAGTCACCTCAAACACCACAACCAAACCCCTCCCCAGCAAGTAACAAAACAAAACACAATGTCCCATTGAAGGACCATCAAACACATGACCTTAAACAATGTATGGACAAAGTCGCCTTCCATTAGTCATCCGACAGCAGCATCTATGTGGCATATTAGGCTCACACACTCCGAACAATAAGTTGTGTCAAACAATGCTCCGATATATTTACAGCCATTATTTACAGGATGAGGTCAGTTGTCCATGGTGGGCAAAGTCCTTACTCCGACCTCCACTGTGCTTTCCCACCCCTTGCCTTCACCCCCACTCCCACGCCTAATCCTCCTCTTCAATGTTACCTCAGTGCCTACAGCAGGGCTGCTGTGTGTGTGGGACAGACAGTACAGATGGCCTAACAGGATGCCCTGGACCAGCTCGAGCCCTGGAAAGCTCGGGTCCTGGAAAGCCCGGCTGTGGACTGCACTACCTCAGGATGGACGGCAGCCGTCTCAGCTGGATGGGGTACAGATAGCAGCAGGTGCAAAGGCAATGTGTCAGTGGTGGGAGCCGGAATGAGAAAGGACATCACATTCCATGTCAACCAACATACTGCCACTCTTCTGGGGCAGAGCTTCAGCATCCAGAGCAATCTGTTGGAGCTCAGATTGCTGGCTTGCTTTGGCACCATAAGCTCCCCATTGGACTGTTGGGGACCCACACATGATGGCAGCAGTTAGTGCATCAATGTGACTCTGCATCAGAGCAGAGTGAGTCTGCATCAGAGCAGACAGCACACTGATGCCACCATAAACTAACAACATGGCAGGATGCAGGCCTAGCGTGGCATCGGCCTGGTGTTCAATGGCTACTGCCACTTCAACCATGGCCTGTGTCATCATGTCTGGGACCCCATGGTCACTTGTGGCTTCCAACATCCTTTGGTAACTACCAAGGATGGGCTCGATGGGCTGCTGAGAGGCTAGGGCAAATATTGAGGCAGACTGCTCCATCCTCCCACCAAGTGCATCCTGGCTCTTGGGCACCCTTGCCAATGCACCAACCAGATTGCTGTGTATTCTCAAAGATTGTCTTGTGACAACCTCCAGCTCGGCTCCTCATTAGAGTGCTGCTGAGCATCAATCAGGTGTGCATTCACCCCCGGGGAGCTGGCCCCCGAGTTTCCCTTGCCCCCTGATGTTGCTGCAGGTCACTGGGTCCCGGAGCATTACCCACCTCCAAGCCCCCGAACATGCCCTCAGCCATGGAGGTTCTGACCCCGCTTGCTGAGGCCGCTGGCTCCTTGGTGACTGGGAGAGAGGTGTCCTCCCCTCCGAACTCGTCTCCACCGTCATCAGCAGTCCAAGGCTCACGGACAGGCTCCTGTGCCTCTGGTTCATTATCTGAAAGCACAAAGCCAGAGAAAAGTGGTTACCTGCAGGGGAGGCTGGAATGGAAAAGGCATTCAGAAATGCCAGTTTCCTGGAAAGTGGGGAAGGATTGTGGTGTCAGGGTTAAGTGGCCTGATAGAAGAGGCAATGGTCCTCAACATACCGTCCCTTTCCCCAGCAGGCTCTGCCTCGCCATCTGCCACCACACCAACTGATGTGCCCAGGAGGATGAACACTCGCTCTTTGATCTGAGTGAGGTCTTGTAGATCAGGCTCTCTACCTCTGGAACACTGCTGCTCCTGACGATTATGTGCCAATTTCACCTGCAAAAAGAAAAAGAAGGAATGAGTGAGTGTGCTGCTCATCTAGTGGCACATGTGCCTTCCATAGTAAAGTAGCTCCTACTGTACGGAAGTGTAATCTGCGTGGCTGCAAACAGTATGTGGGAAGAATGGGATTAGGTGAGAGCCAGCTAGGATTGCGGTTCAGGGTGATGTTTTGCAACCGCATATCAAGAGTAAAAGGCTGGTGCAAGGAGGGGTGAGACTGAGTAGGGAACAAGAATGTGCACGATGCTTGCATGCGCAGGGCATGGCTGGTGAACTAAGTCTCCACTTTTCAGGTGGCTTCACCAACCTAGACCATGGCCCTTAAACACACAGAAAAGGGGCTGGTGCTGCAAAGACATTGTATTGTGTGAGACAGTGACGTTCACATCATGGCATTGGTATATTACTATAAAGGTACTCACCCAGATGACCTTCGTGAGGTCGCTAAACTTCTGGCGACATTGTGTCTCAATTCGTGGCACCGTGTCTCTAGCTGAGACATCCTGGGCCATCTCCCTCCAAAGAACTTGTGGGACAGACCTCCTTCCTCCAGGAAGCTGCAACACACGCCACCTTCTTTCAACAGCCTCTATCAATGCCTCATGGCCGCAGCTGAGAAGCGGCGTGCACAATGGCGACCGTCCTCCATTTTCCCGCTCTACTCAAAGTGCACAGTTGGAACTGCGCATGCGCATTCTTATAGTGCCGCGTCTTTGAGACTCGGCTGGGCTTGGGATCTACCGCGGGCCTCGGAGCATTCGCATTGCGCCTTGCATTTTAACACTGAAATTTTCGGTTGGAGTGCCCGAGCACAAGAGTGGAACGTCTGATTTAGTGCCCCCTTTCCTTCTTGCTGCGTTTCAAACTAATTTTCTGGTCGGAGGCGCAAACCTTTAGGGGGCGGTATACGTAGCCCCCCATCTTGAATAATGCTGCAAAATGGCCAGAAGTGAATTTCCAGCCCCAAGTGTTTAGAAAAGCAAACCTTCAAGGAGCCAGAGCACCAGGTAATAATTCCTGGTCAGTGTCAGAGAATCCAAACAATCTTATGATGTATTTGTGAGTAACTTTATATTTGTTCACCCTGTGAGGGCCCCTCTTATTTGTTTCTTCTAGAACTGTATTTTAATTCTGGTGTTATGTTGAATGTGGTGTCAAAAAATATGTGAAATCTTTTACAATGAGACAGGAAAGTAAAAAACATGCGTGAACTCCCGTACTGTTTTTTCATTTTTACTTCCCTTCCCCCCCTCCTCCCACATGCTATTCTTCATAGTTGGAACCATGTAATGGTCTGGTCCTGCAGGCATCTCCTTGGAAACAGTCATTGCTGTTCTTTTAATGACCTGCCAGGGGTCATAGTTGAGTGATGTAGGAAGGAATCCTTCTTCAGACAGTTTTCCCTCCATTCTTCCATATGGCTGTGACTGGAAAGTAATTATCCTTAAGAAAACACGAGAACATATCTATTGAGATGGAGATTGAATTTCAGTTCTGCTGTTGAGAATCCAGTGCTCTATCATTTTAGCTACAATATTATCCATGAATTATGTGCTGTTCCTACTGATGAGAAAAATAGTAGAAAATATTTTTGAAGCAGCCATTCAAAATTGTTGTATTCTATCCTTTTGTATGCTCAAATTACAGTACATTAAAGTTTCAGTTGGTGACTCATTTACTGCGGGTTTCATCTGTGCTTGTTCAACTGTTGATTTGTGCTCCAGGAAGAATACCAGTGTTTTGAGCGTCCCTTCCCCCTCCATCCCCAAAAAAGGGCAAAAATGTGTCTGGAAAAGACCAAGGATCGTCAAGTTGGTTTGATTGCTAAAGACTGTAAAACACTACCCGAGTACATTCTTATCAACAGAGGCTGCAAAAATGCTGGATTGACAATGTTTCTGCTTATCCATAATATATAGCTACAAGGTACCAGCCCTATTTTACTGATGCCTAAATAAGGGAAATAATATTGAGGCCACAGCCCACTTTAGTGCTGCGCTGCTGTACTCTCTCTCTCTCGACTGCTACGTGGCTTTGATTGTGTGTTGATCTGACTGATCTCTGGAATGCACCCATAACACTGGATCGTTTTTCAAACTTCCCTTGAGGCTAGTGATTTCATGCACAGTTGTTCTGCGCTTAGTACTGTTCAAAAAGATGTAGTTCAACACCACATCCTGCTTTTAAATAGTCGGTCAGACTAGACTTTCAAAAATATTAAAACTCCACAAAACACATTATTTCTGCAAATGGATTCTGCTAAGGTTTCTCTAAACTTCCACGTTGATAGTCAGGGGTGAGGAACAAAAAGATACTTGCGTTTATAAGTTAGTCAGGCAATAATGGGAGGAAAAAGTTTCACTTTGGCAACCCTTTGTGGCCCCATAGTCTGCAGACTTGCAAGACTCCTCTCATAGCACCTTCAAGCTGCCAAAATGAAACGCCACAAGACATTAGTTCACATTGCATTTTTTTTAAATCCCAGTTTTCCCTCTTCTCTCAAGTGTATAGAATACAGTTCCAAGAGTGCAAGTATCCCACCTTAACTAAGTGGCCATACTTAATGAGCGAGCTAGACGGTGGGTGTTGCCGGGCTATTTAACTGGAGAGAGCGTCACAGCTTAGTCCAATCCTGTCCTCACACAACATCTTCATATTCATATTCTCTAGCAGGGGTCAATTGATAGAAATCACAAATGGGAACCTTGGATAATTTTCCCCACCATAGCCCAGGGACATTGAAACCAACTGGAACACCCCAACTACTACATTAGCTGAGATCAGCTAACGCAATATAAAACCTCGGAACGATTGGACTTTGGAACTTCTGAACTGGGCAGCATAGCACTACTCAAGGCAGCACAGCACTACTCGAGGCAGCACAGCACTACTTGAGGCAGCACAGCACTACTCGAGGCAACACAGCACTACACGAGGCAACACTAATTGGCCATTTGTTCAAACTGGACGTAAACTAGGATTTTGATTTGGATTATCAATAAGGCAACAGGCCTGCTGAAGGAAAAATTACCAAAACTACCTCCATCACTGATCAACAAGTTGCAGCTTCCTCAGTTTGGTGACTTCTTCCAATAACTTGCGCAGAAGTTTTCATGAAATGAATGAGGTGCTACACCAGCGATTCCACAATTGATTTACAATTAGAATGATGATTAATTCTACAAGGATGCGAAATTTTTAACAATTTGGATGAAGGAATAGAGTGTAATATCTCCAAGTTTACAGATGACACTAAACTGTGGCGGTGTGAGCTGTGAGGAGGACGCTAAGAGGCTGCAGGGTGACTTGGACAGGTTAGGTGAGTGGGCAAATGCATGGCAGATGCAGTATAATGTGGATAAATGTGAGGTTATCCATTTTGGGGGCAAAAACACGAAGGCAGAGTATTATCTGAATGGCGGCAGACTAGGAAAAGGGGAGGTGCAATGATACCTGGGTGTCATGGTTCATCAGTCACTGAAAGTGGGCATGCAGGTACAGTAGGCGGTGAAGAAGGCAAATGGTATGTTGGCCTTCATAGCTAGGGGATTTGAGTGTAGGAGCAGGGAGGTTTTACTGCAGCTGTACAGGGCCTTGGTGAGGCCTCACCTGGAATATTGGGTTCTGTTTTGGTCTCCTAGCCTGAGGAAGGACGTTCTTGCTATTGAGGGAGTGCAGCGAAGGTTCACCAGACTGATTCCCGGGATGGCTCGACTGTCCTATGAGGAGAGACTGGATCAACTGCGCCTTTATTCACTGGAGTTTAGAAGGATGAGAGGGGATCTCATAGAAACATTTAAGATTCTGACGGGACTGGACAGGTTAGATGCGGGAAGAATGTTCCCGATGTTGGGGAAGTCCAGAACCAGGGGACATGGTCTTAGGATAAGGGGTAGGCCATTTAGGATTGAGATGAGGAGAAACTTCTTCACTCAGAGAGTTGTTAATTTGTGGAATTCCCTGCCGCAGAGAGTTGTTGATGCCAGTTCACTGGATATATTCAAGAGGGAGTTAGATATGGCCCTTACGGCTAAAGGGATCAAGGGGTATGGAGAGAAAGCAGGAAAGGGGTACTGAGGGAATGATCAGCCATGATCTTATTGAATGGCGGTGCAGGCTCGAAGGGCCGAATGGCCTACTCCTGTACCTACTTTCTATGTTTCTATGTTTCTATGTTTTCTGTAATATTGAAAATCAGCTGAAAGTAGCACATCTTTACTTTCTTGGAACAAATATTCAACACATGCAAGTTACTCTTGATTGGGAGAGGTAGAAATTCAAACTCAACACTGTGCCAGAATCATGCATCCGAACAGAGAGGCTCAAAGCTGCCCTAAAATTGGGGCAAGTTGCCCATGGCAACAAAAGAATCCTGAATGAGGCAGGCCCGATGCTCAGGCTAACTAATTTTGTAATGGGGTCCTTCATCAGGCGTTAGGCCCCTCAATAACCTATTCAAAAGGCCCAATGCCTGTTTTAGGGGTCTGCACGGAACACCAAAACTTGGGCCCCACAAATTTAGCAAATTTAGTGATCAATGCCTGGGCAGATTGGGCGCATTACTAAATTGGTATGCTCCTGTTTTATGTCTGAGAAACTGACGCAACTTGTACCAATTTCTGCCCTGTAATTCTTTTGGGAGAGTATGCTTACATTACATAGTTTTAAGAAGTGCTACACAACTTTCAGAACAATTTCACAGCTTTTACATTGCACACTATTGCATCTGGTGAAATAGGAATGTTCATTACTGGCATTCCAAAAATGCACTTGTCATCATCTCAAGCTACAGGTGTTATTTTTACACAAAAGAAAACAATTGTTTAACCCTAGTGAGCCCTGCTATATACCTGAAGTAATTAAAAACAGAAATCAATAGCAGCTGCTTGGAGCACGAAATTTTGGAAGTTTCCTAAATCAAGTTTTAACTCACTATAAAGGAGGAGTGAGTCAGTGGGAGAAACAACATTGCACTAGGCTGCAACAGGAAGGCAGAGAACAAAATAAAGGACAAGCATATTGATAAACCATACAAGCTCATGAATTGCTGTGTCAGCTCAGTAGAGTTAGCTCAGAAGCAGTAAATGTTCATTTGTAGCTCATGCTAGGAGTGTGTACCAGGAATTTGAGCAAGCATCCCCCACAATTCCTAGCACCAGAAGCTCTGCACCAGGAGTGTTAAAGACAATTTCCCCTAAAATCATCATCATCATCATAGGCATTCCCTCAAAATTGAGGAAGACTTGCTTCCACTCTTAAAATTAGTCAATAGGTGGCTGAACAGTCCAATACGAGAGCCACCATCCCTGTCACAGGAGGGACAGATAGTCGTTGAGGGGAAGGGTGGGTGGGACTGGTTTGCCGCACGCTCTCTCCGCTCCCTGCGCTTGATTTCTGCACGCTCTCGGCGATGAGCCTCAAAGTGCTCAGCGCCCTCCCGGATGCACTTTCTCTAATGTGGTAAATGGAAGTTTGTTGGATTGCAGAAGTTTTCTAATTTTTTTACTCACTCACACGCCATCACTGAACGTCTTGAAGTAGGGCTGGAGGGTCGTAGCTTTGGCCTGCAGAATCAGCCTCACGCCCAGACACAGAGACACAGGGGCTCGGGGTTTGGTTCCAAAACAAGCCGTGGAGTGGGGGGGAAGGGGGGGGTGAGTGGGCGGGAGGGGAGAGGAGAGAGAGAGAGCGAGGTGCCGATCAGAAGGCTTCGAGCCCAGGGAGCGAGGTGCCGATCGGAAGGCTTCTGAATACTGCAATGAGTGCGGGGGTGAGATATGAGGAGAGAGAAGGGGAGAAGTCACAAGACTGCAATTAGCTAAGGGGGGTGGGGAGAGTAGAAGTCACAAGACCTTGGGTGTGGTCCATCCATACAGACCTTGGGGAGAGAGAGATCTATAAACCTGTCCTACCTGCTTTCCTGCCATTTTGAGCTTCTTTCAAAAGTAAAATTTAAGTATGGGGGCAATACTGACAATGCCATGCCTTGTGCGAGCCTTCTGCATCATGGTGCTACGTAGGAGACAATTGATTCATCGCATCAGGAACATCAAAGCCCATAGGCTGCTGGGCAGGAGGCCTTACCCACCTCGGATATATCGAGACAGGCGTTCGTACCTCTACCTGAGTGATGCAGACTGCATCAGAAGGCTGCATTTCCGCAAAGAAGTTGTAACTGAGATCTGTGAGTTGGTCAAAGCAAACCTGCATCAGGAGGACTGCTTTGTCAGTTGAAGTGAAGGTTACAGCTGCACTTTCATTCTATGCCTCCGGCTCATTTTAAGCTACAACAGGAGATGTGTGTGCCACTTCTCAACATGCAATACATGTCTGCATTCGCCAGGTGATGGCTGCACTTTATGCGCGGAGGAATGACTTCATAAAGTTCCCCATGACCGCCCAAGCAATCCATGACAGGGCTGTGGGCTTCTCCAGAATTGCTGGCTTCCCAAAGGTACAGGGCTGCATTGATTGTACCCACATTGCCTTTTGAGCACCTTTGGAGGATTCCAAGATATACAGGAACAGAAAAGGCTTCCACTTCATTAATGTACAGCTCGTGTGTGACAACATGCAGCATATCATGTCAGTTGATGCATGATACGCTGGCAGCAACCATGATGTGTTTATTCTATGCGACAGCATTATATCTACCATGTTTCAGCAGCAGCAGCCAGAAGGGCAGAGCTGGCTACTGGGAGACAAAGGGTATGGCCTCACCAACTGGCTCATGATGCCCCTACGCATAACCTGGATGGAAGCTGACTGTGAATACAACATGTCGCATATTGCGACGCGCAGCATCATAGAACCATTGGCATCTTGAAACAGCATTTCCGATGCCTGGACCATTCCAGAGACTACTTGCTGTACTCCCCTGAGATTGTCGGTCAGTTCACTGTTGTGTGCTGCATGCTGCATAACTTAGCCATCATGAGGCAGCAGCAGCTGGTAGTGGAAGACCCACCTGCGGTGAGAGTGACTGATGATAATGATGTGGAAGATGCAGATGATGAGTAGGAGGAGGAGGAGGAGGAGGATGACGAGGATGAGGAAGCCATGCAAGTGCCTGAGGCCGGAGCACGACAGCGGAGGAGGGCGGGCCGTCGTGCTCCTTTAATGATTGCTCGAGCCTTGCGCCAGCAGCTCATCCATGAACACTTTAATGATGCCTGAGGGCTCAGCGACAACTATTCCACATGGATCATGTTTACTGTTCGGAGCTGTTCCATAATGTTGTGTTATGTTAATGGAACAAATAATGAAAATAATTGAGTTTTAATGTAAAATATATTTTATTCAAAAGTTTAACAAACAGTTCTTTTGTACTTAACTTCAATAAAATTATTCTTGTATCAAACTTTACTTTAAGATCACTCTTTAAGATCACTTAAAAACTTTAAGAGCACTTACTAACTTTTAAACATAGAAACATAGAAACATAGAAAATAGGTGCAGGAGTAGGCCATTCAGCCCTTCTAGCCTGCACCGCCATTCAATGAGTTCATGGCTGAACATGAAACTTCAGTACCCCCTTCCTGCTTTCTCGCCATAACCCTTGATCCCCCGAGTAGTAAGGACTTCATCTAACTCCCTTTTGAATATATTTAGTGAATTGGCCTCAACTATTTTCTGTGGTAGAGAATTCCACAGGTTCACCACTCTCTGGGTGAAGAAGTTTCTCCTCATCTCGGTCCTAAATGGCTTACCCCTTATCCTCAGACTGTGACCCCTGGTTCTGGACTTCCCCAACATTGGGAACATTCTTCCTGCATCTAACCTGTCTAAACCCGTCAGAATTTTAAACGTTTCTATGAGGTCCCCTCTCATTCTTCTGAACTCCAGTGAATACAAGCCCAGTTGATCCAGTCTTTCTTGATAGGTCAGTCCCGCCATCCCGGGAATCAGTCTGGTGAATCTTCGCTGCACTCCCTCAATAGCAAGAATGTCCTTCCTCAAGTTAGGAGACCAAAACTGTACACAATACTCCAGGTGTGGCCTCACCAAGGCCCTGTATAACTGTAGCAACACCTCCCTGCCCCTGTATTCAAATCCCCTCGCTATGAAGACCAACATGCCATTTGCTTTCTTAACCGCCTGCTGTACCTGCATGCTAACCTTCAATGACTGATGTACCATGACACCCAGGTCTCGTTGCACCTCCCCTTTTCCTAATCTGTCACCATTCAGATAATTAGTCTGTCTCTCTGTTTTTACCACCAAAGTGGATAACCTCACATTTATCCACATTATACTTCATCTGCCATGCATTTGCCCACTCACCTAACCTATCCAAGTCACTCTGCAGCCTCATAGCATCCTCCTCGCAGCTCACACTGCCACCCAACTTAGTGCCATCTGCAAATTTGGAGATACTGCATTTAATCCCCTCGTCTAAATCATTAATGTACAATGTAAACAGCTGGTAAATTTACAAAACTACAAAAAACTTTTAATTTGAGACTATTTACAACAGTAACAACAATAATAACAACAACAGCAGCAAAGAAAGGCTGCACCCACCCATCTCTCCTGCACCTTATTCTAAGACCGCCCGCTGCGCTTGGTCTTGGTCTCTCGACAGGCGGTGGCGCAGTGTTTCTGGGCTTGGTACCAAGCTTATTCTTTCTAAGATCTCGGGTACTGTGCACCTAGTGAGGAGGGGGTGAGGGGGCTGTAAGATTCGGCGAAAACATCGGTGTAAACTTTTAGACTTAGAAGTTTTGAACTTTGCTTGGACACATTCACTGCACAGCAGAAGAGCGAACCTGGGCAAGTCCAAACATGTTTTAACTTCAATACACATCAGCTGGGTGAGAATGAGAATGGCTGAAAGCAGATTAATTGGGTGCCTTTTATCATGGAATGGGAACCCATCAGTGAGACATTAAGTAAAGTGGCCAGTGTTTCAGGCCATCGAAAGATAAAGGAAAGCTATTTTGACCACAGACTCATCGGAGCCACCCATCAAGGGACAGCCCAGTTTGACAAAGGTGCAGGCAAAGACTTGGGTTTTGCTTTTCGGTTGGACAGCCTCGGGCGGGAAGGACAGTTGGACATTAAGCAGTTTTGCAGGTATCAGAGAACGGCAGTTGGACGCCATCTCTCTCTCTCCCCTCTTCTACGCAGGCTGGGATAAATGCTCACCAATTACCCCTCTGGTTTACTCGCTGTTTCTCCCGATGAGGTGTATCTTCTGGGTCCGTACCAAACTGTACTATTCAAGTCCAGTCTCAAGATCAGCTTCCCAGTTGAAGTAGCAAGGCTCTCTTGGCTCGTAGATGGTGCTTGCAATGCACAAGGACCGAGCACTCCATCTGGAATGGAGAGAAGAAACCACCGTCTACGAGCCAAGAGAGCTTTGCTACTTCAACTGGGAAGCTGATCTTGAGACTGGACTTGAATAGTACAGTTTGGTACGGACCCAGAAGATACACTTCATCGGGAGAAGGAGCGAGTAAGCCAGAGGGGTATTGGTGAGCATTTATCCCAACCCACGGATCTTTAAGACCACCGCATAGTATGAAAGGATGTCGTGTGTCCCAACCAAGCTTTAGGGGTTTTCAGGGGAGGTGTTTTAGACGTGGGTACTTCACGTTAGGGGCCTGTTTAGACCAAACTGTGTATTGTACTGCATTTATTTATTTTACACACCAGGGTGCAGGTGTGTGTTTAAACTTTAATAAAAGCATTGCCGGTGCTTGGACTAAGGTACCCGTCCCTGACTCATTCATCTGTTCAATACAGTAATTCTAGCGTTAGAACTATTGTAAAGTGGGGGTGCTTTGAAAACACCGAAGGAAAACCACTTACAGGGCGTTGGCGGCAGGCGACAAGTTGGAGGACCCAGGCGGCAAGTTGGAGGACCCAGGCGGCAAGTTGGAGGGCTTGGCTTTGGGCTCTTCAGAGGCTGGTGTGGGGATTGGAGTGGGAGTGACAGTTGTTTCTTTCAATGGGAGCTGGGTCTGGGCGTGTTCCCTTATTGCAGCAGCTAACTCTAACATGCTGTCGCTCATGCGCCCTGACAGTGTCTCAATGACCTGCAACATTCCCTCATGGTCAGTGACAGTGTTTGCACTATCTCGGAAATTCCCTCCCTTGATGATCACTGACAGCGCATCAGCTACCTTTGACATTCCCTCCCTCATGGCCACTATTCCCTCACTGATGGTCCCGGACATCGTTCCCATTTCTCGTGCCATTGCTGTTACTTCTCCCGGCAGTCCCACTACCTCATCACTCACCCCACTGATTGCATCAAGAAGTGATCGGGTAAGGTCAATGCTCTCCACACTCAATCACATCATCTGAACCACATCTGTTAGATCCTGCACCTCAGGAGAGTGCGGTCGAGCTCTCCTTCCCCTCCTCCCAATGGATGTGCCTCGCTGCACCCCTCTACTGGGACCCGCAACCTCAGAAGATGGGGCCCTGGGTGTACCTCGCTGCACCCCACCACTGGGACGTGCAGCCTGGGAAGGTGGGAAACCATATAATGTCCCACCAGCACTCAAACCACTAGTTACGGAAGGGACTGTCACACAACCAGCGGCACCTCCTCCAAAGTCAGTAAACGCATGGAAGCTTCATCCAGCTCCATCCCCTCTCCCTCCCCCTCACCCCCATGTTCTTGGTCTGGAAATTTGGATTTGACGATGTTCTCCTCTTCAGGCTCATTCGGGTCTGAATCTTTTTATGCATCGTCAGGGATGGCCTGAAGTTCTGCAAAATATAACAGAACAGTCAAATGTTTAGCAGCGGAGGAGGGGGCACGATGGGTGGCATGAGTAGGCTCACACAGCGCAGGCTAGGCAGCAGGTTGATTTGAAGGCCCACGATGAATTTGCAGGACTTACCCTCTCCGAGTGTGGGCCCTGTAGTATCTGTAGGCACTTTTAGTCATGACTTCACGAGGCAGGGTATGATACGTAAACTGTGTAGACTTGTAGTCCTTTATTTGCAGCTCCCGAGTGAGGACCACAAGCTGTGAGCTCCTTTTTATACTGGGTTACCTGCAGTGTGCAGTTAACCCTTAGGTCTCCAGCAGCAGCATCCTCTGGTTTTCAGGTAAGGTGTGTACAGTTTAAGGGTACATTCAGTGTTGCATAACAGTGTTACAGACATCACACAGTAAGCAGGCATGCATATACAACAACACTCCCCCCTAAGCATTTTTCATATCCTTATTGTCATGACCAGGGGAGGTGATCAGTGGTGGGCTATGGGAGGTTGTGATGAGGGTTGTGTGGTTGCCAGGTGTGACCCCTGTGCTTGAGGCTGGCCTTGTATGTTTCCCCTCCCTCACACACAGACCAAGTGGGTGTCTCTGTTGTGGGATCCCTCGGGGGGGGATAGCCACGGCAGCAGTGGGTGGTGTATATACACTGTGATATGGGTAGTTGTGGGGTGGTGGGCAGGGCCACAAGACTGGGTGGGCTCCTTGTCCACCAATTGGAATGAGGGTCAGGTCACGCTTGGGTTTGCCAGGGAAGCTGGAGGGTAATGGCCTCATGCACCTGGTGTTGGCCCTGGTGGCCAGGGGTTGTAGGGCTGGTCTGGTGCAGGTTGCCATTGGTGGTGGCTGGGCTGCCCATTGACCACTGTCCCTGTAGTGGGTGTCCTCCCACTGGCTGTGTGTGTCCTGCAAGAGGCATCACATTCGTTCCAAAGGTCCAGGTGACATGGTCGGGTAGCCTGCTGGACCTGGGGGGTCTTCCACAGGGGGATTCCATTGGCATCAGCATGGTCCCTATAGGACCCAATGTCCTTTGGCAGTGTCCTACCGATATACATGACACCTTGGCTCTGATCACACATAGTCGAGCCTGCATTGTACATTCTAGCATTTGCATCACTTTTGGGTGTCCTGGTTTCAACAGACATGGTTCACATTCTCTATCATTATTGCTAAGCATAATAAACTTGTTCTTAACCTTACTGACACCTGCATTCATCTCATTAGTCGCATTAGTTAAACCAGCATCACAATTCATGGTTACATTGCATACATTTTCATACTTGCACCCTTTAATTGCATTTTTAGCTTTAAAATCTTTGTACTGAAATAGTTGAAACTTCCCCTTTAAATTTCTTTGGTTGTCGGTCTCCTTTAAGGGAGCTTTCAAATCCCATTGGCCGCTCGGTGTCATGTAATGCTCCTCCAATACTGCCCCTCGTGTTATGGCCGCGACCATTTTGATTGTCGGTTCTGCTCCTTGTGGTGCTGTAGCCATATTCTGGCTCTGCTGCAGGTAGGCTGTGGTGCTCTTTTCTTCCACAGGTTTGACCCTGGATGTCGGGGATCCACTTCTTTCGACGCTGTTCACCTCTTGGAGTCCTGCCTCGGCCCGGAAAGTGGAGTTTGGATCTTTGGCCCTGGAGATTTCGCTGGGGTGCTGTGGAGTCGTCGCCGCGCCGTCAAGCTGGACAGTGGAACCTCCGGATGTGGAGTTTGGATCCTCGGTCCTGGCGATTTCGCTGGGGTGCTGTGGAGTCATCGCTGTGCCGTCGAGCTGGACAGTGGAGCCTCCAGATGCAGCGATGGATCCATGTTCGAGGTCGATTGCCAGAGCCCAGAGGCCCGGGAGCAGCTTCGCTTGGACAGGATGCTGTTTTGGTCGATTGCCGGGATTCATCCAAAGTTCTTCAAAGGTCGCTTGGCTCATTGCAGACTGGCACGCCCCTGTGTCCCCTCGTCGCCAATTGTAGTGTATGTAGGCACCTTTAATAATGACTCCACGAGGCAGGGTATGATACTTAAACTGTGTAGACCTGTAGTCCTTTATTTGCAGCTCCCGAGTGAGGACCACAAGCTGTGAGCTCCTTTTTATACTGGGTTACCTGCAGTGTGAACCTTAGGTCTCCAGCAGCAGCACCCTCTGGTGTACAGCTAAGGTGTGTACAGTGTAAGGGTATATCCAGTGTTGCATAACAGTGTTACAGACATCACACAGTAAACAGGCATGCATACACAACAGGCCCAGCTTGTGCAGTGGTGGTTGCTTTTCTCCAGGCAGGAGTCATCAAAGCAGTGACCCTCTCTTCCAAGGGTGTCAGTGGGTGCAGATTTACCAGGCCTCCTCCTGTTCGAGTTCTTTCCCTTTTATTATGTGCCACCTTCCTCTGCAAAGATGAAAACCTAACTTTTTTAAAGAGGGTGTCTTTCTGCTGGGTGGACAAACAAATGGTCACATTTACAATTGCAATCCCATTGAATAAATGAAAATATTACTTACACTAACGACTTGACCAAGGTCCTGCCACTTCTTTTTACACTGGCCTCCAGATCTCGTGGTGGTCACCAGTGCGTAGTAATCTTCTGCAACTTGGTTCCAGCATTTCTTCATTTCTTTGGGTGAAACTTTTATGTGACCTCTGCTGGTGTCCAGCTCCTGCCATCTGTTCTCAATCACAGTAACTAGTGCCTTCACTTCTTCCTGTAAGAAATTCTTGGTCCTTGCACCGCGTTGTATCTTGTACTGCTGCAGCTGAGATTTTTCCAATGCTCTCACACAGCACTCCTTCTCACACACACAACTGGCTCTTTAAAAATAGCCGATTGTCAACTTGGAGCTGTACTGCGCATTGCAACGATGTCAGAAACGTAACTTTTTTTCTACGCATGTGCAGAAGGTGTGGCATCGTTTTTCCGCGCAGACAGCATGCTCCACCGCACCCCCCCCCCCGAGGTGACTGGACACGCTGCGCGGCACCAAATTCGAATTATAGATCGGGGAAACTTTGGCAAATTATTTCCGCTGCATTTCTGGTCTAGAAAACAGGCGTAACTCTGGCAATATGCCAGAAAACAGATTTGGGCAAAACTGAGCCCATCTTTCCTGCCTTCCACCCTATCACGTAACTTCCCTTTTGCTCTTTCCTCCCCTCCCCCTTTCTGAGATTCACAGTATTTTGCTTTTATATCCTTCCTGAGGTTCAGTGCCCCAAACTGAACTCAGTACTGCAGATGGGGTCTGACCAGGGTTCTGAGGAACTGAAGCATAATTTCCACATTTTTGAATTCCAACTCCCTTGAAATAAAGGAAAAAAATCCATTAGCTTTTTCTATTAATGTTTGTAGCTGTGGACTAGCTTTTAGTGATTTGTTTACATGGACACCTAAATCCCTTTGCTCCTCCACAGCTCCTAGCCTCTCACCATCGAACAATATTCTGATTTGTCTTTCTCAGATCCTAAGTGGATGACCTCACACGTCCCACATTGAGCTCTCTGTGCCACTCACTTAGTCTGTCTATGTCCCTTTGTAACTTTCTGCACCCATCTACACATCTTAATAGTATCTGCAAACTTAGATTTACAACTCTCTATTCCTTCATCTCAGTCATTATTGTATATATTAAAAAGCTGATGCCCCAGTACAGATCCCTGAGGAACACCACTTCTCACATCCCACTAACCAGAGAATGAATCCTTTATTGCTACTCTGTCTCCTACAGATGTGTGCAATTGTGGATTTTGGATGAAAGCAAACATATCAATTTGGATAGCATCCAAAATTGTAAAAATGGACAGTATTGTGGAGGAGTCTTGAGATGTTATGAATCAAAGGAGGTGTCATCACTTAGTTGTACATCCTGTGTTAATCTGGGATCTTTTGGGGCTGGGCAACTTTCCTGTTGCTCCTTGGGACTGCTGTTTGAAAGTTGTCTCCTTTGTTATCTTCTTAAAAACATTAATCTTACAGCAATCATTATAGACCAGTTTGTTCTCTGGGAAAGACAAATTTGCTATGTTTTCTCAAGCAACCCTTCAACCTCAAGAGTTAGGGACACTGCCCCAAGATTTGAATTCTGCTGGATTTTCATCAACTAGTCTGGAGTTGCGCCAGACAATGTTCTGCAGCGCTGACTCTGCCATAATTTGCAGAATGTGCATTGATGGCTCTCTGACACATATCCAGTGTAAAATGGATGTACTGTGCTAAGGATGCTTAGAATTAGAGTGCAGCCTGTAAAAAGACAACACTGTCTAAAGATTGCAGCAGCAGGCTCGAGGGGCCATATGGCCTAATCCTGTTCCTATTTCTTATGTTCTTATGTAAGTAGGAAGGTGTTTAGCTCACTGGGTTCACTGTTCGCTGGTTGCGCTGCAGGGGCCATGTCTGATTTTTCAAGAAGGTCTTCCACTGAAAGATTTGGCACAGATAGTCGCAGACAGGACGAGAAGAATTGGAAAAATAAACCAAAGAAGACCATACAACTTTAGTGAGACAGAGCTCCAAGCTTTTCTTGAGAATGAGACAAGAGGAGAAAGAGCGAATGATTATGGAATCTCCATGGGAGGAAGCCACAAAAAAAAATCTCTTGTGCCCTGTGGCATGAGGTGGTACTGGCACTGAATGCCAACTGTCATCCCAGAACTGTAGACCAGTGCTGCAAGAAGCTCAATGACCTCACCAGTGCAGGCAAGGAAATACATCAGCTAATTTTATTTTTCTTCCTTGGGCACTCTGTGCACTGGAATCTTCTTCACCCTTTAAAATTAAGACTGTACAGCCAACCCTTCACACTTGCGCTTTGGTTAAGGAGGGGGCTCTAACTTGGGATTTTACAGTACGTGTCATATTTTCCACTAACACCACCTACAAGCATGTAGAACCTTAAAAAAGCCTTCCTCCACTTTAACAGGGTGATACCACCATATCTCTCACATCAACGCCACCTGGGACATATCACAGAATTTCTAGAATTTACATAATTCAGCCAATCTTCTTACAGGAAAATTGCAAACAATGTTGCAAGAGGCAGGGACTAGAGGGCACAACCTCATCATTAAGGTACTCACCCCCTATGAAGAGCAGGACATGGAGCTGCTGGGGAAGCCCTTTGCTCTAACCAATGGAGATGGCCATTTCAGTGACACATTATCAGTTCCAGGTTAGTGGGTGCATACTTGCATAGTCACAGCAACATGCCTATGAAACAACACACAGCCACAAGCATCCATATCCTTCTCTTTCTCCTTAATTTCAAGGCAGCTATCCTCTCCTAACCTTAACTTGCACCCTCTTTTCCTGCAGATTCACCACAGCAGTGGGCAGCAGGCAATGAGGATCAGGAAGCGAAGAAAGATGATGTTGATGATAAGAAGAAGGAGGGGCAGGAGAAGGGGCTTATCACTTGTGGATAATGAGGATGACGATGCTGAGGATGATGATAATGAAGAGGGAGAGGAAGTTCAAGCCAACCATGAGTCCTTGAACCAAGATCCTGCCCCATGTTGCTCTGCTACAATTTCCCTGATCTCAGTCCCTGTGGCATTGGGTGATTCACAAAGCATAAGGATGCTGCAGGAGTGGGGAGAAAGTCCCACGTGCCCACCAGAGACTGCGAAGAAGACTTCCCATTGCGGTGGAGCTGTGGAATCCATAGCTCATGGCCACTCATCTGAAAAGAAGGATGGTGGAGAAACATTACACCTACATGTAGGCTCTGAGGACAGTCTCCGAGGAAGTGTAGCAACCGATACAAAAGCAAAATACTACGGATGCTGGAATCTGAAATAAGAAGGGAAAATGCTGGAAATCTCAGCGGGTCAGGCAGCATCTGTGCAGAGAAAAACAGAGTTTAGGTGTGGTTCTGGAGACCATAGTTCTCATTTGCAGCAACATCAGGAAAGCTTTTACTTCATTGCAGGCAGAATAGATGGTGTGACAGCTTCATTGTAAGCTGCAACAGTGTCGGCCTCAGAGGTGGTCAGGGACCAGTTGGGGCCTTGTCCAACACAGAAGTAAAGACAGCAGCTCTGGTGGCAATATATTTCAGAAGATGGCAGCCACAATCCATGCTGCTGTCTCTCAGGGATTTCTGAATCTGATAGTGGTGAGGACAAGGATCCAGTGCCCAGTGAAACAGCAATGACTGGAGAAAACCTGCACGAGGCTGTCATTTCCCAGGACAACAGCACATGCCTGTCCTCCAGCTTTCTTCCTCAAGCTAGTGGCATGTAGCAGGCTGACTAGGCACAAGCTTCAGAAACACTGCTAGCAGTGCCTCTCTCCCAGGAGCAAGCTGCTGAGAGAAGAGGGCCACCAGAAACCCATGACTCTTTTGTAGCAACTGAGCAGCTAACCACCTCTCAGGACACTGGCACCTCAGAGAAACAGTGGCAAATATTTAAGAAAATATTTCATAGCTCTCAGCAAAGATATATTCCAGTGAGAAAGAAAGACTCAAAGAGAAAGTGGCTAACTAAGGAAGTAAAGGATGCTACCAAATTGGCAGATGGAGTATAATGCGGGAAAATGTGAGGTTATCCATTTTGGTAGGAAAAATAAAAAAGCTAATCATTATTTAAATGGAGAGAGATTACAAAATGCTGCAGTACAGAGGGACCTGGGGGTCCCTGTGCATGAAACACTAAAAGTGAGTATACAGATATAGCAAGTAATCAGGAAGGCAAATGGAATGGTGGCCTTTATTGCAAAAGGGATGGAGTATAAAAGCAGAGAAGTCCTGCTACAATTGTACAGGGTATTGCTGAGGCCACACCTATAATACTGCGTGCAGCTTTGGTATTTAAGGAAGGATATACTTGCATTGGAGGCAGTTCAGAGAAATTTCACTCGGCTGATTCTGGAGATGAAGGGGTTGACTTATGAAGAAAGGTTTGAGCAAGTTGGGTCTATACTAATTGGAGTTCAGAAGAATGAGAGGTGATCTTATTGAAACATATAAGGTAATGAGGGGGCTTGACAAGGTAGATGCAGAGAGGGTGCTTCCCCTTATGGGGAATCTAGAACTATGGGGCATAGTTTCAGAATAAGGGGCTGTCATTTAAAATGGAGATGAGGAGGAATTTCTTCTCTGAGGGTTGTGAATCTTTGGAATTCTCTACCCCAGAGAGCTGTGGAGGCTCGGTCATTGAATATATTTAAGGTGGCGATAAAGATTTTTGAACGATAAGGGAATCAAGGGTTTTGGGGAGCGGGTAGGGAAGTGGAGTTGAGGCCAAGATCAGATCAGCCATAATCTTATTGAATGGCGGAGTAGGCTCGAGGGGCCAAATGGCCTACTCCTGCTCCTATTTTCTATGTTGTTATGTTTTTATAAGCGTTAGAATATGTTATGTATGTAATAACTCAATAGATTGAATACTGTAAACTCACTCAGGTGCAAACCTGGCTCAACTTTATTTGACCCAAAGTGCCCACATTACATGGTGGCTTGCTTTATATAACTGACCCGCACACACGTGCACACAGCCCAATGACCTCCAACAGTGGTGTCCCCTGGTGGCTAGTAACCCCAAGCATACATACATGATACCATCCCCCTTCAAGATCTTAGTAACAGTCTTTTTACAAGTTAAGATGGTCCGGGGCGTTCCGCTCATGAATTGATCGTCTCAGTTCAACTCCAGTTCTGGGCGAGCGTTCTGAGTCAGTTATGACTGGGGGCTGGGTAGCCGATCTCATGGGAGTGGCAATGACAATGCCAGAGATTGAAAGTCCAGAATCATTGATGATGGTGGAGTCCTCTGATGAATGAATTTCGGTTGGTTGGTCACTGATCGTATCTTTCTCAACTTGTTCCAGTTCATCCGTGTGCCGCAGCTTTATCTGATCAACATATTTCCTGCATGTTTTCCCATTCTTGAGCATGACAATAAACACTCTGTTACCCTCCTTGGCCGTAACAGTACCGGCGACTCACTTGGGACCTTGACCATAATTTAGCACATACACAGGATCGTTAACAGAGATGTTGCGTGACACAGTAGCACGATCATGACACCACTGCTGATTTTGACGTCTGTTTTCAACACAATCGTTCAAGTCTGGATGGACGAGAGAGAGCTTCATCAATAGTTCAGCAGGGGAGACCCTGGTAAGCGTGTGGGGTCTTGTCCTATAATTAAGCAATATGCGTGACAAGCAAGTCTGCAGTGACCCCTGAGTTACACGTTTCATACTCTGCTTGATTGTTTGGACAGCATTAGAAGCAGGTTTGAATGGTGCTGAACTCACATGTTTAATACCATTGAGCTTCATGAATTCTTAAAACTCCAGACTTGTGAAGCAAGATCCGTTGTCGCTCACAACGATGTCAGGCAGACCATGGGTAGCAAACATGACACGAAGGCTCTCAATGGTTGCTGTGGATGTACTGGATTACATGATTATATACTCTATCCACTTCGAATATGCACCCACCACAACAAGAAACATCTTACCCAGGAAAGGACCCGCAAAGTCGAGGTGGATACTCGGCCATGGTTTGGATGGCCACGACCACAGACTCAGCGGAAATTCCGCTGGTACTTTGCTTAGCTGCATGCAAGTGTTGCACTGATGCACACATGATTCCAGATCAGAGGCAATTCCAGGCCACCATACGTGAGACCTGGCGATGGTTTTCATCATGACAATACCGGAATGAGTGCAGTGTAGATCACATACAAATTTCTGTCTGTCTTTCTTAGGCATAACAACATGATTACCCCACAGTAAACAATCTGACTGAATGGATAGTTTGCCTTTGTGACAGTTGTAAGGTTTGGTCTCATCACACATTTCCATAGGTATAGCAGACCAATCACCACTAAGGACCCAACGTTTTACAACCAATAAAATCGGGTCCTGTCTGGTCCAGGTCCTAACTTGTCGAGCAGTGACAGGGGTTCCTTCACTCTCAAAAGCATCCATAACTAACAGTAGATCTGCAGGTTGTGGCGTCTCCACAAATGTGGGCAAAGACAGACGGCTCAATGCATTGGTGCCAGGTCTATGGCGAATGACATAATCATAGGCAGATAATGTCAGCGCCCACCTCTGAATGCGGGACGATGCATTGGTATTGATACCTTTGTTTTCCGAAAACAATGAAATGAGTGTCTTGTGATCCGTTTTGAGTTCAAAACGAAGACCAAACAGGTACTGATG
This sequence comes from Pristiophorus japonicus, assembly GCF_044704955.1. Lineage (NCBI taxonomy): Eukaryota > Metazoa > Chordata > Chondrichthyes > Pristiophoridae > Pristiophorus > Pristiophorus japonicus. Next base: position 165,978,159 of record NC_091981.1, on the reverse strand, counting down.
CATCTTTTTAACCCCACACACGCAGGCTAAAGCTTCTTTCTCTACCATGCTGTAGGCTTTTTCCGCCTTTGACAAACTTTTAGAAACAAACGCAACAGGTTGTAGTTTACCCGACTCATTAGCTTGTTGGAGCACGCAGTCAACCCCATATGATGAAACATCACAAGCCAATACTAGATGGATCATAATGTACCAGCAACTTGTTAGAGCAAAGCAGATTTGTAGCTTTCTCGAAAGCTCTATCTTGAGACACACCCCAAACCCAGTTGTTGCCTTTTCTGAGCAGCATATGCAGTGGCTCTAATAAAGTGCTCAATCTAGGTAAGAAATTACCGAAGTAGTTGAGTAGACCAAGGAACAAATACAGCTCCATCACATTCTGAGGCCTGGGTGTATTTTTGATGGCCTTGGTTTTCGAGTCCATAGGCCTGATGCCATCAACAGCAATTTTTCTCCCCAGAAATTCAACTTCCGGTGCCATGAAGACGCACTTCGAACGTTCCAGCCTGAGTCCCACTTTGTCCAGATGATGTAGAACCTCTTCAAGGTTGTTCAGGTGTTCGGCAGTGTCACAACCTGTGACCAGAATGTCACCTTGAAACACGACAGTTCTAGGGACGGACTTCAGTAGACTCTCCATGTTCCTCTGAAATATAAATGCAGCTGAGCGAATTCCAAAAGGACACCTGTTGTAGATAAACAGTCCTTTATGAGTGTTGATGCACGTAAGTGTCTTCGACGTGTCGACGAGCTCCTGTGTCACATAGGCTGACGTCAGATCCAGTTTAGTGAATGACTACCCACCAGCTAGCATTGCAAACAGATCATCAGCCTTTGGTAACGGGTACTGATCCTGTTTCGAAAATCGGTGACCTTGAAGTCTCCACAAATCCTGACCGTGCCATCACTCTTCAACACAGGAACAATGGGACTGGCCCATTCGTTAAATTCAACTGGTAATATGACCACTTCACGTTGGAGTCTGTCCAGCTCAATTTTGACCTTCTCCCTCATCATGTACAGAACAGCCTGAGCTTTGTGATGGACGGGTCTTGCACCTGAGTCCAGGTGAATCTGCACCTTGGCTCCCGTGAAATTGCCGATGCCCGGTTCAAACAGCAAGGGATACTTGTTCAACACTTGAGCACATGAAGTGTCATCCACCAATGACAACACTTTGATATTGTTCCAATTCCATTTGATTTTTTCAAGCCAATTCCTGCCAAACAGTGTTGAACCATTTCCTGGAACGATCCATTATGGTAGATCATGAACAACACCATCATATGACACCTTGACTACTGCACTGCCAATCACCGGTATGAGTTCTTTGGTGTAAGTACGCAACTTGGCATTGACTGGACTCAGCTTAGGCTTCAAAGCCTTAGTGTCCCACAGCTTGTCGAATGTCCGTTTGCTCATTATCGACTGACTCGCACCCGTGTCCAATTCCATCGATACTGGCACGCCATTTAATTTCATATTAACCATTATCGGTTGGCTCTTTTTCATGAATGAATACAGTCCAGACACTTCCTCCTTGGGTATCTCGGGTTGCATATCCATGTTCGCGCTGGACTGGTCGTCATCATCCACATGATAAGTTGCAGCACGCTTGCTCAGTTGTGGACACATTCGCTGAAGGTGCCCCACTTTCTAACAGCCTTTACAGATGTACTGCTTAAAATGACACTGATGATGCTGATAATTGCCCCCACAATGCCAACAGGGTGAAATCGGATCCGTACCTGAAGGCAGACTTTGAGCAGCTACAGATTTAGCATACACAGTCGAGTAGGCCCTGCCATAAGCAGCTCTGCCATACGATGACACAATCATGTTTACAGTACTTGCCGTGGAGCTCCAACTCTTTGATGATATCTGCCTTAAATTATCATTCGTCATCATTCATGCCTGGGCAATCGCGATGGCCTTGCTCAAATCCAATGTCTCCGCAGCCAATAACTTCTGGAGGATCACCTCATGGTTGATTCCTATTACAAAGAAATCTTGCACATGTCTCCCAACGCATCTTCGAACTTACATGGCCCTGCAAAACGTCTTAGGTTGGCGACGAATTCCAGCACATTTTGGTCCGCAGAACGAATATGCGCGCAGAATCGATAGCGTGAAATGATGATGTCTTATTTTGGTTTGAAATGGTCACGTACCAGAGCACACAATTCCTCATAGTCCTTGTCCATTGGACGTGCAGGCGAGAGAAGATTCTTTATGAGGCCATAGATTTTCGGACTGCAGTGAGGAAAACCGCCCTGCACCTAACTGCATGAGCAGCTTCCTCCATTTTGTTGGCCACAAAGTACTGGTCCAGGTGATCGATAAAAGCCGACCAGTCCTCTCCCTCGACAAATCTCTCCAGAATTCCAATGGTGCTCATGTTGTATGCGAAGATTCTTGAGTTACCGCGTCGCCAAATGTTATGTATGTAATAACGCAATAGACTGAATACTGTAAACTCACTCAGGTGCAAACCTGGCTCAACTTTATTTTGGGCCCAAAGTGCCCACATTACATGGTGGCTTGCTTTTTATACCTGGCCCGCACACGCGTGCGTACAGCCCAATGACCTCCGACAGTGGCGCCCCCTGGTGGCTAGTAACCCCAAGCATACATACATGACAGAATAGGATAAAGGGAAGCAGGTTTAGCCACCCAGAGAAAGCGTGTCATCAGGAAAGAGACGGTTGGGTTTTCTTCACTTGGAATTTGTTGGTTTAAAATACAATGTGCATTTATGTAATTCTTTATTATTTATGAAGATTAGAGTCAGACAGGAAAGGGTGCACTTATGCTGTTCTTACATTAAATCAGGTGATTATTATTGACATGGACATGTAGGGGCAAAAATGTATGATGTGTTGTGATGTTTGAGGATGGATACTGGGCTGGGCTGAAAGAAGATGGACTTGAATTTTTATTGCGCCTTTCACGACTTCAAGACATCCCAAATCATTTTAATCCAATTAAGTATTTTTTTTGAAGTGTAATTACTATTCTAATGTAGGATTACAACATTCTATTGAAGGATTAGTCCTTTATTTGTGACAAAAGACTTCAGCGATCAATTGTGCTCTGATACTTTTTGCAGCAATTCACCCAAGAGTCCTTAGAATTACAGCTATTCTGATGTTCTTCTTCATATTGATCTGCCTCCAAAGCAGCAAAGGCCACCTCCCGAGAGAATGCCCCTGTCCAGGCCTTTTGGATGGTAAAGTTGTGCAGGAATACAGCAGGTTACTAGGTTGCAGGACATTTACTAAGGTGAATTAGGATAGAATCAGAATCAAACAAAATAACAGTTTAGCCTCTGGTTGTACATGTATATATATTTTTTGTAAAAATAACTCTGCAAGATAGATAGGTCCACTAGCAGTAGCAGAATTCATCAGGAGATTGCCAGATTGTAACTGGTGAATTCAGAAATAGTCACACATAAACTAACTAAAAAATAACTGCGATCTGAGCATTTACATAACGTTGATGACATGATAGTGTTGATGTTAACTAGTTACTGAAGATTGTCTGATGTAGGTGTATGTGTGAATGCAACAGGATACTCTAGTAACAACTCTGCTCTCTCCTCTTAGTGACTTTTACATATAAACTTGGTTTCCCTCCTAAGGAACTATGATAGCCTTAACCATACATTTTTCAACTCCCTTTGCGTGTATTCTGTACAGAAACATTATGGATTTATATATTACTTTTAGCTGAACAAAGTAATGAACAAAGCTCCTTGGTCACCAATTTTAAGAAAAACATGTCAACTGTGAAGTTCTATTTGGATAGATCATTGATTTTAAGAATAGAATTAAATACTACAGTATGAAATCTACTGATATTAAAGATAAAGCTATCAGTTGATTAATCAAATCAAGTATGATTCTATAATAAATAATATTGAATCATTATTATCTGCCAATATGTGGCTACATTAGCAGCCACGATCTGTGTTTGTAAATGTAAGTATATGATGCTTAGTGGGCTGAAACAGATAGCACAGGGTCTTTAAAGGAAAATACTACTTTTTTAGAGTAATTCTAAGTTGTAAAATATGTAGACATACTACTTAAGCTTTAAATGTCCACATATAGAGAGTCAAGTAGGTGTAGGCACTGAACATGCAATCGCAAGCAGCATAAAACACAGCTCACTTGCCCATGTTGAGTAAGTTTTACCAATTCTTAGCAAACTGGTAGTTATAATATTGCACAATTGCCCCTAGATGGGTCAGTACATAAATGCACAGTATGGTTTAACCTCCGGTCTTTGCTCAGTTAGCTGACCTCAGCTCATGTGGCAGTCGGAAAGTTGCAATTGATCTACACATGCAAGTTCCTTCTGTCTTTTCTCAACATTCCTGAACTAGGAAGGGAGAAAATTAGACAAAGTTGCTGCTACTGATTGCTGACAAACACAGCAGCTATTAGTTTATTTCTTCTCTATAGATGAATTTGGAAAATTAAGAAACCAGCAGTCACTCTAGCTATCTCATTACTCAAATATGTTGAGTGCTAAGCTGCACCTTTCAGATGCTGCACACTAAGCAAGACACTGGGAAAGTGTGTTTCTCTATACTTAAAAATAATGGTGGTAAAAATTCTTAATCAAATAATTATAATTTGTAAAAGACCATGGGCTAGAACCTCCACTTTTTTTGCATCCTTAACGCCTACTTAACACCCATTTTACTGCTGAAATGACTTTTAATGCCCATATAACGCCCATTTTGGCAAAAATGGAAACTGACGGGCATTTTTAGGAAACTTATCGCCGAGCGTTACTTTCCCCATGTGCTTAACGCAGGGATAAAATATTACCGCCCGCCCACTTTTTTGGGTGGAATCATCAGAATGGGCGAAATCAACGCCCATAATATCGTCCAGCGTTACTTTCTGCACGGAATTAACGAGATTCAATAATACCGCCCGCCCACTTTTTTTTGTCGTAAAGAGCACATCTGGTGAAACTAATGCCCAGGAGATCGGCCACTGTCACTTTCACCACCTCACACACATATCGCCCATAATATCGCTCGCCCCAAAAAAATGCCCAGAAAAAGTGGAACTGTTCTGAACTGGCATTTTTAAAATCCCGCTCTTATGTGAGGAGCTGATATCTGAAAGATTTGCCTGAACGAGCGTTGATATGAGTGACAATGCTGACAAACTGCTGTGTGTGTGCAGCTCAGACATCAATTGTGCCCATCACCTTGGTGCCAGTTAAAGTTTACATTGATTGACGTTAAGTTGTATTTAACCCTTTCATGTTAAGGAATCACCAGTGTGTAACGATGTAGCTATCTGAGACAATGTGCAACAAGGTTATGTTCAATAACAAAAATTTTATTCCAACATTGGTCTGAAATCATAAGTATCACAGCCAATAACACCCAACCCCCGCCCATACCCCACTTTTTCCACCATTGACATCAATCAAATGTTCAACATGTCCAGCAACACAAAATACAAGGGCAAAGCAGGAGGGTGGTCCCCAGCCCCCATACATTACAACAAATTGCATACACCCAGATGGAGATATAACACAGCCATCCACTGCGGACATGCACCTCACTTTCCTTCCCCCCTCCCCTTCTTCTCTCCACCTCTATCCCTTCCCCTCCTCGCTCCATGGCGCCTGGCCGAGGAGCTCCTCAGGCGGTGCCTCATTGGGCGGGTTGAAGGCAGATGCAGTCGTTGCACGGGTATGGGAGCGGGGGGTGTCGAGGGGGCAACATTCTCTGATGCAGAAGCAGAATCTTGGTCCCTGCTCTCATCTGTCATTCGCAGTGGTGGTGCGGAACCTAGGGGTGGAGTGCCATGCTTGGGGGCCACTGAGAGGCCTGTGACAGCAGTGTTCCTGGCTATCGCATCCAGGGCCTCCGCCATCTGTGGAATATACTCAGTCATGGTGACCAACTGTCATAATATGCCCCCCAATGCTTCGATGAGCTGGTCACCAATGTCTACTGTCCTCCTATTAACAACTGTACCATCTCTCCGCTTTCATGTGGCACTCGTGGAACAGACCTACCATGTCCATGACACCTCCGCGGGGTCGGCGACGTCCTGGGGACAAATGGGGTGCCCTGTGGAGAGGTGCTTGGGGTCAGTACCTCAGAGTGGAGGTGGGAATGACCGGAGGACCACGAGATGGCCTTGGGGTGGAATGGCTTCTGGAGCGTGGCGATGCCGGTTCCTCTCATCCATGGAGAACAGACCCAGTGGATTGACGGGTGAGAATCAGAGCTCCTCAGCACCAGATGTAGTAGGATCGTCCGCCGACTCCGGCCCCGCGCCCCCACCTTCTGGCCTCTGTGGTCTTGCCTTGGGACGCGCTGCTGGCTGAGCTGCAAAACACAAATGAGGTTATTAGAGGAGAAGTGGGTGATAGGGTCACAAGGTGAGTCCAGCGCTACACACAGCATATGCACGACAAAAGCACCACCGCTCTCAAAATCATCGCAGACATCACATTTCATGACCATCAAGAAATTTGCATTCCAATGATTTTCATTAGGCCAGCATTATATATATGACAATTTTAGAAATCATCTATCATATATGATTGTTCGGATATGAATGGGTGTGGCATCTATTGAATTTACATCACGCAATGGTGTAAGCTTTACTCACGTGGCATCACTTCAGTATCTGCAGATGCTTCCGTGGCTGTCCGCGGGTGCTTCCCCACGAGTGTGAGCACCTGCTCCTCCATCTCAGTGATGTCGCTGGGGACTGGTGGCCCCCCACCTGTTCGCCTCTGCACGGACCTCATCGTCGATAGCTTCTTCTGTAAAAGGTGACAGGACGACATGGCATGAGATCATTGCGTGATATCATTGCTAGGTACTGTCACAGAGATTGATACAACACATAACTGACAGATGTAATCATGATTAGGTAAAGAATGATAATTTTCATAATAAAGACATACACCGTGACGGCAGGCTTTGAGTAAAACATTCCCGGTAAAAGTGAAAGACCTCCCATCTGATGATAGTCACTCATGACTGTTACAAATCAAATTATATAAATACATAAGTACATGTAAACCAATGTAATACTTATTCTTACGGATCCCACAAGGTTGTTCCATCATTTGTGGCATTGGTTGCCCTCACGAACCTCATTGGTCGCCGATGAGAACACCTCCGCTATCTCGATCCATATCCTGTGGTATTGCCTATGGGATGGGCTTTCTACGCCCTCTCTGTGTCAAATCATCCCAGCATCACTTGACCACCTGTAGGAGGGAGGCATTTGCCTCGTCCGAGAACCTCCTGGCTCTTTTGCGCCATCCAATGTGCTCCTCTCCCACCTCACTGCTCTCTCCAGCATCAGTCTCCACAGCGTGCTGTGATGCCTCCTCCTCTCTCTCCATTATAGGCCAAATTCGGGCAAATATGTGGCTGGTACCAATACTTTTTGTTTGCCTACTTGCTGTGAAGTTCTAAAGTCTCCCTCCTTCTTCCCAAAGCAGCCAAACCAGACTCAGTCCCTCTGAGTTCTCTCTCACTCTGGCTCCTCTTCTGCGCATGTCATGATGACCCTTGACCTCCTGAATCGCGGGAATCGAGTGTTGCCATGCCGTTGCTAAGAACGGCCACACTTTACGGCAGAAGGTCAAAAAAATTTTACACTACCGCCCACTTTATATTGCTCGCGGTAACGCCCATTTTCAAAAATGGAGACGAGGTGCTTTGAGAATGGGCGAGAAGCCGGTGATGTAAAAACCCTTTTTTAACGCTCATGCCGGGAATATCGCCCATTTTTGGGCAATGACCACAAAAGTGGAGGTTCTAGCCCCATGGGCCCGAAATTTCGGCCTCCCCAGGTCCATACGGAGTGTGCATCTCGGCAGCCAGGACATTCGCATGGGCGAAATTGTGCTATTTGCCCACCTCTTGCCCAGCGAATGTCCTTAAAACTCTTGCGCCTGATAAAAACAGGCACAAAGCCTACTTTTACCAGTGTAAGAGTTTAAAAACATATAAAAACTATATAAAAATAAAATTTAAAACCACATTTTTCTGTTGAAAACCCTGCCCACGAAGGTAACTTAATTTTAAAACCTAATTACAAAATGTTTTTTTAAAATTGGAAAAATATATATTTTTAATACATTTATTAACTTTCATTTAAACTAATGTGATTTTTTTTTTCCTATTTTTTATTTGTGTTTTGGTGTTTGGGGTGGGGGTGGGGGGTGTTTTTCATTCATAATAATGAGAAGTCCTACTTATTGAGATCCCATTATTATGAATGAGAATACTTTACCTTGATTGGCTGTCCAGTGCCACGTGACTCCAGCTTCTCCCTGTGCATCTGCAAGACGTGAACAGGGAGAGGAATCCTCCGACCAAGATCGTTGGAGGGCGCAGCAGCAAAAGGTAGGTGCGGATCTTTTTTACTATTTTCTGGCGAGCGCCCGCGGGAAGCCCAGGATGTGTCATGAATTTCCTCGGAACTGCTCCTGCTTCGTTGAAAGTGCAGCAGAGATCTCAGTTACACACTAAACAGGGTTTCCGCTGAACTTCCGACGAGGTTACGACAGCAGAGCGGGAGCAGCTCCAGGAAATTCTTGGCCACGTTGTTTGACCTCAGGCAAGACAAGGTCCTTCAGATACATACCAGTTTTGGCACTACAGAGGCTCTCTGAGAATTTCCAAACGTTGGGTAGTGCACTGTTCACACCTAACTGATATGCACAACAAGTGCTGACACTGCTCAAACAGCAGTGCTGTGCCTATGGAGGAAGTGGGCTGCAGGTCTGGTTGGGGCAGTGTCATATAACTCAGTCATAGGAGGTGAGCCAAACCTGCCTGGGATTCCACCATTGATCTTCCTTTTCTTCCTTCAAAAAAAGAAGAAATATCAGAGGGTTCCACTGGGGATGCCAATTGTGTCATTTATGAAGATGTCGGTAAAAAGAACACCAGCATAATAATTGTCACAAAGGCTTCTAAAAATCTAAGTGACAACAAGATAAATAAAGTAAGCAAAACTGTTGTGAAATGGCCTAACAACTTGTCAATCTTCTTCCTGGGCTCTTTAAGATTGGCTCTGTGTACAGTGGAGCACCTAGTAATCAGACATAAAATTGTGTGCATGACATTGCTGTTATGTATGAAGAAAGAGTCTGACTGGATGCTGTGAGCTCAAAGTGTGACCTTAGTCTTTTATTGCAGGTCTCCAGAGTGCCTCTCCAGCCTCTGAGGCCTCCTTAAGTACCTGTGCACCCAAGGGATTATGGGATCCCTTGGGACTCCAGGGGATGAGCCCTCTGATGGCGATACAAGACAAATACATGTTTACATATATAACAACACTCCCCCCCCCCCCGCCAAAGTCAATAGTGTAACTATTTACAGGGTGAGACAATCAGGGACCCTTCTTTCCCTGGTTGATCGTCTCGGTGCAGATGCTGATATTGGTGAACCGTCTGTTGGACCCTCGCTGGACTGCTGTGCAGCAAGCCTCGCTAGGCTGCCTGGTAAGGTGAATCCTGCTGGGCTGCTGCGGATGGTGGGTTCTGCGTCATGGTCAACCACGGTGTCGGTTGCCACTGGTGTGCATATTGGGGAGTCAAAGAAGGTAGGGCCCAAAGTGTGTTGCTCAGGATAGTCCGTGAATCTGAGTTTGATTTGGTCCAAGTGTGTCTAGTGAATGAGTCCATTTGAAAGTTTGACCTGAAACACCCTGCTCCCCTCTTTGGCCACAACAGTGCCGGGAAGCCACTTGGGACCTTGTCCATAATTCAATACAAATATAGGATCATTGATTTCAATTTCGCATGACACATTTGCGCTATCATGATATGTATTTTGTTGAAGCCACCTGCTCTCTACCTGTTCATGTAGATCAGGATGAACTAATGAGAGCCTTGTCTTAAGTGTCCTTTTCATGAGCAGTTCAGCAGGTGGAATCCCAGTGAGCGAGTGGGGTCTCATGCGGTAACTAAGCAGGATAGGTGAGTCTGCAGTGAGCCTTCAGTTACCCTCTTCAACCCTGCTTGATGGTTTGCACTGCTCTCTCTGCCTGACCATTGGATGCTGGTTTGAACGGGGCAGATGTGACATGTTTGATCCCCTTGCAGGTCATGAATTCTTTGAACTCGGCACTGGTAAAACATGGCCCGTTGTCGCTCACAAGGACATCGGGTAGCCCGTACATGGCAAACATGGTCGGCAGGCTTTCAGTAGTGGCAGCGGATGTGCTTGCCGACATTTTCTCACATTCAATCCATGGAGTACGCATCTACAACCACAAGGAACATTTTACCCAAGAACGGGCATGGATAGTCGACATCGACCCTAGACCACGGTTTGGAGGGCCAAGACCATGAATTTAGTGGTGCCTTCCTGGGTGCATTACTTAACTGCAAGCATGTGTTACATCTGTGTGTGCAGGACTCTAAGTTCGCATCGATACCGGGCCACCACATGTGGGATCTGGCTATCGCTTTCATCATTACGATGCCTGGGTGGGTGCTGTGGAGGTCACTGATGAAGGTGTCTCTGTCCTTCTTGGGAATCACTACCCGATTTCCCCACAGAAGGCAGTCTGCCTGTATAGACATTTCATCTTTGCGCCGCTGGAACGGCTTTATCTCTTCCTGCATTTCCACTGGGACATTGGACCAGCTCCCGTGAAGCACATAATTTTTAACAAGGGACAGTAAGGGGTCCTGGCTCATCCAGGTTCTCATTTGTCGGGCTGTGATGGGTGATTTCTCACTCTCAAATGCTTCGATAACCAAGACTAAATCTGTGGGCTGCGCCATTTCCAATTCAAATTTCAGCCCAAACAAGTACTGAAGCATTTTCTTTACCCAATAGACACATGCTAACGCTTCTTTTTCAATCATGCTGTAGGCTCCCTCAGCCTTAGATAGACTTCTGGATGTATAAGCAACCGGTTGCAATTTCCCCAAATCATTAGCTTGTTGCACCCGACGCCATACGATGACGCATCACATGCTAGTACCAAACGGCTTACATGGATCATACAAGACAAGCAATTTGTTTGAGCATAACAATTTTCTAGCTTTTACAAAGGCATTTTCTTGGTTTTTGCCCCATACCCATTCGTCTCCTTTACGCAGTAAGGCGTGCAGTGGTTCTAACAGTGTGCTGAGACCCGGTAAGAAGTTACCAAAGTAGTTCAGGAGTCCTAGAAATGACCGCAGCTCCGTCACGTTCTGTGGCCTTGGTGCATTCTCGATTGCCTCCGTCTTCGAATCGATGGGCCTGATGCCATCCACCGCGATTCTTCTCCCCAGGAACTACACTTCAGGCACCAGGAAACCACACTTCGAGTGTTTTAACCTGAGCCCCACACGGTTGAGTCGACTAAGAACCTCCTCCAGGTTCTGCAGATGCTCGACGGTGTCCCGACCTGTAACCAAGATGTCATCCTGGAAGACCACCATGCGCGGGACCAACTTCAGTAAGCTTTCCATGTTCCTCTGGAATATCGCTGCCGCTGATCGAATTCCAAATGGGCATCTGTTATAAATGAAGAGGCCTTTGTCCGTGTTGATGCAGGTGAGGGCCTTCGATGATTCCTCCAGCTCCTGCGTCATGTAGGCCGAGATCAAGTCCAGCTTCGTGAATGTCTTTCCTCCCGCCAGCGTAGCAAATAGGTCATCAGCCTTTGGTAGTGGGTATTGGTCCTGCAGGGAGAAACGATTGATAGTTACTTTGTAATCACCACAGATTCTGATGGTGCCGTCTCCCTTGAGGACAGGAACAATCGGACTGGCCCACTCATTGAATTTGATCGGCGAAATGATGCCCTCTCGTTGCAGCCAGTCTAGTTCGATCTCTACTCTTTCTCTCGTCATGTATGGTACTGCTCTCGCCTTGTGATGGATGGGTCGTGCCCCCGGAATTAGGTGGAACTGCACTTTTGCTCCTTGGAACTTCCCGATGCCTGGTTCAAACAGCGAAGGGAACTTGGTAAAGACCTGGGCATACGAAATGTTGTCAGCGGACGAGAGTGCTCGGATGTCCTCCCAGTTCCAGTGTATCTTACCCAGCTAGCTCCTGCCGAGCAGTGTGGGACCATCGCCCGGTACCACCCAGAGTGGTAGCTTGTGCACCGCTCCACTGTAGGAGACTTTTACAGTAGCACTGCTGATTACGGGAATCAGTTCCTTTGTGTAAGTTCAGTTTTGTGTGAATTGGGGTCAAGACTGGCCTTGAGGCCTTGCTGCACCACAATTTTTCAAAAGTCTTTTTGCTCATAATGGACTGGCTCGCGCCCGTGTCCAACTCCATTGACACCGGGAGTCCATTTAGTTCAACCTTCAGCATTATCGGGGGACACTTAGTGGTAAATGTATGCACCCCATATACCTCTGCCTCCTCGGTCTGAGGCTCTGATTCATCATGATCTGCCATGGATCTGTCCTCCTCTGCAACATGGTGGTTTGCAGGATTAATAGGATTAGCAGCTCGCCTGCACATACGTTGGAGGTGTCCCATTGTTCCACAGCCCTTGCAAACGTATCCTTTGAAGCGGCATGAATGGAAATAATGATCACCCCTGCAGCGCCAACAAGGTGTTAATGGCCTTGCATTCATCACCCTTGATGATGAACTCTGAGACATCTGCGGACGTGCAGCTGCAGGCATGTGGGGTCTGCCCTGTACGTTGCGATTTGTAGCAGCACTCGTGTGCTGAGAGATTTGCTTAGTATTGTCACCGGTGGCAATGAACGCCTGGGCTATCGCAATGGCCTTACTCAAGGTTGGGGTCTCTGCAGTCAAAAGTTTGCGAAGTATTGTTTCATGGTCAATGCCAAGTACAAAAAATTCTCTGAGCATGTTCTCCAAATGTCCTTCAAATTCGCAATGTCCTGCAAGGCATCTTAGCTCGGCGACATAACTCGCCACTTCCTGGCCTTTGGACCTTTTGTAGATGTAGAACCGGTATCTCGCCATCAGAACGCTTTCCTTGAGGTTCAGATGCTCCCGGACCAATGTGCACAAATCATCGTATGATCTCTCTGTGGGTTTTGCTGGAGCAAGCAGATTTTTCATGAGGCCATACGCAGATGGTGCCCCGCAGACGGTGAGGAGAATCGCCCTTTGTTTGGCAGCGTTCGCTTCTCCTTCCAGTTCGTTGGCCACGATGTATTGGTCAAGTCGCTCCACAAACGTTTCCAAATCATCTCCTTCCAAGAATTTCTCCAGGATGCCCACTGTTCTCTGTATCTTTGGGTACATTATCTGTATCTCGTTGCCAGTTATTATGTATGAAGAAAGTGTCTGACTGGATACTGTGAGCTCAAAGTAAAGAGTTACCTTAGTCTTTTATTGCAGGTCTCCAGAGTGCCTCTCCAGCCTGTGAGGCCTTCTTAAGTACCTGTGCTCCCAAGGGATTATGGGAGCCCTTGGGACTCCAGGGGATGAGCCCTCTGGTGGCTGTACAAGGTAAATACAAGTTTACATATATAACAGTTGCGATGTTATTTTTGCTCATTTGTACGTATTAACCTATAACACGCAGCGTAAAATCAGTGAATGTGAACAAAATGAGTGTAGATCCACCCAAATTTCCAATCGAGTTCATCCAACTTAAACCTCAAATTGGGCAAATCCAATCAAAAAATCTACAATCAGAGCTGACTTAACCTATTGTCAATATTCTTGGCATCTACAGGTCAGGAGATCAGAGACTTTACCTGCAGCATTTTTGTTTCCGGATCCTTCCTTTGGCACGAACTTGTATACACAAGAACATAAGAACATAAGAACATAAGAAATAGGAGCTGGAGTAGGTCATTTGGTTCTTCGAGCCTGGCTTATCTACCTCAACTCCACCTTCTCGCACTATTCCCATATCTTTTAATTCCTTTAGTTCCCAAAAATGTATCGACCTCTGTCTTGAATATACTCAACAATTGAGCATTTACAGTGCTCTAGGGTAGAGAATTCCATTAATTCACAACCCTCTTGAGTGAAGAAATTTCTCCTTATCTCAGTCCTAAATGGCCAACCCTTTATTCTGAGACTGTGACCCTGTGTTCTAGATTCCCAGCCAGGGGAAGCATTTTCTCAGCATTAACCCTGTCAAGCACCTTAAGAATTTTATATGTTTCAATTAGATCACCTCTCATTCTTCTCAACTGTAAGGAATATAGGCCTAGTCTAAATCTCTCCTCATAGGACAATCCCTCCATCCCAGGATCCAGTCCAGTGAACCTTCGTTGTACTCCCTCTAAGGCAAGTATGTCTTTCCTTAGGTAAGGAGACCAGAACTGTTGACAATACACCAGGTTTGGCCTCACCAATGCCCTGTATAATTGTAGTAAGACTTCTTTACTCTTATAAAAAAAAGAAAGACTTGCATTTATATAGCACCTTTCATGACCACCGAATGTCTCAAAGCGCTTTACAGCCAATGAAGTACTTTCGGAGTGTAGTCACTGTTGTAATGTGGGAAACACGACACAGCAAGCTCCCAGAAACAGCAATGCGATAATGACCAGATAATCTGTTTTTGTTGTGTTGATTGAGGGATGCATATTGGCCAGGATACCAGGGATAACTCCCCTGCTCTTCTTCGAAATATTACACTGGGATCTTTTACGTCCACCTGAGAGGGCAAGCGGGGCCTCGGTTTAACGTCTCATCCGAAAGCTGGCCCCTCTGACAGTGCAGTACTCCCTCAGCACTGCACTGGAGTGTCAGCCTAGACTTATGTGGTCAAACCCCTGAAGTGGGACTTAAACTCCACAACCTTCTGACTCAGAGGCGAGTATGCTACCCTCTGAGCCACAACTGACACTGTGAATACTCTAATCCCTTTGTAACAAAAGCTAACATACCATTTGCTTTCCTGATTGCTTGCTGTACCTTCATGTTAACTTTTTGTGATTTATGTACAAGGACACCCAGGTCTCTCTGAATGCAAACATTTCCCAGTCTCTAACCATTCAAAAAGTACTCTGCTTTTTTGTTTTGCTTACCAAAATGGATAACTTCACACGTCCCCATATTGTATGCCATTTGCCATGTTCTTGCCCACTCAGTCAACCTGTCTATGACAGTGGTAGGACAGGAAGGAGGTTGTGAGGCTCACATTGCGTACTATGAATTCCACGTAGAGAGAGGTCCTGTGGGAAGGAGGAAGGAAGGAGGACAGTAGGAGTATGTTTGAGTTTGTGTGTATGTTTGGCACATGCGACGGAGCCTTGACCACATAAGTCTAGGCTGACACTCCAGTCGTCTTTGATCCCCTTGCCACTGGACCAAGACCTTGCTCCATCAAGCCCATGTGGTGGCTGGTGTGCAACGGCCACCCCACATTAAAAGAATTCATGCACAGGCATCTTCCGCCATTTAAAATGAGTTCATCAGTCACCTCAGTACTCATTTTTAGTGTGGAAGCAAGTCATTCTCGACCCCGAGGGACTGCCTATGATGATGATGATGATGACTATGGCCCCAGTTTTCATGAGCTGCAAGACACGCCCATTTGCCACCCAAAGGACCGCCGATACTGCCAAGAGACCGGGCGGTACTTTGCCTGAAAGATTCCTCTAAAAAGGGTAGCAGTACTGCCTGATGACAAAATAATGGCTTATGCCGTCAATCTGGGTGGCAATGGGTGGGAGCTCTCAATCTCAGTGGCAAATGAGCTTGCCACCTAAGTGCCACCGAGGATGGAGTTGGGCCCAGGGAGGGGGAAACGCTGAAAAGTAAAAAAACATTACCAAAAAGAAAAACACCGGAACACCTTCAGGGGACCCCATCCAGGTAAGTCGCTGTAAAAAAAATGTTTTAAAGATGTTTACTAACCTCTTCTTTCATGTCTTCATACCTACCGTCAGGGTTAGAACAGTCTCCGTGCAGTGGTCCTTCCCCCTGCTGGCGCCGACTCCCGTCGACTCCCACCCGCATCAATCTGGCATCTCGGTGGGCGGAAGGCCACTTACTCGACTTGGCCGACAGAGGATGTCAGCGGGCGGTTCCCGGCAATCCTCCCCTCCCGCTCGTTCCAGCCCATGTGGAAACTGGGAGAGAGAGGAAAGCGGCAGCAAAACTCGGCAGCAGCCGGCAGCAGCAAGCGGTAAGGCCACCAATATCAGGGCCTATATCTCTCTGCAGCCTCTTTATGTCCTCGTCACAGCTTACTTTCCCACTTTGTATCATCAGCAAACTTAGAGACATTACACTCGGTCCCTTCATCTAAGTCATTAATATAGATTGTAAATAGCTGAGGCCCAAACATTGATCCTTGAGGTACCCCGCTAGTTACAGCCTGCCAACCCGAAAAAGTCCAGTTTACTCCTATTTTCTAATTTCTGTCCCTTAACCAATCTCAATCCATGTCAATATATTACCCCAATTCCATGAATCCTAATTTTGTGTAATAATCTTTTATGTGGCACCTTATCAAATGCTTTTTGAAAATCCAAATACCCCTTATCCATCCTACTAGTTATATCTTCAAAAAACAGATAAGGCAAACACGATTTCCCTTTCCTAAAACGATGCTGATTCTGCCTAATCATATTACGATTTTCTAAGTGCCCTGTTACCATGTCCCTAATAATAGATTCTAGGGGGCCGATTTTCATCAAAGCCTCCGCCCGCCCAAGTGCCGCCCAAAGTGCCGCCGATGGCCGCCGAGATACCGGATAGTACTTTGGGCAGGATATTCACGCCGTCAATCTGGGCGGCAGCGGGCGGGAGGTCTCATTCTCGACGGCAGAGGCGCTTGCCACTCAAGTGCCGCCGAGGATGGAGTCGGGCCCATGGAGAGTCAAAGAGCTGAAAAAAAACAACAGTAAAAAATAAAAAACGTATCCGAAGACCTTCAGGGGACCCCATCCAGATAAGTTGCTGTTGAAAAAAAATATTAAAATGTTCAGTTACCTTTTTTTCAGGTTCTTCAAACTTATCATCGGGGACAGACCAGTCTCCTCGCAACGGTCCAACCCCATAATGCCGCCGAGTCCCGCCAACTCCCGCCCGCATCAATATGGGAACTCGGTGGGCAGGAGCTCAGTTGCACCACTCGGCCATCCGCTGACATCAGTGGGCAGTTCCCGACGGCACTTCCCTCCCGCCCGCTCCAGGCCACCCCAAAAGTGGCACTGTGCGGATCTTCAGGAGGAATGTCGGCAGCAGTGGGCGGCAGTCAGCGGCAGCAGGCAGTGAGTGATGAATTTTGGCCCCCTGCATTTTGTCTACTACTGATGTCAAGTGCCTACTACTGATGTCAGGAAGGATGCTTTGAAAACAACAGGCCACATTGGTGTCAGATTAAATCTTCTACTAGAGTCTGTCCGTAATTTGAAAATTGTCTGTGCTATAGAAAATTGCCTGATTGCAACTCCAACTCAGATTAAATGGACAAAAGAAATCTCCTCTATTAGCTGTAAGGGTGTATAATGAGTTTATTTCATCTTAACCAAGTTACTACTGCACACACGCCTGCATCATACAATTTTCAACAAATGAATGTTAAATTAGTAATCTCATTAAAAGAAACCACCATATTGAACCCCATTCTCTATCCATATTTAAAGATGACACTGGCAAAAATTGAATAATGCTCCATTTCCCAACATTGCCATCACAAATTTCACCCAAACCTGATTAACTTGTAATTCATTTATCAATTAAAGTCTCTTAAAAAATACCATTTTATATGGCAAGTTATTAAGTTAGAATTTGCAGTTGGGGAACGTTGGGCCTATTATAATTCATAAGACAAGTTTTGAACACTTTACTCAACACTTTACAGTAGTACCAAGAAATAAAACAGCAGCCACTTTTCCCATATTATTTACATTAACATAGACAACTGTGCAGACCCGTCAGTTGCTAATGGAATACGATAGCCACAAGTTTAAACAAGTAAAAGCATTTCAGTAATTTCTATTTTTTCAGTCCACTCTTACATTTAGTATGCACATTGTACACTTCTCTCTCACTTAATGGCACACTGCATTCCATTCAACATTGCTGCTAAAATAGAAGGAATACAGGTACAGACTGTGATGTACCAGGACAGCACCAGCAAAAGGCAAAAATGACATATCAGTGATAAAGATATAACAGCTCCTTATTTAGTTGCTTGTGCACAGAGGAAAGGAAACAAGTTGCAGTAGAGACATTAGCTGTTTAAAGGACATTTAAAAATCATTGTTGTACTACAGCCAATCGTTTGGGGGGGGGGGGGGGAGGGCAGCTAGATAGAGTGATGTAGAGCTAGTAGACCAGAGTTATACTGCAAACTCAACATTTGTCTCCTGCCAAGCAAAGTAGATCTTTGTGAATGTGTATACCACATCATCATCATAGGCAGTCCCTCAGAATTGAGGAAGACTTGCTTCCACTCCTGAAGTGAGTTCTTTGGTGGCTGAACAGTCTAATATGAGAGCCACAGACTCTGTCACAGGTGGGACAGATAGTCGTTGAGGGAAGGGGTGGGTGGGACTGGTTTGCCGCACGCTCTTTACGCTGCCTGCGCTTGATTTCTGCACGTTCTCGGCATTGAGACGCGAGGTGCTCAGCACCCTCCCAGATGCACTTTCTCCACTTAGGGTAGTCTTTGGCCAGGGAGTCCCAGGTGTCAGTGGGGATGTCGCACTTTATCAGGGAGGTTTTGAGGGTGTCCTTGTAACATTTCCGCTGCTCACCTTTGGCTCATTTGCCGTGAAGGAGTTCCACATAGAGCACTTGCTTTGGGAATCTCGTGTCTGTCATGCGAACTATGTGGCCTGCCCAGCGGAGCTGATCGAGTGTGGACAGTGCTTAAATGGTGGGGATGTTGGCCTGGATGAGGACACTGATGTTGGTGCGCCTGTCCTTCCAGGGAATTTGTAGGATCTTGCGGAGACATCATTGGTGGTATTTCTTTAGCAACTTGAAGTGTCTACTGTACATGGTCCATGTCTCTGAGCCATACAGGAGGGCGGGTATTACTACAGCCCTATAGACCATGAGCTTGGTGGTAGATTTGAGGGCCTTTTCCTCAGGTGGTCAAAGACTGCACTGGCGCACTGGAGGCAGTGTTGGATCTCGTTGTCGATGCCTGCTGTTATTGATAGTGATACGTCCTTACTACAAAGTATAAATGCACACGAGGCCCATGCTTGAGAGAAGGTCAGTCTATGACCTGTCCTTTATTCCTTAGCACTCAAGTCATGAAGGTGGGTGGAGCTTCCCCTTTTATACCTGAAGGTCCAGGTTAGGAGTGTCTCCCACCTAGTGGTCAGTGTTCTCACGGTGTACAACTTAGGTCAGTTTATACATGGGTTACAATGCTGGTTGAATACATGACATCACCTCCCCCCCCCCAAAGTCTTATTGGGATCACAGGTTGAGTCTCTCTGGTGGTTTACGCTCCCTTGTAGAGCGCCTGAGTTTGGGCTCCGGTTGTTGGGCGCTGGCCTGAGTGTCTGCTGTTTGCAGTGCCTCAGGCCTGTCCGGACTGCCCACAGTGACTGGGCTCTCCTCCCTTTGGTTCCGGTGTTCGGTCACCTGTGGTGGAGTGAACTCTATATCGTGTTCTTCCTCTGCTTCTTCTATGAGGTTGCTGAATCTCCTTTTTGTTTGATCCACATGTTTGCGGCAGATTTGTCCATTGGTAAGTTTAACTACCAGAATCTTATTTCCCTCTTTGGCAACCACAGTGCCTGCGAGCCATTTGGGCCCTGCAGCGTAGTTGAGGACAAAAACAGGATCATTTACATCAATACATCGCGCCCTCGCATTCCTGTCATGGTAGTGATATTGTGACTGGCACCTGCTCTCGACAATTTCTTTCATGGTGGGGTGTATAAGGGATAATCGGGTTTTGAGCGTCCTTTTCATTAGTAGCTCTGCGGGTGGAGCCCCTGTGAGCGAGTGTGGTCGGGATCTATAGGCCAACAGGAGGCGTGATAAGCGGGTTTGTAGGGAACCCCCTTGGAATCTGAGCATCCGCTGTTTGATTATCTGCACTGCTCGTTCTGCCTGGCCGTTTGAGGCCGGCTTGAATGGTGCCGTTCTAACATGGTTAATTCCGTTGCCTGCCATGAAGTCCTGGAATTGTCGCTGACCAAGGTGTCCGGTAGACCGTGGGCGGCAAACATTGCCCGTAGACTTTCTACCGTGGCAGAGGATGTGCTTGAATTTAAAATGTCACACTCGATCCATTTGGAGTAGGCGTCTACTACAACCAAAAACATTTTCCCCATGAAAGGACCTGCATAGTCCACATGGATGCGTGACCAAGGCTTGGCGGGCCATGGCCTGGGGCTAAGGGGGGCTTCCCTGGGCGCATGGCCCAGCTGGGCATACGTGTTGCACCTGCGAACGCAAAGTTCCAGATCTGTGTCTATCCCTGGCCACCAAACGTGTGACCTGGCAATTGCCTTCATCGTGACAATGCCCGGGTGCCCATTGTGGAGTTCTCTGATGAACACCTCTCTGCCCATCTGGGGCATGACTATGCGGTTTCCCCACAGTAGGCAATCGGCCTGAATCGAGAGTTCATCCTTGCGCCTGTGAAATGGTTTAAATTTCTCAGGGCATGCCCTGTACGTGGCTGCCCAGTCCCCATTCAGGACACATTTCTTGATTAGAGACAATAGCGGGTCTCTATTTGTCCAGACTTTAATCTGATGGGCTGTCACGGGTGAGCCTTCGCTTCCGAAAGCTTCAACAGCCATGACCATCTCAGCACCATGCTCGGTAGCCCCCTCAGTGGTGGCTAGTGGGAGCCTGCTGAGTGCATCGGCACAGTTTTCGGTGCCCGGTCTGTGCCGAATTGTGTAGTCATAGGCAGCTAACGTGAGTGCCCACCTCTGTATGCGGGCCGATACGTTTGCAGTTATGGCCTTGTTGTCGGCCAAAAGGGACGTTAGGGGTTTGTGATCTGTCTCCAGCTCAAATTTCCTGCCAAACAGGTACTGGTGCATTTTCTTTACCGCATATACAGATGCGAACGCCTCCTTTTCTACCACACCGTAGCCCCTTTCTGCCTTGGACAGACTCCTGGAGGCATAAGCTATCGGCTGTAACTGACCCTTGGCATTGACATGCTGCAACACACACCCGACACCATAGGACGATGCATCGCACGTTAACACAAGTTTCTTACATGGGTCATATAGCGTTAACAGATTGTTGGAACATAACAAATTGCGTGCTCTATTAAAAGCCCTTTCCTGGCTGTCCCCCCAGACCCATTCGTGACCTTTGAGTAGGAGCACGTGTAGCGGCTCTAGCAGCGTGCTTAATTTTGGAAGAAAGTTACCAAAATAGTTCAGGAGCCCCAGGAACGAACGCACTCCATCTGGGTGCTCTCTGGATCGCTTCCGTCTTGGACGCAGTAGGGCTGATCCCGTCTGCTGTTACCCTCATCCCTAGGAATTTTAACTCTGGAGCTAGGAAGACGCACTTCGCCTTTCTCAGTCGCAGACCTACCCGGTCCAGTCTGCGTAGCACCTCCTCCAGGTTGTGGAGGTGTTCTTCAGTATCGTAACCCGTAATGAGGATGTCGTCCTGAAAAACCACCGTCCCTGGAATCGACTTGAGGAGGCTTTCCATATTTCGTTGGAAGATCGCGGCGGCCGAGCGAATCCCGAACAGACATCTGTTGTACTCAAACAACCCCTTGTGTGTCGTGATGGTGGTCAGCTTCTTCGACTCACTCGCCAGCTCCTGGGTCATGTAAGCAGAGGTCAGGTCCAATTTTGAAAAAAGTTTGCCACCGGATAGCGTCGCAAAGAGGTCCTCCGCTCTCGGTAGCGGGTACTGGTCTTGGAGTGACACCCGATTGATGGTGGCCTTGTAATCGCCACATAACCTTGAGATGATCACTATCACTAGGGAGGTAGTGCTGGACAGACTAATGGGACTGAAGGTAGACAAGTCCCCTGGTCCTGATGAAATGCATCCCAGCGTATTAAAAGAGATGGCGGAAGTTATAGCAGATGCATTTGTTATAATCTACCAAAATTCTCTGGACTCTGGGGAGGTACCAGCGGATTGGAGAGCAGCTAATGTAGCGCCTCTGTTTAAAAAAGGGGGCAGGCAAAAGGCGGGTAACTATAGGCCGGTTAGTTTAACATCTGTAGTGGGGAAAATGCTTGAAACTATCATTAAGGAAGAAATAGTGGGACATCTGGATAGGAATAGTGCAATCATGCAGACGCAGCATGGATTCATGAAAGGGAAATTATGTTTAACTAACTTACTGGAATTCTTTGAGGATATAACGAGCATGGTGGATAGAGGTGTACCGATGGATGTGGTGTATTTAGATTTCCAAAAGGCATTCGATAAGGTGCCACACAAAAGGTTACTGCAGAAGATAAAGGTACACGAAGTCAGAGGAAATGTATTAGCATGGATAGAGAATTGGCTGGCTAACAGAAAGCAGAGAGTCGGGATAAATGGGTCCTTTTCCAGTTGGAAATCAGTGGTTAGTGGTGTGCCACAGGGATCAATGCTGGGACCACAACTGTTTACAATACACATAGATGATCTAGAGGAGGGGACAGAGTGTAGTGCAACAAAATTTGCAGATGACACTAAGATTAGTGGGAAATTGGGTTGTGTAGAGGACTCAGAGAGGCTGCAAGGAGATTTGGATAGGTTAAGCGAATGGGCTAAGGTTTGGCAGATGGAATACAATGTCGGAAAGTGTGAGGTCATCCACCTTGGGAAGAAAAACAGTAAAAGGGAATATTATTTGAATGGGGAGAAATTACAAAATGCTGTGGTGCAGAGGGACCTGGGGGTCCTTGTGCATGAATCCCAAAAAGTTAGTTTGCAGGTGCAGCAGGTAATCAGGAAGGCAAATGGAATGTTGGCCTTCATTGCGAAAGGGATGGAGTATAAAAGCAGGGAGGTGTTGCTGCAACTGTATAAGGTATTGGTAAGGCCGCACCTGGAGTACTGCGTGCAGTTTTGGTCACCTTACTTAAGGAAGGATCTACTAGCTTTGGAAGGGGTACAGAGACGATTCACTAGGCTGATTCGAGAAATGAGGGGGTTACCATTTGATGATAGATTGAGTAGACTGGGTCTTTACTCCTTGGAGTTCAGAAGGATGAGGGGTGATCTTTCAAAACATTTAAAATCATGAAAGGGATAGACAAGATAGAGGCAGAGAGGTTGTTTCCATTGGTGGGGGAGACTAGAACTAGGGGGCACAGCCTCAAAATATGGAGGAGCCAATTTAAAACCGAGTTGAGAAAGAATTTCTTCTCCCAGAGGGTTGTGAATCTGTGGAATTCTCTGCCCAAGGAAGCAGTTGAGGCTAGCTCATTGAATGTTTTCAAGTCAAAGATTGATAGATTTTTAAGCAATAAGGGAATTAAGGGTTACGGGGAGAGGGCGAGTCAGTGGAGCTGAGTCCACGACCAGATCAGCCATGATCTTATTGAATGGCGGAGCAGGCTCGAGGGGCTGGATGGCCTACTCCTGTTCCTAATTCTTATGTTCTTATGTTCTTATCCTGACCGACCCATCCGCCTTGAGCACCGGCACAATCGGGCTCGCCCAGTCACTGAATTCGACTGGCGAGATGATGCCTTCCCTCAACAGACGATCAAATTCGCCTTCTATCTTTTCCCGCATCACGTACGGCACCGCTCTGGCCTTGTGGTGTACTGGTCTGGCGTCCGGGTTTATGTGAATCACTACCTTGGCCCCCATGAAAGTGCCAATGCCGGGTTGAAATAATGAGTCAAATTTGTTCAGGACCTGTGAGCATGATACTCGCTCCACAGAGGAAATTGCATTGACATCGCCCCATTTCCAGTTCATGACAGCAAGCCAACTCCTCCCCAGTAGTGCGGGACCGTCCCCTGGGACAATCCAGAGTGGCAACCTGTTCTCCGAATCTTTGTGGATCACGACTACCGTGGCGCTGCCTAGCACCGGAATGATCTGCTTTGTGTAAGTCCGTAGCTGTGCGTCAATCGGCGATAATTTTGGCCTCCTGGCCTTGGATGCCCACAACTTTTCGAACTGTTTGATACCCATCAGGGACTGGCTGGCACCTGTGTCTAACTCCATTGATACTGGGATGCCATTGAGGAGCACTTTCATCATTATCGGTGGCGTCCTGGTGTATGAACTGTATACGTGCTCCACATGAACTCGCTGAACTTCAGCTTCCAGCGATTTCCCCCAGTGTCCATTTCTGCAATTTCTGCAGGTATTTTGCTCATCTCTGCAAACTCCGGCTGAATGTATGCCTCCACGCCTCCAGCATGAGTTGCGGTTTGAAACAAAAGGTCCCTTGCCAGTCGATCGTCCCTGACTGCCCCTGTTATTGTCCTTGAGTGCACCATTAATAGGTGTTGATGGCCCCATTACTGGCCGCATTGTCCCTTGCAATGGCGTGAATTGCTGTTCAGCTTGCCATTGTCTCTGTCGAACTCCCTCTCTGGGTTCGACTACATGTTGGGGCATGCCTGACTGCCCTTGTCTGCCTGGAGAACTGTGTGTTGCTTTAACAATGTTGAATCTCTGTCCCACCCATTCCTTAACACAGTACCTCTCGTCTGTTCTGCTAGTGGCCATGCTCGCGTGGTTTAAATCCCAGTTTCTTGTCGCCATTGATACGTCCTTACTACACAGTATAAATGTACACGAGGCCCATGCTTGAGAGAAGGTCAGTCTGTGACCTGTCCTTTATTCCTTAGCACTCAAGTCATGGAGGTGGGTGGAGCTTCCCCTCTTATACCTGAAGGTCCAGGTTAGGAGTGTCTCCCACCAAGTGGTCAGTGTTCTCACGGTGTACAACTTAGGTCAGTTTATACATGGGTTATAATGCTGGTTGAATACATGACAGATGGGTGGCTCCCAAGATATGGGAAGTGGTCCACGGTATCCAGGGCCACACCGTGGATCTTGATGACTGGGGAGCAGTGCTGTGCGGCGAGGACAGGCTGGTGGAGGACCTTTGTCTTACGGATGGTTAGCGTAAGGCCCATGCTTACCATAGAATTCTACTCACTGACATCTAAATGCCACATTAAATTCTTCTGTTACCATGTAGTTGATTGTCCAATTGTCTTTCAGCTAACATTAAAAACATCTGGAAACATTTTAAACATCAATTCTTGCAACAGATGTGGTCTCACACTATTTTCAGAAATGAGATTCAGATAATTCATACCTGAGCAACACATTGCTATTAAGAACTAGTTATTTTGAGGGACTGCCTATGATGATGATGATGGTTTAGTAACAAGGTTTAACAATCAAACTACGCATTACCAGTTCATCCACTGCCGTGAGATTGTGGTGTCCTTCGTAATTCTTTTGAAATGCCCTGCAAGTTATGGATTTCCACATGTGCAAAATCCGGAACTTGCGACTTGTCAATGTATGCTTTGACAGGCCATCCATGGGGGCTCTGAAAAAGCATTCTCGAGTGCAAAGTTGGGCTATTTGCCCAGACACTGGCCAGCAATTGCCCACGTAATCTTACGGTTGATGCAAGCAGGTGTAGGGCATGTTTGAATCAGCGTAAGGGGATATTTAAGGATTAAATTAAATATTTACATATCAAAAATTATGCACATACATTTTATTAAATGGATTTTTGCAAATATTGGCCCATATTACAGTTTTAATGATGTATGAAATTATCAAAAAATTACATTTTTATGATTGAATAAAGAGAATGATGATTAAAATTAAAATTGTTAATTGTATCATTTTTATATTTTGGGATTCCATTGCATATCATTCGGGAATTCCCTTTGTAAATGGCTGCACAGGAATTCTCCTTTCTCATTGGAGGACAGGGCCCACATGATCCCAGGTACTCTACTGAACTGCCTCCGTTCTTGGGATCCATGGACCATTACACTGCCTTCTGCCTTGAGGCTTGAGACCGCAACTTTTCGCAGCCTGGGTGCCAGTGAGTAGTTTCGTAATTGCTTCGCGGGTCAGAGGTATAGCCTGGAGGTACACCTCCGACCGCATCTGGGCTAATATATTGGCCCATTCAATAGAAGAGTGTGGATGAGTGGGGTCATTGTTTAGCCTTGAATTTGACTGCTTCTGGGTTTAATTGATATTAACCAGTTTGACTCAGGCAGAACAGATTCTCCAAAGCTGGGCTGAAAGTCATCGCAATTATGAAGTGCCAAACTATCCTAGTGCAATGAAACCTAAAAAATCATCCCAACAGGCAAAGTAACTGATATTATGGAAAACTGCAGTTAAATATTTGAAAGGAAAAACATTTTGTAAAGAGAATTAAAATCTAATATTTTTATGTTGACTACAAAAAATTCTCTTCATAAATGAAGTGCCAAACTATCCGAGTGCAATGAAACCTAAAAAATCAACCCAACAGGCAAAGTAACTGATATTGTGGAAAACTGCAGTTAAATATTTGAAAGGAAAAACATTTTGTAAAGAGAATTAAAATCTAATATTTTTATGTTGGCTACAAAAAATTCTCTTGATCCAATATGTGGTCATCAAAAATGTAGATGAACTTCTAATATTTGGATCTGATGACCAAAGCATTTTGGTTGGAAGCTATTGATCACTATTTAATAAATCAGCTGAATAATGATTCATTGAATTTTCATAAATTTATCATTAGGAAGCTATTGGTAAACAAAACATTTTGGAATTATTATTATGCTGAGCTTTATATCTTGATTACAGATGGTGAGTATTTTTGTACAGTAATTACAATACTTAGCAGGCAAAAAATAATACTATTTAAGAAAAAATATCATTTTCACATTATGATACGAGGATGCACCCTAAAATAAATATGTAATCTTTGTCCTTTATTTTTAATTACAAGCACAGTCACTGTCTCTCATCTGTGTATTCTGCTTCTTATAATAATCTACTGCATCTCAGTAAACCGTTAAATGTTATCAGAATGACTGCATAATGTGTATCATATAAAATTGCAGACTTAGAGAGAGGTTATTGAGGTACATGTTTATAGTCCTTTTTGGTTTGGGGCCTGTAGATTATGTATCACAAATTATGCATATCCAAATAGTCTTTACTCTATGCTGTAAAGACCAATTTAAATAGTGACTATTCACTTACATTTTCATAGTTGTCATGGTCACCTGCTACATGTTAATAATATGGACTGTGTGTGCCCATCAGAACATAAAAGTTAGTATTTCAGAGGCAGACCAGCTGTGCTGCTGGATGAGGAAATATCATTCTGCCAAAATCTCTTCTGGTCCATCTAGATAGCATATGTTTCCTTTTTACATTTACTGTATTTTTGGGAGTTTACATTAGCTTTTATATTTTATGAATCAATGGGACCAACAGAAAAGGTTCTAAGCACTACATAAGCATTTCTGCATTGTACATGGTTGGGTTCTTCAGGTTAGGTCCTGTGTAGATGGATACTAAAGATAGCGCTATTTGCAGAAGATAGCAGAGAGTTCCAGTGTTTTGATTAATTTTCCTCCAGCTACCAAACATACTAACAAACTAAGAGAGAAAAAGACCAACTGGTTCATCAGGCTTGTCCCATCCCAATTCGATGCAGTCTGCGTGCACCATGGGCATTCCCCCTCCCACACTAGTCATACAATTTCCTGCGAGAGACAAAACAAGAGAAAAAAAATTTTGGACCAGTTTTAGAAAAAAACGCTGGAAAATATCTCTGACCCCTGAACCAAGAAAGTGCCTCATATCAATAATCCCAGCTACCTTTCATAATGTCATGTATGTACTTTTGGGATCACTAGCCACTAGATGGCGTCAATGTTGGAGGCCATTGGGCTGCATGCATGTGGGGGCCTTAATAAAGCAGAGCCAAGGTCATACCTCTTGGAGTTAAACAGTTACTGCATACACAACATTTGACGACGAGGCAACAAGAACCTCTGCATGCAAAATGAGCACAATTGAATTGTTGGAGCGATTCATGGAAGGAGAAGATTGGGCAGACTTTTTGAGCCAGTTCTTTGTGGCCAACAAAATGGAGGAGGTTGGTGACGCAGATCGACGCCGGGCGGTGTTCCTCACGGTTAGCGGTCCAAAAATTTATGGTCTGATAAAGAATCTACTCCTGCCTGTGAATCCAACAGAGAAGACGTATGAAGAATTGTGTACACTGGTACAGGACCACCTTAAGCCAGACGAAGGCATCATCATCTCGAGATACAGATTTTACACGCACGTTCGCTCAGAGGGCCAGAATGCGGCGGAATTCGTTGCCGACCTGAGACGTCTAGCGGGACTGTGTAAGTTCGGGGTTGTGTTGGCAGACTTGCTGCGGGACTTCTTTGTAATCGGCATCAACCACGAGGTGATTCTGCGTAAACTACTGGCGGTGGAGTCATTGGACTTGAACAGGGCCATCACGATCACTCAGTCATGCATGACGATGGATAGAAGTCTAAAGCAGATATCAGTGAAAAATCAAAACTCAGCAAGTACTGTAAATATGATTGATTCGGCGTTCAGCAGAGCGGCACATGGCAGGGCCTACCCGACTGCGTACGCGAAACCTGTGGCTGCCCAAAATCCGCCAGCGGGAATGCATCCGATTTCTCCGTGTTGGCATTGTGAGGGAAATCACCAGCACAAGCAGTGCCAATTTAAGCAATAATGTTGCTAAGGCTGTCTGAGGGTGGAGCATCTCCAGCGCAAGTGTCCGCAGATGAGCAAGCGTGCTGCAACACACCATGTGGAAGATGATGGTCAGACTAGCGCAGATCCTGAAATGCAATCCGAGATGCCAGAGGAGGAAGTGTATGGACTGTACTCGTTCCTAACTAAGAACAAACCGATAATGATCAACATGAAATTTAATGGGGTATCGGTATCGATGGAACTGGACACAGGGGCGAATCAATCAATAATGAGCCAGGGGGCATTCGACAAGCTGTGGGATACTAAGGCTGTGAGGCCCAGGCTGAGTCCAGTCAATGCTAAGTTGTGCATGTACACCAAAGAACTCATAATGGTGATTGGCAGTGCCACAATTAAAGTGTCGTATGACGGTGCAGATCATGTGTTACTGCTATGGATTGTCCCAGGCAATGACCCAACGCTGTTCGGCAGTAACTGGCTTGAAAAATCAGATGCGATTGGAACGACATCAAGGCATTGTTGTCGGAGAAGGATACATGTGCCCAAGTACTGAGCAAGTTCCCCTCGCTGTTCGAACCAGGCATCGGCAACGTCACGGACCCAAAATGCAGATACACGTGGACCCGGAAGCAAGACCCATCCATCATAAAGCTCGGGTAGTTCTGTATATGATGAGGGAGAAGGTCGAAATCGAACGGGACAGACTCCAGCGTGAAGGGATCATATCACCGGTTGAATTTAATGAATGGGCCAGCCCCATTGTTCCTGTGCTGAAAAGTGATGGTGCAGTCAGAATCTGTGGAGACTACAAGGCTACGATCAACAGGGTTTCAATACAGGATCAGTACCCATTACCGAAGGCTGATGACTTGTTTGCAACGCTAGCCGGGGGGAAATCGTTCACCAAACTGGACTTGACTTCGGCCTACATGACGCAGGAGCTGGTCGAGACGTCAAAGAGACTTACATGCATTAACACGCATAAAGGACTGTTTATATATCACAGCTGCCCTTTTTGAATTTGCTTGGCTGCAGCAATATTTCAGAGGAACATGGAGAGTCTACTGAAGTCCGTTCCCAGAACCGTCGTGTTCCAAGATGACATCCTGATCACGGGTCGTGACTCCGAGGAACATCTGAACAACCTGGAAGAGGTTCTACATCGTCTGGACAAAGTGGGACTCAGACTGGAACGCTCGAAGTGCGTCTTCATGGCACCAGAGGTCGAATTCCTGGGGAGGAAAATTGCTGTTGACGGCATCAGGCCCGCGGACGCGAAAACCAAGGCCATCAAGAATGCACCCAAGCCACAGAATGTGATGGAGCTGCGTTCATTCCTGGGTCAACTCAACTACTTCGATAACTTCATACCTAAATTGAGCACCTTATTAGAACCACTGCACATGCTGCGAAGAAAAGGTGACAACTGCATGTGGGGTGCATCTCAAGACCAAGCTTTTGAGAAAACCACGAATCTGCTTTGCTCTAACAAACTGCTGGTACATTATGACCCATGTAAACATTTAGTATTGGCCTGTGATGCTTCATCATATGGAACTGGTTGCGAACTCCATCAAGCTAATGAGTCGGGTAAACTTCAACAAGTCGCGTATGCTTCAAAAAGTTTGTCTAAAGCGGAAAGAGCCTACCACATGGCAGAGAAACACAGAAACATAGAAACATAGAAAATAGGTGCAGGAGTAGGCCATTCGGCCCTTCGAGCCTGCACCACCATTCAATATGATCATGATTGATCATGCAACTTCAGTACCCCGTTCCTGCTTTCTCTCCATACCCCTTGATCCCTTCAGCCGTATGGGCCACATATAACTCCCTTTTGAATATATCCAACAAACTGGCCTCAACAACTTTCTGTGGTAGAGAATTCCACATGCTCACAACTCTCTGAGTGAAGAAGTTTCTCCTCATCTCGGTCCTAAATGGCTTACCCCTTATCCTTAGACTGTGACCCCTGGTTCTGGACTTCCCCAACATCAGGAACATTCTTCCTGCATCTAACCTGTCCAATCCCGTCAGAATTTTATATGTTTCTATGCTATCCCCTCTCATTCTTCTAAATTCCATTGAATATAAGCCTAGTCGATCCAGTCTTTCTTCATATGTCAGTCCTGTCATCCCGGGAATCAGTCTGGTGAACCTTTGCTGCGCTCCCTCAAGAGCAAGAATGTCCTTCCTCAGATTAGGAGACCAAAACTGTCCACAATATTCAAAGTGTAGCCTCACCAAGGCCCTGTACAACTGTACTAAGGCCTCCCTGCTCCTATACTCAAATCCTCTCGCTATGAAGGCCAACATGCCATTTGCCTTCTTCACCGCCTGCTGTATCTTTATGCCAACTTTCAATGACTGATGTACCTTGACACCCAGGTCTCGTTGCACCTCCCCTATTACTAATCTGTCACCATTCAGATAATAATCTGCCTTCCTGTTTTTACCACCAAAGTGGATAACCTCACATTTATCTACATTATACCGCATCAACCATGTATTTGCCCACTCACCTAACCTGTCCAAGTCACCCTGCAGCCTCTTAGCATCATATTTGCAGTTCGCACTGCCACTCAGCTGAGTGTCATCTGCAAACTTGAAGATATTACATTCAATTCCTTTTTCTAAATCATTAATGTATATTGTAAATAGCTGGGGTCCCAGCACTGAACCTTGCGTTACCCGACTAGTCACTGCCTGCCATTCTGAAAAGGACCCATTTATTCCTACTCTTTGCTTCCTGTCTGCCAACCAATTCTCTATCCACGTCAGTACATTACCCCCAATACCTTATGCTTTAATTGTGCACACTAATTTCTTGTGTGGGACTTTGTCAAAAGCCTTTTGAAAGTCTAAATACAGAAGCACTAGACTGTGTGTATGGGGTTAAAAAGATGCATCAGTACTTGTTTAGTCTTCGGTTTGAATTGGAGACAGATCAAAATCCGCTCATTTCACTGTTCTCTGAAAAAAAAGGTATCAATACTAATGCTTCATCCCACATCGAGAAGTGGGCGCTGACATTATCCACTTGTCATTCGCCATAGACTTGGCACCGAGAATTGTGCCGATGCTTTGAGCTGTCTGTCGTTGTCCACATCGGACGTGGAAATGCCACAACCGGCGGACCTATTGTTAGTTATGGATGCTTTTGAGAATGAAGGAATCCCTGTCATGGCTCAACAAGTTAAGACCTGGACCAGCCAGAACCTGATTTTATCGGTGGTGAAGAGTTGCATCCTCAAAGGTGATTGGTCTGCCGTACCCAAGCAAATGTGTGAGGAGACCAAACCTTACATTTGTCGCAAAGAGAAACTGTCTATTCAGTCAGATTGTATACTGTGGGGCAATCGTGTTGTTATGCCCAACAAAGGAAGAGAGAAACGTGAGCTACATAGCACACACCCCGGCATTGTAATGATGAAAGCCATTGCCAGGTCTCATGTATGGTGGCTGGGAATTGACTCTGAGCTGGAATCATGTGTGCATCAGTGCAACACTTGCATGCAGCTCAGCAAAGTACCAGCGGAATCGCCGCTGAGTCTGTGGTCGTGGCTGTCCGGCATCCACATAGACTTTGCAGGTCCCTTCCTGGGGAAAATGTTTTTAGTTGTGGTGGATGCATATTTAAAGTGGATAGAGTATATAATCATGTCATCCAGCACATCCACAGCTACTATTGAGAATCTCAGTGTCATATTCGTGACACATGGTCTGTCTGACATCGTTGTTAGCAACAACGGATCGTGCTTCACCAGTCAGGAGTTTCAAGAGTTCATGAACCTCAATGGTATCAAACATTTAAGGTCAGCACCGCTCAAGCTTGTGTCCAATGGGCAAGCAGAATGTGCTGTCCAAATCATAAAGCAGAGTATGAATCGAGTAACCCAAGGGTCACTGCAGACCCACCTGTCATGTATACTGCTTAGTTACAGGACAAGACCACACACGCTTACCGGGGTCTCGCCTGCTGAACTAATGATGAAGAGAGGTCTTAAGACCAAGCTATCTCTTGTACACCCTGACTTGAATAATCATATTGAATACAGAAGACAAAGTCAGCAAGGGTATCACGATCGCACAGCTGTGTCACGCGATATTTCTGTAAATGATCCTGTATATGTTCTGAATTATGGTCAGGGTCCCAAGTGGATCGCTGGTACTGTCATGGCCAAGGAGGGCAACAGAGTATTTAATGTCAAGCTCAAAAATGTGCAAACATGCAGGAAACATATGGATCAGACAAAGCTGCGGCACACAGACGAACCGGAACAGTCGGAGGAAGAGATAATCAACAATCAACCAACCTACCCCCAGTCATCAGAGGACTCAGTGGTCATCAGTGAATCGGGACTTTCAATCACTGACATGTTCAATGAAAATGGACTTTCAATCCCTGACATGGCCATTGCCACTCCCACCAGGTCAGCCACCCAATCACCAGTCACAACAGACTCTGAACACTCACCCAAGGCTGGAGTTGAACTGAGACGGTCAACCCGGGAGCGTAAAACACCGGACTGCCTCAATTTGTAAAAGACTGTGTTAATATCTCGTCTGCAGCCCAAGTATAAAAGGCCAACAATTTTGTATATTAGTCACTTTGGAGCCTTAATAAAGTAGAGCCAAGGTCATACCTCTTGGAGTTAAACAGTACTCAGTCTAACAGTTATTGCATACTCAACACATAACTTGAGATGCCCTTGACTCAAGTGACTCATTCAGGTATGTTATGAAGGAATGCATTGAATCCTTATTACTGCACATTTTAATAATCTGTTTCAAAGATAACTATCTCTGAAAGCATACCTTCCCGGCATCTAACCTAACTCTTTACATAAGAACATAAGAAATAGGAGCAGGAGTAGACTATACATCCCCACAAGCCTGCTCCGCCATTTAATACGATCATGGCTGATCTGATCATGGACTCAACTCCACTTCCCCACCTGTTCCCCATAACCCCTTATCCCCTTATCGTTTAAGAAACTGTCTATTTCTGTCTTAAATTTATTCAATGTCCCAGCTTCCACAGCTCTCTGAGGCAATGAATTCCACAGATTTACAGCCCTCTGAGAGAAGAAATTTCTCTTCATCTCTATTTTAAATGGGCAGCCCGTTATTCTAAGATCATGCCCTCTAGCTCTAGTCTCCCCCATCAATGGAAACATCCTCTCTGCATCCCCTTGTCAAGCCGCCTCATAATCTTAAACGTTTCGATAAGATCACCTCTCATACTTCTGAACTCCAATGAGTAGAGGCCCAACCTACTCAACCTTTCCTCATAAGTTAACCCCCTCATCCCCGGAATCAACCTAGTGAACCTTCTCTGAACTGCCTCCAAAGCAAGTATATCCTTTCGTAAATATGGAAACCAAAACTGCACGCAGTATTCCAGGTGTGGCCTCACCAATACCTCGTATAGCTGTAGCAAAACTTCCCTGCTTTTATACTCCATCCCCTTTGCAATTAAGGCCAAGATTCCATTGGCCTTCCTGATCACTTGCTGTACCTGCATACTGTCCTTTAGTGTTTCATGCATAAGTACCCCCAGGTCCCGCTGTACTGCGGCACTTTGCAATCTTTCTCCATTTAAATAATAACTTGCTCTTTGATTTTTTTCTGCCAAAGT
Source organism: Pristiophorus japonicus (assembly GCF_044704955.1). NCBI lineage: Eukaryota > Metazoa > Chordata > Chondrichthyes > Pristiophoridae > Pristiophorus > Pristiophorus japonicus. The sequence goes on along the minus strand of NC_091981.1, from coordinate 165,943,927 downwards.
GCATGACCTCACGCTTTCCAACATTATACTCTATCTGCCAAATTTTTGCCCACTCACTTAGCCTGTCTATGTCCTTTTGCAGATTTTTTGTGTCCTCCTCACACATTGCTTTTCCTTCCATCTTTGTTTTATAGTTATCCCCTTACCTCTCATAGATCTATCTAGCTAAATCCACTCTTATAAAATCTATTCCCTACTTCATTTTAAAAGCCTTAATTACATGATCTGAAAGTCTACACTACTCCAATTAAAAATCTCCCACCCCCCCTGTTTCTTGTGAAAACAAATTCACCAGTTATTCATCTCATTGCTGGTTGTGAAATTTTGTGTGCAAAATGGCTGCCATATTTGGCTACATAGCAACAATCACAGCATTTCAAATGTATTTATTGTATGTGAAGCTCTTCGAGATATCATCAGGACTTTTCAAATGCAAGACCATCTTTCTTTCTTCTTTCTCTATTTGTATACTGAACCCTTTATCACTGTCAAGCAGGAACCATGAATGTTTGAGTTCATGGCTATCTGAATATGGAATTTCTTGTCTTGCTCATTTCTTCTTCACTATTATTGTTTTTTTTAATTCTTGCTTACTCGGTTTAGATTGGAAACAGGTAAAAATTACAATTTGTTAATCAATCTTCGATCTGATTATACTGAATATAAAAGCATGATTTTTCCCAAGAACTGTAGTTTAAACATAGAAGGGGTGAAATTGTTTTTTGGCAAAACGTGCAATAACGATAATGATTTGGCAGCCCATTTTACACCCCGCCCAATTTCCTGTTCCAATGAAAAATAAATTTTGGTGGAGTGTTAATGAGCTGCCTATTCATTATCACCTATATTGTGCTACCACCGAAGACCAATTTCAACCCTCCGCCCACCCACCCCCCCACCCCCCCCGCGCAACAGAATGTCATCTTGCACAAAAATGTAGGTGAACTAGCTCCGTTGTAAGCAACGGCAATGATGAAATTACAGTTTAATGTCACAAGCTCCTAATTCTCGCATAACTAAGATAAGGGATTTGCTGCCTCACTGGGTTCTGTTAAGTCTTCAAGATTTTATCAGAGTTAAAGCTGCAGAACTCAAGAGTAACACCGTCATTTTCTGAGTGATGGTTCATGAAAACCCTAAATCATTAGAAACTCAATTAATAATAACATGATCTCAATATGGTGTACGAGAACTATATCAAAACAGTTTAGTATCATCTTGAAACCACAATATTTAATAGAATAGAAGAGAAATTGGCCTCTGGTACAATATCCCAGACTAAAATATCTCTAACTGAAATCTGCTTATTTTTGGAGAGACTAAACATTCTATAAAGAGTTTCATGTTCAACACTAGTTGAGTCATGTTCTTGGAAGTTATAGTACATTTTGATTTCTTTTAGATTATTTACCTGATTATGATTACCTATGCAACTGAAGAAATGTTTTCCTTTCAAACTATCTACCCTGTTAATATTGGGGGGGAAATTGCGGTCAGAGGTTTCCTTCATACGAACGCCTCCGACCCGAAAAAAATCTACGAAAATACCTGGTAGTCCTGGAGCAACCTACGATTCCAGTCGGAGGCCTGGATTCGCTATGCAGCGCATGGGGAGATGTCTTTCAGGTACGTACGTAGAAGCTGGTGTCACGTGGGCCTGGACCACCAATCACTATGCAGTATTCGCATTGACAAAAATGGGAACTCTGTTTGTGCGAGTTTCCATTACTACCAATTAGAATAACCCCCTAAAACACCCAAACAAAACACAATAAATAAATAACATTTCTCACATATTTAAAATTAATTGAAATTAAATGTTTTAGAAGAAAAAAATATTTTTGTTTTTTTAATGTGTTTTAATAGTGTTAAAAATAAACTTACCTTAATGGACAGGGTTTTTAATATAAAAGTGAATGTTTAAATTTATTTTTTATATGTTTTAAAACTGTTATGCTGGTAAAAGTAAGCTATGCGCTTGCTTTTACCAGCCGTAAAAGTTTGAAGGACATTCGCTGGGCATGAGTTGGGCAAGTAGCCCAATCTCTCCCGCGCGGATGTCCTCCCGGGGATGCGGAGGATCTGTCAAGAGAAATCTTGATGGATTGGAAAAGCCGGTTTTCGGCACATGCGCATCGCGCCCCAAAAATTGGCTTTTGCAAGGCCTCGCCGGGTCCATGTGCATTTCAGGTACAAACCCTGGAATTTTTGGGCCATTAAAATGTACAAGTTTTTCAGTGTAAATACATTAGAGAAATTAAACCTTCTGTGAGTAATAAAAGTGGGAGTGAGATTTTTAGAGTTAGGAATTTGTTAAGTAGGTAAATATGGTTTATTGTCAACTTCCTACTTGGTTCAGGGCAGTACAGTTTAGGACACATATGTACAGTTGTAACAAGAAAGTACTTAAATATAAGAGAGTACTAATCCACTTAATAATTATTAGTATTTGGTTAAGTGGTTTTCATTTGTATGTTGCTTGGTTTCAGAATCTTCAATACATTACCAGTCTCACACAGGATCAGCCAAAACATAAGAATTAGGAACAGGAGTAGGCAATATGGCCCCTTGAACTTGCTCCACCATTCAATAAGTTCATGGCTGATCTTCAAATTCACTTTCCCAACCTGATCCCCATATCGCTTGATTGCCCTAGAGTCCAAAATTCTATCTATCTCAGCCTTGAATATACTCACTCTGAACACTCTACAATCAGAGCTGACTTAACCTGATGTCAATATTCTTGGCATCTGCAGGTCAGGAGACCAGAGACTTTACCTACTGCATTTTTGTTTCTAGATCTTTCCTTTGGCACTAACTTGTGTACATAAGAACATAAGAAATAGGAGCAGGAGTAGCCACTTGACCCTTCGAGCTTGCTCCGCCATTCAATAAGATCATGGCTGATCTTCTACCTCAACTCCACTTTCTTGCACTATCCCCATATCCCTTAATTCCCTGAGTTTCCAAAAATGTATCTACCTCTGTCTTGAATATACTCAATGACTGAGCATCCACAGCTCTCTGCGGTAGAGAATTCCAAAGATTAACAACCTTCTAAGTGAAGAAATTCCTCCTCATCTCAGTCTTAAATGGCCGACCCCTTACCCTGAAACTATACCCCCTAATTCTAGACTCTCCAGCCAGGGGAAACAATTTCCCAGCATCTACCCTGTAAATCCCCTTCAGAATCTTATATGTTTCAATGAGATCACCTCTCATTCTTCTAAACTCCAGAGAGTATAGGCCCAATCTACTTGATCTTTCCCCATAGGACAGTCCTCTCATCCCAGGAATCAATCCAGTGAACCTTCATTGCACCGCCTCTAAGACAAGTACATCCTTCCTCAGATAAGGAGACCAAAACTGCACAGTACTCCAGGTGTGGTCTCATCAAAGCCCTGTTTAATTATAGTAAGACTTCCTTACCCTTGTAATAAAGGCCAATAAGCCATTTGCCTTCCTAATTGCTTGCTGTACCTGTATGCTAACTTTCTGTGTTTACTGTACAAGGACACCTAAATCTCTTTGAACACCAACATTTAATAGTTTCTCACCATTTAAAAATATTCCGTTTTTCTATTCTTCCTACTAAAGTGAATAACCTCACATTTACCCACATTATACTCCATCTTAACCTGTCAATATCCCTTTGCAGGCTCTTTGTGTCCTCCTCATAGGTTACTTTCCCACCTATCTTTGTGGACCTATGAGATTTATGTCTAAAGACTTGGTGGATATAGATTGTAAATAGTTGAGGACCCAGCACCGATCCCTGTGGCACCCCGCTAGTTACTGTTTGCCAACCGTAAAATGATCCATTTATCCTGACTCTCTGTTTTCTGTTAGTTAGCCAAACCTCTATCGATGCTAATATATTACCCCCAACACCGTGAACTTTTATCTTGTGCAGTAACCTCTTAGGTGGCACCTTATCGAATGCCTTCTGGAAATCCAAATACACCACATCCACTGGTTATCCCTTATCCACCCTGCTCGTTACATCTTCAAAGAACTCCAGCAAATTTGTCAAACATGATTTCCCTTTCATAAAACCATGCTGACTCTGCTTGATTGATTCATGCTTTTCCAAATGTCCTGCTACTGCTTCCTTAATAATGGACTCCAGCATTTTCCCAACGACAGATGTTAGACTAACTGGTCTATAGTTTCCTGCTTTTTGTCTGCCTCCGTTTTTAAATAGGGGCGTTACATTTGCAGTTTTCCAATCTGCTGGGACCGCCCCAGAACACAGGGAATTTTGGTAGATTACAACCAATACATCCACTATCCCTGCCGCTACTTGTCTTAAGACCCTAGAATGTAAGGCATCAGGTCCAGGGGAATTGTCCACCTTTAGTCCCATTATTTTACCGAGTACTACTTCATTAGTGATAGTGATTGTATTAAGTTCCTCCCTACCTATAGCCCCTTGATTATCCACTATTGGGATGTTTTTAGTGTCTTCAACCATGAAGATCGATACAAAATATTTGTTCAACGTCTCTGCCATTTCCCTGTTCTCCATTATTAATTCCTCAGTCTCATCCTCCAGGGGACCAACATTTACTTTAGCCACTCTTTTCCTTTTTATGTACCTGTAGAAACTCTTATTATCTGTTTTTATATTTCTTGCTACTTTACTTTCAGAATCTATCTTCCCTCTCTTAATCATCTTTTTAGTTGTTCTCTGCTGGCTTTTAAAAATGTCCCAATTCTCTGACCTCCCACTAGTCTTGGTCACATTGTATGACTTTGTTTTCAATTTGATTCCCTCCCTTATTTCCTTAGTTAGCCGCGATGATGTGTATGCAGTAACTTAATAGACTGAATACTGTAAACTCCGAACAGGTACAAACCTGGCTCTACTTTATTAGGGCCCAAAGTGATTACATTACAGGATGACTGGCCTTTTATACCTGGGCCGCACACACGTGCGCACAGCCCAATGACCTCTGACAGTGGCGTCACATGGTGGCTAGTAAAACCAAGCATACATACATGACAATATCCCCCTTTAAGATATTAGTAACGGTCTTTTTACAAATTGAGATGGTCTGGGACTTTCCGCTCCCGAGTTGAACGTCTCGGTTCAACTCCAGCCTTGGGCGTGCGTTCTGAGTCTGTTGTGACTGAGGGCTGGGTAGCCGATTTGATGGGAGTGGCAATGACCACGTCAGGGATTGAAAGTCCAGATTCATTGACCATGTCAGTAATTGAAAGTCCAGTTTCATTGATGAGAGCGGAATCCTCTGATGACTGAGAGTAGGTTGGTTGGCCACTGATTGTGTCTTCCTCAGACTGTTCCTGTTCATCCGTGTGCCGCAGCTTTATCTGATCAACATGTTTCCTGCATGCCTGTCCATTCTTGAGCTTAACGATAAACACTGTGTTACCCTCCTTGGCCGTAACAAAACTGGCAATCCATCTGGGACCTTGACCATAATTCAGTACATGCACAGGATCATTGATAGAAATGTCGCGTGACACAATAGCGCGATCATGATACCCTTGCTGACTTTGACGTCTGTATTCGACACGATTATACAAGCCAGAGTGGACAAGAGAGAGTCTGGTCTTGAGACCTCTCTTCATCAATAGTTCAGCAGGGGAGACCCCGGTAAGCGTGTGGGGACTTGTCCTGTAACTAAGCAATATGCGTGACAAGAGAGTTTGCAGTGAACTTTTCATACTCTGCTTGATGGTTTGGACCGCACGCTCTGCTTGTCCATTGGATGTGGGTTGAATGGTGCTGACCTCACCTATTTGATACCACTGAGTTTCATGAACTCTTGAAACTCTATACTGGTGAAGCAAGATCAGTTGTCGCTTACAACGATGTCAGGCAGAGCATGCATGGCAAACAAGACACGAAGGCTCTCAATGGTAGCTGTGGATATGCTGGATGACATGATTGTACACTCTATCCACTTGAAATAAGCATCCACCACAACTAAGAACATCTTTCCCAGGAAGGGACCTGCAAAGTCTATGTGGATCCTGGACCATGGTTTAGATGACCATGACCACAGACTCAGCGGCGATTCCGCTAGTGTTTTACTAAGCTGCATGCAAGTGCTGCACTGATGCACACATGATTCCAGATCAGAGTCAATTCCAGGCCACCATACATGAGACCTTGCAATGGCTTTCATTATGACAATACCAGGATGCGTGCTATATAGATCATACACAAATTTCTCTCTGCCTTTCTTGGGCATAACAACACAATTACCCCACATTATACAATCTGATTGAATGGATAGTTTGTCTTTGCAATGAATGTAAGATCTCCTCTCACATTTGCTTGGGTATGGCAGACCAATCACCACTAAGGATACAACATTTCACAACCGCTAATATCGGGTCCTGGCTGATCCAGGTCTTAACTTGTTGGGCCGTGACAGGGTTTCGTTCAATTTCAAAAGCATCCATGACTAACAGTAGGTCTGCCGGTTGTGGCGTTTCCACCTCCGGTGTGGGCACCGGCAGACGGTTCAATGCATCGGCACAATTCTCAGTGCCAGGTCTATGGCAAATGACATAATCATAGGCAGATAATGTCAGTGCCCACTTCTGGATGCAGGATGATGCATTGGTATTGATACCTTTGTTTTCCGAAAACAATGAAATGAGTGACTTGTGATCTGTTTCCAGTTCAAACCAAAGACCAAACAGGTACTGATGCATCTTTTTAACCCCATACACACAGGCTAGTGCTTCTTTCTCTACCATGCTGTAGGTTCTTTCCGCCTTTAACAAACTTTTTGAAGCATATGCAACAGGTTGTAATTTTCCCAACTCATTAGCTTGTTGGAGCACGCAACCAACTCCATATGACAAAGCATCACAGGCCAATACTAGACGCTTACATGGATCATAATGTACCAGCAGCTTGTTAGAGCAAAGCAGATTAGTAGCTTTCTCAAAAGCTCTGTCCTGAGACGCACCCCAAACCCATTTGTCGCCTTTTCTTAGCAGCATGTGCAGTGGCTCTAATAAGGTGCTCAATCCAGGTAAGAAATTACCAACGTAGTTGAGTAGACCAAGCAGCTCCATCACATTCTGAGGCTTGGGTGCATTTTTGATGGTTTTCGAGTCCATTGGCCTGATACTGTCAGCAGCAATTTTCCTCCCCAGGAATTCGACTTCTGATGCCATGAAGACGCACTTCGAGCGTTTCAGTCTGAGTCCCACTTTGTCCAGACGATGTGCAACCTCTTGCAGGTTGTTCAGCTGTTCGGCAGAGTCACAACCTGTGACCAGTATGTCATCTTGGAACACGATGATTCTGGGGACGGACTTCAGTAGACGCTCCATGTTCCTCTGAAATATGACTGCAGCCGAGCGAATTCCAAAAGGGCACCTGTTGTAGAAAAACAGTCCTTTATGAGTGTTGATGCACGTACATTTCTTTGACATGTCGACCAGCTCCTGTGTCACGTAGGCCGACGTCAGATCCAGTTTTGTGAACGACTTCCCCCCGGCTAGTGTTGCAAACAGGTCATCATCCTTCGGTAACGGGTATTGATCCTGCTTCGAAACTCGGTTGATCGTAACCTTGTAGTCTTCACAAATCCTGACAGTGCCATCACTTTTCAACACGGGAACAATGGGGCTGGTCCACTCATTAAATTCGACTGGTGATATGATCCCTTCAGGCTGGAGTCCAGTTCGATTTTGACCTTCTCCCTCATCATGCATAGAACTGCCCGAGCTTTATGATGGACGGGTCTTGTATCTGAGTCCACGTGGATCTGCACCTTGGCTCCCGTGAAATTGCTGATGCCTGGTTCAAACAGCGAGGGGTACTTGCTCAGCACTTGAGCACATGAAGTATCCTCCTCTGACGACAACACTTTGATCTCGTTCCAGTTCCATTTGATTTTTTCTAACCAGTTCCTGCCGAACAGCTTTGGACCATTGCCTGGAACAATCCATAAAGGTAAATCTAAAACTGCACCATCATAAGACACCTTGATTACTGCACTGCCAATCACCGTTATGATTTCTTTTGTGTATGTACGCAACTTGGCATTGACTGGACTCAGCTTAGGCCTCACAATCTTAGTATCCCACAGCCTGTCCAATGTCCTCTGGCTCATTATTGATTGACTCGCACCTGTGTCCAATTCCATCGATACCAGCACACTATTAAGTTTTACATTAATAATTATCGGTTGGCTCTTTGTTAGGAACGAATACAATCCATAGACTTCCTCCTCTGGTATCTCGGATTGCATATCTGGATCCATGCTAGACTGGTCATCATTCTTCACGTGATGTGTCGCAACACGCTTGCTCAGTTGCGGACACATGCTGGAGATGCCCCACTCTTGAACAGCCTTTACAAATATACTGTTTAAACCGATACTGATGATGCCTGTGATTTCCCCCACAACGCCAATACGGTGATATCAGATTTATTCCCGTTGGCGGACTTTGAGCAGCTACAGGTTTCGCGTACACAGTCAGGTAGGCCCTGCCAAATGCAGCTCTGCCAAACGACGATACTATCTTGCTTATAGTACTTGCCGAGTTCCGATTTTTCAATGATATATGCTTTAAGCTTTTGTCCGTCGTCATGCATGATTAGGCAATCGTGATGGCCTTACTCAAATCCAGCGTCTCCGCCGCCAGTAGCTTACGCCAATTACAAAGAAGTCCCGCAGCATGTCTCCAAATGCAGTTTCGAATTTATAGGGTCCAGCTAGACGTCTTAGGTCGGCAATGAATTCCGATACATCCTGGCCCTCAGAACAAACGTGTGTGTAGAATCAATATCTTGAGATGATGATGCCTTCAATTGGTTTGAGATGGTCACGTACCAGAGCAACAATGTTTCATAATCCTTGTCCATTGGACTTAAGGGCGAGAGGAGATTCTTTATGAATCCATAGATTTTCAGACAACAGACAGTGAGGAGGACCGCCCAGCGCCGAACTGCGTCTGCCTCTTTCTCCATTTGGTTGACCACGAAGTACTGGTTCAAGCGGGCTACAAAGTCTGCCCGATCTTCTCCCTTCACGAATCGCTCCAGAATTCCAATTGTGCTCATTTTTGCATGTGAAGGTTCTTCTTACCTCGTCGCCAAATGTTGCGTATGCAATAACTCAATAGACTGAATACTGTAAACTCCGAACAGGTACAAACCCTACTTTATTAGGGCCCAAAGTGATTACATTACAAGGTGGCTGGTCTTTTACACCTGGGCTGCACACACGTGCGCACAGCCCAATGACCTCCGACAGTGGCGCCACCTGGTGGCTAGTAAACCCAAGCATACATACATGACAGATGGTTATCACTTCTCTTACAGTCTTTCCTTCTCATTGGGATATATTTTTGTTGCGAGTTATGAAATATCTCCGTAAATGTCTGCCACTGTTCATCAACCATCCCATTCTTTAGTCTATTTTCGCAATCCACTTTAGCCAATTCTGCCCTCATAGCTTTGTAGTTTCCTTTATTTAAGCTTAGGCTTAGGGGTATGTCCTGGGCTACTCCAAGCGAGTGGATGCTTCTGGCAGGCACCAGAGATGTGCCTGAAGTAACCATTGCACTCACCTGACCAATGCTAATCAGGTGACCTCCCACTGACCATGTAAACTCTGGCAGGGTTACCTTTAGAGGGTGCCATTGGGAATGATCCCATTGTAACGATCTGGATCGCAACCCAACGAATAATACTTTGTGCTTACTGATCTCTCTGTCATGACCTCTTTCACCTTGTACCACCACAACCATGAAATACTGCATTTGAGGCACTTGCCAAACAAATTTACATTAAGGAGAGAAATAAATTAGCACAATTCTGTGGATATTTGACCCTGAAATGAGCTTTCGACCCCATATCCATAACGTAACTAAGACCGCCTAGTTTTACCTCTGTAACATCGCCCATCTCTGCCCTTGCCTCAGCTCATCCGCTGCTGAAGCCCTCATCCATGCCTTTGTTACCTCTAGACTTGATTATTCCAACACACTCCTGGCTGACCTCCCACATTCTACCCTACATAAACTCAAGGTGATCCAAAACTCGGCTGCCCATGTCCTAACTCGCTCCAAGTCCTGCTCACCCATCATCGCAGTGTGCGTTGACCAACATTGACTTCCGGTTAAACAAACCCTCGATTTCAAAATTCTCATCCTTATTTTCAAATCCCTCCCTACCTCTGTAATCTCCTTCAGCCCCACAACCCCCCGAGATGCAGGAGTCCAGGGGAGGCCTATAAAGACCCAGCGTTGGCAGAGCAGTATCGGGAGTTCATTGGAGAGGTGGTGCGGGAGTCCGGGGGAGGCCTATAAAGGCCCAGCATCGGCAGAGCAGCATCGTGAGTTCGTCAGAGAGGTAATGTGGGAGTTCGGGGGAGGCCTATAAAGGCCCAGCGTCGGCAGAGCAGCGTCGGGAGTTTGTCGGAGATGCCAGCCGGTGCAGCTGCAGCAGGGTGAGAAGGCAAAAAAGAAGTCGAAAGAAATCGAAGGGTGAAGTCACAGCCAAGGGGTAAGTGATTGGCTGGTGATTGGTGAGTAGATTTTCTTTTTCTTTTCCATTATCAGTGGGTAACCTGTATCATTGTTGTTGCCAAATTAAGTTAAGCTAAGGGTTAAGTCATGGCAGGAGAGCTCCGACATGTGTTATGCTCCTCCTGTGCTATGTGGGAAGTCAGGGATGCTTCCAGTGTCCCTGATGACAACATGTGCGGGAAGTGTATCCGGCTGCAGCACCTGACAGACCGCATTGCGGGTGAATTTACTCTGGAGCATCCGCGAAGCTGAGGATGCCGCAATCGAGACTCCAGGATGGTATGTTGCCACCCTGGTGCAAGGGTCAAGGATGTCTCGGAGCGGCTGCAGGGCATTTTGAAGGGGGATGGTGAACAGCCAGTTGTCGTGGTGCATATAGGTACCAACGATATAGGTAAAAAACGGGGTGAGGTCCTACAAGACTTTAGGGAGCTAGGAGTAAATTATAAAATAGGACCTCAAAGGTAGTAATCTCAGGATTGCTACCAGTGCCACGTGCTAGTCAGAGTAGGAATCGCAGGATAGCTCAGAAGAATACATGGCTTGAGAAGTGGTACAGAAGGGAGGAATTCAAATTCTTGGGACATTGGAACCGGTTCTGGGGGAGGTGGGACCATTACAAACCAGACGGTCTGCACCTGGGCAGGATCGGAACCAATGTCCTAGGGGAAGTGTTTGCTAGTGCTGTTGGGGAGGGGTTAAACTATATGGCAGGGGGATGGGAATCTATGCAGGGAGACAAAAGGAAGTAAAATGGGGGCAGAAGCAAAAGATAGAAAGAAGAAAAGTAAAAGTGGAGGGCAGAGAAACCCAAGGCAAAAAACAAAAAGGGCCACATTACAGCAAAATTCTAAAGGGGCAAAGTGTGTTAAAAAGACAAGCCTGAAGGCTCTGTGCCTCAATGTGAGGAGTATTTGTAATAAGGTGGACGAATTAACTGCGCAGATAGCTGTTAACAGATATGATGTAATTGGCATCACGGAGACATGGCTCCAGGGTGACCAAGGCTGGGAACTCAACATCCAGGGGTATTCAACATTCAGGATTGATAGACAGAAAGGAAAAGGAGGTGGGATGGCGTTGCTGGTTGAAGAGGAAATTAACACAATAGTAAGGAAGGACATTAGCTTGGATGATGTGGAATCGGTATGGATGGAGCTACGGAATACCAAAGGGCAGAAAACGCTAGTGGGAGTTGTGTACAGACCACCAAACAGTAGTAGCGAGGTCGGGGACAGCATCAAACGGGAAATTACAATAAATACAATAAAGGTACAGCAGTTATCATGGGCGACTTTAATCTAAATATTGATTGGGCTAATCAAACTGGTAGTAATACGGTGGAGGAGGCTTTCTTGGAGAGTATTAGGGATGGTTTTCTAGACCAATATTTCAAGGAACCAACTAGAGGGCTGGCCATCCTAGACTGGGTGATGTGTAATGAGAAAGGAATAATTAGCAATCTTGTTGTGCGAGACTCCTTGGGGAAGAGTGACCATAATATGATAGAATTCTTTATTAAGATGGAAAGTGACAGTGCTAATTCAGAGACGAGGGTCCCGGACTTAAGGAAAGGTAACTTCGATGGTATGAGACATGAATTGGCTCAAATAGACTGGCGAGTGTCTCAACCATGGCTAACAAGGGAAATCAAGGATAGTGTTAAATCCAAGCAAGAGACATATAAATTGGCCAGAAAAAGTAGCAAACCTGAGGATTGGGAGAATTTTAGAATTCAGCAGAGGAGGACAAAGGGTTTAATTAGGAGGGGGAAAATAGAGTATGAGAGGAAGCTTGCTGTGAACATAAAAACTGACTGCAAAAAGCTTCTATAGATATGTGAAGAGAAAAAGATTAGTGAAGACAAACGTAGTTTCCTTGCAGTCAGATTCAGGTGAATTTATAATGGCGGAGCAGTTGAACAAACAGTTTGGTTCTGTCTTCACGAAGGAAGACATAAATAACCATCCGGAAATACTAGGGGACCGAGGGTCTAGTGAAAAGGAGCAATTGAAGGAAATCCTTATTGGGCGGGAAATTGTGTTAGGGAAATTGATGGGATTGCAGGCTGATAAATCCCCAGGGCCTGATAGCCTGCATCCCAGAGTACTTAAGGAAGTGGCCGTAGAAATAGTGGATGCATTGGTGATCATTTTCCAACAGTCTATCGACTCTGGATCGGATCAGTTCCAATCGACTGGAGGGTAGCTAATATAACACCATTTTTTAAGAAAGGAGGGAGAGAGAAAGTGGGTAATTATAGACCGGTTAGCCTGACATCAGTCGTGGGGAAAATGTTGGAATCAATTATTAAAGATGAAATAGCAGCGCATTTGGAAAGCAGTGACAAGATTGGTACAAATCAGCATGGATTTATGAAAGGGAAATCATGCATGATGAATCTTCTAGAATTTTTTGAGAATGTAACTAGTAGAGTGAACAAGGGAGAACCAGTGGATGTGGTGTATTTGGACTTTCAAAAGGCTTTTGACAAGGTCCCACACAAGAGATTGGTGTGCAAAATTAAGGCACATGGTATTGGGGATAATGTACTGACGTGGATAGAGAATTGGTTGGCAGACAGGAAGCAGAGAGTCGGGATAAACGGGTCCTTTTCAGAATGGCATGCAGTGACTAGCGGGGTGCCGCAGGGCTCAGTGCTGGGACCCCAGCTATTTACAATATACATTAATGATTTGGATGAAGGAATTAAGTGTAATATCTCCAAGTTTGCAGATGACACTAAGCTGGGTGGCGGTGTGAGCTGTGAGGAGGACGCTAAGAGGCTGCAGGTGACTTGGACAGGTTAGGTGAGTGGACAAACACATGGCAGATGCAGTATAAATGTGAAGTTATCCACTTTAGGGGCAAAAACACGAAGGCAGAATATTATCTGAATGGTGGCAGATTAGGAAAGGGGGAGGTGCAATGAGACCTGAGGGTCATGGTTCATCACAAATTGAAAGTTGGCATGCAGGTACAGCAGGCGGTGAAGAAGGCAAATGGTATGTTGGCCTTCATAGCTAGGGGATTTGAGTATAGGAGCAGTTGTACAGTTCCTTAGTGAGGCCTCACCTGGAATATTGTGTTCAGTTTTGGTCTCCTAATCTGAGGAAGGATGTTCTTGCTATTGAGGGAGTGCAGCGAAGGTTCACCAGACTAATTCCCAGGATGACGGGACTGACATATGAGGAGAGACTGGATCAATTGGGCCTTTATACACTGGAGTTTAGAAGGATGAGAGGGGATCTCATAGAAACTTATAAGATTCTGACGAAACTGGACAGGTTAGATGCGGGAAGAACGTTCCTGATGATGGGGAAGTCCAGAACCAGGGGACACAGTTTTAGGATAAGGCGTAGGCCATTTAGGACTGAGATGAGGAGAAACTTCTTCACTCAGAGATTTGTTAACCTGTGGAATTCCCTGCCGCAGATAGTTGTTGATGCCAGTTCATTGGATATATTCAAGAGGGAGTTAGATATGGCCCTTACGGCTGAAGGGATCAAGGGGTATGGAGAGAAAGCAGGAAAGGGGTACTGAGGGAATGATCAGCTATGATCTTATTGAATGGTGGTGCAGGCTTGAAGGGCCAAATGGCCTACTCCTGCACCTATTTTCTATGTTTCTATGTTTCTATGCTTCTATGACCTTCCCTCCATCATAAGGTAAAAATTTGAGCTGTTTTGCTCCATGATACTCAATTCGATTCATATCTTCTGATAATGAAGAAGCCCATGCCTAGCCTAAAGCAGGGCGTTCACATCATCCAGGCTTGGGCTGACAAGTGGAAGATAACATTTGTGCCACATAAATGACGGATAATGGCAGTTGCCAAAAATTAAAAATGCAGCCATATCACCTTGACCTTCAATAGCACTCTCATCGCCGAATCCCCCACATCTTGATCATTGATCAGGAAGGCCAATGGAATTTTGGTCTTTATTGCAAAGAGGATGGAGTATAAAAGCAGGGAAGTCTTGCTACAGTTATATAGGGTATTGGTGAGGCCACACCTGGAATACTGCGTGCAGTTTTGGTTTCCATATTTACGAAAGGATATACTTGCTTTGGAGGCAGTTCAGAGAAGGTTCACTAGGTTGATTCCGGAGATGAGGTGGTTGACTTATGAGGAAAGGTTGAGTAGGTTTGGCCTCTACTCATTGGAATTCAGAAGAATGAGAGGTGATCTTATCGAAATGTATAAGATTATGAGGAGGCTTGACAAGGTGGATGCAGAGAGGATGTTTCCACTGATAGGGGAGACTAGAGCTAGAGGGCATGATCTTAGAATAAGAGGCCGCCCATTTAAAACTGAGATGAAGAAAAATTTCTTCTCTCAGAGGGTTGTAAATCTGTGGAATTTGCTGCCTCAGAGAGTTGTGGAAGCTGGGACATTGAATAAATTTAAGACAGAAATAGACAGTTTCTTAAATGATAAGGGGATAAGGGGTTATGGGGAACGGGCAGGTAAGTGGAGCTGAGTCAATGATCAACTCAGCCA
Organism: Pristiophorus japonicus; assembly: GCF_044704955.1. NCBI lineage: Eukaryota > Metazoa > Chordata > Chondrichthyes > Pristiophoridae > Pristiophorus > Pristiophorus japonicus. The sequence goes on along the minus strand of NC_091981.1, from coordinate 165,928,896 downwards.
TGATCTTATTGAATGGCGGAGCAGGCTCGAGGGACTGTATGGCCTACGCCTGTTCCTATTTCTGATGTTCTTATGTTCTTATCTTGGGAGTCACCATTGATCAGAAGCGTAATTGGACCAGACATATCATCACTGTGGCTACAACAGCAATGCACAGGCTGGGTACTCTGCCATGAATGGCTCACCTCCCTGATCCCTATCCACCATCTAATAGCTCAAGTCAAAAATGTGATGGATGGATGCAGCCGCAACAACACTCAAAAAACTCAACACCAAACAGGACAGAGCACTTGACCAGTACTCCTGGACTCAATATCCACCACTGTCACACTGTGGATGCACAATCTACAGGATGCATTTCAGCAAGTTACCATGGTTATTTTGACAGCACATCTCTGCCCTGCAACTTCAACTAACAAGAAGCACCAAGAGCAATGATGTTGTGGGAACACCATCCCCTTCAACTTTTCTTTCAAGTCGCACACCATCCTGACTTGAATGCCTATCATCCATTTTTTTCATCATTGCTGGTTATACATCCTAGAATTCCCTGTCTAATATTGTAGGAGTACTATCAGCACAAGGACTGTAATGGTTCAGGTTCTTATCTCAAACGACAGAATCTAGTCTTTATTGTTTTTTCTTACCTATTAACCTTATTTTCAAGTCACTCCATGGCCTCGCCCCTCCCTATCTCTGTAATCTCCTACAGCCCCACAACCTCCTGAGATGTCTGCGCTCCCCTAATTCTGCACTCTTGAGCATCTCTGATTATAATTGCTCAACCATTGGTGGCCGTGCGTTCTGTTGCCTAGGCCCCAAGCTCTGGAATTCCCTGCCTATACCCCTCTGCCTCTCTACCTCTCTTTCCTCCTTCAAGACGCTCCTTAAAACCTACCTCCATTACCTGTGCTAATTTCTACTTGTGCGGCTCAGTGTCAAATTCTTTATCTCATAATACTCCTGTGAAGCACCTTAGGACGTTTCACTACATTAAAGGTGCTATATATGTAAGTTGTTGTTGTTTTAACTTCATGAGATAGCAGAAGATGTTCACTGTTAGAACACTATTGTAGAACTTATGTCAGTACAATCTTTACTGAAGAACCACCACCTTAAACAACCAGATAATGCAGATACCACTCACCCAGATATGGACTTGTTACAACTGTAACATACTGCATTTCACTATTTGACATTTTTGAAAGGTATGCCTTATATAATCAAAAAACAGAAATGTAAGTCAATTGTAATCATATAATTTAAATAATCACTGAACCAAATTAAAAAACTATAACCAAACTTTGCCATTTGAAGTATACTTACTAATTTATTAAAGTATTCTAATGCTCCCCAGATGTAATTCATATCCTGCCATTGTCTTGGCAAAACCTTCAAAGTTGAATAACATACATTTGGCTCTGCTTATTTCAGATAAACGCACTTTCTAGTCAAATGAAAAACAGATTACACACATTTTAAAACTTGACTTTTTTAATTTTATGTGTAGAATTTATTACTAAAAATTCTCAGAATCTGTACAAATAAAAAATATATAATACAAAATTCAAGACTAACAAATAAAGAGCTTCACCTATTACCATTTCCTCCTAGCTTTTTTGATAAAGAAAAGGGTGTATTTTGGGGGTGAAATTCCACTTTTGATGGCATCCAGGAGAATGCATGTTTTAATTTGCAACCCACTCATCTAATAACATTCTCTCACAAGGCACACTTTTCAGAACCTTGCATTCCTGTGATTTCATAACCATGTCAATAATTGCAGAGAAAAAAAGAGTATTCTTCTATATTTCCTTAAGAAAAGTAATTTTACCCAGAGAGATTTGTTAAGTATGCACTGTTGCTCTGTAGGTAACATAATACTTCAGCACACCGCTGAGTTTTTCATTTGAGAAGTCTATTTCCAATTCAAACAAGTAAAGACCAATTAAGAACTTATTTTTGTTTTTAAACTGCTGTTAATAATTACATGTAAAATACTGGCATAATTCTACAGCAAACTTAGTCCCAGCTCCAAGAAACAGATATTACGCATGCAGACCATGAAAGTGCCAGCTTGGCATTTGATTTCAACCAGTAGAACTATGGACTGTCGACACCATGGTGTACCAGAATGTTAGCCCAAAATTGCACTGCAACGGAAAGGATTGGTTTTCCCAGGCAGGCAGTTATATTGAACAGAAATTATAAACAACAAAAAGTGTTAACAACAAATGGAACATAAGGCATGGCAAATGAAAAATTAAAGCAGAGTACAATCCCCAAATCCCTCTTAGTTTATGAAAGGACTTTACGCTGAGAGTAAGAATGACACTGCAATGATAAGGGGATACCTGGAAACCCTGGCACCATCAAGACAGAAGTTCAAAGAGTGCATCACTCACTGTCATTTTTATATAGTTCTATTAAGGATATTTGCCAAGATTAGTGAACTTGGGTATCCAAGGAGCTAAAACAAGAACGGGCCTTTGATCCAGTTATAATTGACTGCAGGCTGCCCTTCTCAGTTGCCAGGTAGTACTGATCAACAACAGGAGGCAAAGAATTGAGTTTTAGGTAGGGTGTACGCATGCATGGCCATCATGGTGTATATAGTAAAAAGCACTCTATTTTGGGCAAAGATTTCTTTGATGTGCATGGTGAAATGAAATCTTAAACTCATTCTTTATAAAAGGGTTCACGATTCTGTAGCACTTAACATATAGAGAAAATTGTTTTCCTTGTATCAGCCCTGGCTCAGTTGGTAGCACTCTTACCTCTGAGTCAGAAGGTTCATAGTCCCCCCTCTCAAGTCTGAAGCATAAAATCCCATACTGAGGGAGTGATGCTGTTGAAGGTGAGACAATTAATCCACTCAGGTGGCATAAAGGATCCCATGGCATTTAACGAAGAGCAACAGAGTTCTCCCTGCTGTCCTGGACAATATTTATCCCTCAAATCAACACCACTGAAACAGATTGTTGTTTATGGGAACTTGCTGTGTGCAAATTGGCTACTACATTACAACAGTGATAACACGTCAAAAAGTGCTTCATTGGCTGTAAAGCACTTGGGTCATCCTAATCCCTGAATGGTGCTATATAAATTCTTTCTTTCTTTTCTTGTTGAGGATGCTTTCCATAGAGAAGGACTGCTATGCAATGCTACACAACCAATATTGTACAAAATGTGAGATTACTCGATGATGTAAATTAAAATGTAAATAGCATAATTCTTTATTTTTATTTTGGTAGATCTAGTGGGTCAATTTGAAATACTAAAACAATGAGGTGAAACAATGGTCTAAATAGGCACCATAACTACCCTGTTTGGAAGCTTGAAATTGAAGAATGAGATGGAATGAGCCCAATTCAATTAATATATAAAAAATGAATGGAGAAATAAATCATTAACACTCTCCCTATATCCCCAAGACAAGGCAAACACAAGAACAAAAAGACAAGAGAAGATAGAAATATTCATTTACTTGTTCTGCCTGTGTTTTTTAATAACTTGAATTACTGTAAAATTACTGTACAAAAGCAAAGTACTGCAGATGGTGGAAATCTGAAATATAAGCAGAAAATGCAGGAATGATTCAGCAGTTCAGGCAGCATCTGTGGAGAGAAAAACAGAGTTAACGTTTCAGGTCAATGACCTTTTGTCAGAATAGTTCATCGGCCTGAAAGGGTAACTCTGCTTCTCTCTCCAGTTGACCTGCTGAGTACTTCCAGTATTTTCTGTTTTTATATAAAATGACTGTGTTAGTTTCATTTGAAGGAATGAAAAAACCAGGGAGGGTAAGTGTTCTAAGGAGAGAGGAATTCCAATAACAGGTTGTAGGTGGAAGAGACAGAAAGCCGTTGAGGCAAAGTGTGCTGATGTGTCATTCCATGGTTGCAGGGGGGCCAAGACTGAATTAAACATACAGGGGTATCTGACAATTCGGAAAGATAGACAAGAAGGGAAAGGAGGTGGGGTAGCTCTGTTAATAAAGGATGATGTCAGGGCAGTTGTGAGAGACGATATTGGCTCTAATGAACAAAATGTTGAATCATTGTGGGTGGAGATTAGAGATAGTAAGGAGAAAAAGTCGCTGGTGGGCGTAGTTTATAGGCCCCCAAGTAATAACTTCATGGTGGGGCGGGCAATAATCAAGGGAATAATGGAGGCATGTGAAAAAGGAACGGCAGTAATCATGGGGGATTTTAACCTACATATCGATTGGTCAAATCAAATCGCACAGGGTAGCCTTGAGGAGGAATTCATAGAATGCATACGGGATTGTTTCTTAGAACAGTATGTTACAGAACCTACAAGGGAGCAAGCTATCATAGATCTAATCCTGTGTAATGAGACAGGAATAATAAACGATCTCCTTGTAAAAGATCCTCTCGGAATGAGTGATCACAGTATGGTTGAATTTGTAATACAGATTGAGGGTGAGGAAGTAGTGTCTCAAACGAGCGTACTATGCTTAAACAAAGGGGACTACAGTGGGATGAGGGCAGAGTTGGCTAAAGTAGACTGGAAACACAGACTAAATGGTCGCTCAATTGAGGAACAGTGGAGGACATTTAAGGAGCTCTTTTATAGTGCTCAAAAAAATATATTGCAGTGAAAAAGAAGGGCGATAAGAGAAGGGATAACCAGCTGTGGATAACCAAGGAAATAAAGGACAGTATCAAATTAAAAAACAATGCGTATAAGGTGGCCAAGGTTAGTGGGAAACTAGAAGATTGGGAAAATTTTAAACGACAGCAAAGAATGACTAAGAAAGCAAAAAACAAAGGAAAGATAGATTACGAAAGTAAACTTGCGCAAAACATAAAAACATAAAAACATAAAAACAGAGGTACCAGCGGATTGGAAAGCAGCTAATGTAATGCCTCTGTTTAAAAAAGGGGGCAGACAAAAGGCAGGTCATTTTAGGCCGGTTAGTTTAACATCTGTAGTGGGGAAAATGATTGAAGCTATCATTAAGGAAGAAATAGCTGGACATCTAGATCTGAATAGTGCAATCAAGCAGACGCAACATGGATTCATGAAGGGGAAATCATGTTTAACTAATTTACTGGAATTCTTTGAGGATATAACGAGCATGGTGGATAGAGGTGTACCGATGGATGTGGTGTATTTAGATTGCCAAAAGGCATTCGATAAGGTGCCACACAAAAGGTTACTGCAGAAGATAAAGGTACGCGGAGTCATTGGAAACATATTAGCATGGATCGAGAATTGGCTGGCTAACAGAAAGCAGAGAGTCGGGATAAATGGGTCCTTTTCAGGTTGTAAATCGGTGGTTAGTGGTGTGCCACAGGGATCGGCGCTGGGACCACAACTGTTTACAATATACATAGATGACCTGGAAGAGGGGACAGAGTGTAGTGTAACAAAATTTGCAGATGACACAAAGATTAGTGGGAAAGCGGGTTGTGTAGAGGACATAGAGAGGCTGCAAAGAGATTTAGTTAGGTTAAGCAAATGGGCTAAGGTTTGGCAGATGGAATACAATGTCGGAAAATGTGAGGTCATCCACCTTGGAAAAAAAAACAGTAAAAGGGAATATTATTTGAATGGGGAGAAATTACAACATGCTGCGGTGCAGAGGGACCTGGAGGTCCTTGTGCATGAATCCCAAAAAGTTAGTTTGCAGGTGCAGCAGGTAATCAGGAAGGTGAATGGAATGTTGGCCTTCGTTGCGAGAGGGATGGAGTACAAAAGCAGGGAGGCGTTGCTGCAACTGTATAGGGTATTGGTGAGGCCGCACCTGGAGTACAGCGTGCAGTTTTGGTCACCTTACTTAAGGAAGGATATACTGGCTTTGGAGGGGTTACAGAGACAATTCACTAGGCTTATTCTGGAGATGAGAGGGTTACCTTATGATGATAGATTGAGTAGACTGGGTCTTTACTCGTTGGAGTTCAGAAGGATGAGGGGTGATCTTATAGAAACATTTAAAATAATGAAAGGGATAGACAAGATAGAGGCAGAGAGGTTGTTTCCACTGGTTGGGGAGACTAGAACTAGGGGGCACAGCCTCAAAATACGGGGGAGCCAATTTAAAACCGAGTTGAGAAGGAATTTCTTCTCCCAGAGGGTTGTGAATCTGTGGAATTCTCTGCCCAAGGAAGCAGTTGAGGCTAGCTCATTGAATGTATTCAAATCACAGATATAGATTTTTAACCAATAAGGGAATTAAGGGTTACGGGGAGCGGGCGGGTAAGTGGAGCTGAGTCCACGGCCAGATCAGCCATGATCTTGTTGAATGGCGAAGCATGCTCGAGGGGCTAGATGGCCTACTCCTGTTCCTAATTATTATGTTCTTATGTTCTTATGAGTGAGGGTGATCAATAGAGAGGGGTTCTATGGTGCCCAACAGAACAGGAAACAGGGGCACCTATCTTACTTTGCCTACCCTGGTCAGGTCATTAAACACCTTCCAGCACTGGTCTGCTGTCCTAGGGGTGAAAGAGGTGGCACTCAACACCATTGCCACCTTCCTTTGCAAAACTTTGGCAACTCTCTTCAGTGGCTTCCTTCCCTCTGAGCCCAACAGAGGGTCTCTCCTCGGTCTCATTTCATTCATTAAGACCCCCAGTGGCCACTAAAATTCTGGGCTTACCTTCTTAATTCTACTACTAGTTGTCCATGGCCTTCTTTGGACTCCTTGGCCACTGCTGGAGGTTGGCGCCATCCTTCAAGTCTTGAAAAAGCCAAGAAAGCCCCCATTAAGAAATCACTGCACATGCATTTAGTGACAAAAGTTGGAGGAGAAACTATCACTTACCTGCTGCTACCACTTTGCTGCCGACCTTTAAATCCTGCAGCAAAATCCCTCCACCCCTGCGATCTGCTCTAATTTTACACGGGAGCTGCATTGCACTGCTGACCTGCCATACAATGTTTAAATGAGCTCACCAAACTAATTCTGGCAGGACCAGTGGCACACCTATTGGCAAGTGGGGTCCTGCTCCTCTGCTGTTGCTGCAGCATAAATAGCTCCATGTGATTTTTGGCCCCAAATTCTCTGAATTACTGAGGCATGCAATGTGTTGGCTTTATGGGTTCTTTGCTTAAGAATTCATACCAACACATTGCTACTAAGAACTAGTTGGTTTATTAGCAAAGGTTTAACAATCACACTACACATTATCAGTTCATCCACCAGGCAGTAACATAACTAAAGGAGGTGGGCCCCAATGCAAACATAGATTTAAAAAATCACAGAATGACAGGGAAAAGTGCAGCCGGCCAGGGAAGACCCTGGGCAGCCGACCCTCGAGTGAGGTGGTCCAGGGAGCCGAAGAGGGAGTTCGGGGTCTGGGGGAGCTGCTGTGAAGGGGAGCCAGGGCCAGTGTGAGGGAGGGTTTATGGGATGGGGGGATACCGTGGGGTCCGGGAGCAGAGCTGAACCGGGTGCTGACAGCGGGACGATGGCGCTCCAGGCTCGGGCTCTGTACAACTTCCGGAGCGAGAATGTGGGCAAGATCTCGGTACGGGAGGATGAGGTGCTGACCATACAGTGAGCACGACATCGAGGGGGCCAACAGCCACGTCCAGAGGGGCCTCTTCCCAGCCTCGTACGTGCAGATCCTGTGGGCCGGGAGCAGGGGCGACACTGCGCCCGGTATCGGTGCCGGTGCAGCGAAGCATCCCACCACCCACTATGCCAACGTGCCGACCAGCCTCAACACCCCCCCCCCCCCCGCGGCTTCCCCCGCCAGCCTGCCCTGCTGCCATCACCTTCTGCCCCCCGCCTCTCACCCAAACGGGCGGCGGCGGCCTCGGGGGGCTGGTCCTGGTGGAGCTGCAACACCAGGCGTCAGGCAGTGGCGACGACGACGACTGGGGGGATGACTGGGACGATAACTCGACGGTGGCGGATGAGCCGCTATCCGGGGACGGCGGGAGCGAGGGAGGCGGTGGTGGCGGGTTTTCGGATTTCGATGGGATGGGCCGTTATCAAGTGAGCACGGGGGAAAAGATCCCCTTCATCTCAGTGCCCCATATCCCTGAGAAGCGAGCCACCGGCCGCTTCGCGAAGGACTTCATCTCCAAGTGGAAGAAAGGACTGACCCTGTGGATGAACCACATGACGAGCCACCTGGTGCTGGCCCGCTGCGACGCCTTCCAGCACTTCCTCGTCTGCAACGACGAGAAGGCTTGGAAGCAGGGCAAGAGGAAAGCCGAGAAGGATAACATGGTGGGGGGCAACTTCTTCCTGATACTCAACACCCCACAGAGCCCCCTCGACCTGCAGGAGGTGGAGAGCAGGGTCGATGGGTTCAAAAATTTCACCAAGAGGATGGACGACAGCGTTTTCCAGCTGAGCCACACCGTCAACGAGTTCGCGAGGAAGCAGGTGGTGAGGACCCTTCAGGCGAGTGCCCCAATGCCACTGCATTGGCTGCATTGGCGTAGTTACGCCACTGCCACCAGGCTCAAAACCACCTGCCTCACCGTGGATCCCCTGAACCCAATTGACTGGGGTTTTATTGAGCCTTGTGAACATCACTTGACAGGCTAAGCCACTCACAACTCAACAGCTCTACAACTATTTTAAGTAGAACTTTAAAACAAGTGCCCACTTTTGGCAAGGGCACTGGAACCCACAAATTACCAAATAAAACTTTAATGGGAACGTAGATCAAATTAAAATTTGATTGCCGGGAGTGATGAGGCACTTTATTTCCTCTGGTACCCACTTCTTGCAGAAGGCCGCGAGCCTACCGGTGGACACTACGTGCTTCATCTCCAGGGACACCCTGGCGCGAACATAGCCATGGAAGAGAGGCAGGCATTTGGGCTGAATGATCCCCTTGAACGCCCGCTGCCTGGACCAGTTAATGGCCAGGAGCAGTCCGACGAGGAGGCCTTCTGACCTGCCCGCTCCCCTCCGCACAGGGTGCCCAAAGGTCAGGAGTGTGGGACTGAAGTGCAACCAGAATTTGAGGAGCAGCCCCTTCAAATAATGGAATAGGGGCTGCAACCTCATGCACTCCACATAAACATAGAAACATAGAAACATAGAAAATAGGTGCAGGAGTAGGCCATTCGGCCCTTCGAGCCTTCACCACCATTCAATAAGATCATGGCTGATCATTCATCTCAGTACCCCTTTCCTGCTTTCTCTCCATACCCCTTGATCCCTTTAGCCATAAGGACCATATCTAACTCCCTCTTGAATATATCCAATGAACTGGCATCAATAACTCTCTGCGGTAGGGAATTCCACAGGTTAACAACTCTCTGAGTGAAGAAGTTTCTCCTCATCTCAGTCCTAAATGGCGTACCCCTTATCCTTAGACTGTGTCCCCTGGTTCTGGACTTCCCCAAAATTGGGAACATTCTTCCTGCATCGAGAATTTTCTAAATCAGAATTTTATATGTTTCTATGAGATCCCCTCTCATCCTTCTAAACTCCAGTGAAAAATGGCCCAGTCGATCCAGTCTCTCCTCATATGTCAGTCCTGCCATCCCGGGAATTACTCTGGTGAACCTTCGCTGCTCTCCCTCAATAGCAAGAATGTCTTTACTCAGATTAGGAGACCAAAACTGAACACAATATTCCAGATGAGGCCTCACTGAGGCCCTGTACAACTGCAGTAAGACCTCCCTGCTCCTATATGCAAATCTCCTAGCTATGGAGGCCAACATACCATTTGCCTTCTTCACCGCCTGCTGTACCTGCATACCAACTTTCAATGACTGATGTACCATGACACCCAGGTCTCGTTGCACCTCCCCTTTTCCTAATCTGCCACCATTCAGATACTATTCTGCCTTCGTGTTTTTGCCCCAAAGTGGATAACCTCACATTTATCCACATTATACTGCATCTGCCATGCATTTGCCCACTCACCTAACCTGTCCAAGTCACCCTGCAGCCTCTTAGCATCCTCCTCAAACCTCACTCTGTCACCCAGCTTGGTGTCATCTGCAAACTTGAAGATATTACACTCAATTCCTTCATCTAAATCATTAATGTATATTGTAAATAGCTGGGGTCCCAGCACTGAGTCCTGCGGCACCCCACTAGTCACTGCCTGCCATTCTGAAAAGGACCCATTTATCCTGACTTTCTGCTTCCTGTCTGCCAACCAGTTCTATCCATGTCAGTACATTACTCCCAATACCATGAGTTTAATTTTGCACACCAATCTCTTGTGTGGGACCTTGTCAAAAGCCTTTTGAAAGTCCAAATACACCACATCCATTGGTTCTCCCTTGTCCACTTTACTGGTTACATTCTCAAAAAATTCCAGAAGATTTGTCAAGCATGATTTCTCTTTCATAAATCCATGCTGACTTGGACCGATCCTGTCACTGCTTTCCAAATGCGCTGCTATTTCATTTTTAATAATTGATTCCAACATTTTCCCCACTACTGATATCAGGCTAACTGGTCTATAATTATCTGTTTTATCTCTGCCTCCTTTTTAAAACAGTGGTGTTACATTAGCTACCCTCCAGTCCATAGGAACTGATCCAGATTCGATAGACTGTTGGAAAATTATCACCAATGCATCCACTATTTCTATGACCACTTCCTTAAGTATTCTGAGATGCAGTCTATCAGGCCCTGGGGATTTATAGGCCTTCAATCCCATCAATTTCCCGAACACAATTTCCCATCTAATAAGGATTTCCTTCAGTTCCTCCTTCTCACTAGACCCTTGGTCCCCTGGTATTTCCGGAAGGTTATTTGTGTCTGCCATTTCTTTGTTCCCCATTATAAATTCACCTGAATCTGACTGCAAGGGACCTACATTTGTCTTTACTAATCTTTTTCTCTTCACATATCTATCGAAGCTTTTGCAGTCAGTTTTGACATGGAACACGGACGCTTCCAGACAGCAGAAATTGCAGGCGCTCTGGGAGTCAGTGAACCGACTTAAAAACATTGCACAGAACTGCCTAATGCACCACCCTGCAGCCAACTCTGCAATAAATAAAGGCAGGACTCTTGCGTAGTGAGCCCTCCATTGGGGAGATCGCCACCTCAGGATGGCATGATGGTCAACAGTTTTACAACTATTTTAAGTAACGTTAATTCAAGTGCCCCCTTATTAAAGGGGCACTAGATCCAACAAATTAACAAATAAAACTTTTTGAACTGCAGTCAAATTAAAATTTGGTTGCTGGGGGTGATGATGCACTCCAATCCCTCCGGCGCCAACCTCTCGTGGAAGGACGCGAGCGTACCGGTGGACACCGCGTGCTCCATCTCCAGGGACACCCTGATTCGAATGTAATCGCGGAAGAGAGGTAGGCAGTCGGGCTGAATGACCCCCTCGACCGCCCGCTGCCTGGACCGGTTAATGGCCACCTTGGCCGTGCCCAGGAGCAGACCTACGAGGATGCCTTGTGACCTTCCCGCTTCCCTCTGCACAGGATGCCCAAAGATCGGTAATGTGGGACTGAAGTGCAACCAGATTTTGAGGAGTAGCTCCTTCAAATATTGGAACAGGGACTGCAACCTGACACACTCCACATAGACATGGAACACGGACTCTTACAGACCGCAGAAATTACAGGCGGCCTTGGAGTCTGCGATCCAACTTAAAAACCTATTACATTGGACTGCTCTGTGCAACACCCTCCAGGCCAAATCCCCGATAAATAGAGGGAGGACTCTCACGTAGAGAGCCCTCCATTGGGAACCTCGCCTCCTCCGGACGGAAGGATGGTCAACAATTCTCCAACTATTTTAAGTTGCACCTGTAAATCAATTAACTCAAATAAATCAAGTGTCCCCTGGTTAAAGAGGGGGGGCACTAACACCACACAATTAAACAAATTAAACTTTGGACATTACGTGGTTCAAATTAAAATTTGGTTGCCGGAGGTGATGGTGCACTCCAGTCCCTCCGATGCCCACCTCTCGCGAGCGTACCGGTGGACACCGCGTGTTCCATCTCCAGGGACACCCTGGCTTGGTTGTAAGCGCGGAAGAGAGGCAGCAGCCTGGCTGAACGACCTCCTCAACCGCCCGCTGCCTGGACCGGCTGATGGCACCCTTGGCCGTGCCCAGGAGCAGTTCTACGAGGAGGCCTTCCGACCTACCCACTCCCCTCTGCACAGGGTGCCCAAAGATCAGGAGTGTGGGACTGAAGTGCAACCAGAATTTGAGGAGCAGCCCCTTTAAATAGTGGAATATGGGCTGCAATCTCGCACATTCGATAAAAACATGGAACACGGAATCCTCTAGACCGCAGAAATTACAGGTGGCCTGGGAGCCCGTGAACCGGCTTAAAAACTTATTGCACGGTTCTGCTCCATGCAACACCATCCAGGCCAAGTCCCCAATAAATAAAGGGAGGAGTCCCATATAGGGTGCACTCCATTGGGGACCCCGCCTCCTCTGGACGGCAACATGGTCAACAGTTCTACAAACCTGTGAGCATACTCACAGTTGCATACATTAAAGGGCCTAATTTCATCTGCTCAGCCAGACAGGAACAGACCAATTAAAATAGTATCACAGCACTTGCCACTCGATGTTATCCTAAATTTACAACAGCAACTCGAACATACTCCCGTCCCCAATGACATTAGACAGTAGTGTCATCCGCGTTGCCACCATTTTGGTTGGGGGCTTTGAAATAAGTGGCCCAGGTGACGACTGGGAATATGCAGGACCTTCATTAGCCCATGCAAATCAGGATGCTATGATGTCAATAGGATACGGATGCAATTTGGAAATACCAATAGGTGGAAGTGGCGTCATGCACGCTCTGCCCATTGGTACAATCTAACCAGCAGTCCTTAAAGGATCACTAGAGGCACTCCAGAAAGCTTGCAGGTGGGTTTTTATCAGATTTTTGTGGTGTCAGGAGCAGCTGGCTTCCATGGTGGAGCTGCCAGATTTTAATCACTTATCAGGCCTCGGCACATTTGCATAGGGTGAGCAGCGGAGTCGCTTTGCCCGCCTGTCCAATGGAAATGACCACATGAAAATCTACCCACTAAATACAATACTACAGGAGATTGACTGGTGATTAAATAATAAGATACTTTGGACTACGGTAGGTGGTAATTAAAGTCAGGAAGCTTCACTGAAGGATGAGACTGCACAGCAGATACTTCAAATAAATTGCTTTCTGCAGTTTTCTTAATTCTCCTTTATTGAGATTTGATTTTGTTTGTGTTTTAAAGAAATATCAAAGTAAATATTCATAGGGCTAGAAATTCAATGCATTTGTGACTCCCTTTAATGGAGCGCAAATGCCTTACCGCCTGGGCGTGACGTTTAGCTACGGCGTTGCGCTCCGATCTCCTGCGCCCGGAGATCATGACGTCATTGCTGTACGCATTGCCCTGCTAGCCCCCTGGCCCCGAAATGATCTTTCGCCCCCTGCAACAGAGCCGGGCGAAAACACCAGCAGCTTCAGGTGAAAATTAAAGGCGAGGTGGCCGAGTGCAGAAAAATAAACGTACTCTTTTGTTGCCGCTTCAGATGCGGTTTCTTCACAGGGTTGGGGCTGCGATTGCTCAGGCTGATCACACAGCACACCCGCACCCCGATGGTCCAGGTATTTGCCTTTTTCTTTTGCAGAGTTGGCAGCGTGGGCCCTTCCCTTTAATTGAGCGACGGGCCCCACCGGACGTGGCAGCGTTACACGGCCCAGTGTGTTGTGCTGCTGAGGCGTCTACCCCGTTACCACCACAGGAAGGAAGTGGAGTACTTGCATCCACTTCTTTCCGGGGCGGTAACCCGAATCTATTGAGCTGGGCAGGACTTCCGCGCCTGGCTCTAAGTTTCGTGCCTCCCGGATGTTACCGCCCCCAAACAGGGCAATAATGAATTTCACCCACTAAAGTGTAATATTACCTTTCTTATATCAAGTCTGGAGTTTCTGCAGTTCTTCTACCAAAGTTACAGTGAACAAGCAGGAGAACCATTGCACAAGTTCCAACTCCCACCCCTCTTGTGTCATTGTCTGAGAATGCTCACAGGTTTGTAGGGCTGTTGATAATTTGTGTTTCTGAGCCCTCAAAAAAAAACAAATAAAAGGTGGCACTTGAAAAGTTTTTGGAATGTGCCCCCCCTTTAATCAGGGGGCACTTGATTATTAGTTAACAACTACAATAGTTGTAGAGCTATTGATAATTTGTGGTTCTGTACCCTCAAAAAAAAACAAGGGGGCACTTGTGTAAAAGTGTTTGGTGTGTCCCCCCCCCCCTTTAATCAGGGAACACTTGATTTTCTGATTGCAACAGAATCGTTGTAGAGCTGTTGATAATTTGTGTTTCTGTGGGATGGTTATGGTGGGACGTGGGCAAGGCTCACGTCCATCTCTTCTGTTAAGAGTACACGAAGGGGTCGACCAAGAGGCGGGAGGCCAGGGTGGGGCACCTGGAGAAGGAGGTGCTCGACCTGGAAACCCCTCTGGGTCAAGTCATCGAGGACCCGGCCCTGCGGACGGTGTACAAAGCGAAGAAGGCTGCGCTGAAGAACCTGCAGCTTGTCGGGTCCCGAGGCGCGTTCGTGAGGTCGTGGATTCGATTCCTTCAGGGAAACCGGTTTCTCGAGGGGAAAGTCCCCAGGGCTGGACGGGCTGACCATGGAGTTCCATAGGACGTTCTGGGATGTCTTGGGGGGCGGCTACGTGCGGGTCCTGGAGGAAAGTCTGGCGAACGGAGAGATACCCCTCTCTTGGCGCAGGGAAGTCATCATTCTGCTGCCTAAGAAGGACGATCTCCGCCCGGTCTCCCTCCTCAGCAAGGATTACAAAATTTTTGCCAGGGCGATGTCAGCTCGCCTTGGTGCTGTGCTGGACCACATGATCCACCCTAACCAGTCCAACATGGTCCCGGGCCGGACAATCCACGACAACATCCATCTGGTCCGGGACCTGATCCATCATTCCCAGGAGGCTGGTCTGTCAGTCGCCTTCCTTACCCTAGACCAGAAGAAGGCGTTCGACAGGGTGGATCACGATTACCTGTTTGGAACTCTGCGCGCTTTCGGGTTCGGGGCGCATTTCGTCACCTGGATCCGACTTTTGTACGCCGCTGCGGAGTGTCTGATTAAGGTTAACGGCTCTTTGACGGCACCCCATCGCTTTGGGAGAGAGGTGCACCAGGAATGCCCCATGTCCAGCCAGTTTTATGCCTTATGCGTGGAGCCTTTCCTACACCTCTTGCCGAAGAGGTTGACGGGACTGGTTCTGCAAGGGCCGGGCATGGAGGTCGTCCTCTCGGCTTATGCCGATGAAGTGCTTCTCATGGTCGAGGATCCCATTGACCTGTGGAGGATGCATGAGTGCCAGGAGATTTACTCAGCCGCATCCTCCGCCAGGATCAACTGGGAGAAATGTTTCTGACTCCTGGTGGGTCAGTGGCGGGTGGACTCCCTGCCGGAAGAACTCAGGCCTTTTGCCGGGAGCATGACCCATCTCCCCTATCTGGGAGTCTATCTTAGCCCTGACGAGGAAGCCTGGCCAGCGAACTGGCAGGAACTGGAAGCCAAAGTCGCCACTCGCCTAAGGTGCTGGACAGGACTGCTCCAAGTGCTATCCTATAGGGGTCGAGCGCTAGTCATAAACCAGCTGGTGGCCACTATGCTGTGGTACCGGCTGGTCACTTTGACCCCTCCCCCTGCGTTTGTCACCAAGATCCAGAAGAAGTTGGTGGACTTCTTCTGGAACAACAGGAAGCACTGGGTCTCTGCCGCGGTCTTGAGTCTCCCGCTTAGGGAGGGTGGTTCGGCGTTGGTGTGTGTCAGCACCCAGCTCGCGACTTTCCGTCTTCAGACCCTGCAGAGATACCTCTATGTCGAGCCCCCTCCTAGGTGGTGTGCGTTGGCGGCGTATTTCTTCCGCCAACAGTACAGCCTCAAATATGACACCAGCTCCTGTTTGTGAGCCTGGGGGGCATCAGGACCGCCATGCAGGGGCTGCCTGTCTTTTATCAGGAACTCATCAGGGTCTGGAACATGGTCGCCACCAAGCGCAGCTCTCCCCCGTCTGGAGTGGCGGCTGTCCTGCAGGAGCCGCTGCTCAGGAATCGGTACCTCCACGACCGCGGTTTTAGGTGGCAGGCAGACGAGAGGACTGTGGCAGGCGAGGTGACCAGAGTCAGAGACCTGCTCGATGGTGGAGGAGCGGGCTGGATGGTGCCAGACGTGCTGGCACGGCGCCTAAACTGGGCCGACATCCAGCGCGTGGCCAATGCCATTGAGTCGCTAAAAACAGCACTGGGCCCTAACTCCATTAGGTGTGTCGAGAAGGCTCAAGCATGTGGGGAGATCCCGTCTGAACTGACCCCCGTCTGGACGGAATTCCTCATCGGTACCAAGCCCCGAAACCTCCCTCCGGAGCCGGTGCCTCACAACTTGAGCCTCCTCGGGGAGATCCACTCCGTACCTTTTAGTTCTGCGTGGAGAGGTTTCCTGTACGGGCTGCTCTTGCACACTCTCCACCTTGCCATCCTCGTCTGTTTTCCGGACACGCCATGGCGCACCATCTTGCCGTCCGGAGGAGGCGGGGATCCCCAATGGAGTGCACTCTACATGGGAGTTCTCCCCCTATTTATTGGGGACTTGGCCTGGAGGGTGTTGCATGGAGCAGTCCCGTGCAATAAGTTTTTAAGTTGGTTCACGGGTTCCCAGGCTGCCTGCAATTTCTGCAGTCTGGAAGAGTCCGTGTTCCATGTTTTTATGGTATGTGTGAGGTTGCAGCCCCTGTTCCATTATTTGAAGGGGCTGCCCCTCAAATTCTGGTTGCACTTCAGTCCCACACTCCTGATCTTTGGGCGCCCTGTGTGGAGGGGAGCGGGTAGGTCCGAGGGCCTCCTCGTAGGACTGCTCCTGGGCATGGCCAAAGGGGCCATCAGCCGATCCAGGCAGCGGGCAGTCGAGGCGGTCGTTCAGCCAGACTGCCTGCCTCTCTGCTGCACCTATATCCAAGCCAGTGTGTCCCTGGAGATGGAGCACGCGGTGTCCACCGGTACGCTCGCGGCCATCCGCGAGAGGTGGACGCCAGAGAGACTGGAGTGCATCATCACCCCCGGCAACCAAATTTGAATTTGATTTTATATGTTTTAAAGTTTAATTTGTTTCATTTTCCGGTTTTGGTGCCCCACCCCCCCTTTTAGCCAGGGGGCACTTGTATAATTTCTGTTTTGAGTGCCCGAAACCACCCCGCCCCCCAAAAAAATGGGGCACTGGAAAAAAAAATTATTTTGGAGTATGATCCCCCTTGTAGGGGGCATTTGTTTAAAGTGCACAACTAAAATAGTTGAACTCGTAATGTGTAGTATGATTGTTAAACCTTTGCTAATAAACCAACTAGTTCTTAATAGCAATGTGTTGCTATGAATTCTTAAGCGGAGAACCCATGAAGCAAATACATTACAATTAATGTTAACCATGGGCTCCATTTTCCCCAGTGATTTGCACCATTTATTTGGAGCAGGCTGCTTTTCTTGGCCTAAGTTTAAAAATCCACAGTTTCCCCAATCAATTTGCACCAGCGTAACTCAGTTAGTTATGATTTCTTTTAGGTACTTTTTTTTTCAGCCAAAGGGGGCGAAACCTGCCAACTATGCCAATTCTGGCCATTTCGGCAAGTTTGGCCAGCTGAGAGTTACTCCAGTTCTGCTTAGGCCAGTGTATGTGGCCTCTGCAGAAAAAACCTTCCAGAGAGTTAAAGAAATCGGCGCAGGTAAGGAAATTGGAGGTGGCCATTCGGCCTGGGCTAGGGGCGGGGAGCGGACCAGGAGGGCACTTGGGGCCAGGGTCGGGTGGGGGAGCGGATTGGCAAGCCCTTCGGCCTGGGCTGGGGGTGGGGAGCGGACCGGGACTGGCTCTTTAAACATGGCCAATTGCCAAATCCGAGCTGTACTGAGCATGCGTGTCCATTGGAGCGATGTCAAAAACGTAACGTTTTTTCCCCATGCATGTGCAGAAGGTGCAGCTTCGTTTTTCAGTGCAGACAACAGGCTCCACCCCCGGAGGCGACTCGACATGCTCCGCGGCACCGAATTCAAGTTACAGATCGGGGAAAGTTTGGAAAAATATTTATGGCACATTTCTGGCCGAGAAAACACAGCGTGACTCTGGCAATATGCCAGAAAACGGGCTTGGGGAAAATTGAGCCCCATAACTCTACAGTTCACTTTTAATGTACTAGGTAATTTAACAAAAATGACCGACAGACTTAAATGACAATTTTATATTGCTACCCTGATCTCCTGAGGTGTTTCAGACATTACTCTCTGATGTAATGGGGCAGAGAGCATCTTCTATTTGCTGTTGGTATCCAATCATAAATCAGAAAAGGTTCTCGGGTAGAATCAGATTGATCTATAATGAGGAGTCTTCCAGCAAATATAGGGTAACATCTTGTACCCTGGATGCGTACAAGTGGGGTAAAGCTATACTTTCACACTAAACCTAAATGCTGACAACTTCGGTTTGCTAAACCCTTATCCTGCTGAAGAAACAGAAACTTCATACAGTTGACATAACAAATGTTGTGTCTAGCCATTGCAGGTTAACATAGGGTCCTTATTCAGTTAAATTTATAAAAACTGAGAAGCTAAAGCAATTGCAGATGTGGCACTGTCTTAAATAATAGTCACTTTTTCCATGTACACCACAGTTTTTGTTTCATGACTTCTCATTTATACTCAAACATTTTAACTTCATGCCTGAGGCAATCAGATTGGGAAGAATAGCTCTTTATGAATTATAGTTGTCAGTTGTACATAGCATTCAGGTGGTCATTAAGTGCCACTTTACATAAAAAATGCAGGTGTTTTATTGGGAATAAATTACTGTGTAAGAATTGGAAAGCATTCTAACTAACTACATCTGTTTAAAGCAACTTGCAGTTATTAAGGTAAAAAGGAAAATAAAACTGCATGGCAGAAATCTTTTTAAAAAAAACAAGGTATAAGGAGTACATCCATCTGCAACTAAAGAGTGAAGATGGTTGAAGACTGTTCATCACAACTGAAGACAATAAAGTTGCGTTAAAACAATAGAGCGATTACCCAGACCCTTATCCCTGAGAAACACCTAGCCCCAGGGTACGAAGCTCAGGAAACAAAAGGTCAGAGAGTTGTTATGCTAGCTCTCCACACCTTTCTTTTATCACCTCTGGATTTCTGGGCTTCTCTGAGGCACTGGAGCAAGGCTTTTGTCTGAAATAGGCAAGAGGGAGAACTCCAACTCCTCCTCCTCAATTTCTTGATCCTGCAGCTATATTATGGGCTCAATTTTCCCCAGTGATTTGCGCTGTTTTTTTTTTAGCAGGATGCTTTTTCTGGCCTAACTTAAAAATGCACAGTTTCCCCAATCAATTTGCACCAACGTAACTCATTTAGTTACGTTTTTTTTAGGTACTTTTTTTCACTCATAGGGGGCGTAGCCAGTCACCTACGCCAATTCTGGCCATTTAGTGAGCTTTGACGAGCTGATAGTTACTCCAGTTACTCCATTAGGCCAGCATATGTGGTCTCTCGAGAAAACCCTTGCGGAGAGTTAAAGAAATCGGCGCAGGTAAGTAAATCAGAGGCCATTCAGCCTGGGCTAGGGCGGGAAGCAGAGCGGACTGGGAAGGCACTCACTCGGGGCCACAGCGGACCGGGACCGGCACTCACTCGGGATCTGGAGAAGGTCAGCAGGGGAGGGAATGCACTGACCGGCACTTACTCGGGGCCACAGCGGACCGAGAAGGTACTCACTCTGGGCCACAGTGGACCGTGACCGACACTCACTCGGGGCCACAGCCAACTCGGAGCTGTACTGTGCCTGCGCGTCCATTTCAGCGACGTCAAAAACGTAAGTTTATTTCCCGCGCATGCGCAGAAGGCCCGGCTGTGTTTTTTCGGCGCAGACAGCAGGCTCCACCCCCTGAGGCGACTGGCCACACTGCGCGCCTCGGGATTGCAGTATAAAGATCGGGGAAAGTTTGGACATGTTTTTGTGGCGCATTTCTGGACCTAAAAACCCAGCGTAACTCTGACAATACGCCAGAAAATGGGCTTGGGCAAAATTGAGCCAAGAGTGTGTTCAAACACAAGGCGCCCCAATAATTGGCATACCTTCAACAAGTTGAAGAAAATCCCCAAGGTAAGCTTTCAATTTTTTATATATTTTCCTGGTAATCTTCAGGCCTTGGACCTTCTGACTGCTGCTCTCCAGCAGCACCTAGAAAGTCCCAAAGTTGGTGCCCAGAATCGCAGCTGACGACCCCTTAGGTCTGCAATTATGCTCCTGTTTCCTATATTGTTTTCTAGTGCTGGACCCAAGGTTGGGTGGGCCTGTGCCAAGGGTTTTAGTCATCACTGAGCTGGGTGGGCACAACGCATTTCAGATGTGATGCTCCTGTCTGATATCAGGTAAGGGACAGTCAACTTGTTCCCAATTTGTCTGATCTCATTGTGGATGTGATGGAGATATCAAATGATATGAACATTCTGGTGATATTTAAAACTTCAGACAACGGCAGTGCGACAAAATGTATTTTTTGTCCTTAATACATTTCTGATTTGGATTAGTTATTGCTACAAATAGCATTTATGGGGTAAAGCACGGAGGAAAACTTTCAAGGCAGATCAGCAGTTAAAAGTCTGGTGGGGACCTTGTGCATTCATTTACCCACCTGATTCATCTTTCAGGCAGGCCTTTAAAAGAATGTCTAGCACTCCCAACAAAAATATGCGGGATGTATTTTAAATATGTAAATAGGGGCCCTGCGCCTGTTTAGAACCCGTATGGCAACTTTTAAGGAGAAATGAGCGAATCATGCACTGCGCATGTCAATCCCACTTTCTTGAGGCCTGGAGAGGCTCCTCAAGCCCCAACAAAAATCTTCTGGCCCACTGCCATCCACTCCCCCGGCAACTCTTTTGGAGTAAAACATAATTAACATTAAATCAAGTGCCCCCTAATCTGGGGGACACTCCAGCCACTTTTCAACTGCCCTTTTTTTTTTTTTTTGTGGTTTTCCACTTCCACTGCAACTCTTTTTGGGGGCAAACATAAACATTAAATCAAGTGCCCGCTGATCTGGGGGACACTCCAAACATTCTTCATGCCCTTTTTTGTGTTTTTTTTGTTTTTTTTGGTATTTGTTTGTGTTTTTTTTTGTGATTTTTTGGGGGGCATTAAAATGATATATTTTACAAGTGCTCCCTATAAAAGGGGAGGGGGACACTAAAACCGGCAATTAAAAAAAATTAAACTTTAAAACATATAAAATCAAATTAAAATTTGGTTGCCGGGGGTGATGATGCACTCCAGTCCCTCCGGCGTCCACCTCTCGCAGAAGGCCGCGAGCGTACCGGTGGACACCGTGTGCTCCATCTCCAAGGACACCCTGGCCCGGATGTAGGCGCGGAAGAGAGGCAGGCAGTCAGGCTGAATGACCCCCTCGACCGCCCGCTGTTTGGACCGGCTGATGGGACCCTTGGCCGTGCCCAGGAACAGTCCTACGAGGAGGCCTTCTGACCTACCCGCTCCCCTCCGCACAGGGTGCATAAAGATCAGGAGTGTGGGACTGAAGTGCAACCAGAAATTGAGGAGCAGCCCCTTTAAATAATGAAACAGGGGCTGCAACCTCGCGCATTCAATAAAAACATGGAACACGGACACTTCCAGACCACAGAAATTGCAGGCGACCTGGGAGCCCGTAAACCGGCTTAAAAATTTATTGCACGCGACTGCTCCGTGCAACACCCTCCAGGCCAAGTCCCCGATAAATAGTGGGAGGACTCCCGCGTAGAGTGCGCTCCATCGGGGACTGCCGCCTCCTCCGGACGGCAAGATGGTATGCCATGGTGTGTCCGGATGGCAGACGAGGATGGCAAGGTTGAGCGTGTGCAGGAGCAGCCCGTACAGGAAACCCCTCCATGCAGAACTGAAAGGCGCCGGCTCCCGAGGGAGGTTCCGGGCTTTGGCACCGATGAGGAATTTCGTCCGGACGGGGGTCAGTTTAGACGGGATCTCCCCACATGCTTGAGCCTCCTCGACACACCTAACGGAGTCAGGGCCCAGAGCTGCTTTTAGCGACTCGATGGCATCGGCCGCGCGGCGGACGTCGGCCAAATTTAGGTGCCGTGCCAGCGTGTCTGGCGCCATCCAGCCCACTCCACCGCCATCGAGCAGGTCCCTGACCCTGGTCACCTCGCCAGCCACAGCCCTCTCGTCTGACTGCCACCTAAAACCTCGGTCGTGGAGGTACGGATTCCCGAACAGCGGCTCCTGCAGGACAGCCGCCACTCCAGCCGGTGGAGAACTGCGCTTGGTGGAGACTTTGTTCCAGACCCTGATGAGTTCCTGGTAAAATACAGGCAGCTCCTGGAAGACGGTCCTGACACCCCCCAAACTCACAAACAGGAGCTGCGTGTCATAGTTGAGGCTGTGCTGCTGGCGGAAAAAATACGTCGCCAGCGCACGCCACCTAGGAGGGGGCTCAACGTAAAGGTATCTCTGCAGGGTCTGAAGACGGAAAGTCGCGAGCTGGGCGCTGACGCACATCAACGACTGACCGCCCTCCCTAAGCGGGAGACTCAAGACCGCGGCAGAGACCCAGTGCTTCCTGTTGTTCCGGAAGAAGTCCACCAGCTTCTTCTGTATCTTGGCAACAAACGCAGGGGGAGGGGTCAAAGTGACCAGCCGGTACCACAGCATTGCGGCCACCAGCTGGTTTATGACTAGCGCTCGACCCCTGTAGGATAGCACTCGGAGCAGTCCTGTCCAGCGCCCTAGGCGAGCGGCGACCTTGGCCTCCAGCTCCTGCCAGTTCGCCGGCCAGGCTCCCTCGTCGGGGCTAAGGTAGACTCCCAGATAGAGGAGATGGGTCGTGCTCCAGGCAAAAGGCCTGAGCTCCTCCGGCAGGGAGTCTACCCGTCACTGACCCACCAGGAGTCCGGAACATTTCTCCCAGTTGATCCTGGCGGAGGATGCGGCCGAGTAAATCTCCTGGCACTCATGCATCCTCCACAGGTCGCCACTCCCCATGCAACTCTTTTGGTTGGAAACAGAAATAAACATTAGTTCAAGTGCCCCCCGATCTGGGGGACACTCCAAACACTTATCACGACCATCTTTATATTTTTTTTTGTTATTTTTTTGTGTTTTTTGTTGGTTTTTTTGGGGGGGTTTTTTGGGCCCTAAAACTGTAAATCTACAAGTGCCCCCTATAAAAGGGGAGGGGACACTAAAAACCCGGCAATTAAAACAAATTAAACTTTAAAACATATAAAATCAAATTAAAATTTGGTTGCCGGGGGTGATAATGCACTCCAGTCCCTCCGGCGCCCACCTCTCGCGGAAGGCTGCGAGCGTACCGGTGGACATCACGTGCTCCATCTCTGGGGACACCCTGGCCCGCTTGTAAGCACGGAAGAGAGGCAGGCAGTCAGGCTGAACGGCCCCCTCGACCGCTCGCTGCCTGGACCGGCTGATGGCACCCTTGCCCGTGCCCAGGAGCAGTCCTACGAGGAGGCCCACAGACCTACCCGCTCCCCTCCGCACAGGGTGCCCAAAGATCAGGAGTGTGGGACTGAAGTGCAGCCAGAAATTGAGGAGCAGCGCCTTTAAATAATGGAACAGGGGCTGCAACCTCGTGCATTCAATAAAAACATGGAACACGGACTCCTCCAGACCGCAGAAATTGCAGGCGGCCTGGGAGCCCGTGAACGGGCTTAAAAATTTGTTGCACGGGACTGCTCCGTGCACCACCCTCCAGGCCAAGTCCCCGATAAATAGTGGGAGGACTCACGCGTAGAGTGCACTCCATCGGGGTCCCCCGCCTCCTCCGGACGGCAAGATGGTATGCCATGCGTGTCTGGGCGGCAGACGAGGATGGCAAGGTGGAGAGTGTGCAGGAGCAGCCCGTACAGGAAACCCCTCTATGCAGAACTGAAAGGCACGGAGGGGATTTCCCTGAGGCGGCTCCAGTTGTGAGGCGCCGGCTCTCGAGGGAGGTTCCGGGCTTTGGCACCGATGAGGAATTTTGTCCGGACGTGGGTCAGTTTGGACGGGATCTCCCCACATGCTTGAGCCTCCTCGACACACCTAACGGAGTCAGGGCCCAGAGCTGCTTTTAGCGACTCGATGGCATCGGCCGCACGGCGGACGCCGGCCGAATTTAGGTGCCGTGCCAGCATGTCTGGCGCCATCCGGCCCACTCCACCGCCATCGAGCAGGTCCCTGACCCTGGTCACCTCGCCAGCCACAGCCCTCTCGTCCGACTGCCACCTAAAACCTCGGTCGTGGAGGTACGGATTCCCGAGCAGCGGCTGCTGCAGGACAGCCGCCACTCCAGCCGGTGGAGAACTGCGCTTGGTGGGGACTTTGTTCCAGACCCTGATGAGTTCCTGGTAAAAGACAGGCAGCTCCTGGATGGCGGTCCTGACGCCCCCCCAAGCTCACAAACAGGAGCTGCGTGTCATAGTTGAGGCTGTGCTGCTGGCGGAAAAAATACGTCGCCAGCGCACGCCACCTAGGAGGGGGCTCGACTTAAAGGTATCTCTGCAGGATCTGAAGACGGAAAGTCACTAGCTGGGTGCTGACACACATCAACGACTGACCGCCCTCCCTAAGCGGGAGACTCAAGACCGCAGCAGAGACCCAGTGCTTCCTGTTGTTCCAGAAGAAGTCCACCAGCTTCTTCTGTATCTTGGCGACAAACGCAGGGGGAGGGGTCAAAGTGACCAGCCGGTACCATAACATTGCGGCCACCAGCTGGTTTATGACTAGCGCTCGACCCCTGTAGGACAGCACTCGGAGCAGTCCTGTCCAGCGCCCTAGGCGAGCGGTGACCTTGGCCTCCAGCTCCTGCCAGTTCGCCGGCCAGGCTTCCTCGTCGGGGCTAAGGTAGACTCCCAGATAGAGGAGATGGGTCGTGCTCCAGGCAAAAGGCCTGAGCTCCTCCGGCAGGGAGTCCACCCGCCACTGACCCACCAGGAGTCCGGAACATTTCTCCCAGTTGATCCTGGCGGAGGATGCGGCCGAGTAAATCTCCTGGCACTCATGCATCCTCCACAGGTCGCCACTCCCCGTGCAACTCTTTTGGTTGGAAACAGAAATAAACATTAGTTCAAGTGCCCTCCGATCTGGGGATACTCCAAACACTTATCACGACCCTCTTTATATTTTTTTTTGTTATTTTTTTGTGTTTTTTGTTGGTTTTTTTGGGGGGGTTTTTTGGGCCCTAAAACTGTAAATCTACAAGTGCCCCCTATAAAAGGGGAGGGGACACTAAAAACCCGGCAATTAAAACAAATTAAACTTTAAAACATATAAAATCAAATTAAAATTTGGTTGCCGGGGGTGATAATGCACTCCAGTCCCTCCGGCGCCCACCTCTCGCGGAAGGCTGCGAGCGTACCGGTGGACATCACGTGCTCCATCTCTGGGGACACCCTGGCCCGGATGTAAGAGCGGAAGAGAGGCAGGCAGTCAGGCTGAACGGCCCCCTCGACCGCTCGCTGCCTGGACCGGCTGATGGCACCCTTGGCCATGCCCAGGAGCAATCCTACGAGGAGGCCCACAGACCTACCCACTCCCCTCCGCACAGGGTGCCCAAAGATCAGGAGTGTGGGACTGAAGTGCAGCCAGAAATTGAGGAGCAGCGCCTTTAAATAATGGAACAGGGGCTGCAACCTCGTGCATTCAATAAAAACATGGAACACGGACTCCTCCAGACCGCAGAAATTGCAGGCGGCCTGGGAGCCCGTGAACGGGCTTAAAAATTTGTTGCACGGGACTGCTCCGTGCACCACCCTCCAGGCCAAGTCCCCGATAAATAGTGGGAGGACTCCCGCGTAGAGTGCACTCCATCGGGGTCCCCCGCCTCCTCCGGACGGCAAGATGGTATGCCATGGCGTGTCTGGGCGGCAGATGAGGATGGCAAGGTGGAGAGTGTGCAGGAGCAGCCCGTACAGGAAACCCCTCTATGCAGAACTGAAAGGCACGGAGGGGATTTCCCTGAGGCGGCTCCAGTTGTGAGGCGCCGGCTCTCGAGGGAGGTTCCGGGCTTTGGCACCGATGAGGAATTTCGTCCGGACGGGGGTCAGTTTGGACGGGATCTCCCCACATGTTTGAGCCTCCTCGACACACCTAACGGAGTCAGGGCCCAGAGCTGCTTTTAGCGACTCGATGGCATCGGCCGCGCGGCGGACGTCGGCCGAATTTAGGCGCCGTGCCAGCATGACTGGCGCCATCCAGCCCGCTCCTCCGCCATCGAGCAGGTCCCTAACCCTGGTCACCTCGCCAGCCACAGCCCTCTCGTCCGAATGCCACCTAAAACCTCGGTCGTGGAGGTACGGATTCCTGAGCAGCGGCTCCTGCAGGACAGCCGCCACTCCAGCCGGTGGAGAGCTGCGCTTGGTGGAGACTTTGTTCCAGACCCTGATGAGTTCCTGGTAAAAGGCATGCAGCCCCTGCATGGCGGTCCTGACGCCCCCCCAGGCTCACAAACAGGAGATGCGTGTCGTAGTTGAGGCTGTGCTGCTGGCGGAAGAAATACGTCACCAGCGCACGCCACCTAGGAGGGGGCTCGATGTAAAGGTATCTTTGCAGGATCTGAAGACGGAAAGTCGCTAGCTGGGCGCTGACGCACACCAACGACTGACCGCCCTCCCTAAGCGGGAGACTCAAGACCGCGGCAGAGACCCAGTGCTTCCTGTTGTTCCAGAAGAAGTCCACCAGCTTCTTCTGTATCTTGGCGACAAATGCAAGGGGAGGGGTCAAAGTGACCAGCCGGTACCACAGCATAGCGACCTCCAGCTGGTTTATGACTTGCGCTCGACCCCTGTAGGACAGCACTCGGAGCAGTCCTGTACAGCGCCCTAGACGAGCGGCGACCTTGGCCACCTGCTCTTGCCAGTTCGCTGGCCAGGCTTCCTCGTCGGGGCTAAGGTGGACTCCCAGATAGAGGAGATGGGTCGTGCTCCAGGCAAAAGGCCTGAACTCCTCCGGCAGGGAGTCCACCTGCCACTGACCCACCAGGAGTCCGGAACATTTCTCCCAGTTGATCCTGGCGGAGGATGCGGCCGAGTAAATCTCCTGGCACTCACGCATCCTCCGCAGGTCACCATTCCCCCTGCAACAGGCCTTATCTACTGGCCAGCTGTATGCAATAGTTAGCTGATTTTCTTCCTCATCAGACCCTTTGGCACTTGCAGACAAAATTGGAAATTCTTTCGTGGACAGGCTTTTAGCAAGACATGGCCAGAGTAGGCTGGATTTTGATCAGCTTTTCCGTCGCCTTTTTCGATGGAAAACCACCCGGTGGGAGTTTCATCCAAGTGTTCCGCTGACGATTTCGAAATACTGCTGGGAGGCGGACTGCCAGCGTGCAGCCCTGAAAAAAAAACTGCTTCCGCCTGAGTTTGGTGGTAGCGGTGATCCATCGTTGAGGAAATAAAATGCCCAGGAGAAACCAGCTGGAGCAGCCCTTCAATCGGCGGTAGGTATGAAGCCCTGCAAAAAAAAAGTTCAGATAATAGTTTTTTAAATTCTTTTCCTGTGATTCACTAGAAAAGGGACCTGTGAATATATTCCAATTTAAAAAAAAATGTTTTAAATTGTTTTTTTAAAAAAAATTTGCGTTTTCCCCCCTCCCTGGGCCCAACTCGTAGCCTTGGACTAAATTTGACTAAATATGACTAAATTTGACCAGGATGGCGTTTGTCGCCGAGAACCCACGTGGAACATCGATTTTTCCCGCCGGGCAGATTTTTTCCCCATTTTTTGACTAATTTTCTGCTGATCATAATCGAATAATCATAGTGGATTTTTGGGTGGTAATCCGGTGGTGGCGGTTTTTGATTAAAATCCATCCATTGTGTTTTATTTCTCAGACAGCAAGTCAACATGTGCTTATGATTGTTATTATTTCATCCAACCAGAATAAAGTTTTCTCTTTGTATAATAACACAAGATAATGTAAATACTATACTTTCCCACATCAGTGGGTCTTTTTGCTTGACTTAAACAAAATGGAGGAGAATTCCTGCATGGTTCTTTCCATTTCTCATTGTAACTTCAGTGGAAGGTCAGTGGGAACTCTGGAGAAATGGTGTAAATGGCAGTTTTTAACCATTAACACTGCTTCTCCAGGGGTTTGACTAATCTGTCACTGGAGAACCCCCATGGAAATTCCAGGCGAGTAGCTTTGATTTATTCTCCTGCTGAGTTGGGGCAAACACTTTCTCTTCAAAAACCTGACTGTCAGACAGTCTCTTTTTTTTGTCTCTCTCTGGGTTCACAATCATAATGGGAGGACTTATGTCAGACAACATGTGCTGAGCAACCAGGACTTCCCAACACAATGACTGTGAGGTATATTTCGATAACCAAAACCATCTTTCAATCTTTTGGGGAAACAAATTCAGTGCCTAGCTCATTAACATTTTAACCACCATGTGTCTCAGTTTTTAAAAACTAATGTGAATATACTTTGCTATAAAACTCAACATTTAAATACTGTTTTTTCCAACAGAAAACTTCAAACACAGAAGTTTAGAATACAGGAGCTCAATTAGAAATTAATATAAGTTAAGAAAGATGAGAAGTCAAGACTGATATGGGGTAACATATGTCTTCATTATTTAATATTATTACACGAGGAAAAATTGTACTGATGAACTAAATCCATCCAATCATAACTGTTGCTCTTAATATTTACATCCTGTGAAATAGAACAGCTTCATTTGTATCATGTTATCATGTTTTCTCAGTCTGCCTTTAAATACATTGGAGAGGTGCGCATATGGGGCACATATAAAAGATGTGAATATACAGTTCAAATCACAAGTGTTGTTATACCCTTGAGAAGTAGAAGCACATCCCTAAACACAAGATTCTCAAACCATTTATGGGATTGTCAAATTTTGTCTGATAACGCTCCTGTGAAGGGTCTTAGGAAGTTTTACTGCATTAAAGGCACCATATAAATGCAAGTTGTTGCTGTTGACTAGCACTGCTGTACGCAAGAAAAGATTTAAGGCAAGTCCCTAAACCTATAACAAGCAGTCTATGCTTCTTCCATGTATGGTTAGTCTTCTGGCATAGAGGCCTTGGGCACCAGACTGGAGTGGGCTCTCTCTTACTGGGCTCAAAATTGCCCCACCTGTTTTTCCAATGCACTCACCAGAAATGCGCAGACTTTGTGAGCTGAAAACGGCGCCAAAAATTTGTCTCCGGATTCTGGCCGCTCCGTGGCCTCTCCCATGGCTTGGCACGGCGTGGTCTGTCGATTAGGGGGTGGAGCTAGGGCCCTGCGCGAAAAACAGTGCCGGCATCTCTCCGCATGCGCACTGGAGCGTTCGCGCATGTGCAGTAGCTCCTGCCGATGATGATGATGATGCGTGCTGCAGCGTGGGACCCGATGCTTCCCACCCCTATCCCGGTCTGAGTGGCCCGCTGCACAGGCCAGCCCGCTGCCTTCCCGGGCTAAGGCTACAACAAACAGGTTGATACGGGGAGAGTTTTGATCGGGGTGGGGGTAGTTCTGATCTGGGGGGAGGGGGACGGGGACCCCGGGCAGGTGGGAGGGGCATGGTAACTGTGTAGCCAGTAATTTTAATGAGCTTACTCAAGACTTTCCTTAACCCTGTTGATGAAAATACTTTCCTACATAAGAACATAAGAATTATGATTCTATTTTTTCTTTGGATATTTTGAAAAAATTATGTAAATATATTTTGTCTCTTTATTACTTTTATTTTTGTAGTTTAAGCTTCCATGAATGCTTCTGATGTATCATAAATTAACTTTGCGAAGCTTGTCATATGATGTCCTGTACAGCTGTTTGATCCTATTCACATTCTTTAGTCAAGTCATTAGTACCTACCTGCGCTGATTTCTTAACTCTCTGCAAGGGTTTTCTATGCGACTACAAGTGGTCACATACACTGGCCTAAGTTAGCATATATAATGGCCTAAATGGCCAAAACGGGCGTAGGTGGCTGGTAACACCCCCTTTTGAAAAAAACTGAACTAAACTAAAAAAAATCCTAACTAACTCACTTACACTGGCGCAAATTGAATGTGCAAAATGGGGATTTTTAAGATACTCCAGAAAAATCAAGTTGCTCAAAAAAAAAACAGAGCAGCTCTTGGGCAATTTTGAGCCCCCAGACTCTAAGCAACTGGCACTGTGATACAGCCTATTAGCTCATGGGGCTTCACTGATCTCATTAATACCATTACCTACTGATCAGGGAACAGACGCACTTCCCAGTAAAGTATTAGTGGCCTGGAAGAAACGTCCACAAATGATTCTTCTGTCTCTCTCTATCTCTTTCTCTCTCACAGGACATGCAAACCCTTCTCTCAGCTTCGCCAAGACGTACACATCTGGCCAGCTGCCCACACAATAGCAGAGGTTCAACAGCCTGCAGCAGATCCAGCTCAGGACCACCTCAGTTCCAAGAAGCCCTTAATTACACACAGCAGCCACCTCCGTCACTGAGCTAAAATGACAGACATTTTTTAGCACAGGAGGAGGCCATTCAGCCCTCAGTGTCTACATTGAACTTAGGCACCTCTCGGGCTGATTTAGCACTGTCTCATTTTCCTGCTTTCTCCCAAATCTATTTATATTCTTCTTTGAATAATTATCATTTGACCAATACCATTTGACTGCTGTAAGCAATCACCACTTATGCCAAAGCATTTTACATTCTAATAACTGTGAAAACATTTATTTTGATCTTCCATTTCATGTTTGTTGTGCTTACTTTGAGTTTGTGGCCCCTGAACTTCCATTTACTTACTAATGGAAAGAATTTATCTGTGTTTACTTTGTTTATTCCTTTTACTATTTTGAACACCTCATGACATCAATACGATCAGAGAAGCACTGCTTCAAGGTCCCCCCCAGTAAATCTCTAAGCTTGTCAAAGTCAGATGAGAGAACCTTGCTGGAACCAAGGCCTCTATGGCAGCACTCTGAGCATTCACAGGAGATGCACCAACTGACCACTGCTATTCAAGGCTCTTCTCTAGATGCCATGGAGTTTTCACATTCATACTCCATGATGCACTGCAGTGTTGCAAACTCTTTGTGTAAGGTAGCACACATGCAGCTAATGGATTGCTCCATGTGACCACCATCTCTATAGCACACTGTTGGGCACCCTCCCCAATGACTGCACTGCTTGATGCACAGAAAGCATCTTTCTCTTAAAACCAGTTCCATTGAAGTCCAGGTTCATCAGGTGAAGTGGGACACAAGCTACTTCTGGACAAAAGGTTCCTGCTCTTTATTTTCCACTGACCCCTGCTCCTGCTCACTTGGGCTGCAGGTCACCAAGCACATTCCCCTCTAGAATCTCCCAGGGTTTATGAATATGAGCCATAAAGCTTTCATAGAAAAAATGGATTTGGTAAAGTGCTTCATTGTGCACTTTGTTATCAATAAGCGAATGAAAGTATAGCATGAGAAGAAAAAGCAGCAGAAAATCCTCAGGACCCTGAGCTGGAGGCAGTCCTCTTATTTCCCTATTAACAGCACCCTCAATGGTCTCTCTTTGTTGGATTTGTAGTACTTCTTTATCAAATAAGGTTAGAGGAAAATTATTACAGTCCTCTTCCAGCAATTGTTTTCTTTTTCTGTTGTAAAGTTTATATTGAATGTTTAAACTGGGAGTGTGTGCGCGAGTGTATGTCTGGTGTGCATGAGAGAGAGAGAGAGTGAAGGAAATAGATGCATGATATCGATTACACATATGCTGTAGCTTTTGTTTTGTGTTCTTTTAGCTACAGAAAGAGAGAAAGAAGTTTAGCAGTTCTGTAATCCATTTCAAGGGGTATAAGTGTGGCGGCTAAGACTTCTGCCTGCAGCTGTGATCCAATATTGATCCAATCCCAAGTCCTGAGGATGGGGTCATTTGAATATTTGGTGCAGTTATCCACATCTGTAGTTGGGTAACAAAGGAGTTTGCCCCACTAAAGCCGCAGATCTTGGACTGGTACCATGCCATTCCAAGAAGGGCACTTGAGGCCCAACTCAGGTTGAAGAAAGTTGTCCAAATATTTTTTTTCACATTTCCTTCAGGGAGAGGGACAACTTTGTTGAGATAATTGACCTTTTGTCATTGATTATTGCTGGTTTCTCCTTTCATGGGACCTTCTTACATGTACACTCAGGACACATGGGTCCCACTGTGCCTTTCAGGGATGCCATTCACTCTTTCATTCACTCATTCTCTCATTCATTTGCTCTCTCATTCATTCACTCCCTCATTCATTCACTCTCTCTCTCGTTCATTCATTCAAGGATGCCTCAAATAGAATTAATGGGGAAGCACAGAGACACCCCTAACTCTCCAGAGCAATGTAACTGGGACAGGCAGAAAGAGCCTGCATCAATGAGTTTGAAATTAAGTGGATCTAAGTTCTGCCTCAAATTAAGACCCTATTAATGGAAGTTAGTCCCAGCTGAATGATGATATTTTGGGGCTAGAGTGTCTTTTTGAGTCAATTTTTTAAATAAAAGCACAAGTAGACTTTTTGAGCCAACAGAATACCTTTGTCACCTGTGTTTTATTGACAGTTAAAACAAAGTAAACATTCTAATAACTGACACCTATTGAGAACGAAAAGGAATTATGATTAGGGAGAGGTAGACCATGTCTTTACTATTCTATTTTGAGTTTGTTTTTAAAAACATGCAAGTTAAATTTTGAAATCAAACAACACTTCTTTGGGACAAACAGGTCGAAGGGGGAGGGGAGGCAGGTCACAGGTCGAGAGTGAGGCTGTGCTGTAATATCGGCCTGTGAATGAGGGAGTAAATGGGAGCAGAGGGAGGAGATAAAAACTGGGTGGAAAAAGGATGATATTAACCATGAGCTCGGGGGAGATCTCTGATCTCCCCCTCCTCCACTTCTTCTATTGCCCCAGAATCACCACGGTGGTCCTCTCCTTGTAACGAGTCAAAGATATATTAAGTGATTTTCTTCCAACTTTCATATGCTGCCATCTGTGTGTATGCCCTTCTGCAAAACACCCAAGTGTTCAGGCCAACAACATCTTAACAGAGTCTGGGAACATGCAAGTACCTGATGCTTTTGAAATGGAGATTTTTGGATGAACTTAATATTATAATCAAATATACTAATGACAAGGCTGATATAATATGGAATACAGTGTGGAAGTGTGATGTTGGACAAGATTTACATCATATAGAGCAAGAACTTACATTTCAGTCTGCAAAGATCCAGGCATGATTGACAAGTCCCCATCAATCAATCAATCAATGAAAAGTCTCAAATACAAAAGCAAAATACCACGGATGCCAGAATCCGGAAAAAAAAATAGAAAATGTTGGCAATCTCAACGGGTCAGGCAGTATCTGTTGTGTATCTGTAAAGCATGCACTCCCATGTTCCGCCACCAGGGAGCGCATCCCCTGAAGTCACAAGGGATCCCAGCAACCCTTGGGAGCACTGTATATAAGCTGGCCCCTAAGGCCTGTTCCTCACTCTGGAGTGTCTTAATAAAGACTGAGGTCACTGTTACTTTAACCTCCCTGTGTGCAGTCTCATCTGTGTTAGGAACACAATAACTGGCGACGAGTACACGAATCCAACGCAAAGATGCAGCAAACTGTGGGCATCCTGGAGAAATTCTCGGAGGGTGAGAACTGGGAAGCCTATGTCCAACAGTTAGACCAGTACTTTGTAGCCAACGAGCTGGACGGAGAAGGAATCGCTGCAAAAAGGAGAGCAGTCCTCCTCACGGTCTGCGGGGCACCGACCTACAGCCTCATGAAGAATCTTCTGGCTCTAGTGAAACCCACAGAAAAGTCATGTGTGGAGCTGTGTATACTGGTTCGGGAGCATCTTAACCCGAGGGAGAGCGTGCTGATGGAGAGGTATCAGTTCTATACGTACCAGCGATCTAAAGGTCAGGAAGTGGCGAGCTATGTCGCCGAGCTAAGGCGACTTGCAGGACAATATGAGTTTGATGGCTACCTGGAGCAAATGCTCAGAGACTTTTTTGTACTAGGCATTGGCCATGAGACCATCCTACGAAAACGTTTGACTGCAGAGACACCGACCCTCAGTAAGGACATTGTGATAGCACAGGCATTTATGTCCACCAGTGATAACACCAAACAAATGTCTCAGCACACAAGTGCTAGCAATGTTCATAAATTAACTGGACTGTGTTTGCGAGCAGAAATGTACAGGGCAGAACCCACGAGTCTGCAACTGCCAGCAGGCCTCAGGTGACCCAGATGACTCAGAGTCCCCAACAAAGGATGAATGCAAGGCAATTCACACCTTGTTGGCGTTGTGGAGGCTTGCATTCAGCCTATTCATGCCGCTTCAAAGGGTATGTTTGCAAGAGCTGTGGAACAATGGGGCACCTCCAACAAGCTTGCAGACGAGCTGCAAGCTCTGCAAAACCTGCTAACCACCACGTGGCAGAGGAAGATCGGTCCATGGTGGATCAAAGCAATTTCGAGCCTCAGAGAGAGGAGGCAGATGCTGAAGTACATTGGATGCACACATTTTCGCTAAAATGTCCACCTATAATGCTAAACATAAAATTCAATGGCCAATCCATCATGAGTAAAAAGATGTTTGAGAGACTGTGGTGCAACAAGGCACTCAGACCAGCCCTGAGCCCCATCCACACGAAACTGAGAATGTACACCAAAGAGCTTATCACTGTCCTGTGCAGCGCCATGGTCAAGGTCACCTA
This sequence comes from Pristiophorus japonicus, assembly GCF_044704955.1. Classification (NCBI taxonomy): domain Eukaryota; kingdom Metazoa; phylum Chordata; class Chondrichthyes; family Pristiophoridae; genus Pristiophorus; species Pristiophorus japonicus. Next base: position 165,894,209 of record NC_091981.1, on the reverse strand, counting down.
TGAGGGCACAGTGCATGAACTGCCACTCTGGATTGTCCCGGACAATGGCCCCACACTGCTTGGAAGGAGCTGGCTAGGCAAAATCCGCTGGAACTGGGATGACATCCGAGCGTTATCACATGTCGATGAGGCCTCATGTACCCAGGTTCTTAACAAATTTCCTTCCCTTTTTGAGCCAGGCAGTGGAAACTTTTCCGGGGCAAAGGTGTAGATCCACTTGGTCCCAGAGGCACGACCCATTCACCACAAGGCGCGAGTGGTACCTCACATGATGAGGGAGAGAGTGGAAATCGAGCTGGACAGGCTGCAACGCGAGGCCATCATCTCCCCAGTGGAATTCAGAGAGTGGGCCAGCCTGATTGTTACAGAACTCAAAAGGATGGCACGGTCAGGATTTGCGGCGATTATAAAGTAACTATTAATCGTTTCTCACTACAGGACCAATACCCGCTACCTAAGACAGATGACCTATTTACGACGCTAGCAGGAGGCAAAACATTCACCAAGCTCGACCTGACTTTGGCCTACATGATGCAGGAGCTGGAGAAGTCTTCGAAGAGCCTCAGCTGCATCAACACGCACAAGGAACTGTTCATCTACAACAGATGCCCGTTTGGAATTCGGTCGGCTGCAGCGATCTTCCAGATAAATATGGAGAGCCTACTCAAGTCGGTACCACGCACCGTGGTTTTTCAGGACGACATATTGGTCATGGGTCGGGACACCGTCGAGCACCTACAAAACCTGGAGGAGGTCCTCCAGCGACTGGACCGCGTAGGGTTGCGGCTGAAGAGATTGAAATGCGCCTTCATGGCAACAGAAGTGGAGTTTTTGAGGAGAAAGATCACGGTGGATGGCATTCCGCCCACAGACGCCAAGACAGAGACTATCAGGAATGCACCCAGGCCACAGAACGTCACAGAGCTGCAGTCGTTCCTGGGACTCCTCAACTATTTTGGTAACTTCCTACCTGGGTTAAGCACCCTCTTAGACCCCCTACATGTGTTATTGTGAAAAGGTGAGAACTGGGTATGCTTTTGAGAAAGCCAGAAACATTTTTTGCTCCAACAAGCTGCTTGTATTGTATAACCGGTGTAAAAGACTCGTGCTAGCATGTGATGTGTCGTCATACGGAGTCGGGTGTGTATTACAACAAGCTAACGTTTAGGGGAAGTTGCAACCTGTTGCCTATGCTTCCAGGAGCCTGTCTAAGAGCGAGAGGGCCTACAGCATGGTTGAGAAAGAGGCATTAGCGTGTGTGTTCAGGGCAAAGAAAATGCATCAGTACCCGTTTGGCCTCAAATTTGAGCTGGAAACCGATTACAAACATCTCATATCCCTGTTCGCTGAAAACAAGGGGATAAATACTAATGCCTCAGCCCTCACACAAAGGTGGGCACTTGCGCTAGCACCGTATAACTATACCATCCGCCACAGGGCAGGCACCGAGAACTGTGCGGATGCTCTCAGTTGGCTACCATTGCCCACCACGGGGGTGGAAATGGCGCAGCCTGCAAACTTGTTGATGGTGGCGCAACCCGCAGACTTGTTGATGGTCATGGAACTATTTGAAAATGATAAATCACTTGTCATGGCTCGCCAGATTAGGACTTGGACCAGCCAAGATCCTTTGCTGTCCCTAGTAAAAAACTGTGTACTGCATGGGAGCTGGGCCAGCATCCCCGTTGAAATGCAAGAGCCAATCAAGCCGTTCCAGCGGCGAAAGGATGAGCTGTCCATTCAGGCAGACTGCCTGTTGTGGAGTAACCGCGTAGTGCTACCCAAAAAGGGCAGGGAGACGTTCAACTTGGATCTCCACAGCACACACCCAGGTATAGTAATGATGAAAGCGATAGACAGATCCCACGTGTGGTGGCCCGGTATCGACTCTGACTTAGAGTCCTGTGTACGGCAATGCAGCATGTGTGCTCAGTTGAGTAACGCGCCCAGAGAGGCACCACTAAGTTCGTGGTCCTGGCCCTCCAGACCATGGTCGAGGATCCACGTCGACTATGCAGCCCTGTTTCTCGGTAAAATGTTCCTGGTGGTGGTGGATGCTTTTTCAAAATGGATTGAATGTGAAATAATGTCGGAAGCACCGCCACCGCCACCATTGAAAGCCTGGGGGCCATGTTTGCCACCCACGGCCTGCCTGACATACTGGTCAGTGACAATGGGCCATGTTTCACCAGTGCCGAATTTAAAGAATTCATGATCTGCAATGGGATCAAATATGTCACCTAGGCCCCGTTTAAACCAGCCTCCAATGGACAGGCAGAGCGGGCAGTACAAACAATCAAACAGAGCCTTAAACGAGTCACAGAAGGCTCACTCCAAACCCGCCTGCCCCAAATACTGCTCAGCTACTGCATGAGACCCCACTTTTTCACAGGGGTGCCCCCGGCTGAGCTACTCATGAAAAGGACACTTAAAACCAGACTCTCACTGGTTCACCCCAATCTGCATGATCAGGTAGAGAGCAGGCGGCAGCAACAAAGTGTAAACGATGGTCGCGCCACTGTGTCACGGGAAATTGATCTGAATGACCCTGTGTATGTGCTAAACTATGGACATGGTCCCAAGTGAATCACGGGCACAGTGATAGCTAAAGAAGGGAGTAGGGTGTTTGTAGTCAAACTAGGCAATGGACAAATTTGCAGAAAGCACCCGGACCAAACGAGGCTGCGGTTCACAGACTGCCCTGAACAACCCACAGCAGACACCACCTTTTTCGAGCCCACAACACACACCCAAAGGATCAACGACACCACCCTGGACCAGGAAATCGAACCCATCACGCCCAACAGCCCAGCAAGACCAGGCTCACCCAGCAGCCCTGCAGGGCCAACAACACGTCAGCCCAGCGAGGGCACAGCCAACACACCAGAACAGAAATTTGTACCGAGGCGGTCCACCCCGGGAAAGAAAGGCTCCCAACTGCCTCACCTTGTAAATAGTTTTCACTTTGACTTTGGGGGGCGAGTGATGTTGTGTATCTGTAAAGCATGCACTCCCATGCGCATCCCCTGAAGTCCCAAGGGATCCCAGCATCCCTTGGGAGCACTGTATATAAGCCGGCCCCTAAGGCCTGCTACTCACTCCGGAGTATCTTAATAAAGACTGAGGTCACTGTTACTTTAACCTTCCTGTGTGCAGTCTCATCTGTGTTAGGAACACAACAATATCTGTGGAGAGAAACAGTGTTAATGTTTCGGGTCGATGACCCTTTGTCAGAACTGGAGAGTGTTCGGAAAGAACACATTCTTAAGCACTGAAAGGGGGAGGGAAAGAAAGAGCAAAAGGGAAGGTCTGTGATACGGTGGAAACAAGGTAAAAGAGACAAATAGAAATCCCGTCTGAGGTAAGAGCGGAACTTCTTCAAGGTGGGCATCCCTAGAAGAGAAATGACTGTGAATTAAACACTAATACAAAAGTAAAATACTGCAGATGCTGGAATCTGTAATAAAAACAAAAATTGCTGGAAATCTCAGCAGGTCAGGCAGCATCTGTGGAGAGGAAGCAGAGTTAATGTTTTGGGTGGATGACCCTTCGTCAGGACCGGAGAGTGTTCGGAAAGAACGGATTCTTAAGAAGCACTGAAAGGGGAGGGGAAGAAAGAACAAAAGGGAAGGTCTGTGATAGGATGGAAACAAGATAATGAAAAGTATCACTTTGATTGAGTTGACTTAAAAAGCTGCCATCTGCTCCTTAATTAAAAATACAACAAGGAAATTCAAAACTCCTGAAACTCTGTATTTGTATTTACTGCAAGAGGCCGCCAACTCCTGCGAATGATACCACCTCATTGCTGCAACACACAACCACATGAGAGAAACTCCTGAGCCCCAGGAAGTACAAAATAACCTCCTCCAGAACTTTTTGAAGATGGAATGCCTGGCTGCCTATAATTGTTGAGGAGGCCACCTGGCCTGTGTTGTGTGTGTGATTCTGCTTCAATTGGAGCACCAGCTTTCATACTTGCTGCCAGCTGCAATTTTAATTGTAATTTGAGTTTTTTTAAATTGTGCTAAGGTCTCCAGTATTCAAACAATTTTTTTAAATCTTACAATTGTAAAGGTTGCCCATTTGTTTTTTCTTTTTATAATAGTTTGAAATAATAATTGTTAGGACAAATTACCTTTTGTCTTGCAATGAAAACATTTGCCTCTGTTACCAAGTTTGCTGTGGGTTATTTTTGAAGCCTCTGCGGGTGACAGAGTAAAGTAATAAACTGTATTTGTGTTTGCTCGTGTCCTTGGGATTAGAAAGTACCAGCTTAAAACAGGAAGCCTATTTCCCAGCTGCAAAGCAAGGTAGAAGGAGCGGAAAATCATGAGCAAAAACTGGCAGAATGCAGGTTTAAAACGTGGTTGCTCTTCGCAGTTTTATCCCGCAAAAATATGAAAAGTTAGAGAAAAAAAATGTGATCATTGCTTGTTATGGTCTTCTTAAATGCCAATCATTGATCACCAAAAAGTGAGCATTTAATTTCAGTTCAGACCTGGCATGAAGCGAAAGACTTTGAAGCATCATCGCAACAGTGACAGCAGTAAGTTAATACCGAAGAGTTTTCTGCCCTTGTGCATGGGTACAGTGGCCATGGACAGGGAACTCACAATCGAGTAGAGGATGAGGGCTGTAATAGAGCTGCACCTAGTGGACTACTGTGATAATGCAACTACTGATGTAAATAATAGAAAGGTTATGTGGCAAAGTCACATGATGACAGGTTTTGTGTTAAGTGCCATATTGTGTAGTGTGCTTCTTAGTGATGTTGTAAGAATATATCACATTGGCGAGGAGGATGGGATAACTGGATACCCTAGCTGAAATTTTTGTTGGTGGTTAATCCAGCCAACCAACAGAGAGATTTTGAGAGGTTATTTGTTTTGCAAAACAGCTAAAAATCCAAGTCATGGAAAGGTTAGATTTGTTTACATTGATCAGATTTTACCTACAGATGTGGAAGGAGTTGAAAGTTGGAATGATTCAATTGTTTCTGATGAGTCAGATGTAGTCTTGTTTCAAGTAGAGTCCCAGGAGCAAATCCTACATTGGATGTACTAGAAACAAGCCAAGAGAAAGTCAGAATTTAAGTCTGAGTCTGAGTCAGGCAAACAAGCAAGCTGAAGTTATACAGAGTCAAAATGTAGATCAAGAGTTGCCCTTGGAGAAAAACTCTCCTCAGGCTCAGCCTAGAATGAGTCTAAGTTCAACACCAAGTTTGGAAAGTTCTGTTCGAGAGTGAAGTTTTGCTCTTCGAAACAGAAAACCAGTGGTTAAGTTTGTAAATATGGAAAAAATAAGTCCATGGGCTAGAACCTCCACTCTTTTTGCATGCTCAATGCCGACTTAGCGCCCATTTTACTGCTGAAATGATGTATAACACCCAGATATCGCCCATTTAGTCACAAGATAGAAACTGACGGGCATTTTTCGGAAACTTATTGCCGAGCGTTACGTTCCCCATGTGCTTAACGGCAAGATTCAATAATTCCGCCCGCCCACTTTTTTTTGTGGTAAAGAGCATATTTACCAAAACTAGCCGCCATGAGATCACCCAGTGTCATTTTCACCACCTCGCACACATATCGCCCACAATATTGCTCTCCCAAAAAAACACCCAGAAAAAGTGGAACTACCAGAACTAATCACAGCATTATGGACACCATGTTCTACAACACATGTCGCATCCTTTAAAAGGCTGTTGTGCTTCAACCTCGGGGGAGTTTGGATGTACTCTGGAGGTCATTGGAGTTGATGTGAACATCTGTATAAACATCTTGACCATACTGTGACTGATTCGAATTGAATACATGTTTTCGTCGCGACATTCATTGTTTGTGACCAATCGGTGGAAAACAGAGAGCTACTGCAATGGGGCCTGTCCTTTCTCACCCTCTCTTGATGATGAATTACTGCAGCAGACTCGAGATTGCCGAAGGTATGCTCCACAGCATTATGTGCCCAATGTAAGATGTGCCAGACTGATGAGGAGAACCAGACGTTACACCCCCCACAAGAAGCAGTCTCACCTCGACTTGTCCGACACCACCTGCCTTCGGAGACTGCGCTTCCACAAAGAGGTTATCACTGAGGTATGCCAGCTGATCAGGGCAGATCTGCAGCCTGCCAGTACCATCAATACTGCACTGTCCGCTGAGGTCAAAGTCACCGCGGCACTGTTGTTCCACGCCTCAGATTCTTTTCAGGCCATAGCTGGTGACATTTGCAGACTTTCTCAGCATGCCACACATTACTACATTAGACAGGTCACTGAAGCCCTGTACACACGCAGGAGGGACTTGATCAGCTTCCCTATGACCAGGGAGGCACAGAGTGAGAGGGCTAGGATTCATCAGAATTGCAAACTTCCCCAAGGTGCATGGTGCAATAGACTGTACACACATCGCGATGCGGGCAACTTTTCAGGATGCTGAGGTTTTCAGGAACTGCAAGGGATTCCACTCCCTGAATGTCCAACTGGTTGTCGACCACTAACAAATTATACTGGCAGTGAATGATCAATTTCCAGGCAGCATCCATGATGCTCACATCCTGCGTGAGAACGCTGTATCTGACTTGTTTAACAATCAGCCACAAGTTCAATGCTTGGTGACAAAGTATATGGCCTCGCCACCTGGCTGATGACCCCTCTGTGTGATATCCACACCGAAGCCAAGAGGCGATACAATGAGAGCCACAGAGCCACTCGCAATATCGTAGAGAAAATCATTGGAGTGCTGAAGCAGCGCTTTAGATGCCTGGACTACTCAGGAGGCGAGCTCCAATACCACCCTGAGCAGATAGCTCAATTCATGGTGGTGTGCCACATGCTGCACAGCTTAGCAAGAATTGCCTGATGAGTCTGACAGTCCACCTCACCAGAGAGGGGAAGAGGAGGATGAGAAGGCGGATGCTGACACCGGCCCAGACAATCAGGCTGACACTAAAGCCATGCTCCTGTCCCCTTGTAGACCACATGAAAGGGCCCATGGTGGCATGATAGCTGCAAGAGCCTTATGTCAGGCCCATCAATGATCGCTTTGCCTGAAAGAACGTTGGTGTTATTTACAAGGCTGACACATTGCTGGTGTGCAGGTCATACATCAATGGTGGGCATCACCTTGGTGACATTTAAAGTTTAAATTGATTGAAGTTAAGTGTCATTATATCCTTTGATGTTAAGGAATTACCAGCGTGTAACAGTGCAGCTATCTGAGCCAATTCACAACAAGGTTTTGTTAAATAAAAAACATTTAAATCGAACATTTGTCTGAAATCACCAGTATTTCTGTAAAAACCAACCCTTCCCCGCCCCCCCACCCCGCTTCTCCTCCCCACCTCTACCCCTTCCCATCCTGACTCTAAGCCGCCTGGCTAAGGAGCTCCTCAGGCGATGCTTCAGCGGGCGGTGGGGGGATGATGGCCAAACTGCTACTTGGGTGGATGCGGGAGAGGATGGGCCCAAGGTGGGAATGTACTCCGAGCCAGAAGCAAGATGTTGCTGCTGGCTCTCGTGTGTGGTCGGCAATGGGGGTGCGGCACCTTGGGGTGCAGTGCCACGCTCCGGGACTACTGGGAGACCTCTGCCACCAGTTTTCCTGGCTACCTGCTCCAGGGCCTCCATCATCCCTTCCATGTTATATCTTATTTGTTGGACAAAAACTCAGTGCCAACTATGAGGCTGTAGAGTGACTTGGATAGGTTAGGTGAGTGGGCAAATGCATGGCAGATGAAGTATAATGTGGATAAATGTGAGGTTATCCACTTTGGTGGTAAAAACAGAGAGACAGACTATTATCTGAATGGTGACAGATTAGGAAAAGGGGAGGTGCAACGAGACCTGGGTGTCATGGTACATCAGTCATTGAAGGTTGGCATGTAGGTACAGCAGGCGGTTAAGAAAGCAAATGGCATGTTGGCCTTCATAGCGAGGGGATTTGAGTACAGAGTCAGGGAGGTATTACTACAGTTGTACAGGGCCTTGGTGAGGCCACACTTGGAGTATTGTGTACAGTTTTGGTCTCCTAACTTGAGGAAGGACATTCTTGCTATTGAGGGAGTGCAGCGAAGGTTCACCAGACTGATTCCCGGGACTGACATATCAAGAAAGACTGGATCAACTGGGCTTGTATTCACTGGAGTTCAGAAGAATGAGAGGGGTTCTCATGGAAACGTTTAAAATTCTGACGGGTTTAGGCAGATTCGATGCAGGAAGAATGTTCCCAATGTTGGGGAAGTCCAGAACCAGGGGTCACAGTCTAAGGATAAGGGGTAAGCCATTTAGGACCGAGATGAGGAGAAACTTCTTCACCCAGAGAGTGGTGAACCTGTGTAATTCTCTACCACAGAAAGTTGTTGAGGCCAATTCACTAAATATATTCAAAAGGGAGTTAGATGAAGTCTTTACTACTAGGGGGATCAAGGGGTATGGCGAGAAAACAGGAATGGGGTACTGAAGTTGCATGTTCAGCCATGAACTCATTGAATGGCGGTGCAGGCTCAAAGGGCTGAATGGCCTACTCCTGCACCTATTTTCTATGTTTCTATGTTTCTATGTTCTTGGTGCTTAGTAGGCTTTTTGCTGCTGCTTAATCTCCCTTGTGCCTCCAACAACAGCCAAACAAGCACAAACCACAGCCACTCAAGCCTTCAGTCCCTCTCAGCTCCCTCTCTCTCTGTCTCCTCTTCTGCGCATGTCATGATGACCCTTGACCTCCTGAATCATGGGAATCAAGCATTGCCATGCCGTTGATAAGGACGGCGACACTTTACGGCAGAAGGTCAAAAGAATTTAACGTTCGCGGCCATTTCATATCGCTCGAGGTAACGGCCATTTTAAAAAATGGAGACTAGGTGCTTTGAGAATGCCAGCAATCTGAAAACCCTTTTTTACTGCCCACGCCAGAAATAACACCCATTTTGGGGCGATAAGCATAAAAGTGGAAAATCTAGCCCCATATCTTTTGTTGTGTATACCATGCAAGTTATGTATGATGATTATTTTGTTATGATTACTTCTTCATTAAGGAGGGTGAAGTATAATAGAGCTCCCCGTAGTGGACTACTGATGTAGATAATAAAAGGGTCCTGTGGCAAAGTCACATGATAGGTTTTGTTTTCAGAGCCATCTTGTGTAGTGTGCTTCTTAGTGATAGCATAAGAATATATTCCAAGGGCAAGGATTACAGAGATCATAGGAGGCTCATTACTCAACTAGCCTGGTGTGGCAGAAGAAGAAAGCATAAAAATACTCAGCTCAGCATGGGGGCCAGTATTAAGATGTGCCTCCTGGCCAAGGAACGTCAACTATGTGCATGCACTACCAGTGGCTTTTGCTACTTTTATGCCACAGACATCTGCTCGGTATCTCATGGGACATTGCAAGAGTCAACTACTTTGTTGGGTACCAATTCTTAAAAGAAGTACATATATTTCAGCAGCATAAACAGTATAGCAGGCATCAGTTTCTGCAAACTGGTGGTTAATTACAGATGTAATTAACTACACATGCAGCCATTCATGCATTCACCAACAATCCTCAGCTTCAGGTCATCCAAAACTCTGCTCAAACTCCTGCTCACCCATCACCTCTTCGCTCTTTGGAATATATTAGTTACCAATCCCCTGACACATCAATGTCAAATTCTCATCCTCATGTTTAAATCCCTTCATGACCTTAACCATCCTCATCACAGAACCTCCTGTTGCCCTACAAATCCCTTTAACTCTTTATTCCTCAAACTTTGGCATCTTGTGCCTCCCTTTTCCTTTGACCCACCATTGGCAACTGACCCTTCACCATGCTCTGAAAATCTGTGTAGGCCCTGTGAGGTCGGCAAGTCTGGAGTTTGGAGATCGGGAGTTCGGAGGCCTCGGAAGTCAGTGAGGTGAGTTGGTAAATAGCTCTCTTTTCTCTATTTCTTTTAGGTTGGGAGTTTGGAGGCCGAGAAGTCGGGAGGCCACAGAGGTCGGTAAAGTGAGTTAGTAAGTAGCTCTCTTTTTTCTATTTCTTTTTAAGTAGATTTTAAACTAGACAAGGCTAATTAGAGGGATGGCAGTGTAGCTTAGTCCCGTGGCGTGCACATCCTGCAGCATGTGGGAAGTCCTGGACGCTTCGCGCAGCCAAGACAACCAAGTGTACAGGAGGTGTCTCCAGCTTCAATTGCTCGAGCTCCGAGTTTCGGAGCTGGAGCAGTGGGTGGAGTCAATAAGGTCCATCCGCGAAGCTGAGAACTACGTGGATAGTTGTTTCAAGAGGTGGTCACCCCGCAGCTTAAAGGCATGCTGATAGAGGGGATGTAGGTGATCACCAGATGTAGTAAGGGTGCTAGGCAGGTAGTGCAGGAACCCCCCCGTGAGTCCATCTCGCTTTCAAACCAATATTCACTTCTGAGTATCGGTACGGATGATTGTGCCTCTGGGGAGTGCAGCCAGAGCCAATTCCAAGGCACCACGGGTGGCTCAGCTGCACAGGGGGGAGGGACAAAGAACAAAAGAGCCCTGTGATAGGGGATTCTATAGTTAGGGGAACAGACAGGCATTTCTGCGGCCATAGACGTGACACCTGAATGGTTTTGTGCCTCCCTGGTTTCAGGGTCAAGGATGTCGCAGAGCGGACGCAGGGCATCCTGGGGGGGAGGGTAAACTAGAGGTCATTGTCCATAACGTGACCAATGACATAGGTAAAATAAGGGATGAGATCATACAGGAAGAATTCAGGGAGCTAGGAATAAAATTAAAGGGTAGGACCTCAAAGGTAGTAATTTCTGGGTTACTACCAGTGCCACGTGCTAATGAGTATAAGAATAGAAGGACAGAGAGGATGAACACTTGCTGAAACGCTGGTGTAGGATAGAGGGCTTTAAATTCTTGAGGGATTGGGACTGCTTCTGGGGGAGATGGGACCTGTACAAACAGGACGGTTTGCACCTCAACAGCGCCGGGACCAATATCTGCGCAGGGAGTTTTGCTAGTGCTGTTGGGGAGAATTTAAATGAGCTTGGTGGGGGATGGGAAGCTGAGAACAAATTCAAAAGAGAAGGAAGTAAAGCAGAAATTGGATAGTAAGAATCTAGAAAATGAATCTGTAAGACGGAGGAAACAGGGCTTAATATGTAGTAAGCAAGGAGGTCTTCCTGTGTTGAATAGTATATATTTTAATGCAAGGAGTATAACGAATAAGGCGGATGAGCTAAGAGCACTTGGGAGTATGACATTATAGCTATTACAGAAACTTGGCTGAAAGAGGGGCAGGTTTGGCAGATCAATATTCTTGTCTACAGGATTTTTAGATAAGCTAGAGAGAGGGGTAAAAAGGGGTGGGGGTTGCGGTACTGATTAAAGAAAATATTACAGCGGTGATGAGGGATGATAGTTAGAGGGATCATCAAATGAAGCCATATGAGTCGAATTGAAAAATAAAAAAGGGGCGATCACACTGCTGGGTGTGTATTATAGACCCCCAAACAGTGGGAGGGAGATAGAGGAGCAAATATGTAGGCAAATTGCTGTTAAATCCAAAAATCATAGGGTAGTAATAGTAGGGGATTTTAACTATACAAATATTGATTGGGATAAATTTAGTGTGAAGGGTATAGAGTGTGCGAAATTCTTGAAATGCATTCAAGAGAACTTTTTTAGTCAGTATGTAGCAAGCCCAACACGAGAGGGGGCGGTCTTGGATTTAGTTTTGGGGAATGAAGCTGGGCAGCTTGAAAGGATATTAATGGGACAGCACTTGGGTGTCAGTGACCATAATTCAGTCAGATTCAAGTTGGTTATGGATAAGGGCAAGAATAGGCCTGGAATAAAAGTTCCGAATTGGGGAAAAGTTAATTTTGCTAAGTTAAGGAGTGATTTGGCCATGGTGGACTGGAAACAACTACTTGTGGGTAAATCAGTGTCGGAACAGTGGGAGGCATTCAAGGAAGAGATCCGGAAGGCTCAGGCCAAACATGTGCCCTTAAAGAAAAAGATTGGGAAAAATAATTCTAGAGCACCCTGGAAGTCTACGGACTTACAGGGGAGGATTAAGAAATAAAGGAAAGCTTATGTCATATATTAACGGCTAAATACTATAGAATCTTTCGAGGAATATAGAAAGTTAAGAGGCAAAATTTAAAAGGATATTAGGAATGCTAAGAGAGAACACGAGAAATTCTTGGCCTGTAAAATTAAGGAAAACCCCAAGATGTTCTATAAATATATTAAGAGTAAGAGGGTAACTAAAGAAAGGGTAGTGCCTCTGAGAGACCATGAAGGTAATCTTTGTGTGGAGGCGGAAGATGTTGGGAGGGTTCTTAACAAATACTTTGCATCTGTTTTCCCAAAGGAAAAATGCAATGCAGATATTGCTATCGAGGAGGAGTGTGATATTCTGGATGAAATATAGTGAGAGAGGAAGTATTAAGGGGCTTAGCAGCTTTGAAAGTAGATAAGTCCCCAGGCCCGCATGAAATGCATCCCAGGCTGTTGAGCGAAGTAAAAGAGGAAATAGCAGAGGCCTTGACCATCATTTTCCAGCCCTCGTTCGATTTGGGCCTGGTGCCGGAGGATTGGAGGACTGTTAATGTAGTGCCCTTGTTTAAGAAGGGAGAAAGGGATATGCCAAGTAATTACAGGCCTGTCTGCCTAACCTCAGTAGTGGGAAAATTATTGGAAAAAATCCTGAAAGACAGGATAAATCTGCATTTGGAAAGACAAGGATTAATTAGGGACAGTCAGCACGGATTTGTTAAGGAAAGATCGTGTCTGACTAACCTGATTGAATTTTTTGAGGAGGCAACCAAGAGAGTCGATGAGAGTAGTGCGTACGATGTCGTATATATGGACTTTAGCAAAGCTTTTGATAAGGTCCCACATGGTAGACTGGTCATGAAGGTTAAAGCCCATGGGATACAGGGCAAAGTGTCAAGTTGCATCCAAAATTCGCTTGGAGGTAGGAAGCAAAGTGTAATGATTGATAGATGTTTTTGTGACTGGAAGCATGTTTCCAGTGGGGTTCCGCAGGACTCAGTACTGGGACCCTTGCTTTTTGTGATATCTATCAATGATTTAGATTTGAATATAGGGACTATGATTAAGAAGTTTGCAGACAACTCTAAAATTGTCTGTGTGGTTGATAATGAAGAGGAAAGTCATGGGCTGCAGGAGGATATCAATCTACTGGTCAGGTGGGAAGAGCAGTGGCAAATGGAATTTAATTCAGAGAAATGTGAGGTGATGCACTTTGAGAGAGCTAATAAGGAAAGGGTCTACACATTAAGTGGTAGGCCACTTAATAGTGTAGATGAACAAAGGGACCTTGGAGTGCTTGTCCACAGATCCTGAAAGTAGCAGGCCAGGTGGATAAGGTGGTTAAGAAGGCATACGGAATGCTTGCCTTTATTGGCCGAGGCATAGAATATAAGAGGAGGGAGGTTATGCTTAAATTGTATAATACTTTGGTTAGGCCACAGCTGGAGTATTGCGTGCAGTTCTGGTCGCCGTATTATAGGAAGGACGTGATTGCACTAGAGAGGGTGCAGAGGAGATTTACTAGGATGCTGCCTGGAATGGAGAATCTTAGTTATGACAACAGATTGGATAGGCTGGGTTTGTTCTCATTGGAACAGAGAGGTTGAGAGAAGACCTCATTGAGGTGTGCAAAATATTGAAGGACCTGAACATAGTGGATAGTAAGGGTCTATTTCCATTGGTGAAGGGGTCTATTACGAGGGGGCATAGTTTTACGGTGGTTGATGGAAGGTTTAGAGGGGATTTGAAGGGGGGCTTCTTTACGCAGAGGGTTGTGGGGATCTGGAACTCACTGCTTGGAAGAATGGTGGATGCAGAAACCCTCACTACTTTTCAGAGATGGTTGGATGGGCACTTAAAGTGCAGTAACCTGCAGGGTTACGGACCTAGAGCTGGTAATTGGGATTAGACTGGATGACTTTTTGTTGGACGAAGCAGATATAATGGTAAGTACTGCAGGGAATAGAATATTGCCAGGGTGAACTCCTGGACTAGTTTCAATCGCCTAGATGGGTCGGAGAGGAATTTTCCCAGATTTTTTCTCCCTAAATTCGCCTGGATTTGTATCTGGTTTTTGCCTCTCCCAGGAGATCACATGACTCCGGTTGGAGTGGAGTGTAGAAAGTTTCAGTATAAGGGTGTCAGTTGTGTGAGGCGGATTGGCTGGGTTGGGTGCTCTTTGCCTTTCTGTCATTGTGCATAGGTTTATATGTAACCTTTAGGGCTGCTGACCAAGGGCCATGTGGCTCTTTGTTGGCCGGCACGGACATGATGGACCGGAATGGCCTCCTTCTGCTCTGTAAATTTCTATGTTTCTAAATCCATCCACCTACATCTTCCCCATCACCGTTAAGACTTTCTGTAAAACCCACCTCTGACCAAGCTCTCTCTTCCTAATATCTCCTTCTTTGACTTGGCGTCCATTTCTTTTATTACACCTCTTGTGAAGTGCCCTTGGATTATTTTTGTGCTAGAAGCACTATATAAATGCAAATTGTTGTTGGTTTTGATTACCTCTGAGGGATCCCAGGGTGATTTGATAACCAATCATAAATGACTTGTTTATTTACAAGTTAATCTGAGGATTGCCTTCCTCACACAGAGGTAGAGTTTGAAATACAAAGAACAAAATCTGGAAGGTATAGAAATAACTGACAAAAGGTGATTGACAAAAGTCACTAAAAGAGAGCAGTAGTGTAGGTGGCAAGTGAAAACAGTCATATATCAATGGATATTTTAACTGAATCGCTGAATTATGGGAGTTACGCCTAAAGTGGACCAGTTGCAGAGGGATCAAAACTGGTTGGGAAATTGGGTCAAAAAGTGGTCAATGTCACCTAATGTAGACAAATGGAAAATCATAAAGATGGATATCAGGAAAATATAAAGTGATAAGAAGTTGACAACATGGCTCTACAGCTGGTAGATCATGCTTGTCAAATCTACTGGAGTAGATATAATGGAGTTAGATGACAGAGAGAACTGAGATAATAGCAAAGCCTTTGACATAGTATTACATAGGCCTACTCTAGAAGGCAGAAAAGCATGGAATATGGCAGAATTTTTTGTGGAAAAGAGGAAAACAAATGGAAAAAAAGAAATTGGAACAATCTACATGATATGACACAGGAGAGGGATCAAGGGCTAGAATTCCATTCCATCATCGCCCGGTTTCTCGGAGGTATTGCTCTTTTTGGGCAAGAATCATGTCGGCGAAAATTTCCACAACTGAGTTCCGCTGGTGGTTTCGAAGTACCGCTGGGGAGTGGACCGCCGGCGTGCACCGTCCATAGATCGCCATCGCCCGATTTTTGACTCAGCGGTGACTTGTAGGTAAGTTGAAAAAAAAACGCCCACGAGAAGCAGCAGAGTTAGGCGGTGCTGGGTGGTAGGTAAGTAGCCCTGCAAAAAAGGTAAGTGAATGAGTTTTTACTAATTATTTTTCAATTCTCTTACAGTGATTAAGGTGAAAAAGGTCCTGAGAATGTGTTTCTGATTTTTTTATTTTATGTTTTTGAAAAAATATTTTTTGTGTTTTTCTTCTCATAGGCCCAAACCGCAGCCTCGATGTAAATTTTAGTAATTATCACCCATTTTTTTTTTAAGAACTGCCCAATCAGCCCAAGATTCCATTTTTCGCTGAGAATCGGGGTAAAAGGTCCATTTTTTTTTTCGCCTGGCGGATTTCTTTCTTTTTTTTATAGAATCTTCGCTGGCAATAATTTGAGAATCTTAGCAGTATTTTGGGTGGCAATCCGGCGCAGGCAGATTTTTTGGAAATTCTAGCCCCATGGGTTTTATCATAATCATAAGTAAATTGTACCTCCAGATATTATAGCTCAATGGATAGAGCACAAATCCCAGGATGTGACAGTTAAAACCATAGACCACATATGTTTACAGCACAGTGGAACATAAGAAATAGGAGTCGGAGTAGGCCATACGGCCCCTCGAGCCTGCTCAGCCATTTAATAACGATCATGGCTGATCTGGTCATGGATTCAGGTCCACTTCCCTGCCCGCTCCCCATAACCCCTTATTCCCTTATCGGTTAAGAAACTGTCTATCTCTTTCCTAAATCTATTCAATGACCCAGCTTTCACAGCTCTCTGGGGCAGAGAATTCCACAGATTTACAACCCTCTGAGAGAAGAAATTCCTCCTCATCTCAGTTTTAAATGGGCAGCCCCTTATTCTAAGATTATGCCCCCTAGTTCTAATCTCCCCTATCAATGGAAACATCCTCTCTGCATCCATCTTGTCAAGCCCCCTCATAATCTTATACATTTCGATAAGATCACCTTTCATTCTTCTGAATTCCAATCAGTAGAGGCCCAACCTACTCAACCTTTCCTCATAAGTCAACCCCCGGAATCAACCTAGTGAACCTTCTCTGAACTGCCTCCACAGCAAGTATATCCTTTCTTAAATATGGAAACCAAAACTGTACGTAGTATTCCAGGTGTGGCCTCACCAATACCTCGTATAACTGTAGCAAGACTTCCCTGCTTTTATACTCCGTCCCCTTTACAATAAAGGCCAAGGTTCCATTGGCCTTCCTGATCACTTGCTGTACCTGCATACAAACCTTTTGTGTTTCATGCACCAGGACCCCCAGATCCCGCTGTACTGCAGCACTTTGCAATTTTTCTCCATTTAAATAATAACTTGCCCTTTGATTTTTTTATGCCAAAGTGCATAACCTCACACTTTTCAACAATATACTCAATCTGCCAAATGTTTGCCCACTCACTTAGCCTGTCTATGTCCTTTTGCAGATTTTTTGTGTCCTCCTCACACATTGCTTTTCCTCCCATCTTTGTCTAATTCGGCTTGCCATGTCTGTTCCGCTTCTTTGCTAGAACTTATGTTGATTTGAATTGAATGTCAGAAAACCCAAAGTTCTCGACACAGGGATCGCGAAATCTTTGTGCAAAGTGTACTTCGGGGCCAGCGGCGAACACCTTTGCTTTGCTGCTAATCACAAATTCTGAGCCAATATATTTAGAAATAATTTGTGAATCAGATGATAGGTGTGCATCTCAAAACTAGGCTATTCCCCAAATCACAACACTTTCTCTCCCTTTCAGGATGCTTGCTCACTTTATAGTTGCAACATTTTCTGGGGTTGTATCCGCAACCTTTCTCCCGATTGCCCAGTGTAACCTGAGGAAAGCCTGAAAACAGCCCCAGAAAATGTTGCAACTATAAAGTGAGCAAGCATCCTGAAAGGGAGAGAAAGTGTTGTGATTTGGGGAATAGCCTAGTTTTGAGATGCACGCCGTTTTTCCAGGGTATCTGAAATTACATTTGGAGAATCCCATGGAAATTCTTCCCCATAATGTTGCTTATTGTGCTCCAAAGAAGAAAATTTCATGTTTACAGAAAGTCAGGTTCTACCCGGCTGCGTACAAAGCACTGGTCGCCTGTCAGCTTAAAGGGATGCATCTTTTTAGAAGCAGACTTTCTGGGCAGCACAAATGAAGAAGCTGCAAGAGTTGGCCCTTTCAGAGAAGATAGTCTGAAAGTTTTACCATTCATTGCTCCACAGCTCTTGTGATCGACCCTACCCCACTCCCCCCCACACCCCAGTCCACCACCCATTGCCACTCCACACAACCCTCGTACCCATAGGTAAGGGACTTAACTTCGCACATTGCAAGGCAAGCATCCCAACAGCCATCTTTATAAAAGCGGAGAACTGCCTGTGGAGGCACAACAGGAGATGGCAGTTCACCCAAGTAATGATAATAAAGCCTGAGGATTGATTTAGAGGCCAGCCTCGGGCCTTCTAGTTGGGGCATGCGTCGCTGGTTATGGATCAAAAAATGGGCTGTAACCAATTTCTATCCCAAATAGTGACTGTTTGTTTGTTTTAATGACTGATAGAAAGACAGTATTGAGAGGGCACAAATTTAAAATAGACGCAAAAAGAATTAAGGGGGAGGTTTCAAAAAAGTTCTTTACACGGTGGGTGTTTATAATGTGACATTCTCTGCCATAAACCACTATTGAAGCAGAGTCCGTGGCTGGGATTTCTGCTTCTCTGTTCACCAGCATGTAACTTTATGCCTATTCCCTTTAATAAATGGAAAATCACAATCAGGTGAGTGCAGAGCAGAAAGCCTCAACCTATAATTTATTTTAAAAGAGGTATATTAAAGGGTGTAGGAAATGTGCAGGTGCATGAGGTTAGACTGGGTGGCTCATGTAGACAGTAGAATTTGTATTTATAGAATGCTTTTCATGACCTCAGGACATTACAAAGTACTTTTGAAGCGTAGCACTGCTGTAATATAGGCAAACACAGCAGCCAATTTTGAACACAGCAAGGTTCCACAAATAACAATGAGATGCATGATCAAATAATTTGGTTTTATTGGTGTTGATTAAGGGATAAATGTTAGCCAGGGGACCAGCACTGACTTGAAAGGATGAATGGCCTGTTTTTGTGCTATAACATTCTCTGATTCTGTGATTAGCTACTATTTGTTATTGTCACTAATGAAATTAACATTTTCAGAAATTGCACATTTCAAAAGCATCCATGATGATAATTTTGCGGACAATTTGTTAATCTTGACAAATAACAGGCTCAATTTTTAAAGAGAACTTTAGCTCCCAAAAGTTTATGGAACATATTTTAAACTAGGTTAATTATATGTGAATATTTAGCTGTGAGTGACCTCGTGAGCAGAAGACTTTTCTTCTGTTATTACTGCTAATCTCAGTTTTACTAATTGCGCAAAAGGAGAGTAGTGAATTGTTAAGTCCTGACTCTAATGTACTGACTTACACGAGACACATGCTGAAGTCAAGGTCACTCAAGACCTGCACCTTTAATTCCAGCTCTCCGGTGCTGCACTTGCCTGAGACCTCTCTTTATATACCTCAGTGGAACAGGTATGGAGTGGCTCCTGCAAGTGCATGCCTGGTGGTAAGGTATGCTTATTGTTACAGGTCATATCCAGTTACAGTCATGTATAGCATGGTAAGATACAGTTATATACAGTAATGTGAGATACATGACATCACCCTCCCCCAAGGTCTTATTGCCTTTATAGATTCAGTCTCTCAGATGGTCTGCGCTCTCGCGTGGAGCATCTTAGTTGTGGTTCAGTTGTTTGCCTGTTTTTCGTTCAGTGTGATTGCTGATATCTCGCCTGGGCTGTCTGTTTCGTTTGGTGTGATTGCTGGTATCTCGCCTGGGCTGTCTGTTGAGACTGCCCTTTCCTCAGGTTGTTCCACCTGTCTGTCCATCAGGTGTGGTGTGAGTTCCACATTGTAGTCTGCCTCTGGTTCTTCAGTGTTATCAGTGAATCTACTTTTTACTTGGTCTACATGCCTCCGGCAGGTTTGGCCATTGTCCATTTGTACAACCAGTAGCCTGTATCCCTCTTTGTCTGTTACTGTCCCTGCAAGCCATTTGAGACCCCGGCCATAGTTTAGCACAAACACTTTGTCCCCTATCTCATTCAACCTCCCCGTCGAATTTTGGTCATGGTACTCAGTTAGCTTTTGACGCTCAGCCTCAACAATTTCATGCATGTCTGGAAGGATTAACGAGAGACTGGTCTTTAAGGTTCATTTCATCAATACTTGCGCAGGGGGAACCCTAGTCAACGAATGCGGACGAGATCTGTATGCCAGCAGCAGTCACGACAGGCGGCTCTGCAGCGTGGGACCTTGGATTCTGAGCATGCCTTGTTTAATGTCTGCACTGCTCGCTCCGCCTGGCCTGGTCTTAACGTGATTTATACCGTGGTCAACTATAAAATCGTGAAATTCTGCGCTGCTGAAGCACGGACCATTATCACTGACCAATATGTCAGGAATGCCGTGCATTGTAAACATGGTTCTAAGGCTCTCCACAGTGGTGGAGGTGGTGCTTGAGTTTAAAATGGTGCACTCAATCCATTTTTAAAATGCATCAACGACTACGAGGAACATTTGGCCCATGAATGGGCCCGCATATTCTACATGCACCCGTGACCACGGTTTGGTGGGCCAGGGCCAGGGGCTTAGGGGAGCCTCCCTGGGGGCATTACTGAGTTGGGCACAAATGGTGCACCGTCGGACGCAGAGCTCCAAGTCCGCGTCAATGCCAGGCCACCAGACATGAGATCTGGCTATGGCCTTCATAAGGACGATCCCCGGGTGTTCGCGATGGAGCTCCCGGACAAACGCCTCTCTGCCTCGCAAGGGCATAACTACTCGGCTGCCCCATATCAGGCAGTCTGCCTGTAGTGAGAGTTCATGCATGCGCCTATGGAAGGCTTTGACCTCCTCGGGGCAGGCATCGCGAGCCTCTGCCCAGTCATGGGTTAAAACGCATCTTTTAACTAGAGATAACGTGGGGTCGCTGGTCGTCCAGGCTCTGATTTGACGAGCCGTCATGGGCGAACCTGTGGATTCAAAGGCATTGAATCACAGTCCTGTTCATCGGACCCTTCTGTGGTCACCAGGGGTAGCCTGCTAAGCGCATCGGCACAGTTGTCTGTGCCTGGTCTGTGCCTTATGGAGTAGTCGTAAGCCGCCAGCATGAGTGCCCACTGCTGAATGCGCGCCGAGGTGTTGGCGTTGATTGCCTTGCACTCGGATAGTAGGGACGTGAGGGGTTTGTGGTCGGTTTCTAATGCAAACTTGGCCCCGAAAAGGTATTGATGCATTTGATGCATCGTTTTGACACCGTACACGCACGCGAGCGCCTCCTTCTCAACCATACCGTACTCGCGCTCCGCCCGCGAAAGTGACCTGGAGGCATGAGCAACGTGCTGCAATTTACCCGCATCATTGACGTTTTGTAAAATGCACCCGACCCCATACGCTGACGCATTACACGTAAGGACTAACTTTTTACCTGGGTCAAAAAAGGCTAAAACACTCTTGGAACATAGAAGGTTGCGTGCCTTATTGAAGGCACATTCTTGGGCGTCCCCCCAAAACCAATCGCATCCCTCTCTGAGTAGCATGTGGAGAGGCTCCGGCAGCATGCTCAAGTTCTGCATAAAGTTCCCAAAGTAATTGAGTAGCCCGAGAAAGGCGAGCAGTTCCGAGACATTCCGGGGCCTGGGTGCCAGGCGAATCGCTTCGGTTTTGGATTCGGTTGGGCGGATTCCATCAGCGGCAATCCTTCTGCCCAAAAATTCAACCTCAGGCGTGAGAAACAGACACTTGGATTTCTTAACAATCGACTTAGTACTTCCTCAAGATTGCAGAGATGAGAGTCGGTGTCCCTGCCCGTGATGAGTATGTCATCTTGAAACACAACCGTCCCCGGGATGGACTTGAGCAGACTCTCCATGTTGCACTGGAATATAGCAGCTGCCGACCTGATGCCGAATGGGCATCGATTGCACTCAAAAAGGCCTCGATGTGTGTTGATGGTGGTGAGTAGCTTAGACTCTTCGGTCAGTTCTTGCGTCATATACACAGATGTGAGGTCAAGTTTCGAGAAAAGTTTTCCTCCAGCCAAAGTGGCAAATAGGTCATCCGCTCTGGGCAGTGGGTATTGGTCCTGTAGGGAGACTCTGTTTATGGTAGACTTGTAATCCTCACAGATTCGCATGGATCCATCAGGCTTCATGACGGGGACGATGGGGCTTGCCCAGTCGCTGAATTCCACGGGAGAAATTATGCCTTCCCGCAGAAGCCGGTCCAGTTCATTTTCAATCTTTTCCCTCATCACATAAGGCACAGCTCTAGCATTCTGTGTGATGTAGATTCTAACTTTAGCCCCTTTGAAGGTGCCCACACCTGGCTGAAAGAGATGTTCAAAACGGCTTAGAACTTTGAGCAGGAGATCGGTTCCTCTGACGACATGGCGTGAACATCATCCCATTTCCAATTAAGTTCTGCTAGCCAGCTTCTCCCCAACAGGGCTGGGAGATCCCCGGGGACAATCCATAGGGAAAGTCGGTGCACCATCCCTTTGTGTGTGACTGAGAGCATGGCGCTGCCAAGGACTGGGACGATTTCTTTCATATAGGCCCTTAGTTTGGTGTCGACCTTCGTGAGTTTTGGTCTGTTGCTTTTGTGCGGCCACAGCTGTTCAAATTGTTGAACGCTCATGAGGGATTGACTGGCCCCCGTGTCCAGTTCCATGTTGATGGGTATCCCGTTGAGTAGAACCCTCATCATAATTGGAGGCGTCTTGCTGTAAGAACAGTGGACATTGATCGTGTTAACCCGCTGTACCTCGGCGTCCCGTGCACTGTTCCAACCGTCTTCTGGTCCGCTTTCTGACCCTTCCGATTCGTATACCAGCCGAGCTGCTGTTTTTCTGCACATGCGAGCCAGATGCACTGTGTAGTTGCAGTTTCTGCAAATGGCATGCTGAAATTGACACACCCTGGTTGAGTGCCTTCCCCCACATCTCAAACACAGGCTGTTTCCATTGTTTCCGAAGGATGAGCTGCGTCTGGCTGATCTCCCTTGAGCTTCTCTCAATCTGTTGTTGATTGCTCGCATTGTGGGTTGAACATAACAACATAAGAACATAAGAATTAGGAACAGGAGTAGGCCATCTAGCCCCTCGAGCCTGCTCCGCCACTCAACAAGATCATGGCTGATCTGGCCGTGGACTCATCTCCACTTACCCGCCCGCTCCCCATAACCCTTAATTCCCTTATTGGTTAAAAATCTATCTATCTGTGATTTGAATACATTCAATGAGCTAGTCTCAACTGCTTTCCTGGGCAGAGAATTCCACAGATTCACAACCCTCTGGGAGAAGAAATTCCTTCTCAACTCGGTTTTAAATTGGCTCCCCCGTATTTTGAGGCTGTGCCCCCTAGTTCTAGTCTCCCCGACCAGTGGAAACAACCTCTCTGCCTCTATCTTGTCTATCCCTTTCATTATTTTAAATATTTCTATAAGATCACCCTTCATCCTTCTGAACTCCAACGAGTAAAGACCAAGTCTACTCAATCTATCATCATAAGGTAACCCCCTCATCTCCGGAATCAGCCGAGTGAATCGTCTCTGTACCCCCTCCAAAGTTAGTATATCCTTCCTTAAGTAAGGTGACCAAAACTGCACGCAGTACTCCAGGTGTGGCCTCACCAATACCCTGTACAGTTGCAGCAGGACCTCCCTGCTTTTGTACTCCATCCCTCTTGCAATGAAAGCCAACATTCCATTCGCCTTCCTGATTACCTGCTGCACCTGCAAACTAACTTTTTGGGATTATTGCACAAGGACCCCCAGGTCCCTCTGCATCACAGCATGTTGTAATTTCTCCCCATTCAAATAATATTCCCTTTTACTGTTTTTTTTCCAAGGTGGATGACCTCACATTTTCTGACATTGTATTCCATCTGCCAAACCTTAGCCCATTCGCTTAACCTATCTAAATCTCTTTGCAGCCTCTCTGTGTCCTCTACACAACCCGCTTTCCTACTAATCTTTGTGTCATCTGCAAATTTTGTTACACTATACTCTGTCCCCTCTTCCAGGTCATCTATGTATATTGTAAACAGTTATGGTCCCAGCACCGATCCCTGTGGCACACCACTAACCACCGATTTCCAACCCGAAAAAGACCCATTTATCCCGACTCTCTGCTTTCTGTTAGCCAGCCAATTCTCGATCCATGCTAATACATTTCCTCTGACACCACGTACCTTTATCTTCTGCAGTAACCTTTTGTGTGGCACCTTATCGAATGCCTTTTGGAAATCTAAATACACCACATCCATCGGTACACCTCTATCCACCATGCTCGTTATATCCTCAAAGAATTCCAGTAAATTAGTTAAATATGATTTCCCCTTCATGAATCCATGTTGCGTCTGCTTGATTGCACTATTCCTATCTAGATGTCCCGTTATTTCTTCCTTAATGATAGCTTCAAGCATTTTCCCCACTACAGATGTTAAACTAACCGGCCTATAGTTACCTGCCTTTTGTCTGCCCCCTTTTTTCAACAGAGGCATTACATTAGCTGCCTTCCAATCCGATGGTACCTCCCCAAAGTCCCGAGAATTTTGGTAGATTATAACGAATGCATCTGCTATAACTTCCGCCATCTCTTTTAATACCCTGGGATGCATTTCTTCAGGACCAGGGGACTTGTCTACCTTGAGATCCATTAGCCTGTCCAGCACTACCCCACTAGTGATAGTGATTGTCTCAAAGTCCTCCCTTCCCACATTCCTATGACCAGCAATTTTTGGCATGGTTTTTGTGTCTTCCACTGTGAAGACCGAAGCAAAATAATTGTTTAAGGTCTCAGCCATTTCCACATTTCCCATTATTAAATCCCCCTTCTCATCTTCTAAGGGACCAACATTTATTTTAGTCACTCTTTTCCCTTTTATATATCAGTAAAATCTTTTACTATCTGTTTTTACGTTTTGCGCAAGTTTACTTTCGTAATCTATCTTTCCTTTCTTTATTGCTTTCTTCGTCATTCTTTGCTGCCATTTAAAATTTTCCCAATCTTCTAGTTTCCCACTAACCTTGGCCACCTTATACGCATTGGTTTTTAATTTGATACTCTCCTTTATTTCCTTGGTTATCCATGTCTGGTTATCCCTTCTCTTACCGCCCTTCTTTTTCACTGGAATATATTTTTGTTTAGCAGTACGAAAGAGCTCCTTAAAAGTCCTCCACTGTTCTTCAATTGTGCCACCGTTTAGTCTGTTATCCCAGTCTACTTTAGTAAACTCTGCCCTCATCCTACTGTCGTCCCCTTTGTTTAAGCATAGTACGCTCGTTTGAGACAATACTTCCTCACCCTCAATCTGTATTATAAATTCAACCATACTGTGATCACTCATTCCAAGAGGATCTTTTACTAGGAGATCATTTACTATTCCTGTCTCATTACACAGAACCAGATCTAAGATAGCTTGCTCCCTTGTAGGTTCTGTAACATACTGTTCTGAGAAACAATCCCGTATGCATTCTGTGAATTCCTCCTCAAGGCTACCCCGTGCGATTTGATTTGACCAATCGATATGTAGGTTAAAATCCCCCATGATTACTGCCGTTCCTTTTTCACATGCCTCCATTATTCCCTTGATTATTGTCCGCCCCACCGTGAAGTTATTATTTGGGGGCCTATAAACTACGGCCACCAGTGACTTTTTCCCCTTACTACCGCTAATCTCCACCCACAATGATTCAACATTTTGTTCATTAGAGCCAATATCGTCTCTCACAACTGCCCTGATATCATCCTTTATTAACAGAGCTACCCCACCTCCTTTCCTTTCTTGTCTATCTTTCCAAATTGTCAGATACCCCTGTATGTTTAATTCCCAGTCTTGGCCACCCTGTAACCACGTTTCAGTAATGGCCACCAAATCATACCCATTTGTAATGATTTGTGCCGTTGATGAGGTATGATCGGCCGTTCATGTGGCCCTTGATTTTGATGGCTTCTGGCGCCACTGTCTGCTGTTGAAGGCCTGCTCTCCTGCCTTTGTCTATGTGCGAGGCTAGCGGTTTGTTTCACAATGTGAACCCCTTGTTCTGATGCCTCGTTGGTTGTTGTACCCGAAGTATCGATCAGCCTCGTTTCTTCTTCGCCTGCCAAGAATGTCTGTGCGACCAGTGCTACTGCCTCTAGAGTCAAGTTCTTAGTCTCTATAAGCTTTTGGAATATGCCTGTGTAGCCTATTCCTTTAATAAAAAAGTCTCTCAGTACTTCTCTCCTTAGTTCATCGGGGAACTCACATGAACTAGCCAGCCTTCGAAGTTCCGCCATGAAGTAGGGTATGCTTTGGCCCACACAGCATCTGTAAATGTAGAACCTGTGAACTGGCCATGTGTAGGCTGCTCGCTGGCTTCAGGTGGTCTCTCACGAGTGTGCTCAACTCCTCAACCGACTTGCTTGCTGGTTTCTCGGGTGCCAGCAGGTCTTTCATTAAAGCATATGTTTTCGAGCCACAGCTGGTCAAGAGATGGGCTCTTCTCTTGTCTGCCTTATCGTCGCCCAGCCAGTCTTTGGTCACAAAGCTTTGCTGGAGCCTTTCGATAAAGTCATTCCAATTGTCTCCAGTATTGTATTTCTCATCTGAGCTGTTGGTAGCCATTCTGTGGATTCTGTGATCCCGTAACTCGTCGCCACTGTTAAGTCCTGACTCTAATGTACTGACTTACACAAGACACATGCTGAAGTCAAGGTCACTCAGGACCTGCACCTTTAATTCAAGCTTTCCAGTGCTGCACTTGCCTGAGACCTCTCTTTATATACCTCAGTGGGACAGGTATGGAGTGTCTCCTGCAAGTGCACCCCTGGTGGTAAGGTATGCTTATTGTTACAGGTCATATCCAGTTACAGTCATGTATAGCATGGTTAGATACAGTTATGTACAGTAATGTGAGATACATGACATGAATAATGTGCTTACCTGCTATTATTAATGACTGTGAAACCCTTGTTAAATGCTAATCTAGCTGTGACATATTAAAATCCATAGGTTGGTCACAATATTCCATTGGGATTTCACCTGTCGTTGGTTTCCCAACTCCTGAAGGTGGAGGTAACATTACAATTGAGCCTACCTCGAGAACTTCTCAGAAAATGAGCGAGACTAATTGAATAGCTCTTTGAAAGAGCCGGCACAGGCATGATGGGCCAAGTGGACTTATTCTGTGCTGTATGATTCTATGAACACTTCCAGGTGAAGTCTGGGGGAATAAAGGGCTCCAACCTACAACATGGGCATTGAGGGTTAGCTATTCAACAAAGTGAGGGAGGAGGGTGTAACTGGCAGGCATACTTACTGCAGTGCATTCATGAAAGGCTTGGCTGACCTGGTAAGATCATTAAACATTTTGTGACCATGAGTTTCAAATGGTAGAATCGGCACGGACGGCCCTGGCCTCCTTCCTCTTACCTGCTGTAGTTCTCCTCTGGGCCCTCTTTCTGTCTGTATCAAAGGAGACCTCCCTCCTGAACATAACCTCCTGAACCAGCACTGTATCAATCTTTGTGCTCTGTAGCCGTCTTCTCTGATGTGTTTAGATGAAGAAATTGCTTTGTTGGAGCAAAAAGGTAGTTTGGTGTTGTGGCCCTTTTAAATTGCTGTAGATTGTTATATTGTGCAGTGTGCAGTGCCCCAGTGCAGTGCCCCAAATCAGTGAGGGCCCAATGACAGACTCTAATGCCTGGAGCTCACACAAATTAGTCCGATCCCAGAAATGGCAGTAGGGTCAGCAATCATGACATTATGTGGGGATGATGCCCAATGGAAAATCCAGCCCTGCTCCTCCATTCTGGGGCAATCATGTCAAAACAAGGTGGGCCATTTTCTGTGAGTGACTAAAAGAAAGATGTCGATATCATGATAGACCAGATACATAAATGATTCTCTTTGTCACGTTGGTGCACATCTAAAACTGCATCAACCAACTAGCTAAAACTCGGAAAAGACATTTACAAACTTTGTCAACAAATGAATCTATGACATTGTTGTTTTGCAGAACTTAACTTCTGGCTTTGTTCTGTGCATGAGACATGAAAGTATGCTAGAGTTGTCCCAGAGAATGATGAGTCAATCTTGGATTTTCTTTAAACAAAAATGTTTCTTTAACTTAATATATCTCTTTGTTTAATACAGATCTGAGTTTGTAATCCAGATGTAAAATGCTGCACTCATCTGATTTCTGGATGAGATCCAAAGCTCCATCTGCTGAAACTCCAATTACACAAAGAACACTGACCTATAAAAGCACAGTATTAAAGCTGCTGCAGCCATAGAAAGAATGTTAATAACAACCGCTCGCCAGTTCGATAGTTGGTGTACCACCATGGCTGGAACAATAAACCCTCCATTTTATGAACTGGATAATTGGCACCATACTTGTTCAATAGGGTGAATATTAAAATGTTAACGGTCATGTAGATAGTTAAACTTTGATCTACAACTGTCTTTCAAGCTACAGTTATATATTAGACAATGAAGTAAAACAATTTATAACTGTGTAGCAGACTGTAGTTCTTAACCCTTTACATTTTGGGGGATTGGGCGGGGGGAGGAAGCATACTACATACGAACACGATAGAATAGACCACAACTAGAATAAGAAGAACAAGGAGAATCTTAAGCACACAAAACAATTCAAAAATGTTGCGAAGCTGGTTTGAGACTCCATGTTGTATTCGTCTCACCCAGCTGAAAACTTAAAGGTAAAAGTAACATTTATAACAGAAGAAACTCATAAATATAAAGCAACTCTACCAAAAATGTTTATCTTTCTCACCAGTGCCTGTACAGTACTGTAGAACTTCTAAAAATGTTGTCTGAGAGAGGCCTACTCACTTTGAAGTGCTTGAGGCTAAAGTAAATTTTAGAAATTGTCGTGATTGACCTCAAGACTTTCCATTCAGAAAGCATGCTAAAGTTTGGGAGCTAATTTTCAACCTCACCGCGAGTGGTAATGAAACAGAGCAGATCTCCTCTACCTATTATAGAACCTGTCCAATTTTCTAAATACCACCTCTTCAGGCCATAAGCCACTTTCCAAGTGATAAATTAGTGACAAAACAAAGACGGGGGCGGGTAGAAATTAGTCTCGGCATTTTTGTGGCAAAAAATGGTTGTCGCACACCATGCACGCACCAAAAGCTGCGGTCCCGGGGCTTGCCCCAAATTGAGCCTTGGGCCTCATTTCAATAATTGCGGAGAGCTGCCAGCAATCATTACACGTCCAGAGGCAATTCACCGGTCGCCATGGGACCACTTTGGGCCATCTGCGTCGCTCAGTAAAATCCTGGGTGTGGAGGAGAACAGGAGGTAGGCGAGCATGGACTGACAACAGTCTACGGTAATGCTGTGGAGCTGGGAGGAGCAGGCAGCAGCGCTCCTGCTAGCTGTACATGCAGGTAAGTATTAAAAAACTTTACATTTTTGTCGGTGGTCCCTTGAACGACCGTCGATTAGGCTACATTGACAACCGTAATCCTGAGCATGGAAGGCCCAGTGACTGCTCTGCTCCAGGCAGACGAAATTCCAGGAAGGGGTCTTCAAACAGGTGTTAATCTGCTGATTTGCATATGCACTGGGCCTAACACCTGTTTCAGGCAAGTGGCAGGAACACTTGGAAAGTTGCCATATCAATATGTCGCCGCCCTGAACTTTTCCTTTTTGATTCTGTTTTCCACCCACAAAAGGGATGCAATGAGGTCCAATATCTCCCCCAGGAAATCATGTTTGGGGCATGGAGGTAAAATGAAAAGCCCCAAATATCTGCAAGCCCTAATGTGCTGGCAGAAAAATGGTGGGGCCCACCAACTAGTTGACCCGCTGACTCTATCCCATTTTCTAGAGTCAAGTGCATTTGTATAAATTGTGATGGGGGTGGGGGAACCTGCACCACTTATGACACATCTGGGGCACCCACTCGAGGGGAAGAGGACTGGCTGTGGAGCATTGGCGAGCTGCATGTGTCGGCTGAAGATTTTATAGATCACGAAAAAAAAAGACCACTTTTAAATAGGTCAGTTTCCTTATGGCAACCGATGGCTCCACACTCAATGCCATCGGGAAAGAAGCTTTTTACATTGCTGTGGGCCCCACTATTGTTGGGGTCATGCAGACATACATTTTACTAGGGGCAACTAGGCAGAATTGGCAGGAATTTGTGTGGATGACTTTATGCCACCAGTCCGTTCTTTCACTCACATCCGCACTGGGAAGGGACCTGTTGCATTTTTTTAATGTGTTTTTATCCCAAAACTCACAAATAACCAGGATGCATGCAAACAGTAATACATTATTAATTTCATGGGAGGTTTTGAATAAAAGTCTAATTTCAGTACATATTTAAGCAGAATGTTATGGTAATACAAAATATTGTGGCAGAAATCTTTTCTTAAATTTCATATAATTCTTCACAAAAACCTATACCATATGCTGAAAGACAATAAAGGAAAAGAATTTCTTGCCCACATTACAGGTAGAGATTTATTTATATAACTCTGGGAATTATCTACCTGCATTAGGTAAGGGAAGCACATTTATGTAACAGGAACCAATCAAAATCATCCTCGACACTGTCTCCAAGGAGGTAAAAACCTATTGACTATCTCTCCTGTGTTTTGTTGACAGTTAGGAAAAATCAATGGGCCGTAAATTGTGGCCTCTACAGGTGCATACGAGATACGATCCTGGGATATGTGGGCCCCTACACTGGCCTTCGCATAGAACCCCAGGACCGCAATCGCCGAACCTCCGGGACCACCAGGTACTTTCGTAGAAATTATTGCGGTCGGAGGCTTGCCTCTGACGCAATTTTTGGCCCAATGTCCAATGTCACTTACACAAAGACATAGGGATAGAAATTCACCTCCGCCTGAAACGGGGCGCGCTTACAACTTCTTGCCTGTCATTACCACCGCAATGGTTGCAGCGGCCATTGGAGCAAAATTCAGCATTTTTGCTGAAAAAATGGAGTGGAGCGGTATTGGTGACAGGAATCGGCAGTTTGCAGCAGTGTGAGTGTGGGGTGGTCGATTGGGCCATGAAATTCACCTACTGCTGATTTGCTGCTAACAAGCCAGCTGCTCCCTGACCTCCTTAAAGGCCAGGATTTACAGCTAGGCCCTGAGCAGGGAAGCCGTTTGAGTGGAGGCCATGGCTAATGCAGCAGTAGCAAGGAGGGCCAGCAGATTTTCCGACGCTGAACTAGAGACCCTCATGGAGACTGGAGGGAAGGAGGTGCGTTCTGAACTCTGATACAGGCAGAACGACTAGCGATGTGTTCATGAATGTCTGGAGAGAGATTGCTGAGGAGGTCTCAGGGACCTCCATTCATGACCGGACCACGACCCAATGTCGCAAAATGCTGAACGACATCATTCGCCTGATGAAAGTGAGTACATGTTCCCCCAACACCTCACCTTCCATCTGTGAGCCTCGCCTTCACTTTCCCTTATTTATCACCTTCACTATATAGTCACTGAAGCAGCATTTGATTGTTGAGGCCTATATGTATATATATAGGCCCAGAAATCGTGGCCTGCGCGGGTCCGTACAGAGTTTCTGCGGATCTGGGAAGGCATCGGAAAAGCCGGTTTTCAGCACGCAATGCGCATGCGCTGAAAACCGGCTTTTCCGATCTGTCAAGTTTCGGGCTTGACAGATCCTCCGCATCTCGGGAGCGAGGACATTTGCAAGGGCAAGACTGCGGGATTTACCTATAACTTGCTCAGCAAATGTCCCAAAAACTCTTGGATCTGATGAAAGCAGGCACATCGCCAACATTTACAGACATAAGAATTTTAAAACACACAAAAACATTTTAAAATAAAGTTATAAAAACACATTTTATTGTTAAAAACCCTCCCCACTTAGTTTAAAGCATAATTAAAAAAACATTTTTAAAAATCGGGAAAATATGTATTTTTTAAATACGTTAATAACTTTAATTTAAATTAATAAAAATATGTTGTGTATTATTTCTATCTTTTATTCATGTTTTGGGGGTGTTTCTCATTCATAGTAAAAGGAATTTCAGACTTACGAAACTCCGATTACTATGAATGAGAATATACTGCACCTGATTGGCTGTCCAGAGCCATGTGACTCCAGTTATAGGCCTGCGCACGTCCTGACGTGCATGCGCTGCGACGCGCAGTCAGGAGAGGCCTCCGGACCGGGATCTCGCGTGGCCATCTTTTTTCTAAAATCTATTCGAGCGCCCGCGGGAAGGAGAAACCGGAATTTCTGGGCCAAAATGTTCTCGCAATGGAGGCTCCCTTTCATACCACATTTACAGCTGCATGTCAGGGACACACACTTGTGAGGCCTTATGACACTGCTACTCAGCAAGCCTTCTTTGTTTTGCAGGCGAAGGTTGCTCACAACCATGTGGAGCAACAGAGGACTGGTGGTGGCGATGCAGATATACAGCAGCTCATTCCCCTGGAAGACACTAGTGGGCCCACATGTTGCCTTCCTTGTGGTCGCCGGTCGTGTCGATCCATCTCTCCCTGAAAGCGCCAGCGCCTACCGCACATTTGCTTATGATAGTGTGCAAGTTTCAGCCTGCATGTGTTAATGCCCTATCTCCCCCTTGTCGTGTACGTAAATAAAGAGATTAACTGAAACAGGAGTAAGTAATTTAACTGTGTCCTTTATAACAACAACCCAAAATGGTGTCCCAAACCAGCCTGAACCAGAATGAATATAGTAACGGTGAATAGCTCCCGCAGGGTCCTAATGCCCGTCTCATGACCTATTACAAACAAATAGAGTATGAACACAACATATTTTGGCCCTTTTGAAAACACAGTCTATGTACAGACAAAGTCCTTGAAATAGCCAGGTCATGTTCGGATACGCTGAGACCGGCGTGGAGCTTGTGGTGTTTGATTGAGGTTTTCGGTTGGGAAATAGAACGGTGCCTCTGTTCCATCCTGCTAGTCTGTTGGCCTGTGAGTTGGGATCAGTCTATGAGCGTTCCATTGAGTTCCATCATTGAGCTCGTAGGTGTGAGGGCTAAACTTTCGCCCGATCTGTTTTGGAGGCAAAAGTGAAGATGTGAGCTTATGACTCCAGTTTGGGCGGTTAACTCTGACCCAATTTCCGTTCTTCAGTTGGGATGTTTGAGCACGTCATTTTGTGTCAGTGTATGACTTTGCTTTTCGTTGGTGTTCCGAAATCAGCGAGTGTGATTATCTACCCGCTAGGTTTGGCTGGGGCTTTGAGAATGTCCAGTAGCCATCGAAGATTCCGCCCAATCATGAGCTCAGCGGGTGTCTTCCCCCTTAGCGAGTGCTTTGTCGACCGGTATGTATGGAGAATGGTTTGAACCGCTTCCTCGAATGTTTGGCCTGCTGCGAGGTTGGCTTTCAAACCCTCTTTGATGACGCGGTTATATCGCTCAACACCTCCGTTGCTTTAAGGATTGTACCGAGCATGACAAGTGAGGAAATCCGCGAACTGGTCAGACACAAACTGTGGTCCATTGACAGTGATTATGACCTCTGGGAGGCCCCACTTCGTGAACATGCGCTGCAGAATAGTGACGGTTGTTGATGAGGCCACTGAACTTGTAGCGATTTCTGGCCACTTGGAATGCAGGTCATGTACAAGGAAACGCTGGTGCTGTGGAGCTGCTTCAGTTGGACCGAAGATATCCAACTGAAGTTGTTGCCATGGAATGGGCTTCATTGGCGCTGGTCGGATGTTTGTGGCCTTTTCGCTCAGACTGCATGCTTCACAGTGTGAGACACACTCCTCAATGTGAGTATCAATCGCAGGCCACCATACTGAATTGCGACCTCTCTGCTTTATGCGGACAATGCCAAGGTGTCCATCGTGTGCCAATGAGAGAACGCACTGTTGAAGCGACTTGGGAATTACTGCTCTATCACCACGAGCTAGGCAGCCATCATTCCAAACCGAAAATTAATCGCGAAGTCTGCGGAAGGTTTTCAGCTCTTCCGGAATTTGCTTAGGCCACTCAGGCTGGAGGGAGTGGCACATGTGCTGGAGCATAGCATCACTCTGTGATTTGGTTTTGAGTTTGTCGCAGGAGACAAAGTTTCTGATGGACTGAGTGATGATCGATGTGACATATGTGTCGTCATCTGTGAACAAGTCAGCACCAGAGTCTGAAACAGGTGTTGAGCGGCTGAGCATGTCAACCAGGTAGTTGCCAGCGATGTACTGTATTTCAAAGATATACCGATGAAGGCGATCTAACTATCGATTGATTCGTGATTGTCTGTGCCCAGATCCAGTTGTAGCAAGTAGTGTAGTTAGCGCTTGGTGATCTGTACGGAGGGTAAATTTCCTGCCATAGAGGTAGATGCGCCAGCATTCACATGCATAGATGCAAGCAAGTGCTTCGCGTTCGTTCCCCTGTAGAGTATTTATGTTCTGCAGATGAGGGCGTGTGAGGGGCGAAGGTGACTGGGCGTTCCTGGCCGTCAATCCATTGCGAGAGCACAGCACCCATGGCGTTGCCTGATGCATCGTGGTGACGTACATAGTCGCATTCGGATCAAAGTGCGCGAGGATAGGAGGGGATGTGATTTTCTCCTTGAGTGTGGTGAATGCCTGAGCCTGGGAATCTGTCCATTCCCAAGGGACATCCTTGCTCAGCAACTTGCGAAGTGGTTCGGTAATGTGCGCGTAGTGTGGGACGAACTTCAGATAGAAGTTGCAAGTGTCGAGGAATGATGAAAGTTCTTAATGTTGGTAGCCTCCTGCATTCACTGGATCGCTTGACACCTTGTGCTGTGACTCTGTAGCCCAGAAAGTTTATTTTTCCAGCAGAGAATGTACATGTATCGGCATTAAGTGTAATATTATGTGTAGCAAGTCTAGCTATAACTGCGTGAAGTCGCTGGTCATGTTCTTCCATTGTCCGTCCATGGATGATGATATCATCAAGCAGATTGAGGGCTCCCTCTATGCCTGCTAGCATAGTAGTGACAATCTTCTGAAATGCACTTGGTGCAGAAGATAATCCATAGGGCATGCGTCGATACTGATACAGACCATCATGCGTCATGAATGCTGTGAGCGCTTTGCTGTCCTCCGCTCAGGGTATTTCCAGGTAACTGCGGCGCATGTCGAGTTTCATAAAAACTATTGAGCCGTGGAATTCTGAAGACAGTTCGTCGATGGTCGGAAGAGATTACTTGTCGGGGATGATAGCCTTGTTGACCTCTTTCAGGTCGATGTATAGGTGGATCTCCCCATTTTTACGCCAAGCAATGACTAAGTTCGAGATCCAGGGTGAGGAGTCGATGCTCTCAATGATTCTGAGATTCGAGTCGCGTTAATTCTATGGATACTTGGTCACGAACCACGAATGGGAGATGGTGAAGTCGCTGCGTAATCGGTTTGACGGAAGAGTCAATGTGGGGACGATGGCAAAATTTTGTTGTCACTCCAAACCCTGTGAAGATTGAGGCGTACTGCTTGTCAAAGTCCACCATGTACACAGATGTGCCAGTTGGGTTGTAAACTTTGAACCCAAGCTCGTCAAAAAGGTCAACACCCATGAGGCTTCGTTTTTTCATGACATGAAAGGAAAATTCTCCAATGTCATGTCCTTGTAGTATATCGGGACAGATATGACCCCAAGTACCTCAATTTTGGAGTCGGTGTACACAAGTAGAGTGGAAGTTGCGGGCTGCAGGTCACAGTGCGTGAAGTGGGTTTTGTACACGGCCTCGCTCAATATGGAGATTTTGGCTCCAAAGTCAATGAGAAGGCAGCAAGGCAAGTCGTCAATATTTACCCCACAGTCCTTGAATTTGCCCGGACCGATGTGCGAAATGTCACTAACAGTGTGTAAACCATACTGGGTTTATCACGATCAAGTGACATGTCGAATATGCTGTGATGAGCAACAGACACTAGCAAAATGGTTCATTTTACCACATGCAGAGCATTTCTTCCCACATGCAGGGCAGTTAGGACCCTTTGCTGAATGTAATTTGTCCCCACAGTTAAAGCAGTGGAAGTTAGAACCGCGATCCGTAGTGGGTGGCTTATTACTAGCCCTGGGTCTCTGCTGTAATTTCCGCTTTGGACGAATGCCTTGCACATGGGCTGTAGCTGAAGTCTTCTGCACAGGGGGAGCAGGGGATCTGATCGCTTTTGAATTGGAAAGCGCAATTCGATTTGGGTGGCCAAATTAGTTGCTATGTCCAATGTCAAATTTTCATCCTCCATTAGCAAGCGTTCCTGAATGCAGGGGATCGTTGTTTTCTCAATAATTTGATCCCTGATCAGTTCCTCTGTGAGTGCTCCAAAGTTACACGTAGTGGCCAGTTCAGTTAATGAAATGATACACTGTTTGATTGGCTCACCATTCCCTTGCCTCCTTTGATGAAATTTGTAGCTCTCCGTCATGATACTTTTCTTTGGCCCAAAATATTTCTCTAGGGCGCTTACCATTTTGTCATCGGACTCCGTGTCTTTGATCTGGCCAAAGATGCGTTGGCCTCCGGTGCAAAGGCAGTGGATGACTACTGCACGGTGACGAGCTGGTGTTACGTTGTCGTCATCTAACCCACTCGCTGTGATGTACGTAGAAACGCTTTTTATCCATCTCGACCATGGAATTGGAGGGTCCCTGGGTGTGGAGGGCAAAAGCAGTGGGGTAGGAAGGTTAATTTGATTCACTCTCGTCGCCAAATTATGTGTGTATGTAAATAAACAGACGACCTGAAACGAGAGTAAGTAACTTAACTGTGTCCTTTATAGCAACAACTCAAAATGGTGTCTGAAACCAGCATGAACCAGAATGATCACAGAAACTGAATAGCTCCCACTGGGTCCTAATGCCTGTTTAGTGTCCTTATAACAAACAGAGTATGAACTCAACACCCCTCACGGCAGTCCTTGTGCCATTTTTGCTTGCAGATGAGAGCCCGAATGTGAGCCAGGGATAGAGCGCTGATGCGAGTTGGAGCGGCAAACCAGGATGACAGCCTTGAGGGCACTGGCAGCCGAAGTCAGGGATATAGCGCTGATGACTATATTGGGAGACCAAGCCAGGAAGAAAGCCTTGAGGGCAGTGGCAGCCGTGGCCATGCCGACACTCTAGCGAGCCTGGACGACACCCTGAAGGCCACTCCATCTGTTGGCGCCATGTTGGATGAGGCGGAGGAAGAGGGGGACACTGCTGGCAGCACCGCGACACTACTTCCTACACTCACATATACCAGCTCAGATACTGGGAGTACGCAGTTGGGTCAATTAGAGATAGCAGCGGGGACTGCACTGGGTGTTGCACCGGGGCCTAGCAGTTTGCAGCATGGTGAAGGGCAAAGGGAACCTCGGGTGCCATCTCTCCAGGGGGTGAGTACGCATGAGCCCATCAATGTTGGGGCTTATGAAAGAAGGGTGGAGGTCATGTATTCCCAGATGTTGGGGGCAATGGCAAGGGTACAGCAAAGGCTGTCACAAATTGTCAGGAGCATGGAGGAGTCTGCTTCCTGCATTGTGGACAGCTCTGCACACACCATGGAGCCCATCATTGCCAGTGTGCAGATGATGGTGGACTCCCAGAGTGACCATGCAGGTCCAGCTGTGATGCTGCAACTTGTTAGGGATGTGGCAACTGCCATTACAGCACAAGCGCAACAGAATGAGTGTCTGAGTGCTGCTTTGGAGAGGATGGCCGCAGCCCTGGAAGCTCAGAATGCTCTCATGCACCCTGGGCAACAGGCCATGGAGCGTCTTACTGCTGTCATCTCTGGTGGCATCGAGACTGTGTCTGTTCTCATGCAGTCTCAGCTGGATGCCAATCGAGAGCTGACTGTTGCCATCGCGGCTGTGTCCATCACCATCCATTAGGACCTACTGGTGTAGCACCACAGCACCGACCTGTGCTCCCTCAGATTGGTGGTGATGGTGAGGTACTGCCCCCGAGGAGTGGCGCAGGCTCCTCGGACCAAGATGATGATGTGCTCTCTCAGGATCACACCATTCCTGACCCCAGACCTTTCACTCCGCCATTGCCGAGATGCTTGGACTTGCCCGAGCCAAGGCCGACTGAATGCACCGAGGAGGGTGCTGCCCAGTCTGCAGCCGGCCCCTCCAGGGCCAGAGCTGATCAAGGGCGTCCTAGAAGGACATTTGTAGCCCTGAAAGATAGCAGCCATCCCAGACCCATGAGGCAGCCACAGGGGAGACACTGCGGAGTAGTTCCAGAAGAGGTCTGCATAAGAGGGGTTAAAAGGAAATACACAAGGGTGAGAAATTGTGTGCATATTTTTTGCACTTTTCTTTATTGTGTAATAAATGTTTATTTTGTGTTCCCATATCTGTGTCGGTGTATAATTTCACTGTGGGCAATGATGTGTGAAAGGGTTCATTGTGATGGCCATGAAAATGCAAAGATGAAGGGTGATGTGGGCATTAACTCATCGGAAACAAGCAGCAATGGGACAGGTCTGCACTTCTCTTACAGGGTTTGGATGGCAACGATGTCTCCTGCGTGGCCAGCGACCCGCATCCTGGTCTTCCTCCTCCTCCTTCTCCTCCTGCGCCTCCTCCTCAGGTGCAACTGCTGGTTCGACCTCCAGCGGCTGGCCCCTCATGATTGCCGGGTTGTGAAGCGTGCAGCAAATGACCACGAATAGTGAGACTCACTCAGGCAAGTACTGTGACACTCCACCAGAGCTGTCCAGGCAACGGAACCTCTGCTTTAGGTTCCCGATGCAGTGATCAATTAGGCACCTGCTGGCTGAATGAGAGTCATTGTAGGTTTACTGAGCAGCAGTCCTGGGGTTGTGAAATGGAGTCAGCAGCCAAGTGCACAGTGGGTAGCCCTTGTCACCAAGCAACCACCCGCAACGTTTGTTTGGACCAGAAAAGGCATCAGGCATGTCTGGTGCAGAATGTAGGCATCGTGGCTGCTGCCAGGATACCGGGCATCAACTGCCATGATCTTGTGCTGGTGCTCACACACCAGCTGCACGTTGAGGGAGTGGAATCCCTTTCAGTTGATGAACATCTCCGCATGGGTTTGTAGCGCCCTCAGTGTGACATATGTGCAGTCGATAGTGCCCTGAACCCTGGGGAACTCTGCAATGTGCACAAATCTGGTCTGCTGCTCCATCTGCTTCTTCCTGCTCAGCCCCTTCTCTTATACAGAGCATCTGTCACTTGACGGATGGAGCGATGGGCGGAGAACTGAGAAATGTTTGAGATGTCTGCAATCACAGATTGGAAAGAGCCAGTGGTATAGAAATTTAGTGCGATGGTCACTTTGGTTGTGCTGCTCAGGGCTGTCCTCAGCCTTGTCTGAGGCTGCAGATCTGGACACAGGTGATTGCACATCTCCCTGAGGATGTCCTTCCTGAATCTAAACCTGTGGAGACATTGGTCATCCGCAAGGTCCATGAAGGAAAACTGCTCCCTGTAGACCTTTGCACGATAGGACCTTCTTCCCCCAACTCTGTGGTCGGCTCCTCCTATGGCAGCTGGCTCATTGCCTTCTCCCTCATCCTCTTCATGCTCCTCGGCCTCTGCAGCCTGGTGCTGGCAAACATCTTCCTCCTGTGCATCCTGTTTTCTTTCTATCTCTCCCAGTAACTGGTGTGGTGGATCAGCGTATCTGACCCTCCTCCTCACAGCAGGTCCTTCCTGAGCCACCTCTCTGCCTTGAGGTCTGTCGCCATTTCCAGGCCCTTCTCTATGTTGGGCAGCTATGTCTGCTGCGTCCCTTGCCCGCTGCCTGTGAAGCCATTGCTAACGGCGCTGCCTTCTCCTGCGTGCCTCCCTGTCATGCACAATGTGCAGGAGATGTTCCGCTGCCAGCAATGAGCCCATTGCCTCTGCAAGCTCAACCTCCACAATGAGGCTTTTGTGGACTACAGACTGAGGCCCCCAGCTCACTAGTATTCAATGCCGCTATGAAAAGGGCGAGTGACAACGTTTCGAGAACTCCGAAAAATTATCGGCCAAAAAAATTGTGATGCACACAACTCTTCTTTAAAGTCCGCTACCGAGCTTGAGCCGGCACAATGCATTGATACAAAAAATTGTCGCGGGCACCGACCGGCAGGTGACTTTGAAAATTGAATTTAGCTTCTGGGGCAGGGCGGCTGCGGTGCGCACTCTGATGATGTCTTTAAAAACGCAGCTACAGGAGTGGGTGGAAATGGGGGGAGCAGGGTGGATCTGCACACCGCTGCAAAAACCCCGAGGAGAATTTTGCAAGTGACGGTTATTGGATTACAAATCAGTGGCCAGACGACACCACCGCGTGGCCCCGCTTTCCGGCATTAACTGGCTTTATCGGGAGGCTGAATTTCGGCCCCATAGATTCTACTTTGTAACATACTTGAAACAGTGGGGGAGAGAGAAGCAGCGACAAAACAAAGAGAAAGGCAGACAGGCAGTTTCTTTCCTCGTTTGACTTAAAAAAAAATGAAACTGATTGAATTTTTACAAAAATTAAAGTATTTTTGAGGAAAGCAGATAGTCAGGAGAGCAGGAGGGGAAGAGAAAAGTAGGTGAGGCTGAGGGGGCCTTGACATCTCACCACCAACTTGAGGGAAATAAGTGGTGTTGGGGTGTAGGTCGATGGTCAAAGGTGAGGTGAATCTCGGTAAAACAAGGGGGAGGGGACGATACAGGAATTAAATGAATATTTCAAAGGGGAAGAGTTGGGGTAGTGATGGCAGCAAGAGGAGTAGTGGGAAGGTGAAAGAGTAGAGGACACTGAGAGTGAGGTGCTGGGAATGCACGAGTGATTGGGGAGGGGAGTGGATAAGAAGAGACTAGCCAATGTATACATTATCTCCACATCCCCACTCCAAATGCAATCGGCAACATTGTTGACTCTTTTCCTTGCCAAAGCACATCATAACTCTCACCACACCAAAAGAAAAGAAGAAAATACAGAGAAGCTGATACTAGGGTACATAATCATCATCATAGGCAGTCCCTCGAACCGAGGATGACTTGCTTCCACGTCAAAAAGTTCACAGGTGTTTCAATGATGGATCTAAAATTCCAGGTCCGAACTAAATCTTGAAGGGTGGAAGATGCCTATGCTTGGATTTTTTTTTAACGTGTGGTGACAGTTGCTCACCAGCCACCACACGGGATTGACAGAGCAAGGTCTTGGTCCAGTAGCAAGGATTAACCAAGATGACTGGCGACCTGTTCTGCTGCACGGACCTAGTGCACACACATATCGCAGTGTGGGCTGGCCCTTGCTGCCCCTGGGCCCTCGCCTCTTCTGGGCCCCGAACTCGCGCCTCTCCTGGGCCCCGATCACATCCCTCTACAGACTCTCGCCGCTCCTTCGCCTCGATCTCGGCGCTTCTGATATACCTGCCCACGTTCCAATCACCGACCTGGACCATGGTGATGTCCCCTTCTCACTGCTGTTGCTCTCCTGCTCCAGCACGTGCTGCTCCCTGGAGTGGTATGTTGCCACGGTGCTCCTTGCGCTCCCCTGCCTGCGAGCACCATCGGAGCAGGCCGGGGAGTGGAAGGAGCAGTGTGGCAGCCTAGCCCAGCAGTCTGCGCTGCCCCCGGCCTGCAAGCACTAGGGTACATGTTGTAGGAAAATAGCATGATGGAAATTCAATCAAGAAAGTTGTCAGGGCAATACTGATCTTGTTGCGGAATGCAGACAGGATACTGACCTAATTAACAAACTGCCATTATTGCTTTTTCTGAGCTAACGGCTCAAGAATGTGGAGTCAGGTGGGCAAACAAGGTAAATAAGCTAGATGTACTAGATGGATTAAAAGCAAGCCAAGAACCTTCGACTATCGATAGATACACAACTATAACATAATCAAGGATAAAGAATGTGAGCCACACCCTGGGGATCACCCTCAGGAGCACATGGACAGAGACCAAGAAAGGTATAAGAATGTAACCATTTCTGTGTTCTGAAGAGTGCTCCACGTCGAGCAGTCGAGAGAGGCTCTCCGGGCATATGCTCGAGAAATAAAGACCTGATGTTGAATTAAGACCTACCTGACTCGATTCATTCGAAGAACCAGAGGTGGTCTCGGTTGAAAAGCAATTGAGACAGCGCGGGCGCATTTCACTGGTCCAGTCTCTGAAGTGTTATCTCAACAGAGGGTGTAGTCAGCAGGATTTCCAAGCTAATGACCTGAGCGGACAGATAATTGGGGGTAAGCAGTCATTTTTGAATACTTCCTTGAGCCTAAATGAATGTTCGTTAGGTTCGGACACACTACGGAAATAGGATAAGAGTGGTCGGGGAAGGCAGTAAGTGGACGCACTTACTTGGGTGCAAAAAGGCACCAGGCACGGTAGGGTTAAACCAACAGGGCAAAATGGCAGGAAAGGGTAAAGGTAAGGGGGACGAAAGTCTAACCAAGACCCTAAGGAAAGAATATGAGAAGAGCAAGACTAAACTGAAGGAGCTGGGGTGGGATCCGGACTGGACACCATCCCAACATAGAGCATTTTGGGATCAGCTAAAGAAAGGTCGCATCAAGGGTGATGCCAGCAAAAGAATCTTATGCCAGTGTTATGAATACACCGCCAAGTGTCTGGGAGAAGCCATTAAACAAAGCACTGAGGCCAGTAGGGCGCATACACTGTTGGAAACACAGATATAGGATTTAAAGATAGAATCAAAAGAAAAGGAGGCATGAATAAATCAATTGTTAAAGGAAGTGGAGCTGGAGGGAGAAAATGTGAGAGCCTTGTTTGTAGATGGATCCAGGAGGTGGATGGGATGTGAATTGAAAGCTAGTTGAGCCCTAACTGATAAAAGTGGGGTTAAAATAAGAACTGAAAGATTAGGACCAAGGTGTTCTGCGCAAGCAGTGGAACTCGTCGCACTACAGCAAGCCTTGGACTGGCGAAAGGTGGGAGAGGTACTTTAGACCCAATAGACTGGTGAGAGGAACAGGAAGGGTCCAAATTACTGTAAAGACAGGCCAGAGGTCCAGTATAATCTAGAGGACCTGAGAGCCAGGTTGTGAGGCTTATGGACACAGTGTAGTGAGATACAACAGGGTGCAGCTCAGATAGGAGAAGAGGTAGGGAGATTATTAGGAGACCAGGTGATAGTTTTAGAGGCACATGCCCAGGCCTTAAATCAAGTAACTGACCAATTACAAAATGCCTCAGTCCGACAAGGCCGCACTCCAACATGTAACATGTACACAACATGGTTAGTAGAGGATATCAGGAATAACCTGAGGCAGATTAACCAAGGGGAAGTACCAAATTGAATATCAAATCAGAACCTCATGGACGGAGGGAATCAGGAAGACAGCAAGAACCGAACGGAAGCTTGCACCTTGCGGGCCACAACCAAGCTAAACAATATAAAAGAGGCATGCAATCACCCGCAAGTGGGAGTACTGGGGACAGTACGAGCAGTACCCCAGTTAGACTGACAGAAGCCAGCCCCTCTATGGGCAGTGGAAAACGTGGGAGTGGTACGGGACGAATTCTTGATACGGCACTTCCAATCTCACCAGTATGCTACAATTGTGAGCAATGAGACGGTGGGAGTGGATTTAAGTTGTTGTCACACTTGTGGGACTACGGTTGTCTGTCCACACCCGGTCGGTACGGGAAATAAGGATAAATGTGGGTTTGCCCAGGTGGTAAACAGTACCGTCAAGATCCGGGAATTGGCATACCATGAAACCTTTGTTGCACCTCGCGACGAGGGAGAATATTGTGTGACCACGAGTGAAACTGCCTTCATGTACAGTACCGTGATATGTGTGATTGAAAACTCAAGCTTTTGCTTTAAGCCACAGTTTCCCACAATCATTGGCAGACAGCACATTGTCAACATATGGAAGGCACTGAATGTTACAATACATGCTAATGACGACTGGGCAACTTGAGCCGTTTCATAATCCCAACGATAGTGCTGATTCCACATTTGAAGGAGCACCTGAAGTTACTG
Organism: Pristiophorus japonicus; assembly: GCF_044704955.1. Taxonomy (NCBI): domain Eukaryota; kingdom Metazoa; phylum Chordata; class Chondrichthyes; family Pristiophoridae; genus Pristiophorus; species Pristiophorus japonicus. Next base: position 165,850,836 of record NC_091981.1, on the reverse strand, counting down.
AGGAATCAGGCTCAGACTATTATTAACCACTACCATGTCATTAAAAAAGAAAGTAAGGAATTGAAGAAGAGCGAAGAAGACCTCCGAGACAGTACGTGGTGGGAAGAAATTTGGAATTTTGGACTGGACATTAACATTCAACCATAGATTCAAATTGCTTCCCACATATTAGTGATGGTACAATGTGTACTGGTAATAATATTGCTATTTGATTGCTGTATGAGAAGAGAAAAGTGGGAAGCACAGACATTAGCTAGCCAGATTAGAAGTCAGATGAGTGAGGAATATGAAACATTACTGGGGAAAATTGAAGAGAAGTATGCAGACGTAGAAAAAATTAGGGGAAATAATGGAGGAAGGAGAGACTGGGAAACCAGGAACAGGTACAAGTAGCATGACCCTGATATTACCCTACAGACCGCATGTCTGGCCAGCATAGCGAGTGCCCGGACAGGGAGTAACAGAGCCATGTTGGGTGTAGATAGGTTGTCCATCTTGGGTCGGGCTGACCAAGGGCCAAAAGGGGGGATTGTTGTAGGAAAACAGCATGATGGAAATTCAATCAAGAAAGTTGTCAGGGAAATGTAAGAATTCGGCGAAAACATCGACAGAATAGAATCATAGAAACATAGAAAATAGGAGCAGCAGTAGGCCATTCGTCCCTTTGAGCCTGCACCACCATTCAATGTGATCATGGCTGATCATACAACTTCAGTACCTCATTCCTGCTTTCTCTCCATACCCCTTGATCCCTTTAGCCGTAAAGGCAACATCTAACTCCCTTTTGAATATATCTAACGACCTGGCCTCAACAAATTTCTGTGGTAGAGAATTCCACAGGTTCACAATTCTCTGGGTGAAAAAGTTTCTCCTCATCTCGATCCTAAATGGCTTACCCCTTATCCTTAGACTGTGACCCCTGGTTCTGTACTTCTCCAATATCGGGAACATTCTTCCTGCATCTAACCTGTCCAATTCCGTCAGAATTTTATATGTTTCTATGAGATCCCGTCTCATTCTTCTAAATTCCAGTGAATATAAGCCTAGTCGATCCAATCTTTCTTCATATGTCAGTCCTGCCATCCCAGGAATCAGTCTGGTGAACCTTCGCTGCAATCCCTCAATAGCAAGAATGTCCTTCCTCAGATTAGGAGACCAAAATTGTACACAATATTCAAGGTGTGGCCTCACCAAGGCCATGTACAACTGCAGTAAGACCTCCCTGCTCTTATACTCAAATCATCTCAATACGAAGGCCAACATGCCATTTGCCTTCTTCACCGCCTGCTGTATCTGCATGCCAACTTTCAATGACTGAGACACCCAGGTCTCGTTGCACCTCCCATTTTCCTAATCTGTCACCATTCAGATAATATTCTGCCTTCCTGTTTTTGCCACCAAAGTGGATAACCTCACATTTATCTACATTATACTGCATCTGCCATGCATTTGCCCACTCACCTAACCTGTTCAAGTCACCCTGCAGCCTCTTAGCATCTTCCTCACAGCTCACACTGCCACCCAGCTTAGTGTCATCTGCAAACTTGGAGATATTACATTCAATTCCTTTGTCTAAATCATTAATGTATATTGTAAATAGCTGGGGTCCCAGCACTGAACCTTGTGGTACCCCACTAGTCACTGCCTGCCATTCTGAAAGGGGCCCGTTTATTCCTACTCTTTGCTTCCTGTCTCCCAACCAGTTCTCTATCCACATCAATACAGTACCCCAATACCATATGCTTTAATTTTGCACATTAATCTCTTGTGTGGGATCTTGTCAAAAGCCTTTTGAAAGTCCAAATACACCACACCCACTGGTTCTCCCTTGTCCACTCTACTAGTTACATCCTCAAAAAATTCTAGAAGATTTGTCAAGCATGATTTCCCTTTCATAAATCCATGCTGACTAGGTTCTATCCTGTCACTGCTTTCCAAATACGCTTCTATTACATCTTTAATAATTGATTCCAACATTTTCCCCACTACTGATGTCAGGCTAGCCAGTCTACAATTCCCCGTTTTCTCTCGCCCTCCTTTTTTAAAAAGTGGGGTTACATTAGCTACCCTCCAATCCATAGGAACTGATCCAGTGTCGATAGAATGTTAGAAAATGACCACCAATGCATCCACTATTTCTAGGGCCACTTCCTTAAGTACTCTGGGATGCAGACTATTGGACCCTGGGGACTTATTGGCCTTCAATCCCATCAATTTCCCTAACACAATTTCCTGACTAATAAGGATTTCCTTCAGTTACTCCTTCTCGCTGGACCCTCGGTCCCCTAGTATTTCCTGAAGGTTATTTGTATCTTTCTTAGTGAAGACAGAACCAAAGTATTTGTTCAACTAGTATGCCATTTCTTTGTTCCCCATTATAAATTCACCTGATTCTGACTGCAAGGGACCTACATTTGTCTTCACTAATCTTTTTCTCTTCACATATCTAGAGAAGTTTTTGCAGTCAGCCTTTATGTTCCCTGCAAGCTTATTCTCATACTCTTATTTTCCCCCTCCTAATTAAACCCTTTGTCCTCCTCTGCTGAATTCTAAATTTCTCCCAGTCCTCAGGTTTGCTGCTTTTTCTGGCCAATTTATTTGCCTCTTCCTTGGATTTAACATTATCCCTAATTTCCCTTGTTAGCCACGGTTGAGCCACCTTCCCCGTTTTATTTTTACTCCACGCAGGGATGTACAATTGTTGAAGTTCATCCATGTGATCTTTAAATGTTTGCCATTGACTATCCACCGTCAACCCTTTAAGTATCATTCGCCAGTCTATCCTAGCCAATTCACGTCTCATACAATCAAAGTTACCTTTCTTTAAATTCAGGACCCTAGTCTCTGAATTAACTTTGTCACTCTCCACCTTAATGAAGAATTCTACCATATTATGTTCACTCTTCCCCAAGAGGCCTCGCACAACAAGATTACTAATTAATCCTCTCTCATTACACAACACCCAGTCTAGGATGGCCAGCTCTCTAGTTGTTTCCTCAACATATTGATCTAGAAAGCCATCCCTTATACACTCCAGAAATCCTCCTCCATCGTATTGCTACCAGTTTGGTTAGCCCAATCTATATGTAGATTAAAGTCACCCATGATAACCTTTATTGCACGCATCGCTAATTTCCTTTTTGATACCATCCCCAACCTCACTACCAGTGTTTGGTGGTTGGTGCACAATCCTACTTGGGTTTTCTGCCCTTTGATGTTCCGCAGCTCCACCCATACAGATTCCACATCATCCAAGCGAATGTCCTTCCTTACTATTGCGTTAATCTCCTCTTTAACCAGCAACGCTGCCCCACCTCCTTTTCCTTTCTGTCTATCCTTCCTGAATGTTGAATACCCCTGGATGTTGAGTTCCCAGCCTTGGTCACCCTGGAGCCATGTCTCCGTAATCACAATTACATCATATCCGTTAACAGCTATCTGCGCAGTTAATTCATCCACCTTATTACGAATGCTCCTCGCATTGAGACACAGAGCCTTCAATCTTGTTTTTTTAAGCACTCTTTGTCCTTATAGAATGATAGAAACATAGAAACATAGAAACATAGAAAATAGGTGCAGGAGTAGGCCATTCGGCCCTTCGAGCCTGCACCACCATTTAATAAGATCATATGTTGTAAAGTGGCCCTTTTTGATTTTTGCCTTTGATTTCTCTGCCCTCCACCTTTCCTTATCTCCTTTCTACCTTTTGATTCTGCCCCCATTTTACTTCCAACTGTCTCCCTGCATAGATTCCCATCTCCCTGCCATATTAGTTTAACCCCTCCCCAACAGCACTAGCAAACACTCCCCCTAGGACATTGGTTCCGGTCCTGCCCAGGTGCAGACCGTCCGGTTTGTACTGGTCCCACCTCCCCCAGAACCGGCATAAACTTTTGGACTTAAACTTTTGGACATTGCTTTAACTTGGCTGTTACTGCAGAAGGACAGACAGCATGACGTGGGACAGGTCCAAACATGTCCCACAGGAATACACATCAGGTGGGCAGGAATGGATAAATGGCTGAAATGGCAGGAAAATGGTTGATGAGGGGGTAGAGTCCTTTGTCATGTAATCAGTAAGAGATCAAGAATATTCGTCTGTGCTCAAGACACAAAGGAAGCTTTTTGACCATCCAAACTTGTTGGAGCCTTGTCCCTAGGAACAGGATAAGTGACAAAGACACCATCCGAAAAGGTTTTACATTTTGCTCTTTCAGTTGCACTGCCTCAGGCGAAGGACTGATTTTTGGTGCTAGGAACTCAGAAGCATTTTTGCAGGTATAAGAGAGGCAGTTTTTGGCTGTCTTTTCACTCTCTCTCCTCTTCTACACTTACTCGCTTCATTCAACGCACAAGGACTGAGCACTCCACCTGGGATAGAGAGAAGAAACCACCATCCACAAGCAAAGAGAACCTTGCTACTTCGACTGGGAAGCTGACCTTGAGACTGGACTTGAATACCACAGATTGGTACAGAACCAGAAGATACGGCTCATCGGGAGAATCAGCGAGTAAGCCAGAGGGGTAATTGGTGAGCATTTATCCCAACCCACACATTTTTAAGACCACTTCATAGTGTTAAGGGGTGTCATGTGTCCCAAACAAGCCTTAGGGGTTTAGTGGGGAGGTTTTCTGCAAAGATCATAGGCGTACGCACATTCTGTTGGACAGATTCGGTGGTGCAATTTTGAATCCGAGCAGCAGGGGGGTTTAGACGTGGGTACTTTGCAATAGGGGTCTGGTCAGGAGGGCCAGGCTTGTGTGTTGTACTGTGTTTGTTTGTTTTATATCAGCAGGGTGTGTTACTGTGTGCAGGTGTGTGCTTTAACTTGAATAAAAGCATTGTGATTGTTGAGACCGAAAGATCTGGCTATAACTGTGTATTTCTGTTCACTACTATGATTCCAGTGTCTAGAACTGTTGTAAGGGGGGGAGGTGATTCAAAACCACCAAGGGCAAAACCACTTACAGAATCTGGTGACCACGGCAGGACACCAGGTTTGAGTGAACAGACAGTTATGGAAGATCTCAAGATCAAGATTTCCTCATACGTATTCGGAAAAGTTAATGTAACACAGCAGTGGGTGTTAGACCTGTTGCGGGCTGACAGTCCAGAGGACAAAACTGTAGAATGGACAGGGGGTAAGGAGCACAAAAAGGCAAAAGTAAATGCCATTTGGCTCCTGTGTTTGCAGCTGCTCAGGGAGCAGGTTGGTAAGCTTAAGGCAGAGCTCCAAGAGTCCGAGGAGCAGTCAGCCGCAAGGGCCACGGTGGGGAACAGATTAGTGGATGAGTTATGCGAGGAGAGGCAGGAAAGGTGTACTCAGGAGGAAACCTCCCATAACACAGGAGAGTACCTGCAATGCCGGGTCAGCGAGGCCAAGTTCAACGCGCAGGCTGTACGGGAGGAGAACGCCCGCTTAACGAGTAAAGTTGACGGGCTGGAGGGTCAACTGAGAGATATTAAGATAGCTTACAGGGTAGCTAGCAGTAGGGGGTTTGAGAGTGGGAATCATGGGCCCTGCCAAGAAAAAAATCCAAAGATTGACTCAAGATCTAGCTAAAGCTAAAGGCATGGTTTGCTTGATGGCCTCAGGGGAAGCTCGGATGGACTGGGAAGAGGAAGGAAAAGATAGCAAGGATTAGGGGCAGGATAGGGACATCAAACCACTGCTTGAAGCACCAAAAGGACCGATGTATCCCATACGGCAGCAGAAATTCGGCCCACCTATAGACGTCGTGGATCAGGGCACGCTGCAAAGCGATTTTGTGATTCCGTTCACCACCACGCAGCTGCAGAATATGATCTCGGGGGTGCCCAAGTTAAAGAAAGAAGGGGACCCCTCAGTTCACTTCACCGAGGTGGACCATTTTGGGGGGATTAAAGGATGGAGTGTGGCCGAGGCTCACAAGCTGTTGCTGTTTTCCCTGGATGGGAAATTGTATCAGTCCCTGTCCACCAAGACCAAACAGGGACAGGGGACCACAGCCGGCTTAAAGGAGGAAATCCTGAGAACCATGGGTCACACCCAGGGTAGTCCATTCTCTAGGGTAGAGAGGACACTGCAACTGGCAGGGGAAGCACCTCAGGCATTCGCGGACAGGCTCTGGCCCGTCTACAAAATGGCCACGTTGGGTGCTCGACAGAGCACAGTTGCAGGGGGGGGCCGAGAAACCATTGGCTCAGGACACTCATGACAAACAGTTTGCCACGAATAAGGGTAAAAGCGGAGGCCTGCTTTGACTCCGAGGACCTCGCGAATACGGAGGCCGGAATGCTTCATCACCTGAGCTTGGCCTTTAAAACTGGCTCAGAGGAGGAGGTCAAACCAAGTAAGGGCAAGGTACATGAAATAAAGGCCAGTGAGGCTTTTAAAAAGGAATGGCGTCAGGAAGGGGTTAGCGCAGGGAAGGCGAGAATGTGTTTCAGATGTGGGCAGCTGGGACACTGGAGGAGGGTGCAAGGCAATGGGAATCCTCCAGTGCCTAAGTCGAAACCTGGCGAGGCGAAGGGACCGACCGCGGAACAATTTGATGTTCTGGTGGCCGCCCTTCAGACAGTTTTTGTGCCAGAGCAGGGAAGGGTAGATGTTGCCGTGAGCAGGGGAATCCCGACTGCTCCGGTAATCCCACCACCCTGACTAGTGCGCACCCAGGCTGAGTACCAGTGTTCGCTCACGTACGATGAGTGGAGTAGACCATCGTACTGAGGATGGGGGTGGAGAGGAAGTACTTGGTGGACACCGGAGCTTCGAGCACGGAGATCCATGCGAGTAACCCGACCAATTCACCCTTGTCCAGCAAGTTCCATTCAGTCTCGTGGGGTTCACCGGGAACGAGCAGGCGGGGGCGATATCCAGGCCGTTAGCCATAGATTTAGGATCCCTCCACACCAGGTGGGAATGCGTCCTAATAAAATGGGAACAGCCAGGGTCAGGAGTCCTAGGAGCCGACTTTATGTTAGCCCACAGGATTATAGAGGATTTGAGGAATCACTGCCTTTGGGGAGCAGTGGGTTCTAATAAGGAGAAAGACATTGTAGTGATCCCAAGGAAAGGGGAAGGAAAAGGCAACATGAGTACCATGCAGCCAAAGGGGAGTTATGACCTAGAGCAATTGATCAATACTACCCCGGCCAAGTACCAGGCGTATGTGCGGGACATACTCACATCACATCACCACACACGCACGACTGTGGTAGGGTAAAATGATGGAATCAATTCGTAAAGATGTCATAGCAGAGCATTTGGAAAGAGGTGACATGATAGGTCCAAGTCAGCATAGATTTGTGAAAGGGAAATCATGCTTGACAAATCTTCTGGAATTTTTTGAGGATGTTTCCAGTAGAGTGGACAAGGGAGAACCAGTTGATGTGCTGTATTTGGACTTTCAGAAGGCTTTCGACAAGGTCCCACACAAGAGATTAATGTGCAAAGTTAAAGCACATGGGATTGGGGGTAGTGTGTTGACGTGGATTGAGAACTGGTTGGCAGACAGGAAGCAAAGAGTAGGAGTAAATGGGTACTTTTCAGAATGGCAGGCAGTGACTAGTGGGGTACCGCAAGGTTCTGTGCTGGGGCCCCAGCTGTTTACATTGTACATTAATGATTAAGACAAGGGGATTAAATGTAGTATCTCCAAATTTGCGGATGACACTAAATTGGGTGGCAGTGTGAGCTGCGAGGAGGATGCTATGAGGCTGCAGAGTGATTTGAATAGGTTAGGTGAGTGGGCAAATGCATAGCAGATGAAGTATAATGTGGATAAATGTGAGGTTATCCACTTTGGTGGCAAAAACAGAGAGACAGACTATTATCTGAATGGTGACAGATTAGGAAAAGGGGAGGTGCAACGAGACCTGGGTGTCATAGTACATCAGTCATTGAAGGTTGGCATGCAGGTACAGCAGGCGGTTAAGAAAGCAAATGGCATGTTGGCCTTCATAGCGAGGGGATTTGAGTACAGGGGCAGGGAGGTATTACTCAAGTTGTACAGGGCCTTGGTGAGGCCACACCTGGAGTATTGTGTACAGTTTTGGTCTCCTAACTTGAGGAAGGACATTCTTGAGAGACTGCAGCGAAGGTTCACCAGACTGATTCCCGGGATGGCGGGACTGAAATATCAAGAAAGAATGGATCAACTGGGCTTGTATTCACTGGAGCTCAGAAGAATGAGAGGGGATTTCATAGAAGCGTTTAAAATTCTGATGGGTTTAGACAGGTTAGATGCAGGAAGAATGTTCCCAATGTTGGGGAAGTCCAGAACCAGGGGTCACAGTCTAAGGATAAGGGGTAAGCCATTTAGGACCGAGATGAGGAGAAACTTCTTCATCCAGAGTGGTGAACCTGTGGAATTCTCTACCACAGAAAGTTGTTGAGGCCAAATCACTAAATCTATTCAAAAAGGAGGTAGATGTAGTCCTTTCTACTCGGGGGATCAAGGGGTATGGCGAGAAAGCAGGAATGGGGTACTGAAGTTGCAAGGTCAGCCATTAACTCATTGAGTGGCGGTGCAGGCTCGAAGGGCCGAATGGCCTACTCCTGCACCTACTTTCGATGTTTCTATGTTTCTACAGGGGAATCCCACAGAAGCAGTACAGTTTCCCCAGAAAGGCAGAGGCCAACTTGGAGCGGCACTGGGATCCCTGGTAGCACAGGAAGTGTTGAAGCCCATAGCCACACACGTGAACTCGCCACTATTGTGTTTCTAACACAGATGAGGCTGCACACAGGGAGGTTAAAGTAACAGTGACCTCAGTCTTTAATAAGACACTCCAGAGTGAGGAACAGGCCTTAGGGGCCAGCTTATATACAGTGCTCCCAAGAGATGCTGGGATCCCTTGGGACTTCAGGGGATGAGCTCCCTGGTGGCAAAACATGGGAATGCATCCTTTACAGATAGACAACATAATTCCCCCCACAAAGTCAAAGTGAAAATTATTTACAGAGTGAGGCAGTCGGGAGCCTTTCTTTCCTGGTAGACCGCCACGATACAAATGTCTGAATTGGTGTGTTGGCTGTGCCCTCGCTGGGCTGGCATTTTGTTGACCCTGCAGGGCTGCTAGCTGAGCCTGGCCTTGCTGGGCTGTTGGGCGTGATGGGTACGATTTCCTGGTCCGTCGTGGTCCGTCGTGGTGTCGTTGATCCTTTGGGTGTGTGTTGTGGGCTGCGGTTCACAGGGCAGCCTGTGAACTGCAGCCTCCTTTGGTCCAGATGCTTTCTGCAAATTTGTCCATTGTCTAGTTTGACTACAAACACCCTATTCCCTTCTTTACATATCACCGTGCCTGCGATCCACATGGGACCATGCCCATAGTTTAACACATGCACAGGGTCATTCAGATCAATTTCCCGTGACACAGTGGCGCGACCATCGTTTACATTTTGTTGCTGCCGCCTGCTCTCTACCTGACCATGCAGGTTGGGGTGAACCAGCGAGATTCTGATTTTAAGTGTCCTTTTCATGAGTAGCTCAGCCGGGGGCACCCCTTTGAGCAAGTGGGGTCTCGTGCGGTAGCTGAGCAGTACTCGGGACAGGCGGGTTTGGAGTGAGCCTTCTGTGACTCGCTTAAGGCTCTGTTTGATTGTTTGTACTGCGTGCTCTGCCTGCCCATTGGAGGCTGGTTTAAACGGGGCCGAGGTGACATGTTTGATCCCATTGCAAGTCATGAATTCTTTAAATTCATGACCCGCAATGGGACTGGTGAAACATGGCCCGTTGTCACTGACCAGTTTGTCAGGCATGCCATGGGTGGCAAACATGGCCCTCAGGCTTTCAATGGTGGCGGTGGCTGTGCTTCCCGACATTAATTCACATTCAATCCATTTTGAAAAAGCATCCACCACCACCACCAGGAACATTTTACTGAGAAACGGGCCCTCATAGTCGACATGGATCCTTGACCATGGTCTGGAGGGCCAGGACCATAAACTTAGTGATGCCTCTCTGGGCGAGTTGCTCTACTGAGCACACGCTGCATTGCTGTACACAGGACTCTAAGTCAGAGTCAATACCGGGCCACCACACGTGGGATCTGTCTATCGCTTTCATCATTACTACACCCGGGTGTGTGCTGTGGCAATCCGAGATGAACGTCTCCCTGCCCTTTTTTGGTAGCACTACGCGGTTACTCCACAACAGGCAATCTGCCTGAATGGACAGCTCGTCCTTTCGCTGCTGGAATGGCTTGATTAGCTCTTACATTTCAACGGGGATGCTGGCCCAGCTCCCATGCAGTACACAGTTTTTTACTAGGGGATCTTGGCTGGTCCAAGTCCTAATCTGGCGGGCCATGACAGGTGATTTATCATTTTCAAACGCTTCCATTACCATCAACAAGTCTGCGGGCTGCGCCACCATCAACAAGTTTGCAGGCTGTGCCATTTCCACCCCCTTGGTGGGCAATGGTAGCTGACTGAGAGCATCCGCACAGTTCTCGGTGCCTGCCCTGTGGCGGATGGTATAGTTATATGCTGATAGCGCGAGTGCCCACCTTTGTATGCTAGCTGAAGCATAAGTATTTATCCCCTTGTTTTCAGCGAACGGGGATGTGAGGGGCTTGTGATCAGTTTCCAGCTCAAATTTGAGGCCAAACAGGGACTGATGCATTTTCTTTACCCCAAACACACACTAATGCCTCTTTCTTAATCATGCTGTAGGCCCTCTCGGCCTTAGACAAGCTCCTGGAAGCATAGGCCACAGGTTGCAACTTCCCCGCAATGTTAGCTTGTTGTAATACGCACCCGACTCCGTACGACAACGTGTCACATGCTAGCACAAATCTTTTACACGGGTTATACAATATAAGCAGCTTGTTGGAGCATAAAATGTTTCTGGCTTTCTCAAAAGCAATTACTTGTTTTTTTTCCCCATACCCAGTTCTCACCTTTGCGCAATAACACATGTAGGGGCTCTAAAAGGGTGCTTAACCCCCGTAGGAAGTTACTAAAATAGTTGAGGAGTCCCAGGAACGACCGCAGCTCCGTGATGTTCTGTGGCCTGGGCGCATTCCTGATAGCTTCTGTCTTGGTGTTTGTGGGCCGAATGCCGTCTGCCACGATCTTTCTCCCCAAAAATGCCACTTCTGTTGCCATGAAGACGCATTTCGACCTCTTCAGCCACAGCCCTATGCGATCCAGTCGCTGGAGGACCTCCTCCAGGGTTTGTAGGTGCTCGGCGGTGTCCCGACCCATGACCAATGTGTCATCCTGAAAAACCACCATGTGTGGTTCCTGTCATGTATGTAACCTTCATGTAACTGTAACCTTCATAACAACACTATGAAGGTTACAGTTACATGAAGGTCACATTCTGTATACACCTAATAAATGCACACCTTGACCACAGGGGGTGAACTTGTGGGAGACACTCCTCACCTGGTCATCCAGGTATATAAAGGGAGGTCCCATGCAGGGTCATCACTTCTTGGTCCTGTGAATAAAGGTTCAGGTCACAGAGTGACCTTGTCTGCAGAATGTGCCTCGTGTGAATTTATAGTAGTGTGTAAGGACATTACATTTGGCGAAGAGAAACGGGAATCAATGACTCACGAGAATGGCCACCAGTAGCACAGAGGAACGATACTGTGTTGGTGAGGACTGGGACGATTTCGTTGAGAGGCTCCAGCAGAGCTTTGTCACGAAGGACTGCCTGGGAGATGCAGCAGCTGACAAGCGAAGGGCGCATCTACTGACCAGCTGTGGACCTAAGACGTACGCGCTGATGAAAGACCTGCTCACACCCGAGAAGCCGGCAGACAAACCTTTGAAGAGCTCAGCAAACTGATCGTTGAGCACCTCAAACTGGCGAGCAGTATACACATGGCCCGACACCGATACTATACGCACCGACATCGGGAAGGACAGTGCACACCGGACTTCATTGCGGACCTTCGGTGCTTGGCCAGCCTCTGTAAGTTCACAGGCGCCTGCAGTTGGGAGATATGTTAAGGGATTTCTTTATTGAGGGCATTGGTCATGCCGGGATTTTCCGAAAGCTAATCGAAACCAAGGACTTGACCTTGGAAGCGGTGGCGTTGATGGCTCAGACCTTCATGGTGGGGGAGGAGGAAACCAAGATAATATACGCGTGCAACTCTGCTTCCAATGTGGCGATGGATCAGGGAGTTAACATTGTAAACGCGACTCAGAACCCCGCAGGCAGGCAAGGGCAATTCGACACCACCCAGGCAGCAACAGACTCCAGAGTGGGTCCTCAACAGAGACAATGGCAGGTTGAACGGACATTTACGCCATCACGGTGGACAATGCGTCCCGGGATGGGGCCATTGACACCCACTAACAGAGTGCTCAAGAGTAATCAAAGAGACAATCAGAGAGGAATGCCTGGTAACAGCCCTTTTGTTCACAACAATCTCAACTCATGCTGAAGGTGCGGGGGCAGACATGCTGCAAAAACCTGTAGGTTTCAACAAGTTATCTGTAGAAATTGTAACTTCAGTGGACATTTAGCCAGCATGTGCGGGAAGCCTACAGCGAGGCTAATTTAACAGGCAGATGAACCAGAAGAGGGGTCTGCAAGGTAAGTTGATGCTTGGGACAAAGCAATGTATGCTGAAGTTCAGCGGCTTCATGTGGAAAACATCCACAGCTCATATACCAAAACGTCACCTATGATGATGAAAGTCCTATTAAACAGTATCCCGGTACGCATGGAGCTGGACGCAGGAGCCAGCCAGTCACTTATGAGTGTCCAACAATTAGAGAAACTATGGCCACTCAGAGCTAGCAGACCCAAACTAGAACGCATCAACACGCAATTACGGACGTACATCAAAGAGATCATCCCAGTGCTAGGCAGTGCAATGTTGGTGGTCACACATAATGGATCAGAGAACCGGCTGCCACTCTGGATTGTCCCGGGAAATGGTCCCGTACTTTTGGGGAGGAGCTGGCTAGCCGAGATGAACTGGAAATGGGGGGGATGTACACGCCATTTAATCTGTGGAGCAAAATTCATGCCCCCAGGTCCTACAGAAATTTGAGTCACTATTTCAACGTGGTGTCGAGACTTTCAAAGGTATTAAAGTAGTGATACGCATCACCACGGACGCCAGACCAGTGCACCACAAAGCCAGAGCTGTGCCGTATGTGATGCGGGGGAAAATTGAGAGTGAGTTGGACAGAGAGGGCATAATTTCGCCAATTGAATTCAGCGACTGGGCAAGCCCCATCGTCCCGATCTTAAAAACGGATGGCTCGGTCAGGATCTGTGGCGACTACAAGGCCACTATAAACCGAGTGTCACGACAAGACCAATACCCGCTTCCGAGAGCGGAGGATCTTTTTGCCATGCTGGCAGGCGGCAAGCTGTTCACCAAGTTGGACCTCGCTTCAGCCTACATGACCCAGGAACTGGCCGAAGAATCCAAGCTACTGACCACCATCACCACACACAAGGGGCTGTTTGTCTACAACAAGTGTCCGTTTGGCATTCGCTCAGCAGCCGCTATCTTTCAGAGGAACATGGAAAGCCTGCTCAAATCCATCCCTGGAACAATCGTATTTCAGGACGACATCCTTATCACGGGTCAAGACACCGAGGAACACCTCCACAACCTGGAGGAGGTGCTACGCCGACTGGACCGGGTAGGCCTGCAACTAAAGAAGTCCAAGTGTGTGTTTTTGGACCCAGAGATCGAGTTTTTGGGCAGGAGGGTTGCCGCAGACGGGATCCGACCTACCGAATCCAAAACGGAGCCGATTCGTCGTGCGCCCAGGCCCGGCAACACATCGGAGTTGCGTTCATTTCTGGGACTCTTGAACTGTTTCGGGAACTTTCTGCCGAACTTAAGCACATTGCTGGAGCTGCTACATGTGCTCCTGCATAAGGGTTGCGATTGGTTTTGGGGGGACTGTCAGGAACGGGCTTTCAATCAGGCGCGGAAACTGCTTTGTTCTAATAAGCTGTTGACTCTGTACAACCCCTGTAAGAAATTGGTTTTAACATGTGATGCATCATCCTATGGGGTTGGGTGCATGCTGCAGCAGGGTAATGATGAGGGCCAACTCCAACCTGTGGCTTATGCCTCCATGTTGCTCTCCCAAGCAGAACGGGGATATGGGATGGTTGAAAAGGAAGCACTCGCATGTGTCTACGGGGTGAAAAAGATGCACCCGTAACTTTTTGGCAGAAGGTTCGAATTAGAAACGGACCACAAGCCGTTAACATCCCTGTTGTCTGGCAGCAAAGCTGTCAATGCCAATGCGTCAGCTCGCATACAGCGATGGGCTCTCACGCTGGCTGCGTATGACTACACCATACGGCACCGGCCAGGCACCGAAAATTGCGCTAACGCGCTCAGCAGGCTTCCACTGGCCACCACTGAGGGTGCAGCGGAGCAAAGCACTGAGATGGTCATGGCCGTTGAAGCCTTTGACAGTGCAGGCTCCCCCATCACAGCCCGCCAGATTAAAATCTGGACCAACAGAGATCCCCTCCTATCCTTGATTAAGAAACATGTCCTGACTGGGAATTTGGCGCCCGCACACGGAGCATGCCCCGAGGAGGTCAGACCATTTCACCGACGGATGGATGAGGTCTCCATCCAAGCCGACTGCCTACTATGGGGCAGCTGGGTAGTCATGCCCCAGAAGGGAAGGGAAGCATTCATCAGGGAACTCCACAGCGAGCACCCAGGCATCGTGCCAATGAAGGCCATTGCCCGGTCACATGTATGGTGGCCAGGAATTGACTCAGACCTGGAACACTGTGTTCGCAGGTGCACGACGTGTGCCCAGCTGGGCAATGCCCCAGGGAGGCCCACTCAGCCCGTGGCCCTGGCCCACCAGGCCATGGTCACGTATTCACGTTGACTACGCGGGCCTGTTCATGGGGAAAATGTTTCTCATTGTTGTTGATGCGTACTCGAAATGGATCGAGTGCATCATATTGAATTCGTGCACGACATCCACCATTGTGGAGAGTCTGCGTGCGGTCCTTGCGACCCACGGCTTGCCGGACATCCTGATTAGCGACAACGGCCCGTGTTTCACTAGCTATGAATTCCGGGAGTTCATGTCGGGTAATGGCATCAAACATCTCCGGACGACACCGTTCAAGCCGGCTTCCAATGGCCAGGCGAAACGTGTGGTGAAATCATAAAACAGGGCATGCTCCGATTCAAGGACCCTCCCTTCAATGCCGCCTATCGCGCCTCCTGCTGGCCTATAGGTCCCGACCGCATTCGCTCACGGGAGTCCCGCCCGCGGAACTACTCATGAAACATAAACTTAAAACTCGGCTGTCTCTCATTCATCCTATCCTGTGAGACATTGTTGAGGCCAAGCGCCAGTCCCAAAATGAGTGCCATGACCGTAACTCAAAGGGGAGATGTATAGAAATCGATGACCCTGTATTTGTTCTTAATCACGCTTTGGGTCCCAAGTGGCTTGAGGGTAATGTAATTGGCAAAGAGGGGAATAGGGTCATAGTGGTTAAACTTAACAATGGACAGATATGCCGTAAGCATCTGGACCAAGTAAAAAAAAGGTTCAGCATGGACGCTGAGGAACCTGAAGAAGATCATGAGATGTTACCCACACCACCGCCAGTGAACGAGCAACAAGAACATTCAGCAGCATGCACAGTCCCTGCGGCCAGCCCGGACAAGCCGGAATCCCACAGGTGACAGAGACGCATGCCAAGGCTCAACAACCAGAACCCCAACTGCGGCGCTCCACGAGAGTGTCGACCGCCTGAAAGACTTAACCTTTGACCCCATAAGACGTTGATGTAACTGTAACCTTCATAACAACACTGCATACAGTATACACCTAAGAAATGCACACCTTGACCACAGGGGGTGAACTTGTAGGAGACACTCCTCACCTAGTCATCCAGGTATATAAAGGGAGGTTCCACGCAGGGTCATCACTTCTTGGTCCTGTGAATAAAGGTTCAGGTGACCTTGTCTGCAGAATGTGCCTCATGTGAATTTATAGTAGTGTGTAAGGACATTACAGTACCGACTTGAGTAGGCTCTCCATGTTTCTCTGGAAGATCGCTGCAGCCAACCGAATTCTAAATGGGCATCTGTTGTAGATGAACAGTCCCTTGTGCATGTTGATGCAGGTGAGGCCCTTCGAAGACTCCTCCAGCTCCTGCGTATGTAGGCCGAAGTTAGATCAAGCTTGGTGAGCGTTTTGCCTCCTGCCAGTGTCGCAAATAGGTCGTCTGCATTAGGTAGCGGGTATTGGTCCTGTAGCGAGAAACGATTAATAGTTATTTTATAATCGCCGCAAATCCTGACCATGCCATCACTTTTGAGTACTGGACAAATCGGGCTGGCCCACTCGCTGAATTCCACTGGGGAGATGATGCCCTCGCGTTGCAGCCTTTCCAGCTCGATTTCCATTCTCTCCCTCATCATGTGAGGTACCGCTTGCGCCTTGTGGTAAATGGGTCGTGCGTCTGGGACCAAGTGGAACAGCACCTTCACTCCGGAAAAGTTTCCAATGCCTAGCTCAAAAAGGGAAGGAAATTTGTTAAGAACCTGGGTACATGAGGCCTCGTCGACATGTAATAGCATCCAAGTTCCAGCGGATTTTACCCAGCCAGCTCCTTCTAAGCAGTATGGGGCCATCGCCCGGAACAATCCAGACTGGCAGTTCGTGCACCATGCCCTCGTAGGTGACCTTGACCATGGCGCTGCCCAGGACAGTGATAAGCTCTTTGGTGTACGTTCTCAGTTTCATGTGGATAGGGCTCAGGGCTGGTCTGAATGCCTTGTTGCACCACAGTCTCTCAAACATTTTTTACTCATGATGGATTGGCTAGCACCAGTGTCCAGTTCCATGGCTACGGATAAGCCATTCAATTTTATGTTTAGCATTATAGGTGGACGTTTCGGCGAAAATGTGTGCACCCAGTGTACTTCAGAAAATGTGTGCCTCCTCTCTCTGAGGCTCGAAATTGCTTTGATCCACCATGGAGCGATCTTCCTCTGCCACGTGGTGGTTAGCAGGTTTTGCAGAGCTTGCAGCTCGTTTGCAAGCTCATTCGAGGTGCGCCATTGTTCCACAGTTCTTGCAAACATACCCTTTGAAGCGGCATGAATAGGCTGAATGGAAGCCTCCACAATGCCAACAAGGTGTGAATTGCCTTGCATTCATCCTTTGTTGGGAATTCTAAGTCATCTGGGTCACCTGAGGCCTGCTGGCAGTTGCAGACTCGTGAGTTCTGCCCTGTACATTTCTGCTCGCAAACACAGTTCCAGTTAATTTATGAACATTGCTCGCACTTGTGTGCTGAGAGATTTGTTTGGCGTTATCACTGATGGACATAAACGCCTGTGCTATCGCAATGGCCTTACTGAGGGTCGGTGTCTCTGCAGTCAAACGTTTTCGTAGGATGGTCTCGTGGCCAATGCCCAGTACTAAAAAGTCTCTGAGCATCTGCTCCAGGTAGCCATCAAACTCACATTGTCCTGCAAGTCGCCTTAGCTCGGCGACGTAGCTCGCCACTTCCTGACCTTCAGATCGCTGGCACATGTAGAACCGATACCTCGCCATCAGCACGCTCTCCCTCGGGTTAAGATGTTCCCGAACCAGTGTACACAGCTCCTCATATGACTTATCTGTGGGTTTTACCGGAGCCAGAAGATTCTTCATGAGGCTGTAGGTCGGTGCCCCGCAGACCGTAAGGAGGACCACTCTCCTTTTTGCAGCGTTTCCTTCTCTGTCCAGCTCGTTGGCTACAGAGTACTGGTCTAGCCGTCGACATAGGCTTTCCAGTCCTCACCCTCCGAGAACTTTTCCAGGATGCCCACAGTTTGCTGCATCTTTGCGTTGGATTCGTATTCTCATCGCCAGTTATTGTGTTCATAACACAGATGAGGCTGCACACAGGGAGGTTAAAGTAACAGTGACCTCAGTCTTTAATAAGACACTCCAGAATGAAGAACAGGCCTTAGGGGTCGGCTTATATACAGTGCTCCCAAGGGATGCTGGGATCCCTTGGGACTTCAGGGGATGAGCTCCCTGGTGGCAGAACATGGGAGTGCATGCTTTACAGATACACAACAGCCACTTTGGCCGGTTAGGAAACCGGACCAGTCATGGAGAGCCACCGTAGACTATCGGGTGCTCAATGAAAACATCCCAGCCTGCGCGCCCACAGTCGCTGCCGTAGCTGATCTGATAGGGAGTATTGCAGCAACCGCAACCACATTTATGTGCTGGACATTTCAAACGAGTTTTGGTTGATTCCCCTGAAACGGGAAGACCAGTACAAGTTTGCCTTCACTTTTAAAGGACAGCAGTACACGTGGACATGCCTTCCCCACGGATTTCATAACAGTCCCTCCATATTCCACCAGTGTACGGCAGATGCCTTAAAGGGATTCAGCAGACCCCAGCTGTTGGTGCAGTATGTGGACAATTTGCTTTTGTTTTCCGAGGAGGGGGAGGAGCATGGTCTGCTGCTGGCTGAGCTGCTGGAGCTGATGAGAGAGACGGGGTTCAAGGTCAATCCTAAGAAAGCTCAGATCGGTCAGAGGGAGGTCAAATTCCTCGGGCTGACCATAAGGACTGGGGAAAGGGCAATAGACGAGGCCAAATGGAAGGCGGTACAGGAGTTACCAGCCCCCACGACCGTGACAGGGGTGAGATCCCTCCTGGGGCTCACGGGGTACTGCAGGGATTTTATTGAGGATTACGCCACCACAGCAGCCCTTCTGCTTCGGCTCCTCCGCAAGGGTGTGGGATGGGAGTGGGATGGGGACTGCATGGCAGCATTTAATCATCTCAAGGGAGACCTGCAGACAGCACTTGCATTAGGGCCGATTAATGGTGGGGAGGACTTCTTTTTGGAAGTAGCAGCCAGCGGGGACAGTTTGAGTGTGGTGCTGCTCCAGGAGCGCACGGCAAACTGAGACCCGTGGTGTACTCGTCAAGAGTCCTCACGGATGTAGAATGGGGAGAGGCATTGCGAGAGGCATCTCCTAGCCACGCATTGGGCCGTAAAGTTTTCACAGCTCTTCACGGGATCATCCCTGATCCTTCTACTAACCCACCATACCCTCACTCAGGTGTTATTAGATGGGAGGATAAAGGACTGCATGGTGAGCAGTGCTCACATTGCTCACTGGAAATTAATGCTCTCACAAATGCATCTGAGAGTGCAAGGCCTGAGTGAGCCCAAGTTGGCCGCCAATATGGTCTACCCAGGGACGGCCCACAGGTGTACAGTGGTAGGGGTATGGGATGTTGACGTAGGATTCCGGGCCGGGTTACACCGAGACCTACGTCGATGGATCTAGTTCGGTGATGAACGGGGAGCGTTTCACTGGGTGCGGGATTTATGACCCTATGGCTGGGATAGCAAGGGCCATTAAACTCCCCAGCACCCTGAGCACCCAGCATGCCGAACTGTCGGCAGTGGTGTATGTCGTTACCCACGCCGATGAGTTCCAGGCCCCATACACCATTTGCTCGGATTCCATGTTTACATGCAATTCGTGTACCGAATTCTTGGCCATCTGGGATCATCGCGGTTTCACATCCGCAAACGGGAAGCCCTTAGCAACAGCACCATTACTGAGAAAGGTCTTAGAGGCCACAGGGACCCCAGGATGTCATTATATCCACAAAGTAAAGGCTCACTCTAAGGCAGAGCCCAGAGGGGAAGGCAACCAAAGGGCAGACGAATTAGCAAAGGAGGGAGCCAGGGAAGGAGTTTTTTGGGATCCATACGGGTCCAGCCCAGTAGCAGCGATCCGGGACAAAGGGGGGACACCAGGGAGTGCAGGGGTAGCATTGGGCCCAGACTTGAGGCAAGTCCAGGCACAGGATCCCGTCCTCAAGGTCATCCTGGAGCAGCTGGCTAAGGGCGAGAAGGTAGAAGGTCCGTTCGGGGTAGCGGGCATCACCGTAAAGGAGGGGATGCTCTTTAAGGGGGATTGGTGGATAGTTCCCGAGGTGCACCAGAGGGAATTCCTCCAGTTGGCCCACGGGGGCCCAGGAACGGACACCCAGGGTTGGAGACTACCTAGCAAAGGAAAGAACCACAACTGAGAGAGGGCATCGGCGAATTTTGCGCAGATTGTCTGGTGGGCGTGGTGAACAACTCCAATCCGCAAATGTAGGAAGGTTCCCATGGGGCACTCAAGAAGGGTAGAGGGACCATGGCAGTTGGTTGAGGTCGATTACATCGGGCCATTGCCCACCACAAAGGATGGTTACAAATATTGTTTGGTCCTAGTAGACGTGTTCGCCAAGTGGGTAGAAGCCTTCCCTTGCCGATCAGCCACGGCGTTGGCGACGGCAAGGATTTTGGTAAAGGACATATTCTCCAGGTGGGGACTGCCACAGAACGTGGAGCCTGACTAAGGGAGCCACTTCACGGGGCAAGTCATGCAGGCCAGCTTGTAGGCTCTGGGGATAGAGGATAAATGGCATGTGGTTCACAACTCAGCCATCGGGGTTTGTGGTGCAACTTAATCGGACCATTAAAGAAAGGCTGCGGAAGGAAACAGGGCCATCCCCGAAAAGGTGGGATGAGGTCCTGCCTTAGTTTTGATGGGGATCCGAGCCAGCATCTCCAGGAGCACAGGGCACTCCCCGCCCACCCATGTTCTGGCACCGGTTCTCACCGAAGGTCAAGTGAGAGAAGTAAACCGGGATAAGTTTGTCAAGAATTTGTATGAAAGGTTGAAGCAGATTCATTGGCAGGCAGCCAGTAACATGGGGAAGCAGCACCGGAGTAATCGGTTGCTGCTCGAACCCCGGAGAATGCACAAGTGGAAGATAGGGGTCCAGGTGATGGTCCGAAACTACGTTCGGGTAGGGACATTTGAGCCACTGTATATGGGACCTTACAGTATATTGGATAAGGCAAGCCCCATGGTTTACGCGGTTAAACTTCCAAGGCACACAAAGTGGTTCCATGTGAACCAGTGTAAGTTGTTTAACCCGGGGGAAAGGGTAAGGAAAGGAAAGAAACACCAGGGCGCTGTAAACAGCATG
This sequence comes from Pristiophorus japonicus, assembly GCF_044704955.1. Classification (NCBI taxonomy): domain Eukaryota; kingdom Metazoa; phylum Chordata; class Chondrichthyes; family Pristiophoridae; genus Pristiophorus; species Pristiophorus japonicus. The sequence continues at coordinate 165,829,852 of NC_091981.1, read as the reverse complement.
GTGGACGCAGGTCTTCCTCCCATAGTTTGGGACAGTGAGGACCCCGTGGTGGGGGCTGTAAGAAGGAGCAGCAGGATCCCACGGCCAAGGGCACCATGGACGCCTCCTTACACGCCGACCAGGAGCGGTAAAAGGCCCAGGCAAGAGGCGCCCTAGAGGGGCCACCCGGCAGCACGGGTGGTACTGTACATAGTTTTCTTTTAAAGTGTTTTGGTTAGTTGTAATGAAGCCAGACCTGTGGAGGTAGACGTTCTCACAGCAAGGTGCTTGTTAGTTTTGTTTTGCAGGAAGCCGAGGATGGAATGGAGACAGCTCCGAGACTGAGCCTGATTTGGATGTTGACCAGAACGGGGCACAGCAGGAGAGGAGATACCGAGTTGTCCTTCCTCTATGGATGTAGTGGAGGGAACGGACCCACCATGACACAGGGGGTAGGACAGGGGACACGGACGGGATGCCAGCCTACTTCCACGAGGGAAGGTGGTCAGTGTGACTGGGGTCGAATTCGACGAGATACTCCACCCACCCTCAGTTCGCCTACGGGGAAGCTTCCATACTGTGTCTCAGACTGAAGGTCACAGCCACACGGGTTGGGGAGACCGAGGGCAAGTGTGTATGGTGGAAGTGCAAGGGACACATTCCCCTGGGACAGTGGTGGTGGCACAGGAAATTGAGTCAGGACACGGGGAACCAGACAGCGGACTGGGAGAGACTGGGGAACAACATGTACTGACAGGTTATGGGGACACAGGGGGGAGTGGAAGTGTGCTGGGACAAGTGGTGGAAGGAGGAACAGGGAATTTATGTGTGTATGTGGGGGTTGGAACGGATCTTCCCAGCGGGTGTGTCGATTGCCTTTTCAAGGCAATGGCAGGACGCTGGGGCTGGAGTCAGATGGGATCGGAGTATGGACTACTGCGTGATCCCAGACCCTCCCAACACAATAAATTCCACGGAGCTTGTCGCACACAAGAAGAAGCCCCTGCCCACAGCCCCAACGGTACAGGCGACCGAAGTTAGGTGTCCCGCCACCACACCAGGCCCAGGGAATGGTTTAGTTTTAGTCCCGACCGGGAAGGTTCTACTCCAGGGAGTGCATTACATGGTTGCGTCGGTCATTTTAAACTTAACCGGGGTACATCTGCCTGAGTGGTGTCCAAAAGAAATGTTCCGCCAGCTCTTTGAACTTAGTTACAAGGATGTGAGTCGGGAAATGTTGTACGACATGGGAGTGTACGATAACATTGGTCCGGGGAGGCAGAGAGGAGGGGTGCTCAATGATGTTACTACGGCGTTTAGCGCGGGTCCATCTCTTGTCGATAGTATGAACAACGTGCAGCTGCAGATGCAGGTTAGCGTTTTAAAGGACCAGCTGCAGAAGATCCTAGGGGAAGGGAATGAAGTGGTGGGGTCGGAGCTAAGGGAGAACCAGGCGATGACTATTTACTTAAAAGAGGTCACCACGGAGCAGGAGACACATGCTAAAACAGTTAATGAATTAATACGGGAGGATAGGAATGCCTCGGCACAGGCAGCCATGAATGAAGTGTGCGTGTTGTACCTGGTTGCTAGGCGAGGTCGCATCCCATATTGGGTCAGCAACCGGCACTTCGCGGCGCTCAGCCCATATCATAATTCGATGAGTCCATGTCAGCCCCGTTTAGCTTCTGAAGCCTACCCAGCCCCAGTGGATTGCGGTCGGTCCAACCACTCGGTTATGGGGATTGTGTTGCATATGCCGGTGATGGGCGGGACGCCACAGCCAGCGCCAGTATACCGAGTGGAAAACGTTGGCTTCTTACGGGAGGGAGTGCACGTGCGATACCATGGGGCCCCACCATTTGCAATAAAGTGGGAGCACGCCATGACCGGCACTGACCTCAAATATGTCCCACAGGAATACATATCAGGTGGGCAGGAATGGATAAATGGCTGAAATGGCAGGAAGATGGTTGTTGGGGGAGTGGGGAGTCCTTTGTCATGTAATCAGTGAGAGATCAAGAAGATTGGTCGGTGCTCAAGACACAAAGGAAGCTTTTCGACCATCCAGACTTGTTGGAGCCTTGTCCCTAGGAACAGGAAAGTTGACAAAGACGGCGTCCGAAAAGGTTTTATATTTTGCTCTTTCAGTTGCACTGCCTCAGGCGAAGGACTGATTTTTGGCGCGAGGAACTCAGAAGCGTTTTTGCAGGTATAAGAGAGGCAGTTTTTGGCCGCCATCTCACTCTCTCTCCTCTTCTACGCTTACTCGCTTCGTTCAACGCACAAGGACTGAGCACTCCACCTGGGACGGAGAGAAGAAACCACCATCCACGAGCAAAGAGAGCCTTGCTACTTCGACTGGGAAGCTGACCTTGAGACTGGTCTTGAATACCACAGATTGGTACAGAACCAGAAGATACGGCTCATCGGGAGAAGCAGTGAGTAAGCCAGAGGGATAATTGGTGAGCATTTATCCCAGCCCATACATCTTTAAGATCACCGTATAGTGTGAAGGGGTGTCATGTGTCCCAAACAAGCCTTAGGGGTTTAGTGGGGAGGTTTTCGGCAAGGATCATAGGCGTATGCACATTCTGTTGGACAGATTCGGTGGTGCAATTTTGAATCCGAGCAGAGGGGTTTTAGTCGTGGGTACTTCGCATTAGGGGTCTGGTCAGACAGGCCAGGGTTGTGTGTTGTACTATGTTTGTTTGTTTTATGCCAGCAGGGTGTGTTTTACTGTGTGCAGGTGTGCACTTTAACTTGAATAAAAGCATTGTGATTGTTGAGACCGAAAGATCTGGCTATAACTGTGTATTTCTGTTCACTACTATAATTCCGGTGTCTAGAACTGTTGTAAAGAGGGTGATTCAAAACCACCAAGGGCAAAACCACTTACAGAAATACTGATCTAGTTGCAGAACGCAGACAGTATACTGATCCAATTCAAAGGTGAAGAGGTAGGGGTAGTGATGGCAGCAAGAGGAATAGTGGGAAGGTGAAAGAGTAGAGAACACTGAGAGTGAGGTGCTAGGAATGCATGAGGGATTGGGGAGGGGATAGGAAGAGACTAGCCAAGGTATACATTATCCCCACATCCCCACAACCCCACTCCAAATGCAATCGGCAGCCGTTGTTGACTCCTTTCCTTGCCGGAGCACACCATACCTCTCACCACACCAAAAGGAAAGAGGAAAAGACAGATAAGCTGAAACCAGGGTACAGTAGTGTAGTGGTCATATTATTGGAGTAATAATCCAGAGGCCTGGACTAAATCCAGGAGCACGAGTTCAAATACTGCAATGGCAGTTTGATAAATTGTATTTAGATTTAAAAATCGAGAAATAAAAAGCTGGTATTACAAAACGTGAGAATAAAGCTTTCAGATTCTCATAAAAACCCAACTGGTTCACTAATATCTTTTAGGGAAGGAAATCTACCATGCTTACCTGGTATGGGTTATATGCGACACCAGTCCCACACCAACGTGATTGTTTCTTAACTGCCCTCTGAAATGGCCTAACATGCACACAGTTTGATCAAACCACTACTGGGGCGTGGCATGGGAATTGCGGGGGCCTCTGAAATCGAGGGGGGCTCTGGAATTGGGGGAGCTCTAAAATCAAGGGGCTTAAAAATGGGGGTGGATGACAGGGAGACTGGGGATAGGGGCTCGGGGGATGAGCTAAAGACCGGGGAAAGGAGGATCGGGGAGAGAGGGAGACTGGGGAATGGGGGCTCGAGTAGAGAGGGAGACTGGGGAGAGAGGGAGACTGGGGAATGGGGACACGGGGAGAGAGGGAGACTGGGGAATGGGGATCAGGGAGAGAGGGAGACTGGGGAATGGGGGATCATGGAGAGAGGGAGACCGGGGAATGGGGGCTCGGGGAGCGAGGGAGACTGGGGAATGGGGGCTCGGGGAGAGAGGGAGACTGGGGAATGGGGGCTCGGGGAGAGAGGGAGACTGGGGAATGGGGGATCAGGGAGAGAAGGAGACTGTGGAATGGGGACGCGGGGAGAGAGGGAGACTGGGGAATGGGGGCTTGGGGAGAGAGGGAGACTGGGGAATGGGGGCTCGGGGAGAGAGGGAGACTGGGGAATGGGGGATTGGGGAAAGAGGAAGATTGGGGAATGGGGGTTTGGGGAAAGAGGGAGACTGGGGAATGGGGGTTTGGGGAAAGAGGGAGATTGGGGAATAGGGGTTCGGGGAGAGAGGGAGACTGGGGAAATGGGGCCTTTGGAGAGAGGGAGACTGCAGAATGGGGGCTCAGGGAGAGCGGGAGACTGGGGAAATGTGGGCTTGAGGAGAGAGGGAGACTGCGGAATGGGGGCTTGGGGAGAGAGGGAGACTCAGGAATGGGGGCTTGGGGGGAGAGGGAGATTGGGGAATGGGGACTTGGGAGAGAGGGAGACTGCAGAATGGGGGCTCAGGGAGAGAGGGAGACTGGGGAAATGTGGGCTTGAGGAGAGAGGGAGACTGGGGAAATGTGGGCTTGAGGAGAGAGGGAGATTGGGAAATGGGGGCTCGGGGAGAGAGGGAGACTGGGGAATGAGGGCTCGGTAAAGGGAGACTGGAGAATGGGAGTTTGGGAATTTTATTTAGATTTAAAAATCTGGAAATAAAAAGCTGATATTACTAACTAAAATATGATATGGTCAAGAATGGCCAATATTATATGATTTATGTATGGTTGTGTGATGTGACGGGGAGAGAGGGCGAATTAGGTTGTGGGGAAAGACTATAAATAGAGGGATCAGGTTGAGATAGGGAGACTGGCGAATGGGGGATGAGATGGAGACTGGAGAATAGGGGCTTGGGGAAAGAGGGAGACTGGGAAATGGGGGGGCGGCATGGGCCCAGCATTTTCCACAGAGCTGGAAGCAGCAGCAGCAAGGTGGTGAATGGGAGCAGCACTGAGAGAGGAGCAGCCAGTAAAGGGGCAAGTGGGGACTTCACTGTGAGTGAATAGTGAAAGATTGTTTCTACGAATGTGAAACAAGGGAATGGAAATCTAGAATTCTCACTGGAAAAAACATGGGGGAAGGGATGAGGAAACTTTTTGAACTGAGGGCTATTAGACTGTGGGATCCTTCACCTATATGAGGTTATTGAGGTACAGACTAGTAGAATTTCATTTCAAATGGAATGGAATAGATATTTGATCATATGATCAGAAGTCATATGATCATCGGTGAGTGGGCAAATGCATGGCAGATGCAGTATAATGTAGATAAATGTGAGGTTATCCACTTTGGTAGCAAAAACACGAAGGCAGAATATTATCTGAATGGTGACAGATTGGGAAAAGGGGAGGTGCAACGAGACCTGAGTGTCATGGTACATCAGTCATTGAAAGTTGGCATGCAGGTACAGCAGGCAGCGAAGAAGGCAAATGGCATGTTGGCCTTCATAGCGGGAGGATTTGAGTATAGGAGCAGGGAGGTCTTACTGCAATTGTACAGGGCCTTGGTGAGGCCACACCTTTAATATTGTGTACAGTTTTGGTCTCCTGATCTGAGGAAGGACATTCTTGCTATTGAGGGAGTGCAGCGAAGGTTCACCAGACTGATTCCCGGGATGGCAGGACTGACATTTGAAGAAAGACTGGATTGACTAGGCTTATATTCACTGGAATTTAGAAGAATGAGAGGGGATCTCATAGAAACATATAAAATTCTGATGGGATTGGACAGGTTAGATGCAGGAAGAATGTTCCCGATGTTGGGGAAGTCCAGAACCAAAAGTCACAGTCTAAGGATAAGGGGTAAGCCATTTAGGACCGAGATGAGGAGAAACTTCTCCACTCAGAGAATTGTGAACCTGTGGAATTCTCTACCGCAGGAAGTTGTTGAGGTCAGTTCGTTAGATATATTCAAAAGAGAGTTAGATGTGGCCCTTACAGCTAAAGGGATCAAGGGGTATGGAGAGAAGGCAGGAAGGGGGTACTGAAGTTGTATGATCAGCCATGATCATATTGAATGGTGGTGCAGGCTCGAAGGGCCACATGGCCTCTTCTGCACCTATTTTCTATGTTTCTATGTCTCTATGATCCAGCATTCCATGGTCAGATGACATGTGATCTGAATGTCATGTGATTAAACCTCCAAGAATGTCTCCAACCAGAGTCAGCAACCCTCGAGAGTGATCGTATTCTTTGAATTACCATGGAAGATCAACTTTCCTTTTAAAAAACATACACAGTCTTTTAAACATATAATAGTATTTTATGGCTAAAATTTAAATGATACAGAACAAAGCAACAGAGAAAGCAGGTTAAAAGAAATTGTTGGATAAACATTCTCAATATATTCTATGAAACCATTAGATTCACATCTTTCTGTTGTTTAATTTATTAAAAATATTACTCATGTTTCTTCTTTAAAATTTTTGAAATTATATTAAGTATTTTCAATTGACTATATGAAAGTGTGCACAGTAATGTTAAAATTGATCCAAAGCAAAGGTGGCATTATGGCATGATGATGAAGTATTACAGAGGATTGGAGCTCCAACGTTCCGTGCTGTAGAATGGTACGATAGAAACCATCATCATCAATATCCTGCTTAGCTACGTGGTCGCGCAGCTGTCTGGAGGTCTCGCGCAGGGTGATTACCGGCTTATGAACGGGAGATTTTGCACATGCGCAATATTTTGAATGGGCCACGCAGCCTGTTAAAGGGACCGTGCTCCTAAAAGAAATTAGGGGGAACATTGATGACCATAATTCCTTAAAGCAACTTCTCAATTTACAGTGTCATCTATGGGACTGCCAATGGCAGGTGAAAAGCTTCCATACTGGGAAGGAGGTAAAATCAGAGAGCATCACCTTGCGATTGGTTTTGAATGAGATGGTAGCCCACACCATCTGCCTGTTCCATTAATTCAGGTGGATATCGAAGATCTCATGATACTATTCTAAGGAAAAGAAGGAATTCTTCTGGTATCTTGGCCAACATTCTTCCCTAATCCACCATCACCAAAAGCAGACTATGGTTATTAAGGTGACAGCCTTGGCTCAGTGGTAGCACTCTCACCAAAGGTTCAAGTCCAACTCCAGAGACTAGAGCACCTAGGCTGATGCTCCAGTGCAATACTGAGGGAGCGTTGCACTGTCAGAGGTGCTGTCTTTCAAATGAGAAGTTAAATATCTGCCATCCCAGGTGAACGTAAAAGATCCCATGGCACTTTTTGAATAAGAGCAGAAAAACTCTCCCTGATGTCCTGGCCAATATTTATTCCTCAACCAACATCATTAAAAACAGATTATCTGGTCATTATCTCATTGCTGTGTGTGGGACATTGCTGAGCACAAATTGGCTCCTGTGCTTCCTACATTTCAACAAGTGACCACACACGTTAAAAGTACTTCATTGGCTGTAAAGAACTTTGGGATGTCCTGAGGTCGTGAATGGCGCTATATGAAAGCAAGTTCTTCTTTCTATTTCTCCCATTGTTGGTTATGTGGGTCCTTGCTGTGCATAAAATTGCTGATGTGTTCATCTATACAACAACAAGTGGCTGCACTTCAAAGTAATTCATTGTATGTGATGTGTTTTCAGATATTTCTAAGAGACATGTTAAGGCATTATATAAATACAAGCACTTTCTTTTATAGGTTAGAATCCCACAGGCCTAATAACTGGTTTGGGACATAGGGATACTTAAAGGAAGTAAAAATAACCAGCAAAAAATATATATATTTTAGTCATTGATATACGCGCAACCTAGTGCTGCAATACATTAATTTATAGGAGGTTTGGGAAATCATGTGAGACGCCTTGGGTTGTGCCTCAACATCCATTTTTAATCTGACCACAAAACAGCATTTGCAAAGGTTGTGTGGATGACTATAATCACCCCAAATCCTCAGTTAGGATGAGTGGACGCAGAACTAACGAAGCAGATAAAACATATTGGGGCCGATTTTGGTCTCAGTGCCACTCTGTTTTGATCAGCAGCAACAGGACCAAAATCCCCCCCGCCCTCCAACTCCTCCTGATGTCCTGCACCTCCTCCATTTTTGGAGTGGGCCAGGAAATAGGCATTCAGTACTTCTGCCTGAAACAGGCAGGAGCCTTGTTAAGTTATGCAAATCAGGATACTATGACGTACATAGGACCCCAATGCAATTCTTATGATGAACCACGTGCCACAAGTCCCATTCAATGCAATTGAAAGTAAAGAAGCCAAACCAGCTTTCATTAAAGGGAGTGTTGGAGGCCGCTCCAAAAGTGATCAGGTAAGTTTTTTGAATGATTATTTTGCTACTCCTGGCCCCACTATAATCTCTGTGGATGAGCCATCAGGTTTAGCACCCTCCCCGCACCCCGCCTCCCACCCCTCCCTCCCCGCCCCCCACCAATGAATGGGGTCACGTAAAAACCATTGAAAATAGAATTTAAACATTTTAACACAGATTATACAAATATCAAGTACATCCAAGAGTTATTTTGGCAATGTAAAAGTTATTCCGCAATTGTGCCTTGCAACAATAGTCAAATAAATACAGAAAAGCTAGATTTTAAAACATACTACATGACACATCAAACACTGAAAAAATATTTTTTACTGTAATTATTTATAGAAACTCTTTAAGAATATGTTTATGATATTTTAGAAAGACCTTTTGATAGCAATAACTTGTAATTTTACTAAAATTGATACAAAAGCATTTTTAAGTGAAATGCATAATTGAATATAAAGGATGAAGTTTAATGTCTGTAATTGTTATTTCCAATTGAAAAACTAACACCATTTACTTTTACTCAGCCTCTAGGGGAGCGGTACGATTGCAGAATCTGCCTGTGGTGATAATTTCTTGGGAATTCAGTAACTAATAACGGCAACAGAAGAATTGCAGAACCATCCGCAGGCAGCATTTCAGTGTTGAATCAAACGTGTCATGTTGCTTTAAGGTAACTTCACTTGTAAACGTTGCAGTTTTTTTTTCCCTTCGCAGGAATTTCTGGCAGGAGAACACTTTAGAAGTGCATTTACATTAGTCATAAAAAGAAAAGGCTTGGCACGGCTTCAGTTACCACGGTCCTGTCTGGTCCGTGGCAGCGCACTGAAGATAATATCCAGCAATCCAACCCGAGGCATAGTCAAAGAAAGATAAACTGGTGAACTTAATCATTCAGAGTTTTTCCAGATACTGTAAAGGTACATTTAGACCTTCAGAAGAGTGCTGCTCAAAGAGTTTGTGAGATCTACTAAGCATGTTTTTTGCAACATTTAAATCAGATTCATTTTGGGATCTTGTAAGTTTGCTTATCCTTAGTAAAATTTTGACCTTAGATTTCTGCTCCAAAGACCTATCATGATTAAGTTTTATTTGTCACTGCAGCCTGTTCCTTTATGTTTCCTTCATTTTGAAACAATTCTTTGCAAATTAAATACTAATGCATTAGACATTCCTATACTATCATTATATTTTTAAAAATTGTGCCTGTTCAATTAATAATCCTTGAAAATCTATCAGATTGAAAAAAGCCATCAACTTTCCTATTCATTAAATAAGTATATGAAAGCAATAAATATACTCAAGTTATAGTCATGAATGGTAAGTGTTGCAGTTTGTCAGTCAGAGTCAAGTCCCTCCTAACTACATTAATGAAAAGAAATAACTTGCATTTATATAGTGCATTTCATGACCTTTCAAGACATCCCAAAGCACTTTAGAGCCAATGAAGTATCTTTGAAGTGTAGTCACTGTAATGTAGGGAAACATAGCAGCCAATTTGTGCACAGCAAGATCCCACAAACAGCAATGAAATAAATGACCAGATAGTCTTTCTTTGATGGTGTTAGTTGACTGATAAATGTCGGCTAGATCACTAAAGTTTCACAGCCACAATAGCCTACATTTCTATAGCGAGCTTTACATCAAAAGAAACATTGCAGAGGACTTTACAGGCAGAGAAAAAGCAATGAGCACTGAGAAGGAAGGACAAAGGGACAAAAGAAAATTTAGGGATGCCAAAAGAATGGGTTTATTGAAGGTGAGTAGGAAGATGGCAAGGTGGGCAGGTTAAGGGAATTTTAGTGAATAACAGAATGGTCAATTAAGGTAGAGCAGAGGGAGTGAGGAACAAGGAGTAAATTAGAATTGGAGGAGAAGAAGATGTGAGTGCAGTTGAACAGCTGGTGGAAATTGTTATGTTCAGAATAACTCCACAAGACTGTACTGTAAGCTCAAACTGTTGTGACCTTGGTCTCTTTATTCAGACTCCAGAGTGAGGAAGCAGCATGGTGAATCCCCTTTTATACCAGCTTGCCCAGGGTGCACAGGTGACCCTTAGGTCTCTCACATGTGTGCCCCCTGGTGGCAAGTCTTACATATTGGTGATGTTTACATACATACATAACAGAAATCATTAAATTAGGATGGGACACGGCCATAGAGGATTTTGAAAACAAGGTCTTGGGTCTCAAAGTCTGCTTGCTGTAGCGTGGGAAGAAAATGGAGTTTTGGACAGGCATAGTAGAACAGAACATGTGCAAGTGAGGACACGAGCTGCAGCATTTTGAATGAGTAGCAATTTTTGTGGGGCTGAAGATAAGGGACACTGACTAGGAGAGCATTAGAGAAGTTGTGTACATGGTGATAAATATGTGGATTTGAGTTTCGGCATCAGAGGAGAAGAAATGGGTAGAGGCTGATAATGTTAAGAAGGTGATCTTGGTAACTAATAGATATGAGAAAGAAACTCAACTCAGGGACATCAGTAGATAAAGCTTCTACACTTTTGGACTGAGTTTTAGTTTGAGATGTGGTAAACTTAATGGAATGATGGATTCCTATGGTTGTTAGTTTGGAACTTCTTACTTTGGTGCCACAGTCTCCATTATTTGTTGATTTATGGTCCAGATGGCTTGCACTGAGAGAACGAATGTAGCTTGACGTTTAACTGCCCCTTCCTTCAATCAGAGTCGCATTTTGTAATGTATAGTTCAGGCAATTAGTTTATCTGATTAGCCCAAGTTAAAATTCATTAGCATGAGATCTGTAGCAGCATTCAAAGGATAATCCAAGTACCAACTATGTCCAAGACAAATTTAAATTTACTGCATCCTACCCATAGTCTACAGACAGTTGGAAGAGCCAAAGGTTTCCACTTCATTGTGGGGAGACCACAAAATGCAGGTTTAAGAATCTTCGCCAAGTCTATCCACAACAGATGTGACAACGCCCTGCAGCAAGATCCTGAGGAGCTCCAATACATATACTAAAATGTTTATCATTTAAGTGAAACTTAACTTCTCAGTTAAAATGAAAATTTAGCTGAGTGATAATGGCAAGTTGTGCAGTTGTCCAGCCAACAGTCTTAAGTGTTGAGGGCAGTTGTATTAAAACAGATCGAATGAAGTCTGCCTCCAGGAATAAAAACAGAAACTGCAAGAAATACTCAGCAGGTCAGGCAGCATCTGTGGAGAGAGAAACAGAGTTAATGGACCAAAAATTCCGGCCTTGCCAGGTCCGTACGAAGTGTGAACGCACCCGATGAGGTCTTGCAAAAGTAAATTCTCAGGGCGCAATGCACATGCGTCGAGAACCGACTTTTCCGATCTGTCAAAACAGATTCTACGCATCCCCGGAAAAAGAACATCCGTGGGGCAGAGATTGGGCTATTTGCCCAACTCATACCCAGCAAATGTCCTTCAAACTCTTACGTCTGGTAAAACCAAGCGTATAGCTTACTTTTACCCGCGTAACACTTTTAAAACATAGAAAAATTACATTTAATCTTTCATTTTTATATTAAAAACCTGTCCATTAAGGTAAGTTTCTTTTTAACCCAAGTAAAACACTTTTTTTTTAATTCCCCAAAAGATTTTTTTTTCTAAAACATTTAATTACATTTAATTTCAATTAATTTTAAATATGTGAGGTGTTCTTTTTTAATTTATTGTGCTGTGTTTCTTGTTTTAGGGTTTTTTTTCTCATTGATACAAATGGAAGCCCATACAAACAGAGCTCCCATTTTTATCAATGAGAATACGAGATAGTGATTGGTGACCCAGGCCCACGCGATTCCAGCAGATGCGTTTGGACATAGAAGAAAGCTTCCCATGCGCTGTGCAGTGAATGAAGGCCTCAGTCCAGAATCCTATATCCTTCCGGGACCAACAGGTAGTTTCATAGATTTTTGTCGGGTCTGAGGCGATCATACGAAGGAAGCCTCCAACCACAATTTTTGGCCCATTGTTTCAGGTCGATGACCCTTCATCAGAACTCAAAGCCTGCAAGATGTGCTTTGTTATGGGAAGCTTGGATCGTAATTCCTGTCGATTCAGAAAAACTGTCTGGCATAACAAAAGTGAAGGCAACATAGTAAAGGAACTTGTTATAAAAGTCAATTAAATATAATAGTCTTCTATTGATTTGGGGCTATCAAGCTCAGGATGTATTCTATACGGATCAGATGTTGGTTATTTTAATGGACTAATAATTCAAAAACTTGGACTAATAATGCACAGAGCATGAGTTCACATCCCACCATGGTACTTTGAAAATTTGAATTCTGTTAAATAACAATCTGGAAATAAGGTATCAGTAAAAGTGACTCTGAAGCTGTTGGATTTTTGTAAATTTCCAACTGATTCACCAATGTCCTTTAGTGAAGGAAACTTTCTATCCTTACCAATTCTGGCCTATATCTGACTCCAAAACCACATCAATGTGGTTGATTCCAAAGTGGCTAGTAAGCCACTCACTTGCAGCAAACCTCTACCCTCTCAGGGCAACTAGGGATGGGCAATAAATGGCGCATTTTTCCAGTGACACCCACATCCTGAGAATTAATGTAAAAAAGCTCCTGCAGTCTCCAGCTCCGTTCAGTGTAATGCGCATTGCTGATGTGCAGTTTTTATTGCATTTCTTTTCACATTAAAAAGTAAACTGTTTCTTCAAATCCATCAATGGCACTCTGCCCTTTCCATCAAATATTTTGAAAATGTCATAGATCCAAAAGACTGCTCTGTAAGCAATAACGTCAGCTCATGGATATTATCTTGCTAAAGTAATATTGTCTGCTCTACTTAAAGATGAGAGTAAAGGTCATGGGCTGTATTCTTCTCTTGTTGGTGATATCGTGATGAGTCAATTCTTCCACCCACTGCTTTGAGGCGATCGCAATCCAAATGCCTTTTCCTGCGTCATAGACATTTGATATGCGGGGCTGCTATAAGAGCTGTTGCTGGAGCTGGAAAATGTGGCAGTGCTACAATGAGTCTGACATTACAATATAGAGGTTTAAAAAAGGTGGCTGCAGGGATAGTGGATGCATTGGTTTTGATCTTCCAAAATTCCCTAGATTCTAGAACGGTCCCAGCAGATTGGAAGGTATCAAATGTAACACCGCTATTCAAGAAAGGAGGGAGAGAGAAAACAGGGCCAGTTAGCTTGACATCAGTTGTCACGAAAATGTTGGAATCCATTGTTAAGGAAGTGCTATCAGGACTCTTAGAAAATCATAACATGATTAGGCAGAGTCAACATGGTTTTATGAAAGGGAAATCGTGTTTGACAAATTTATTAGAATTTTTTGAGGATATAACTAGCAGGGTAGATAAAGGGGAAGAAGAGGATGTATTATGAAGTTAACAAAGTTAATTCGGAAACTAGGGTCCTGAACTTAAGGAAAGGTAACTTCGACAGTATGAAGTGTGAATTGGCTAGAATAGACTGACAGAGGATACTTAAAGGGTTGATGGTGGATAAGCAATGGCAAACATTTAAAGATCATATGGATGAACTTCAGCAATTGTACATCCCTGTCTGGAGTAAAAATAAATCGGGGAAGGTGGCTCAACCATGGCTAACAAGGGAAATTAAGGATAGTGTTAAAACCAAGGAAGAGGCATATAAATTGGCTAGAAAAAGCAACAAACCTGAGGACTGGGAGAAATTTAGAATTCAACAGAAGAGGACTAAGGGTTTAATTAAGAAGGGGAAAATAGAGTACGAGAGGAAGCTTGCAGGGAACCTAAAAACTGACTGCAAAAGCTTCTATAAATATGTGAAGAGAAAAAGATTAGTAAAGACAAACGTAGGTACCTTGCAGTTGGATTCAGGTGAATTTATAATGGGGAACAAAGAAATGGCAGACCAATTGAACCAATACTTCGGTTCTGTCTTCACAAAGGAAGATACAAATAACTTTCCGAATGTACTAGGGGACAGTGGGTCTAGTGAGAATGAGGAACTGAAAGATATCCTTATTAGGCGGGAAATTGTGTTAGGGAAATAGATGGGATTAAAGGCCAATTAATCCCCAGGTCTTGATAGTCTGCATCCCAGAGTACTTAAGAAAGTGGCCCTAGAAATAGTGGATGCATTGGTGATCATTTTCCAACAATCTATCGACTCTGGATCAGTTCCTATGGACTGGAGGATAGCTAATGTAACGCCACTTTTTAAAAAAGGAGGGAGAGAGAAAGCGGGTAATTATAGATCCGTTAGCCTGACATCAGTGGTGGGGAAAATGTTGGAATCAATCATTAAGGATGAAATAGCAGCCCATTTGGAAAGCAGTGACGGGATCGGACTGAGTCAGCATGGATTTATGAAAGGGAAATCATGCTTGATGAATCTTCTGTAATTTTTTGAGGATGTAATTAATAGAGTGGACAAGGGAGAACCAATAGATGTGGTGTATTTGGACTTTCAAAAGGCTTTTGACAAGGTCCCGCACAAGAGATTGGTGTACAAAATCAATATTGGGGGTAATGTACTGACATGGATAGAGAACTGGTTGGCAGACAGGAAGCAGAGAGTCAGGATAAACGGGTCCTTTTCAGAATGGCAGGCAGTTACGAGTGGGGTGCCGCAGGGCTCAGTGTTGGAACGCAGCTCTTTGCAATATACATTAACGATTTGGATGAAGGAATAGAATATAATATCTCCAAGTTTGCAGATGACACTAAACTGGGTGGCGGTGTGAGCTGTGAGGAGGACGCTAAGAGGCTGCAGTGTGACTTGGACAGATTAGGTGAGTGGGCAAATACATGGCAGATGCAATATAATGTGGATAAAAGTGAGGTTATCCATTTTCGGGGCAAAAACACGAAGGCAGAATATTATCTGAATGGCGGCAGACTAGAAATAGGGGAGGTGCAATGAGACCTGGGTGTCATGGTTCATCAGTCACTGAAAGTGGGCACGCAGGTACAGCAGGCGGTAAAGAAGGCAAATGGTATGTTGGCCTTCACAGCTAGGGGATTTGAATATAGGAGCAGGGAGGTCTTACTGCAGTTGTATAGGGCCTTGGTGAGGCCTCACCTGAAATATTGTGTTCAGTTTTGGTCTCCTAGTCTGAGGAAGGACGTTCTTGCTATTGAGGGAGTGCAGCGAAGGTTTACCAGACTAATTCCGGGGATGGCTGTGCTGTCATATGAGGAGAGACTGGATCAAAGGGGGCTTTATTCACTGGCGTTTAGAAGGATGAGAGGGGATCTCATAGAAACATATAAGATTCTGACGGGACTGGACAGGTTAGATGCGGGAAGAATGTTCTCGATGTTGGAGAAGTCCAGAACCAGGGGACATAGTCTAAGGATAAGGGGTAGGCCATTTAGGACTGAAATGAGGAGAAATTTCTTCACTCAGAGAGTTGTTGACCTGTGGAATTTCCTGCCGCAGAGAGTTGTTGATGCCAGTTCATTGGATAGATTCAAGAGGGAGTTAGATATGGCCCTTACGGTTAACATAAGAACATAAGAACATAAGAATTAGGAACAGGAGTAGGCCATCTAGCCCCTCGAGCCTGCTCCGCCATTCAATAAGATCATGGCTGATCTGGCCGTGGACTCAGCTCCACTTACCAGCCCGCTCCCGGTAACCCTTAATTCCCTTATTGGTTAAAAATCTATCTAACTGTGACTTGAATACATTCAATGAGCTAGCCTCAACTGCTTGCTTGGGCAGAGAATTCCACAGATTCACAACCCTCTGGGAGAAGAAATTCCTTTTCAACTCGGTTTTAAATTGGCTCCCCCATATTTTGAGGCTGTGCCGCCTAGTTCTAGTCTCCCCGACCCGTGGAAACAACCTCTCTGCCTCTATCTTGTCTATCCCTTTCATTATTTTAAATGTTTCTGTAAGATCCCCCCTCATCCTTCTGAACGCCAACGAGTAAAGACCCGGTCTACTCAATCTATCATCATAAGGTAACCCCCTAATCTCCGGAATCAGCCTAGTGAATCGTCTCTGTACCCCCTCCAAAGCCAGTATATCCTTCCTTAAGTAAGGTGACCAAAACTGCACGCAGTACTCCAGGTACGGCCTTACCAATAACCTATACAGTTGCAGCAGGACCTCCCTGCTTTTCTACTCCATCCTTCTCGCAATGAAGGCCAACATTCCATTCGCCTTCCTGATTACCTGCTGCACCTGCAAACAAACTTTTTGGGATTCATGCACAAGGACCCCCAGGTCCCTCTGCACCTCAGCATGTTGTAATTTCTCCCCATTCAAATAATATTCCCTTTTACTGTTTTTTTTCCCAAGGTGGATGACCTCACACTTTCCGACATTGTATTCCATCTGCCAAACCTTAGCCCATTCGCATAACCTATCTAAATCTCTTTGCAGCCTCTCTGTGTCCTCTACACAACCCGCTTTCCCACTAATCTTTGTGTCATCTGCAAATTTTGTTTCATTACACTCTGTCCCCTCTTCCAGGTCATCTATGTATATTGTAAACAGTTGTGGTCCCAGCACCGATCCCTGTAGCACACCACTAACCACCGATTTCCAAACCGAAAAGGACCCATTTATCCCGACTCTCTGATTTCTGTTCGCCAGACAATTCTCTATCCATGCTAATACATTTCCTCTGACTCCGCGTACCTCTATCTTCTGCAGTAACCTTTTGTGTGGCACCTTATCGAATGCCTTTTGGAAATCTAAATACACCACATTTATCGGTACACCTCTATCCACTATGCTCATTATATCCTCAAAGAATTCCAGTAAATTAGCTAAATATGATTTCCCCTTCATGAATCCATGCTGTGTCTGCTTGATTGCACTATTCCTATCTAGATGTCCCGCTATTTCTTTCTTCATGATAGTTTCAAGCATTTTCCCCACTACAGATGTTAAACTAACCGGCCTATAGTTACCTGCCTTTTATCTGCCTCCTTTTTTAAACAGAGGTGTTACATTAGCTGCTTTCCAATCCGCTGGTACCTCCCCAGAGTCCAGAGAATTTTGGTAGATTATAACGAATGCATCTGCTATAACTTCCGCCATCTCTTTTAATACCCTGGGATGCATTTCATCAGGACCAGGGGACTTGTCTACCTTGAGTCCCATTAGCCTGTCCAGCACAACCCCCCTAGTGATAGTGATTGTCTCAAGGTCCGCCCTTCCCACATTCCTATGACCAGCAATTTTTGGCATGGTTTTTGTGTCTTCCACTGTGAAGACCGAAGCAAAATAATTGTTTAAAGTCTCAGCCATTTCCACATTTCCCATTATTAAATCCCCCTTCTCATCTTCTAAGGGACCAACATTTACTTTAGTCACTCTTTTCCGTTTTATATATCTGTAAAAGCTTTTACTATCTGTTTTTATGTTTTGCGCAAGTTTACCTTCGTAATCTATCTTTCCATTCTTTATTGCTTTTTTAGTCATTCTTTGCTGTTGTTTAAAATTTTCCCAATCCTCTAGTTTCCCACTAACCTTGGCCACCTTATACGCATTGGTCTTTGATTTGATACTCTCCTTTATTTCCTTGGTTATCCACGGCTGGTTATCCCTTCTCTTACCACCCTTCTTTTTCACTGGAATATATTTTTGTTGTTCACTATGAAAGAGCTCTGTAAAAGTCCTCCACTGTTCCTCAATTGTGCCACCGTTTAGTCTGTGTTTCCAGTCTACTTCAGCCAACTCTGCCCTCATCCCACTGTAGTCCCCTTTGTTTAAGCATAGTACGCTCGTTTCTGACACAACTTCCTCACCCTCAATCTGTATTACAAATTCAACCATACTGTGATCACTCATTCCGAGAGGATCTTTTACTCGGAGATCGTTTATTTTTCCTGTCTCATTACACAGGACCAGATCTAAGATAGCTTGCTCCCTTGTAGGTTCTGTAACATACTGTTCTAAAAAACAATCCCGTATGCATTCTATGAATTCCTTCTCCAGGCTACCCCGTGCGATTTGAGTTGACCAATCGATATGTAGGTTAAAATCCCCCATGACTACTGCCGTTTCTTTTTCACATGCCTCCATTATTCCCTTGATTATTGACCGCCCCACCATGAAGTTATTATTTGGGGGCCTCTAAACTACACCCACCAGTGACTTTTTCCCCTTACTATCTCTCATCTCCACCCACAATGCTTCAACATTTTGTCCATTAGTGCCAATATCATCTCTCACAACTGCCCTGATATCATCCTTTATTAACAGAGCTACCCCACCTCCTTTCCCTTCTTGCCTATCTTTCCGAATCGTCACATACCCCTGTATATTTAATTCCCAGTCTTGGCCACCCTGCAACCATGTTCCTGTAATGGCCACCAAATCATACCCATTTGTAATGATTTGTGCCGTCAACTCATTTACTTTATTTCGAATGCTGCGTGCGTTTAGGTGGAGTGTTTTAATCCTAGTTTTTAATCCATGATTTTTAGTTTTGACCCCTCCTGCAGCCCCTTTACATTCAGTGGCCCTTTTTGTTTTTTTGCCTTGGGTTTCTCTGCCCTCCACTTTTACTCATCTCCTTTCTGTCTTTTGCTTTTGTCTCCTTTTTGTTTCCCTCTGTTTCCCTGCATTGGTTCCCATCCCCCTGCCATATTAGTTTAACTCCTCCCCAACAGCACTAGCAAACACTCCCCCTAGGATATTAGTTCTGGTCCTGCCCAGGTGCAGACAGTCCAGTTTGTACTGGTCTCACCTCCCCCAGAACCTGTTCCAATGCCCCAGGAATTTGAATCCCTCCCTGCTGCACCACTGCTCAAGCCACGTATTCATCTGCGCTATCCTGTGATTTCTACTCTGACTAGCACGTGGCACTGGTAGCAATCCTGAGATTACTACTTTTGAGGTCCTACTTTTTAATTTAGCTCCAAGCTCCTTAAATTCATCTCGTAGGACCTCATCCCTTTTTTTACCTATGTCATTGGTACCAATGTGCACCACAACAACTGTCTGTTCTCCCTCCCTTTTCAGAACGTCCTGCACCTGCTCCGAGACATCCTTGACCCTTGCACCAGGGAGGCAACATACCATCCTGGAGTCTCGGTAGCGGCCGCAGAAACGCCTATCTATTCCCTTTACAATCGAATCCCCTATCACTATCGCTCTCCCATTCTTTTTCCTGCCCTCCTGTGCAGCAGAGCCAGCCACGGTGCCATGAACTTGGCTGCTGCTGCCCTCCCTTGATGAGTCATCCCCCTCAACAGTACTCAAAACGGTGTATCTGTTTTGCAGGGGGATGACCGCAGGGGACCCCTGCACTACCTTCATTGCTCTGCTCTTCCTGCTGGTCTTCCATTCCCTAGCTGGCTGTGGACCCTTCACCTGTGGTAAGACCAGCTCGCTACACGTGCTACTCACGTCATTCTCAGCATCGTGGATGCTCCAGAGTGAATCCACCCTCAGCTCCAATTCCGCAACGCGGACCGCCAGGAGCTGGAGGCGGACACACTTCCCGCACACGTAGTCGTCAGGGACACCGGAAGTGTCCCTGAGTTCCCACATGGTACAGGAGGAGCATATCACGTGACCGAGCTCTCTTGCCATGACTTAACCCTTAGATATACTTAAATTGGCAACAACAATGTTAACAAGTTACTTACTGTTATAGGAGAGAAAAAAGAAAAACTACTCACCAATCCAGCCAATCACTTCCCCCCTTGGCTGTGATGTCACCTTTATGTTTCTTTCTACTTCTTTTTTGCCTTCTCCCTGTAGCTGCACAAGTACGCCTTTCCACGCACCTCCTCGACGCTGCTCCCGACTGCCGCCGACGCTGGCCCTGGACTCCCTGCTGTGCCTTTTATAGGCCTCTCCACGCACCTCCTCGACGCTGCTCCCGACTGCCACTGACGCTGGGCCCCGGACTTCCTGCTGTGCCTTTTATAGGCCTCTCCACTCACTTCCTCGACGCTGCTCCCGATCAAGGGGATCAAGGGGTATGGAGAGAAAGCAGGAATGGGGTACTGAAGGAATGATCAGCCATGATCTTATTGAATGGCGATGCAGGCTCGAAGGGCCGAATGGCCTACTCCTGCACCTATTTTCTTTGTTTCTATGTTTCTATTATTCTTGGATTTCCAAAAGGCATTTGATAAGGTGACACATAAAAGGTTATTACACAAGATAAGGGCTCATGAGATTAGAGGTAATACACTAGCATGGATAGAGGATTGGTTAATGGACAAAAAACAGAGTAGGTATAAACGGGTCTTTTTCAGGTTGGCAGGCTGTAACTAGTGGGGTGCCACAAGGATTAGTATTGGGGCCTCAGCTATTTACAATCTATGTTGATGACCTAGATGAAAGGATCGAGTGTGATGTATCCAAATTTGCTGATGATACAAAACTAAGTGGGACAGTAAGCTGTGAGGAGAACACAGTGGAGTGGAAATTCGGTCGCGCCTCTTTTGCGGTGTTAATCCAGGCGGAGCAGTAAATTTGCTCCAGGAAATGGTTTGTATCTGCAGCCACAAAATTCATCAGCTGGGGCCTGAGCGTGGAGCGGAGCAGTAAGGGAGATGTTCCACACCTCTGTTAGGGCGCTAGGCCAGCTGAGCAACTGAAAATCTCAAGTTAAACTGCCGGCCTCGGAGCCTGGGAAAATATCATCGTCAAAAAAACAACAAAAGCATTCACAATACCTTACTGATGCCACATCAAAAATAAAAAAATAAAAATAATCACACTTACCTCAGATAGACATTCCTTCCCTCAGTATGGCCGGTACAGCTCAGACCACCAGCTTTCCCAAGCGGTCCCACTAGGGCGTGCTACAGGGCGCCACGGATCGCGCACAAAACAAACAGGGGCGTTGTACACCACTAGCTATCTTGTCAGATCTGACAAGATGGCCACCGGGGTGGCAGCTCCCTAGGGAGCTCCCCAGCCAAAACAACTTTACCCTTGTTATCTTCCGCCATCCGCCGCCCCTCCCATTGTCTAAACCTCCCCTTCCCTTAATAGATCCTAATGGGGGGTGCATTTTCTTTAAACTTTACTTTAAACCCTCATCCTACAATCCCCATCAATTCGGACCTACCTCAGGTGCAAACCTCCCCTCGAAACTCCATGCCACTCATCGACGACGACCACATCGACCGGACTACCAGTGACGACCGAGCCTCCTGCAGCGGCAACCTGGACCTGGACCTCTTCCCTCCTTTGGCGACCTCCTACTTCGACGTTGAATAGCTGCCCCACTCGATCCCCGATCCTCGAAGACCCCCGGCGAGCCTGGTAAGCCTCTGACTAGGCGATCGGGCCTCCACCCCTCCAATGACGATCGGGCCCCAATGGAGATCGGGCCCCCTCCAGCGGCGATCAGGCCCCCTCCAACGGCGATCGGGTCCCCTCCAGCAGAGATCGGGCCTCCTCCAGCGACGGTGGCTGGGCCTATCCTCCTCGGCGGCGATTGGGCCTTCTCCTCCTCAGCGACGACGGCTGGCCTCTCCTCCTCCTTCAACAGCAGTTGGGCCTCTCCTCCTCAACGGTGATTGGGTTCAGCGAGGACTGGGTTTCTCCTTCCCCACTGGTGACCAGGCCTCTTCTCTCCCAGCAACTGGTGAGTACCATGGCTGTGACCACCCTGACCTTCCACACTGAACTCCAGTGGACCGCTGACCCTCTCAATGCCTGCCCCCAATCAAGCATCGGACCAACTACCATCAAGGGAACTATCAGCACCAATCTTGCGGCCAACATCTCGCCGTAGGCAACTCGGCTCATGCAGCAGTGCCTGGTCTCCAGTCATCTTGGACCTCCTTGCCACTGGACCAAGACCTTGCTCAGCTAAGCCCGTGTGGTGGTCGGTATGCAACGGCGACCCCATGTTAAAAGAACTCATGCACAGGCATCTTCCACTCCTTTAAATGAAGTTCGGGACCTGGAACATCAGGACCCTCATGGATAACTCCAACAGTGACAGGCCAGAACGCCGCACCGCCATAGTTGCCCGGAAACTCAGACGCTTTGATATCAACATCGCCGCCCTAAGCGAGACCCGGCTGGCAGGGGAAGGCCAGCTCAAGGATCAAGGTGGAGGTTACACCTTCTTCTGGAAAGGGAAACCAGAGGATGAACGCTGCCTCATCAAAGTTGGTTTCGCCATCAAAAGCGAGCTGGCCAACCGCCTCAAGGACTCCCCCTGCGGGGTTAACGAACATCTCATGACTCTTCGACTCACCCTATCCCGGAACCAGTGCGCCACAGTCATTAGTGCTTATGCTCCAACACTCAATGCAACAGATGAGACCAAAGAGGGTTTTTACTCCAACCTCGAAAAATCCCTGTCCCGCTTCCCTGCGGACGACAAACTGATCCTCCTCGGTGACTTCAACGCCAGGGTCGGCAAGGACACAGCCCTCTGGGAGGACATGATCGGCAGAGAGGGAGTAGGGAAAACCAACTCCAGCGGTACCCTTCTCCTGACAAAATGTCTAGAACATGATCTTGTCATCACCAACATCTTGTTCCATCAGAGGGACAAGTACAAGGCATCGTGGCAACATCCTCGCTCCAAACACTGGCACCTGCTCGACTATGTCACCATCCGAGCCAGGGATCGCAAGGATGTGCGCATCATCCATGCCATGACAGGAGCCGACGACTGCTGGATGGACCACCGCCCAATCTGATCCATCATTGACATCAACATAGCCCCAAAGCGGAGAGGGCAGCAGAAGCAGTATCACAAAAAGTCAAAGCCGGGGCACTCAAAGACCCAGCTAAGAGATTCCTTTACAGTCAATGCCTCACAGCTAACCTGGCATGTCTTGACGACCCCGAGATGCAGAATACCCACAGTGCTTGGTCTGCCCTCCAGGCCTCCATAACCAGTGCCTGCGAAGAGACGCTCGGTCACTCAGCCAGGAAACACCAGGACTGGTTTGATGAGAATGACCAGGAGATCAAAGAGCTAATATATTTTAAGCACTCGGCATTTCTGAGCCTTAAACAACAACCCAACTCGGGAGCAGTAAGGCAACATTACAGACGGCTTAAGGCCGAAGTCCAACAAAAAACTTGGGACCTAAAGAACAGATGGTGGATGGAGAAAGCACAGGAGATACAGCAGCTGACCGACAGCCATGATGTGCGAGGATACTTCATCGCAGTCAAGGCCACCTACGGCACAAATACCCAAGGCCCCACCCCACTGCTGGCCATGAACAGGGAAACACTCATCAAGGACACTGAGGCAATCAGGGCCCGCTGGAAGGAACACTTCGAAGATCTCCCCAATCGAGACTCTGCCTTTGACTCGAGTGTTCTCGACTCCATCCCGCAGCACGCAACCCGCCACCACCTCAGTAAAATCCCAGCACTGCACAAGGTAGAAAAAGCCATAAGACTGTTTTAGAACAATAAAGCTACGGGAGCGGATGGAATTCCTGCTGAGGCACTAAAGTATGGCGGAGAGGCGCTGTTGGCGCGAGTGCATGACCTCGTCTCTCTCATCTGGAGAGGGGAGAGCATGCTGGGAGATCTCAGAGATGCAGTGATCGTGATCATCTTTAAAAAAGGGAACAAGTCCGACTGCGGCAACTACAGAAGAATCACCCTGTTATCAGCCACTGGTAAAGACGTCGCTAGAGTCCTCCTCAACCATCTTCTCCCCGTGGCTGAGGAGCTCCTCTCAGAGTCACAGTGTGGATTTTGTCCCCTCAGGGGCACAACAGTCATGATTTTTGCAGCGCAACAGCTGCAAGAAAAAAATGCGGGGAACAGCGCCAGCCCTTATACATGGCCTTTTTTGACCTTACAAAGGCCTTTGACACTGTTAACTGCCAGCGTCTATGGAACATCCTCTTCCGTTTCAGATGCCCCCAAAAGTTCAGCACCATCCTCCGCCTGCTCCACGATGACATGCATGCTGTGATCCTTAGAAATGGATCCATTATAGACCCAATCTGCGTCCGGACTGGGGTTAAGCAGTGCTGCGTCATCATCCCAACCTTCGTCTCAATCTTCCTCGCTGCCATGCTCTATCTCACAGTCAACAAGCTCCCCGCTGGAGTGGAACTAAACTACAGAACCAGTGGGAACCTGTTCAACCTTCGTTGTCTCCAGGCTAGGTCCAGACCCCAACCTCTGTCATCGAGTTACAGTACGCGGATGACGCCTGCGTCAGCGCACATACAGAGGCTGAACTCCAGGATATAGTCGACGTATTTACTGAGGCGTACGAAAGCATGGGCCTTGCGCTAAACATCCGTAAGACAAGGTTCCTCCACCAACCTGTCCACGCCGCACAGCACTGCCCCCCGTCATCAAGATCCACGGCACGGCCCTGGACAACGTGGACCATTTCCTATAACTCAGGAGCCTCTTATCAACAAGAGCAGACATTGACGACGCGATTCAACACCGCCTCCAGTGCAGCCTTCGGCCACCTGAGGAAAAGTGTGTTCGACGGCCAGACCCTCAAATCTCCCACGAAGCTCATAGTCTACAGGGCTGTAGTAATACCCGCCCTCCTGTATGGCTCAGAGACATGGACCATGTACAGTAGACACCTCAAGTCGCTGGAGACATACCACCAACGATGTCTCCACAAGATCCTGAAAATCCCCTGGGAGGACAGACGCACTAACATTAGCATCCTCGACCAGGCCAACATCCCCAGCACTGAAGCACTGAACACACATGATCAGATCCGTTGGGCAGGCCACATCGTTCACATGCCAGATACGAGACTCCCAAAGCAAGCACTCTACTCGGAACTTCTTCCCAGCAAATGAGCCAAAGGTGGGCAGAGGAAATGTTACAAGGACACCCTCAAAGCCTCCCTGATAAAGTGCAACATCCCCATCGACACCTGGGAGTCCCTGGCCAAAGACCGCCCGAGGTAGAGGAAGAGCATCCGGGAGGGCGCTGAGCACCTCGAGTCTCATCGCCGAGAGCATGCAGAAATCAAGCACAGACAGCGGAAAGAGCGTGCGGCAAACCTGTCCCACCCACCGCTTCCCTCAACGACCATCTGTCCCACCTGTGACAGGGACTGTGGTTCTCGTATTAGACTGTTCAGTCACCCAAGGACTCATTTTTAGAAGTCTTCCTCGATTCCAAGGGGCTGCCTATGATGACACCACTAGCTCTCCCGGGCAGTACTGCTCTGACAGCCCCCCCGCTCCCCCCTCTCCCGCAAACCCGGCTCCAAATATCCCGATGGAATGCTGGAAGCTGGGCGCCCGCCCAAAAGTGATTTCTGCCGCCATTACTGCCCCTCCGGGGTGCAAACAGAGGCGGCAACAGACCGAAAATCCAGCAAAAAGATTCTGCAAAGGGATATAGATGCAGTAAGGTGGCAGGTGGAATATAATGTGGGGAAATGTGAGGTTATTCACACATAAGAACATAAGAATTAGGAACAGGAGTAGGCCATCTAGCCCCTTGAGCCTGCTTCGCCATTCAACAAGATCATGGCTGATCTGACCGTGGACTCAGCTCCACTTACCCGCCCGCTCCCCTTGGCCCTTAATTCCCTTATTGGTTAAAAATCTATCTATCTGTGACTTGAATACATTCAATGAGCTAGCCTCAGCTGCTTCCTTGGGCAGAGAATTCTACAGACTCACAACCCTCTGGGAGAAGAAATTCCTTCTCAACTCGGTTTTAAATTGGCTCCCCCGTGTTTTGAGGCTGTGCCCCATAGTTCAAGTCTCCCCGACCAGTGGAAACAACCTCTCTGCCTCTATCTTGTCTATCCCGTTCATTATTTTAAATGTTTCTAAAAGATCACCCCTCATCCTTCTGAACTCCAACGAGTAAAGACCCAGTCTACTCAATCTATCATCATAAGGTAACCCCCTCAACTCCGGAATTAGCCTAGTGAATCGTCTCGGTACCCCCTCCAGAGCCAGTATATCCTTCCTTAAGTAAGGTGAGCAAAACTGCACGCAGTACTCCAGGTGCAGCCTCACCAATACCCTATACAGTTGCAGCAGGACCTTCCTGCTTCTGTACTCCAACCCTCTCGCAATGAAGGCCAACATTCCATTCGCCTTCCTGATTACCTGCTGCACCTGCAAACTAACTTTTTGGGATTCATGCACAAGGACCCCAAGGTCCCTTTGCACCTCAGCATGTTGTAATTTCTCCCCATCCAAATAATATTCCCTTTTACTGTTTTTTTTCCCAAGGTGGATGGCCTCACACTTTCCGACATTGTATTCCATCTGCCAAACCTTAGCCCATTCGCTTAACCTATCTAAATCTCTTTGCAGCCTCTCTGTGTCCTCTACACAACCCGCTTTCCCACTAATCTTTGTGTCATCTGCAAATTTTGTTACACTACACTCTGTCCCCTCTTCCATGTCATCTATGTATATTGTAAACAGTTGTGCTCCCAGCACCGATCCCTATGGCACACCACTAACCACCGATTTCCAACCCAAAAAGGACCCATTTATCCCAACTTATGCTTTCTGTTCGCCAGCCAATTCTCTATCCATGCTAATACATTTCCTCTGACTCCGCGTAGCTCTATCTTCTGCAGTAACCTTTTGAGTTGCACCTTATCGAATGCCTTTTGGAAATCTAAATACACCACATCCATCGGTACACCTCTATCCACCATGCTCATTATATCCTCAAAGAATTCCAGTAAATTAGTTAAACATGATTTCCCCTTCATGAATCCATGCTGCATCTGCTTGATTGCACTATTCCTATCTAGATGTCCCGCTATATCTTTCTTAATAGTTTCAAGCATTTTCCCCACTACAGATGTTAAACTAACCGGCCTATAGTTACCTGCCTTTTGTCTGCCCCCTTTTTTAAACAGAGGCGTTACATTAGCTACTTTCCAATCCGCTGGTACCTCCCCAGAGTCCAGAGAATTTTGGTAGATTATAACGAATGCATCTGCTATAACTTCCGCCATCTCTTTTAATACCCTGGGATGCATTTCATCAGGACCAGGGGACTTGTCTACCTTGAGTCCCGTTAGCCTGTCCAGCATTACCTCCCTAGTGATAGTGATTGTCTCAAGGTCCTCCCTTCCCACATTCCTGTGACCAGCATTTTTTGGCATGGTTTTTGTGTCTTCCACTGTGAAGACCGAAGCAAAATAATTGTTTAAGGTCTCAGCCATTTACACATTTCCCATTATTAAATCCCCTTTCTCATCTTCTAAGGGACCAACATTTACTTTAGTCAATCTTTTCCGTTTTATATATCTGTAAAAGCTTTTACTATCTGTTTTTATGTTTTGCGCAAGTTTACCTTCGTAATCTATCTTTCCTTTCTTTATTGCTTTTTTAGTCATTCTTTGCTGTTGTTTAAAATTTTCCCAATCTTCTAGTTTCCCACTAACCTTGGCCACCTTATACGCATTGGTCTTTAATTTGATACTCTCCTTTATTTCCTTGGTTATCCACAGCTGGTTATCCCTTCTCTTACCGCCCTTCTTTTTCACTGGAATATATTTTTGTTGCGCACTATGAAAGAGCTCCTTAAAAGTCCTCCACTGTTCCTCAATTGTGCCACCGTTTAGCCTGTGTTTCCAGTCTACTTTAGCCAACTCTGCCCTCATCAAACTGTAGTCCCCTTTGTTTAAGCATAGTATGCTTGTTTCTGACACAACTTCCTCACCCTCAATCTGTATTACAAATTCAACCATACTGTGATCACTCCTTCCGAGAGGATCTTTTACTCGGAGATCATTTATTTTTCCTGTCTCATTACACAGGACCAGATCTAAGATAGCTTGCTCCCTTGTAGGTTCTGTAACATACTGTTCTAAGAAACAATCCCGTATGCATTCTATGAATTCCTCCTCCAGGCTATCACGTGCAATTTGATTTGATTTGACCGATCGATATGTAGGTTAAAATCCCCCATGACTACTGCCATTCCTTTTTCACATGCCTCCATTATTCCCTTATTTATTGCCCGCCCCACCGTGAAGTTATTATTTGGGAGCCTATAAACTACACCCACCAGTGACTTTTTCCCCTTACTATCTCTAATCTCCACCCACAATGATTCAACATTTTGTTCATTAGAGCCAATATAGTCTCTCACAACTGCCCTGATATCATTCTTTATTAACAGAGCTACCCCACCTCCTTTCCCTTCTTGTCTATCTTTCCGAATCGTCAGATACCTCTGTATGTTTAATTCCCAGTCTTGGCCACCCTGCAACCATGTTCCTGTAATGGCCACCAAATCATACCCATTTGTAATGATTTGTGCTGTCAACTCATTTACTTTATTTCGAATGCTGCATGCGTTTAGGTAGAGTGTTTTAATACTAGTTTTTAAACCATGATTTTTAGTTTTGACCCCTCCTGCAGCCCCTTTAAATTCAGTGGCCCTTTTTGTTCTTTGCCTTGGGTTTCTTTGCCCTCCACTTCTACTCATCTCCTTTCTGTCTTTTGCTTTTGTCTCCTTTTTGTTTCCCTCTGTCTCCCTGCATTGGTTCCCATCCCCCTGCCATATTAGTTTAACTCCTCCCCAACAGCTCTAGCAAACACTCCCCCTAGGACATTGGTTCTGGTCCTGCCCAGGTGCAGACCGTCTGGTTTGGACTGGTCCCACCTCCCCCAGAACCGGTTCCAATGCCCCAGGAATTTGAATCCCTTCCTACTGCACCACTGCTCAAGCCACATATTCATCTGAGCTATCCTGCGATTCCTACTCTGACTAGCACATGGCACTGGTAGCAATCCCGAGATTACTACTTTTGAGGTCCTATTTTTTAATTTAGCTCCTAGCTCCTTAAATTCGTCTCGTAGGACCTCATCCCTTTTTTTACCTATATCGTTGGTACCAATGTGCACCACGACAACTGGCTGTTCACCCTCCCTTTTCAGAAAGTCCTGCACCCGCTCCGAGACATCCTTGACCTTTGCACCAGGGAGGCAACATACCATCCTGGAGTCTTGTTTGCGGCCGTAGAAACGCCTATCTATTCCCCTTACAATCGAATCCCCTATCACTATCGCTCTCCCACTCTTTTTCCTGCCCTCCTGTGCAGCAGAGCCAGCCAAGGTGCCATAAACTTGGCTGCTGCTGCCCTCCCCTGATGAGTCATCCCCCTCAACAGTACTCAAAACGGTGTATCTGTTTTATAGGGGGATGAGCACAGGGGACCCCTGCACTACCTTCATTGCTCTGCTCTTCCTGCTGGTCTTCCATTCCTTACTGGCTGTGGACCCTTCACCTGCGGTAAGACCAACTGGCTACACGTGCTGCTCACGTCATTCTCAGCATCATGGATGCTCCAGAGTGAATCCACCCTCAGTTCCAATTCCGCAACGCGGACCGTCAGGAGCTGGAGGCGGATACACTTCCCGCACACATAGTCGTCAGGGACACCGGAAGTGTCCGAGTTCCCACATGGTACAGAGGAGCTCTCCTGCCATGACTTAACCCTTAGATACAATTAAATTGGCAACAACAATGCTAATGTTTACTCACTGTTATAGAAGAGAAAAAAGAAAAACTACTTACCAATCACCAGCCAATCACTTACCCCTTTGGCTGTGACGTCACCTTTCTATTTCTGTCTACTTCTTTTTTGCCTTCTCCCTGTAGCTGCACAAGCTGGGCCTTTGTAGGCCTCTCCGATCCCTGTACTCACGCCTCAGCGACCACGAACTCCCGCTGCCTCTCACAGCCTTTGTAGGCCTCGCCGATCCCTGGACTCACGCCTCAGCGACCACGAACTCCCGCTGCCTCTCACGGATTTTGTAGGCCTCTCCGATCCCTGGACTCACGCCTCAGCGACCACAAACTCTCGCAGCTTCTCGCGGCCTTTTATAGGCCTCGCCGATCCCTGGACTCACGCCTCAGCGACCACAAACTCCCGCTGCCTCTCGCGGCCTTTTATAGGCCTCTCCGATCCCTGGACTCATGCCTCAGCAACCACTTTGGTAGGAAGAATTGAAAAACAGAATATTTTTTAAATGGTGAGAAAATATTAAATGTTGGTGTTCAGAGAGATTTCTTCATGCAAGAAACACAGAAAACTAGCATGCAGGTACAGCAAGCAATAAAGAAAGCAAATGGCATGTTGGCCTTTATTGCAAAGGGGTTGGAGTATAAGAGTAAGGAAGTCTTGCTACAATTGTACAGGGCCTTGGTGAAACCACACCTAGAGTACTGTGCACAGTTTTGGTCTCCTCATCTAAGGAAGGATGTAATTGCCTTGGAGGTGGTGCAACAAAGGCTCACTTGATTGATTCCTGGGATGAAAGGATTGTCCTATGAGGAGAGATTGTGTAGAATGGGTCTATACTCTCTGGAGTTTAGAAGAATGAGAGGTGATCTGATTGAAACATGCAAGATTCTGAAGGGGATTGACAGGGTAGATGCTGAGAGGTGGTTTCCCCTGGCTGGTGTGTCTAGAACTAGGGGGCATAATCTCAGGATAAGGGGTAGGCCATTTAACATTGAGATGAGGAGGAATTTCTTCACTCAGAGGGTTGTGAATCTTTGGAATTATCTGCCCCAGAAGGCTGTGGATGCTGAATCTTTGAGTATATTCGAGGCTGAAATAGATAGATTGTTGGATTCTATAGGAATGAAGGAATATGGAGCTCGGGCGGGAAAGTGGAGTTGAGGTCTGTTTCTATGTATACTTGTATTTATTCTGTACAGCCACCAGAGGATTCATCCCCTGGAGTCCCAAGGGATCCCATAATCCCTTGGGAGCACAGGTATTTAAGGAGGCTTCACAAGTTAGTGAGGCACTCTGGAGACCTGCAATAAAAGACTGAGGTCACACTTTACTTTGAGCTCACAGTGTTCAGTCTGACTCTTTCTCCATACACAAGGTCAATGATCAGCCATGACCTTATTGAATGCAGAGCAGGCTCGAGGGACCGTACGGCCTACTCCTGCTCCTATCTCTTATGCTCTCATTTTCTTTTAGAGGAAGTGGCGAGGCACCTTAAAGAGGTAGAAAGCCCCAAAGATGAAGAAACCTAGCAGTTTTTCTTGGCCTTGACAGAGACTTAGGTCTACAAAGCTACATTCAGGAGGTGGATTTGGATGTACAGGAGGTCCCTATTAGGCCCGCTCACTCCATGTATAGAAATAGGAGCCATTACTGCCACTATTCTGGTCCTACCATTAGTTTTCATTTGGTGGTTCCTGTGAACAGTAAGAGGACTGGATGCCAGAAAAATCTAAAGAACTTTGAAAAATAAATGTAATCATCTTACCAAAAGTGCTGAGGTAAGGCTCCCATTCACACCTCTCATTATCTCTGTGCAGTTCCTACTTTTGCCTTTGTACAATTAATTATTTTTTTCTCCGCTTCCATGCCTAACTATTTGTCATCAGGAAATACTTCACTGCATCTTACATTCATACCCTCAGATGCTGCTCCTGGTCCCACAACCAATTCTCCCTCTTGGTCACACTTGTTGCTACTCCTTTTCCTGCACACTATGGTAAACTGAGCCATACATGTTTGAAAACTTTTGGCCAAAGCAAACTTATACGTGCTTCCACTCTTCGTGCCAGAAAAGCTTTCACACAACAGGAGTGTGACAACCAGCACAGCAAAGGTTCTGTCATTGTACAAATGGAAGAAGCTGTCATTGATATAATGGGAAGAGAAGCAGTAGTCAGTATGGGAGATGGCAAGGCTGAAGGCCTGGATCTCACAACATGGTTTGTGGGCATCATGCCTATCTCTTCTTTCAACTGAACTTTTTCAGTCATTTACGCATTCATCTACCTCTTGAGCATGACAACCTGCTGTGGCAGCACTGACAAGGACCTGTCATGTGCTTGTTCTCTAAACTTCAACCTAACTCTTGTACCTCTCCCTGTACCTCTCCTGTTCTCTAAGTCCAACATCATTGGTGGTATTTCTCCAGTGATTTGAAGTGTCTACTGTATATAGTCCATGTCTCTGAGCCATACAGGGGGGCGGGTTTCATTGCAGCCCTGTGGACCATGAGCTTGGTGACAGATTTGAGGGCCTGATCTTCAAAAACTCTCTTCCTCAGACGGCCAAAGACTGCGCAGGCACAGCAACGATGTCTCCGCAAGATCCTGCAAATCCCCTGGGAGGACAGTTGCACATCGGCCAACATCCCCAGCATCGAAGCACTGCCCACACTCGACCAACTCTGTTGGGTGGGCCACATTGTTCGTATGCCTGACACAAGACTCCCAAAGCAAGTGCTCTACTCGGAACACCAACACGGCGAGTGAGCCCCAGGTGGGCAGAGGAAACATTTCAAGGACACCCTCAAAGCCTCCTTGATAAAATGCAACATTCCCACCAACACCTGGAAGTCCCTGGCCAAAGACCGCCCTAAGTGGAGGAAGAGCATCTGGGAGGGCACTGAGCACCTCTAGTCTCGTCACCGAGAGCATGCAGAAAGCAAGCGCAGACAGCGGAAGGAGCATGCGGCAAACCAGACTCTCCACCCACCCTTTCCTTCAACAACTGTCTCTCCCACCTGTGACAGAGACTGTAATTCCCGTATTGGACTGTACAGTCACCTAGGAACTCACTTTCAGAGTGGAAGCAAGTCTTCCTCAATTTCGAGGGACTGCCTATGATGATGAAGTCCAACAGGTGACTCTGACACTGGTGCCAGGCAAAATGAAGATTAATGCCTGGTTAATAATACATTGACACTCACGACCAAGCCAAGCATAAGCTCAGAAATTGGCATCCCATGTGTCTTAGTAACTGTGAGGGGAGCACACCGGGTGATTCACTGAGCACAAAGGAGCAGAAACAGGTGAAGGTGGCAGGGAAGGCCAAGGGAAGAGTTAGAGGGCTTGCACATGCCTTAGCTCTGCTGAAGTAGACGGAAATTCCAAATTCAGGGGCCCAGAATTCAGAAAAAGGTTGCTGTCTGTGCATCAGTAGTTATGGCAGGCTTTGGATAGCCTGCCAGGAGCTTCAAAGACATGTCACCTAGTTTGGTGGCATCCACTACACACTTATGTAGAGTTATCATGCATAGCATCAAAACTCTTCAGTCAACTATGGAACATCTGGTGACTTCAGGGCTGCTGGCCTCTAATCTTACCCCCGCCCCCCCCACACCCCACCCCCACCTCCTTTGACCCCTGAATATGCGATACAGAATATAGCATCTGTCTTGGAGGCTCATACTGGAGCCATGCAAGCCCTCGGCTCAAGCATCTCCTCGGCCTTGGACAGACAGGAAGATTAAGTGGATAGGGCATTGAGGTAAGTCAGTCTGCTGTCAAGTATATGAGTGGAAGTGCTGAGCTGCAGCTCAGTGGCAGGGAAAGTCATATATTGGGAATGGGTGATATTCCTAAAGATGGCAATATCTCTGGAGCCTTGCAATCCACTTCCCTAGTCGCAGCGAGCAAGCTAGACCACGCTGCCCTGGCAGACATTGAGTTAGAAACATAGAAACATAGAAAATAGGTGCAGGAGTAGACCATTCGGCCCTTCGAGCCTGCACCGCCATTCAATGAGTTCATGACTGAACATGCAACTTCAGTACCCCATTCCTGCTTTCTTGCCATACCCCTTGATCCCCTTAGTAGTAAGGACTACATCTAACTCCTTTTTGAATATATTTAGTGAATTGGCCTCAACAACTTTCTGTGGTAGAGAATTCCACAGGTTCACCACTCTCTGGGTGAAGCTATTGTTGCAGCTTGCAGCTGGGTCTTGTCAGGCCTGAGCTCCCAGAGGTCACCAAACACTGGCATCTCAAGAGCCCTTGATTATGCCTCAAATACCCATTGATGCAGTCACTGGGGAAGCACTAAAGTAGCTAAAAGAGCCCCGAAGGCAGGTACTACGAGTACACACTGGGATGAACAAATTGGGCAGGCATTTGTAATGTATGCACCTGTGAGTTCGAGGCCTAGGAAAGGCAAGGGCCCAGGGAGAGCACGGGCCAGCCCACACTGCGATTGTGTGAGCACTAGGCCCATGCAGCAGAGCAGGTCTCCAGTTGTCTTGGGTAATCCTTGTAACTGGACCAAGACCTAGCTCTGTCAAGCCCATGTGGTGGCTGGTGTGCAATGGTCACCACATTAAAAAAATTCACGCACAGGCAGCTTCCACCTTACACTATCCTTTTTTGGCATGGAATCAAGTCATCCTCGTTTCGAGGGACTGCCTATGATGATGATGACCTGTGAGTATGCTCACAGGTTTGTAGGGCTGTTGAGTTGGGAGTGGCTTAGCCAGTCACGTGATGTTCACAAGACTCAATAAAACCCCAGCCAGTTGGGTTCAGGGGATCCATGATGATGCAGGTGGTTGTGAGCCTGGTGGATGAACTGGTAATGGCAATAAGATTTTAAGTCGGTTCACGGACTCCCAGGCCACCTGCAATTTCTGCGGTCTGGAAGAATCGGTGTTCCATGTTTTTATGGAGTGTGCGAGGTTGCAGCCTCTCTTCCATTACTTGAAGGGGCTGCTCTTCAAGTTCTGGTTGCACTTCAGTCCCACACTCCTGATCTTTGGGCACCCTGTGCGGAGGGGAGCGGGTAAGTCCGAGGGGCTCCTCGTAGGACTGCTCCTGGGCACGGCCAAGGGGGCCATTAGCCGGTCCAGGCAGCGGGCAGTCGAGGGGGTCGTTCAGCCCGACTGCCTGCCTCTCTTCTGCGGTTACATCCGGGCCAGGGTATCCCTGGCGATGGAGCATGCGGTGTCCATCGGTACGCCTTCCGCAAGAGGTGGGCGCCGGAGGGACTGGAGTGCATCATCACCCCCGGCAACCAAATTTTAATTTGATCATTTAAGTTTGAAGTTTAATTTGTTTAATTTGCCGGTTTTAGTGCCCCCCCCCCACCACCACCTTTCGCCAGGGGGCAAGTATAATTTCTGTTTTTAGTGCCCACAAACCCCGCCCCCTCCACAAAAAAAAGGGGCACTAGAAAAAAATTATTTTGGAGTGTGCCCCCCCCCCTTGTATGGGGCATTTGTTTAAAATAGTTGAACTGGTAATGTGTAGTGTGATTATTAAACCTTTTGCTAATAAACCAACTAGTTCTAAATAGCCATGTGTTGCTATGAATTCTTGAAGCAAATACATTACAGCAAATAAGTCCATAACAGGCTCAGTGTTCCCAACTGAATTGTGACCTTGTAATGTGATCTAACATTACTACCAGTCTTGTTATTGCATAGATGGTGTTGCTTGTAGGATGAAAGGACTGGCATCTGTATTTGAAAAAACTGTTAATATGGGTGGGGGATGAGGGGGAGGGGATCTTCAGTTCTCATCAATAATCTGCTGACAAATAGCCCTGCTGACAGACAACTGTTGGGTGCTTTCAGCTTCCTCAGCATCCTCCTTATCAGAATCATTGTCTCTCTCATAGGGTGAAGGCCTTCCTCCAGTGGTAGTTTCATGTGCAGTCTCCAAGCACAACAAAGTTATGCATCATCCAGCACAACACGATGATGCAAGACACTGTCTGTGGGCTGTATAAGAGGCAACCGCCAGGCCAGTTCAGGCTCTCTAGGAGCTGCTCAATAAGGGTTCTGCTTGATGCATAGCTTTGATTGTTTCACAGTTCCACAGCTAAGCATAGATTTCTAGGAAGATAGTTATTATCTCCGAGGAGCTAGCTTTGAACATGCTATGCAGGGCCAAACATTGGTTACTGACACACTATAAATATTTCATAGTAGCTACCTAAAATCTGCATCATGTCCTCTTACACCAACTGAGCATTTATCTACTGGATCCTATTGTGATTCATGAAGGCAGCTGCTTTATGGGCAAGAGCACATAGTGTGACGTGGGTGCATTCTGTGACATCCTGCACCAGGGGGAATCCTACAATCTGTGCAAACCCCAGAGATCTATCCTGCTGCTTCCAGATATCCATGAGGAAAGTGGCGAATCTATTTGCTTTAGCAAACTAGACATCAGCCACCTGTTTGATATAAGTGTGGGCTGCAGATTGGCTGATATTACTGATATCCCCTGAAGCAGCCTGGAAGAAGCCAGAAGCAGAAATGGCAGTGCCGTGCTTGCTCTGACAGCGGCTGCGGGCCGTCCTGCAGGGTGCGACACAACTCTATCGCTGCTTCCCTGGAAAAACCAAGCCTCCTTATACATCCTTCATCACACAATTGCAGGCATGTTTTCCTGGGCCTATATATTCAATGGTAGGGTTAAGGATTTCCGCAAGCTTATTATTCTCTCCTGCTGTGCTGTATTATTCTATGATTCTATGAACATTGGGAAAACCAAAAATATTTTTTTCCTCTCTCACCAAAAAGGTCACACCCTTGCCTTCTACTCTTACCCCATTTCATTTCTATTCGCTCGGGCTATCAGATAATGCACAACCTTAATGTCCTGTTCAATCCTGAGCTGAATGCTGAATTCCATATCCTAATCATCACTTAAAGTGACTTACTTACAGCTGTGCAACATCATCCGTCTCTGCCGCTAACTTATCCCATTGTTGCTGAAACCTCCTTGCCAGCTTCTCCAGCTCCACCCGACAGGAACTTTTCTGCCACCCACATCCACTCGCATCTAATCCTCCCCATTCACCTCCATACTAACTGGTTTCCATTTGTTCAGTCACCAAATGCAACATTTTTAAACTTCATTTATAATCCCCTCTCTGACTTCACCCAAACTTGCTTCTCTGCAAACTATTTCAACCATCTGTTCCAGCCCATGCTTCACAATCCTCCAGCTCTGGCTTCCCTCCCTCCATTCCAGGACCGATGGGCAAGCCTTGAGCCATACCGGTTTTACGCTCTGGAACTCCAACCCTAAAGCTGTTTGCCTTTTTATTTTCCAAAAATATACTTTATTCGTGTAAAATTTTCACAATACATTGGAAAATAGTTCAGTACCTTAAGGTCAGCAATTCCATACACTTGTTTGGATGCTGACAGCAGTTCCATACAATGCACTAGCGTCCAATTGATTTCAAGTTACAGTTTAGTACAATCTGTAATTCACGTTACATGTAGTACTGTGCAAATAAGGGTATTAGATGGAGCAGATGAGAACAGGTTTACATTAGATTCCAGGATACATTTCAATGCCGATCACGAATCACGTTACATGTAGCATTATGCAGATGAAAGCAGTACACGGAACGGATGAGAATACATTTACATTTCTTTACAAGTTACTAAACAGTGCAGAGACTTTCATTATACATGGCACAACACAGGTGTTTTTCAGTACATGGTGCTCTATGTATACAATCAGATTAACAAGTACAGCCTGAGGGGAGTCTGGTTCCATCCCTTGGGTTTATCGTGGCGGAAGGGCCTTAAACTGTGGCTCTTCCCCATCGTGCCTTTGCGGCGATTGCACCAATCTTTAGTGAGTCCCTCAGCACGTACTCCTGGACCTTGGATTGCGCCAGTCTGCAACACTCGGCCGTGGACATATCCTTGCTCTGGAAGCCCAGCAAGTTTCGGGAAGACCAAGGTGCATCTTTCACTGAGTTGATGGCTCTCCAGCAGCAGATGATGTCTGTCGCAGTGTGCGTCCCCGGGAACAGTCCGCAGAGCACAGAGTCCTGTGTTACGGAGCTGTTTGGGATGAACCTCGACAGCAGCCACTGCATCTCCTTCCAGACCTGCCTTGCAAAGGGGCAGTCCCAAAGAAGATGGATGACAGTCTCGTCCGCACCACAGCCAACTCGGGGGCAGAGTGCCGTGTCTCTGAAACCCCGGCTGTGCATGAAGGATCTGACGGGTAGGGCCCTTCTCACCGCCAACCAAGCTACGTCTTGGTGCTTGTGTGAAAGCTCTGGTGATGAGACATTCTGCCAAACGAGTTCGACAGTCTGCTCGGGGACAGATAGAATCTCAGTACGTACTGACACTTGCCTACGAAGGGTCTATGCACAGCTTGATGCAGCCACACACAAAGGTGGCCATCAGGATGAGGGCTACGTTCGGAAAACATCCTTTCCCCCTTTGTCCAGAGATTTGTACATCGGGTCTCTGTGGACACGGTCCATTTTCGATCTCCAGTCGAAATGGAAGATGCTACGGCACAGGAGCAGGGTACGGGCCAGACCGTACAATAACCCCGAGAGCACCTCACTCCTGATGACCAGGTTCTTTCCTGCAATGGAGAGTGAGCGCAGCTTCCACCATCCCAGTTTATGTTTGGCTTTAGCGATACGCTCCTTCCAGTTTTTGATGCACGCCCCGTCCGTTCCAAACTATATTCCCAACACCTTCAAGTAATCTGACTTCACGGTGAAGGGAATAAACGATCGATCAGACCAGCTTCCAAAGAACATGGCCTCACTTTTGCTGTGATTTACCTTCGCCCCTGAGGCCAGTTCAAACTGGTCACAGATTGTGAGCAATCCGCGGACCGACTGCGGATCCGAGCAAAAGACGGTGACGTTGTCCATGTACAGCGAGGTCTTGACCTGAGCACCTCCGCTGCCTGGGAGTGTCACCTCCCTAATGCCCGCATCCTTCCTGATGGAATCAGCAAAGGGCTCGATACAGCACACAAACAAGACAGAGGAGAGGGCACAGCCTTACCTGACTCCAGACCTGATCGGAAAGCTTTCAGTTTCCCACCCATTGATTAGAACTGTGCTACTGATGTCTGTGTAGAGCAGTTGGATCCAATTGCGGATACCCTCCCCAAACCCCATCTTGGAGAGCACGTCCATCAGGTATGTGTGCGATATCCTGTCAAAGGCCTTCTCCTGGTCCAAGCTGATTAAACAGGTGTCCACCCTCCTGTCCCGATCATATCCCTGAGTAGTGCGAGGCTATCAGAGATCTTCTTGCTGGGGACTGCGCAGGTCTGGTCCGGGTGGATCACCAGCTCCAGAGCAGACTTGACCCTGTTTGCGATGACCTTCGACAGGATCTTGTAGTCCACAATGAGCAGCGAAATGGGCCGGCAGTTTTTGATTTCCTCGCTCTCCCGCTTCTGCTTGCAGATGAGGGTGATGATGCCTTTCCTCAACGATTCTGACATGCTGCCGGCCAGAAGCATACCCCCGTACACTTCCAGCACGTCTGGGCCTATCCAGTCCCACAGGGGCGAATTGCTCCATCTTTTGCACCTTTAAAGGTCCGATCAATACCTATCTCCTCAAGATTATCTGTAGTCACCTTTCCCATACCTCCTACTATTCAATGTTTGTTTCTTCTCTGTGAAATGCTCTGGGATGTTTACTCTGTTAAATCCATCATATAAGTGAAAATGATTGTAATTGCGTTTCTTTTGTTATTGAAATAGGCACAACCAACTTACTTTGTTGAAGTAAACAATTTATTTTTCAACAAGTCTGTGTTGCGTACATGAATACCATCACCAGCATCCCTGAATAAAGTCCACTTTGCCTAGATAGAGCAGATTCAGAAATACCTATCCTATCTGGGGGTCAAATTTAGTTTAGTAGTTAGTAGTTATCATTAAGAATGTGATGGATCTATAGTTGCAGTTTTTACCCTATTTATGTATTAATGTGATGGTGGCGACCTTGAATGTACCTAAATGACCTGAAGCGATTTTCGTCAAATGCTTTAGGCGCTAAAGGGGTAAAGAGGTGGCCATGATGGGGGCCTTAAGCTGAAATACTGGTTTAGCCCGTATTTAGTGCAAGATGCCATCTTAGTAAGGATGTTGAAGTCAGCGCTATTAAACTGCTGATTGCTACTTAAAATGCCTGCTTATTAACAAGGCTACATGATATTTTGATGGCTAGCACTTCAGCTAATGCCCTCTCCAAACAGTGACCAGCTGTTTGGGAGTTAACATGGCATTGATGTCGATTTCAAACACTAGTTAAAGGGCTACTCTCCATTTAAAGGGATACTCACTGTTACGTTCAGAATAACTCCACAAGACTGTATATCTTAAGCTCAAACTGTTGTGACCTTGAGGCGGCGGCAGTTGGCGACAGGCGGGAGCAGCGTGAGTTGGAGAGGCCCAGCTTGTGCAGCTTCAGCGGGGAGAGAAAGCAAAAAAGAAGTAGAAAGAAATCAAAAGGTGACGTCACAGCCAAAGGGGTAAGTGATTGGCTGGTAATTGGTAAGTAGCTTTTCTTTTTCTTTTTATATCAGTAAGTAACCTGTTAACATTGTTGTTGCCAAATTAAGTGTATCTAAGGGTTAAGTCATGGCAGGACAGCTCGGACACGTGATATGTTCCTCCTGTACTATGTGGGAACACCAGGGACACTTCCGATATCCCTGACAACTACATCTGCGGGAAGTGTATCCGCCTCCAGCTCCTGACGGACCATGTTGCAGAATTGGAACTGAAGGTGGATTCACTCTGGAGCATCCATGATGCTGAGAATGACGTGATTAGCACGTGTAGCGAGTTGGTCTTACTGCAGGTAAAGGGTCCACAGCCAGATAGGGAATGGAAGACCACCAGGAAGAGCAGTGCAAGGAAGGTAGTGCAGAGGTCCCCTGCAGTCATCCCCCTGCAAAACAGATACACCGCTTTGAGTACTGTTGAGGGGGATGACTCATCAGGGGAGGGCAGCAGCAGCCAAGTTCATGGCACCGTGGCTGGCTCTGCTGCACAGGAGGGCAGGAAAAAGAGTGGGAGAGTGATAGTGATAGGGGATTCAATTGTAAGGGGAATAGATAGGCGTTTCTGCGGCCGCAACCGAGACTCCAGGATGATATGTTGCCTCCCTGGTGCAAGGGTCAAGGATGTCTCGGAGCGGGTGCAGGACATTCTGAAAAGAGAGGGTGAACAGCCAGTTGTTGTGGTGCACATTGGTACTAACGATATAGGTAAAAAAAACAGGATGAGGTCCTATGAGATGAATTTAAGGAGCCAGGAGCTAAATTAAAAAGTAGGACCTCAAAAGTAGTAATCTCGGGATTGCTACCAGTGCCATGTGCTAGTCAGAGTAGGAACTGCAGGATAGCTCAGATCAATACGTGGCTTGAGCAGTGGTGCAGCAGGGAGGGATTCAAATTCCTGGGGCATTGGAACCAATTCTGGGGGAGGTGGGACCAGTACAAAACGGACAGTCTGTACGTAGCCAGGACCAGAACCAATTTCTTAGGAGGAGTGTTTGCTAGTGCTGTTGGGGAGGAGTTAAACTAATATGGCAGGGGAATGGGAACCCATGCAGGGAGACAGAGCGAAACAAAAAGGAGACAGAAGCAAAAGACAGAAAGGAGATGAGTAGAAGTGGAGGGCAGAGAAACCCAAGGCAAAAAATAAAAAGGGCCACTTTCTAAAATTCTAAAGGGTCAAAGTGTGTTAAAAAGGCAAGCCTGAAGGCTCTGTGCCTCAATGCGAGGAGTATTCGGAATAAGGTGGATGAATTAACTGTGCAGATAGCAGTTAATGGATATGATGTGGTTGGCATCACGGAGACATGGCTCCAGGGTGAACAAGGCTGGGAACTCAACATCCAAGGATGTTCAACAGTTAGGAAGGATAGACAGAAAGGAAAAGGAGGCGGGCTGGCGTTGCTGGTTAAAGAGGAAATTAATGCAATTGTAAGGAAGGACATTAGCTTGGATGATATGGAATCGGTATGGGGGAGCTATGGAATACCAAAGAGCAGAAAACGCTAGTCGGAGTTGTGTACAGTCCTCCAAACAGTAATAGTGG
Organism: Pristiophorus japonicus; assembly: GCF_044704955.1. NCBI lineage: Eukaryota > Metazoa > Chordata > Chondrichthyes > Pristiophoridae > Pristiophorus > Pristiophorus japonicus. Next base: position 165,788,132 of record NC_091981.1, on the reverse strand, counting down.
TGTTGGGGAGGGCATCAAACAGGAAATTAGGGGTGCATGCAATAAAGGTTATCATGGGTGACTTTAATATGCATATAGATTGGGCTAACCAAACTGGAAATAATACGGTGGAGGAGAATTTCCTGGAGTGCATAAGGGTTGGTTTTCTAGACCAATATGTCGAGGAACCAATTAGGGGGGAGGCCATCTTAGACTGGGTGTTGTGTAATGAGAGATGATTAATGAGCAATCTCGTTGTGCGAGGCCCCTTGGGAAAGAGTGACCATAATATGGTTGAATTCTACATTAGGATGGAGAATGAAACAGTTACTTCAGAGACCATAGTCCAGAACTTAAAGAAGGGTAACTTCGAAGGTATGAGGCGTGAATTGGCTAGGATAGATTGGCAAATGATTCTTAAGGGGTTGACAGTGGATGGGCAATGGCAGACATTTAGAGACCGCATGGATGAACTACGACAATTGTACATCCCTGTCTGGCGTAAAAATAAAAAAGGGAAGGTGGCTCAACTGTGGCTATCAAGGGAAATCAGGGATAGTATTAAAGCCAAGGAAGTGGCATACAAATTGGCCAGAAATAGCAGTGAACCCGGGGACTGGGAGAAATTTAGAACTCAGCAGAGGAGGACAAAGGGTTTGATTAGGGCAGGGAAAATAGAGTACGAGAGGAAGCTTGCAGGGAACATTAAAATGGACTGCAAAAGCTTCTATAAATATGTAAAGAGAAAAAGGTTAGTAAATATAAACGTAGGTCCCCTGCAGTCAGAATCAGGGGAAGTCATAACTGGGAAGAAAGAATTAGCAGACCAATTGAACAAGTACTTTGGTTCAATATTCACTAAGGAGGACACAAACAACCTTCCGGATATAAAAGGGTTCAGAGGGTCTCCTAAGAGTGAGGAACTGAGGGAAATCCTTATTAGTCGGGAAATTGTGTTGGGGAAATTGATGGGATTGAAGGCTGATAAATTCCCAGGGCCTGATGGTCTGCATCCCAGAGTACTTAAGGAGGTGGCCTTGTAAATAGTGGATACATTGACAGTCATTTTCCAACATTCCATAGACTCTGGATCAGTTCCTATGGAGTGGAGGGTAGCCAATGTAAGCCCACTTTTTAAAAAAAGGAAAGAGAGAGAAAACAGGGAAAATAAAAAAGGGAAGGTGGCTCAACTGTGGCTATCAAGGGAAATCAGGGATAGTATTAAAGCCAAGGAAGTGACATACAAATTGGCCAGAAATAGCAGCGAACCCGGGGACTGGGAGAAATTTAGAACTCAGCATCGGTAGTGGGTAAAATGATGGAATCAATTATTAAGGATGTCATAGCAGCGCATTTGGAAAGAGGTGACATGATAGGTCCAAGTTAGCATGGATTTGTGAAAGGGAAATCATGCTTGACAAATCTTCTGGAATTTTTTGAGGATGTTTCCAGTAGAGTGGACAAGGGAGAACCAGTTGATGTGGTGTATTTGGACTTTCAGAAGGCTTTCGACAAGGTCCCACACAAGAGATTAATGTGCAAAGTTAAAGCACATGGGATTGGGGGTAGTGTGCTGATGTGGATTGAGAACTGGTTGGCAGACAGGAAGTAAAGAGTTGGAGTAAATGGGTACTTTTCAGAATGGCAGGCAGTGACTAGTGGGGTACCGCAAGGTTTTGTGCTGGGGCCCCAGCTGTTTACATTGTACATTAATGATTTAGACAAGGGGATTAAATGTAGTATCTCTAAATTTGCGGATGACAGTAAGTTGGGTGGCAGTGTGAGCTGCGAGGAGGATGCTGTGAGGCTGCAGAGTGACTTGGATAGGTTAGGTGAGTAGGTAAATGCATGGCAGATGAAGTATAATGTGGATAAATGTGAGGTTATCCACTTTGGTTGTAAAAACAGAGAGACAGGCTATTATCTGAATGGTGACAGATTAGGAAAAGGGGAGGTGCAACGAGACCTGGGTGTCATGGTACATCAGTCATTGAAGGTTGGCATGCAGGTACAGCAGACGGTTAAGAAAGCAAATGGCATGTTGGCCTTCATAGCGAGGGGATTTGAGTACAGGGGCAGGGAGGTGTTACTACAGTTGTACAGGGCCTTGGTGAGGCCACACCTGGAGTATTGTGTACAGTTTTGGTCTCCTAACTTGAGGAAGGACATTCTTGCTATTGAGGGAGTGCAGCAAAGGTTCTCCATACTGATTCCCGGGATGGCGGGACTGACATATCAAGAAAGACTGGATGAATTGGGCTTGTATTCACTGGAGTTCAGAAGAATGAGAGGGGATCTCATAGAAACGTTTAAAATTCTGACGGGTTTAGACAGGTTAGATGCAGGAAGAATGTTCCCAATGTTGGGGAAGTCCAAAACCAGGGGTCACAGTCTAAGGATAAGGGGTAAGCCATTTAGGACCGAGATGAGGAGAAACTTCTTCACCCAGAGAGTGGTGAACCTGTGGAATTCTCTACCACAGAAAGTTGTTGAGGCCAATTCACTAAATATATTCAAAAAGGAGTTAGATGTAGTCCTTACTACTAGGGGGATCAAGGCGTATGGCGATAAAGCAGGGATGGGGTACTGAAGTTGCATGTTCAGCCAAGAACTCATTGAATGGCGGTGCAGGCTCGAAGGGCCGAATGGCCTACTTCTGCACCTATTTTCTATGTTTCTATGAAACTCGAGAGTGAGGAGGCAGCATGGTAGACTGCCTTTTATACCTGCTTGCCCAGGGTGTGGAGGTGACCCTTGGGTCTCCCACAGGTGTGCCCCCCGGTGGCAAGTCTTATACATTGGTGAATGTTTACATACATAACATCATTCCCCCCACCCCCCCCAAAGACTTATGTACAAGTTATTTACAAATTGAAGCAATCCAGGGCTCTGCGTTCCCTGGTTGATCGCCTGAGTTGAAGTCCTGGTATGGGTGAGTCGGTCGGATCATTGCTGCGCTGTGGCTGGTCTGATCGGACTGTCGGGCATGGTGGGTTCAACCTCATGGTTGCTGCGAGGTCGATTGCTGGTTGGGTGTGTGTGGGTGGATTAATGATGGTAATGTCCTCTTCAAACTATTCGTGGTTGTCAGTAAACCGTAGTTTGGACTGATCCAAGTGCTTTATGCATGTTTTCCGTTCATAAATTTGACAACAAACGCTCTAGTCCCCTCCTTGGCTAACACAGTGCCAGCAACCCATTTGGGCCCATGACCATAATTAAGAACAAACACAGGGACATTAAAGTCAATGTCGCGTGATACAGCTGCGCGATCGTGGTACCTTTTATGCCAGTGACGCAGGGTTTCTACTTGATCATTGAGATCCGGGTGGTCTAAGGAGAGCCTGGTTTTGAGTGCCCTCTTCATTAGCAATTCTGCAGGGGGAACCCCGGTAAGCGAGTGGGGTCGCGTGCGGTAGCTGAGCAGAATCCGAGATAACCAGGTCTGCAGGGAACCATCCGTCATGTGTTTCAAGCTCTGCTTGATGGTTTGGACTGCCGGTTCCGCTTGACCGTTGGATGCGGGCTTAAACGGCGCACACCTGACAAGCTTGATGCCATTGCAGGTCATGATCTCGTTGAATTCCGAGCTGGTGAAGCCTGGTCCATTGTCACTAACAAGGATGTCGGGCAAACCATGGGTGGCGAACATGGCCCGGACGCTTTCAATGGTGGCAGTGGACGTGCATGACAACATTATTATACATTCAATCCATTTAGAGTAAGCGTCCACTGCTACTAGGAACATCTTTCCTAGAAAGGGGCCAGCGAAATCTACGTGGACCCTTGACCACGGTTTGGAGGGCCATGACTACAGACTCAGTGGGGCCTCCCTTGGTGCATTGCTCAACTGTGAGTAAGTGTTGCATTGATGTACGCATGACTCCAACTTCGAATCAATGCCGGGCCACCAATTGTGCGACCTGACGATAGCATTCATCATGACTATGCCTGAGTGGGTACTGTGAAGGTCGTGTATAGACATTTCCCTGCCTTTTTTTGGCAAAATTACACAATTCCCCCATAGGAGGCAGTCCGAATGGATGGACATTTCGTCCTTGCGTCGGTGGAACGGCTTAATTTCATCTTGCATTTGCCCTGGGACTGCTGACCAGTTTCCATTGAGGACGCAGCTTTTTACTAGTGATAGCACCGGGTCCTGGCTAGTCCAGGTCCTGATCTGGCGAGCCGTGACGGGTGAACTGTCACTCTCAAAAGCATCTATTACAAGGAGCAAGTCTGCGGGTTGCGCCATTTCCACCCCGGTGGTGGGCAATTGTAGCCAACTGAGGGCATCTGCACAGTTCTCAGTGCCTGGTCTGTGGCGGATTACATAATCATATGCAGATAACGTTAGTATCCATCTTTGGATGCGGAACAAAGCATTGGTGTTAATTGGCCTTTGCTTTCTGAGAACAATGAAATGAGCGGCTTGTGGTGTGTTTCGAGATCGAACTAGAGCCCAAATAGTTATTGGTGCATTTTCCTATCCCTATACGCATGCTAATGCTTCTTTCTCAACCATAGTGTAGGCTCGTTCAGCCTTAGATAAGCTTCTGGACACATATGCAACCGGTTGCAGTTTGCCTGACCCATTGGCTTGCTGTAACACACAACTGACCCCGTACGAGGATGCATCACAAGCTAGTACTAAACGTTTACATGGGTCATACAATACAAGTAACTTGTCAGAACATAGCAGGTTTCTGGCCTTGTTAAAGGCTGTCTCTTGAGCTTTACCCCAAATTCGGTTGTCACCCTTGCGTAGCAATAAATGCTATGGTTCCAGCAAAGTGCTCAACCCCAGTAGAAAGTGAGCAAAATAGTTGAGGAATCCCAGGATCGAGCTCTGTGGTCTGGGTGCATTCTTGATGGCCTCCGTCTTGGAGTCCGTGGGTCTGATGCTGTCCGCCGCAATCTTTCTCCCCAGAAATCCAACCTCTGGCACCAGGAAAACACATCTGGAGCGTTTCAACATGAGTCCCACTCTGTCCAGTCGCTTGAGAACCTCTTCCAGGTTGTGTAAGTGTTCGGTGGAGTTGCGGTCAGTGATCAAGATGTCGTCTTGGAACACCACGGTGCGTGGAACCGATTTTAGCAGACTCTCCATGTTCCTCTGGAAGATGGCAGCCATCGAACGAATCCCAAAGGGGCATTTGTGGTACATGAAGAGTCCTCTGTACGTGTTGATGCACGGCAATTTTTTCGAAGGTTCAGCCAGTTCCTGTGTCATGTAAGCAGAGGTTAAATCCATCTTGGTGAACGACTTCCCCCCTGCTAGCGTTGCAAACAGGTCATCCGCTTTGGGTAATAGGTACTGGTCCTGTCACGAGACTCAGTTGATCGTTACCTTATAGTCCCCGCAGATTCTGACCATCCCATCGCTCTTCAGTACGGGAACAAAATTGGACTGGCCCACTCATTGAACTCGACTGGCGATATGATCCCCTCGCGTTGAAGTCTGTCCAGCTCGATCTCAATTTTCTCTCGCATCATGTATGGAACCGCTCGAGCCTTGTGATGAACAGGTCGTGCGTCAGGGACTACATGGATCTGCACTTTGGCACCTGTGAACTTACTGATGCCTGGCTCGAATAACGACGGGAATTTGTTTAGCATTTGGATACACAAGGCATCATCCTCCGAAGACAGTGCTTTGATGTCGACCCAGTTCCATCAGATCTTTCCTAGCCAGCTTCTGCCGAACAGCGTTGGGCCATCACCTGGTACAATCCGTAGTGGTAAATCATGCACAGCTCCATCGTACGATACATAGAAACATAGAAAGTAGGTGCAGGAGTAGGCCATTCAGCCCTTCGTGCCTGCACCACTATTCAATATGATCATTTGCAACTTCAGTACCCCATTCCTGCTTTCTCTCCATACCCCTTGATCCCTTTAGCCGTAAGGGTCACATCTAACTCCCTTTTGAATATATCTAACGACCTGGCCTCAACAAATTTCTGTGGTAGAGAATTCCACAGGTTCACAGTTCTCTGAGTGAAGAAGTTTCTCCTCATCTCGGTCCTAAATGGCTTACCCCTTATCTTTAGACTGTGACCCCTGGTTCTGGACTTTCCCAACATCGGGAACATTCTTCCTGCATCTAACCTGTCCAATCCCGTCAGAATTTTATATGTTTCTATGAGATCCCCTCTCATTCTTCTACATTCCAGTGAATAAAGGCCCAGTCGATCTAGTCTTTCTTCATATGTCAGTCCTGCCATCCCAGGAATCAGTCTGGTGAACCTTCACTGCACTCCCTCAATAGCAAGAATATCCTTCCTCAGATTAGGAGACCAAAACTGCACAGAATACTCAAGGTGTGGTCTCACCAAGGCCCTGTGCAACTGTAGTAAGACCGCCCTGCTCCTATACTCAAATCCTCTCCCTATGAAGGTCAGTATGCCATTTGCCTTCTTTACTGCCTGCTGTACCTGCATGCCTACATTCAATGACTGATGTACCATGACAATCAGGTCTCGTTTACTAATCTGTCACCATTCAGATAATAATCTGCCTTCCTGTTTTTGCAACCAAAGTGGATAACCTCACACTTATCCATATTATACTGCATCTGCCATGCATGTGCCCATTCACCTAACCTGTCCAAGTCCCCCTGCAGCCTCCGAGCATCCACCTCGCAGCTCGCACTGCCACCCAGCTTAGTGTCATCTGAAAACTTGGAGATATTACATTCAATTCCTTCGTCCAAATCATTAATGTATATTGTAAATAGCTGGGGTCCCAGCACTGAACCCAATGGAACCCCACCAGTCACTGCCTGCCATTCTGAAAAGGACCCGTTTATTCCCACTCTTTGCTTCCTGTCTGTCAACAGTTCTCTATTCACGTCAATACATTACCCCCAATACCATGTGCCTTAATTTTGCACTCTAATTTCTTGTGTGGGACTTTGTCAAAAGCCTTTTGAAAGTCTTAATACAGAAGCACTAACCTGTGTGTATGGGGTTAAAAAGATGCATCAGTACCTGTTTAGTCTTCGGTTTGAACTGGAGACAGATCACAAACCGCTCATTTCACTGTTGCCTGAAAACAAAGGTATCAATACTAATACTTCATCCCGCATCCAGAAGTGGGCGCTGGCATTATCTCTTGTGTGGGACCTTGTCAAAAGCCTTTTGAAAGTCCAAATATACCACATCCACTGGTTCTCCCTTATCCACTCTACTAGTTACATCCTCAAAAAATTCTAGAAGATTTGTCAAGCATGATTTCCCTTTCAGAAATCCATGCTGACTTGGACCGATCCTGTCACTGATTTCCAAATGCGCTGTTATTTCATCTTTAATAATTGATTCCAACATTTTCCCACTACCGATGTCAGGCTGACCAGTCAATAATTCCCTGTTTTTTCTCTCCCTCCTTTTGTAAAAACTAGGGTTACATTAGGTACCCTCCAATCCATAGGAACTGAACCAGAGTCTATAGAATGTTGGAAAATGACTACCTATGCATCCACTATTTCTTGGGCCACTTCCTTAAGTGCTCTGTGATGCAGACTATCAGGCCCTGGGGATTTATTGGCCTTCAGTCCCTTCAATTTCCCTAACACCATTTCCTGACTAACATGGATTTCCCTCAATTCCCCCTTCTCGCTAGACCTTCGGCCCCATAGTATTTTCAGGAGGTTATTCGTGTCTTCCTTAGTGAAGACAGAACCAAAGTATTTGTTCAGTTGATCTGCCATTTCCTTGTTCCCCATTATAAATTCACCTGATTCTGACTGCAAGGCCAGTACATTAGATTTCACTAATCTTTTTCTCCTCACATATCTATAGAAGCTTTTGCAGTCAGTTTTTATGTTCACTGCAAGCTTACTCTCATACTCTCTTTTCCCCCTCCTAATTCAACCCTTTGTCCTCCTCTGCTGAATTCTAAATTTCTCCCAGTCCTCAGGTTTGCTGCTTTTTCTGGCCAATTTATATGCCTCTTCCTTGGATTTAACACTTTCCCTAATTTCCCTTGTTAGCCACGGTTGAGCCACCTTCCCTTTTTTATTCTTACGCCACACAGGGATGTAAAATTGTTCTAGTTCATCCATGTGATATTTAAATGTCTGCCATTGTCTATCCACCGTCAACCATTTAACTATCATTCTCCAGTCTATCCGAGCCAATTCACGTCTCATACCGTCGAAGTTTCCTTTCTTTAAGTTCAGGACCCTCGTCTCTGAATTAACTGTGTCACTCTCCATCTTAATGAAGAATTCTGCCATATTATGGTCACTCTTCCCCAAGGGGCCCTGCACGGCCAAATTGCTAATTAATCCTCTCTCGTTACTCAAGATGCAGTCTAGGATGGCCTGCTCTCTAGTTGGTTTCTCGACATATTGGTCAAGAAAACCATCCCTTATACACTCCAGGAAATCCTCCTCCACAGTATTGCTACCAATATGCAGATTAAAGTCACCCATGATAATTGCTATACCCTTATTGCACGCATCCTTAATTTCCTGTTTGATGCATCCCCAACCTCCCTACTACTGTTTGGTGGTCTGTACATAACTCCCACTAATGTTTTCTGCCCTTTGGTGTTTTGCAGCTCTACCCATATAGATTCCACATCATCCACGCGAATGTCCTTCCTTACTATTGCGTTAATCTCCTCTTTAATCAGTAAGGGTACCCACCTCCTTTTCCTTCCTGTCTGTCCTTCCTGAATATTGAATACCCCTGGATGTTGCGTTCCCAGCCTTGGTTACCTTGGATCCATGTCTCCATATTTCCAATTACATCATATACGTTAACAGCTATCTGTGCAGTCAATTCATCCACCTTATTACGAATGCTCCTTGCATTGAGACTCAGCCTTCCGGCTTGTTTTTTTTAACACTCTTTGTCCTTTTAGAATTAAGTTGTAATGTGGCCCTTTTTGATTTTTTTCATTGATTTCTCTGCCCTCCACTCTAGCTTTTCTCCTTCCTACCTTTTGCTTCTGCCCCCTTTTTACTTCCCTCTGCCTCCCTGCATAGATTCCCATCCCCCTGTCTTTTTAGTTTAAACCCTCCCCAACAGCACTAGCAAACACTCCGCCTAGGACATTGGTTCCTGTAGTGTATGTAGGCACCTTTAGTAATGACTCCACGAGGCAGGGTATGATACTTAAACTGTGTAAACCTGTAGTCCTTTATTTGCAGCTCCTGAGTAAGGACAACAAGCTGTGAGTTCCTTTTTATACTGGGATACCTGCCGTGTGCAGGTAATCCTTAGGTCTCCAGCAGCAGCACCCTCTGGTGTACATGTAAGAAGTGTACAGTGTAAGGGTACATTCAGTGTGGATTAGTAATGTTATCGACATCACACAGTAAACAGGCATGCATACACAACAATATTCTGCCCTAAGCATTTTTCATATCCTCATTGTCATGCCCAGGGGAGGTGATCAGTGGTGGGCTATGGGAGGTTGTGGTGAGGGTTGTGTGGTTGCCAGGTGTGACCCCTGTGCTTGAGGCTGGCCTCGTACGTTTCCCCTCCCTCACACACAGACCATGTGGGTGTTACTGTTGTGGGATCTCTCGGCGGTGGGGGGGGGGGGTTAGCCACGGCAGCAGTGGGTGGTGTGTATACACTGTGATGTGGGTAGTTGTGGGCAGGGCCACAAGACTGGGTGGGCTCCTTGTCCACCAATTGGGATGAGGGTCAGGTCATCCCAGGGTTTGCCAGGGAAGCTGGAGGGTATTGGCTTCATGCTCCTGGTGTTGGCCCTGGTGGCCAGGGGTTGTAGGGCTGATCTGGTGCAGGTTGCCATTGGTGGTGGCTGGGCTGCCCATTGACCACTGTCCCTGTAGTGGGTCTGCTCCCACTGACTGTGTGTGTCCTGCAAGGGGCATAACATTCGTTCCAAAGGTCCAGGCTACACGATCAGGTAGCCTGCTGGACCTGGGGGTCTCCCACAGGGGATTCCATTGGCATCAGCATGGTCCCTGTAGGACCCAATGTCCTTTGGCAGTGTCCTACCGGTATACATGACACCTCGGCTCTGATCACACATAGTCCAGCCTGCATTATACATTCTAATATTTATCATCACTTTTGGGTGTCCTGGTTTCAACAGACATGGTTACATTAGGCATTTCACATTCTTTATCATTATTGTTAAGCGTAACAAACTTGTTCTTAACCTTACTGACACCTGCATTCATCTCATTCGTCACATTAGTTAAACCAGCATCCCAATTCATTGTTACGTTGCATACATTTTCATACTTGCACCCTTTAATCACATCTTTAGCTTTAAAATCCATGTACTCAAATAGTTGAAACTTCCCCTTTAAATTTATTTGGTTACCAGTCTCCTTTAAGGGAGCCTTAAAATCCGATTGGCCGTTCGGTGTCACGTGATGCTCCTCCATGCTCACTTGTGGTATGGCCGCAGCTATTTTGATTACAAGTTTTTCTCCTTGTGCTGCGGCTGCCATTTTCTGGCTTTCCTCCAGGTAGGCTGTGGTGCTATTTCCTTCCACAGGTTCGACCTTGGACATTGGGAATCCATTTCTTTCGACGCGTTCACCTCTTGGTGTGCTGCCTCGGCCCGGAAAGTGGAGTTTGGATCCTCGGTCTCGGGATTTTGCTGGGGTGCTGTGGCAGTCGAGCTGGACAGTGGAACCTCCGGATGCTGTGATGGATCCATGTTCGAGGTCAATTACCGGAGCCTGGAGGCCTGAGAGCAGCTTCGCTTGGACAGGCTGCCGTTGTGATGGATTGGCGGCATCCATCTAAAGTTCTTCAAAGGTCATTTGGCTCATCACAGACTGGCTCACCCCTGTGTCGCTCTCCATAGAAAGTGGGACTCCGTCAACGTCTACTTTCATCGCCCACGGAGAACTTTCAGTGGAGCAGGTATGAGTTCCATACTCTTCTTCCAGGGGTTGAGCAACTTCACCTTCCTCTGTGTCGGAGCCCCGGTGATCAGCCAACTCATCAGTGACGTGGTGAGTAAAGCTTTCTCTGCACATCCTTTGAAGGTGCCTTTTCTCTTTGCATGCATAGACTTTGTAGCGGCACTGGTGATCCCTGTGGTTTCCTCCACAGCGCCAGCACGGGGCTAGCTGGTTTGCCCCATGTGGGGGACTCAGGGTTGCGGGACTCGGGGCAGCATTTCTGCCTTCAGAAGTATCAATGTGGTGCACTGCTCTTGTCAGTTTAGAGTCCCTTAGTGCTTCATTTAGGTGGTCGCCAAAGTCACATGGTGCAGCCAGTCTCCTTAAGTGTTCCAATCTTTCTACAAAAGCATCCCAATCTTCCCCATCGGTAAATTGCTGAAAGATGCTGAGATTCGACATGCTGAGTGTGTGGTTCGTGACCTCGTATTCCCGTCGCCAGTTGTAGTGTATGTAGGCACCTTTAGTAATGACTCCACGAGGCAGGGTATGATACTTAAACTGTGTAGACCTGTAGTCCTTTATTTGCAGCTCCTGAGTAAGGACAACAAGCTGTGAGTTCCTTTTTATACTGGGTTACCTGCCGTGTGCAGGTAAGCCTTAGATCTCCAGCAGCAGCACCAACTGGTGTACATGTAAGGTGTGTACAGTATAAGGGTACATTCAGTGTGGCATAACAGTGTTACAGACATCACACAGTAAACAGGCATGCATACACAACAGTTACGGTCCTGCCAGGTGCAGACCGTCCGGTTTTTTAATGGTCCCACCTCCCCCAGATCAGGTTCCAATGTCCCAGGAATTTGAATCCCTCCCTCTTGCACCATTCCCCAAGCCACGTATTCATCTTAACTATCCTGCTATTTCTACTCTGACTAGCACGTGGCACTGGTAGCACTGCCAATGACTGGTATGAGCTCTTTGGTGTAAGTGCGCAGATTGGTGTGGATTAGTTTTGGCCTTTGTGTCTTGTTGCCCCACAGTTTCTCAAAAGCCTTCTGGCTCATAATTGACTGACTCACATGTCCAATTCCATGGAAATTGAAATTAATAAATTTATCTGAGGGCTTTTGGTGGTGAAGGTGTGTACCCCATACACTTCCTCTTCAGCCTCGGGTTGAGTTGCCTCTCTTACTCGCTCAGCGTGATCTGCGCCAGATCGGTCATCTTCTGCCGACTCTGCCACGTGGTGAGTCGCAGCTTGTCTGCACATTCGCTGGAGGTGTCCCATTGTTCCACAGCCCTTGCACACATAGTGCTTGAATCGACATTGATGGGTTCGATGATTACCTCCGCAGCGCCAACATGGTGCTAATGGATTCGCATTCACGCCCCACGGCGGACTCTGAGTCATCCTCGGTCTGGCCTTTGCATGCGTGTGGGCCCTGCCATGTACAGTTCTGCCTGCTGAAGGTGTTATTTTATGCACAGTACATGCCGGTGAGTTCCGATGCTGCAATGATATCTGTTTAGTGTTATCGTTCATGGACACAAAAGCCTGGACTATCATGATGGCCTTGCTCAGATCTAGGGATTCGGCAGACAGCAGTTTGCGAAGAATGACCTCGTGGCCGATTCCAAGCACGAAAAAGTCCCGCAACACTTCCCCCAAAAATCCAGCAAATACATACGGTCCCGCAAGGCATCTTAGATCGGCAACATAACTCGCCACGTCCTGGCCCTTGGAGCGATGGTGCGTATAAAAGCAATACCTGGCCATTAAGATGCTCTCCTTCGGCTTGAGGTGTCCCTGAACCAGCGTGCACAGCTCTTCATATGTCTTCTCCATTGGTTTCGGCAGTGCTAGCAGATTTTTGATGAGGCCATAGATCGTGGACCCGCAAATGGTGAGGAGAATCGCCCTGCGCTTGATCGCGGATTCTTACTTTTCCAGCTCATTAGCCACGAAGTACTGGTTAAGACGCTCAATGAAGGCTTCCCAATCATCACCCTCAACAAATCTCTCAAGAATACCAACGGCAACCATAACTGCGTCAAAGTTCGTGATCAGTTAATCATCGCCAATTGTTACGTTTAGAATAACTCCACAAGACTGTACATCTTCAGCTCAAACTGTTGTGACCTTGATCTTTATATTGTAACTCCAGAGGGAGGAAGCAGCATGGTAGACTGTCTTTTATACCTGCTTGCCCCAGGGTGTGCAGGTGACCCTTGGGTCTCCCACAGGTGTGCCCCCTGGTGGCAAGTCTTACACATTGGTAATGTTTACATACATAACACTCACCATGTCATGGCCATTGCTGCTGGAGCAGTGAAGAGAACCTGTGAAACACATCAAGAGACTTTCTGGGACATGTCAAGACTTCACCAACTCTGGAGCACTCTGGAAATTCTCTGCGGACTTCATCAAAAATAATAAGTATTGGACACCTGATAGGAGTCACTAGAAGAAATGGAGTGCTTGGCCATCAGCATCTTGATCGGAGTCCCCTTGGTCTGGAGGAGGAAATGATACCAGGCAGAGCAGCACCAGCTGCAGCAGGAGAGAGAGACAGAAGTGTAAGGTGGCATCCTTCGCCCCCTCCCCCTGCGGGTACAGGACATCCCTCCTCCTCTGGACTTCCTCCACCAGTTCCCCCAGTGCTGCATCCAAGACCCTGTGTGCCATCTCCCTCAGTCCCTGAGCCATCCTGCAACATGGTGCTGTATGCCAGACTGAGCACTCCACACCTTCAGTGGAAGTGGGTGCAGGGTGCACACGTGTACTGCTCCACGGAAATTGCATCTATTTAGCACTTGAATGCTAAATTTGCAAGGGGGATAAATTGGATAGCCCCCGAAAATGTGCACGGGATTGCAATGTGTGATTAACCCGCACCCATTGCTTTCAATGCAGGCAGCATGCCAACTTCGTGCTGCCTATTACTTTGCATGATTGCTGCTTGCAGCCAATGCTAAACGTGCTGTTGAGTGGCTGCATGTCTCAGCAGTTTATGCAAGGCCAGCACCATTTAAAGCTAGCCTGTATTATTTAATGCCAGCCTGCACCTCTTATAGGGGAGTTGCATTCTGGCTGGAGCAGGTGCTGGAACTGTTTGTTGAAGAGAGTCTGAGCAACAAGAAGACTGAATGATGGCACAACAGGGGAGACGGCATTGCTCAAGCTTCTCTGGTGCAGCACTGGAGGCCTTGATTGAGGAAGAGGAGGAGAAGAGGAGAGGTCCTCTTTCCAAAGGGGGCCAGGAGGCCCTCCAGACAAACTCTGTAAAGTCAATGGGAGCAGATAGCCATGGCACTCAATGCCAGGAGACATGTCCGAGGACCTGGATGGAGTGCTATAAGATGTTCAATGACCTCACATGAGTGGTCGAGGTCATTTAATTCATCTTCAAATGCCAACTTCATCACTAGCCTCAAACACTGCTTAATTCACCACACCCCATCACTCACCTACCAGCAATCTCTATCAATCACGACTCATAACTAATCTTTATAGCTTCACCTTACACACTTAGCACCGCTACAAGACTCACACCCACATCTCACAGCTAGCACACACTGACAGTTATTCAACCATGACAGGCACATCACCCAAACAAATTGATCAATGCTCACTGACACACGTCCCCTTCTTTTGCAGGACAAGTTGGCGCATAACTGGAGACATCAGGACCAAACCGGCAGGGGACAGGCCACCTGTATTACCATCCCCCAGTGGAGGAGACAGTGCTGGCCATTATTGTGAGGTCCATCGTTGAGCCCATGGCCAGCGGCAGGGCTGAAATAGTACAAGATGACGGTATCCTCATACGTAATCCTCTTTCGCACATCACACTTCCCCCTCATCCCACAATCTGTTCTGATTTACAAGCTGCAGATGGCATAAGCATGCACATCTTGCTTTACACCTCTCCCCTCACCACAACCCTACTCTTGTGCCTTTCTCCTTACAGATACTAAGAACTGCAACCTGGCCAGGCAGTGGTGGAAGACCAAGAGGTGGAAGAGCAGGAAGAAAGTGATGAAGAAGAAACACCATCACTCGATTTCACACTGGCAGCCACCAGCTCAGATATTGATGCTGCACATAATGTAGAGGCGGGATCTGCACATGGTGAGACACCTGAAGCCAGGACAGGGGAAAAGGGTAGCGCAGGTGCCAGCTCGCCGAGGATGAGGTCACACACGAGCTCTGCTGCCGCGGACTCAGATGAGTCTTTGACGAGGCAGGCAACAGAAGAAGACTGAAGGGTATGCACTATGAAATGCTTGGTGCATTGCAGGGCGGCCAGAAAGCCTGCAGAAAATGTCAAGGAGCATAGAGAAATCCAATACCAACTTGGCACAGGGCTTTGCACAGAACATGGAGCCTATCCTTTCCAGCAGGGAAGTGGTGACCAACTCCATCAACACACTTGTGGACCTAATAATTTTGCAGCATCTGATGGCCAATGTTTCAGCTTCCATTGCAGCACAAGCAGCAGCCACCCAACATTTGAGGGCTGCAGTGGAAGCTCAGACAGCTCTCATGCAATGTCAGTCTGCTGCCATCATGGTTGTGAATACCAGTTTTCAAAGGGGCTTGCAGGGTGTAACAGCAACCAAGCAATCTATCCTCCAACAGATTACCAGGCTTGCTGAAGCACCTGGGTGAGTGGCAGTGGGTCCATGGAGCAAGAACCTGCTGTCCTCTCTCAGGATGACAGCATTCGCCCTCCCACCATGGCCAATCCGCCAGTGCCCTTGCTGTTACCTGTCAGCCAGCCAGCCCAGATTGCTGCAGTACCTGCCAAGATGGTGCAGTCCGAAGCCAGGCCTTCAAACCCCAGAGATGCGCGAGGTCATCCTCCAAACCATCTGAAGTCTCCTCCACTGAAAGTCAGCAGCTTTCCACCAGCTATGCTGCAGCTCCTGGAGTAGCACTGCATAGGAGCACTAGGATAGGCAAAGGCACACTGAAGACAGGCACTAAGGGAATGCGCAAGGGTGATTAGTTGACATTTGTATGCAATATGGCATGGTTTGATTTATAAATTTGGTTTGGAATGTTTATTTTAGGCTTTCATTTTTGCATTGTTGCCAAGTGGACGCTGTGATGGTCAATGACAGCGGGCCCAACTGTCTGTTTAGCACCTCTAGGCAAGTTCAGATTATGGTAATCAGCAATTAGGACCAAAATTGACTGCCAAATCCAGATTTTCAAACAAACATAACCGCCATTGTTTGTTATATGTAGTGGAAGAGTCTGGGTGGGTGGACTTTGGACTTTCAAAAGGCTTTTGACAAGGTCCCACACAAGAGATTGGTGTGCAAAATCAAAGCACATGGTATTGGGGGTAATATACTGACGTGGATAGAGAACTGGTTGGCAGACAGGAAGCAGAGAGTCGGGATAAATGGATCCTTTTCAAAATGGCAGGCAGTGACTAGTGGAGTGCGGCAGGGCTCAGTGCTGGGACCCCAGCTATTTACAATATACATCAATGATTTAGATGAAGGAATTGAGTGTAATATCTCCAAGTTTGCAGATGACACTAAACTGGGTGGCGGTGTGAGCTGTGAGGGAGACGCTAAGAGGCAGGGTGACTTGGACAGGTTAGGTGAGTGGGCAAATGCATGGCAGATGCAGTATAATGTGGATAAATGTGAGGTTATCCATTTTGGGAGCAAAATCGCGAAGACAGAATATTATCTGAATGGCGGCAGATTAGGAAAAGGGGAGGTGCAACGAGACCTGGGTGTCATGGTTCATCAGTCATTGAATGTCGGCATACAGGTACAGCAGGCGGTGAAGAAGGCAAATGGTATGTTGGCCTTCATAGCTAGGGGATTTGAGTATAGGAGCAGGGAGGTCTTATTGCAGTTGTACAGGGCCTTGGTGAGGCCTCACCTGGAATATTGTGTTCAGTTTTGGTCTCCTAATCTGAGGAAGGACGTTCTTGCTATTGAGGGAGTGCAGCAAAGGTTCACCAGACTGATTCCCGGGATGGCAGGGCTGACATATGAGGAGAGTCTGGGTCAACTGGGACTTTATACATTGGAGTTTAGAAGGATGCGAGGGAATCTCGTAGAAACATATAAGATTCTGACGGGACGGGACAGGTTAGATGCGGGTAGATTGTTCCTGATGTTGGGAAAGTCCAGAACCAGAGGACACAGTCTTAGGATAAGGGGTAGGCCATTTAGGACTGAGATGAGGAGAAACTTCTTCTCTCAGAGAGTTGTTAACCTGTGGAATTCTCTGCCACAGAGAGTTGTTGATGCCAATTCATTGGATATATTCAAGAGGGTTAGATATGACCCTTATGGCTAAGGGGATCAAGGGGTATGGAGAGAAAGCAGGAAAGGGGTACTAAGGGAATGATCAGCCATGATCTTATTGAATGGTGGTGCAGGCTCGAAGGGCCGAATGGCCTACTCCTGCACCTATTTTCTATGTTTCTATGTTTCTATGGTTCATGGGAAAGGGTCTTATTGAATTTAGCTGGGAATCCATCAGACCAAAGTAGTTTCCAAACTGTGACTCTTGTATAGTCCAAGTACCAACTTGTTGAAAGTGAAAGTATGAAACCCTACAGCAGAGCCTATTTCCACCAGTATAACTGACCTTAAAATGTTTCTTAGGCAGCAAGATCACATAAACAGAAAAATGACCAAATAATCTGGGTTCAGGGGCTGAGGGATATATGTTGACTAGGACACATGGGGAACTCTCCCACTCATCTTCAAATTGCACCATGGGACCCTTTCTGTCCACCTGAGCAGGCAGATGGTTTAATATCTCATTTGAAAGGCAGCATCTCTGATAATGCAACAATCTTACAGTGTTACTCTGATGTGTCAGCGTAGATTATGTGCGCAAGTCACTGAAGTGGAGTGAGGATTAAACCTACACCTTTCTAGCTCAGAGGTGAAAGTGTCATCACTGAGCCATGGCTGATCTACATTTTAAATAATGATTTAGTTCATTAAATAATTTACAAAAAGGAAAATCATCAACTCTCTATCTGTACATTATACTCTTACAAGTTGCATTGTCATGTGTTTATAATAGATAATCCAGACCTGCTGAACTTTATTAAATCAATGCTACAGTGAGACTAATTCTACCTACCGGTTATTTTCCCCTGAAATTACTTCATACAGATTTAGGCAGGAATTTGTTTCACTTTAAATTTTCAAATAAATAGATCTTGAACTTTGATAAGATGGCCGTTTTTTATAATATGTAATCCTCAGATTCACTGTCCATGCAATATATTAGAAATTAACTTGTTAAACGTTACCTAATTTTTTGAATTATGCAGTAAAAGATAAACATTGCACATATGAAAAAAACGTTCAGTACAGTTCTTATGTTTTAAATATGCATTGTCTAAAAGAAAAAAGGAGTTGCTGGTTGCTTTTTCAGACTCTGCCAACAGCTGATCCCTTCCCCTCCCCTTCTTTTAATTACATCCAGATCACACAAGTATTTTCAATTTTGAATAACCTAATAAGAAACAGACTGGGTGGCCACTTGGAAACGTGGCTCCAAACTCCAAGCTTTGGTTTAAAGTAAAAATACAAGACATTTTTACTGAGTAACTAGTTATTATAGAACTGGAATGCTGAAATCTGATCAGATTTTCTTAACACTGTTGCAACCAAGGTAGTTAGAGATAGCTCCATAATAGTTCAATAACAGCTTCCTAAAGCTTCAGGGTGGAAAAGGATTTTGCCTCACAATTCTTTCAATGGTTTTTGAATGGTCAAATTGTTTTGTTACTTATCATTTTCTAATCAAGTCAATCTCCATGGTGTGCCCTTAGAACAAGCTAAATTCCCTACCTCATGTATGAAATGATCGTTTAAGAATTTGTGAGTTACAATTGGTTTCTTTTGTTCAGCTTTTATATTTTCTTTGTTACATAAGAACATAACAACATAAGAAATAGGAGCAGGAGTAGACCATTTGACCCCTCGAGCCTGCTCCGCCATTTAATAAGATCATGGCTGATCTGATCATGGACTCAGTTACATTTCCCTGCTCGCTCCCCATAACCCTTTATTCCCTTATCACTCAAAAATCTGTCTATCTCCACCTTAAATATATTCAATGACCCAGCCTCCACAGCTCTCTGGGCAGAGAATTCCACAGACTTACAATCCTCTGAGAGAAGAAATTCCTCCTCATCTTAGTTTTAAATGGGCGGCCCCTTATTCTGAGACTATGCTCCCTAGTTTTACTTTCCCCTATGAATGGGAATATCCTCTCTGCATCCAACTTACAAACCAAACCATTTAAAAAATATTTTTTTTTGTACGTTTTTCGGTGATTTTTCTCTCCTTACCTTCAGTCTTTGATCCCACAGCCCATCCTGAGTCAAGTGGGTCTCTGCCAGTATCACTCTATAACCTCGACTAAATGGGAGATGTGCAAGAGTGACCTGGAATTATTTTTCTCCCTTTCTTACCTGAAGGAAAATGTCGCTTCTACTTCCTGCCACACCTATGACAGTAGAAAACTGTGAACGTATATTCTGAGAAGTCACCTTCAGTGAACCTGCATTCTACAATTGGGGCTTTTTCATTAGAATAATATAGATTATGGGATGATATGATAGAAGTGCTTAAAATTATGAGCGGATGAGGCAGAAGCAGGCTGTTCCAGTAATTGAGGAGTCAAGAATGAGGGGCCGCTGATACAATGATTAAATATCAGAGATTTAGGGGCCAAAATTGCCCTCTGCCCGAAATGGGTTGCATCTACTGTATTTCAAGTATTCTGTATGAATGCATGAGGCGGACAATCTGGCGATTTTCAGCTCTTTGTTTCCAGTCAGAACATAAGAACATAAGAATTGGGAACAGGAGTAGGCCATCTAGCCCCTCAAGCCTGCTCCGCCATTCAACAAGATCATGGCTGATCTGGCCGTGGACTCAGCTCCACTTACCGGCCCACTCCCCATAACCCTTAATTCTCTTATTGGTTAAAAATCTATCGATCTGTGATTTGAATACATTCAATGAGCTAGCCTCAACTGCTTCCCTGGGCAGAGAATTCCACAGATTCACAACCCTCTAGGAAAAGAAATTCCTTCTCAACTCGGTTTTAAATTGGCTCCCCCGTATTTTGAGGCTGTGCCCCCTAGATCTAGTCTCCCCGACCAGTGGAAACAATCTCTCTGCCTCTATCTTGTCTATCCCTTTCATTATTTTAAATGTTTCTATAAGATCACCCCTCAGCCTTCTGAACTCCAATGAGTAAAGACCCAGTCTACTCAATCTATCATCATAAGGTAACCCCCTCATTTCCGGAATCAGCCTAGTGAATCGTCTCTGTACCCCCTCCAAAGCTAGTATATCCTTCTTTAAGTAAGGTGACCAAAACTGCACGCAGTACTCCAGGTGCGGCCTCACCAATATCCTGTACAGTTGCAGCAGGACCTCCCTGCTTTTGTACTCCATCCCTCTCGCAATGAAGGCCAACATTCCATTCGCCTTCCTGATTACCTGCTGCACCTGCAAATTAACTTTTTGGGATTCATGCACAAGGACCCCCAGGTCCCTCTGCACCGCAGCATGTTGTAATTTCTCCCCATTCAAATAATATTCCCTTTTACTGTTTTTTTTCCAAGGTGGATGACCTCACATTTTCCGACATTGTATTCCATCTGCCAAACCTTAGCCCATTCGCTTAACCGATCTAAATCTCTTTGCAGCCTCTCTGTGTACTCTACACAACCCGGTTTCCCACTAATCTTTGTGTCATCTGCAAATTTTGTAAAACTACGCTCTGTCCCCTCTTCCAGGTCATCTATGTATATTGTAAACAGTTGTGGTCCCAGCACCGATCCCTGTGGCACACCACTAACCACCGATTTCCAACCCGAAAAGGACCCATTTATCCCAACTCTCTGCTTTCTATTAGCCAGCCAATTCTCGATCCATGCTAATACATTTCTTCTGACTCCAC
This sequence comes from Pristiophorus japonicus, assembly GCF_044704955.1. Lineage (NCBI taxonomy): Eukaryota > Metazoa > Chordata > Chondrichthyes > Pristiophoridae > Pristiophorus > Pristiophorus japonicus. The sequence continues at coordinate 165,767,331 of NC_091981.1, read as the reverse complement.
GTACCTTTATCTTCTGCAGTAACCTTTTGTGTGGCACCTTATCGAATGCCTTTTGGAAATCTAAATACACCACATCCATCGGTGCACCTCTATCCACCATGCTCATTATACCCTCAAAGAATTCCAGTAAATTAGTTAAACATGATTTCCCCTTCATGAATCCATGTTGCGTCTGCTTGATTGCACTATTCCTATCTACATGTCCCGCTATTTCTTCCTTAATGATAGCTTCAAGCATTTTCCCCACTACAGATGTTGAACTAACTGGCCTATAGTTACCTGCCTTTTGTCTGCCCCCTTTTTTAAACAGAGTTGTTACATTAGCTGCTTTCCAATCCGCTGGTACCTCCCCAGAGTCCAGAGAATTTTGGTAGATTATAACGTATGCATCTGCTAAAACTTCCGCCATCTCTTTTAATACCCTGGGATGCATTTCATCAGGACCAAGGGACTTGTCTACCTTGAGTCCCATTAGCCTGTCCAGCACTACCCCACTAGTGATAGTGATTATCTCAAGGTCCTCCCTTCCCACATTCCCGTGACCAGCAATTTTTGGCATGGTTTTTGTGTCTTCCACTGTGAAGACCGAAGCAAAATAATTGTTTAAGGTCTCAGCCATTTCCACACTTCCCATTATTAAATCCCCCTTCGCATCTTCTAAGGGACCAACATTTACTTTAGTCATTCTTTTCCGTTTTATATATCGGTAAAAGCTTTTACTATCTGTTTTTATGTTTTGCGCAAGTTTATTTTCGTAATCTATCTTTCCTTTCTTTATTGCTTTCTTAGTCATTCTTTGCTGTCGTTTAAAATTTTCCCAATTTTCTAGTTTCCCACTAACCTTGGCCACCTTTTACGCATTGGTTTTTAATTTGATACTCTCCTTTATTTCCTTGGTTATCCACGGCTGGTTATCCCTTCGCTTTCCACCCTTCTTTTTCACTGGAATATATTTTTGTTAAGCACCATGAAAGAGCTCCTTAAAAGTCCTCCACTGTTCCTCAATTGTGCCACCGTTTAGTCTGTATTTCCAGTCTACTTTAGCCAACTCTGCCTTCATCCCACTGTAGTCCCCTTTGTTTAAGCATAGTATGCTCGTTTGAGACACTACTTCCTCACCCTCAATCTGTATTATAAATTCAACCATACTGTGATCACTCATTCTGAGAGGATCTTTTACTCGGAGATCGTTTATTATTCCTGTCTCATTACACAGAACCAGATCTAAGATAGCTTGCTCCCTTGTAGGTTTTGTAACATACTGTTCTAAGAAACAATCCCGTATGCATTCTATGAATTCCTCCTCAAGGCTACCCCGTGCGATTTGATTTGACCAATCAATATGTAGGTTAAAATCCCCCATGATTACTGCCGTTCCTTGTTCACATGCCTCCATTATTCCCTTGATTATTGTCCGCCCCACCGTGAAGTTATTATTTGGGGGCCTATAAACTACGCCCACCAGTGACTTTTTCCCCTTACTATCTTTAATCTCCACCCACAATGATTCAACATTTTGTTCATTAGAGCCAATATCATCTCTCACAACTGCCCTGATATCATCCTTTATTAACAGAGCTACCCCACCTCCTTTCCCTTCTTGTCTATCTTTCCGAATTGTCAGATACCCCTGTATGTTTAATTCCCAGTCTTAGCCACCCTGCAACCACATTTCAGTAATAGCCACCAAATCATACCCATTTGTAATGATTTGTGCCGTCAACTCATTTACTTTATTTCGAATGCTGCGTGCGTTTAGGTAGAATGTTTTAATACCAGTTTTTAAACCATGATTTTTAGTTTTGACCCCTCCTGCAGCCCCTTTTTATTCATACATATTGTCCCTTCCTATCACCTTGTGGTTTACACTTACCCCAGTGCTACTCTGCTCTGTTGCCTCCTGCCTTTTGCATTCTTTCTTGAGGTCCTGTTATTCTGAGCTCTCACCCATCCTAACTAGCTCAGAGCCCTATCCTGGGTTCCGAATACTCCTCGCATTGAGGCACCGAGCTTTCATGCTTGCCTTTTTATTACACTTTGACCCTTTAGAATTTTGTTGTACAGTGGCCCTTTTTGTTTTTTGTTGGTGTAGGGAGAGGGGCGGAAGTGCGGTCGGGTTGGAGTAGCTGCCACTAGCGGGGTGAAAGTAGAGGCGGGTCAGAGTGATGGACGCTTCAAGTCATCAGTGCCGCGCTGATGACATCATCACGCTGGTACGCCACAAAGTCCCTCCCCTTCAGTTAAAGGGGAGGGTCACTGAAAACTCTGCAGCCGCTTTAGTGGCAAACACTGGACCACCAGGGAGCGTTTTGGCCAGGCCAGGCCTACCTGTTGGCGGCCCGGCCGATCCCGCGGGAATAATTGTCAGCCCGACCTAGCTGTCAGCCCACAATAAAACAATAAACTGGAGTCGTCGGCAGCGCCATCTCCCCTTTAAGGGCAGCCGCGCCGCCCAACCACAGAAAAAGTTGTCGGGAGCACCGACCGGCGATGGTGCCACTCGGGGGGGGCGCCAATTTCCGAAAGGGGCGATTTCCCACGGGGCAATTTCGGAAAGAGGTCGCTACCGGTCGGTAAGGGGTTGGCGCGAGCATGACGTGGTGGGAAAACGGGCGGGGCGGTTCCCTACACCGCTCCAAAACATGAAGGAGGGCAATTTCCAAAATGGCGGCTCCTCCGCGGCGACTCCGCGGCCAGTCCACACCGCCCCATGGCCGCTGCTTTCAGGCAGCCACGGGCCATATCGAAAGGAACAAGTTCGGCCCTTTAGACCAAAGAGCAAGAGAAACTTCTTCACACACAGTTATGAGGCTGTGGAATTCACTTCCAGAATAGTGGTTGAAGCAGAAACTATGTCAACAGCCATGTTTAGATTGGATAGGTAAATGAAGGAAAAATAAATTAAGGGATATGGGAAGAGGGTTGGCAAATATGATCAGAACTATTTGCTCTTGTGATGGGTAAATACCGCCACGGCCTGGTTGGCCTGAATGGCCTGTTGCCATGTTGCAAGCACGCATGGCTGCATTCCGATCATATTCTGTCAGTGTGCACTAATACGGGGTAAAATTCAACTCTAGCAGGAGGTGCAACGGGTGTTAGTGGATCATCTACCCATTATTCTCGCCCACATGTTCCCTATATACGGACATCAATGTAAAGAATAATCAGGCAGCGTGTATAATAGGCGGCCAATCACTCCTGCCTGTTTTACACACCCGCCGAAGTTAAATTTGACCCCTATAAATTTTTTTTAATTCATGAGGCACAGCAAATACTGATGTTTTGCTTATACTGTACCATATCACAAAATATGGTTTACAAAAAAAAGTATAATGGGTAAATTTTAACGGGCAATTTCTTTACTGAGAAGTCTTTTGGCTAACATCTTTTACACTACAACAGGATGCTGAAGCTTGTGTTATCACATCATGATAATCTCAACATGTTCATATTTAAGCTTGCTCCAGGTACTGTTTGTTCCTACCCAGGCACAACTCCTTCACTCTCTATCGACTGAAGCAGCTGTGCATCATAAAGTGAATAATCACCCCTTCTACCGTTAAGATATACACTGGAAACATGACAGGATTCCACTGCGCAACTCCTGATCAGGCTGCCCTGTAGTCCATGATGTCAAGCCCAATCGATGGCAGATAGCATCCTTCAGCAGGTCTCACACTGCTCCTCATTGGATTCAGGTCAGGGACCTGACTCTAGATTATTGTGGCAGGATCTCCTCCACATTTGGATGGGTTTACGTGGGATTATAACAAATTTGGGCGGTGAGACCTACCACCTCAACCAGGAGTTACCTAACACCGCCCCGGGACCAGCGCTGGCTGCTCCTTCCCTGCCCATCACATGCAGATGGCGAAGGGAAGAGAGGCCTGAATGGATTTCTCTCCTGTCCACCACACTTCCTGCTACTTCCTGGGACTGGCATTGGGAAGTTGGCCATAGGCCTGGGATGCGGCAGTTATTGTCATGGATTCCCCAAGTGAGGGCTAGGGCCGTATAACAGCTCCATTCCCCTCCCCACTTACCTGCTTGTCTAGGTCTCAGTCTCTTCTTCAGGGCACTTCTACTCCTATAACGTCCCAGCACCGCCAGTGGTGCTACTGTGGCATTGGCAGGTTCCTGCTTGATGGCGGGAATCCCACTGGGACCTTGCATATGGGATGAACTCCAACCCAGAAACTTGGGTTGGGTTCTGGCAACTTCAGAGCAATTAGGAAAATTCCTGCCCTTTTAAAAATGTATTCGTTCAGAGAATGTGGGCGTCGCTGGCAAAGCCAGCATTTATTGCCCACCCCTAACTGTCCTTGAGAAGGTGGTGGTGAGCCCCCATTTCAGAGGGCAGTTAAGAGTCAACCACGTTGCTGTGGGTCTGGAGTCACATATAGGCCAGACCAGGTAAGGACGGCAGATTTCCTTCCTAAAGGACATTCGTGAACCAGATGAGTTTTTACGATGATCTGTACTAGCTTTTTAATTCCAGATTTATTTAATAACTATTTAAATTGAACTCATGTCTCCATGTAATTAGTCCACGCCTCTAGATTACAAGTTCAGTAACATTGCGATACCGGACCCTGTACCGTACCCTGTACTTGTACCGTACCTTGTACCGTACCCTGTACCTGTACCGCACCCTGTACCTGTACCGTACCCTGTACCATACCCTGTACCTGTACCGTACCCTGTACCGTACCTTGTACCTGTACCGTACCTTGTACCGTACCCTGTACCTGTACCGTACCCTGTACCGTACCATGTACCTGTACCATACCTTGTACCGGACCCTGTACTTGTACCGTACCTTGTACCGTACCCTGTACCATATCTTGTACCGTACCCTGTACCGTACCCTGTACCGTACCCTGTACCTGTACCGTACCTTGTACCGTACCCTGTACCGTACCCTGTACCTGTACCGTACCCTGTACCGTACCCTGTACCTGTACCATACCTTGTACCGTACCCTGTACCTGTACCGTACCTTGTACCGGACCCTGTACAGTACCCTGCTAGAACACCACTGCTGGGAGGATAATTCCGGCACTGCTGTCAATTTGCAACATTGTGAAGTGGAAACCATTGCACAGTAATGCAAAAATGGCAGTAAAATTGCATCCAAAATGTCAGAATTATTTTAATATTTCAACATCTTATTGTTTTATTGAACATAAAGTGACTTGGAACAGCAAACACAATATAAAGCATATATTGAAGTAAAATGTCAGAAATGTTTTAGCAAACAGATGCTAAAATCTAGCAGAGTAAAGAAACTGTCCTTGTTAGAATAAGGCTGAGACAGACCAGCCCCCAAAAACCCATGGGTAAGCTGGAAAAACACTAACATTCTCTTCCGGCATGTGTTGAGAATTGTTGAGGCAGCTGTACTGGGGGAAGGAGGCCAAGTCGCCTTTAGTACCTCAGGCTTGACATTACTGGCGCAGAGGAAGAAGGCAACTTCTCCTCAACTGCTAGAATAACACCATGAGTTTAGGTAACTACTATTGTGGAACGTTCAGTATATCTGTTTCTCACTTCAAAATTTAGATGAAGTAAGTTGAATAGTAAACTCATATTTTATAGTAATTTTCGGTATTCTTTGCTTCTGGAAGACATGTTGGGGCCAATTTTCCAATGATTAACTTACAGGGAACAGATATTTACTGGTCACTAAGCACAGAAAATAGGGGCAGAGACCCAAGATGCCAGGTCCCCATCTCCTTCTTGCCCAAAGATTTTCAGTGCTTTCCCTGAAGGAGGAGAGTGAACTGTCTAAAATTGCAATTGGTGCAGAAGGAGGGGGTGTCCCCAGTGCATTCTTAATTTTCCTGTTCCATCACCAACTGGGTGCCCATTTGGAGAGATGCCCAAATAAAGCCTAAATAAAGCAAGCCTTACGGCCTTGTGGTCAATCCTTTCCAATCCTCTGTAGGATGTGCGGAAATTACCCAACAGGTTATAAAGTTCAGACTTGAGACTTTTGAGAAATTACACAAGACACATGAGTTGTGCCTTTAACCTTTTATTGACAAAGACAGATTCAAAACCCCTAACCACTATTCAAGCAGTACACCAATAATGTTACCAGAAATCATACACACAACCACCCGCAGATGATCAATCCAGCGTTGATTGTAGGTCTTCCTTCACTGACTGCAGCAGTTCTTAATAAGACCATAAGAAATAGGAACAGGAGTCGACCATTTGGCCCCTCGAGCCGGCTCTGCCATTTAATAAGATCATGGCTGATCTGATCATGGACTCAGCTCCACTTCCCTGCCCGCTCCCCATAACCTTTTACTCCATTATCGCTCAAAAATCTGTCTAGCTCCGGTTTAAATATATTCAACAATCCAGCCTCCACAGCTCTCTGCGGCAACGAATTCCATAGATTTACAACCCTCTGAGAGAAGAAATTTCTCCTCATCTCAGTTTTAAATGGGTGGCCCCTTATTCTGAGACAATGGGCTAGAACCTCCACTTTTGTGCTTACCGCCCAAAAATGGGCGTTATTTCCGGCGTGGACAGTAAAAATGGGTTTTCTGATCGCCGGCTTCTCGCCCATTCTCAAAACATCTAGTTTCCATTTTTGAAAATGGGCGTTACCGCGAGTGATATCAAATGGGCAGTAGCGTTAAATTTTTTTGACCTTCTGCCGTAAAGTGTGGCCATCCTTAGCAACGGCATGGCAATGCTTGCTTCCCGCAATTCAGGAGGTCAAGGGTCATCATGACATGCACAGTAGAGGAGACAGAGAGAGAGGGAGCTCAGAGGCACTGAAAGTGTGTGTGGCTGTGGTGTGTGCTTGTTTGGCTGTTGTGGGAGGCACGACGGAAATTCATCAGTAGCAAAAAGCCTACTAAGCACCAAGAACATAGTTGGCACCGAATTTTTGTCCAACAAATAAGATATAACATGGAAGGGATGGAGGAGGCCCTGGAGCTGGTAGCCAGGAACACTGGTGATAGTGGGCTCCGAGTGGTCCTGGAGCGCAGCACTACACCCCAAGGTGCCGCACCCCCATTGCCAACCACACATGAGAGTCAGCAGCAACATCTTGCTTCTAGCTTGGAGCACATTCCCACCTTGGGACCATCCTCTCCCGTATCCGTCCAAGCAGCGCTTCGGTCGTCACCCGCCACCGCCCCCCCCCCACCAATGAAACATCGACTGAGGAGCTCCTCGGTCAGGTGGCTTGGGGAAGGGGTAGAAGTGGGGAGGAGAAGCGGTGGAGGGGGGGAAAGGGTTGGTTTGTATCGAAATACTGAAGATTTCAGACTAATATTCGGTTTAAATGTTTTTTATTTAACAAAACCTTGTAGCACATTGGCTCAGTTGGCTGCACCATTACACGCTGGTGATTCCTTAACATCAAAGGGTATAATCACACTTAACTTCAATCAACATAAACTTTAACTGTCACCAAGGTGATGCCCACCATTGATGTATGACCTGCACACCCAGCAGTGTGTCAGCCTTGTAAATAACACCAACATGCTTTCAGGTAAAGCGATCATTGATGAGCTCCTGACGTAAGGCTCTTGCAGCTATCATGCCACCACGGGCCCTTTCATGCGGTCTACAGGGGGGCGGGGGCATGGTTTCAGTGTCAGCCTGATTGTGTGGGCCGATGTCAGCGTCCACCTCCTCATCCTCCTCTTCCTCTCTCTGGTGGCCAAGTTGTGTAGCATGGAGCACATCACCATGAATTGAGCTACGTGCTCAGGGTGGTATTGGAGCTCACCTCCTGAGTGGTCCAGGCATTGAAAGCGTTGCTTCAGCACTCCAATGGTTTTCTCCATGATATTACGAGTTGTTCTGTGGCTCTTGTTGTATCGCCTTTCGGCCTCAGTGTGGGTGTCACGCAGGGGGGTCATCAGCCAGGTGGTGAGGCCATATCCTTTGTCACCAAGCATCCAGCATTGACCTTGTGGTTCATTGTAAATCAAGTCAGATACAGTGCTCTCACGCAGGGTGTGAGCATCATGGAAGCTGCTAGGATATTGAGCATTCACTGCCAGTATAATTTGCTGGTGGTTGACAACCAGTTGGACATTCAGGGAGTGGAATCCCTTGCGGTTCCTGAAAACCTCAGCTTCCTGAAAAGGTGCTCGTATCGCGATGTGTGTACAGTCGATTGCTCCCTGCACCTTGGGGAAGTTTGCAATTCTGAAGAATCCTAGAGCCCTCTCACTCTGTGCCTCCCTGGTCATAGGGAAGCTGATCAAGTCCCTCCTGCGTGCGTACAGGCTTCAGTGACCTGTCTAATGTAGCAATGTGTGAAATGCTGAGAAAGTCCGCAAATGTCACCAGCTGAGGCCTGAAAAGAACCCGAGGCGTAGAATGACAGTGCTGCAGTGACTTTGACCTCAACGGACAGTGCAGTACTGATGGTGCTGGCAGGCTACAGACCTGCCCTTATCAGCTGGCATACCTCAGTGATAACCTCTTTGTGGAAGTGCAGTCTCCGAAGGCAGGTGGTGTTGGGCAAGTCGAGGTAAGACTGCTTCTAATTGTACTTGTCGGGGGTGCAACGTCTTGTCCTCCTCATCTGTCTGTCACTTCTTACATTGGGCACATAATGCAATGGAACATTCCTTCGGCGATGTCGAGTCTGCTGCATGTATTTGGTCACCAAGAGAGGGTGAGAAAGGACAGGCCCCATTGCAGTAGCTCTCTGTTTTCCAACGATTGGTCAAAAACAAGGAATGTCCTGATGAACACACCTCTTTAATTCCAATCGGTCACAGTATGGTCAAGATGTTTTTACAACTGTTCACATCAACTCCAACAACCTGCAGAGTACATCCGAACTCCGCCGGGGTTGAAGCACAGCAGCCTTTTAAAGGACATGACAAGTGATCTGGAACATGGTGTCCATAACGTTGTGATTTGTTCCAGTTAGTTCCACTTTTTGTGGGCGGCTTTTTGGGTGAACGATATTGTGGGTGATATGTATGCGAGGTGGTGAAATTGACGATGGCCGATCTCCATGGCCGCTCGTTTGGATAAATATGCTCTTTACGACAAAAAACAGTGGGCGGGCGTTAATATTGAATCTCGGCGTTAATTCCGTGCGGAAAGTAACGCTGGACAATATTATGGACATTGAATACGCCCATTCTGCTGATTCCGCCCCAAAAAAGTGGGAAGACGGTAACATTTTTTCTCGGCATTAAGCACATGTGGAAAGTAATGCTCGGCAATAAGTTTCTGAAAAATGCCCGTCAGTTTCCAGTTTGTGCCAAAATGGGCGATATATGGGTATTATACGTCATTTCAGCGGCAAAATGGGCGTTAAGTGGGCGTTAAGCATGCAAAAAAAGTGGAGGGTCTAGCCCTATGTCCCCGAGTTTTAATTTCCCCTATGAGTGGAAATATCCTCTCTGCATCCACCTTGTTGAGCCCTCTCATTATCTTATATGTTTCAATAAGATCACCTCTCATTCTTCTGAACTCCAATGTGTATAGGCCCAACCTACTCAACCTATCTTCATAAGTCAACCCCCTCATCTCCGGAATCAACCTAGTGAACCTTCTCTGAACAGCCTCCAATGCAAGCATATCCTTCCTTAAATACAGAGACCAAAATTGTACGCAGTATTCAAGGTGTGGCCTTACCAATACCCTGTAAAGTTGTAGCAGGACTTCTCTGCTTTTATACTCTATCCCCCTTGCAACAAAGGCCAACATTCCATTTGCCTTCCTGATTACTTGCTGTACCTGCATACTAACTTTTCATGTTTTATGCACAATGACCCCCAGGTCTCTCTGCACTGCAGCACTTTGCAATTTTTTCCCATTTAAATTATAATTTGCTTTTCTATTTTTTCTGCCAAAATGGATAACCTCACCTTTTCCCACATTATATTCCATCTGCCAATTTTTTGCCCACTCACATAGTCTGTCTAATAGGTAGATATCCTTCCAACTGCTGTAACGATATCTTTTGACCACCGTCTTTTATACAGGTTTTCTTGCCTTTCTTGGTAAATCAATAATCCAGGATTGTGCAAAGCTTTCTTTTACTGTCCGATTCGAATTGTGTGAGTTGTGAAATTTTCACACATAACATATCCTGCGTTCGCTGCTATTATCAAAGCTCACCTTGTTCAATAAGTTTGCAGAAGTGGGCAATAAGCCATCTGGTCAAACTTTACGTCTTTCCTTGCATCCTGTTCTTCAGAACTTTGCAGGATTGACCTCCCCTGGTAAACACAAGCGACGTATTTTTACCTTGACTTCTTCGTTGCAGTCGTGACATCTAGAGATTTTCTTGAAATAAAAGGGGGTTTCTTTATCACTTGTTGTCTTGACCGTCCCCTGCAGTTGTGAACATTGTCCATTCTAGGCCATCTGGAACACAGCTTTTGAACTTACAACGCAGTTTACAAGCTTCCAACAGCTCTGTTTATAAGTTTACACACCTGTTCAACAAATACCTGCTAGCCTTTGTCATTTTGTAAAACCTTTTGCTTGGCAGAGCATTTTTAATATATACCAAAATGAAGAATTAAGGGTCTATATATTCTTACACTTATGATCAGACAACTGGAGGCAGAGGCCTACAGGTAAGTCAATGTTCTTCTTTTCAGCGACATTGGCCAAGGATTTTCTAGAGGCCTTTTTCTACCATTTTTGGACAGCAGCTAGTTGGCCCAAGTCATGGCAGCCATTGCTGCTGCTATAGGCATCAGAGGCCTACAGCAACAGCCTACTTTTCTTCCCCATTCCAGGTACTAAGCCGAAATGGAAGTAATTTGCCTGCGCTGGAGGTGTAACTGGATTATGGAAATGACCAAGCTCAATATTGTATGACCAGTGTGTGCCCAAACTGAGACCTGATGTCTGTCCTGCTCATTGCTGATAAATTTCTTAATGGTTCCTTCAACAGATATGAAGCATCGATTTATATATTACATAAATACATAAAAATGTATTTATATATACTTTCATATTTATATATGTGATTTCCACCATAACTTGAACGGAAATCCCATTTGTGCATGTATTTGCCAAATCTCTACCAAAGGAGCCTTCCAAGCAACACTCCCTAACGAGATCACAGCAGAGAAACCAAGCTAACATAATGACTCAAACTCCAGTTATGGTTGGATTAATGGCCCTTATTGTCTCAACCTGATATGGTATAAGATAAATCCCTCCCTGACTTAATGGGTAAGAAAGTTTACTGGAATTTCAGAATGGATTTTCTAGCCCTGAAAATCCATTCTTCTGGTCTCTTGTAAAACCTACAGGAAACCATAGGATCTCCAGGGAAACATTGTAAACAGTCATCTTCAGTCATTTACATTATTTATATTATTTGCCTAATGGCTCTGCCAGTGTCCCACTGGAGATCAGTGGAACAACAGCAGAATTTCAAGGTCCCATTGTTTAAAGTTAAAATGGTATGTGAGGAGCAACATTCCAAAAACTCATCTGGCCTTAATACATATCTCTTGGCACTGCTCAGAGCAATTAACCACTTGTGACTTAAATTTAACTTAATACCTGTAATAGAATTTTTATATAAATCATCACAAGATCCTTCCTCAGAAAAATAATCAAACATCCCCAAACTAGACAGAGATAATTTGAACATATTCCTTTAAGTAATAAAGAAAGAGTAAGCATTTTAATGGTAAAAAAAATTGGGCAGGTTGTCGATTTGCTATCACCCATTTTGTGCTCAAGGGAGACTTTCACCTGGAACTGGAGAAATATCAAGTAGGCTGGAGTCCATTCTTGGATGGATGGAACCTGCCATACATCCTCAAAGAGTTTCTGTAATCTAGTGCTGAATAAAGTACAGGTTGAACCTCTCTTATCCAGAACTCCCTTATCCAGAACCACCCCTCGTCCAGAACCATTCCCGGCCACTGAGTGGCGCATGCGCAGAACTCCAACATGAACAAATTGAAGTCCTTCCTCGTTGCCGACTCCCGCAATCGCTGGCCTGACCCCGCGATCCAAATCCCCCGCACCCCCCCCCCATGATCTCTCTGCTACCGCATGCCCAGTCCCAAACCAGCCAGCCCCCGATATCCCCTTGCTCAGTACCTGTACCATCATTTAACATGACCACCCCTTGTCCAGAAAAATCCCTTATCCAGAACAGGCCAGGTCCCGAGAGCTCTGGATAAGGGAAGTTCAACCTGTACACAATATCAGTCAGGATAGGGAGTGGAAGGAACTCTCTTTCAAACCACTCAGTCAAAGCATAATACGTGGCTCTCATTGCATCTGAAAGTGCTATTAAAACATCGGTTACATGAACGAATTATCCCGAATGCTGGTTGAGCTGGCATGTTTGTATATTTATTCCAAACATAACAATTGGTATTTCAATTATGTTAGATGTAAATTTACTTATCCCAATGTGGAATAAAATATGTCATATTTTGAAAATACCAGTCACAGACTGAAAATAAATGGGGGGGGGTAACTTCACCAGATGCTCTGCAACAACCCCAGAGAAATTGCATGAACATTTCTTCGGGGCTTCCCCGCAGATATAACTGGAGAAGATGTTTCTAACAAGCACTCAATGACAACCACTTAACTTTGCAGACAGTGCTGCTTACAAATGTTATTTTAATCATTTATTTTTTCAAAATCTTAGGCAGTGAACATGATGGTCAGCCCCTGTGATGTACTGCGAAGATAATAAATGAATATTGTTTGTGGAAATATAAAAAACACAATGGTCCAATTGCTATTTCGATTCAAAACTTTGGCGGTTGCCATAGAAAACAACTGCCACGAATGCACTGAATACATCTCTACATTTAGTAACATGAGCTCAGTCACACTGCCAGTAAAATGCAGATTCTGACATATGGAGTAAATTATCAGTATAAGCCCAACCTGCAGTTCTCCTAAACAGTCTCTGTCCCGTGGTGTGAGTGAGCTATTTGCAGCACTCTTGCACTGATTCTGATACTGGAGGAAATGTGCATCATATTAATTAAGTTTTCATGACGTGACTGATGCTGAGTTAGGGATGCTGAAAATAAAGGTAGTGGTTTCAGAACTTCTCCCCTTCATAACCCACTCTAGACAACTGGACCGGCAGAGAAATGTTCCAGTGTAAGAACTTGCTCCAAAGTCATTTAGATTTTATTTTTAAAACAGTTTTATAGTTTCCATCTCTTATACCAATATTAGCAAACCACATAAAATGATTATATCTAGCTGTAGATTTGTTTGGAAATAGCAGGATGCAGCAGTGCCTTTATTAATTCATAAATATTTTAAAAGTAGCTTCTACAAGCAGATATCATTTCTGGCAACAACAAAAAACAGAAGATGTGTGCCACTCAAATTATGAAACAATCTCTATTTTGTGATTAATGCTACATTTATTTTAAATTATTTTCTGGAAATGTTAATACAAAAAGATTGATTAGAAATGACAGTCATTGAGTCACACACTGAATTATGCTCCAGCTTCACCTATGGCACTTGGACTCAAATTCAGTTGAAACCAAGGGCATGAAGGTCCAGGAGCTTATTTTCCAGGCCCCTCCCTCCCACAGTGCTGGATACGCACCTTGCACCCATGGAGCCGAAATTGGTGGACACACTACCGCATACCGCCCGCGGACCGCCCAAAATTGATCAAAAAATACCTACGTATCGCCCGGCGGGAAATTCATCAGCAACATATCGTGGTATGCATACCATCCGCCCACATGGAGCACCCGACAGACCGCCCAAAAGTCCAACATTGGTAGCATACCACCGACATACCACTGGAGCTGCACATCGTCTGAAAAAAGGTGGTTTTATGCCGATGGCATGTCGGCAGTATGTAAACTACAATGTTCCTTCCCCACCACCGCCAGCAATCTATTCCTCCCCCAGCGATCTATTTCTCTCCCCCTACTCCCTTCTGCAGAGATATAGTCCTCCACCCTGTGATCTAGTCCTACCCTCCCCCAGGAATCTAATCCCCCCAGAGAGATCTAATCTCCCCCACAGAGAGATCTAATCCCCCACAGAGAGATTTAATCCCCCCCAGAGATCTAATCCCCCCCCCCCAGAGATGTAATCGGCCCCCAAGGATCTATTCCGCCCCCCCCGGGATCTAATCTGCCCCCAGTGATCTAATCCCCCCCAGAGAGACCTAATCCCCAGAGAGATCTAATCCCCCCCAGAGATCTAATTCCTCCCCAGCGATCTAGACCTCCCCCCTCCCCAGTGATCTAATCCCCCCAGAGAGATCTAATCCCTCAGAGAGATCTAATTCCCCCAGAGTGATCTAATCTCCCGTGGAGAGATCTAATCCCCCCAGTGATCTAGTCCCCCCCCCAGTGATCTAATCCCCCTCAGAGAGATCTAACCCCCCCAAAAGAGATCTAATTCTCCCCAGAGGGATCTAATCACCCCCCGGAATTCTATTCCACCAGCCCCCCCAAAAAAAATATACGGAAATAAATAAAGAAATAAATAACAATATAAGTATTATAAATAAATCAAAAACACTGCACAAAAAAATTAAAAATCTAAATGTACCTGGAGACGCATACCTGCAATCCGACATCGGCAGTTTCTGGCCTCCGGACTACTCTTCTCGGGCGGTGGGGGCGGGGGGTGGGGGGGTTCGCAGAGGTCGATGGAAGAGTGTATGTGCACATAACTTGGGAACTGAAGTGTCCCGAATTCCAAACAACTTACCCTGCACCGCAAGAGCAGACCGTCCATCGCACTCTGCTGATGCATCTTTCAGGACCACCCAGACCAATGTTGCCAGCACTCCGCCCCAGTGGTACCGGGCAGTGAAGATTGACCGACCACGAGAATTGGGCGGTCCACCAAAGTTGGGCCCAAAGTGTGTTGTGCATGTGGGGGCCAAGAAGTTTCGTCATTTCCTGTTACGAGCACTTCCAACACAGGTCTGCAAGAAGGGGAGGGAATTGATGCCCAGCTGTAGTCCTCTCAGCCCTCTCTGATTTCCTAACTGTTGTCCTAGGATCATTTGCAATCCTCAGGCCCACAGGGGTTTCAATGCTGGGCCCATCACCTGATTATTTAACCATTGCTCAGTTTGGGCGCCCAACAGACCAACTAGAAGAAACATGAAATGGGAGGCTTGGAACGCCCCCCTCCTATCTCAATAACAGTCCAGCTATGCCCCCTCCCAAGAAGCAGTGAAAATCCCAGGTGAACATAAAGGGGGGTGCCAACCCATCTTGCTGTATCTCTTCCCCCTTTTTCTTGATGTTTGCTCTTGGGGATTGCAGGTTTCCTGAAGCAAAGTTTAGGAAAATTGGCTCTGACTTCTCTCTTTGTCTGCCTCCTGTAAGCACTCAAAGTGAAATGGGTTTTGGTAGTCACAACCCAGCTACAGATGGATGTGAGTTCACAGCACAAAATTGCCCCTGATTCTGCACAAATGTCATCAATGTCCTTGTCTCCTCAGACAGGCCATAGGAATAGTTGGTGTGGGAAATAGAAACATTCACACTGTTCCAAAAGGAAGTGCTTTTCTGAGGTTGGAGTTAAAGCCTGTCATGTATCAGCAGTGTGGAAACTATTAAATTCTGGAGTTCAGTGAGATTTAGCTGTCCTCGTATAGAAAACACAGAAAGTTAGCATGCAGGTACAACAACCAATTCGGTAGGCAAATGGCATGTTGGCCTTTTTTTGCAAGGAGGTTGGAGTACAAGAGTAAGGAGTTTGGTGAGATCACACTTGGATACTGTGCACAATTTTCATCTCCTTATCTGAGAAATGACATATATGCCTCAGAGGCTGTGCAATGAAGGTTCACTAGATCGATCTCTGGATGAGAGGTTTGTCCTACGAGGAGAGATTGAATAGATTTGTCTGATACTCTCTGGAGTTTAGAAGAATGAGAGGTGATCTCATTGAAACATATCAGATTCTGAGGGGGATTGACAGGGTAGATACTGAGGGGTTGTTTTCCCTGGCTGGAGAGAGGATAGTCTCAGGATAAGCCTTTTAAGACTGAGATGAGGAGGAATTTCTTCACGCAGAAGATTGTGAATCTTTGGAATTCTCTACCCCAAAGGGCAATGAAAGCTGAATCAATGATTATATTCAAGGCTGAGATAGATAGATTTTTGGACTCTAAGGGAATCAAGGGATTATGGGGATCGGGCGGGAAAATGGAGTTGAGGTTGAAGGTCAGCTATGATCTAATTGAATGGCGGAGCAGGCAAGAGGGGCCATATGGCCTACTCCTGCTCCTATTTCTTATATTCTTATGTTCTTAGAAGGAACTTTACTCTGCATTGACTTGTGTTATATGCAATCTGAGTTGATCAATGTAGATATTCCAATCCTAACATAAAAATATTGGGACCGGATTGCAATGCAAACTAGGGCACGCATTTTTTAAATGCTGATCTTCCAAGGTCAGCTCATTGAAATAAAAATGTATTGTTCACTCCTACCTAAAGGTAGTTGGCCACATTTTGCAACAACAATCTGTTCGCCTTCATAAAGGCTCAGAAGACATTTGGAGTAGATAACAGCCATTGCAAAGGCTGTATCCATCAGGCAGGAAATAGTACCCAACAAAATGAAGGCAGACCAAATGTAAAGGCACAAAATTGAGTCTGTGGTCAAGTGACAGAGTTTGATGTCTAGTGAAGTAAATGATCTGTTGGTTGAGCTGGGTGCAAGAATTGTTGCCCTGAGCACCCACATTAAGGCATACGTTCAAGCTGCACCTTACAGTGGGAAGTTTTGCCACACTCACATCTTAGCACAGCAAATCATTGCGGCAAAATCCAAAATCAGACCAATAAAATGCTCTATAATTCTGGCACTCCCACGCACACCTGCATTGTTTGAATGGAAGGCTAATCTACAGGTTGGCTCATAATTTCACTATGCTTCCTGCAAGATCTTTCTATGTAAGGGAAGCGTTGTTTCAACCATCGGGCCACAAAATCAGAAGTGCAACAACTCTTAAATATCAGGAGATATTAGAGCTTTTATTGGAGAATGGCGTCCCTGAGGAAACTGATAATTTTGCGGGCAGGGCAAAATTCTCAAAACAGAGTGTGTGTACTGCAGGCATGCCAGGTGGTTACCGACTATGCGAATGCTAGCTCCTCAATGCATCAATCATCAGACCAAATGAGAAAATAGTTATGCACACTAAGGAAGAATGCCAAGGTAGGAAACAGAAATGGGTGCCCACGACATGCAATGGGATACCTGTACTATGAATGTACCAAGCTCTAATGCAGTTTTATTGCCAGCATTATCATTGCTGCTTTGGAGATCTTTGACTCCAACTTATAGGAGGCTCTTACATCTCTTCTATGATGGCAAGAGAGCAACTTGATGGCAGATTTCAACCTCTTTGGCACCTAAGATCTGTGCCCTCACAAAGATCACTGGTCATCCTCAACCAGTGACTTGGGTTGGTATGAAGAAAGACAGATGAGGACTTCACCTCTCAGGGTAAGGACCCATCTCCCCCTGGCACCCACCGCCCACCCCAGTTGCCGTCCTCCCTCTCCCGGTCACTCATTTGTCTCCTGGTCTTTATCCCCCACTCCCAGTTGTCCCTCCAGTGCAATTACTATTGGTCCTGGAGATGGTAAAGTAGGTTAGACTCAGAGATCACCTCAGCAACAGTGAACACAAGGTAGGCTTATGCCCGGTGGGAGTCCTGCGGGCCAACTTCAATAGAATGGAGAATTGGGTGGGGTGCATAACGGTTGGGCCGCAATCTCCAGTTTTCCACCTGTGCCAAAGTGAAAATGACACTCAAAGCTGTCTGAATTTGCAGATGACGGTGGTACGGTAGCATAGTGGTTATGTTACTGGATGAGTAAGTCAGAATCCTGGACTAAAGACCAAGAGACATGAGTTCAAATCTCACCATGGCAGCTGGGGAATTTAAGTTTGGTTAATTAAATTAATCTGGGAAAAAAAGGTAGTATCAGTAATGGTGACCATGAAACTAGAGGATTGTCATAAAAACCAATCTGGTTCACTAATGTCCTTCAGGGAAGGAAATCTGTCATCCTTACCTGGTCTGGCCTACATGTGACTCCAGATCCACAGCAATGTGGTTGACTCTTAACTGCCCTCTGAAATGGCTCAGCAAGCCACTCAGTTGTACCAAACCGTTACAAAGAAGTATACTGAGAATAAAACCGGACATACCGTCCAGCATTGAACTTGGCACCGGATATGACAAAGGCACCTCCAGCTCAGTCGACCCTGCAAAGTCCTCCTCACTAACATCTGGGGACATGTGACAAAATTAGGAGAGCTATGCCACAGACTAGTCAAGCAACAGCCTGTGTCATTGTCATGCTCACAGGCAATGTTCCCTCTGATTTTGTTTCGCCCTGCGCAGTGTCTTTAAGTCGCTGCGCGGACCATTCAGAATACCGTGCAAGCGAGGTTCTTGTATTGAAAAACTGGCAAGCCGGCTGCACAGTTTCCCTGAGCTCCGTGCAAAGGGAGCACTGCTCACAGAATGTAGACCTTTCAGCCAATGTCCCAGACTCCTCCATCACCGTCCCTGCGTATGTTCTGCACCATCGGCAGGACAGACCTACCAGAGGTGGTGGCACAGTGGTGCACAGGCAGGAGGGAGTGGCCCTGGGAGTCCTCAACATTCACTTGAACTCCATGGCATCAGGTCAAGCATGGGCAACGAAACTTCCTGCTGATTATCACCTACCGCCCTCCCTTAGCTGATGAATCAGTATACCTCCATGTTGAACACCACTTGGAAGAAGCACCGAGGGTAGCAAGGGCACAGAATGTACTCTGGGTGGGGGACTTCAATGTCCATCAACAAGAGTGGCTCAGTAGCACCACTACTGACTGAGCTCACTGAGTCCTGAAGGTTTGTGGCAGGTGGTGAGAGAACCAACTCGAGGGAAAAACCTACTTGACCTCGTCCTCCCCAAACTATCTGTCACAGCTCTGTCCATTACAGTATTGGTAGGACTGATTACTGTACAGTCCTTGTGGCACCTAAGATCTGTGCCCTCACAAAGATCACTGGTCATCCTCAAGGGACAACCAGTGACTTGAGTGTGGTAGGAAGAAAGACAGATGAGGACTTCACCTCTCAGGGTAAGGACCCATCTCCCCCCTGGCACCCACCGCTCACCCCAATGAGGACACCCTCCATCATGTTGTGTAGCACTAGCACCGTGTTAAATGGGATAGACTCAGAAAAGATCTACCAACTCAATACTGAGCATCCATGAGGCGCTGTGGGTCATCAGCAGCAGCAGAATTGTAGTACTGCCACAATCTGTATCCTCATGGCCCGATATATTCCTCACTCTACCATGACCATTAAACCAGGGGACCAACCCTGATTCAATGAGCAGTGTAGACGAGCATGCCAGGGGTAGCAGCAGGTGTACCTAAAAATGAAGTGCCAACTTGGTGAAGCTACAAAACAGGACGACATACATGCTAAACAGCAGAAACAGTATGCTATAGACAGAGCTAAGTGATCCCACAACCAATGGACCAGAGCAAAGTTCTGCAGTCTTGCCACATCCAATCATGAAGGATGGTGGACAATTAGACAAATAGCAGGAAGAGGAGTCTTCATGAACATCCCCATACTCAACGATGGTATCGCCTGAGTGCAAAAGACAAGGCTGAAGCATTTGCAACCATTTTCAACCACTGACCAGAAACTTAATTGGATTAGCCACATAAATACTGTGGCTACAAGAGCAGGTCAGAGGCTGGGTATTCTGTGCTGAGTGTCTCACTTCCTGACTCCCCAAAGCCTTTTCACCATCTGACAGATGTGATGTAATTGGGATTACGGAGACATGGCTCCAGAGTAACCAAGGCTGGGAACTCAACATCCAGGAGTACTCAATATTCAGGAAGGATAGACAGGAAGGAAAAGGAGGTGGGGTAGCGTTACTGGTTAAAGAGGAAATTAACGCAATAGTAAGGAAGAACATTAGCTTGGATGATGTGGAATCTGTATGGGTAGAGCTGCGGAATACCAAAGGCCAGTGGGAGTTGTGTACAGACCACCAAACAGTAGTAGGGAGGTTGGGGATGGCATCAAACAGGAAATTAGGGACGCGTGCAATAAGGGTACAGTAGTTATCATGGGTGATTTTAACCTACATATTGATTGGGCTAACCAAACTGGTAGCAATACTGTGGAGAAGGATTTGCTGGAGTGTATAAGGGATGGTTTTCTAGACCAATATGTCGAGGAGCCAACTAGAGAGCAGGCCATCCTAGACTGGGTCTTGTGTAACGAGAGAGGTTTAATTAGCAATCTGGTCATGCATGGCCCCTTGGGGAAGAGTGACCATAATATGGTAGAATTCTTCATTAAGATGGAGAGTGACACAGTTAATTCAGAGACTTGGGTCCTGAACTTAAAGAAAGGAAACTTCGATGGTATGAGACGTGAATTTGCTAGTATAGACTGCCGAATTATACTGAAAGGGTTGACGGTAGATAGGCAATGGCAAACTTTTAAAGATCACATGGATGAACTTCAACAATTCTACTTCCCTGTCTGGAGTAAAAAATAAAACGGGGAAGATGGCTCAACCGTGGCTAACAAGGGAAATTAAGGATAGTGTTAAATCCAAGGAAGAGGCATATAAATTGGCCAGAAAAAGTAGCAAACCTAAGGACTGGGAGAAATTTAGAATTCAGCAGAGGAGGAGTAAGGGTTTAATTAGGAGGGGAAAAAATAGAATATGAGAGTAAGCTTGCAGGGAACATAAAAACTGACTGCAAAAGCTTCTATAAATATGAAGAGAAAAAGATTAGTGAAGACTAATGTAGGTCCCT
The DNA here is from genome assembly GCF_044704955.1 of Pristiophorus japonicus. Lineage (NCBI taxonomy): Eukaryota > Metazoa > Chordata > Chondrichthyes > Pristiophoridae > Pristiophorus > Pristiophorus japonicus. Next base: position 165,746,514 of record NC_091981.1, on the reverse strand, counting down.
TGCAGTCAGAATCAGGTGAATTCATAATGGGGAACAAGGAAATGGCAGAACAATTGAACAAATACTTTGGTTCTGTCTTCACTAGGGAAAACACGAATAACCTCCCGAAAATTCTAGGAGTCAGAGGGTCTAGCGAGAAGGAGGAACTGAGGGAAATCCTTATTAGTCAGGAAATGGTGTTAGGGAAACTGATGGGACTGAAGGCCGTTAAAGCCCCATGGCCTGAGAGTCTGCATCCCAGAGTACTTAAGGAAGTGGCCCTAGAAATAGTAGATGCATTGGTGGTCATTTTCCAACATTCCATGGACTCTGGATCAGTACCTATGGATTGTAGGGTAGCTAATGTAACCCCACTTTTTAAAAAAGGAGGAAGAGAAAAAACAGGGGATTATAGCCGACCAGTTAGCCTGACATCGGTGTTGGGGAAAATGCTGGAATCAATTATTAAAGATGTAATAGCAGCGCATTTGGAAAGCAGTGACAGGATTGGTCCAAATCAGCATGGATTTATGAAAGGGAAATCATTCTTGAAAAATCTCCTAGAGTTTTTTGAGGATGTAACTAGTAGCATGGATAAGGGTGAACCAGTGGATGTGGTGTATTTGGACTTTCAAAAGGCTTTGAACAAGGCCCCGCACAAGAGATTAGTGTGCAAAATTAAGGCACATGGTATTGGGGGTAATGTATTGATGTGGATAGAGAACTGGTTGGCAGACAGGAAGCAAAGAGTAGGAATAAATGGGTCCTTTTCAGAATGGCAGGCAGTGACTAGTGGGATGCAGCAAGGTTCAGTGCTGGGACCCCAGCTATTTACAATATACATTAATGATTTAGACGAAGGAATTGAATTAATATCTCCAAGTTTGCAGATGATACTAAGCTGGGTGGCAGTGTGAGCTGTGAGGAGGATGCTAAGAGGCTGCAGATTGACATGGACAGGTTAGGTGAATGGGCAAATGCATGGCAGATACAGTATAATGTGGATAAATGTGAGGTTATTCACTTTCGTGGCAAAAACAGGAAGGCAGATTATTATCTGAATGGTGACAGATTAGTAAAAGGGGAGGTGCAATGAGACCTGGGTGTCATAGTACATCAGTCACTAAAGGTAGGCATGCAGGTACAGCAGGCAGTAAAGAAAGCCATTGGCATGCTGGCCTTCATAGCGAGAGGATTTGAGTATAGGAGCAGGGAGGCCTTACTGCAGTTGTACAGGGCCTTGGTGAGGCCTCACCTGGAATATTGTGTGCAGTTTTGGTTTCCTAATCTGAGGAAAGACGTGCTTACTATTGAGGGAGTGCAGCGAAGGTTCACCAGACTGATTCCCGGGATGGCAGGACTGACATATGAAGAATGACTGGATTGGCTAGGCTTATACTCACTGGAATTTAGAAGAATGAGAGGGGATCTTATAGAAACATATAAAATGATGACAGGACTGGACAGGTTAGATGCAGGAAGAATGTTCCCAATGTTAGGGAAGTCGAGAATCAGGGGTCACAGTCTAAGGATAAGGGGTAAGCCATATAGGACCGAGATGAGGAGAAACATTTTCACCCAGAGAATAGTGAACCTGTGGAATTCTCTACCACAGAAAGTTGTGGAGTCCAGTTTGTTGGACATATTCAAGGGGGAGTTAGATGTGGCCCTTAAGGCTAAGGGGATGAGGGGTTATGGAGATAAGGCAGGGGTGGGGTACTGAAGTTGCATGATCAGCCATGACATATTGAATGGCGGTGCAGGCTCGAAGGGCTGAATGGCCTTCTCCTGCACCTATTTTCTATGTTTCTATGTTTCTATCTGCAAGGGACAAGTCAGAAATGTGATGGAATACTCTCCACTTGCCTGAATGAGTGCCGATCCAACAACACTCAAGAAGCTTAACACCATCCAGGACTAAGCAGCCTGCTTGATTGGCACCCCATCCACCACCTTAAACATTTACTCTCTTCAACACTGGTGCACCATGGTTGCAATGTGTACGATGTATAAGATGCACTGCAGCAACTCACCAAGTAGCAAGAAATATGAAAACAGTCAGTAAGAGCTTCTGGAAATATATAAAGGAAGAGACTAGCTAAAATAAATGTTGCTCCCTTAGAGAATAAGACTGGAGAATTAATAACAGGAAACAAGGAAATGGCAGGGACTTTGAAAAAATATTTTGTATCTGTCTTCACGGTAGAAGACACTAAAAGCATCCCAATAATAGTATAAAATCAGGGGACAAAAGGGAGGGAGGAAATTAAAACAATCATTATCACTAGAGAAAAAGTACTAGGCAAACTAATGGGATTAAAGGCTGACAAGTCCCCTGGACCTGATGGACTTTATCCTCTGGTCTTAAAAGAAGTGGCTGCAGAGATATAAGATCCTGAGTGGGCTTGACAGGGTAGATACTGAGAGGATGTTTCTCCCTGTGGGAATCTAGAACTAGGGGCAAAATTTCAGAAAAAGGGTCACCCATTTATGAGGGAGATGAGGAAGAATTTCATCTCAGAGGGTCGTGAATCTTTGGAATTCTCAACCCAGAAGAGCTGTCAAGGCTGAGGTAAACAGATTCTTGAACATAAGGGAGTCAAGGGTTGTGGGGAACAGTCAGGGAAGTGGAGTTGAGGCCAAGATCAGATCAGCTATGAACTTATTGAATGGCAGAGCAGGCTTGAGGGGCCCTATGGCCTACTCCTGCTCCTATTTCTTATGTTCTTATGCTTCTTCGAAAGCACCATCCAAACCCACGATCTCTACGGCATAGAAGGACAAGGGCAGCAGGCCCATGGGAACACCATCATCTCCAAGTTCCCTCCAAGTCATACACCATCCTGATTTGGAAATATATTGCTATTTCTTCATTGTCGCTGGGTTAAAGTCCTGGAGATCCCTACCTAACCGAACTCTGGGAGTACCTTCACCACACAGACTACAGCGGTTTAAGAATGTGACTCACCCCCACCTTCTCAAGGGCAATAGCGTTGGGCCCTGCCAGTGATGCCCTCATCCCATGAACAAATAAAAAAACCACCAAATTGAGAGCACGGGTTCAGACAATAGGCAAGAGATAATCCAAATATTGAGGGTTCTAGATAGATTAAGAAGGCGGCAAGTGGAATATAATTTAGACAAATACAAGGTAAGGGAATTGGGGAAGGAAAATAAACAGAAGGAATATATTGTGATCTTTTTTCAAATTATTTTTCAGCAAATTTTTCAAATGGCAAATCGTGAAAAGTGACCATTTCCTTTTTGAGAGAGTGGGCAACATTTTGATGTGATATTTTGGCAATTATGCTTAGGTCTGGTGAAGTTTCAGTATGATGTTTGTGTCAGGGCAGTGAGTTTGTGTGAATGTTTTCTGGCTGTCTCTAATTGCTTGTGTAGGTGGAGCTCTCTTGGACTGTGGGAAACTCTTATTTGTGTTTTCATCAAAGTCAAAAGTAAATTTGGAAGTATTTAGCCATTTGCTCCAAAAATGTGTGGCTGAGACCAGAAGTTGCATCATCTACAGTCCAGAGTTTATGGAAGTTTGAGTAACTGATTTGAGCTTGCACTAGTGAGCTTGTTTTTGGCAATAGAATTAATACTTATGCAGTCTGTGCTCCCATGAGTGATAGTCAAGTCTGTCTGTGACCCCGGGCATACTGTAAATTACAACTGTAGTTTGAAACTAAGATATAACTTAACCAAGGAACCAAACATGATTTGGCTGTACAATCCAAATGTGAAATATGTATTTTTAAATTTGATTCTCATCTTGCACTGAAGAGCTGAGCCAAACCAGGTTACAATAAACTCAATTATTATATACATTCTATTGTAATAAATATCCAAACAAAGTATGTCTTATACTCAGGAGTGGGGTTCTAACCTCAATATGATCAAACCCTGATAAGAAAAACCACTTAAAGAACTTTTGGTGCGTTTGTAATAATAAAGTCTTACTGTGTTCCATTAATTTGTTCCTCCTGCTTCTGAACTAAACGTTTCCACTACACACACACACACACACACACACATTCATATACTCAAACACACTCTCTCACGCACGCACTCGCACACAAACACTCACAGACACACACTCTCACTCACATTCATGCAGACACTCACTCAATTACACACACTCTCTCACGCACGCACTTGCACACTCACACATTCACAGACATGCACTCTCTCACGCACGCACTCTCTCATGCATTCTCTCACGCTCACACTCACGCACACACTCACTCACTCACACACACTCACACATACGCACATACACTCTCACACATAGACGCACGGACACACACTCTCTCTCACACACAGATACTCTCATTCACAGACAGTAGCACACTGATAGACACACTCACACACATTCCTTCACGCACACACTCACACTCACAAGACATTTGCTCAAGCACACAGGCACTCACACTCACAGACAGGAACACACTCATAGACACACTCACACACACACAAGCACACACACTCTCACACACACAGATACACTCACACAAACACTCACACACTCACAGAGCCACACACACTCTCTCATGCACACACACTCACACACTCAGACCCACACACTCTCATGCACACACATTCACACACACAGACACACAGACCCACACACACTCTCTCACACACACACACTCACAGACACATACACTCGCAGACACTAACACACTCATAAAAACACTCATACACATAGACACAAACACATGCTTTAAAAGATGTAGTCCTTGCTATGTGTAATCTACATCTGCTGTGCAGATGAGAACCAACTGTTTTCTGGGCAGCAGACAACTTCGATACTATAATTTATTGAGCTTTTTCATTTCCATTTACTAATTGCAACATAAATCCTAAACTCAATTTATTACAAAACAAAAACTAATCTCAATAGATTCTGTTTCTTCAATATAAAACATTTATATTTATTTCTTGTAATATTTTAATTTACTTTCAAGTATATACACAGTTGAACTTTTTTGAGTAATCTTCCTTTTTCATTTACCTATATGTAAGTGGTGTTTTTGAACCTGCACTTTGAGACACTTGTTTTTATAGTGTTTATTCAAATTGTTCAAATATGCATGTAATTTATTTTAAAGATTTCTTTGGGAGAGTGGGAACAGAGGGAGTTGTTACTTTATAATGTTCAGCTCTTCACAATGTACATTTCTCAACTGAGCATAAATGATTTATGAGGAAATCATAATTCTCTGTGATAAAATCTGAAACACTGCCTGAATTAAATACTGTTATTTACTAACTTTAATGGCACAGCTCTACCACATATTAGAGGAATTCAACTCATTCACTGCAGCCTTCTGTGACGCTTCTTGCTACAGCCGGCATTCATTTTATTTCTCTGCAACAAAGGTGCCAAATGGCAATCATCCCAACTAGAGTACATGCCAAAGGATATTTGTGTTTGTAGCAAATGAGTTAGTGCAATGTCTTTCTAGGTCAGAGTCACCAATGTGTCTAAAAACTGATGGGTAAAAGAAGGGCATCAACTCACAGGGATCCAATTTACGCCAGGGCATCAATAGCTGCACACATATCAACTTTAGTGCAACTATCATTTTAATGAACTCACATAATATGTGTGTGCATACTGTTAGTTTCCACCATGCTTGAAGTGATGCCAGTGTGTGACCTCCTATTCCTTTGTACTTCTCTTGGGTGTGTTTAAATCACTCCATGCCTTCACCCTCCCTATCTCTGCAAACTCCAGCTCTACAACTCTTCAAGAACCCTACATTCCTCCAACTCCGGCCTCTTGTGAATCCCTCACTCCCTTCGGCCCATCATTGGCAGCAGAGTCTTCAACCATCTAGGCCCTAAACTCTAGAATTTGCTCCCTAAACCCCTACGTTTTCCCTCCTCACTGTCGTAGTTTAAGACCTTTCTTAACACCTACCTCTTTGCCTAAGCTTTTAGTCATGCATCCTAATATCTCCTTCTTTGGCTCAGTGTTAATTTTTTATCTGATTATGCTCCTGTGAAGCATCTTGGGACTTTTTCCTACATTAAAGGTGCTATATAAATGCAAGTCATTGTTATTTTTGTAAAGTTGTATTCCTCTAGGGACCTCTTGGGACTCAGATGGCACTTGTCTCATGGCAGAACAGTCCTGAGGTGGACTTGCCTTGTCTCCTCTCTGTCATGTGTACAGGCATCTGGGGCGGCTGGGAGGAGGGCAGACATGTACTGCGCTCCTGAGAGACAGCAGCATCATGCGAACTCATTCTTGCCATGCCACTGGTACCAGGGACTGTTCCTCATGGCCTCATCTGACCCATGAGCTATAATGTGGGATACAATAGGATGAGGAGGAAAATAAGCAGAACATGAAAGCAAAGAAGAAAGAAAGAAAGACTTGCATTTATATAGCACCTTTCACGACCACTGGACGTCTCAAAGCATTTTACAGCCAATGAAGTACTTTTGGAGTGCAATCGCTATTGTAATGTGGGAAATGACAATCCCACAGCTGCTCCTGCTGGTTGGGGACCCATGAACTCCATTGCCTCCTCCTCAATGAAGGTGAGGACAGTTATTGTGGGATCCAACAACTAGTTCCAATCTCTCTCTGGTGTTGTGGGCTTTTATGGAAAATTTCAAATAAGTGAGAATGCCATCTCGTTTCCATGAAATGTCGTCAAACTCCAGCAGGTGTCAGCATATGGAATGATGACAGGTACAGGGATCAAGTGATCATCTACCATGTGAGACTTTTAGGGGACTGCCTGCAAGTAAGGCTTTGCGTAAAGTAACACTTACAGGTGAAGGCTGGGGTGTAATTGGCCTGCAATATCTCCATGTCATTAGTGGCAAGCTTTTGAAACACCTCAGCACATTGAGGAAAAATCTGCTGTACGTGACAGACAATAATTGGTTCCATGACTTCTTGTAAGATATGGCTGGCTCCTGACCTGGTGAGGCCATAAATCCTCTTGTGGCACTGAGGTACATGGCATCAAGCAGTTGGCACTGCCTGTGCTGGTCACCTCCTTCAACTGCACCTGGGAGCAACCTTTTCCAGGCCTTCTCTATTCCTTCCCAAATAGGGGTGGTCTTTTACCCCTTCACTGGAAGTCAGGCGGATTCTATAACAGTTGGCCGATGCAAGCTGTGGTGATGGTGAAAATCACCCACAGCAGCTTCCTTCCCTGCCTGATTGGGCTGGCGGTACTTCCACAGCTGCCTCTCAAAAAACTGGAGGCTCTGCATCCTATCAGATATGCTGCAAAGATTTGCTTCTAAAAAAATAAAAGTTTGCTGCTGATTTCTGCATCTTTAACCTGCTACAAGCTTTAAACCTTGCAGCAGCATGTTGTTATATATGTAAACTTGTATTTACTCTGTACAGCCACCAGAGGGCTCATCCCCTGGAGTCCCAAGGGATCCCATAATCCCCTAGGAGCACAGGTATTTAAGGAGGCTTCACAGATTCAAGAGGCACTCTGGAGACCTGCAATAAAAGACTAAGGTCACACTTTACTTGGAGCTCACAGTGTTCAGTCTGACTCTTTCTCCATACAATACACAAACGAACTGACCTCAACAACTTTCTGTGGTAGAGAATTCCACAGGTTCACAATTCTCTGAGTGAAGAAGTTTCTCCTCATCTCGGTCCTAATGGCTTACCCCTTATCCTTAGACTGTGACCCCTGGTTCTGGACTTCCCCAACATTGGGAACATTCTTCCGACATCTAACCTGACTAAACCCGTCAGAATTTTAAACGTTTCTATGAGATCCCCTCTCATTCTTCTGAACTCCAGTAAATACAGGTATTTAAGGAGGCTTCACAGGTTGGAGAGGCACTCTGGAGACCTGCAATAAAAGACTAAGGTCACACTTTACTTTGAGCTCACAGTGTTCCGTCTGACTCTTTCTCCATACATAACAACTGGCGACAAGATACAGATAGCGAACCAAAGATGAAGAGAACAGTGGGCATCCTGGAGAAATTCTCAGAAGGAGATGATTGGGAAACTTTTGTGGAGCGACTCGACCAATACTTTGTGGCCAATGAGCTAGATGGGGAAGAGAACGCTGCCAAATGAAGGGCGATCCTCCTCAACGTCTGTGGGGCACCAATGTATGGCCTCATGAAGAATCTGCTCACTCCAGCGAAACCCACGGAGAAATCATACGATGATTTGTGCACACTGGTCCGAGATCATCTGAACCCGAAGGAAAGCATTCTGATGGCGAGGTATCGGTTCTACACCTACAAAAGGTCTGAAGGCTAGGAAGTGGCGAGTTATGTTGCCTAGCTAAGACGCCTTGCAGCACATTGCGAATTTGAAGAACATTTGGAGCACATGTTCAGAGACTTTTTTGTACTTGGCATTGGCCACAAAACCATACTAGGCAAACATTTGACTGTAGAGACACCAACCTTGAGTAAGGCCATAGCGATAGCCCAGGCGTTCATTGCCACCAGTGACAATACGAAGCAAATCTCTCAGTACACAAGTGCTGCTACAAGTACTGTGAACAAAGTGATGTTGTTTTCAAATCGCAACATACAGGGCAGGTCACACATGCCTGCAGCTGTCTCAGAGTCCACCATCAAGGGTGATGAATGCAAGGCCATTAACACCTTGTTGGCGCTGCGGGGGTGATCATCATTTCCATTCATGCCGATTCAAAGGGTATGTTTGCAAGGGCTGTGGAACAATGGGACATCTCCAACGTATGTGCAGACGAGCTGCTAAGCCTGTTAAACCTGCAAACCACCATGTTGCAGAGGAGGACAGATCCACGGAGGAATACGACGAATCAGAGCCTCAGACCAAGGAGGCAGAGGTAGATGGGGTACACACATTCACCATGAATTGTCTCCCGATAATGCTGAATGTTGAACTAAATGGACTCCCGGTGTCAATGGAGCAAGACACGGCGGGAGCCAGTCCATCATGGGCAAAAAGACTTTTGAAAGATTGTGGTGCAACAAGACATCAAGGCCAGTCTTAACTCCAATTCATACGAAACTAAGAACTTACACGAAAGAACTGATTCCCGTAATTGGCAGTGCTACCATAAAGGTCTCTTACGATGGAGCAGTGCACAAGCTACCACTCTGGGTGGTACCGGGCGATGATCCCACGCTGCTCAGCAGGAGCTGGCTGGGAAAGATACGTGGAACTGGGACGACATCCGAGCACAATCGCCCGCTGACGACACTTCGTGTGTTCAGGTCTTAAATAAGTTCCCTTCGCTGTTCGAACCAGGCATTGGGAAATTCTAAGGAGCAAAAGTGAAGATCCACCTAATTCCGAGGGCACGGCCCATCCATCACAAGGTGAGAGCAGTACCGTACATGAAGAGAGAAAGGGTAGAGATCGAGCTAGACCGGCTGCAACGAGAGAGCATCATTTCACCGATCGAGTTCAACGAGTGGGCCAGCCCAATCGTTCCTGTCCTCAAGGGAGATGGCACCATCAAAATCTGTGGCGATTACAAAATAACTATCAATCGTTTCTCCCTGCAGGAACAATACCCACTACCAAAGACCGACGACCTCTTTGCAATGCTGACGGGAGGAAAGACGTTCACGAAGTTGGATCTGACTTCAGCCTACATAACGCAGGAACATGAGGAATCATCAAAGGGCTTCACCTGCATCAACACGCACAAAGGTCTTTTTATTTATAACAGATGCCCGTTTGGAATTCGCTCAGTGGCGGCGATATTCCAGAGAAACATGGAAAGCTTACTGAAGTCAATCCCCCACACTGTGGTCTTTCAGGACAACATCTTGGTCACAGGTCGGAACTTGGAGAAGGTTCTTAGTCGACTCAACCGCATGGGTCTCAGGTTAAAACACTCGAAGTGCGTTTTCTTAGCACCTGAACTGGAGTTCCAGGGAAGGAGGATTACGGCGGACGACATCAGGCCCACCAACGCGAAGACGGAGGCAATCGGGAACGCACCGAGGCCACAGAACGTGACGGAGCTGCAGTCATTTCTGGGACTCCTGAACTACTTTGGTAACTTTTTACTGGGTCTTAGCACACTGTTAGAACCACTGCCTGTCTTACTACGAAAAGGGAACGAATGGGTTTGGGCAAAAGCCAAGAAAATGTCTTTGTAAAAGCGAGAAAATTGTTCTGCTCAAACAAATTGCTTGTGTTGTATGATCCATGTAAGCGTTTGGTACTAGCATGTGATGCGTCGTCATATGGCATCGGGTGTGTATTGCAACAAGCTAATGATTTTGGGAAACTGCATCCAGGAGTCTGTCTAAGGCTGAGAGAGCCTACAGCATGATTGAGAAAGAAGCGTTAGCGTGTGTCTATGGAGTAAAGAAAATGCATCAATACCTGTTTGGGCTAAAATTCGAATAGGATACTGATCATAAGACACATCTGCCCCATTTAAACCAGCATCCAATGGTCAGGCAGAGAGAGCAAGTGCAAACCATCAAGCAAGGCTTGAAGAGGGTAACTGAAGGCTCACTGCAGACTCGCCTATCCCGAGTCCTGCTTAGTTACCGCATGAGACCCCACTCTCTCACTGGGATCCCACCTGCTGAACTGCTCATGAAAAGAGCACTTAAGACAAGGCTCTCGTTAGTTCACCCTGATCTACATGAACAGGTAGCGAGCAGGCGGCTTCAACAAAGTACATACCATGATGGTGCAAATGTGTCACGCGAGATTGAAATCAATGATCCTGTATTTGTAGTGAATTATGGACAAGGTCCCAAGTGGCTTCCCAGCACTGTCGTGGCCAAAGAGGGGAGCAGGGTGTTTTGGGTCAAACTTTCAAATGGACTCTTTCACCGAAAACACTTGGATCAAATCAAACTCAGATTCACAGACTATCCTGACGCTTTTTTGATCCCCTCCCATACACACCAGTGGCAACCGGCACCACGGTTGACCACGAAGCAGAACCCATCATCCACAGCAGTCCAGCAGGGCCCAACACACCAGGCAGCCCAGCAAGGCCAGCTGCACAGCAGCCCAGCGAGGGCCCAACAAATGATTCAACAATGCCAGCTTTCACACCGAGACGATCAACCAGGGCAAGAAGGGCCACAGATCGACCCATATTGTAAATAGTTACACTATCGACTTTGGTGGCGGGGGGAGGGGGGGAGTGTTGTTATGTATGTAAACTTGTATTTACTCTGTACAGCCACCAGAAGGCTCATCCCCTGGAGTCCCAAGAGATCCCATAATCCCTTGGGAGCACAGATATTTAAGGAGGCCTCACAGGTTGGAGAGGCACTCTGGAGACCTGCAATAAAAGACTAAGGTCACGCTTTACTTTGATCTCATAGTGTTCAGTCTGACTCTTTCTCCATACATAACACATGTAATTTCCCGCCCCTATATAGGCGAGCTCTCAAGCAGAGGTGCTGTTAACCCACCCAAAATATTAAAATTAGACTGGCGCAGAATCCTCAGCAAAGTCAACGTGGGAGTAGTCGGACGGACAGTCGTCCTGAGCCCACACGCTGCTGACTGTTAGCACACTGAAGAGGAAAATCCAGGCTTCCGCCTCCTTTATCTTACTAATTTTACCTGCCTGTCTCTACTTCTCTTTCTTTTAACTCTCTCACTCTGTTTTTTATCTCTATTTTTCTCTGTTGTTCTGTATATACTAACACCCACATGCTTGTGCTGGAGTGCGATGGCATCCATCATGGTCTTGGTGCTCGAAACTCTGAACAGTCACATATTTGGAAGTCATAATACACGATAATCCATATCTTCCAGAGGTTGGCTGTATGCTAACCTGCATTTAAACGCATAGCGGTTTAAACTTGGTCCAAATGTGAACTTGTTGCCAGGCAACCAAATTCATTTCTAATCAAATGTCACAATGATATAACCATAAAATGCAACATTGCATTTGTTTTCATGTACATTAACACCTATGCTCTTTGTGGGCCCAAGTTTCCACTGATGCTTAGGACGGCGCACCTCCATGAGGTCCGCCGACTTTTTAGAACATAAACGGCGACTATTATTTACCTTCATATTCTCCACACAGTCCGATTGATCCAGGCCCTTGGCGCAGCGCAGCAGAACGTGTGGAGGGCGGAGCCAGGTCCCGGCACTGAAAACAGTGCCGGGACTTCTACACATGCGTGTGCGCACTAGAGTGTGCGCGCATGTGCAGTAGCTCCTCGCCCCCAGATTCTGTGTGTGTGTGCTGCAGGCTGTGTGGGAGGGTCCTGAAGCACACCTCCCCTAGCCCTGGCCGAATGGGCTACCCGCCGCAACCTGCGAGGTAATAGTGGACTGTGAAAGCACAGACGACCATGGAATTTAACCTCAGTGGGAGTTCAGCCTGGTAGTGAGTTCAGCACCTAGGTATAGTTGGGCAGGACTTTTTTTCGATAATTAATACTTGTGTGAAGTGAGTAAGTGGAGTTGGATTCTTGCAAGAGTTTTGTACTGATGGAAGTTCAGGCTCACAGGGCAGGCTCGTCTGTTTAATGTTGCCCCCTCCCCTCCTCTTTCCCCCTCCTCTCCCCCCCCTCCTCTTCCCTCCTACTCTCCCCCTCCTCTCCCCCTCCTCCTCCTCCTCCCCATCCTCCCCCCTTCTCCTCTCCCCCCCTCCTCCTCTCCCCCCTTCCTCCTCTCCCCCCCTCCTCCTCTCCTCTCCCCCTCCTCTCCCCCTCCACCTCTCCCCCATCCTCCTCTCCCCCCCTCCTCTTCCACCCCCCTCTTCCTCTCCCCCCTCCTCCTCACACCCCTCCTCCTCTCCCCCTTCTCTCCCCCCTCTCCTCTCCCCCCCTCTCTCCTCCTTCCCTCTCCCTCATTGGCGGCCCACTGCCTTCCCTTCACATAAAGGTAGGACTTCTATTTTTTATTTGTTATTGATTGATTGCTTATTACTTTGGTCTTGGTGCTTTAGGTGCAGGGTTCCTTCTATTTTTTATTTGTTAATTAATTTCTTATTACTTTTTGTGCTTTGTTTAGTGCTTTGTAAGGCTTTGTGTTTTAAATGTACTGCTTTGTTTAGTGCCTAGTGCTTTAAATATACTTATGCTTCTTTAATGTTGTTGTGAAGGTGTTTAGTGCTTTGGAAAATCCTCTAACTTCCTTCCCCCTGCAGCCCGCCCCCCCCTCTGAAGTGTCCGCAAGGTTTTTCAGAGCAGACACATATGCTATCCTAAGTTAGTTTGGAGTAACTTTTTGCTGTCTAAACTTGCTTAAATGGCCAAAACAGGCATAAGTGGCTGGTAACGCCCTCTTTTGAAAAAAAAACTGAACTAAAAAGAAACTGAACTAACTCACTGAAACTCGAGCAAACTAAATGTGGAGACTTGTGATTATTAAGATACTCCAAAAAAAACTAGCTGCTCCAAAAAAATAGGAGCAACTCCTGTGGAAACTTGGGCCCCGTGTAACTATGCCCAAATGGGTCAAGAAGCAGGTTCCCTGCTGAATTTTGGTGAAAATAGAAGTAATCGGTCTTTCTGAACTCCATGCTGAGAGAATTTAACCCTGTTATGAAAGAACAGAATGTTGATTTCATTATTAGGATTGGAACAGAGGTAGGATATCAACTTCAGTTCCATTTCCAGATGTTTCAATATGTAAATCTCTCTGTCATTATCTTTCCATTTTCCCCCCTTCCCAGTCTCACAAAAAAATGGCTAACAAGACTAACATAAAAAATAAAAATGTGGTGATAGATATTACAAAAAGATCAACAGTCAGAATGAGAAACAAAAAGTTAAAAACTACTGAGGCAATGGCATAGTGTGTCAAGGAACTGCAAGTTTAATTTCTCCTTCCCTCACATTCCCTGATCTCCCTGCTGTAAGGGTAAGCAGAGACAAGGCACCTCCACAGAGAGAGGCAACATCAGAGAGGTAATTATCCTTAGGTCCTTTAGTGCTTTTTCTTTCAGCGAAATCAGATTAGTTTTGACAGATACCTAGGAGCTGCTCGCCGACATGTCAGCTCAGTTATACTATGTGCATGGTTTGCAAACTACCCCACTTACCACCACTTGACGAGGCTGCCATGGGGAAGGTGACAGTAGGACCCGGAAAGCAGCAGTAACAACCACTGGAAGGAAAGGGCCTTGTCAGGGCCTCTTCTCCCATCCTCCTTCCTAGTACCACCCTGGCTCAAGTATTGTACAGCAGCTTGGCCTACGAAAATCAAAGGGTACCGGTACTTGCAGGCAGATCAGGTTGGAGAACGGGGACTATGATGTTGTAGGCCTATCTCCAGCCCACCTTCTCACTTACTTTCTTGTGCAGTCCTCAATCTCTTCCTACCCGCATGCTAATCTTCCAATCCTTAGGATGTTTCTATTCCTTTTACTGCCTGGCCATCTCTCCTGGTGCTGCAGTGGCAGTCCCAGTGCAGAACTGCCGGGATTTTGCTTGCTGGTAAATGACAGGCTCCCACTCAGCAGCAAAAGCACCACCATGAGCTGACCTTGCATGGGAGATGAACTCCCACCCAGTTTCTTGGGTCAGGTTTCAGCATAGGGGCAAACAGAAGTGCTGGTCTGCCAGACCACCACTAAAAGGGTTTCGAGGAAATGTTGAGAGATTGACACTCTCACAACAATCAGAAGGTCCAGACTTGTAAAAAAGGAAAATCAGCACCAAAGGTGATTTATTTCATTAGATGTGAACTTGGAAAGTGGCCACACATACACACCACATTATTGAATTAACTTTGGTCTCATTACCAACTGCATTAGTAAGAATTGTTCTATCTGCACACATATACACTAACACATATAATAACCGTACAAATGGCTCCTTTACTGAATGTACCTTTTGGATTAGACATTAAATCAAGGCCCTGTCTGCTCTTTCAGGTAGACGTAAAAGATCCCATGGCACTATTCAAAGATGAGCAGCGGAGTTATCCTCGGTGCCATGGCCAATATTTATCGCTCAGAAAACTGAACTAAAACAGATAATCTGATCATTATCATATTGTTGTTTGTGGGAGCTTACTTTGCTTCCGGGTTTCCTACATTCCAGTATGTCGAGGAACCAACTAGAGAGCAGGCCATCCTAGATTGGGTCTTGTGTAATGAGAGAGGATTAATTAGCAATCTGGTCGTGCGTGGCCCCTTGGGGAAGAGTGACCATAATATGGTAGAATTTTTCATTAAGATGGAGAGCGACACAGTTAATTCAGAGACTAGGGTCCTGAACTTAAAGAAAGAAAACTTCAATGGTATGAGATGTGATTTGGCTAGGATAGACTGGCAAATGATACTTAAAGGGCTGATGGTGGATAGGCAATGGTAGACATTTAAAGATCACATGGATGAATTACAACTATTGTACATCCCTGTCTGGCATAAAAATAAAACAGGAAAGGTGGCTCAACCGTGGCCAACAAGGGAAATTAGGGATAGTGTTAAATCCAAGGAAGAGGCATATAACTTGGCCAGAAAAAGTAGCAAACCTGAGCATTGGGAGAAATTTAGAATTCAGCAGAGGAGGACTAAGGGTTTAATTAAGAGGGGGGGGAAATAGAGTATGGGAGTAAGCTTGCAGTGAACATAAAAGCTGACTGCAAAAGCTTCTATAGATATGTGAGGTCCCACACAAGAGATTAATGTGCAAAGTTAAAGCACATGGGATTGGGGGTAGTGTGCTGACGTGGATTGAGAACTGGTTGTCAGACAGGAAGCAAAGAGTAGGAGTAAACGGGTACTTTTCAGAATGGCAGGCAGTGACTAGTGGAGTGCCGCAAGGTTCTGTGCTGGGGCCCCAGCTGTTTACATTGTACATTAATGATTTAGACGAGGGGATTAAATGCAGTATCTCCAAATTTGCGGATGATACTAAGTTGGGTGGCAGTGTGAGCTGCGAGGAGGATGCTATTAGGCTGCAGAGTGACTTGGATAGGTTAGGTGAGTGGGCAAATGCATGGCAGATGAAGTATAATGTGGATAAATGTGAGGTTATCCACTTTGGTGGTAAAAACAGAGAGACAGACTATTATCTGAATGGTGACAGATTAGGAAAAGGGAAGGTGCAACGAGACCTGGGTGTCATGGTACATCAGTCATTGAAGGTTGGCATGCAGGTACAGCAGGCGGTTAAGAAAGCAAATGGCATGTTGGCCTTCATAGCGAGGGGATTTGAATACAGGGGCAGGGAGGTGTTGCTACAGTTGTACAGGGCCTTGGTGAGGCCACACCTGGAGTATTGTGTACAGTTTTGGTCTCCTAACTTGAGGAAGGACATTCTTGCTATTGAGGGAGTGCAGCGAAGGTTCACCAGACTGATTCCCGGGATGGCGGGACTGACCTATCAAGAAAGATTGGATCAATTGGGCTTGTATTCACTGGAGTTCAGAAGAATGAGAGGGGACCTCATAGAAACGTTTAAAATTCTGACGGGTTTAGACAGGTTAGATGCAGAAAGAATGTTCCCAATGTTGGGGAAGTCCAGAACCAGGGGTCACAGTCTGAGGATAAGGGGTAAGCCATTTAGGACCGAGATGAGGAGAAACTTCTTCACCCAGAGAGTGGTGAACCTGTGGAATTCTCTACCACAGAAAGTAGTTGAGGCCAATTCACTAAATATATTCAAAAGGGAGTTAGATGAAGTCCTTACTACTCGGGGGATCAAGGGTTATGGCGAGAAAGCAGGAAGGGGGTACTGAAGTTTCATGTTCAGCCATGAACTCATTGAATGGCGGTGCAGGCTAGAAGGGCTGAATGGCCTGCTCCTGCACCTATTTTCTATGTTTCTATGTTTCTATGTGAGGAGAAAAAGATTAGTGAAGTCAAATGTAGGTCCCTCGCAGTCAGAATCAGGCGAATTCATAATGGGGAATAAGGAAATGGCAGACCAATTGAACAAATATTTTGGTTCTTCCTTCACTAAGGAAGATACGAATAACCTCCTGAAAATACTAAGGGACCGAGGGTCCAGCGAGAAGGAGGAACTGAGGGAAATCCTTATTAGTCTGGAAATGGTGTTAGTGAAGCTGATGGGACTGAAGACTAATAAATCCCCAAGGCCTGATAGTCTGCATCCCAGAATACTTAAGTAAGTGGCCCTAGAAATAGTAGCTGCATTGGTGGTCATTTTCCAACATTCCATGGACTCTGGATCAGTTCCTATAGATTGGAGGGTAGCTAATGTAATCCCATTTTTTAAAAAAGGAGGAAGAGAAAAAACAGGGAATTATAGACCGGTTAGCCTGACATCGGTGTTGGGGAAAATGCTGGAATCAATTATTAAAGATGTAATAGCAGCGCATTTGGAAAGCAGTGACAGGATTGGTCCAAGTCAGCATGGATTTATGAAAGGGAAATCATGCTTGCCAAATCTTCTAGAGTTTTTTGAGGATGTAACTAGTAGAGTGGACATGGGAGACCCAGTGGATGTGGTGTATTTGGATTTTCAAAAGGCTTTTGACAAGGTCCCACACAAGAGATTAATGTGCAAAATTAAAGCACATGGTATTGGGGGTAAGGTATTGATGTGGATAGAGAACTGGTTGGCAGACAGGAAGCAAAGAGTTGGAATAAACGGGTCCTTTTCAGAATGGCAGGCAGTGACTAGTGGGGAGCCGCAGGGCTCAGTGCTGGGACACAACTATTTACAATATACATTAATGATTTAGGTGATGGAATTGAGAGTAATATTTTCAAGTTTGCAGATGACACTAAGCTGGGTGATGGTATGAGCTGTGAGGAGGATGCTAAGAGGCTTCAGGGTGACTTGGACAGGTTAGGTGAATGGGCAAATGCATGGCAGATGCAATATAATATGGATAAATATGAGATTATCCACTTTGGTGGCAAAAACAGGAAGACAGATAATTATCTGAATGGTGACAGATTAGTAAAAGGGGAGGTGCAACAAGACCTGGGTGTCATGGTACCTCAGTCACTGAAGGTAGACATGCAGGTACAGCAGGCAGTAAAGAAAGCAAATGGCATGCTGACCTTCATAGCGAGAGGATTTGAGTATAGGAGCAGGGAGGTCTTACTGCAGTTGTACAGGGCCTTGGTGAGACCACACCTTGAGTACTGTGTGCAGTTTTGATCTCCTAATCTGAGGAAGGACCTGCTTGTTATTGAGGGAGTGCAGCGAAGGTTCACCAGACTAATTCCCGGGTTGGCAGAACTGATATATAAGAAAGACTGGATCGGCTAGGCTTATACTCACTGGAATTGAAAAGAATGAGAGGGGATCTCATAGAAACATATAAAATTATGACAGGACTGGACAGGTTAGATGCAGGAAGAATGTTCCCGATGTTGGGGGAAGTCCAGAACCAGGGGTCACAGTCTAAGAATAAGGGGTAAACCATATAGGACCGAGATGAGGAGAAACTTTTTCACCCAGAGAGTGATGAACCTGTGGAATTCCCTACCACAGAAAGTTGTTGAGTCCAGTTCATTGGATATATTCAAGAGGGAGTTGGATGTGGCCCTTACGGCTAAAGGGATCAAGGGATATGGAGAGAAGGCGGGAGTGGGGTACTGAAGTTGCATGATCAGCTATGATCATATTGAATGGCAGTGCAAGCTCGAAGGGCCGAATGGCCTGCTCCTGCACCTATTTTCTATGTTTCTATTACAACAGTGACTGCACTTCAAAAGTACTTCATTGTCTGTAAAGCACTTTGCGACATCCTGAGGTTGTGAAAGGTGAATGCAAGTCTTTCTTTTATTAGTTTAGAAGGGATCACCTGTAAAAGGCATTATAAAGTGTTGGTCTATTTTATAAGTGGAAATACATTTTTTATGCCTGGGAACACAACATATTAGTTCACTGTGCCGCAGACTGGGCACGATAACTAGCTGCCACTCTTGGCAAGGTTGCAGGAAACGCGATTATGCAGAGGGAAAGCCAGAGATTCCACCTAAGGCTACATATAAGGACTGCCCCTTACTCTACCAGAGCTGCCTGTTCACATTCTGAGCCAGGGTCTAAGAGGCCTGACCTGGGGGCCCTGCAGGCGATAGATGTCAGTGCACGGCTTTGGTTGATTTAAACCAGCAGATTTTGTATGGAAAAGCTGACATGATTGTTTTAGCAAACATTAATTCCTATAAGCACATGTTACTATCTAGTCTTGCAGCAGAATTTCAATGCACAAATTTTGTTTACAAAAAATATATAATTAATTAAGAAATCTCTTCTGACCTTAAATATCTGCCTGTAGCGGTAATTTAACAATCCCACACTCCCACCAGAGAGCTGTGCAAGGACCGTGGACTGGAGATAGGCCTATAACACTGTAGCACCCATTCTCCAACCTGCACTGCCTTTAAATACTGTTATCCTTTGACAATTTTAGGCCAAGCTGATGTACAATCCGGTAAAAATAGCAGTCGAGTCCCACAATGTCACTGGAGCCCGGTGTGTGTATTTAAAAAGTACCGTGTCAGCTTTGGCCGGGTGTCCTTGCTATCTGTAATTTAAAATTGCAGCAGGCCAGATCGGGACAGGAATGGAGTGGGTATGTCCCCCGTTCCATTTTAACTGCCCCCGCCCAGTTTCTGTCCCTTTGGACCAAGTCTCCCACTGCACCTCCCAGACATTCTATCGTTCAACTGGCTGGGATTTAAAATTCCCCCTACCATTACTTAGAAACGCTCTGTGGCCACTCAAACAAAGTACCAGAAAGTTCCTGTCATCTGTGGAATTATATCACAGCACGTGTCTGGTACAATTTGGTACAATTTTAAAGGGGGAGCAGGAACAGAGAGACCTGGTGCTGTATGTACACAAATCTTTGAAGGTGGCAGGACATGTTGAGAAGGCCATTAATAAAGAATATGGGATCCTTGGCTTTATAAATAGAGGGATAGAGTACAAAAGCCAGGAAGTTATGCTAAATCTATCTAAAACACTGGTTAGGCCTCAGCTGGAATAATATGTTCAATTCTGGGCACTACGTTTTAGGAAGTATATTAAGCAATTTTGATTTGCACAGCGTGGCCCCTTCAAAATGTCGTGCACGCATGGTTTTTGTATTGAAAAGCCGGCCAGCCAGCTGAGTGGGTTCCCTGCAGCTTACAGGGAATATTGATGTCAAGGCCTGGAAAGGGTGATGAAGAAATTTACTAGAATGGTACCAGCAATCAGGGACTGCAGTTATATGGAAAGACTGGAGTAGCTGGAGTTGTTCTCCTTAGAGCAAATAAGGTCAAGAGGAGACTTGATAATGTTCAAAATCATAAATGGTTTTGATAGAGTAAATATGGAGAAACTGTTTCCAGTGGTAGAAGGGACGGTAACAAGAGGATGCAGATTTAAAATGAAAAGCAAAAGAATTACAGGTAACATGAGGGAAAAAAAGTATACAGCGAGTTGTTTTGATCTGGAATGCACTGCCTGAAAGGGTGGTGGAAGCAGATTCATTAGTAACTTTCAGATAGCAATTGGATAAATACTTGAAGGGGAAACAATGACAGGGCTATGGGGAAAGAGCAGAGGAGTAGGATTAATTGGACAGCTCTACCAAAGAGACGTCATAGGAGTGAAGACCAGAGTGGTCTCCTTCTGAGTTGTATCATTCTATCATTCAATGAATCACTAACTTTAGGAAAGGAGAGGTAGGAGGAGAAAATTTTAGCATATGTTTAATGACAAAACTTACCGCATGCATGCCGAGTATTTCAAGGGATAGCACTGGCCATTAAAGCCCGTTTTGAAGAAAAAATGGTTGTCGGTGGGTCCCATGGCAGCCGCCATTTTCTGCAGGTTGGCAGCATTGCCGATGCCTGCACTCGCTGCAGATATTTAGATCAGGCAGATCATGACGTCAATGAGTGTGCATCATCCGATCTGCCATTTTTGCTATCGACACTCCACTTACCAATCTCTCTTAATCACGACCAGCTGACCAAGCTTTCAGTCGCATGAAGAAGCCTCCAGCAGTGTTATTTAAAG
The DNA here is from genome assembly GCF_044704955.1 of Pristiophorus japonicus. NCBI lineage: Eukaryota > Metazoa > Chordata > Chondrichthyes > Pristiophoridae > Pristiophorus > Pristiophorus japonicus. The sequence goes on along the minus strand of NC_091981.1, from coordinate 165,725,646 downwards.
GGATTATTACCAACAACTTGTAGTTGACATGATTTCCCAGTTTAACTGGCTCTGTATAACTTTCTGCAGCTCTTGCAGCTTTCTAAACTTGTTTCAATTTTCTGAGGTGACAGGGAGTGTTGCTGCGTGGAGAACGTCTTCATTCTCATTTGAAGGCTTCTGCTCAAAACACTTGCTCATGGTCATGGGGACTCTACTTGCAGTCCCCCTCGTCCTCAAATATCTTTGGGAGGGGGAGTAGAGGCAGCGAAGAAGAGGAGATAATGCGTGCAGAGGGAGGAGAAGGAGGGCCAAAAGGGCTCCCAACAGAAGGCCTTACTCACCTAGGGTCATCCAAGAGCACTTCTCATACCTCCACTTAAGCCAGGAGCAGTGTATTAGGAAGCTCAACTTTACCAAGGAGGTGGTCACAGAACTCTACCACCTCCTGCAAGCAGATCTGCAGCCTCAGAGCACAGTGACCACAGCTCTCTCAGTGGCCTTAAATTTCTTCACTAGCGATCCTTCCAGTCTGAGGCAGGAGACATAGCTAACTTCTTCCAGTTTACCTTTCATCGCTATATCCGAGAGGTCACAGAAGCTCTCTACACCAGGAGAATGACCTTCATTGTCTCCTCTCTGAACAGAGAGAAGCAGGTGGAGCATGCATGTGGTTTTGCCAGGATAGCGGGCTTCCCCGTGGTGCAGGGCGATATCAACTGCACTCACTAGGCTTTGCGGGCACCTTACATCAATCCTGAGATTCTCTGTAACCGCAAAGGCTACCACTCACTTAATGTGCAGTTGTTGTGCGACCATGCTCAGCACATCATGATGGTCAATTTCCCGTAATTCTGGCAGCAGTCATGATGCCTTCTTCCTGCACTAGTCCGATGTGCCAGAAATCTTCCAGCCATCATGTCAAACCTGAGGATGGTTGCTCGGAGACAAGGGCTATCCACTCTATACCTGGCTCATGACTTCCCAGCACAACCCTACCACTGGTGGCCAGCACTCATATAATGACATCCATGCTGCCACCAGCAATGTCATCGAGCTGACCATCTGGATACTGAAGCAATGGTTCGGCTGCCTTGACCATTTGGGAGGAGCCCTCCAGTACTCACCTGAGCGGGTGTCTCATTTTGTGGTGGTCTGTGTTGTGTATGTATAATATATGTATATACCGTACACACTAAATGTACAGTTACATAAGACCACTGAATGTATCTTCACACTGTATACACTATGCCTGTACCACCAGAGGGTGCAACTGGTGGAGACCAAGGGGTCACCTACACACTGCAGGTAACCAAGTATAAAAGGGAGCTCATCTTACTGTACCCTCATTCAGGAGCAGCAATAAATGGACTAAAGTCACAACAGTTCAAGTGCAATACCTTACCTCATGGAGTCATTGCTAGAGTGCTTACAGACACAATAACTGGTGACGAGATTACGAATTTCCACGTGAAAAATGGCTAACCTTGGCAACTTTCAACAATTCACTGATGGGGAAGATTGGGATGCCTTTGTGGAAAGGCTCGAACATTATGGCATCGCGAACGACCTGGCTGGAGACATACTGACCTCACTGGCTGATATGCGCAGAGCTTATCAAGGGGGTAAGTGACTGACTGGTGATTGGTGAATAGTTTTTCTTCTTTTTCTTTCCTTTATCAGTAGGTAACCTTTATCATTGCTTCCAAATTAAGCTAATCTAAGGGTTAAGTCATGGCAGGAGAGTTCGGTCACGTGTCAAGCTCCTCTTGTGCTATGTGGGAACTCAGGGAGGCTTCCAGTGTCCCTGACGACTAAATGTGCAGGAAGTATATCCTGCTGCAGCACCTGACAGACCGCATTGCGGCACTGGAGCTGCGCATGGATTCACTCTGGAGCATCGGCGATGCTGAGGATGTCGTGAATAGCACGTTTAGTGAATTGGACACACCACAGCTAAAGGTTGCACAGGCAGATAGGGAATGGATGACCAGCAGGAAGAGCAGTGGAAGAAAGGTAGTGCAGGGGTCCACTGCGGTCATCCCCCTCCAAACCAGAAACACCATTTTGGGTACTGTTGGGGGGGATGACTCATCAGGGGAGGGCAGCAGCAGCCAAGTTCATGGCACCGTGGTAACTCTGCTGCACAGGAGGGCAGCAAATAGAGTGGGAGAGCTATAGTGGTAGTGGATTCTATTGTAAGGGGAATAGATAGATGTTTCTGCAATCGCAATCGAGACTCCAGGAAGGTATGTTGCCTCCCTGGTGCAAGGGTCAAGGATGTCTCGGAGTGGCTGCAGGACATTTTGGAGGGGGAGGGTGAACAGCCAGTTGTCGTGGTGCATACAGGTACCAATGATATAGGTAAAAAACGGGATGAGGTCCTACAAACTGAATTTAGGGAGCTAGAAATTAAATTAAAAAGTAGGACCTCAAAGGTAGTAATCTCAGGGTTGCTACCAGTGCCACATGCTAGTCAGAGTAGGAATCACAGGATAGCTCAGATGAATACGTGGCTTGAGGAGTAGTGCAGAAGGGAGGGACTTAAATTCCTGGGACATTGGAACCGGTTCTGGGGGAGGTGGGACCAGTACAAACCGGATGGTCTGCATCTGGGCAGGACCGGAACCAATGTCCGCGGAGGAGTGTTTGTTAGTGATGTTGGGGAGGGGTTAAACTAATATGGCAGGAGGATGGGAACCTATGCAGGGAGACAGAGGGAAGTAGAATGGGAGCAGAAGCAAAAGATAGAAAGAAGAAAAGTAAAAGTGGAGGGCAGAGAAACCCAAGGCAAAAATCAAAAAGGGCCAGATTACAGCAAAATTCTAAAGGGGCAAAGTGTGTTAAAAAGACAAGCCCGAAGGCTCTGTGCCTCAATGCGAGGACTATTTGTAATAAGGTGGATGAATTAACTGCGCAGGCAGCAATTAACGAATATGATATAATTGGAATCACGGAGACATGGCTCCAGGGTGACCAAGGCTGGGAACTCAACATCCAGAGGTATTCAAAATTCAGAAAGGATAGACAGAAAGGAAAAGGAGGTGGGGTAACGTTGCTGGTTAAAGAGGAAATTAATGCAATAGTAAGAAAGGACATTAGCTTGGATGATGTGGAATCGGTATGGATGGAGCTGCGGAATACCAAAGTGCAGAAAACGCTAGTGGGAGTTGTGTACAGACCACCAAACAGTACTAGTGAGGTTGGGGACAGCATCAAACAAGAAATTAGGGATGCGTGCAATAAAGGTATAGCAGTTATCATGGGCGACTTTAATCAACATGTAGATTGGGCTAACTAAGCTGGTAGCAATACGATGGAGGACGATTTCATGGAGTGTATTAGGGATGGTTTTCTCGACCAATATGTCGAGGAACCAACTAGAGGGTTGGCCATCCTAGACTGTGATGTATAATGAGAAAGGACTAATTAGCAATCTTGTTGTGCAAGGCCCCTTGGGGTAGAGTGACCATAATAATTCTTTATTAAGGTGGAGAGTGACATAGTTAATTCAGAGACTAGGGTCCTGAACTTAAGGAAAGGTAACTTTGATGGTATGAGACATGAATTGGCTAGCATAGACTGCCGAATTATACTTAAAGGGTTGACGGTAGATAGGCAATGGCAAACATTTAAAGATCACATGGATGAACTTCAACAATTATACATCCCTGTCTGGAGTAAAAAAAAACGGGGAAGGTGGCTCAACCGTGGCTAACAAGGTAAATTAAGGATAGTGTTAAATCCAAGGAAGAGGCATATAAATTGGCCAGAAAAAGCAGCAAACCCGAGAACTGGGAGAAATTTAGATTTCAGCAGAGGAGGACAAAGGGTTTTCATTAGGAGGGGGAAAATAGAGTATGAGAGGAAGCTTGCTGGGAACATGAAAACTAACTGCAAAAGCTTTGATAGATATGTGAAGAGAAAAAGATTAGTGAAGACAAACGTAGGACCCTTGCAGTCAGAATTAGGTGAATTTATAATGGGGAACAAAGAAATGGCAGACCAGTCGAACAAATACTTTGGTTCTGCTTTCACGAAGGAAGGCACAAATAACCTTCGGGAAATACTAGGGGACCGAGGGTCTAGTGAGAAGGAGGAACTGAAGGAAATCCTTATTAGTCGGGAAATTGTGTCCGGGAAATTGATGGGATTGAAGGCCGATAAATCCCCAGGGCCTGATAGTCTGCATCCCAGAGTATTTGAGGAAGTGTCCCTAGAAATAGTGGATGCATTGGTGATCATTTTCCAACAGTCTTTAGACTCTGGATCAGTTCCTATGGACTGGAGGGTGGCTAATGTAAAACCACTTTTTAAAAAAGGAGGGAGAGAGAAAATGGGTAATTATAGACCGGTTAGCCTGACATCAGCAGTGAGGAAAATGTTGGAATCAATTATTAAAGATGAAATAACAGCGCATTTGTAAATCAGTGACAGGATCGGTCCAAGTCAGCATGGATTTATGAAAAGGAAATCAAGCTTGACAAATCTTCTGGAATTTTTTGAGGATGTAACTAGTAGAGTGGACAAGGGAGAACCAGTGGATGTGGTGTATTTGGACTTTCAAAAGGCTTTTGACAAGGTCCCACACAAGAGATTGATGTGCAAAATTAAAGCACATGGCATTGGGGGTAATGTACTGACGTGGATAGAGAACTGGTTGGCAGACAGGAAGCAGAGAGTTGGAATCAACGGGTCTTTTTCAGAATGGCAGGCAGTGACTAGTGGGGTGCCGCAGGGCTCAGTGCTGGGACCCCAGATATGTACAATATACATCAATGATTTAGATGAAGGAATTGAGTGTAATATCTCCAAGTTTGCAGATGAAATTAAGCTGAATGGTGGTGTGAGCTGTGAGGAGGATGCTAAGAGGCTGCAGGCTGACTTGATCAGGTTGAGTGAGTGGGCAAATGCATGGCAGATGCAGTATACTGTGGATAAATGTGAGGTTATCCTATTTGGGGGCAAAAACATGAAGGCAGAATATTATCTGAATGGCGGTAGATTAGGAAAAGGGAAGGTGCAACGAGACCTGGGTGTCCTGGTACATCAATCATTGAAAGTTGGCATGCAGGTACAGCAAGCGGTGATGAAGGCAAATGGTATGTTGGCCTTCATAGCTGGGGGATTTGAGTATAGGAGCAGGGAGGTCTTACTGCAGTTGTACAGGGCCTTGGGAGGCCTCACCTGGAATATTGTGTTCAGTTTTGGTCTCCTAATCTGAGGAAGGATGTTCTTGCTATTGAGGGACTGCAGCGAAGGTTCACCAGACTGATTCCAGGGATGGCAGGACTCACACATGAGGAGAGACTGGATCGCCTGGGCCTTTATTCACTGGTGTTTAGAAAGATGAGAGGGGATCTCATGGAAACATATAAAATTCTGACAGGACTGGACAGGTTAGATGCAGGAAGAATGTTCCCGATGTTGGGGAAGTCCAGAACCAGGGGACACAGTCTAAGGATAAGGGGTAAGCCATTTAGGACTGAGATGAGGAGAAACTTCTTCACTCAGAGAGTTGTTAACCTGTGGAATTCTTTACCACAGAGTTGTTGATGCAAGTTCGTTGGATGTATTCAAGAGGGAGTTAGATATGACCCTTACAGCTAAAGGGATCAAGGTGTATGGAAAGAAAGCAGGAAAAGGGGTACTGAGGTGAATGATCAACCATGATCTTATTGAATGGTGGTGCAGGCTTGAAGGGCTGAATGGCCTACTCCTGCACCTATTTTCTACGTTTCTTTGTTGCTATGTTTCTATCCTGCTCAGCAGTTGTGGGCCCACCGTTTATGGCCTTGTCAGGGGCTTGCTAGCCCCAGAGAAGACAACAATCAAAACGTACGCGGCGTTCGTAACGATGATACAGGAACAGCTTAAGCCTAAAGAGAGCATCCTCACAGCCAAACACCGGTACTACACACACCGGCGGCCCGAAGGCCAAGAAATCGCAAAATATGCTGCAGACCTGAGACGATTGGCTGCACCGTGTGATTTTTGGCGACCACCTCACCGAAGCGCTGAGGGATATCTTTGTTATTGGAATCGGCCAGGAGGGCCTCCTCCACAGGCTGCTCTCTGCAGACAACATGGTCACCTTGCAGAAGGCAATTAACGTCAGCCAGGTGTTCATGGCCTCGGCCTGCGATTCCAAGAGGATGATAACTCACCCCCAGGACTCTAACCCGGCAAGTACCGTGAACCAACTGGCGCCTGTTGGAGGCAAGACTGCTACCTTGAGTCCCGCAACCCTGAGTCCGCCACATGGGGCCAACCGGGCAGCCTCATGCTGGTGCTGTGGAGGAAATCACAGAGCCCACCAGTGTCGATCCAGAGACTATACTTGCAAAGTCTGTAACACTAAATGCCATCTCCAGCGAATGTGCAAAATACATTTTACTCATTGAGTCGCTGAAGAGTTGGCCGTTCACCCGGGCTCCAGCGCTGATGAAGACAAAGAGAAAGTCCAGGAGGCAGCTCAGCCCCAGGAAAAGGTCTACGGAGCGTTTACCTGCTCCACCGAGAGTTCTCCATTGAAAATGGAAGTCGAAATCAACGGTGTTCCAGTCTTGGTGGAGGTCGACACAGGTGCGAGCCAATCACTGATGAATCAGGCGGCTTTCGAGAAACTGGGACAATCCCGCCGAACGACCTAAAATGCTCCCGATCCATGCAAAGCTGCTCACTTACACAAATGACACCATCCCGGTTGTTGGCAGCGTGGATGTCCAGGTGTCTCATGGCGGCGCGATGCACAAGCTACCTTTGTGGATCATTGCTGGTGATGGTCCAACACTGCTAGGAAGAAGATGGATGAAACAAATTCAAATCTGTTGGAGCTGGGAAAGCTTCCAGGCCCCGGCGATCGACGTCCTATGCGGCCCTAAATTTGGATCCATCACAGCACCTGAAGATCGTCCCGTCCAACTCGACTGCGCGGCAATGACACAGACCGCACTACCCAACGGCCAGATGATCCAACCCAAATGACCAGACCTCATCTTCTGGGCTCCAGTGGCAGGACTCCAAAGGAAGAAGGTCGGCACAGAAGGTAAATTCCCGACTTCCGTGGCAGGACCTGGGGAGAAAAGGATCACCGCGTGGAGAGAGAGCAGATGGCATCCGCACCACGAGGTGAGGCACCTGAAATCAAGATGGCCGCGGCCAGACCACGAGGGGCAGCGGTGAGCGAGCGACACATTCAATGATTCCCGACCCAAATTCTCAGGCGCCAACGTGAAGAATGGATTGTGCCAGGAGTTTTCATCGATGGTGGTTCGGGGGTAGAATTCTCACCTGCCATGTGGGAAATTTGGGTTTGATTCCCACCCAATGCAGCTTTATTTGATCAGCCATGGTCATATTGAATGGCGGTACAGGCTCATAGGGCCAAATGGTCTGCTACTACACCTGTTTTTTTTTTTATGTTTATGTAACACGTGATGCCAAGCAGCGAACCCGATTGGGGTAAAGATTGCAAGGCCCTCTTAAAGGAGACCGGCAACCCAGCACAATTAAAAGGACAGTTCCACTCCTTGTACAGCGATGCCGGTGATATTAATGTCATTAACAAATGCAAGTATCTAAATGGACCTTTGTACAGCGATGCCGGTAGTATACAGGGAAAAGATGTCATTGACAAATGCGAAGCTGTAATTGACAAATGTGAATTTGTAAAGACAACTAACAATGTCGAGTCGGGTGATTGCGGTCGGAGCCAATGTATAATGAATGTAAAGGGTGAAATGATGTGTGATGCCGGGTTCTACATGTACGCCACCAAAACCAAGGGCAATCTCCCGTGGGAAGCACCCAGGTCCAGCAGACTACCCGATCATGTAGCCTGCGCCTCCGGGACCAATGTGATGCCCCAGGGAGTGTGGCCACACACAGAGGGAGCATACCCACTGCAGGGCCAGCGATCAGCCAACAACACAGGCACCACTACTGGCACCCTGCCCCAGATCGGCTCGACCTCTCTAGCCACTAGGGCCAGTAATGGGAGCAAGAGGCCAGCACCCTCCAGCCCTCCCAACGGGACCTGGGATGACCAGGCTCCCACTACCGCTGAAGGGCAGCAGGGAGACCCTGCAGCCCTCAAAGGAGGACAGGGAGGCCACACATTCCTGTGGCTCTGCCCACCACTAGGCAATGGCAAAGGCCCTGAGACTCAGCCAGGTGAGCGATCCGAGCCCAGTCAGCTGGCAGGGGGCGCAGCGCCGCCATCAGACAACCTGAACACAGTCCAGTTACTCTGGAACTAGCGTCCTCAACCACCTGCACCTACACCCCAGGGGCAAGACTGTAATATCATATATGTACCTTAACTGTAATATGTACTTGTTCCACTACTGCTGAACCCAAACAGTGATCTAATCCTATTTTTTATTCTCTGTACATGTATGCAAATGCAGATGTCAAGCCACACACATGGTCTTTGTATGGCGGGGAGGGGGGGGCAGAATCGGATGTATGTAGCCATGGATACATATGGATCACACCCAGAACCCACTCAACCCCCACTGCAACCTCCAACCATCCACTGCTGACCATTTCCCAATGTCATGGCAATAAGGACATGGGGGTCTACAGGGAGAGAGCCATTCCCAAGCACAGACAAGTTGCAAGGGCTTTGGGCACTCAATCGAGGGCCAGAGCACACAGTGCAAAGGCCAGTGGCACAAGACTTAGGGGGGAGTGATGTTGTGTATGTATAATATATGTATATACCTTGTACACTCAATGTACAGTTACATAAGACCACTGAATGTAGCTTCACACTGTATACACTATGCCTGTACCACCAGAGGGTGCAACTGGTGGAGACCTAGGGGTCACCTACACACTGCAGGTAACCAAGTATAAAAGGGAACTCATCTTACTGTACCCTCATTCAGGAGCTGCAATAAATGGACTAAGGGCACAACAGTTCAAATGCAATACCTTACTTCGTGGAGTCATTGCTAGAGTGCTTATAGACACAATAGCCTGCTGCATGCTTCACAACTTGGCCATCATGAGGGCGCAGCTCTCGCCACCAGGGATTGCGGGACCACCTCAGGAGGAGGTGGAGAGAGAGAGGAGGAGGAAGTGGAAGAGGACAAGGATGAGGACAGAGAGGAAGGGAGGAGGCAGGCAGAAGATACCCCGTTCTGGACGGGCTGTCTGTGAGGGCCTCGTCACACTCTGATTCAAGTGAATGAAACCGCAGATCCCCGTTGCTCACCTCATCCCCATCATATCATCCCTCTGTGACAGAATATCACAGCATCCTCCTGGCACAAAACTGAAATGAGAGCCACCGCAAACAAACAGTGCTTGGGCCTCAGCTATTTATAATCTATATTAATGACTTAGATGAAGGGACTGAGTGTAATGTAAGGGGGTTGAAGTACAAGAGTAAGGAAGTCTTGCTACAATTGTACAGGGCTTTGGTGAGACCACACCTGGAGCACTCTGCACAGTTTTGATCTCCTTATCTGAGGAAGTATGTACTTGCCTTAGAGGCGGGGCAACGGAGGTTCACTAGATTGATTCCTGGGATGAGAGGGTTGTCCAATGAGAAGAGATTGAGTAGATTGGGCCTATACTCTCTGGAGTTTAGAAGAGGTTCAGCATTGTCTCAGGAAGGTGTTGGATATTTAAGACTGAGATAAGGAGGAATTTCTTCACTCAGAGTGTTGTGAATCTTTGGAATACTCTACCGCAAATGGCTGCGGATGCTGAGTCGTTGAGTATATTCAAAGCTGAGATAGATCGAAGGGATATGAGGTTTAGGCAGGAGAGTGGATTTGAGGTCTAAGATCAGCCATAATCTTATTGAATGGTGGAGCAAGCTAGAAGGGCCATCTGGCCTATTCCTGCTCCTAATTCTTATGTTCTTGTATTAACTCATTATTGATGATGAAGTTCCAGTTCAAACTCCATCGTACTTCATATATACTTCCAATTAAAACTAAAGAACAGATGACACAAATACAATGATAGACATTCAGAATATTTTTGGGGAGATATAACCATTTTGCACATCTGCATCAAACATACAAACATTCACAATGGAACAAAGTAGTTAGTTTAGCTTGAAAATACAATACTGCTAATTGAATCAAGGAAAGGAACTAATTTAATTTTTAAATTATACACAATTACATTTTTATGTAAATGACACTGAGCAATTCCAACTCTGCTACAAATGTTACAACTGTGGTGTAAAGGGATAATATTTTCTCAAATTTTGAGCAATTTTTAAAGCTGTAAGGAAGTATATCAGTCTCTGCAAGCTGGAGAAAGTATCAAAGGTTCTCCTGCAGTCTGTCTCAGGTCACTGAAGTTGGTCCATTGCTTATTTTGGCTCTATTCATCTTTTTTCTACAAACCACACACTTACATTTGGGCCTGTTTCAACTCAGTAGTACACTGGTGTTCGCGACAGAATGAGCTTCTTTTAGGTTATTTTAGTTTTAGTTATATATTATGATTTTTTAAGAGAGGTTTGCTGAAGTGGGTTGAGATTTTTGTCAAAAATTGTAACTAGTCAATGCAGACAAAAAATTTTTGTTGAACACTGCATTTTTTTGTGGAAGTATAAAATAGCTGAACATTCCCTAGGGTTCCAGCTGGCAGTCTACGTGGAAACAATTGCATGCACCACGTATGTAGTTGGATAGAGCAAATAAATAGGCTTCTCTCAGCCGTCTCAACCACATTGTCGAGGATAGATTCAGAATGGGCTTTCCGGCAAAAGTTAAAATGTTGAAAAGATGTTGCGAATACTTCATAACAACAAGCTTGTTTGTGCCCGGTTGGTAAGGTATCAAAAGTGTTTAAACCAACTAGTTAACAAGTCTGAATTTTTAGGGAAAAAAAGCAGTTGACTGATAAACTGTGAGCACAGACCACTGCCAGTCTGAACATAACAAATGGCTGCCAATACAAAATGAGGGGCCTCTCCCTCCCTTTGTCTCTCGGGCCCCTGGACAAAGTTAAGACATTGTATATATATATATATATATATATGTGAGATGTATGTTAATTGAACAAAATTAGCAAGGCTTTTGATGTTGTTTAAAAATACACAAGCTTGGAAGTGTCTGGATGTGTTTACCTGTGAAGCTGGCATGATCCCATCGATAGACAGCACATCAAAACGTTTTAAAAGTACGATCATTTATTTCATTTTAATTTGAAGGTTTCCAGTTAGAGTAGCTAAGAAATAACATTGGCTGTAAGAAACACGTCCATTTTTATTCATGAGTTGGGAAACATCTCTCACTCTTCATTCTTTATAATTAAACAAACTAGAAAGAAAAGATCTTCAAATGGTAAGAATATTAACAGGGAAAGAAACTCAAGAGTTGCGTAGTGGATTCTTGAGGTGAAGTATATTGAAAAATGATTTAATCCTAGACTATGTCATTAAGACAGCTTAAATAAAGCTAATTCTGCAACGTTAAAGTGATGCTGTCGTCAGTGGTAGTGGTGTGCATTTGTAAAACTTTAACTAAAATCCAGCTGTAACCTAGTTTCCATTTAATGAAATGCAAGCCTCCCGTGGGGTTCATCTGTGTTATCAGATTTGTCTCTTTACCAAGTGGTGGTGTAGAAATGGGGTCAAGTTCCACGGCTGCTGAATCAGACAGCATTTGTATTTCTCTACTGGCACAAAATCAATTAAATTACTGAAGTCTTGGCGTTATTCACTAGTGTGAGTGAGTAGGAGGGAGGGACACCGTGTTCATTTTCCCTGTCTCTGATATTTGTCCACTCATTTTCTCTTTGTCGAGTTACCTCTCAGCTTCAATCACTTCACATCTAACTCCCTTTTCCTTCACCCTATGCTACACTTCGCCGAGTGCAGCAACAAAGGAAAAAAAACAAATCATTATATCTATTCCTTTTGTGCTTGTCAGAAAAATTGTCGACAATAATCTTGGATTAAAAATGTTTTAAATGGTAAATTTGAACCAAAAATATAAAATGCTGAAAATACACAGTGAGTCAGTCGGCACCTTCAAAGGTAGATTCATATTTGGGGTGTAGATCTTTATCAGAACTGGAAACTGGAGGACAAGTGAGCACCTCAACAGAAATTCCAAAACAAATGGAAGGAACAACAGATAAAGGTAGAGTCAGGAATGCCAAATCTAATCACAAAAAGACAGTTAATGGAATTAATGGGCATCAGACAGAACATTTGAAAAGCTGAAAGGAAGTGACAATTAGTGGTTGCAAGTAATGATTTCCATTTTTTGCCAGTGTTGCTTGATCTAGATATTTTATTTTATAATATTTCTGTAATGTTAACTTCAAAAATGTTGTTTCAACAATAAGCCAGCAGGCTGAAACTAGGCTAGTTAACATAATGATCGGGAATGTTAATTAGTAACCAAAACTAGGTTAAAAACGAGCATTTCAGGCCATTATGAATGGAAGATCTTCAGTCAATGGCAGTTTTTTATGTTGTCTCCATTGCAAAGCAACATTATAGGTTAAGCGAATGGGCTAAGGTTTGGCAGATGGAATACAATGTCGGAAAGTGTGAGGTCATCCACCTTGGGAAAAAAAACAGTAAAAGGGAATATTATTTGAATGGGGAGAAATTACAACATGCTGCGGTGCAGAGGGACCTGGGGGTCCTTGTGCATGAATCCCAAAAAGTTAGTTTGCAGGTGCAGCAGGTAATCAGGAAGGCGAATGGAATGTTGACCTTCATTCCGAGAGGGATGGAGTACAAAAGCAGGGAGGTCCTGCTGCAACTGTATAGGGTATTGGTGAGGCCGCACCTGGAGTACTGCGTGCAGTTTTGGTCACCTTACTTAAGGAAGGATATACTAGCATTGGAGGGGGTACAGAGACGATTCACTAGGCTGATTCCGGAGATGAGGGGGTTACCTTATGATGATAGATTGAGTAGACTGGGTCTTTACTCATTGAAGTTCAGAAGGATGAGGGGTGACAGTTAGGCATGGTATTCGGGTATTTACGCGTAACAGGGGTTATAGTGAGATGCACAGGAATAAAAAATGATAACAGTATTATTATACTGTTCTTTATGTTCTGTTTCTGCAGTGATTTGGATAATTGGATAAATCGTTATTTTGGCACATATATCTGGCCAAGTTTTCATCTGGGAGTGGGCAATTCTGCGTTAAGGCACTCATTGCGATGTCCATTGAAAGTGGGAGCTGAAGAGTCATGTGTGGATGGGATTATCTAAAGCGAGCAGCTGTGAGACGCAGCTGCACCTCCCTTCCAGGGTTGCAATGGGGATGACGCCTCCTAGCTCTGGGGTGATGGTGATCCTTCTCCTCCTGTGCTTCCTCCTCCTCAGGTGGTATTGCTGGCTCGACCTCCAGCGGCTGTCCCTCATGATGGCCAGGTTGTGCAAACCCGTTGAGGAGAGTACTGCAAGGTGCCACCAGAGCGGTCCAGGCACCAGAACCTCTGCTTGAGGATGTCTATGCACTGCTCGATGATGCACCTGGTGGCACAATATGCATGCTCTGCCGCTGTCCTGGGGTTCTGCAGTGGAGTGAGCAGCCAAGTGGACAGGGGATATCCCTTGTCCCCAAGCAGCCAACCGCAATCCTGATTCAAACCGGTGAAGATGGCGGGTACACTGGTCTGGCCTAGAATGAACGAATCATGGCTGCTACCTGGGTACCTCACATCAACTGCCAGGATCCGATGTTGGTGGTCACCCACGAGTGCAATTCAGAGAGTGGAAGCCTTTGCGGTTCACAAAGATCTCGGGGTGGTGATGTGGTGCCCTCAGCCCAATGTGTGTGCAGTCAATTGCACCCTGCACCCTCGGGAAGCCTACCATTCGGGCAAATCCAGCCTGCTGCTCCACCTGTTTGTCCTTTGTCATCAGGAAGGAGATGTACTGGACCCTTCTCCTGTACAGTGCATCTGTTCCCTGCCGGATGCACTTAGGTGCCGAGAATTGGGAGATGTTGCCAATGTTTGCACTGGCAGACTGGAAAGATCCCGTCGTGTAAAAATTCAAGGCGATGGTGACCTTGGTCTCCACGGTGATGGCAGCCCGAGGCATGTTTGAGGCTGCAGATCTTCTCGTAGGACAGTGCCAAGCTCCCTCAATACTTCTGTCCGAAATCGTAGGCCTTCACAGGCATTGCTCATCACTGAGCTGGAGGAAGGAGAAATGAGGTCTGTAGATCCTTTGAGGGTATGGCCTCCTTCCCCCACCTCTGCGTTAGCCACCTCCCGGGGCAGCTGCCTGCTGGCCATCTCCCTGGTCCTCCTCATTCTTGAGCTCCTGTGGAGACTCTTGCTATAAAGGCTCCTCTCCCAGTATTTGGAGGGGGCGTCAGCATCCCTCACCTTCCTCCTGATGCCATCTCCCTCCTGGCCACCCTCTCTAGCTGCAGGTCTGCGCACATATGCACACCCTTCTCTCGCTTGTACAGCCATGGCTGCTGCCTCGCTTGCCCACTGCCTCTCTGCAAGGTGCTGATGGCGAAGCCTTCTTCTGCGTGCCACCCGGCATTTGACCAGGTGTACGAGATGTTGCCCTCCTAATACTCTTCCCATCCTCAGTCCCATAAACAGTCAACATGTTAAAGGAAGCAAAAACAATCATTACAACTTATTACAATTGAAATTCAAATCAAAACATAATTAAAATATTTTCTTGCCAAAGGGCCCTGATCGCGGCAACACTCCAGCGGTGTTGCGTTCGAGCACTGACTCGAATAGCTGGCGGGGGCACTGCCTAAAGAACTCCTACCTTTTTATAGGTGAAAATCCAGGTGGTCGTTTTCCAGTAGCCTGCCCACTGCTTCCCTGACCGCACAAAAATCCTTCTTTACTCCGGCTTCACCCTGCCGTTTCCGATGGAAATGAGCACCGCTGAAAACCCCCCCACCCCCACCGAGCTGAATATGGCTCGGGGAGGGAAAAGGCATTGACCGCCCAAACTCCGCGGTAGCCGTCCCTTTGGGGAGAGTGAATTTCAGGCCCTATGTCTCCTAGTTTTAGTTTCCTCGTTGTGGAAATATCCTCTCTGTATCCACCTTGTCGAGCCCCCTCATTATCTTATATGTTTCAATAAGATCTCCTCTCATTCTTCTGAACTCCAATGAGTCGAGGCCCAATCTCCTCAACCCTCTCTTCTCCAGAATCAAACTAGTGAACCTTCTCTGAACAGCCTCCAATGCAAGTATATCCTTCCTTAAATACGGAGATCAAAACTGTACGCAGTACTCGAGGTGTGACCTCACCAATACCCTGTACAGTTGTAGCAGGACTTCTCTGCTTTTATAATCTAACCCCTTGCGATAAATGCCAACATTCCATTTGCTTTACTGATTACATAAGAACATAAGAAACAGGAACAGGAGTAGGCCATACAGCCCCTCGAGCCTGCTCCGCCATTTAATAGGATCATGGCTGATCCGATCATGAACTCAGCTCCACTTCCCTGCCCGCTCCCCATAACCCCTTATCCCCTTATCATTTAAGAAACTGTCTATTTCTGTCTTAAATTTATTCAATGTCCCAGCTTCCACAGCTCTCTGAGGCAGCAAATTCCACAGATTTACAACCTTCTGAAAGAAGAAATTTCTCCTCATCTCTGTTTTCAATGGGCGGCCCCTTATTCTAAGATCATGTCCTCTAGTTCTAGTCTCCCCCATCAGTGGAAACATTCTCTCTGCATCCACCTTGTCAAACCCCCGCATAATCTTATACGTTTTGATAGGATCACCTCTCATTCTTCTGAATTCCAATGAGTACAGGTCCAACCTACTCAGCCTTTCCTCATAAGTCAACCCCCTCATCCCCGGAATCAACCAGTTAACCTTCTCTGAATTGCCTCCAAAGCAAGTATATCCTTTCGTAAATATGGAAACCAAAACTGTTATGTATGTAAACATTACCAATGTGTAAGACTTTCCACCAGGGGACGCACCTGTGGGAGACCCACGGGTCACCTGCACACTCTGGGCAAGCAGATATAAAAGGCAGTCTACCATGCTGCTTCCTCACTCTTCAGTTACATTAAAGAGACCAAGGTCACAACAGTTTGAGCTTACAATATACAGTCTTGTGGAGTTATTGTAAACGTAACAATTGGCAACGAGTAACAGATCACGAACTTTCACATGATTCTGGCTGCCGTTGGTATTCTTGAGAGATTTGTTGAGAGTGATGATTGGGAAACCTTCGTTGAGTGTCTTGACCAGTACTTCGTGGCCAACGAGCTGGAAAATGAAGAAACCATGGTCAAGCGCAGGGCTATTCTCCTCGCCGTTTGCGGGTCCACGATATATGGCCTCATCAAAAATCTGCTAGCACCAATGAAACCAATGGAGAAGACATATGAAGAGTTGTGCATGCTGGTTCGGGAACGCCTCAAGCCAAAGGAGAGCATCTTGATGGCCAGCTATTGCTTTTATATGCACCATCGCTCCGAGGGCCAGGACGTGGCGAGTTATGTTGCCGACCTAAGACGCCTTGCGGGACCGTGCGTATTTGCTGGATTTTTGGGGGAAGTGTTGCGAGACTTTTTCATTCTTTGCAAACTGCTGTCTGCCGAAACCTTAGGTCTGAGCAAGACCATCTCGATAGCCCAGGCTTTCATGTCCACGAATGATAACACTAAACAGATATCATTGCAGCATCGAAGCTCACCGGCAAGTACTGTGCATAAAATAATGCCTTCAGCAGGCAGAACTGTACATGGCTGGGTCTACACTCCTGCAGAGGCCAGACTGAGGATGACTCAGAGTCCGCCGTGGCGCATGAATGCGAATCCATTAGCACCATGTTGGCGCTGCGGGGTAATCATCGAGCCCATCAATGTCGATTCAAGCACTACGTGTGCAAGGGCTGTGGAACAATGGAGCACCGCTTGCGAATGTGCAGACGTGCTGTGACTCACCACATGGCAGAGTCGGCAGAAGATGACCAATCCAGCGTGGATCACGCTGAATGAGTAAGAGAGGCAACTCAACCCTAGGCTGAAGAGGAAGTGTATGGGGTACACACCTTCACCACCAAAAGCCCTCCGATAATGTTAAAAGTCAAACTAAACGGCTTTCCAGTTTCCATGGAATTGGACACGGGGACAAGTCAGTCAATTATGAGCCAGAAGACTTTTGAGAAACTGGGGTACCAAGGCACAAAGGTCAAAACTAAGCCCGATCCACACCAAGCTGTGCACTTACACCAAAGAGCTCATACCAAACTGCGGTTCACTGACAACCAAGAACAATTTGAAGAGGACATTACCATCAATGATCCACCCACACACACCCGACCAGCAATCAACCTCACAGTCAAGTACGAGGATGAACCCACCATGCCCGACAGTCCGATCAGTGCAGTGCAGCAATGATCCGACCGACTCACCCATGCCAGGACTTCAACTCAGGCGATCAACCCGGGAACGCAGAGCCCCAGATCGCCTCAACTTGTAAATAACTTGTATCTAAGACTTTGGGGAGAATTATGTTATGTATGTAAAGATTATCAACGTGTAAGACTTGCCACCAGGGGGGCGCACCTGTGGGAGATTGAAAGGTCACCTGCACTCCCTGGGCAAGGTATAAAAGGCAGTCTACCATGCTGCTTCCTCACTCTGGAGTTACATTAAAGAGACCAAGGTCACTACAATTTGAGCTTATAATATACAATCTTGTGGAGTTATTCTGAACATAACAAAAACTGCACGCAGTATTCCAGGTGTAGCCTCACCAATACCTTATATAGCTGTAACAAGACTTCCCAGCTTTTATACTCCATCCCCTTTGCAATAAAGACCAAGATACCATTGGCCTTCCTGATCACTTGTTGTACCTGCATTCTATCCTTTTGTGTTTCATGCATAATTACCCCCAGGTCCCGCTGTACTGTGGCACTTTGCAATCTTTCTCCGTTTAAATAATAACTTGCTCTTTGATTTTTTTCTGCCAAGGTGCATGACAGCACACTTTCCAACATTATACTCCATCTGCCAAATTTTTGCCCACTCACTTGGCCTGTCTCTGTCCTTTTGCAGATTTTTTGTGTCCTCCTCACACATTGTTTTTCCTCCCATCTTTGTATCATCAGCAAACTTGGTTACATTACACTCAGTCTCCTCTTCCAAGTCGTTGATACAGATTGTAAATAGTTGGGGCCCCAGCACTGATCCCTGCGGCATCCCACTAGTTACTGGTTGCCAACCAGAGAATGAACCATTTATCCCTACTCTCTTTTTCTGCTAGTTATCCTCTATCCATATTAATATATCAATCCTGTGAACTTTTATCTTGTGCAGTATCCTTTTATGTGGCACCGTGTCAAATGCCTTCTGGAGTCCAAATACACCACATCCACTGGTTCCCCTTTATCCACCATGTTCGTTACATCCTCAAAGAACTTCAGCAAATTTGTCAAACATGATTTCCCCTTCATAAATCCATGCTGACTCTGCCTGACCGAATTTTGCTTTTCCAAATGTCCTGCTACTGCTTCTTTAATAATGGACTCCAACATGTTCCCAACCACAGCTGTTAGACTAACTGGTCTATAGTTTCCTGCTTTTTGACTGCCTCCTTTTTTAAATAGGGGCATTACATTTGCAGTTTTCCAATCTGCTGGGTCCTCCCCAGAATCCAGGGAATTTTGGCAAATTACAACCAATGCATCCACTATCCCTGCCACTATTTCTCTTAAGACTCTAGGATGCAAGCCATCAGGTCCAGGGGATTTATCTGTCTTTAGCCCCATTATCTTACTGAGTACCACCTCGTAAGTGATTGTGATTGTGTTAAGTTCCTCCCCCCCATAGCCCCTTGACTATCCACTGTTGGGATATTGTTAGTGTCCTCTACCGTAAAGACTGATAGAAAATATTTATTCTGAGTTTCTGCCATCTCCATTACTAATTCCCCGGTCTCGTCCTCTAAGGGACCAACATTTATTTTAGCCGCACTTTTCCTTTTGATATACCTATAGAAACTCTTGCTATCTGTTTTTATATTTTGTGCTAGTTTACTTTCACAGTCTATCTTCCCTTTCTTAATCATTTTTTTAGTTGTTCTTTGCTGGCTTTTAAAAGCTTCCCAGTCTTCTGTCCTCCCAGTAGTTTTGGCCACTTTGTATGCCCTTGTTTTTAATTGGATACCGTCGTTTATTTCTTTAGTTAGCCACGGATGGCTATCTTTTCTCTTACACCCTTTCATCCTCATTGGATTTTATTTTTCTTGAGATTTTTGAAATATCTCCTTAAATGTACACAACTGTTCATCAACCGTCCTTCACTTTAATCTATTTTCCCAGTCTACTTTACCCAACTCTGCCCTCATACCTTCATAGTCTCTTTATTTAAGCTTAGTACGCTGGTTAGAAATCCAACTTTCTCACCCTCCATCTGAATTTGAAATTCAATCATGCTATAATAACTCATTCTGAGGGGATCCTTTACTAGGAGATTGTTTATTAATCCTGTCTCATGATCTATCACTGTGGATCATTCCAGGCAATGGTCCAACGCTGTTCGGCAAGAGTTGGCTCAAAAAAATTAAGTGGAACTGCAACGATATTGAAGCTTTGTCATCGGTGGATGACGCTTCGTGTGCTCAACTGGTGAGCAAATTTCCCTTGCTGTTTGAACCGGGCATCGGCAACTTCACGGGAGCCAAGGTACAGATCCACCTGGACTCGGATGCAAGACCTGTCCATCACAAAACCCGAGCGGTCCCGTACATGAGAGAGAAGATCGAAATTGAACTGGACAGACTCCAACATGAAGGGATCATTTCACTGGTCGAATTTAATGAATGGACTAGTCCCATTGTTCCTGTACTGAAGAGTAATGGCGCTGTCAGGATTTTGTGGAGACTACAAGGTTACGATCAACAGAGTTTCGAAACAGGATCAGTACCCGTTACCAAAGGCTGGTGACCTGTTTGCAACACCAGGCGGAGAAAGTCGTTCACCAAATTGGATCTGACGTCGGCCTATATGACACAGGAGCTTGTCAAATCGTCGAAGAAACTTACGTGCATCAATGCGCATAAAGGGCTGTTCACTTACAACAGGTGTCCTTTCGGAATTCGCTTGGCTGCAGCCATATTTCAGAGAAACATGGAGAGTATACTGAAGTCCATCCCTAGAACCGTGGTGTTCCAAGACGACATTCTGGTCACAGACCGTGACACTGCCGAACACCTGCACAACCTGGAAGAGGTTCTACGTCGTCTGGACAAAGTGGGGCTCAGGCTGAAATGTTCAATGTGCGTCTTTATGGCACTGGAAATCGAATTCCTGGGAAGGACTATTGCTGCAGACGGTATCAGGCCTACGGACTCTAAAACAGAAGCCATCAAAAATGCACCCAGAACCTAGAATGTGACGGAGCTGCGTTCATTCCTTGGTCTTCTCAATTACTTCGGTAATTTCTTACCTAAATTGAGCACATTATTAAAGCCATTGCACATGATGCTCAGAAAAGGCAACAACTGGGTTTGGGGTGCATCTCAAGACAGGGCCTTCAAGAAGGCTAGAAATCTGCTTTGTTCCAACAAATTACAAGTACATTATGATCCGTGCAAGCGTTTAGTATTGGCCTGTGACGCTTCATCACATGGGATTGGTTGCATGCTCCAACAATCCAATGAGTCATGCAAACTACAACCCGTTGCGTACGCGTCAAGAAGCATGTCTAAAGTGGAAAGAGCCTACGGCATGGTAGAGAAAGAAGCTTCAGCCTGCGTATATGGAGTTAAAAAGATGCACCAGTATCTGTTTGGGCTTCGTTTTGAGCTTGAAACCGATCACAAACCGCTCATATCTTTGTTTTCAGAACATAGAGGTATCAATACCAACGCGTCGTCCCGCATCCAGAGGTGGGTGCTAACATTATCTGCCTATGATTATGTCATTCGCCATAGAGTTGGCACCGAGAATTGTGCCGATGCATTGAGCCATTTACCGTTGCCCACGCCGGAGGTGTATACGCCACAGCCCACAGAACTACTGTTGGTCATGGATGCCTTTGAGAGTGAAGGGTCACCTGTCACTGCTCAACAAGTTAGGACCTGGACCAGCCAGAAACATAGAAACATAGAAAATAGGTGCAGGAGTAGGCCATTCGGCCATTCGTGCCTGCACCACCATTCAATAAGATCATGACTGATCATTCCTTCAGTATCGCTTTCCTGCTTTCTCTCCATATCCCTTGATCCCTTTAGCCGTAAGGGCTGTATCTAATTCCCTCTTGAATATATCCAATGAACTGGCATCAACAACTCTCTGCGGCAGGGAATTCCACAGGTTAACAATTCTCTGAGTGAAGAAGTTTCTCCTCATCTCAGTCCTAAATGGCCTGTCACTTATCCTAAGACTGTGTCCCCTGGTTCTGGACTTCCCCAACATCGGGAACATTCTTCCCGCATCTAACCTGTCGAGTCCCGTCAGAATCTTATATGTTTCTATGAGATCCCCTCTCATCCTTCTAAACTCCAGTATATAAAGGCCCAGTTGATCCAGTCTCTCCTCATATGTCAGTCCAGCCATCCCTGGAATCAGTCTGGTGAACGTTCACTGCACTCCCTCAATAGCAAGAATTCCCTTCCTCAGATTAGGAGACCAAAACTGAACACAATATTCCAGGTGAGGCCTCACCAAGGCCCTGTACAACTGCAGTAAGACTTCCCTGCTCCTATACTCAAATCCCCTTGCTATGAAGGCCAACATACCATTTGCCTTCTTCACCGCCTGCTGTACCTGCATGCTAACTTTTAACGACTGATGAACCATGACACCCAGGTCTCGCTGCACCTCCCCTTTTCCTAATTTGCCACCATTCAGATAATATTCTGCCTTTGTGTTTTTGCCCCCAAAATGGATAACCTCACATTTATCCACATTATACTGCATCTGCCATGTATTTGCCCACTCGCCTAACCTGTCCAAGTCACCCTGCAGCCTCTTAGCGCCTCCTCACAGCTCACACCGCCACCCAGTTTAGTGTCATCCGCAAACTTGGAGATATTATACTCAATTCCATCATCTAAATCATTAATATATATTGTAAAGAGCTGGGGTCCCAGAACTGAGCCCTGCAGCACTCCACTAGTCACTGCCTGCCATTCTGCAAAGGACCCGTTTATCCCGACTCTCTGCTTCCTGTCTGCCAACTAGTTCTCTATCCACGTCAGTACATTACCCCCAATACCATGTGCTTTGATTTTGCACACCAATCTCTTGTGTGGGACCTTGTCAAATGCCTTTTGAAAGTCCAAATACACCACATCCACTGGTTCTCCACTCTACTAGTTACATCCTCAAAAAATTCCAGAAGATTTGTCAAGCTTGGTTTTCGTTTCATAAATCCATGCTGACTTGGACCAATCCTATCACTGCTTTCCAAATGCACTGCTATTTCATCCTTAATGATTGATTCCAACATTTTCCCCACTACTAATGTTAGGCTAACCGGTCTATAATTATCCATTTCTCTCTCCCTCCTTTTTTAAAAAGTGGTTTTACATTAGCTACCCTCCAGTCCATAGGAACTGATCAAAAGTCGATAGACTGTTGGAAAATGATCACCAATGCATCCACTATTTCTAGGGCCACTTCCTTAAGTACTCTGGGATGTAGACTATCAGGCCCTGGGGATTTATCGGCCTTCAATCCCATCAATTTGCCTTACACAACTTCCCGCCTAATAAGGATATCCTTCAGTTCCTCCTTCTCACTAGACCCTCGGTCCTTTAGTACATCCGGAAGGTTATTTGTGTCTTCCTTTGTGAAGACAGAACCGAAGTACTTGTTCAATTGGTCTGCCATTTCTTTGTTCCCCATTATAAATTCACCTGAATCCGATTGCAAGGAACCTACGTTTATCTTCACTAATCTTTTTCTCTTCACATATCTATAGAAGCTTTTGCAGTAAGTTTTTATGTTTCCGGCAAGCTTCCTCTCGTACTCTATTTTCCCCCTCTTAATTAAACCCTTTGTCCTCCTCTGCTGAATTCTAAATTTCTCCCAGTCCTCAGGTTTGCTGCTTTTTCTGGTTAATTTGCATACCTCTTCCTTGAATTTAACACTATCCTTAATTTCTCTTGTTAGCCACGGTTGAGCCACCTTCCCCGTTTTATTTTTACTCCAGACAGGGATGTACAGTTGTTGAAGTTTGTCCATATGATCTTTAAAGGTTTGCCATTGCCTATCCACCGTCAACCCTTTAAGTATCATTTGCCAATCTAATCTAGCCAATTCGCGCCTCATACCGTCAAAGTTACCTTTCCTTAAGTTCAGGACCCTAGTTTCTGAATTAACTTTGTCACTCTCCATCTTAATAAAGAATTCTACCATATTATGGTCACTCTTCCCCAAGGGGCCTCGCACAACAAGATTGCTAATTAGTCCTTTCTCATTACACATCACCCAGTCTAGAATGGCCAGCTCTCTGGTTGGTTCCTCAACATATTGGTCTAGAAAACCATCCCTAATACACTCCAGGAAATCCTCCTCCACCGCATTGCTACAAGTTAGGCTAGCCCAATCAATATGTAGATTAAAGTCGCCCATGATTACTGCTGTACCTTTATTGCACGCATCCCTTATTTCTTGTTTGATGCTGTCCCCAACCTCACTACTACTGTTTGGTGACCTGTACACAACTCCCACTAGTGTTTTCTGTCCTTTGGTATTCCGTAGCTCCATTCATACCGATTCCACATCATCCAAGCTAATGTCCTTCCTTACAATTGCATTAATTTCCTCTTTAACCAGCAACACCACCCCACCTCCTTTTCCTTTCTGTCTATCCTTCCTAAATGCTGAATACTTTTGGATGTTGAGTTCCCAGCCTTGGTCACCCTGGAGCCATGTCTCCATGATGCCAGGATCCGATCTTATCAGTTATAAAATGTTCTTAGTGGTGTTTGGTCGGCCACTCCCAGGGAAGTGTGTGATGAGATCAAATCTTTCAACCATCGCAAAGACGAACTATCCATTCAATCTGATTGTTTGCTATGGGGTAATTGTGTTGGTATTCCCAAGAAAGGCAGGGAGAGAATTGTACGGGATTTACACAGTACCCATCCCGGTATTGTGATGATTGAAGGCCATTGCCAAGTCTCACGTTTGGTGGCCTGGCATTGATTCTGATGTGGCGTCATGTGTGCATCAATGCAACACTTGCATGCATTTAAGCAATGCACCAGTGGAATCTCCACTAAGTCTGTGATCGTGGCCATCCAAACCATGGCCGAAGATCTACATCGACGATGCAGATCCTTTCTGGGAAAAATATTTTTGGTGGTGGTGGATGCGTATTCCAAATGGATAGAATGTGTAATCATGTTATCCAGCACATCCACAACCACCATTGAGAGCCTTCGTGCCATGTTCGCCACTCATTGTCTGCCTGACATCATTGTGAGCGACAACGGATCGTGCTTCACAAGTTTGGAGTTTCAAGCGTTTATGAGACTCAATGGTATCAAGCACGTAAGGTCAGCACCATGTACAACGGTCAAGCGGAGCTGGCCATCCAAACCATCAAGCAGAGCCTGAAACGCGTAACTCACGGTTCTTTGCAGACTCGCTTGTCACGCATACTGCTTAGTTACAGGACGAGACCCGGGGTCCCCCTATTGAACTGTTGATGAAGAGATGTCTCAAGACCAGGCTCTCTCTTGTCCACCCTGATCTTAACGATCACGTCGAAAACAGACGTCAACATCAGCAGTGGTATCATGATCGCACTGCCGTGTCACGCAACATCTCTATTAATGATCCTGTGCATGTGCTAAATTATGGTCAAGTCTCCAAGTGGGTCACTGGCACTGTTACAGCCAAGGAGGGTAACAGGGTGCTTATTGTCAGGCTCACTAATGGGCAAACATGCAGGCGGCACATTGATCAGACGAAATTGCGGCACACAGACGAACCGGAACAGCTTGAAGAAGACACCATCAATGACCAACCGGTTCATATTCAGCCATCAGAAGACCCTGCTGTTGTCAATGAATCTGGACCTCCAATCCCCGACATGGACACTGCCACTCCCATTAGATTGGCTACCCAGTCTCAAGTCATGAATGACTCGGAAAGCTCACCCGGATCTGGAATTGAACTGAGACGATCAACTTGGGAGCGGAAAGCCCTGGACCGTCTCAATTTGTAAATAGGACTGATACCAAGATCTTGGGGAGGAATAATGTAATGTGTGTGTGCTTGGGTTTACCTGCCATCATGGGGAGAGACCGTCGGGTGTCATTGGGCCACAAACACACACGTGCAGCCCTTGTATATAAAGAAAGCCTCCATGTTTAATCCTCACTTTGAGAGCTAATAAAGTAGAGTCAGGTCGCACCTGATTGAGTTCACGCTACTAAGCCTATTGATTAATTGTATACGCAACAATATTCATCTGCTCTATCCTCCTATTTCTGTACTCACTAGCTCGTGGCACTGGGAGTAATCCGGAGATTACTACCTTTGAGATCCTGCTTTTTAATCTCTCTCCTAGCTCCCTAAGCACTGCCTGCAGGACCTCGTCCCTGTTCCTACCTATGTCATTGGTACCGATGTGGACCACGACCTCTGGTTGTTAACCCTCTCCCCCCAGAATTCCCTGCAGTCGCACAGTGACATCCTTGACCCTGGCACCAGGGAGGCAACATATCATCCTGGAGTCACGTCTGCGGCCGCAAAAATGCCTGTCTGCTCCCCTGACTATTGAATCCCCTTCCACTATAGCTCTTCCATTCTTCTGCCTCCCCCCTGTGCAGCTGAGCCACCCGTGGTGCCGTGGACTTGGCTCTGGCTGCACTCCCCGGAGCCACCATCGCCCCCACCATTACTTGCTGTACCTGCATACTAACTTTTAGTGTTTCACGCACAAGCACCCCCAGGTCTCTCTGTACTGCAACACTTTGCAATTTTTCTACATTTAAATTATAATTTGCTTTTCTATTTTTTCTGCCAAAGTTGCTAACCTCACATTTTCCCACATTATACCCATCTGCTCAATTTTTGCCCACTCACCTAGCTTGTCAATATCCCTGTGCAAATGTTTTGTGTCCTCCTCACAATTTGCTTTCTCACCCATCTGTGTGTCATCAGCAAACTTGGCTACATTACACTCTATCCCTTCATCCAAGTCATTAATATAGATTGTAAATAGTTGAGGCCCCAGCACCGATCCCTGTGGCAGCACATTAGTTACTGTTTGCCAATCGGAAAGTGACCTATTTATTCTAACTCTTTGTTTTCTGTTAGTTAGCCAATCCTCTATCCATGCTAATATATTATCCCCAACCCCGTGAACTTTTATCTTGTGAAGTAACCTTTTATGTGGCATCTTATCGAATGCCTTCTGGAAATCCAAATACACCACATCCACTGGTTCCTCCTTATCCACCCTACTCGTTATATCCTCAAAGAACTGCAGCAAAGTTGTCAAATATGATTTCCGTTTCATAAAACCATGTGGCTCTGCTTGATTGAATTATGCTTTTCCAAATGTCCTGTTACTGCTTCCTTAATAATGGACTCTAGCATTTTCCCAACCACAAATGTTAGGCTAACTGATCTATAGTTCCCTGCTTTCTGTCTGCCTCCTTTTTTAAATAGGGGTGTTACATTTGCGATTTTCCAATCCACTGGGACCTCCCCAGAATCCAGGGAATTTTGGTAGATTACAACCAATGCATCCACTATCTCTGCAGCCACTTCCTTTAAGACCCTAGGATGCAAGCCATCAGGTCCAGGGGACTTGTCCGCCTTTAGTCCCATTATATTATCTAGTACTACTTCTTTAGTGATAGTGATTGTATTATTTTCCACCCTCCCTATAGCCCCTTGATTATCCACTATTGGGATGTTTTCAGTGTCTTTTGAAGACCGATACAAAATATTTGTTCACCGTCTCTACCATTCATCTGTTCCCCATTATTAATTCCCCAGTCTCATCCTCTAGGAGACCAACATTTACATTAGCCACTCTTTTCCATTTTATGTACCTGTAGAAACTTTTACGATCTGTTTTTATATTTCATGCTAGTTTACTTTCATAATCTATCTTGCCTCTCTTTTTTATTTTTTAATTGTTCTTTGTGTTATGTATGAATAAAGTGTCTGACTAGACATTGTGAGCTCAAAGTAAAGTGTGACCTTAGTCTTTTATTGCAGGTCTGCAGAGTGCCTCTCCAGCCTGTGAGGCCTCCTTAAGTACAGGTGTTCCCAAGGGATTGTGGGATCCCTTGGGACTCCAGTGGGTGAGCCCTCTGGTGGCTATACAAGGCATTTACAGGTTTACATGTATTACAACACTTTCCCCCAAAGGCAACACTGTGACTATTTACAAGGTGAGTCGATCTGGGGCCCTTCTTTCCCTGGTTCATCGTCTTGGTGCAAATGCTGGTTTTGATGAATCGTTTGTTGGGCCCTCGCTGGACTGCTGTGCAGCTGGCCTTGCTGGGCTGCCTGGTGTGGTGAGTCCTGCTGGGCTGCTGCGGGTGATGGGTTCTGCTTCGTGGTCAACCGCGGTGTCGGTTGCCACTGGTGTGTATGTTGGGGGGTCAAAGAAGGTAGGGTCCAATATAGGTTGCTCAGGATAGTCCATGAATCTGAGTTTGATTTGGTCTAAGTGTTTCCAGTGGATGAGTCCATTTGAAATTTTGACCCGAAACACCCTGCTCCCCTCTTTGACCACAAAAGTGCCGGGAAGCTATTTGGGACCTTGTCCATAGTTAATCACAAATACAGGATCATTAATTTCAATTTTGCATGACACATTTGCGCTTCCCTGATGTTGTAATTTGTTGAAGTCACCTGTTCATGTAGATCAGGGTGGACTAACGAGAGCCTTGTCTTAAGTGCCCTTTTCATGAGCAGTTCAGCGGGTGGAATCCCAGAGAGCGAGTGGGGTCTCATGCGACAGCTAAGCAGGACTCGGAATAGGTGCGTCTGTAGTGATCCCTCAGTTACTCTTTTCAAGCTCTGCTTGATGGTTTGCACTGCTCTCTCTGCCTGACCATTGGATGCTGGTTTGAACGGAGCAGATGTAACATGTTTGATCCCATTACGGGTCATGAATTCTTTGAACTCGGCACTGGTGAAACATAGCCCATTGTCGCTCACAAGGACATCAGGCAGGCCGTGCATGGCAAACATGGCCCGCAGGCTTTCAGTGGTGGCAGCGGACATGCTTGCCGACATTATCTCACATTCAATCCATTTGGAGTACGCATCTACAACCACTAGGAACATTTTACCCAAAAATAGGCCTACGTAGTCGACATGGACCCTGGATCACGGTTTGAAGGGCCAAGACCATAAACTTACTGGTGCCTCCCTGGGTGCATTGCTTAACTGCGAGCATGTGTTACATTTATGCATGCAGGACTCTAAGTCCGCATCGATACCGGGCCACCACACGTGGGATCTGGCTATCACTTTCATTATTACAATGCCTGGGTTCGTACAGTGGAGATCACTGATGAAAATGTCCCTGCCCTTCTTAGGGACCACTACCCGATTACCCCACAGAAGGCAGTCTGCCTGTATAGACATTTCATCTTTGCGCCGCTGGTACGGTTTTATCTCTTCCTGCATTTCCAATGGGACACTGGACCAGCTCCAGTGAAGCACACCATTTTTTACTAGGGACGTTAAGGGGTCCTGGCTCGTCCAGGTTCTAATCTATCGGGTTGTGACGGGTGATTGCTCACTCTCGAATGCTTCCATTACCATTACTAAATCTGCGGGCTGTGCCATTTTTACCGCCGTGGTGGGCAATGGCAGCCTACTGAGAGCATCGGCACAGTTTTCTGTGCCTGGCCTGTGGCGGATGACGTAGTTGTATGCGGACAACGTGAGCACGCATCTCTAGATGCAGGCTGATGCATTCATATTTATCCCCTTACTTTCGAAAAAGAGGGATATCAGTGGCTTATGGTCAGTTTGTAATTCAAATTTGAGCCCAAACAAATATTGATGCATTTTCTTTGCCCCATAAACACACGCTAATGCTTCTTTTTCAATCATGCTGTAGGCTCTCTTAGCCATAGACAGATTTCTGGATGCATAAGCAACCGATTGCAATGTCCCAGATTCACACACAACCCTGTACAATGGCGCATCACATGCTAGTACCAAATGCTTACATGGATCATACAACACAAGCAATTTGTTTGAGCATAACAATTTTCTAGCTTTTACAAAGGCATTTTCTTGGCTTTTACCCCATAACCATTCGTCTCCTTTATGCAGTAAGGCGTGCAGTGGTTCTAACAGTGTGCTGAGACCCGGTAAGAAGTTACCAAAGTAGTTCAGGGGTCCTAGAAACAACCGCAGCTCCGTCACATTCTGTGGCCTCGGTGCGTTCTCGATTGCCTCCCTCTTCGAATCAGTGGACCTGATGCTGTCCGCCGCGATTCTTCTCCCCAGGAACTCCACTTCAGGCGCCAGGGAAACGAACTTCAACCGTTTTATCCTGAGCCCCACGCAGTTGAGTCGACAAAGAACCTCCTCCAGGTTCTGCAGATGCTCAACTGTGTCCTGACCTGTAACCAAGATATCGTCCTGGAAGACCACCGTGTGCGGGACCGACTTCAGTAAGCTTTCCATGTTGCTCTGGAATATTGCCGCGGCTGATCGAATCCCAAACGGGCATTCGATGTTTCCTCCAGCTCCTGCGTCATGTAGGCCGAGGTCAAGTCCAGCTTCGTGAACGTCTTTCCTCCCGCCAGCGTTGCAAAAAGGTCGTCTGCCTTTGATAGTGGCTATTGATACTGCAGGGAGAACCGATTGCTAGTTACTTAATAGAAACATAGAAACATAGAAAATAGGTGCAGGAGTAGGTCATTCGGCCCTTCGAGCCTGCACCACCATTCAATAAGGTCATGGCTGATCATTCATCTCAGTACCCCTTTCCTGCTTTCTCTCCATGCCCCTTGATTCCTTTAACCGTAAGAGCGATATCTAACTCCCTCTTGAATATATCCAATGAGCTGGCATCAACAACTCTCTGCGGCAGAGATTTCCACAAGTAAACAACTCTCTGAGTGAAGAAGTTTCTCCTTATCTCGGTCCTAAATGGCCTACCCCTTATCCTTAGACTGTGTACCCTGGTTCTGGACTTCCCCAACATCGGGAACATTCTTCCCACATCTAACCTGTCCAGTCCCGTCAGAATTTTATATGTTTCTATGAGATCCCCTCTCATCCTTCTAAACTCCAATGAATACAGGCCCAATCGATCCAATCTCTCCTCATATGTCAGTCCTGCCATCCCGGAAATTAGTCTGGTGAACCTTTGCTGCACTCCCTCAATAGCAAGAACATCCTTCCTCAGATTAGGAGACCAAAACTGAACACAATATTGCAGATGAGGCCTCACCAAGGCCCTGTACAACTGCAGTAAGACCTCCCTGCTCCTATACTCAAATCCCCTAGCTTTGAAGGTCAGCATACCATTTGCCTTCTTCACTGCCTGCTGTACCTGCATGCCAACTTTCCATGACTGATGTACCGTGACACCCGGGTCTCGTTGCACCTCCCCTTTTCCTAATCTGCCACCATTCAGATAATATTCTGCCTTTGTGTTTTTGCCACCATTTTGGATAACCTCACATTTATCCACATTATACTGTATCTGCCATGCATTTGTCCACTCACCTAACTTGTTCTAGTCACCCTGCAGCCTTTGATCATCCTCCTCACAGCTCACACCACCACCCAGCTTAGTGTCGTCTGCAAACTTGGAGATAATACACTCAATTCCTTCATCTAAATCATTAATGTATATTGTAAAGAGCTGGGGTCCCAGCACTGAGCCCTGCGGCACCCCACTAGTCACTGCCTGCCATTCCGAAAAGGACCCGTTGATCCCGACTCTCTGCTTCCTGTCTGCCAACTAGTTCTCTATCCACATCAGTACCTTACTCCCAATGCCATGTGCTTTAGTTTTGCACACCAATCGCTTGTGTGGGACCTTGTCAAAAGCCTTTTGAAAGTCCAAATACACCACGTCCACTGGTTCTCCCTTGTCCCCTTTACATCCTCAAAAAATTCTGGAAGATTTGTCAAGTATCATTTCCCTTTCGTAAATCCATGCTGACTTGGACCAATCCTGTCACTGCTTTCCAAATGCGCTGCTATTTCATCTTTAATAATTGATTCCAATCACCACAGAATCTGACAGTGCCATCTCCCTTGAGGACTGGAACAATTGGACTGGTCCACTCATTGAATTCGATCGGCGAAATGATGCCCTCTCACTGCAGCTGGTCCAGCTCGATCGCCACCCTCTCTCTTATCATGCATGGTACTGCTCTCACCTTGTGATGGATGGGTCACGCCCCCGGAATTAGGTGGATTTGCACTTTTGCTCCTTGGAACTTCCCGATGCCTGGTTCGAACAGTGAGGGAAACTTGTTTAAGACCTGTGCATGCGAAATGTCGTCAACGGACAAGAGCGCTCGGATGTCGTCCCAGTTCCAGTGTATCTTTCCCAGCCAGCTCCTTCCGAGCAGCGTGCGACCATCGCCCAGTACCACCCAGAGTGGTAGCTTGTGCACCGCTCCATCATAGGAGACCTTTACAGTAGCACTGCTGATTATGGGAATCAGTTCCTTTGTGCAAGTTCTTAATTTAGTGCAAATGGGAATCAGGACTTCCCTTGAGGCCTTGCTGCATCACAATTTATCAAAAGTCTTTTTGCTCATAATGGATTGGCTTGCGCCCGTGTCCAGCTCCATTTACTTCAACCTTCAACATTATCAGGGAATACTTTGAGGTAAATATGTGCACCCCATATACCTCTGCCTCCTCAGCCTGAGGCTCTGATTCGTCGTGATCTCCCGTGGATCTGTCCTCCTCTGCAACATAGTGATTTGCAGGTTTACCAGGCTTTGCAGCTCGCCTGCACATATGTTGGAGGTGTCCCATTGTTCCACAGCCCTTGCAAACGTTCCCTTTGAAGCGGCATGAATGGAAACGATGATCACCCCCGCAGTGCCAACAAGGTGTTAATGGCCTTGCATTCATCACCCTTGATGATGGACTCTGAGACATCTGCGGACGTGCAGCTGCAGGCATGTGGGGCCTGCCCTGTACGTTGCGATTTGAAAACAACATCATTTTATTCACAGTACTTGTAGCAGCACTCGTATGCTGAGAGATTTGCTTCGTATTGTCATTGGTGGCAATGAACACCTGGGCTATCGCTATGGCTTTACTCAAGGTTGGAGTCTCTACAGTCAAAAGTTTGCAAAGTATCACTTCATTGCCAATGCCAAGTACAAAGAAGTCCCTGAGCACGTGCTCCAAATGTCCTTCAAATTCGCAATGTCCTGCAAGGCGTCTCAGCTCGGCAACATAGCTTGCCACTTCCTGACCTTCAGACCTTTTGTAGGTGTAGAACCGATACCTCGCCATCAGAACGCATTCCTTTGGGTTCAGATACTCCCAGACCACTGTGTACAAATCGTCATATGATTTCGCCGTGGGTTTCGCTGGAGCAAGCAGATTTTTTATGAGGCCATACGTTGGTGCCCCGCAGACGGTGAGGAGAATCACTCTTCATTTGGCAGCGTTCGCCTCTCCTTCCAGCTCATTGGCCACAAAGTATTGGTTGAATTGCTCCACGAAGGTTCCCAATCATCTCCCTCCGAAAATTTCTCCAGGATGCCCACTGTTCTCTGCATCGTTGGGTTTGTCATCTGTATCTCGTCGCCAGTTGTTATGTATGAATAAAGAGTCTGACTTGCAGTGGAAGCTCAGAATGCTGCCATCATGGCTGTGGATACTACTGTTCAAAGGGGCTTCCAGGTCATCACAGCAGTGCATCAATCTGTTCTCCAACAGATCAGTAGGCAGTGGTTACATGGACCACGTACCTGCTGTCCTCTTTCAGCATGACAGCATTCTTGCCCCCATCCCTGCCACTCAGCTAATGCCTTTGCTGTTGCCTGTCAGCCAGCCAGCCCAGACTGGTGAAAAGGTGAAGTGTGAAAATGAGCCTCTAGGCCCAGAGCTACTCAAAGTCATCTCCAAGTCCAACTGCAATTTCTTCAATTGGAGGTCAGCTGCCTTCCACTACCCATTGTGCAGGCACTGGGGAAGCACCTCATAGGTGCACTAGGAAAGGCAAAGGCACACAGAAGAGGCAGTGAGGGAATGCACAAGGTTGATTAGTTTATTTTTGTTTGAATTATGTAATAGTTGAATTTATAAATTTGGATAAGAATGTGCATTTTCTGATGGTTTTTATTTTTGTGTTGGAACGAGGACAATGTGATGGTCAGTGATAGAGGAAAGGTAAGGAGTGTGGGACTGTTGGTGAATGGGGAGATGTAGTTGAGATCACTGTTTTCGCTTATTAATTATTTCATCACCTAGAGCCTGGGCAGAAAGGGGCCATTTACGTTGTAGCCTCCCTACCTCTTCCTGTTCCTTCACTTCCTGTTGCACTTCCCTCTCCTCCTCGTGCTCCTGCTGCTCAGCTTCTCGCCTGATATGCCATGTATGTAACCTTCACATAACTGTAACCAATATGTAACAACACTGTACACTGTATACAACTGTGAAATACACACCTTGACCACAAGGGGTGAACTTGTGGGAGACACTCCTTACCTGGTCAGCCAGGTACTTAAAGGCAGGTTCCACGCAGGCTCAGGATTCCTTGGTCTGAGGAATAAAGGTGCAGGTCATGAGTGACCTTGTCTGCAGTATATGCCTCGTGTGAATATGTTCTAGAGTTGAGAACTATACATCTGGCGACGAGAAACGGGAATCACTGAACCACAAGATGGCCGCCGGTAGCACAGAGGAACGTTACTGTGTGGGTGAGGACTGGGAGGATTTTGTGGAGCGACTCCAGCAGACCTTTGTCACAAAGGCCTGGCTGGGAGTGGAATCAGCTGACAAGCGGAGGGCGCATCTACTGACAAGCTGCGGGACAAAAACATACACGCTGATGAAAGACCTACTTGCATCTCTCAAGCCGGCCGACAAGTCCTTCGAAGAGCTCAGCCAGCTGATCAGCGAACATCTGAAACCGGCGAGCAGCGTACACATGGTCCGGCATCGGTTCTACACACCAGCGTCGGGAAGGGCAAAACATCTCGGACTTCGTTGCAGACCTGAGACGCTTGGCCAGCTTCTGTAAGTTCACAGACGCCTGCAGGGGGGATATGTTAAGGGATTTTTTCATTGAGGGCATTAGTCATGTTGGTATTTTCAGGAAGCTTATTGAGGACAAGGACTTGACTTTGGAAAGTTCAGCTTTGATAGCTCAGACCTTCTTGGCGGGGGAAGAGGAGACCAAGATAATTTATGCACGCAGCCCTGGTTTTAACATTGCAATGAACCAGGGAGTTAATGTAAAAGTGATACAGAACCCCGCAGGCAGGCAAGGGCAATTCAACACTACCCAGGCAGGCAGGCAAGGGCAATTCAACACCGCCCAGGCAGGCAGGCAAGGGCAATTCGAAACCGCCCAGGCAGCAACAGACGCTAGAGTGGGACAACAATAGAGACAATGGCAGGAGGATCGGCAGTTCACACCATCAAGAGGAACAATGCGTCCCGTGATGGGACAATTGACACCCACCACCAGAGTGCTCAGAAACAACCAAGGGGACAATCAGACAGGAATGCCTGGTAACAGCCCCTTTGTGAATAACAATCTCAGCCAATGCTGGAGGTGGGGGGTTAGACAAACTTCTAAAAGCTGCAAGTTCCAGCAGTTCACCTGCAGGAATTGTAATGCTGCATTTGGCAAGAATGTGCAAAAAGGCTGCAGCGAGGCAAATCTATGAAACAGGAATCCGACGAGGGGCCTACAATGCAGGATGATGCCTGGGGCAAAGCCATGGATGCTTAGGTTCAGAGGGTTCATGTGGCTGACATCCGCAGCTCATACACCAAAACGCCACCCATGGTGATGAAAGTTTTATTGAATGGCATCCCGGTGCACATGGAGCTGGATACTGGAGCCAGCCAGTCCCTTATGAGCATCCAACAATTTGGGAGACTATGGCCACACAGAGCCAGCAGGCCCAAACTGGAACGCATTGACACGCAGCTACGCACGTACACCAAAGAAATCATCCCAATGCTGGGCAGTGCAAACCTGGTGGTAACACACAATAGATCACAGAACCGCCTGCCACTCTGGATTATTCCGGGAAATGGCCCCACGCTTTTGGGAAGGAGCTGGCTAGCCGAGATGAACTGGAAATGGGGAGATTTGCACGCCATTTCGTCTGTGGAGCGAAGTTCATGCTCGCAGGTCCTACAAAAATTCAGGTCACTGTTTCAACCCGGTGTCGGAACGTTCAAGGGTACCAAAGTAGTGATACACATCACCCCGGATGCCAGACCAGTGCACCACAAAGCCAGAGCGGTGCCGTATGTGATGCGTGAGAAAATTGAGAGTGAATTGGACAGGCTGCTCAGAGAGGGCATAATTTCGCCCGTTGAATTCAATGACTGGGCAAGTCCCATCGTTCCTGTCCTTAAAGCGGATAGCTCGGTCAGGATCTGTGGCGACTACAAAGCCACCATTAACCGAGTGTCGCTGCAGGACCAATACCCGCTCCCGAGAGCGGAGGACCTTTTTGCCACATTGGCAGGTGGCAAGCTGTTCACTAAGTTGGACGTCACTTCGGCCTACATGACTCAGGAACTGGCTGAAGAATCCAAGCTTCTGACCACCATCACGACATACAAGGGACTATTCAGCTACAACAGGTGTCAGTTTGGCATTCGTTCAGTGGCCGCAATCTTCCAGAGGAACACGGAAAGCTTGCTCAAATCCATTTCCGGCACAATCGTATTCCAAGACGACATCCTAATAACGGATCGAGACACCGAGGAACACCTCCACAACCTGGAGGAGGTGCTACGCCGACTGGACCGGGTAGGCCTGCGGCTGAAAAAGGCCAAGTGTGTGTTTTTCGCCCCAGAGGTCAAGTTTTTGGGCAGGAGGGTTGCCGCAGACGGGATCCGGCCTACCGAATCCAAAACGGAGGCGATCCGTCGTGCTCCCCGGCCCGGCAATACATCGGAGTTGCGATCGTTCCTGGGACTTTTGAACTATTTCGGGAACTTCCTGCCTAACTTAAGCACATTGTTGGAGCTGTTACATGTGCTCCTATGTAAGGGTTGTGACTGGTTCTGGGGGGACTGTCAGGAACGGGCTTTCAACAGGGCGCGGAACCTGCTTTGTTCCAACAAACTGTTGACTTTGTATGACCCCTGTAAAAAGCTAGTTTTAACATGCGATGCATCATCATACGGGGTTGGGTGTGTGTTGCAGCAGGGAAATGATGACGGCCGACTACAACCGGTGGCTTATGCCTCCAGGTCGCTCTCCCAGGCAGAGCGTGGGTACGGCATGGTCGAAAAGGAAGCACTCGCTTGCGTTTACGGTGTGAAAAAGATGCACCAGTATCTTTTCCGCAGACTGTTCGAGTTAGAAATGAATCACAAGCCGTTAACATCCCTGTTGTCCGACACCAAGGCTGTCAATGCCAATGCGTCAGCTCGCATACAGCGATGGGCTCTCACACTGGCTGCTTTTTGATTAAACCATACGGCACCGACCAGGCACTGAAAATTGCGCTGACGTGCTCAGCAGGCTCCCACTGGCCACCACCGAGGGGGCAGCGGAGCAAAGCGCTGAGATGGTCATGGCCGTTGAGGCTTTTGACACCGCAAACTCCCCCATCCCCACAGCCCGCCAGATCAAACTCTGGACCAACAGGGACCCCCTCCCATCCATGATAAAGAAATGTGTTCTGACTAGGGACTGGGCGCCCGCACACGCGGTGTGCCTCGAGGAGGTCAGACCGTTTCACAGACGGATGGATGAGCTCTTCATCCAAGCCGACTGGCTACTATGGGGCAGCCAGGTAGTCATGCCCCAGAAAGGAAGGGAAGCATTCATCAGGGAACTCCACAGCGAGCACCCTGGCATTGTGCTAATGAAAGCCATCGCCCGGTCACATGTATGATGGCCGGGAATTGACTCAGACCTGGAACACTGGGTTCGCAGGTGCACGACGTGTGCCCAGCTGGGCAATGCCCCCAGGGAGGCCCCACTCAGCCCGTGGCCCTGGCCCACCAGACCATGGTCACACATCCACGTGGACTATGCGGGACCGTTCATGGGAAAAATGTTCTTGATTGTAGTCGATGCATACTCGAAATGGATCGAGTGCATCATATTAAACTCGTGCACGACATCCATCACCGTGGAGAGTCTGCGCACGGTTTTCGCGACCCATGGCTTGCCAGACATTCTGGTCAGCGACAATGGCCCGTGTTTCACCAGCCATGAATTCCAGGAGTTTATGTCGGGTAATGGTATCAAACACATCCAGACGGCACCATTCAAGCCGGTTTCCAATGGCCAGGCAGAACGTACAGTCCAAGTCATAAAACAAGGCATGCTCCGTGTCCAGGGACCCTCTCTTCAGTATCGCCTATCGTGCCTCCTCTGGCCTATAGGTCCCGCCCGCACTCGCTCATGGGAGTCCCGCCAACGGAACTCCTCATGAAATGCAAGCTCAAAATGCGGTTGTCCCTCATTCACCCAAGCCTGTCAGACATTGTTGAGGGCAAACGGCAGTCCCAAGCTGAGTGCCATGATCGAAACTCAAGGGGGAGGTGTATCGAAATGGATGACCCGGTATTTGTGCTTAACCATGCACTAGGAACCAAGTGGCTTGAGGGCACCGTAATTGGTAAACAGGGAAATAGGGTCATAGTGGTCAAACTAAACAATGGGCAGATATGCCGCAAACATCTGGACCAGGTAAAGAAAAGGTTCAGCATGGACACTGAGGAACCTGAAGAAGACCATGGGATGTCAACCACACCACTGCCAGTGAACGAGCAACAAAGACATTCACCAGCATGCACAGTCCCTGCAGCCAGCCCGGACAGGCCGGAACCAACTCAGGCGACAGAGACACATGCCAAGGCTCGACCACCAGAACCACAACTGCGGTGCTCCACGAGAGAGCGTCGACCGCCTGAAAGACTCAATCTTTGACCCAAAGACATTGGGGGGAGGTGATGTCATGTTTGTAACCTTCACATAACTGTAACCAATATGTAACAACACTGTACACTGTATACAACTGCGAAATACACATCTTGACCACAGGGGGTGAGCTTGTGGGAGACACTCCTTACCTGGTCAGCCAGGTACTTAAAGGCAGGTTCCACGCAGGCTCAGGACTCCTTGGTCCGGGGAATAATGGTGCAGGTCATGAGTGACCTAGTCTGCAGTATATGCCTCGTGTGAATATGTTCTCGAGTTGAGAACTCTACATGATAGATGGTGGAAAGGACTGTTCCCTCATAATGACGGGGCCGTGCATCATGCAGCAGACTATCACAAATGTTGTTACTCACTCAGCTGAGTACTGTAGAGCTCCTCCAGGCTGCAAAAGCATTGCTTGAGGATGCCGATGGTGTGCTCTATAATATGCCTTTTGGCAGCATGTCTCTCATTGCAGGCCTGCTGCGCGCATGTGCATGTGTTCCGGACCGGAGTCATGAGCCATGTCATGAGTGGATAATTCATGTCACCCAGTAGCCAGCTCTGACTTCTCGCAGTTGTTCAAATACATGTGGCACAGAGACTGTCGCAGAAGGAAGAAATTGTGACTGCTGCCAGGATTATGGGCATGATGCGCTGCCTGTGGTTGCACGCCAGCTGCACATTGAGAGAGTAAAATCCCTTTTGGTTCAAGAAAATGGCCGAGTTCACGTAAGGCGCACGCAAGGTAATATGTGTGCAGTCAATAGCACACTGCACCATGGAGAACACTGCAATCCGTGCAAACCCTTGTGCTCTGGTAAGAGGGAATGAGGTGAAGCTGTCTCTCTGTGTATTGGGAGCCTCAGTGACCTCCCTTATGTAGCAGTGCATTGCAAACTGCAAGATGTTTCAAATTTCTCCAGCAGAAAGGATTTGTTAAAGGCAAATCATCTTTGCCTAACTTGATCGAGTTCTTTGATAAATAACAGAGATGGTTGGTGAGGGTGGTGTGGTTGATCTTGAGTATATGGGCTTTCAAAATAAACATCTCAGCAAAACTAATGCCCATGTGATTCATAGGCAGTCCCTCGAATCGAGGATAACTTGCTTCCACGTCAAGAAGTTCACAGATGTTTCAGTGAAGGACCTAAAACTCCAGGTCCCAAAATAAATCTTGAAGGGTGGAGGATGCCTGTGCGTGGATTTTTTTAACGTGTGGTGGCCGTTGCACACCAGCCACCACACGGGCTTGACAGAGCTAGGTCTTGGTCCAGTGGCAAGGATTAACCAAGACGACTGGAGACCAGCTCTGCTGCACTGATTAGTGCGCACACATATCGCAGTGTGGGGTAGTCCGTCCTGCCCCCTGGGTCCTTGCCTCTTCTGGGCCCCGAACTCACACCTATCCTCGGCCCTGATCACATCCCTCTACAATCTCTCGCCGTTCCTTCGCCCCGACCTCGCCGTTCCTGCTGTACCTGCCCACGCTCCAATCGCCGACCTGGATCTTGGTGGTGTCCTCTTCACTACCGTTGCTCTCCTGCTCCAGCACGTGCTGCTCCCTGGACTGGTATGCCTCCACGCTGCTCCTTCCGCTCCCCTGCCTGCTCCGATGATGCTCACAGGCCGGTGTCCGCTCAGCCTGCTGGGCCATGTGAGTATAGGATAGTGTCAGCACGTTGACAAACCTTTGGGGCATCCGAAACGGAGGAGGACGCTCCATAGACCCTCGCGATTTAAAGTGTAAAAGGCCTTTGTAAGGTCAAAGAAGGCCATGTATAAGGGCTGGCGCTGCTCCCTGCATTTTTCCTGCAGCTGTTGCGCTGCAAAGATCATGTCTGTTGTGCCCTGTAGGGGATGGAATCCGCATTGTGACTCCAGGAGGAGCTCCTTGGCCACAGGGAGAAGACAGTTGAGGAGGACTCTAGCAACAACTTTCCCAGTGGCTGATAGCGTGGAAAGTTCCCCTGTAGTTGCCGCAGTCAGACTTGTCCCCTTTTTTGAAGATGGTCACGATCACTGCATCTCGGAGATCTCCCAGCATGCTCTCCGCCTGCTCCACGACGACATGCAGGCCGTGATCCTTACCAACAGATCCATTGCAGACCCAATCCATGTCTGGACTGGGGTCAAACAGGGCTGTGTCATTGCCCCAACCCTCTTCTCAATCTTCCTCGTTGCCATGCTCCATCTCACAGTCAACAAGCTCCCTGCTGGAATGGACCTAAACTAGAGAACCAGTGGGAAGCTGTTCAACCTTCACTGTCTCCAGGCCAGGTCCAAGACCACCTCAACCTCTGTTGTCGAGCTACAGTACGCGGATGACGCCTGCGTCTGCGCACATACAGAGGCTGAATTCCAGGACATAGTCGACGTATTTACTGAGGCATACGAAAGCATGGGCCTTACGCTAAACATCCATAAGACAAAGGTCCTCCACCAACCTCCTCGCCGCACAGCACTGCCCCCCCAGTCATCAAGATCCACGACGTGGATCATTTCCCATACTTCGGGAGCCTCTTAAGAACAAAAGCAGACTTTGATGAAGAGATTCAACACCGCTTCCAGTGTGCCAGCGCAGCCTTCGACCACCTGGAGAAAAGAGTGTTCGAAGACGAGGCCCTCAAATCTACCACCAAGCTCATGGTCTACAGGGCTGTAGTAATACCCACCCTCTTGTATGGCTCAGAGACATGGACCATATACAGTAGAAACCTCAAGTCACTGGAGAAATACCACCAATGATGCCTCCGCAAGATCCTACAAATCCCCCGGGATGCCAGACGCACCAACATTAGCGTCCTTGACCGGGCCAACATCCCCAACATTGAAGCACTGACCACACTTGATCAGCTCCGCTAGGCAGGCCACATTGTCCGCATGCCAGACACGAGACTCCCAAAGCAAGCGTTCTACTCAGAACTCCTTCATGGCAAACGAGCCAAAGATGGACAGAGGAAATGTTACAAGGACACCCTCAAAGCCTCCCTGATAAAGTGCAACATCTCCACCAACACCTAGGAGTCCCTGGCAAAAGACCGCCCTAAGTGGAGGAAGTGCATCTGGGAGGGCGCTGAGCGCCTCGAGTCTCATCGCCGAGAGCATGCAGAAATCAAGCGCAGGCAGCGGAAACAACGTGCAGCAAACCAGTCCCTTCCCTCAACGACTATCTGTCCCACCTGTGGCAGGGACTGTGGCTTTCGTATTGGACTGTTCAGCCATCTAAGGACTCATTCTAAGAGTGGAAGCAAATCTTCCTCGATTCCGAAAGACTATCTATGATGAGTGTCAGCAGGGGTACAAAATTGGTTAAGGGACAGAAAGCAGTGGTAAATAGTTG
Source organism: Pristiophorus japonicus (assembly GCF_044704955.1). Taxonomy (NCBI): domain Eukaryota; kingdom Metazoa; phylum Chordata; class Chondrichthyes; family Pristiophoridae; genus Pristiophorus; species Pristiophorus japonicus. The sequence goes on along the minus strand of NC_091981.1, from coordinate 165,684,298 downwards.
TTGTCCATACTGGAGGGAAGAATACAGTGGTGTTCCCCAGGGGTCAGTATTAGGACCACTGCTCTTTTTGATATATATCCATGATCTGGACTTAGGTATACAGGGCATAACATCAAAATTTGCAGATGACACAAAACTCAAAAATGTAGTAAACAATGAGGAGGATAGTAACAGACTTCAAGAGGAAATAGACAGATTGGTAAAATGGGCAGACACATGACAGATTAAATTTAATGTAGAGAAATGTGAAGTGATACATTTTGGCAGGAAGAATGATGAGAGGCAAAATTAACTAAATGGTACAATTCTAAAGGACAGAGAGACCTGGGGGTGTATGTACACAAATCTTTGAAGGGGGCAGGATAATTTGAGAAGGCTGTTAAAAAGGCATATGGGATCCTTGGCTTTATTAATAGAGGAATAGCAAGGAGGTTATGCTAGATCTTTATAAAACATTGGTTAGCCCTCAGCTGAAGTATTGTGTTCAGTTCAGGGCACCACACTTTAGGAAGGATGTCAAGGCCTTGGAAAGTGTGCAGAAGACATTGACTTGAATGGTATCAGGGATGATGGATTGCAGCTATGTGGGGAGACTAGAGAAGTTGGGGTTGTTCTCCTTCGAGCAGGGTTAAGAAGAGATTTGACAGAGGTGTTCAGAATCATGAATTTGATGGAAGGTGTCATCAACAGTGCTATCAAGAAGCACTTACACACCAAAAACTTGCTCACCAATGCTCAGTTTGGTTTCTGCCAGGACGACTTGACTCCAGGCCTCATTACAGCCTTGGTCCAAACGTGGACAAAAGAGCTGAATTTCAGAGGTGAGGTGAGAGTGACTGCCCTTGACATCAAGGCAGTATTTGACCAAGAATAGCATCAAGGAGCCCTAGTAAAATTGAAGTCAATGGGAATCAGGGGAAAACTTTCCACTGGCTGGAGTCATACCGAGCACAAAGGAAGATGGTTGTAGTTGTTGGAGGCCAATCATCACAGCCCCAGGACATCACTGCAGAAGTTCCTCAGGGCAGTGTCCTAGGCCCAAACATCTTCAACTGCTTCATCAATGACCTTCCCTCACTCAATCATAAGATCAGAAATGGGAATGTTCGCTGATGATTGCACAATGTTTAGTTCCATTTGCAAATCCTCAGATCAGCCATGATCTTGTTGAATGGCGGAGCAGGCTCGTGGGGGTTGATGGCCTACTCCTGTTCCTAATTCTTATGTTCTTATGTTCTTATAATGAAACAGTCCATGCCCACATGCATCAAGACCTGGACGACATACAGTCTTGGGCTGATAAGTGGCAATAAACATTTGTGCCACACATTTGTGCCAGGCAATGCCCAAGACCACCTAAAATGGAGGAAGAGCATCCGGGAGGGCGCTGAGCACCTCGAGTCTCATCGCCGAGAGCATGCAGAAATCAAGCGCAGACAGCGGAAAGAACGTGCGGCAAACCAAACTCCCCACCCACCCTTTCCTTCAACCACTGCCTGTCCCACCTGTGACAGAGACTATAATTCCCATATTAGATTGTACAGCCAGCTGAGAACTCACTTTTAGAGTGGAAGCAAGCCTTCCTCGATTCCGAGGGACTGCCTATGATGATGATGATGATGATCTCCAACAAGCGAGCATCTAGCCACTGCCCACTGACGTTCAACGGCATTACCATTCCCCACCATCAGCATCCTGGGGTTCACCATTGACCAGAAACTTAACTGGACCAGTCACATAAATACTGTGGCTGCAAGAGCAGGTCAGAGGCTGGGCATCCTGTGGCGAGAGTCTCACCTCCTGACTTTCCACTACCTACAAGGCACAAGTCAGGAGTGTAATGGAATACTCGCCATTTGCCTGGATGAATACAGCTCCAACAACACTGACGAAACTCAACACCATCCAGGACAAAGCAGCCCACTTGATTGGCAAAACATCCACCACCTTAAACATTCATTCTCCCCACCACCGGCGCACTGTGGCTGCAGTATGTACCATCTACGAGATGCACTGCAACAACTCGCCAAGACTTCTTCGACAGCACCTCCCAAACCCATGACGTCTACCACCTGGAAGAACAAGGGAAACAGGAGCATGGGAACACTGTCACCTATTAATTCCCCTCTGTTGTGTTCCTAACACAGATGAGACTGCACACAGGGAGGTTAAAGTAACAGTGACCTCAGTCTTTATTAAGACACTCCAGAGTGAGGAACAGGCCTTAGGGGCCAGCTTATATACAGTGCTCCCAAGGGATGCTGGGATCCCTTGGGACTTCAGGGGATGCACTCCCTGGTGGCAGAACATGGGAGTGCATGCTTTACAGATACACAACATCACTCCCCACCCAAAGTCAAAGTGAAAACTATTTACAAGGTGAGGCGGTTGGGAGCCTTTCTTTCCCTGGTGGACCGCCTCGGTACAAATGTCTGTTCTGGCGTGTTAGCTGTGCCCTCGCTGGGCTGGCGTGTTGTTGGCTCTGCAGGACTGCTGGGTGAGCCTGGCCTTGCTGGGCTGTTGGGCATGATGGGTTCGATTTCCTGGTCCGGGGTGGTGTCGTTGATCTTTTGGGTGTGTGTTGTGGGCTTGAAAAAGGTGGTGTCTGCTGTGGGTTGTTCATGGCAGTCTGTGAACTGCAGCCTCGTTTGGTCCAGGTGCTTTCTGCAAATTTGTCCATTGTCTAGTTTGACTACAAACACCCTATTCCCTTCTTTAGCTATCACGGTGCCTGCGATCCACTTGGGACCATGTCCATAGGTTAGCACATACACAGGATCATTCAGATCAATTTCCCGTGACACAGTGGCGCGACCATCATTTACATTTTGTTGCTGCCGCCTGCTCTCTACCTGATCATACAGGTTGGGGTGAACCAGCGAGAGTCTGGTTTCAAGTGTCCTTTTCATAAGTAGCTCAGCCGGGGGCACCCCTGTGAGCGAGTGGGGTCTCGTGCAGTAGCAGAGCAGTACTCGGGACAGGCGGGTTTGGAGTGAGCCTTCTGTGATTCGTTTAAGGCTCTGTTTGATTGTTTGTACGGCCCGCTCTGCCTGCCCATTGGAGGTTGGTTTAAACGGGGCCGAGGTGACATGTTTGATCCCATTGCAGGTCATGAATTCTTTAAATTCGGCACTGGTGAAACATGGCCCGTTGTCACTGACCAGTATGTCAGGCAGGCCATGGGTGGCAAACATGGCCCTCAGGCTTTCAATGGTGGCGGTGGCGATGCTTCCCGACATTATTTCACATTCAATCCATTTTGAAAAAGTATCCACTACCACCAGGAACATTTTACCGAGAAACGGGCCCGCATAATCGACATGGATCCTTGACCATGGTCTGGAGGGCCCGGACCACAAACTTAGTGGTGCCTCTCTGGGCGCGTTGCTCAACTGAGCACACACGCTGCATTGCCGTACACAGGACTCTAAGTCAGAGTCGATACCAGGCCACCACACGTGGGATCTGGCTATCGCTTTCATCATTACTATACCCGGGTGTGTGCTGTGGAGATCCGAGATGAACATCTCCCTGCCCTTTTTGGGTAGCACTACGCAGTTACTCCACAACAGGCAGTTTGCCTGAATGGACAGCTCGTCTTTTCGTCGCTGGAACGGCTTGATTAGCTCTTGCATTTCAACGTAGATGCTGGCCCAGCTCCCATGCAGTACACAGTTTTTTACTAGGGACAGCAGAGAATATTGGCTGGTCCAAGTCCTAATCTGGTGGGCCGTGACAGGTGATTTATCCTTTTCAAACGCTTCCATGACCATCAACAAGTCTGTGGGCTGCGCCACCGTCAACAAGTTTGCAGGCTGCGCCATTTCCACCCCCGTGGTGGGCAATGGGAGCCGACTGAGAGCATCCGCACAGTTCTCGGTGCCTGGCCTGTGGCGGATGGTATTGGTATACGCTGATAGCGCGAGTGCCCACCTTTGTATGCAGGCTGAGGCATTAGTATTTATCCCCTTGTTTTCAGCGAACAAGGATATGAGGGGCTTGTGCTCGGTTTCCAGCTCAAATTTGAGGCCAAACAGGTACTGATGCATTTTCTTTACCCCGAACACACACGCTAATGCCTCTTCCTCAATCATGCTGTAGACCCTCTCGGCCTCAGACAAGCTCCTGGAGACATAGGCGACAGGTTGCAAATTCCCCGCAACATTAGCTTGTTGTAATACACACCCGACTCCATACAACGACGCATCACATGCTAGCACAAGTCTTTTACACGGGTTATACAATACAAGCAGCTTGTTGGAGCATGAAATGTTTCTGGCTTTCTCAAAAGCAATTACTTGTTTTTTTTCCCCATACCCAGTTCTCACCTTTACGCAATAACACATGTAGGGGCTCTAAGAGGGTGCTTAACCCCAGTAGGAAGTTACCAAAATAGTTGAGGAGTCCCAGGAACGACCGCAGCTCCGTGAAGTTCTGTGGCCTGGGTGCGTTCCTGATAGCCTCTGTCTTGGCGTCTGTGGGTCGAATGCCATCTGCCGTGATCTTTCTCCCCAAAAACTCCACTTCTGTTGCCATGAAGATGCATTTCGATCTCTTCAGCCACAGCCTTACGCGATCCAGTCGCTGGAGGACCTCCTCCAGGTTTTGTAGGTGCTCGACGGTGTTCTGACCCGTGACCAATATGTCCTGAAAGACCATCGTGTGTGGTACCGACTTGAATCGGCTCTCCATGTTTCTCTGGAAGATCGCCGCAGCCGACCGAATTCTAAACGGGCATCTGTTGTAGATGAAGTCCCTTGTGCGTGTTGATGCAGGTGAGGCCCTTCGAAGACTCCTCCAGCTCCTGCATCATGTAGGCCGCAGTCAGGTCAAACTTGGTGAACGTCTTGCCTCCTGCCAGCGTCGCAAATAGGTCGTCTGCCTTTGGTAGCGGGTATTGGTCCTGTAGCGAGAAACGATTAATAGTTACTTTATAATCGCCGCAAATCCTGACCGTGCCATCATTTTTGAGTACTGGAACAATCGGGCTGGCCCACTCGTTGAATTCCACTGGGGAGATGATGCCCTCACGTTGCAGCCTGTCCAGCTCGATTTCCACTCTCTCCCTCATCATGTGAGGTACCGCTCGCGCCTTGTGGTGAATGGATCGTGCCTCTGGCACCTTCGCCCTGGAAAAGTTTCCAATGCCTGGCTCAAAAAGGGAAGGAAATTTGTTAAGAACCTGGGTACATGAGGCCTCATCGACATGTGATAGCGCTCGGATGTCATCCCAGTTCCAGCGGATTTTGCCCAGCCAGCTCCTTCCAAGCAGTGTGGGGCCATTGCCTGGGACAATCCACAGTGGCAGTTCGTGCACCGTGCCCTCGTAGGCACTGCCCAGGACAGTGATAAGCTCTTTGGTGTACATTCTCAGTTTCGTGTGGATGGGGCTCAGGGCTGGTCTGAATGCCTTGTCGCACCACAGTCTCTCAAACATCTTTTTACTCATGATGGATTGGTTAGTGCCAGTGTCCAGTTCCATGGCTACGGGAAGCCATTCAATTTTACATTTAGCATTATAGGTGGACATTTCGGCGAAAATGTGTGCACCCCGTGTACTTCAGCATCTGCCTCCTCTCTCTGAGGCTCGAAATTGCTTTGATCCACCATGGACCGATCTTCCTCTGCCACGTGGTGGTTAGCAGGTTTTGCAGAGCTTGCAGCTCCTTTGCAAGCTCGTTGGAGGTGCCCCATTGTTCTACAGCTCTTGCAAACATACCCTTTGAAGCGGCATGAATAGGCTGAATGGAAGCCTCCACAATGCCAACAAGGTGTGAATTGTCTTGCATTCATCCTTTTTTAGGGACTCTGAGTCATCTGGGTCACCCGAGGCCTGCTGGCAGTTGCAGACTCGTGGTTTCTGCCCTGTACATTTCTGCTCGCAAACACAGTTCCAGTTAATTTATGAACATTGCTCGCACTTGTGTGCTGAGAGATTTGTTTGGTGTTATCACTGGTGGACATAAACGCCTGTGCTATCACAATGGCCTTACTGAGGGTCGGTGTCTCTGCAGTCAAAAGTTTTTGTAGATGGTCTCATGGCCAATGCCCAGTACAAAAAAGTCTCTGAGCATTTGCTTCAGGTAGCCATCAAACTCACATTGTCCTGCAAGTCGCCTTAGTTCGGCGACGTAGCTCGCCACCTCCTGACCTTCAGATCGCTGGCACGTGTAGAACCGATACCTCGCCATCAGCACGCTCTCCCGCGGGTTAAGATGCTCCAGAACCAGTGTACACAGCTCCTCATACGACTTATCTGTGGGTTTCACTGGAGCCAGAAGATTCTTCATGAAGCTGTAGGTCGGTGCCCCGCAGACTGAGGAGGACCGCTCTCCTTTTTGCAGCGCTTCCTTCTCTGTCCAGCTCGTTGGTTACAAAGTACTGGTCTAGCCGTTCGACATAGGTTTCGCAGTCCTCACCCTCCGAGAACTTTTCCAGGATGCCCACAGTTTGCTGCATCTTTGCGTTGGATTCGAATCCTCGTCGCCAGTTATTGTGTTCCTAACACAAATGAGACTGCACACAGGGAGGTTAAAGTAACAGTGACCTAAGTCTTTATTAAGATACTCCAGAGTGAGGAATAGGCCTTAGGGGCTTATATACAGTGCTCCCAAGGGATGCTGGGATCCCTTGGGACTTCAGGGGATGCACTCCCTGGTGGCGGAACATGGGAGTGCATGCTTTACAGATACATAACACCCTCCAAGTCACACATCATCCTGACTTGGAAATATATTGCCATTCCTTCATTGTCGCTGAGTCAAACCACTGGAACTCCCTCCCTAATAGCACAGTGTGAGTACCTTCATCACACGGACTGCAGCAGTTCAAGAAGTCAGCTCACCACCACCTTCTCAAGGGCAATTAGGGATGGGCAATAAATGTTGGCCTTGCCAGTGATTTTAACAATTTTTAATTAAAAACACCCATCCCTGGGGGCTAAAATTCTCCACTGCATCTTTACCGAGTTGAACACATCTCCAGAACCTGAAAGAAATATGGTCATGTCCCTGTGGATTACTAAAAGTTTAATGTTGTAAATCTGGTTACACCAACTTATGGCCTAGAAATTGGAGTACGAATTACTGCTGATCCAATCGAAAAATGGTGGCCGCCACTCTCGTGCCCTTCACTGGTGTGGATCTCGGCAGTCGCCATTTTGATGAGCGCCTTCGTGCTGCCGATAACAACGCTGGCATTGGAAATGTGAACAAAAAGAGGGTGACGTCAGTCAGCATGCAATGACGACTTAACATCAACTCAGCGAGCTTTGACCTTAGTGCTGAGTTCAGCTTTGGCTCCGAAGCTCGCTATGAAAACCCAGTGTTCAGCAGACTGACAGAGATGCTGTCAGCACCTCTTAAAGGGGCACACACATATTTCAGGTAAGTCTGCAGTTAAGCTTTTGGACTGGATTTTTTTATTTTATTGAAGTAGTGGCTTAGTGCAGTACATGTTAAAAGGTTTTTAATTGTGCAGGGAGTGCTACTGGATGCTTGCAATGCCTCGGATGGTAAAGGAAGTCCTCTGAGAAGACAGAAAATGCTGGAAATACTCAGCAGATCAGGCAGCATCCATGGAGAGTGAAACAGAGTTCACCAAAAGAGTTTATATTTCCAATGCCAGCGCTGTTGGGATGCTGCCTGACCAGCTGATTATTTCCAGCATTTTATGCTTTTATTTCAGATTTATAGCATCCACTTGCAGAGGAAAGGGGAAGACGCAGAAGAGGAAGATGCAAAAGAGGAGGAAGCAGAAGAGGAGAGATCAGAAGAGGAGCAAGCAGAGGGAAGGGTGCAATCCAGATAGCCTCTTTCTGGCTGGGTTATCCAGGGTGGAATCATGCTCCTGCAGTATCAGTGACCACAATCCCACTTCCCCTTTCAATATTTGTCCCACACCTTACCCCTCTGTTACTGACCATCACAACATCCTCTTGGCCACAATGCTGAAATAAAAGCCACCACAAAGAAATGCTTCCAATCCAACTTTATGCATCAATCTATTCAATATGACATCAAGAAAGCAACTCACAGCCCTTATGCATTCCCTTAGTGACTGTCCTGTGTGTGCCTTTGCCGATCCTACTGATGTCACACAGTGCTACCCCAGTGGCTGCAGCATGGCTAATGGCAGGCTGTGAACTTTCAGTGGAGGACACGGCAGGTGGCCTTGCTGGTCGACTTTGAGGAGCTGGTGGCTGGGAGTGCGAAATCAAATGTGTAGTGTCTCTGCACTGTATTATAAAGTCACATGAGGCATATACTGTAGACAAAGTCACTCATGACCTGCACCTTTATTCCCAGGACCAAACAGTGATGAGCCTGCGTGGAACCTCCCTTTAAGTACCTGGCTGACCAGGTGAGGGGTGTCTCCCACAAGTTCACCCGCTGTGGTCAAGGTGTGTATTTCACAGTTGTATACAGTGTACAGTGTTGTTACATATTGGTTACAGTTATATGAAGGTTACAAACATGACATCACCTCCCCACGCAATGCCTTTGGGTCAAAGATTGAGTCTTTCAGGCGGTCGACGCTCTCTCGTGGAGTGCCGCAGTTGTGGCTCTGGTGGTTGAGCCTTGGCATGTGTCTCTGTCGCCTGAGTTGGTTCCGGCCTGTCCGGGCTGGCCGCAGGGACTGTGCATGCTGGTGAATGTCCTTGTTGCTCGTTCACTGACAGTGGTGTGGTTGACACCCCATGGTCTTCTTCAGGTTCCTCAGTGTCCATGCTGAACCTTTTCTTTACCTGGTCCAGATGTTTGTGGCATATCTGCCCATTGTTTAGTCTGACCACTATGACCCTATTCCCCTCTTTGCCTATTACAGTGCCCTCAAGCCACTTGGGTCCCAATGCGTGATTGGGAATGAATACAGAGTCATTGATTTCTATGCATCTCCCCATTGAGTTGCGATCATGGCACTCGATTTGGGACTGGCGCTTGCCCTCAACAATGTCCGACAGAGCAGATTGAATGAGGGACAGCCGCGTTTTAAGCATGCGTTTCATGAGTAGTTCCGCGGGCGGGACTCCTGTGAGCGAATGCGGGCGGGACCTATAGGCCAGCAGGAGGTGCGATAGACAGTATTGAAGAGAGGGTCCTTGAATCCGGAGTATGCCCTGTTTTATGATTTGAACCGCACGTTCCGCCTGGCCATTGGAAGCCGGCTTGAACGGCGCTGTCCTGACATGTTTGATACCATTACCTGACATAAACTCCTGGAATTCATAGCTAGTAAAGTACGGGCCATTGTCACTAACTAGGATGTCTGGCAAGCCGTGGGTCGCAAATACCATGCGCAGACTCTCCACAGTGGTGGATGTTGTGCAGTAATTCAATATGATGCACTCGATCCATTTCGAGTATGCATCGACAACAATCAGGAAAATTTTTCCCATAAACGGGCCCGCGTAGTCTACATGAATGCGAGACCATGGCCTGGTGGGCCAGGGTCACGGGCTGAGTGGGGCCTCCCTGGGGGTATTTCCCAGCTGAACACACGTCGTGCACCTGCGAACACAGTGTTCCAGGTCTGAGTCAATTCCCGGCCACCATACATGTGACTGGGCAATGGCCTTCATTAGCACGATGCCTGGGTGCTCGCTGTGGAGTTCCCTGATGAAAGCTTCCCTTCCTTTCTGGGGCATGACTATCCGGCTGCCCCATAGTAGGCAGTCAGCTTGGATGGAGAGCTCGTCCATCCGTCTGTGAAACAGTCCGACCTCCTCGGGGCACGCTCCGTGTGCGGGCGCCTAATCCCCAGTCAGGACACATTTCTTAATCAGTGACAGGAGGGGATCTCTGTTGGTCCAGGTTTTGATCTGGCGGGCTGTGATGGGGGAGCCTGCGGTGTCGAAAACCTCAACATCCATGACCATCTCCGCGCTTTGCTCCGACGCCCCCTCAGTGGTTGCCAGTGGGAGCCTGCTGAGCGCATCAGCACAATTTTCGGTGCCTGGCCAGTGCCGTATGGTGTAATCATACGCAGCCAGCGTGAGAGCCTATCGCTGTATGCGAGCTGACACATTGGCATTGACAGCCTTGCTGTCGGACAACAGGGATGTTAACGGCTTATGGTCCATTTCTAACTCGAACCTTCTGCCAAAAAGGTACTGGTGCATCTTTTTTACCCCATAGACACATGCGAGTGTTTCCTTTTCAACCATCCCATATCCCCGTTCTGCCTGGGAGAGCGACCTGGAGGCATAGGCCAGAGGTTGAAGTTGGCCCTCATCAGTACTCTGCTTCAACACACACCCAGCCCCATAGGATGAAGCATCACATGTGAGAATAAGTTTCTTACAGGGGTTGTACAAGGTCAACAGCTTATTAGAACAAAGCAGGTTCCGCGCCCAATTGAAAGCCCATTCTTGACAGTCCCCCCCAAAACCATTCGCAACCCTTATGCAAGAGCACATGTAGTGGCTCCAACAATGTACTTAAGTTCGGCAGAAAGTTCCTGAAGTAGTTTAAGAGTCCCAGGAATGACCACAACTCCGATGTGTTGCCGGGCCGGGGCGCATGACAGATTTCCTTCGTTTTGGATTCGGTAGGCCGGATCCCTTCTGCGGCAACCTTCCTGTCCAAAAACTCGAACTCTGGGGCCAAAAACACACACTTGGGCATCTTTAGTCGCAAGCCTACCCGGGGTCCAGTCGGCGTAGCACCTCCTCCAGGTTGTGGAGGTGGTCCTCGGTGTCTTGACCCGTTATTAGGATGTCATCTTGGAATACAATTGTGCCAGGAATGGATTTAAGCAAGCTTTCCATGTTCCTCTGGAAGATAGCGGCCACTGAACGAATGCCAAACGGACACCTGTTGTAAACAAATAGCCCCTTGTACGTAGTGATGGTGGTCAGTAGCTTGGATTCTTCGGCCAGTTCCTGGGTCATGTACATAAGAACATAAGAATTAGGAACAGGAGTAGGCCATCTAGCCCCTCGAGCCTGCTCCGCCATTCAACAAGATCATGGCTGATCTGGCCGTGGACTCAGCTCCACTTACGCGCCCGCTCCCCATAACCGTTAATTCCCTTATTGGTTAAAAATCTATCTATCTGTGATTTGAATACATTCAATGAGCTAGCCTCAACTGCTTCCCTGGGCAGAGAATTCCACAGATTCACAACCCTCTGGGAGAAGAAATTACTTCTCAACTCGGTTTTAAATTGGCTCCCCTGTATTTTGAGGCTGTGCCCCCTAGTTCTAGTCTCCCCGACCAGTGGAAACAACCTCTCTGCCTCTATCCTGTCCATCCCTTTCATTATTTTAAATGTTTCTATAAGATCACCCTTCATCCTTCTGAACTCCAACGAGTAAAGACCCAGTCTACTCAATCTATCATCATAAGGTAACCCCCTCATCTCCGGAATCAGCCTAGTGAATCGTCCCTGTACCCCCTCCAAGGCTAGTATATCCTTCCTTAAGTAAGGTGACCAAAACTGCACGCAGTACTCCAGGTGCGGCCTCACCAATACCCTATACAGTTGCAGCAGGACCTCCCTGCTTTTGTACTCCATCCCTCTCGCAATGAAGGCCAACAGTCCATTCGCCTTCCTGATTACCTGCTGCACCTGCAAACTAACTTTTTGCGATTCATGCACAAGGACCCCCAGGTCCCTCTGCCCCGCAGCATGTTGTAATTTCTCCCCATTCAAATAATATTCCCTTTTACTGTTTTTTTTTCCAAGGTGGATGACCTCATATTTTCCGTCATTGTGCCATGTGCCAAACCTTAGCCCATTCGCTTAACCTATCTAAATCTCTCTGCAGCCACTCTGTGTCCTCTACACAACCCGCTTTCCCACTAATCTTTGTGTCATCTGCAAATTTTGTTACACTACACTCTGTCCCCTCTTCCAGGTCATCTATGTATATTGTAAACAGTTGTGGTCCCAGCACCGATCCCTGTGGCACACCATTAACCACCGATTTCCAACCTGAAAAGGACCCATATATCCCGACTCTCTGCTTTCTGTTCGTCAGCCAATTCTCGATCCATGCTAATACATTTCCTCTGACTCCGCGTACCTTTATCTTCTGCAGTAACCTTTTGTGTGGTATCTCATCGAATGCCTTTTGAAAATCTAAATACACCACATCCATCGGTCCACCTCTATCCACCATGCTCGTTATATCCTCAAAGAATTCCCTTTTTTAAACAGAGGCATTACATTAGCTGCTTTCCAATCCGCTGGTACCTCCCCAGAATCAAGAGAATTTTGGTAGATTATAACGAATGCATCTGCTATAACCTCCGCCATCTCTTTTAATACCCTGGGATGCATTTCATCAGGACCAGGGGACTTGTCTACCTTGAGTCCCATTAGCCTGTCCAGCACTATCCCACTAGTGACAGTGATTGTCTCAAGGTCCTCCCTTCCCACATTCCCGTGACCAGCAATTTTTGGCATGGTTTTTGTGTCTTCCACTGTGAAGACCGAAGCAAAATTATTGTTTAAGGTCTCAGCCATTTCCACATTTCACATTATTAAATCCCCCTTCTCATCTTCTAAGGAAACAACATTTACTTTAGTCACTCTTTTCCGTTTTATATATCGGTAAAAGCTTTTACTATCTGTTTTTATGTTTTGCGCAAGTTTACTTTCGTAATCTATCTTTCCTTTCTTTATTGCTTTCTTAGTCATTCTTTGCTGTCGTTTAAAATTTTCCCAATCTTCTAGTTTCCCACTAACCTTGGCCACCTTATACGCGTTGGTTTTTAATTTGATACTGTCCTTTATTTCCTTGGTTATCCACGGCCCACCAGTGACTTTTTCCCCTTACTATCTCTAATCTCCACCCACAATGATTCAACATTTTGTTCATTAGAGCCAATATTGTCTCTCACAACTGCCCTGATATCATCCTTTATTAACAGAGCTACCCCCCTCCTTTCCCTTCTTGTCTATCTTTCTGAATTGTCAGATACCCCTGTATGTTTAATTCCCAGTCTTGGCCACCCTGCAACCACATTTCTGTAATGGCCACCAAATCATACCCATTTGTAATGATTTGTGCCGTCAACTCATTTACTTTATTTCAAATGCTGCATGCGTTTAGGTAGAGTGTTTTAATACTAGTTTTTAAACCATGATTTTTAGTTTTGACTCCTCCTGCAGCCCTTTTACATTCATACATATTGTCCCTTCCTATCACCTTGTGGTTTGCACTTACCCCAGTGCAACTCTGCTCTGTTGCCTCCTGCCTTTTGCATTCTTTCTTCGGGTCCTGTTCATCTGAGCTCTCCCCCATTCTAACTAGCTCAGAGCCCTCTCCTGTGTTCCGAATAATCCTCGCATTGAGGCACCGAGCTTTCAGGCTTAACTTTTTATTATACTTTATTACACTGTAGGCTGAAGTGAGGTCCAACTTGGTGAACAGCTTGCCACCTGCCAGCGTGGCAAAAAGGTCCTCCACTCTCGGAAGCGGGTATTGGTCCTGTAGTGACAATCGGTTGATGGTGGCCCTGTAGTCGCCACAAATCCTGACCGAGCCATCCGCTTTAAGGACAGGGACGATGGGGCTTGCCCAGTCACTGAATTCAACAGGCGATATTATGCCCTCTCTTAGCAGCCTGTCCAACTCACTCTCAATTTTCGCACGCATCACATACGGCACGGCTCTGGCTTTGTGGTGTACTGGTCTGGGATCCGGGGTGATGTGTATCACTACTTTGGTGCCCTTGAAAATCCCGACCCCAGGTTGAAATAGTGATTCAAATTTCTGTAGGATCTGTGAGCATGAACTTCGCTCCACAGATGAAATGGCGTGCACATCCCCCCATTTCCAATTCATCTCGGCTAGCCAGTTCCTCCCCAAAAGCGTGGGACCATTCCCCGGGACAATCCAGAGTGGCAGCCGGTTCTCTGATCCATTATGTGTGACCACCAAATTTGCACTGCCTAGCACTGGGATGATCTCTTTGGTATACGTTCGTATTGGTATACGTTCGTAATTGCGTCTCAATGTGTTCTAGTTTGGGTCTGCTAGCTTTGAGTGGCCATAGTCTTTCAAATTGTTGGACACTCATAAGTGACTGGCTAGCTCCTGTGTCCAGCTTCATGCGTACCCTGATGCCATTTAATAGAGCTTTCATCATCATAGGCGCCGTTTTAGTGTATGAGCTGTGGATGTCTGCCACGTGAACCCGCTGGACTTCAGCATCCATGGCTGTGCTCCAAGCATCCAACTGCCTTGCAGACTCTTTGTCTGGTTCCTCTGCCTCGTAAACTAACCTCGCTATGAGTATTGTGCACATTCTGGCCAAATGTCCCTTGAAATGGCAGCATCTGCAGATAAATTGTTGAACCCTGCAGGTTTTCGCATTGTGTCTGCCCCCGCATCTCCAGCATGAGCTGAGATTGTTGTGGACAAAGGGACTATTACCAGGCATTCCTCTCTGATTGTCTCTTTGATTACTCCTGATAATTCTGTTGCTATGTGTCAATAGTCCCATCCCGGGACGCATTGTTCCTTGTGATGGTGTGAATTGCCAATCCTCCTGCCATTGTCTCTGTTGCTGTCCCACCCTGGAATCTGTTGCTGCCTGGGCGGTGTCAAATTGCCCTTGCCTGCCTGCCTGGGCAGTGTTGAATTGTCCTTGCCTGCCTGTGGGATTCTGTATCGCTTTTACAACATTAACTCCCTGGTTCATCGTCATGTTGAAACCAGGGCTGCGTGCGTAAGTTAACTTGGTCTCCTCTTCCCCTGCCAAGAAGGTTTGAACTATCAAAGCTGCCCTTTCCAAAGTCAAGTCCTTGGTCTCAATAAGCTTCCTGAAAATCCCGGCAATGCCCTCAATGAAGAAATCCCTTAACATCTCTCCCCTGCAAGCATCTGTGAACTTACAAAGGCTAACCAAACGCCAAAGGTCCGCATCGAAGTCCGGTATTCTTTGTCCCTCCCGACGTCTGTGTGAATAGAATCGGTGTCGGGCCATGTGTACACTGCTCGCCGGTTTGAGGTGCTCACCAATCAGTTTACTGAGCTCCTCAAAGGTTTTGTCCGCTGACTTCTCAGGTGCGAGCAGGTCTTTCGTCAGCGCGTATGTGTTAGGTCCACAATTGGTCAGTAGATGCACCCTTCGCTTGTCGGCTGCTGCCTCTCCCAGCCAGTCCTTCATGACAAAGCTCTGCTGGAGCCCCTCAACGAAATCGTCCCAGTCCTCACCAACACAGTACCTTTTATCTGTGCTACCGGTAGCCATTCTCATGAGTTGTTGATTCCCGTTTACCATCGCCAAATGTAGTGTCTCTGCACTGTATTATAAAGTCACACGAGGCATATACTGCAGACAAGGTCACTCATGACCTGTACCTTTATTCCCAGGACCAAGGAGTGCTGAGCCTGCGTGGAACCTCCCTTTAAGTACCTGGCTGACCAGGTGAGGAGTGTCTCCTACAAGTTCACCCCCTGTGGTCAAGGTGTGTATACAGTGTACAGTGTTGTTACATATTGGTTACAGTTATGTGAAGGTTACAAACATGACAAAATGATTATTCTTATTCTTATTCGTCTTATTATTATTATTGTTATTATTCTCCTTTCCTCTCCCTGGTCACGCACTGACTGGGCAGGCTGCATTTCTTGGGTGTGTAAAATGAGGAAGGCACAGGGGTAGAGTTGTGGTGTGAAGAGGACAGAAAAGCAAGAGGTGCATGCGAGATGGAGGATAAAGTATGAGGATACCCATATCTTGTATTCTTTTAGCCCTGTCGCTGGCCAAGGGCTCAACCTTGCTTGTGCCAAGAATGGTCAGCACTATCTCCTCCAAGGGAATTAGGTGAAGCTAGGAATGGGAACTGTGCCTCATGTTTGGTACAGATTGTTGGTAGGTGAGTGATTTTGTGGGGGAATCGTGCATTGAGAAGTGTGTGAGGCTGGTGGTGCAGTTGGTAGGAGATGCATTCACTGACCTTGACCTGTGGTCTGAGGACATGAAATTTCTTTGGGCACTGGAGCCAGATTGTGGAGCAACACTGCTGGTAGTGATGGCCTTGGTGATCTGGTACCACATCCTACTTTCTGGAGGGGCTCATGGCCCTTTTGGGTAGAGGATCTCTCTTGCAGTGTTGGCTCCCTGCACAAAGCTGGAGTGCTGCGTGCAAGATCCTGGATGCCCCTTCCCTGACTTGATGAGCCATCTGTGTTCATGCTGGTGTACTTGTCCCATTTTTTAAGGTGAGAAGGAAATTCAGCTTTAAGAGCTGAAGATTCCCATTTTGGAATTCTTTTTAATGTTAATATTTTTTAAAGGCAGTTCAGCTATGGCCTAAAACTGCATATTTTACGTCATTTCAGAAGGCATTGGCCCTTTAAGAAACCAATAATGCTTTCTGAAATCACAACCTCACTTTCAGAGAAGCTGTTCTAGCTGCAATGATGCTTGGGCCATGCTACATTGGGGCCTCCTGCTAGAACCAACGAACCAACGCCACTAGGACCACGTTGCACAGTGAGTTAAACGCTGGACTAATGTTAATTCGTCCCTATCGCCAATTTTTTGGTCCTGCCAGCGCCACCATTCTTGACAGCTGTTAACACCCGGCTCAGGTGGGACTGGCAGCTTTTGTGGTAGTCATGAATTACTAGGCCAACGTCTCAAATGGATTGGTGGGAAATCATCTGACAGTCAAAACAAAGTCATTTCATAAAAACTGTGCACTTTAAAAATGTTTACAAACTCCAACAATATGAAGAACCAGGAATATTCTTGAACTGCTTCTCAGTAAATTCCAATACCTCTGCGTTGTTCTTTAATTGGAATTCATCAGGGTGGCATTGTGTTTTGTTCGCTGCAGTTGTCCTTTTATGTGGTCAGACTTTGTTATTCTTGTTTTGGTTAGTATTTTTATAGTCCTTTAAAAAACACTTCTCAATAATTGAAAATATAAATTATATTATTCCGTTTTAGCTTATGTGCAGTGTAAGAAGGTATAGGGACCGAAATTTTCCTCTGCCCGAAACAGGTCGCACCTTCCGCTCCTGAAGTGTTTTTTCCGCTGGGTCGGACGAGGTCGCCTCTTTTGCTAAATTCAGTTTTGTCATTTTATTTTTGAAGCGGACCGGAAGTCGGTCATAATGGGGACGGAAAGGGGGCGGTAAGTACTCTAGAGGGGCGGAGTCTCCGCTGCTGTCAGTCAGCAGAGGAGCGGTGATGATGTCACGATGCATGTGCATCACCATGCTCTCCACTTAATGGGGAGAGCCTTCAGCATTTTGAAACTTGGGTCCACCGGGCCAGCGGTCTGGCATCCATGAGGGGGTGCCAGGGTAACTGTTGGCGGCTCGGCCGAACCCGGGTACATAATTGTTGGCCAACATGGCAGTCGGCCAACAAAACAAAAAATGGCTGCCGTGGCAGTGCACCCTCCCCTTAAAGGGCTGCCGCTCTGCCAAGGCTCACGACTGAAAGCAAGCTGCACCGACAGAAAAAGCTGTGTGGGCACCGCGCGGTGGGTTAAAGATTTTTGGAGCTAAGTTTCGCGGGAGGTGCGATGTAGGTGCAGGAGATCGGCGGTGCGCCCTTTGATGATGTACTTAGGACATTCGGCAGCAGCAGGATGTTCATGGGGACCGCCAGAAAAGTCCCTGAGCTAAATTTTACTGACGGCGGTCACTGAACCGGAAGTCAATGGCTGCTCGACTCTGCCGCCTGGCTATTGATTTCTGGCAGTAAGAGGCCTTTTTGGGGAGCTGAATTTCGGCCCCATAGAGTCAACACATTGGAATCATGTGAACAAATAATATCCTTCCCAGTAACCTGACAATAGGAGTGCTGATCATTGGGCGATGCAGACAGCTGTAGTGCTCTGAAGTAATCTCATGCTATAATGCAAAGTCACATCCTTTGCTGAAGAGAAAGAAGGACTTTAATGGCGTATAGGGGCATTCCTTTTGAAGAGCCTCAATGTAAATCATCATCATCATCATTGGCAGTCCCTCGTAATGGAAATCACAGAAATACTGAATGATGTCTCACCTGCAACCAGTTCATGAGAGCGTGTAAGGAAGTTATTGGTCTTCCAAAGGTTGGCAAGGTAAGTGTGCTCACATTTAATTTTATCATCTTACCTTGCAATGTAACTTAGTATTTCACTATTAGCTTCGTGAAGCATCACATAGGGAGAATGCAATGTGTTGTGGCAGCTGTTCACCTGCCTTTCAAATACACAGACACACCCATGCTTTAACACTGCACTCTGTATTACTGCCACTTCAATGCATTTGAAATGTGACCCATGAAAGGTGACAAGGTATAAATAACAAACACATAGCTAACATAATGGACCCTCTTCTGCCACTGATTGAGGCAGATTCTCTTCTTCTGCACCTGGTCAGGTGCTGATGATATCATTAACATTTGTCCGCATGCCAGACACAGGACTCCCAAAGCAAGCGCTCACATGCTGGAGAAATATCACCAATGATGTCTCCGCTAGATCATAGAAACATAGAAAATAGGTGCAGGAGTAGGCCATTTGGCCCTTCGAGCCTGCACCGCCATTCAATAAGATCATGGCTGATCATTCCTTCAGTACCCCTTTCCTACTTTCTCTCCATACTCTTGATCCCCTTAACCATAAGGGCCATATTTAACTCCCTCTTGAATATATCCAATGAACTGGCATCAACAACTCTCTGCGGCAAGGAATTCCACAGGTTAACAACTCAGTGAAGAAGTTTCTCCTCATCTCAGTCCTAAATGGCCTACCCTTTATCCTAATAATGCCTGTTTCACATAAATGAAAACAGAAAGGAGTGATATTTGAATTATTTGCTGCAACCTAAACTTCACAAACTGCTCTGTAACCAACTCCCCACATAATTTGGAGCATCTCCTTGCGTAATAATTCTACATGAAAAATTACCGTCTTAAAATACATGTCGTAATACTGTACCAGTAATAGTTTATTATGAATTGTGAAATAAACCTCAATTTTCTCATGACTGTAACCTTCATGGGTCTTTAGTGACATGAAATAATAAAAGGCCACTCCATTCAAATTCCCTGGAAGGACAGGCACACCAACATCAGCGTCCTCGTCCAGGCTAACACCCCCAGCATTGAAGCATTGACCACACTCGATCAGCTCCGCTGGGCAGGCCACATAGTTCGCATGCCAGACATGAGACTCCCAAAGCAAGTGCTCTACTCAGAGCTCCTTCACGGCAAACGAGCCAAAAGTGGGCAGCGGAAATGCTACAAGGACACCCTCAAAGCCTCCCTGATAAAGTGCGACATCCCCACTACCACTTGGGAGTCCCTGGCCAAAGACTACCCGAAGTGGAGGAAGTGCATCCGAGAGGGCACTGAGCACTTCGAGTATCATCGGCGAGAGCATGCAGAAATCAAGCGCAGGCAGCGGAAAGAGCGCACGGCAAACCTGTCCCACCTACCTCTTCCCTCAACGACTATCTGTCCCACCTGTGACAAAGTCTGTGGCTCTCGTATTGAACTGTTCAGCCACCGAAGAACTCACTTCAGGAGTGGAAGCAAGTCTTCCTCGATTCCGAGGGACTGCCTATGATGATATAGGGCCCGAAATTCACCGTCCCCAAAGGAGATTGGGCGGTCGATCGGAAAAATCAATCGGCCGCCGCGGTCGGGTACTTTTCTCTCCTCGAGCCATATTCAGCTCGGGGAGGATTTCAGTGGTGTTCACTTCCGCCAGAAGGTTTCCAGCTGTGAGCTCTGCAGTGTGTGGACCGCTGGAAAGGGACTACCACAGCGAAATTCACCGAGGGAAAGGTCGGACTTTTCCCGGCAGTGCCCCCGCGAGGTTTTCGATGCGGGGCTCAAACGTAACACCGCTGGAGCTCTTAGGTAGGTAAAAATTTGTATTACTTATTATTGTTTTAATTTCATTTTCCAGCATACACAGTATTTATCCTTTTAATATAGTTTTATTAATTATTATTGTTTTTATTTCATTTTCCAGCATACACAGTATTTATCCTTTTAATATAGTTTTATTAATTATTATTGTTTTTATTTCCTTTTCCAGCATCCGCAGTATTTATCTTTTCATATAATTTTCTTAATTGTTTTGGCTCCATTAAACCTGCTGAGTGCTGTTCAGAGGTTTGCACATACCCCTGTACTTTTGTACAACTTTCAGGTCTGACTCTTTAGTGGAGTTCTGTTGGCTGCAGAGACCTGCTTGACAGGGTTCACTCTGAGGATGGAAGAAGTATTGAGAGGGCAACACGTGGTACATCTGGTCAGAAGCAGGGCGGCACGCAGGAGAAGGCATCGCCGTCAGCACTATGCAGACAGGCAGCGGGCAAGGGAGGCAGCAGCCATGATGCGTTCATTCTGCACCAGACCAGTGTGCCCACCATCTTCACCAGCCCAAATCAGGCTGCTTGGGGACAAGGGATATTCCCTGTCCACTTGGCTGCTCACTCCTCTGCGGAACCCCAGGATAGCACCAGAGCATGCATACAATGACGCTCATTGTTCCACCAGGTACATCATCGAGCAGTACATAGGCATCCTTAAACAGAGATTCCGGTGCCTGGCCCGCTCTGGTGGCAGCTTGCAGTATTCTCCTCAATGGGTCTCCATAATTGTTGTGGCCTGCTGCATGCTGCACAACCTGGCCATTATGAGGGGACAGCCGTTGGAGGTCGAGTCAATAGTACCACCTGAGGAGGAGGAGGATCCCCGTCGCCCCAGAGCTAGGAAGCATCGACCCACCGCCACCCTGGGAGGGCCTGGTGCAGACTGGCCAACACCCTCCTGGGAGGGTGCGTCCTCACATATATGGAGGTGCCTGACACCTCCCCTGCAATCTCCCTCCATGCATTATGCACTGCTTGTCTGCCAGATCTCCCCATGTCACGAAACAGTCCTCCTCCAAACCGTCCATCAGTGTCTCCAGCTCCATATCAGAGAACCTGTTGGCTCGCCTTGCACCTCTTACACCAGCCATCCTTCCAACCTCCTTCCTCCCCTCAGGCCCTTGCTGCAAACCCTGGTCTTTAAAAAGGCCAGGGAGCAGCTGGCGTATTAGAAACCCTTACCTGCATGCTGAATTTCTCAGTGGTGATAACGCTCAAATTAAGACAGTCACACTGCTGACAAATCCACTTTGGAAGGATTCATTAGCGCTGGAACCCATTTATTCACTTTTGGAGCTGAATATGGGGTAGCCCAGCCACGGAAAGAATTTTGGCGCTAATGGCCACAAAAAGGTGGGGGGAGCACCAGCTTTCCAGCGGTATTGAATTTCGGGCCCATAAAATCTAGGTTGACACATCTGAGTACTGAGAGTCTGTTGTATTGTTGGAAGTACTGCTTTTTGGGTGCGGTGTCAAACCTAGACATTGTCAGATGGACATAAAAGATGCCAAAAAACTATTTAAAGTTGAGCAGGAAGATCTCCTGGGCCAACATTTGTCCCTCAACCATCACCAACAAAACAGATTATCTGGTCGTTTATCTCCTTGCCATGTGTGGAACTTTGCTGTACAAAATTTGCTTGCTACATTTGCCGACAAAGCAACAGTGACTACACCTCAAAATAATTAATTGGCTGTGAAAAGCTTCAGGATATTCTAAGGGTGTGAACAGTGCTTTATAAAAGCAAATGTTTTCTTTCTTTCCTTTTTTTGTTATTTTGGGTCTCAATCCATTGCTTGCGTTAACCCCTCCCCCAAAAATTGCTTGTTTAGGACTATTAAAGACCTGTAAAGGTGCAGGATCTACAATCTCTGTCACGGGTGGGGCAGGTGGTGGTTGAAAGGATGGGTGAGTGGAATGCTTGATTTGTCGTACGCTCCTTCCGCTGTTTGTACTTGGCTTCCGCGTGCTCCCGACAAAGAGACTCGAAGTGTTTGGCTTCTTCTCGGATGCTTCTCTTCCAGTTTGAGCGGTCTTGGGTCAGGGATTCCCAAGAGTTGCTGGGGCTGTTACGTTTTTTACAAGGAGACTTTGAGGATGTCCTTGAAACATTTTCTCTGTCCACCTGGAACTCACCTGCCATAATGTAGCTCGGAGTAGAGTGCTTGTTTCGGGAGTTGTGTATCGGGCATGCGGACAATGTAGCCCATCCATTGGAGCTGATCAAGCGTGGTCAATGCCTCGATGCTGGGTATGTTGGGCTGAGAGAGAATGCTGATGTTGGTGCGCCTATCCTGCCAATGAATTTGCAGGATTTTGCGGAGGCAGCGTTGGTGTTACTTCTCCAGTGCTTTGAGGTGCCTACTGTACATAGTCCATGTCTCTGAAGTATATAGGAGGGCGGGTATTACTACTGCTCTGTAGACCATGAGTTTGGTGCCGGGTTTAAGATCCTGGTCTTCAAACACACATTTCCTCAGGCAGTCGAAGGCTGCACTGGCACACTGAAGGCAGTGTTGGACTTCGTCATCGACATCTGTCCTTGCTGATAGTAGGCTCCCAGACTATGGGAAGTGGTCCACATTGTCCAAGGTCTCATCATGGATTGATAATCGGGGAGCAGTACTGTGAGGCGGGGGCAGGTTGATAGAGAACCTTTGTCTTACGGCTGTTTAATGTAAGGCCTAGGCTCTCATACGCTTCAGTGAAGGTGTCAACGATGGTTTGGAGTTTGGCCTCCGAGTCTGCACAAACGCATTCGTCGTCTGCATTTTGTAATTCAATGACGAAGGTTGGAACAATCTTGGATCTGGACTGGAGGCATCGGATTGTCCTGTAGATTAACTCCACTCCAGCGGGGAGCTTGTTAAAGATGAGATGAAGCATTGCAGCGAGGAAGATTGAGAAGAGCATTGGTGCGATGACACAGCCTTGCTTGACCCCGGTTTGCACTTGTATTGGGTCTGTGGTGGATACATTGTTAAGAATCACGGCTTGCATGTCATCGTGAAGCAGGTGGAGGATGGTGACAAACTTTTGAGGACAGCCAAATTTGAGAAGGATACTCCCTAATCCCTCACGGTTGACAGACAACTGAAGACTAAGGCCAGAAGCGAGGTCAGGACACATGGCCAGAATACACGTGGTCACTAGTAAGGATCCAAGGACCAAAGCGTGAGGGGTGGCAGAGCCTTCGTAGACTGAAAAGCTCAACGGCTGGATTTTCAGCTCGCTTGCACCTTAGCTAGTGCCCCGGAGTGGGCGGTAAAGGTTGTTTCTAGACGTTACAACGGGCATCCAGCTTTTTCCGCCCGGCTGTCAAATTCGGCTCATGGTATGCAGTGGCGCAAAAGTTTACTGCCCTGCCCTCTAGTTTCACTGAGACTATAAGAAATAGGACCATTTGGTCCCTCGAGCTTGCTTCGCAAATCAATAAGATCATGGCTGATCTGATCTTGGCCTCAGTTCTACTTCCCTGCCCGCTCCTCATAGTCCTTGACTCCTTTATCGTTCAAAAAATCTGTCTCTCTCTGCCTTAAATATATTCAATGACCCAGCCTCCACAGCTCTCTGGGTAGAGAATTCCAAAAATTCACGACCCTCTGAGAGAAGAAATTCCTTCTCATCTCCATTTGAACTGGGCGACCCCTTATTCTGAAACTATGTCCCCTACTTCTAGATTCCCCCATGCGCGGAAACATCCTCTCTGCATCTACCCTGTTAAGCCCCCTCAGAATCTTGTATGTTTGAGTAAGATCACCTCTCATTCTTCCAAACTCCAGTGAGTATAGGCCCAACCTGCTCAACCTTTCTTCACAAGACAACCCCTCGTGAACCTTCTCGGAACTAGCTCCAATGCAAGTATATCCCTCCTTAAATAAGGGGACAAAAACTGCGCAGTACTCCATGTGTGGTCTTATCAATGCCCTGTACAGTTGTAGCAGGACTTCCCGACTTTTATACTACACCTCCCTTGCAATTAAGGCCAACATTCCATTTGCCTTCTTAATTACTTGCTGTATCTGCATGTGTTTCATGCACAAGGACCCTCAGATCCCTCTGTACCGCAGCATTTTGTAGTCTCTCTCCATTTAAATAATAATTTGCTTTTTTATTCTTCCTACTAAAGTGGATAACCTTACATTTTCCCACATTATACTCCATCTGCCAAATGTTTGTCCACTCGCTTAGCCTGTCTATATCCCTTTGCAGATTCTTTGTGTGCTCTTCACAACTTGCTTTCCCACCAATCTTTGTATCATCAGCATATTTGGTTACATTACACTCGGTCCCCTCATGATAATAATGTCAGTTGTCGTGCAACGTTCTGCTAGCGCCCCGGATGCAAAATTAGGACCCAGAGTGTGCAGGTGGTATTGGCGGCATATTTAAATGGAGGGAGGAGGATCTTACATTGATTGCAATGGTTGCGCACATCACGCTGCGTGAAGCTCCGACTTGAAAGTGGCAGTTTTATCTGCCATTACATTGTCCTTACTGTTACGTCTTTAGATGCTCTGATAATGACTCCACGAGGCAGTGTGTTGTACTTGAACTGTAGTGACCTTAGTCCTTTATTTGTAACTCCAGAGTGAGGATCACACATGGTGGCCTGCATTTTATACTAGACCTGGCAGACCTGTACAGGTAACCTACAAGTCTCCCAATGCATTGCCCTCTGGTGGCACACCTTATAATAGTACAAGCTGTAACCAGGTAGGATACATGACATCACTCTCCCCCAAGTCCTGAGTGCAAGTCGCCTTTGTATTGACTGTGCTCTGGGCTTAGCTCTATCTGGTTGAGCCTTGGGGGGTCGTTTCCATCTTGGGTGAGTGGGTGGCGTTTCGTTGGCAGTAGAGGTGCTGCTAGTTCCTGTTTGTGCATCCATGACCACTCCATTCTCTCCACCCCCCCCCCCCCCCGCCCCCCACATGCAGATTGTGCTGTTGGCTCATTACATTCATATACATTCAAGTCCAAAAAAAAATTGCATTTACAGTATTACATTGTGAGGCAAGTACATTAGAACGGTGAGGTACATACCTGGAATATACTTGGAGTCAGTGCTGGGGTCAGCAACAGTGCGTGAGGACAAACTAGTGCCAGAACTACTGGATGGTGTCCAGGTAGTCTGGTGGTGCAGTGCCCTGTGCTGACAGTGGGAACTCGGTTGGCTCAAGTTGCCTGCTCTCGGGGCTTTTGCCGTTGCTGCTAGGGTCGGGCAGGTTCACAGATGCCTGTGACCCCCCTGTCCTCTCCTTGCGTCCCGGATCGCTGCTGCTCCCTGAGGAGCAGTCGACTAGCAGTGCACAGGGAACTGCTGACTCACTTGTCTGGGCATTATTTGGTTTGGGATCCTGGCTGGTCCCAGTCCCATTTGGGAGAACTGTTGCGGGTGACCCTTCGTTCCCGGGTGTAGCCTTGGTGGCGATAGGGTCCGGGGGCTGTGCCTTAGCACAGTTTGCTCTTTCAGGCTCGTGGCGGTTGGTGCCATCGGGTGCCTGAGAGGTGGAGCCGATCAGGGGCAGGGTATCAATACCGGTGCCGTTGCCCTCCTGAGATAGCTTGCTCTGCAGCTTGTATGTATTAGCTGCTTGTGGCCACACTCCGTGGTGCATCACTCTGGTCCCAGGGATGCAGGTTACAGCATTGGGTAGCTCGCTGGGCCTGTATGCTCCCGATGGGTGTTTACCCACTGCATTGACTGAATGCAGTTGAAATCCTACATCGCTCAACGTTTCATTACTCATCGTAAATAACCTGTGGCTCCCATCGCAATCGCGCGACTTTTCTTTGCTTACTGCATGTACACAACTCTGATCATCAATTACACATTTTATATCTAACTCACAGTTGCTATTACATTGATTGAGGGTATAGAACTGTCCCTTTAAATGTGGTGGGTTGCAGGCCTCCTTTAAGAGAGCCTAGCTTTCTTTACCCCAATCCTCTTCTCCATTTGGTGCCACATGTTGCTCCATCAGCGCTGCACCTCGTGGTCTGGCCGCCACCATCTTTTTCTTCAGCGCCTCACCTCGTGGTTTGGGCACCATCTTTCTTCCATCCACGATGTCGGCTGCTGTGATCCTCTTCTCCCCGGGTTCTGCCACTGAAGCTTGGAAGTTGCCTTTGGATCCAATTTTCTTTCTCCGGAGTCCTACCACTGGAGCCTGGAAGGTGCGTTCGGGTCGTCTCAGCTGGATCATCTCCACGCAGTCGTGCTGAGTGGTCTGTGCCTCGGGTGCCATGCTGGTCTGCTCTCTGGTGCCGGATCCGGCCTCAGGTAAGGGCTTGTTTTGCCTCTGAGCGCGGAGGGCGTCGATAGCTGGAGGGATGAAATCTTCCCAGCTCCAATGGATCTTCTCCATCCACCTTTTAACTAGTAATGTTGGTCCATCACCTGCAACAATCCACAGGGATAACTTGTGCAGCACGCCATCATGGAGTACCTTTACATCCGCACTACCAACGACTGGGATAAGTTCATCGGTGTAGGTGCGCAGATTTGCCTGAACCGCGACCAACTTGGGTCGTTCAGCCTGATTGTCCCATAACCTCTCAAAGGCTTTTTGATTCATTACTGACAGGCTCGCCCCCATGTCCACTTCCATGAAGACTGGAATGCCATTTATCTCGACTTCCATCCTCAATGGAGAACATTCTGTGGTGCAGGTAAACATGCTATATACCTCATCGTGGGGCTGAGCTGCCTCTCTGTCTATCGCTTCATAATCCGTGCTGGATTCATGGCCATCTGCAGACACTTCATCAACACAGTGAGTCATATTTCTTTTACACATTCGCTGGAGGTGGCCCTTTGTGCTGCAGACATAGTCTTTAAAACGGCACTGGTGAGCCCTGTGATGCCAGCATCGTGCTACTCGATTAGCCCTCCTCGGCGGACTCTGAGTTAAGGGACTCGGGGGCCTGTTCTCTCTCCCTGAGAAGATTCACATTCTACAGTCCAGCCTCTAAAAGGCGCCATTCTGTGTACAGTACTTGCCAGGTTTGAGCCCTGAGGATGAGTCATCCGCCTAGAGCCACAGGTCAAGGTCATGAATGCTTGGATCACAGAGATGGCCTTCTGCAGTGTGACTGCGGTATCCGCAGATAGTAGCTTATGAAGAAGGCCCTCATGGCCGATGACAAAGATATCCCACAGTGCTTCGGTGAGGTGGTCGCCGAAATCACACAGTGCCGCCAGCCTCGTGAGGTCTGCAGCAATTTCCTGGCCTTCGGGCAGTCGGTGTATATAAAACCGGTGTCTGGCTGTGAGGATGCTCTCTTTGGGCTTGAGTTGTTCTTGGATCAGTGTTATGAGCTCCTCGTACATCTTGGTTGTTGTCTTCGCTGGTGCCAGCAAGTCCCTGACAAGTCCATAGACAGTGGGCGCACAACTGGTTAGCAGGATAGCTCTGCGCTTATCAGCCAGTGTGGCTGGATTGTCGCCTGCCAGGTCATTTGCTGTGAAGAAATGGTCAAGCCTCTCCACAAAGGCTTCCCAATCATCACCATCGGCAAACTGCTGCAACGTACCAAGGGTAGCTATTTTCGCATGAAAGTCCGTAATCTCATCACCAATTGTTATGTCTTTAGATGCTCTGATAATGAATCCATGAGGCAGTGTGTTGTAGTTGAACTGTAGTGACCTTAGTCCTTTATTTGTAACTCCAGAGTGAGGATCACACATGGTGGCCTGCCTTTTATACTAGGCCTGGCACACCTGCACAGATAACCTACAAGTCTCCCACTGCAGTGCCCTCTGGTGGCACACCTTGTAATAGTACAAGCAGTAACCATGTAGGATACATGACACTTACAACTTCAGTGAGAGAATTTAATGGGGGCACTACTGGTTTGACAGCATATCATGCTCCATGCTATTGCCAAGCGGCATCAAGCTAGAAGAAAGGCTCTTGGCCATGTCGGCCCATGGATGAGGAGAAGCCGAAGTCATCAGGGGAGGAGGCCTTACCACCACCCCCCCCCCTCCACGGGTTAACAGGCACCAACACTCAGACCTCCAGCTATCTGAGGAGCAGTATGTGAGAAGGCTGCACTTCCAAAAGGAAGTGCTGACAGAGATATGCCCTCTCCTACAGGCAGATGCCTGCACCACTCTGGAGGCAGCCTTCAATGCTCCCCTCAACATGTATCCGAATTCATTGTGGTGTGCTGCATGTTGCACAGCTTGGCCATCATGAGGGGCCAGGCATTGCCAGTGGGGATTGCAGACCCACCTCAGGAGGAGGCGGACGACGAAGAGGAACCTGGCGAGGCCCCCATTGGATAGCCACACCATCCACGGGGAAGGCAGCTTGGAGATGCTGCCGGACCAAGAGTCGCACGTCGCCAGCTCATAATGGACTGGTTCTCCTAAATGGAGGAAACTGAGGAATGGAGCTAATACTGGACACGCTATGTGCCCCCATAAAGGCACTTCTCCGATGAACATTGGGATGATGCACAAGACATCAATGGCAAAGGATGAATCATAAATATTACTGCAACAAAGTAACAAAAACTCTCCCCACTAAAAGAAAACCATACAATATACAACGTTATTTTGCAGGGCAATGTCGTGATTTTTGGCTGGGGTGCCAAAACCTCCTGTGTAATGCTTGATTTTGCTACCCTGATCATGGAACCTCATTCTTTGGAGACGAGGGCGGAAACTTTTTTTGGGTGGTACCAGGATTGCCCCACCGCCATTCCTGCTCCAAAATCGCAAAAGCTGAAAATTCAGCTCCAAGTCTCTCTCGTCTTTCCTCATCACTCAGAACCCTGACACTGGGGATTGGCCTCATGGCTTTTCCCTGCACTACCTTCAGCACGTGAAGATTTTCCTTGTGTTTTGATGACTAAAATTCCATTACGAAAGGTGCAGTCTGATTGCAATACCGTATAGCTTGATCACAACTTCCTCTGACTTGTAGTCTACTATTTCTGGTGCATAAACTGAGCCAGGAAAGCTTCCTCCCAAAATACTGTTAGAACAACACGGTCACCTGAATATTTTGAACAGGCAGCAATGGAAAATACTACCGACAAGGTGAAGTGTCTGTTAAACCATTATTGATGTGACAAAAGCAGAGTTTTTAACCTGAGGCATATATGTTATATATGTATGTAACTGTAAAGATGAGAAATGGAGCCCAAGGGGGTGAAATTGGGTATTGTTTGAAAAATTAGCACCAGGCACTAATCATTTCAAACTTTAAAAAAATTCGGCATTTGCGCTCCAAGAAGCAAGTGGAGTGCTAAATCAAGCACTCCTCTTCCTTCCTGGAGTGCAATCAGCAACAAGCGGGGCGATGAGTGAAGCAGCGCTGCACACTGGGCCATGCAACGCTGCTGCGTTGAAAGGCTCATTTCCTCCCTTAAAGGGAAGGGCCATCGCTGCAGGCTCTGCAAAATAAAAACAACTTACCTGCTCCACGACGGCAGCCACGATCCCGCCCGACCAGCCCGGCACTCAAGCAGAGTGCCGAGCTGATCGCGTGCAGGCAGGTACCCGCAAAAAAAGCTGCAAGAGAGAAGGTAAGTATTTTTTTTACTCACATCGTATTTAAGTATTGCCCCAAAGCAGCCGGCCTCCCGATGAACGCCTCCTGCAGCTGTCAGATCGCAATTTCAGGTCCGGGGCGCTACCGGGCGATGCGCACAGCGATGACGTCATGATCTCTAACCGAAGGAGATTGGGGCACAATGCCATAGTGCCACCACAAAACCCCCATCGAATATGGCGTGAGTCGAGTCGAGTCTGGGCACAAAACCATTTGCGCCTGTTATGAACTACTGGAGGCACTAATCGGAGGTGCAAAGGAACCCAAATTCGGCCCCACCGTGTTTTCTTAATGTCTGAATGTCAGCCTCATGAAAATTTGTGTTCTTCTGCTCCGTCTCCTTCCAAGATCTTCTCTCTTCTGTGGGTCCCTCTGCTCACCCCTCCAACGAAGACATTCTTTAAAAGGTGCCACTAAACCTTTTATTTTAATTATTTCTCCGGATTTGGGCATCATTGGCAAAGTCAGCATTTATTGCCCATCCCAGGATGCCATGATATAACTGAGTGGCTTGCTAGGCCATATGAAGGCACTGATAAGAGTCAACATTGTTGGTGTGGGACTGGAATTGTTCCTTCCCTAATTAGTGAACCAGTTGGGTTTTCACAACAAGCCGACAGTTTCACAATCACTTTTATTGAAATCAGCTTTATATTTTCCAGGTTTTTTTTAAACTTAATTCAAATTCTCAACCTGCCATGGTGGGATTTCAACTCACCTTCTCTGAATTGTTAGTCCAGTAACATGCCCACTATACTTATATACACTCACATGAGCCATTTTAATGCTATGTGACAATCAACTCAGTTACACCCCCAGTCTGTTGCTGCAATTTTCAATCAGCTCTGTACTTCTAAGGATTGCGCAATGGTTAAGCCCCACTCCCCTCCAACATATTAGTCCCGTGTTACAGCCGAGCTGTGCTACAGGAATGGCAGACTGTATTAGTTGGCCCCACGTGTAATGACAGGTTCAGTGCTGCAGTCCCGCCTACAGAGTGAAACGCCAGCGTAAATACCCCCAATCATATTTCAGGGTAAAATATTTACCCAACTAAATAAGATATAGAAACATAGAAACATAGAAACATAAAAAATAGATGCAGGAGTAGGCCATTTGGCCCTTCGAGCCTGCACCGCCATTCAATAAGATCATGGTTGATCATTCCCTCAGTACTTCTTTCCTGCTTTCTCTCCATACCCCTTGATCCCCTTAGCCGTAAGGGCCATATCTAACTCCTTCTTGAATATATCCAATGAACTGGCATCAACAACTCTTTGCGGCAGGGAATTCCACAGGTTAACAACTCTCTGAGTGAAAAAGTTTCTCCTCATCTCAGTCCTAAATGGCCTACCCCTTATCCTAAGACTATGTCCCCTGGTTCTGGACTTCCCCAACATTGGGAACATTCTTCCCGCATCTAACCTGTCCAGTCCCATCAGAATCTTATATGTTTCTATGAGATCCCCTCTCATCCTTCTAAACTCCAGTGAATAAAGGCCCAGTTGATCCAGTCTCTCCTCATCTGACAGTTCAGCCATCCATGGAATCAGTTTGGTGAACCTTCGCTGCACTCCCTCAATAGCAAGAACGTCCTTCCTCAGATTATGTGTGGTTCAGGTGAGTAAGAGGCTATCTTTTGATGACTTAGTTTAATTGCAATGGGGAACATATTTATTTTAGAGTAAAGAATAAGCTTCAAAAAAATATTACAACATTTAAGCAGCCTTTATATTGGACTTTTTCCTCATGCAAAAGCTCAGACCACTTTCCAGAGTCTAGAATTTAAAATAGGTAACAGGTCTGAACCTGAGAAATTAAACCTCAGTCTTTGCAGACGTATATACCACATTATTAATACGCAGCTTCTATTTATTAATGAATGCAATGTAGTACCTTTGGCATTTTGCATAAGTACATCAAAGATTTGCTTTATTGTTGGGAACTATTCAATCAAATTTCATCACCTGGTTTACATTTCAGGAACTGTGGCATAACGGCCAGTGGAGAAGTTTTTTTTGCTGAAGCTACTTCCACAGCCCCAGCCACCTATAGGTTCAACATGGCAATTGTACATCTGTCTTGTGCTGAAGAGATAACCCTCACGCCCCTGATAAATGTTCGAACTATGAAATGAAAACAGACAATGGTGGAAATACTCAACAGTTCAATCAGCATCTGAAAAAGAAAGGTGGATTCTTTCTGCTGTGACCCTTCAACGGTGCTGTAGTGATGCTGCAAGCCCCTACAGAGAGCTACCCTTCTAACCCAGGGTCGCCTCACATACATGGACACATGGTGGGGTTGTGGGGATTTTCCTTAAGGGTTGTATTACCTCTGGAAGTGGGTTAGGATGAGACTTCGACCGGCTGGTCCGACCCTGTCATCACACATAAAGTTCTCTCAATCACAACTCCTGTAGAGGCATGTGCCTCTCTGTCGCACTTCTCAGCTGCTGCTCTTGGCATTCACCAAGGAGAAAGAAAGAACATGCATTAATATAGCGCCTTTCACAACCTCTGGATGTCGCAAAGCACTTTACCACCAATGAAGTACTGCTGAAGTGTAGTCACCGTTGTCATGTAAAAAATGCAGCAGTCAATTTGCGCACATCAAGGTCCCGCAAACAGCAATGAGATAATGACCAGTTAATCTGTTTTAATAGTGATGTTGGTTGATTGAATTGTTGGCCAGGTAAACAGGGAAAACTCACCTGCTCTTCTTTGAATTAGTGCCATGGGTTCTTTTACGTCCACCTGAGAGGTCAGACAGGGCCTCCTAATGTCTCATCCGAAAGATGGCATGTCCAACAACACCAGCCGAGATTTTGTACTCAAGTCGCTGGAGTGAAACTTAAACCCACAACCTTCTGACTCAGAGATGAGAGTGGTACCACGGAGTCACAGCTGACACAGCTGTAGGGATCATGATCCATGGTAGCAGTCACCCACAAGCTATCCAATTCTTCCTTGAAGAGATGAGGAATTTAGAATTCCTGAGACAAATACATTGTAGCAACTCCCAGCAGTAAATGCAGAATTCATTGTTTGTGGTCACACACGATCTGTACATTCAGCAAGTGGAATCCCTTACTATTCAGAAAAATTAGAGGGTTTACTGTAGGAGTTTGAAATGCTATATGAGTGCCATCTATCACACCCTGCATTTTAGGAAACTAAGGGCTGGATTTTTGGTTGGAGGCTTCTTAGGGTGCTAATGATGGCAGGTCGGTAAATTTTGCCCCAGGGAATGGTTTGAGACGGCAGCCAACAAATTTGGTTGCTGCGCCCTAAGAGTGGAGTGGAGCGCTAAGGGAGGCATTCCACACCTCTCTTAGGGCACTAGGCACTAGGAGTTATAGGTTTACACCATCAATCGAATTTACAGCAAATGTGAGACCAAATTACTCGATATTTTATTGTTTTGCAAAGATTGTCCACTATCATTAAATGATAATGAGTGACAATTATTGCAAAGGTTAAATCTATTTCATTAATTCTTGAAAGTTTGTACATTACATACATTATTCATCATGACACCTATTTTGTTGAATAATTACAATTTTATGTGTTCCTTTTTCAGATGCAAGTTGCATTTCTCACCCACTGATATTAGGCTTCGATATACATATTTAAAAAAATAAAACAGTACAACAGGATTCACAAATTGTGTCTTCTTTTGACACGTTTTGTGAATCAACGTCCATGCGAAATAGTTTTGTGGTTGAATTAATGATAGAAAAATAGGTCAGTCAAGCATAAGGGGAGAGGATGGAAGGTCAGGGTCAAAGAAGTAAAGAAAGCCCCACAGATGGTTAAGTATTTACCCAAGAAATTACCACAGTAACATAACAATTCGACTTATCTGTAGATCAAATCCAAGGTTTGTAAGGGAAATACAGACTGCAACAGGCAGGAGCAACAGTGCTGGAGGGAATCAAAGTCAGGCTAGGAACAGTAGGAAGGGGTGAAGTTAAACTCAAAGGTTCAGTGACGGAGTTACTCTGCTGTCGTTTTTGCAAGCCTGTTTTGCAGTTAAAACTGGAAATGGTGCCACTGATAGCTTCTGTGGGCAAAATACTCTCTGCCCCTCCCTCCATCAAAAAGTTGATGGCCAGCTCGAAGACTTCTGGCTGAACCCTGGTCGAGACCTAGAGCTGTGCTCCTGAAAGCTGTGGGAGTGGTATTAATCACTATTTACTGTGTGCAGGGTAGTCTCACACTGGGAACATTAAAGCATAGTTCTGGTGGAAGTTCCTTCCCTCTGGTCATAAAGCAATGCTCCCCCCAACCACACAAGAGTTCAGATGCATGAAGATTTTGTACACAGTCAGAAAATACCTCTCACACCACCATTTACTTCCATTCGACCATTTAGGGTTATTTTATTAAAAGTTTTTTTGTTAAACTCAAGCAACAATATGAAGCATAAAATGTCTGTTACACACAGCAGGTCTATTTTGCCATTTGGGTGAGCGACCGGCGGTTTTGAGGCCTCCGCAGTTTTGAGGCCTCGGCCTCATTTAATTCTGGCAGACAAGCTGCGGGGCGCCAAAACGGCGTTCAGGTGCAGCTTGCTGGATGGAGGCCTCAAAGTCGAGCTGGTGCAGCCCTCAGCAAGATAAGTTACGGGAGAGGTCAAGATGGTAGTGGGTGATGGGTCCATGGGCGGCAGCAGCCGCGATTATTTTTGTGCTGCTCCCACTGGGCCGACAATAATAACTTAACCTTTGGTGGGATCTTCAGTTCCATCGCCTGTGAAACTAACAGGCTCAGATCTAAAATAGCCATCGGGGTCCTACTTACGTCACAGGGCCCCGATTTGCATCGTGGAAAGGAGCTATTGCCTGAACACCCAGCGGTAGGCCCCTTTCAAACTGGAGTTGACCGCATCTTCGGTGTTTGTCGCCCCATTAATGCCAGGCGAAAGCAGTGAACATCGACCCCAGGAAGAAGAGTGAAAATATATCAGGCTGCCCTTCACACAGCAATATTTTATCACAAACACGTACAGGCATTTGTGTAATAAATAAACTCAGTGCAGTGTTTGAATTCTACAGTCTATAGTACATTAAAGTGAATAACTTCAATTATTCAAGAGTTCAGAAGAAATAAACAATTCCTGGTTGAAATGCTCTAGTCAAAGATCAGAGATGCTAAATCAGGCTACCAGATCAAATTAATGCTGCAAGTACACTCTAAACAAAGTTTCCTTGCAATATATTTTCATAAGAATTAGTGAGACTTTTTCCTTGATGTGTACTACTCTAATTTATTCAAATACAGTAACTCTTTGCAACAAGCCCACAAAACAAGTAATCTCCGTGTGTTATGATCATGGGGACTTGGACAGGTTAGGTGAGTGGGCAAATGCATGGCAGATGCAGTATAATGTGGATAAATGTGAGGTTATCCACTTTGGTGGCAAAAACAGGAAGGCAGATTATTATCTGAATGCTGCCAGATTAGGAAAAGGGGAGGTGCAACGAGTCCTGGGTGTCATGGTACATCAGTCATTGAAGGTAGGCATGCAGGTACAGAAGGCAGTAAAGAAAGCAAATGGCATGCTGGTCTTCATAGCTAGGGGATTTGAGTAGAGGAGCAGGAAGGTCTTACTGCAGTTGTACAGGGCCTTGGTGAGACCACACCTTGAGTATTGTGTGCAGTTTTGGTCTCCTAATCTGAGGAAGGACGATTGTTTTTGAGGGAGTGCTGCTAAGGTTCACCAGACTGATTCCCGGGATGGCAGGACTGACATACGAAGAAAGACTAGCTCGACTAGGCTTATATTCACTGGAATTTAGAAGAATGAGAGGGGATCTCATAGAAACACATAAAATTCTGACCGGATTGGACAGGTTAGATGCAGGAAGAATGTTCCCGATGTTGGGGAAGTCCAGAACCAGGGGTCACAATCTAAGGATAAGGGATAAGCCATTTAGGACTGAGATGAGGAGAAACTTCTTCACTCAGAGAATTGTGAACCTGTGGAATTCTCTACCAAAGAAAGTTGTTGAGGTCAGTTCATTAGTGTAGTGTATGGAGAAAGAGTCAGACTGAACACTGTGAGCTCCAAGTAAAGTGTGACCTTAGTCTTTTATTGCAGGTCTCCAGAGTGCCTCTTGAATCTGTGAAGCCTCCTTAAATATCTGTGCTCCCAGGGGATTATGGTGGCTGCACAGAGTAAATACAAGTCCACATATATAACAACACTCCCCCCCCCAAAGTCAATAGTGTAACTATTTACAATGTGACTCGATGTGAGGCCCTTTTTGCTCTGGTTGATCGTCTCGGTGTGAAAGCTGGTGTTGTTGAATCATTTGTTGGGCCCTCGCTGGGCTGCTGTGCAGCTGGCCTTGCTGGGCTGCCTGGTGTGTTGGGCCCTGCAGGGCTGCTGTGGATAATGGGTTCAGCTTCGTGGTCAACTGTGGTGCCATTGCCACTGGTGTTTTTGTTCAGGGATCAAAAAAGGTAGGGTCCAAGGTGGGTTGCTCAGGATAATCCGTGAATCTGAGTTTGATTTGGTTGAAGTATTTCCGGTGAATGAGTCCATTTGAAAGTTTGACCCGAAACAACCTACTCCCCTCTTTGGCCACGACAATGCTGGGAAGCCACTTGGGAAATTGTCCATAATTTAAAACAAATACAGGATCATTGATTTCAATCTCACGTGACACATTTGCACTATCAAAGTATGCACTTTGTTGAAGCTGCCTGCTCTCTACCTGGTCATGTAGATCAGGGTGAACTAACGAGAGCCTTGTCTTAAGTGCTCTTTTCATGAGCAGTTCAGCAGGTGGGATCCCAGTCAGTGAGTGGGGTCTCGTGCAGTAGCTAAGCAGGACTCGGGATAGGCAATTCTGCAGTGAGCCTTCAGTTACCCTCTTCAAGCCTTGCTTGATGGTTTGCACTGCTCTCTCTGCCTGACCATTGGACGCTGGTTTAAACGGGGCAGATGTGACATGTTTGATCACTTTACAGGTCATGAATTCTTTGAACTCAGCACTGGTAAAACATGGCCCGTTGTCGCTCACCAGGATATCAGGTAGGCCATGTGTGGCAAACATGGCCCGCAGGCTTTCAGTAGTGGCAGCAGACGTGCTAGCCAACATTATCTCAAATTCAAGCCACTTGGAGTATGCGTCTACAACCACAAGGAACATTTTACCCAAGAACGGGCCTGCATAGTCAACGTGTACCCTAGACCACGGGTTGGAGGGCCAAGACCATAAACTTAGCGGCGCCTAACTGGGTACATTGCTTAACTGCGAGCATGTATTATATCTGTGAACGCAGGACTCGAAGTCCGCATCGATACCGGGCCACCACATGTGGGATCTGGCTATCACTTTCAGCATTACGATGCCTGGGTGTGTACTGTGGATGTCATTGATGAAAGTGCCTCTGCCCTTCTTGGGGACCACTACTCGATTGCCCCACAGAAGGCAGTCTGCCTGTATAGACATTTCATATTTGCGCCACTGGAACGGCTTTATCTCTTCCTGCATTTCCACTGGGACACTGGACCAGCTCCCGTGAAGCACACAGCTTTAGACTAGAGATAATAAGGGATCCTGGCTCATCCAGGTTCTAATCTGTCGGGCGGTAACAGGTGATTGCTCACTCTCGAATGTATCCATTACTATAACTAAATCTGCAGGCTGTGCAATCTCCACCCTGGTGGTGGGCAATGGTAGTCTACTGAGAGCATTGGCACAGTTTTCTGTGCCTGGCCTGTGGCGGATGGCATAGTTGGATGCGGACAACGTGAGCGCCCATCTCTGGATGCGGGGTGATGCGTTGGTATTTATCCCTTTACTCTCGGAGAACAGGGATATAAGTGGCTTATGGTCAGTTTCCAATTCGAATTTTAGCCCAAACAGGTATTGATGCATTTGCTTTACCCCATAGACACACGCTAACGCTTCTTTTTCAATCATGCTGTAGGCTCTCTCAGCCTTAGACAGACTCCTGAATGAATAAGCAACTGGTTGCAGTTTCCCGAAATCATTAGCTTGTTGCAATACACACCCGACGCCATATGACGATGCATCACATGATAGTACCAAACGCTTACATGGATCATACAACACAAGCAATTTGTTTGAGCACAACAATTTTCTCGCTTTTACAAAGGCATTTTCTTGGCTTTTGCCCCAAACCCATTCGCCCCCTTTTCGTAGTAAGACATGTAGTGATTCTAGCAGTGTGCTGAGACCTGGTAAAAAGTTGCCAAAGTAGTTCAAGAGTCCCAGAAACGATCGCAGCTCCATCACCTTCTGTGGCCTCGATGCGTTCTTGATTGCCTCCGTCTTCACGTTGGTGTGCCTGATGCCGTCCGCCGCAAACCTCCTTCCCAAGAACTCCACTTCAGGCGCCAGGAAAACGCACTTCGAGCGTTTTAACCTAAGCCCCACGCGATTGAGTCCTCCAGGTTCTACAGGTGCTCGACTGTGTTCCGACCTGTGAGTAAGATGTCGTCCTGGAAGACCACAGTGTGCAGGACCAACTTCAGTAAATTTTCTATGTTTCGCTGGAATATCACCGCCGCTGATTGGATTCTAAACGGGCATCTGTTATAAACAAAAAGACCTTTGTGTGTGTTGATGCAGGTGAGGACCTTCGATGATTCCTGCGTTATGTAGGCTGAAGTCAGATCCAGCTTCATGAACGTCTTTCCTCCCGCAAGCATTGCAAAGAGGTCGTCGGCCTTTTGTAGTGGGTATTGGTCCTGCAGGGAGAAACGATTGATAGTTACTTTGTCATCGCCACAGATTCTGATGGTGTCATCTCCCTTGAGGACTGGGACAATAGTTCTGGCCCACTCGCTGAACTCGATCGGTGAAATGATGCCCTCTCGTTGCAGCCAGTCTAGCTCGATCTCTACCCTTTCCCTCATCATGTTCTCGCCTTGTGATGGATGGGCCCCCGGAATTAGGTGCATCTGCACTTTGGCTCCTTGGAATTTCCCAATGCCTGGTTCGAACAGCGAAGGAAATTTGTTTAAGACCTGGGCACACGAAGTGTCATCAGCAGGCGATAGCGCTCGGATGTCGTCCCAGTTCCAGCGTATCTTTCCCAGTCAGCTCCTGCCGAACAGCGTGGGACCATCGCCCGGTACCACCCAGAGTGGTAGTTTGTGCACCGCTCCATCATAGGAGACCTTTACGGTAGCACTGCCGATTACAGGAATCAGTTCTTTCGTGTAAGTTCTTAGTTTCGTGCAAACTGAAGTTAAGACTAGCCTTGGGGCCTTGTTGCACCACAACCTTTCGAAAGTCTTTTTGCCCATGATGGACTGGCTCGTGACCGTGTCCAGCTCCATTGACACCGGGAGTCCATTTAGTTCAACATTCAGCATTTTCGGGGGACAATTCGTGGTGAATGTGCGCACCCCAACTACCTCTGCCTCCTCTATCTGAGGCTCTGGTTCGTCGTGATCCTCCGTAGATCTGTCCTCCTCTGCAACATGGTGGTTTGCAGGTTTAACAGGCTTTGCAGCTAGCCTGCACACTCGTTGGAGGTGTCCCATTGTTCCACAGCCCTTGCAAACGTACTCTTTGAATCATGAATGGAAACGATGATCCCTCCGCAGTGCCAACAAGGTGTTAATGGCCTTACAATCATCTCCCTTGATGATGGACTCTGAGTCATCTATGGACGTGCAGCTGCAGGTATGTGTGACCTGCCCTGTACGTTATGATTCGAAAACAACATCACTTTGTTCACAGAACTTGTAGCAGCAGTTGTATGCTGAGAGATTTGCTTCGTATTGTCACTGGTGGCAATGAACACCTCGGCTATCACTATGGCCTTATTCAAGGTTGGGGTCTCTACAGTCAAAAGTTTGCGAAGTATGGTTTCGTGGCCAATGCCAAGCATGAAAAAGTCTCTGAGCATGTACTCCAAATGTCCTTCAAATTCGCAATGTCCTGCAAGGCGTCTTAGCTTGGTGACATAACTCGCCACTTCCTGGCCTTCAGACCTTGTGTAGGTGTAGAACCAGTACCTCGCCATCAGAACACTTTCCTTCAGCTTCAAATGCTCTCGGACCAGTGTGCACAAATCGTCGTATGATTTCTCCGTGGATTTCGCTGGAGTGAGCAGATTCTTCATGAGGCCATACATTGGTGCCCCACAGACGGTGAGGAGGATCGCCCTTTGTTTGGCAGCACTCTCTTCCTCATCTAGCTCGTTGGCCACGAAGTATTGGTCGAGTCACTCCACAAAAGTTTCCCAATCATCTCCCTCCGAAAATTTCTCCAGGATGCCCACTGTTTTCTGCATCTTTGGGTTCGCTATCTGTATCTCGTCACCAGTTGTAGTGTATGGAGAAAGAGTCAAACTGAATACTGTGAGCTTAAAGTAAAGTGTGACCTTAGTCTTTTGTTGCAGGTCTCCAGAGTGCATCTCCAACCTGTGAAGCCTCCTTAAACACCTGTGCTCCCAAGGCATTATGGGATCACTTGGGACTCCAGGGGGTGAGCCCTCTGGTGGTCCACATATATAACAGTTACATATATTCAAAAGGGAGTTAGATGTTGCCCTTATGGCCAAAGGGATCAAGGGGTATGGAGAGAAAGCAGGAATAGGGTACTGAAGTTGCATGATCAGCCATGATCATGTTGAATGGTGGTGCAGGTTCGAAGGGCCGAATGGTCTACTCCTGCATCTATTTTCTATGTTTCTATGTTTCTATGCTCTGACACCCTCTCTTCAATCGGGTCTGCATTAACTAAGCAGCTATATGAATCTGTCTGATTATCTTAGCTTTCTTTGAATGTAATGGCCAGATTTTGCTGGAGTGGCGAATAACAAAACAATGGGCCCAAGTTTCGAGCCGCGCCTAGAACGGCGCACGCCCGACCTGGACGCCTGTTTTTCGCGCCACAAAGTGCACCTAAAAAAAACTTCCAGATTCTCCACCTCCCTGCAGGTCATTTGCAGCTCGGCGCAGCGCAGCAGGAGCTGTAGGGGGCGGAGCCAGGTCCCTGCGCTGAAAACAGTGCCGGGACCTCTGCGCATGCGAGCTACAGTGGACACGCATGTGCATTAGCTCCAGGCGCCCAAAACTGTGTGGGAGGGGCCGAAGCACGCAGCCCCTAGCCCTGGCCAAATGGCATCACTGGGGCTGCGTGAATAAGACTCCTCCCACGCCCAGCTCCTGCTTCCTCCTGACCCGACTCAACTCCCGCTTCTCGCCCCTGGACCCGACCCAACACCGACCCGACTCCCGCTTCCCCCACGCCCCCCGGCCCCTGGACTGGACCCGACCCCGACCCCGACACTGACCCGACTCCCGCTTTCCCCCGCCCCCGCCCCTGGATCGGACCTGACCCGACCCCCCGGACTGGACCCGACTCGACTCCCGCTTCCTGCCCCCCGCCTCCGGACCAGACCCAACACCGATCCGACTCCCGCTTCCGCCCCCGGACCGGACCGGACCCGACCCCCCGGACTGGACCCGACCGACTCCCGCTTCCCCACCCCCCCCGACTGGACCCGACCTGACCTCCCTCTCCCTCCCTCCCCCCAACCCGAACTGAACCGACCTCCCTCCCACCACCCCCCTGACCCGCGCTCCCCCCGACCCGACCCAACGCCGCCTACCTGTAAATCTGGTGCTGGGGACGGGCCCTGCCCGAAGTCTTGGGCCCTGCCCGAAGTCTCGGGCCCGGCTGGGCCCAGCCCGTTCAGCCTCCCTCCCCCTTCCCCCCCGCTTCGCCTTTCCCCCCATCTCCTTTCCCCCCCATCTCCTTCCCCCCTGCATCTCCTTTCCCCCCACCCATCTCCTTTCCCCCCATCTCCTTTCCCCCCATCTCCTTCCCCCCCATCTCCTTCCCCCCTTCTCCTCCTCCCCCTCCCCCCCTTCTCCTCCACCCCTCCCCCCCTTCTCCTCCTCCCCCTCCCCCCGCTTCTCCCCCTCCCCTCCCCTTCTCCCCCCTCCCCCTCCCCCTCCCCCTTCTCCCCCTCCCCCTCCCCCTCCCCTTCTCCCCCCTTCCCCCTTCTCCCCCATCCCTCCCCCTTCTCCCCCATCACTCCCCCTTCTCCCCATCCCTCCCCCTTCCCTCTCTCTGCT
This sequence comes from Pristiophorus japonicus, assembly GCF_044704955.1. Taxonomy (NCBI): domain Eukaryota; kingdom Metazoa; phylum Chordata; class Chondrichthyes; family Pristiophoridae; genus Pristiophorus; species Pristiophorus japonicus. The sequence goes on along the minus strand of NC_091981.1, from coordinate 165,642,804 downwards.
CCCCCCCTCTCTCCCTCTACCCCCCTCCTCCCCCTGCCCTCGCTGTCAGAAACACAGACACTGACAGACAGAGAATGAGAGACACACACAGACAGACAGACAGAGATAGAGACACTGACAGAGACACACTGTGGGAGGGGGGCATCCCAGCACACTGTTGGAGGGCTCCCGGTGCTGCAGTCGGTAAGAAGAAAATGTTTTATTTATTGATTTTTTTAAAAATTATTTCTTATTAATTTTTTTTGATTGATTTATTGGTTGATTTATTGATGTTTTTATCATTAATTATTGATGATGGCTCTTTATTTGTAAAACGGAAGTGTTTAATGTTTGTAAACTTCCCTTTAAACCCCCCCACTATTCCCTACGCCTGATTTGTAGCCTGATTTGTAACCGGCGCCTGATTTTCTAAAGTGTAGACAAGGTTTTTTCGAGCGTACAAAAATCTTCACTTACTCCATTCAAAGTTAGTTTGGAATAAGTTTTCACTGCCTAAACTTTGAAAACAGGCGTAAGTGGCCGGACACGCCCCCTTTTGAAAAAAAAATTCTGTTCCAAAGTGAAACTGTTCTAACTGACTAGAACTGGAGCAAACTAAATGGCGAGAATTCCGATTTCTAAGATACTCCGTTCGACACCAGTTGCTCCTAAAAATCAGGAGCAAATCATGTGGAAACTTGGGGCCCATGTATCTCCTTAACCAATTAAGCAATTAGATTAAAGGATTGAGAAATAAACAGAGGAAGGACTGAGATGGAGGATGAATTAAAGGTACAACAACAACAACTTGTATTTATATAGCACCATTAACGTAGCAAAACATCCCAAGGCGCTTCACAGGAGTGTTATGAGACAACAAATTTGACACCGAGCCACATAAGGAGAAAAGCTTGATCAAAGAGGTAGGTTTTAACGAGCATTTAAGGGAGGAAAGAGAGGTAGAGAGATGGAGAGGTTTAGACAGGGAATTCCAGAGCTTAGGGCCGAGGCAACAAAAGGCACGGCCACCATATGGTTGAGTGATTAAAATCAGGGATGCTCAAGAAGAAAGAATTAGAGGAGCGCAGACATCTTGGGGGTTTGTGAGCCTGAAGGAGATTACAGAAATAGGGAGGGGCGAGGACATGGAGGATAAGGATGAGAATTTTGAAATCGAGGCATTGCTTAACGCGAGCCAATTTAGGTCAGCGAGCACAGGCCTCCAGTGTGCCAGCGCAGCCTTCGGTCGCTGTGGAACAGGGGAGACTAGGACCTCAAATCTGGCACCAAGCTTATGATCTACAGGGCAGTAGTGATACCCGTCCTCCACATCGTCCGCATGCTGGACAAGAAACTCCCTAAGCAAGCACCCTACTCAGAACTCCTACATGGCAAGTGAGCCCTAAGTGGGCAGAGGAAACATTTCAAGAACACCCTCAAAGCCTCCTTGATAAAGTGCAACATCCCCACTGGCACCTGAGAATCCCTGGCTCAAGGCCGCCCAAAATGGAGGAAGAGCATCCGGGAGGGCGCTGAGCACCTCAAGTCTCGTCGTCAAGAGCATGCAGAAACCAAGCGCAGACGGCGGAAGGAGCGTGCAGCAAACCTGACTCCCCACCCACCCATTCCTTCAACCACTGTCTGCCCCACCTGTTATAAAGACTGTAATTCCACATTGGACTGTACAGTCACCTGAGAACTCACTTTCAGAGTGGAAGCAAGTCTTCCTCGATTTCGAGGGACTGCCTATGATGATAATGGGTGAACGGGACTTGGTGCGTGTTAGGACATGGACAGCCAAGTTTTGGATCACTTCAAGTTTACGTAGATAGAATGTGGGAGGCCAACTAAGCGTGCGTTGGAATAGTCAAGTCTAGAGATAACAAAGACATGGATGAGGATTTCAGCAGTGGATGAGCTGAGGTAAGAGTGGAGACAGGTGATGTTACGGAGGTGAAAATAGGAGGTCTTAGTTACACAGTGGATATGTAATCGAAAGTTCACTTCAGAATCAAAAATGACACCAAGGTTGTGAACAGTGCTTCAGCCTCAGACAGATGTTGAGGAGAGGAATGGACTCAGTGGCTAGGGGATGGACTTTGAACAAAAGAGCTGAATTGCAAAGGTGAGGTGAGAGTGACTGCCCTTGACATGAAGACAGTATTTGACCGAATGCAGCATCAAGGAGAAATCAATGGGAATCAGAGGAGAAACCTCCCCACTGGCTGGAGCTATGCCTAGCACAAAGAAAGATGGTTGTGGTTGTTGGAGGCCAATTAGCTCAATACCAGGACATCGCTGCAGGAGTTCCTCAGGGCAGGGTCCTAGGCCCAACCATCTTCAGCTGCTTCATCAATGATCTTTCTACCATCATAAAATCAGTAGAGGGGATGTTTGCTGATGATTGCACAGTGTGCAGTTCCATTGAATTCCACATATTTACAATCTACATTAACGACTTGGAAGAAGGGACTGAGTGTAACGTAGCCATTTTTGCTGACGATACAAAGATGGGAGGAAATGCAATGTGTGAGGAGGACACAAAAAATTTGCAAAAGGACATAGACAGGCTAAGTGGGTGGGCAAAAATTTGACAGATGGAGTATAATGTTGGAAAGTGTGAGGTAATGCACTTCGGCAGAAAAAAATCAAAGAGCAAGTTATTATTTAAATGGAGAAAGATTGTAAAGTGCCGCAGTACAGCGGGATCTGGGGGTACTTGTGCATGAAACACAAAAGGATAGTATGCAGGTACAACAAGTGATCAGGAAGGCCAATGGTATCTTGGCCTTTATTGCAAAGGGGATGGAGTATAAAAGCAGGGAAGTCTTGCTACAGCTATACAAGATATTGGTGAGGCCACACCTGGAATATTGTGTGCAGTTTTGGTTTCCATATTTACGAAAGGATATACTTGCTTTGGAGGCAGTTCAGAGAAGGTTCACTAGGTTGATTCCGGGGATGAGGGGGTTGACTTATGAGGAAAGGTTGAGTAGGTTGGGCCTCTACTCATTGGAATTCAGAAGAATGAGAGGTGATCTTATCGAAATGCATAAGATTATGAGGGAGCTTGACAAGGTGGATGCAGAGAGGATGTTTCCACTAATGGGGGAGACTAGAACTAGAGGGCATGATCTTAGAATAAGGGGCCGCTCATTTAAAACAGAGATGAGGAGGAATTTATTTTCTTAGAGGGTTGTAAATCTGTGGAATTCGTTGCCTCAGAGAGTTGTGGAAGCTGGGACATTGAATAAATTTAAGACAGAAATAGACAGTTTCTTAAACGATAAGGGGATAAGGGGTTATGGGGAGCGATGGGGATAAGGGGTTGATACAAGGTACCCAAGCAGCAGCCATGATTCGTTCATTCTGCACCAGACCAGTGTGCCTGCCGTCTTCACCAGCTCGAATCAGGATTGTGGTTGGCTGCTTGGGGACAAGGGATATCCCCTGTCCACTTGGCTGCTCACTCCACTGCGGAACCCCAGGACAGCGGCAGAGCATGCATACAATGCTGCTCATTGTGCCACCAGGTACATCATCGAGCAATGCATAGGCATCCTCAAGCAGAGGTTCCGGTGCCTGGACCGCTCTGGTGGCACCTTGCAGTACTCTTCTCAACGGGTCTCCATAATCGTCGTGGTCTGCTACATGCTGCACAACCTGGCCATCATGAGGGGACAGCCGTTGGAGGTCGAGCCAGCAGTACCACCTGAGGAGGAGGAGGAGGAGCAGGAGAAGGAGGAGGATCACCATCGCCCCAGAGCTAGAAGCCGTCATCCCCATCATAACCCTGGAAGGGAAGTGCAGCTGCGTTTCATAGCTGCTCACTTCAGATAATGCTATCACACATGACCCTTCAGCTCCCACTTTCAATGGCCATCGCAGAATTGCCCAGTCCCAGATGAAACACCTGGCCAGATATATGTGCCAAAAATAAAGATTTATCCAATTATCCAAATCACTGCAAAAACAGACCATGAAGAACAGTATAATAATACTGTTACCATGTTTCACCCCTGTGCAGCTCACTATAGCCCCTGTTACACATGAATACCCTAATATCATGCCTAACTGTCATCCTTGTGACTGCATCAAGGGTCGGGAAAGCTGCTGTGGTTGGTGTCTGGGACCTACAGCTGTCCTTTTAGGACACCCAGGAACATCTCTGAGCCTAGAAGGGCCAGGTGCAGACTTGCCAGCATCCTCCTGGGAGGGTGCGTCCTCACATATATGGAGGTGTCTGACACCTCCCCTGCAATCTCCCTCCATGCATTATGCACTGCTTGTCTGCCAGGTCTCCCCACGTCAGGAAACAGTATTATTCTTCTGTCCTCCACACCATCCATCAGTGTCTTCAGCTCCATATCAGTGAACCTGTTGGCTCTCCTTGCACCTCTTACACCAGCCATCCTTCCAACCTCCTTCCCCCCTCAGGGCCTTGCTGCAAACTCTGCCCCTTAAAAAGGCCAGGGGGCAGCTGGCTCATTAGAAACCTTTACCTGCATACTGAATTTCTCAGTGGTGATAACGCTCAAATTAAGACAGCCACACTGCTTAAAAATACACTTTGGCAGGGTTCATTAGAGCTGGAACCCATTTGTACACTTTTGGAGCTGAATATGGGGTGGCCCAGCCACGAAAAAATTTCGGCGCTAATGGCCACAAAAAGATGGGGCAAGCACCAGATTTCCAGCGATACTGAATTTTCGGCCCATAGTCTCAAAATAAGGGGCCGTCCATTTAAAACTCAGATGAGGAGGAATTTCTTCTCTCAGAGGGTTGTAAATCTGTGGAATTTACTGCCTCAGAGAGCTGTGGAAGCTGGGACATTGAATAAATTTAAGACAGAAATAGACAGTTTCTTAAACGATAAGGGGATAAGGGGTTATGTGGAGCGGGCGGGGAAATGGAGTTGAGTCCATGATCAGATCAGCCATGATCTGATTGGATGGCGGAGCAGGCTCGAGGGGCCATATGGCCTACTCCTGTTCCTATTTCTTATGTTCTTATGTTCTTATTATGTTCTTATGTTTGATAATGAAGTAGCCTGTGCCCACATCCAGCAAGACCTGGACAACATCCAGGCTTCGGCTGATAAATGGAAAATATCATTCGCACCACACAAGTGCCGGGCAATGAGCATCTCCCACAAGAGTGAATATAAGTACCTCCCCTTGACATTCAATGGCATTACCATTGTCGAATCCCCAAACATCAACATCTTGGGGGTCATCATTGCTCAGAAACTTAACTGGACCAGCCACATAAATACTGTAGCTACAAGAGCAGGTCAGAGTCTGGTTATTCTTCTGACTCCCCAAAGCCTTTCCGCCAACTGCAAAGCACGAGTCAGGAGTGTGTGGAATACTTTCCATTTGACAGGATGAGTGCAGCCCCAACAAAATTCAAGAAGCTCAACACCATCTAGGACCTTAAACATTCACTTCCTTCACCACTGGCACAACATGGCAGCAGTTTGTACCATCTGCAAGATGCACTGCAGTAGCTAGCCAAGGCTTCTTCGACAACACCTCCCAAACCTGCAACCTCTACCACGTAAAAGGACAAGAGCACCAGGTGCATGGGAACATCACCACCTCCATGTTCCCTTCGAAATCACACTTCATCCTGACTTGGAAATATATCGTAGTTTCTTCATCGTCACTGGGTCAAAATCCTGGAACTCCCTCCCTAACAGTACTGTGGGAGTACCTTCACCACACGGACTGCAGTGGTTTAAGAAGGCTACTCACCACCACCTTCTCAAGGGCAATCATGGATCGGCAATAAATAATGGCCCTGTCAGAAATGCCCACATCCCAGGAACGAATATAAAATAAATGAGTTCAGTAGATATGAAGAAAACTTGCCACAGAAAGTTAAACCTTGTCCATTTCAGTCTAACTACCCTTTTAACAACATGATAACTATTAATTACTGCCAGTTGTTCTCTTCGGCATTGGAAATTAACTATTACAAGTGTGGCGTCGCAAACCTTCAGGTTTTAATTGTTGTTGGAGATTTTAAAAATGTAACATTTTAAATTTGTAACTTTTAAAAACTTTTTTTCTGTTTCTTTTCTCTCACTCTTAATCTAAACTTTCTTTCCCTCTCTCTATTTATCTTTCTGTACTTGATTTGACATTGAATTGACTCAATCTAATTTGCACTTCCTTCTCAATCCTTGTGCTGTTAATTTCACATCCTGATTTGGAAATATATCGTCACCCCTTCATCATCACTGGGTCAAAATCCTGGAAAACCCTACCTAACAGCACCGTGAGACTACTTTCACTACACAGACTGCAGCGGTTCAAGAAGGTGGGCACCATCAACTTCTCAAGGACAATTAGGAATGGACAATAAATGCTGGCCTTGTCAGCGACGCCCACATCCTGTGAATGAATAAATTTAAAAAATAATTAGAGTGGGTGAATTCAATGTCAAATGAGATACAGAAAGGGAAATAAAGAGAGGGAAAGAAAGATTTGAAGAGAGAGAGCGAGAGAGAGAGAGAGAAGAGACAGAAAGGAAAAGTAAGAAAATTAAATTTAAATTTAAAATTTTGCGATTTTTAAATCTCCTTAAAAAATTCACAATCTGAAGGCTTGAAACTCCACATTTATAATTGTTAATTTTCTGGACAAGAGAGCATTGATTAGCAGTCATTAACAATCATCACATTGTTAAAATAGCACTTAAACAGTTAATTACTAGGCTTAACTTTCTGTGGCAAGTTTAATGGGAAATGAATATGCAAATACAGCAACTTCATAAAAATCATTGGAAAATTAAGATGCCGTTTTGGCAAAGCTAACAGCCGAGTGGTGCAAATTGGCCAACACTGCTGGTGATTCACAATTCACAAGGTATCTCTTCCTTGCTACAAGTTGCTGAGTGATTGTGCATTAAAAGCGGCATGTGTTGTATAGACACCTTTCTTTTTTCAGCAAAATTTGGCCCATCATCTTGGAGATGCCTGGTAAATCAGTTTCCTTCTTTCCTTCTGTGTTATAATCTCTGAGATCTGTGCCCATCTCTCCCACAAGTCCCTGTTCATATCTGTCCAATCTGATTTCATCCCTCCCACAGCACCCACATGGCCCTCACTAAAGCTAGGAACAACATTCTTTGTGACTGTGACCATGGTACATTATCCCTCCGCATTTAGAGTACTCCTTCTGTTTTGGCCACCACACCACAGAAAGAATATACTGGCCTTGGAGAGTGTGCAGTGCAGATTCACCAGACGTACATCTCAACTTAGCTGGTTAAATTATGAGGACAGGTTGCATAGACTCAATGCTGTTCTTGCTGGCCTCCCATCCAGTACCTTCTATAATCTCCAACTTATCCAAAACTCCAGTATATATCCTATCTAACACTATGTCTTGTTCACTCATCACCCCCATCCTCGCTGACCTACACTGCCTCTCTATCTCTTAATGCATCCATGGCCCTGCTCCATCCTTTCTCTGCAATCCCCACCAGTCTTTATTCACTTCCCAAATGCTCCATTACTCGGCCTGCAGCCTCTTGTGCATTTCCCCTTCATCCCAACATTGGTGGCAGTGTCATCAGTTCTACTCATTGGAATTCCCAGTCTAACCCTCCCTGCCTCGACACCTATCTGCACCTTTAAAAATATTCTCAAAGCCCACTGGACTTGAGCATAACAAATCTAGGCTGCTACTCCAGTGCGGTACTGAGGGAGTGCTGTACTGTCAGAGGTGCCATCTTTCGGATGAGACGTTAAACCGAGGCCCCATCTGCTCTTTCAAGTGGACGTAAAAGATCCTGTGGCACTAGTTCAAAGAAGAGTAGGGGAGTTAGCCCTGGTGTCCCTCAATCAACATAAAGAAAAAAAAGATTATCTGGTCATTATCACATTGCTGTTTGTGGGAGCTTGCTTGGTGCGCAAATTGGCTGCTGCATTTCCTACATTACAACAGTGACTACACTCCAAAAGTACTTAATTTGCTGTAGAGCACTTTGAGACATCCGGTGATTGTGAAAGGAGCTATATAAATCCAAGTCTTTCTTTTGTCCTTTTTTTATCTACTTAACCTAACATATGGTCTCCTCTACTAATCTTTATCTTCCTGGCTTTGTTTTCATTACTTCGATTTGTGAAGCACATTGGAAATATTTTTACATTAAAGGCTCTACATAAGTGCACGGTGTTGCTGTTGAAAGGCTGCCAGCATATTTCACAGAATTATGTCAATAGGAACAGGAGTAGGCCATTTGGCCCATCAAGCATACTCTGCTATTTTTGTTAGCCAGGCCAACTCAATCTTTTTAACACCAATTCTATGTTTTTCTCATGTACTTTAATACGCCTACTTTCCAGGTAAGTAGCTATCTCCATCTTTTAGATGAGCTATTAAGGAAAGACACTGCCTGCCCTCTCAGGTCGACATAAAAGAACCCATGCCACTATTTAAAGAAGAGCAGGGAAGTTCTCCCGGTATCCTGGCTAACATTTCATCATCATAGGCAGTTCCTCAAAATCGAGGAAGACTTGCTTCCATTCTAAAAGTGAGTTCTCAGGTGGCTGTACAGTCCAATATGGGAATTACAGTCTCTGTCACAGGTGAAGCAGACAGTGGTTGAAGGGTGGGCGGGGAGCCTGGTTTGCCGCACGCTCCTTCCGCTGTCTGCGCTTGATTTCTGCATGCTCTCAGCGACGAGACTCGAGGTGCTCAGCGCCCTCCCGGATGCTCTTCCTCCATTTTAGACAGTCTTGGACCAGGGATTCTCAGGTGCCAGTGAGGATGTTGCACTTTATCAAGGAGGCTTTGAGTGTGTCTTTGAAACATTTCCTCTGCCCACCTGGGGCTCACTTGCCATGTAGGAGTTCCAAGTAGAGCGCTTGCTTAGGGAGTCTCATGTCGGGCATGCGGACGATGTGGCCCACCCAACGGAGCGTGGTCAGTGCTTCTAACATTTATCCCTCAACCAATACCTAAAATAGATGATCTGATCCATCATTTCACTGTTTGATGGAGCTTACATCAGCGACTACACATCGAAAGTGCTTCATTGGCTGGGACATCCTGAAGTATTAACGGTGTTATATAAATGCAAGTGTGTCATCTTTCTTTCTATCTCTTTTTTAAACACTTCAATTGTCTTTGCATCAATGGTCTCGGGGAAATGCATTCCACATTCTCACAACCATTTGTAGAAGTTTTTCCTAGATTCGCTTTTAAGCTGGTTAGCTCAAATTCTAACACTTTATCCCATTCCCCTGGATTCTCCTACTAAACAGTAGAAGCATCAGTCCCTATTTACCTTGGGAATTCCTTTCCATCAGATCACCCCTTAAGCACTTCAAGGCAGAATGTATGTACTCAGTATTATTTAAATTATTGTGGGAGATATCAGTTCTGAGTATGTATCCATCTACTTATGACTTAACTTTTACAACATGGAGAACATTTAGCATTCTCTTTATCTACCCGTCGCTCTCCCTCTATCTGTATGGATTTCTCCAAAACCAGCGATTTAGCAATTTCTGGTTGAAAGGGTGTATGGAAATAAATGTGACTGACTAACTGCAACGTTTACTTAACTGCACATATACAGCCACGTTGCGCCTCTCTGAAGAGTTCAATAGTTCAATCTTAATTGTCTAGTTAACTCTTTCCGTACCTACCCCGACTCTGGAGTGTTTATACTATCTGTTTGTTTAATCTGAAATAAAATTTTAGCAAAGAAATCCAGTGGTACATTCCAGAGGAAAGAAATAAAGATTAACTGCTTGGTTGAAGACTGTAAGTTAGGTTCTAAGGACCAGGACTTTTTTTTACTTTTGTACCATATAGTGCTGTCAACATTAGAGAAATGTTAGAAGTGTAATTTGTGATCAGCAGGAGAGACACAGCATGAACCCCATTCGAACATATGAAAGGGTTATACTTGGCATGCCTGGATTTTAAAGCTGAATTTTTGATACTTCTGTGGTTCAATATTAACTAGCAATGTACTGGAGTGTGCTACCAAGTTAGCGGGCAATGTATTAATTTGATAAGAAATTAAGAAAATAAGAGGGCAGTTATAATACAATGCAACAATGTGAAGCAGCTCCAGCTCTGCGTTGATACAGTATCATTCAGGTGGGTCGTCTCCTAAACTACATTTAGGTAAATGGCTGTAGCTTTACATCACTTGGTTTCATACCAGCCCAGTATGATTCCAACCAGTGTGAAAAACTTCCCAGATAATCACTGAACCATTTACATTTCACTTTTTAATCCATTAAACATTAGCAAAACGTCCCGTTAAGGTTTTTGTTAACATTAACATTTAACCAGCATTAGCCAAACTCAGTTTTCACTGGCCGGAGAGCAACATTGGAGTGGCAATGAAGCTCAGGTCTGCCAGCCTCTGTCGTTCTAAAAAGGCACTGGCCTCAATACAGTAATCGTCATGTAACAACACCCTGAGTTGCTTTTGAGTGGTTTTCAAGTAGTCTTGGTGCCTGCATACCAGCTGGCAGGCAGGTGTTACAGAACATGCATTGATCTGCTCTGCATCAGTCGTTTGGTATGCTTCCAGATTTTTTTTCAGAAGATCTTTATTTTTTTTGAACCAGCGAAGAGCTCTTAGAGACTGGGACATTAGCCAGTAGAAGGTTAAATAACTGGTGGAAAACTAGACCAATGTGGCTCAGACTATGAGGAATGTGATATCATGTATTGTGCCACGTATTCGGAACCAGTGTGTAATCGCTTAACCCTAACAGAGCCACAGTTTTAACAGACCAACCCAGCTTCAATAGCTGCAGTAAGCGGTTATATCCTCCCATTTACTGAAAGAAAATTATTACAGATAATAGTTAAGGATAAAAGTGCTAAAGTCCTCCTCACACAATAAAAGGAGCCCGTACACTTGGCGATTCGTTTGATCTATGCATACACTTCTGTGTTCTGGTCTGGATGCTGTTTAAAGTCGCAAAGCTATGAACACATTTGGTAGTTTAAAGATTGTGATTAAAGGATTTTTATTTCTGGAAAATCATTTTGGAAACCATCCGTTTGAAAAGTGCCTTTGCTTTTCCAGATTAAATTCAGGTCCTCCAAATTAAACATGCAAATGATTCATACAGAGCACATTTAAGGATCTGGGAACTGTGTCTAAGCCTTTGTTGCCTAAATTAAGACCCTCACATATATGCTTATGGTTTCACTTTGCACTGATGCTAAGAAATTGTGGCATAAATCCAGAGTCAACACCTGATCTGTCTCTGGAGAAAAGCAAAGTGAAAATTTCTCTCTTAAGTCAGCTTCTTCAGATTCAGCTCCTCCCTGCAGTTAGGTCAGCTCGAGAATCTGACTTTACACAATGGGGTAGAATCTCGGCATGGATTCTTGCAATCTCTTGCCGTAATTTGGTCGGACGATTGGCGGAAACCCCAGAGATATGACATAAACAGCGGGAGGTTGGGGGAACCCCTGCGCAAATTCCAGATGCATAACTTCAGCATTGGTGTAAATCAAAATCACTTTGCACTGGGGCTACAGTCTTTGTGTAAATGCCGTCTTACACTGAGTTTGGAATCCTCGTGGAGTAAGGAAGTATCATTTTATTAGAAACTAAAGGTAAACACTTCTCCATCTCGAAGGAGGAAATCCTCTTTGGATGAGTCACCCCAGGCTGTTCTCACACACCTCCCACCAACTAATTAACCTAGCAGCAAATTATCCTGAGCAAATCACCTCCCTGCCTTTTCAGCTACAATAGTGTCTATCATGTAAGGACATTTAAGAAATGAGATTAAGAAAAGTTCTTAAAGTATTTTAGTTTTTTAAAAATGTATTAATTTACAATTTGTCATAGCTTCCCTTGAGAATAGTGTGAAGCATGAAAGAATTCACATGCTGATTAACAGTCTGTCAGGCTGTGACGTGAATGCACCTTCCATGGTTGTAACCATCTTAAACCAACCAATAGGGTGGTTCGTCCTATACTGTGGGAGGGTTTTAAAAGATCCCACAAGTCATATGATGGGGGGTGGGGGAAAACCTACGCCCACCAGACACGGGCATCTTCATAGAACCAGAGCCCCAGTCCACACTCGCCAGGACTATCTGGAGTGGGGAGCTGAGAGCCCCAGCCACCAGCCACCTGTATTGTGAAATTGCAGGTGCACTGTCCATGATTTTCTACCCATTACATTTAGAACAGAAAGTAATGGGACACATGCCCATGATTTCCCAATATATATGACTGGCAGTGAGGCTCCCTGTTGGTAGCACATGATCAGAAAACTGGCTCTATATTGTTTTCTTATATTTTTTAGCTATTGCATCATGTAATGTGCAGCCATTAAGGCTGTGTTACTAGTGGCAATGGATGATAAGTACGTGTAGGATAAAGGTCACTGCTGGAAACAAATGGTTTAAACTCGAATAACAAAAATTGACAGCGCCCTCTCTATCTCTCTTTCCTCCTTTAAGACACTCCTTAAAATCTACCTCTTCGGCCAAGCTTTTGGTCACCTGACCTAATATTTCCTACTTTTGCTCGTCGTCAATTTTTAGTTCATTACACCCCTGTGAAGCACCTTGAGATGTTAAAGGCGCTATATAAATGCAAGTTGTTGTTGTGGTTGCTGAATGCATCTTCAAGAGCCGTCTCCTTCCAACTGCATCACTATCCTCAGACGCTGCTCAATGCATGGCCGTGCCCCATCACCCCCCCCCCCCCCCGCAATCACTCACCTACCAACAATCTTACCAAACACAAAGCACACCTCCCATTCCCAGCTTCACCTCACCCCCCTTGGAGGAGATGGTGCAGGCCATTCTCGACAGGGGCATGGCTGAGCCCTTGGCAGTGGGGCTGAAAGGATACAAGCTGCTGGTATCCTCATACATTATCCTCCTTCTCGCATGCACCTCTTTCTTTCCTGCCCTCTCCTCACCACAACTCCAGTCTTGTGCCTTCCTCATTTCACACACGCAAGATATGCAGCCTGCCCAGCCAGTGCGTGACCAAGAAGAGGGAGACAAGAGGGAAGAAGAAGAAGAAGAAGAAACACCGTCACTCAATTTCACACCCCCAGCTATCAGCTCCTCAAGGACAACCTGCGAGGCCATCTGTAGTCTTCCCCACTGAAAGTCAGCAGCCTTTCACCAGCAATGCTGCAGCTACTTGGGTAGCATTGTGTGACATCAATAGGATAGACAAAGACACACAATAAGGGAATGCATAAAGGTGATGAGCTGAATTTTTGATGTTATATTGGATGGATAGAGGGATAAAGTTGGATTGAAAAATTTGCTCCGTGGTGGCTTTTATTTCAGCATTGTGGCCAAGAGGACGCTGTGATGGTCAGTAACAGAGGGAAGGGAAGGTATGGGACAAATGTTGAAAGGGGAAGTGGAGTTGTGGTCACTGGTACCGCAGGTGGCTGATTCCATCCCGGATAACCTGGTCAGAAAGGGGCTGTTTGGGATGCAATCTTTCTTCTGCTTCCTCCTCTTCCGTGTCTTCCTCATCCCTCTGTGAATGGATGCTGTAAATCTGAAATAAAAGCATAAAATGCTAGAAATACTCAGCAGGTCAGACAGCATCTCGACCTGAGATGTGAACTCTGTCTCTCTCTCCATGGATGCTAACTGACCTGCTGAGTATTTTCAACATCTTCTGTCTTCTCAGTGGTCTTCCTTCCTTTAACATCTTAGCCTTCAAAGCGTCCAGGTGCACACTAAAAAAACGTTTAACATATATTGCACCAAGCCACTACTTCAACAAAATTTAAAAAACAGTCCAAACGCTTAAATGCAAAATTACTTGAAAGATGTGTGTGACCCTTTAAGAGGTGCTGACAGTGTCTGTCAGTCTGTTGAATGCTTCTTTTCAGAGCGAGCTTAGGACCCAGTGCTGAAAGCAGAGCTAAGGTCGAAGTTCGCAGAGGTGACGTTAAGTCAGCAAAGTCAGTTAAGTTATGCAACACCTGCCCTTTTAGCTCCTCCCTTCCCACTATCCAGGGCCCCAAATACTCCTTCCAGGTGAAACAGCAATTTACTTGTACTTTCAATTTAGTATACTGTATTCGCTGCTCACAATGTAGTCTCCTCTACATTGGGGAGACCAAGCGTAGATTGGGTGACCGCTTTGTGGAGCACCTCCGTTCAGTCTTCAAGTGTGACCCCGAGCTTCCAGTCGCCTGTCACTTTAATTCTCCACTGCATTCCCACTCTGACCTCTCTCTCATCGGTCTCCTACACTGTTCCAACGAAGCTCAACGCAAGTTCGAGGAACAGCACCTCATCTTTCGTTTAGGCACTTTACAGCCTTCTGGGCTCAACATCGAGTTCAATAATTTCAGAGCATAACCGCTGCCCATCTTTGGCTCCCATTCCCTGCTTCCCATCCCCCAGAGCCTGTTTCTTTCTTGATATTTTTCTCTTTGTCTCTAATGGCAGTTGGTCATAATCCCACCATTCACATTAATGTTTTTCTAACTCCTGGCATTACCATTTGAATTTAAGCCATCATCCCTTTTAACTCTCTAATTTCTCCTGTCTTCCACCCTATCACAGACCTTCCCTTTTGTTCTTTCTTCCCCTCCCCCTTTTAGTGCTTGTTACGAATCCGTTCTTTCCGAACACTCTCCAGTTCTGACGAAGGGGCGTCGACCCGAAACGTCAACTCTACTTCCTCTCCACAGATGCTGCCTGACCTGCTGAGATTTCCAGCATTTTCTGTTTTTATTCCAGATTCCAACATCCGCAATATTTTACTTTTGTGTTAAATCAATGTTGCACGCCGAATGACGTCACCCTCTTTTCATTTACATCTCCCAGTGCAGAGCTGCTATCAGCAGTACTCAGGCCCTCACCAAAATGGTGGCTGCTGTGTCCCGTGCCAGAGAAAGGTGCTAGAGAGGCAGCTGACATTTTTGCCCGGATAGCAGCGCAAACAGGTGCCGCTAAGCAACCCAATTTCTAGGCCCCTTTGTCCTAAAGTCAGACAAGCAGTCTAACAACACAGAGAGGTACAGCTGGGAGAGAGTAAAAATTTAGCTAGGGACAAGGGCATCAAACGTGGAGATGAGGGATTGGATGAGCAGATTGACAGCTGCAGATGTATTGTGGCGAATGGAAGGCCAAAGGCTGGGCAGTTGAGAGTTTGAGTTATAAGTGATTTGGAAGAAAGTGTTTTTCCAAGGAGAGACAAAAAAAGAAGTGGGGATATGGGTGGTGAGAGATACAAGGAAGTAGCCACAAATCCAAAACTCTGCCGCCCGTGTCCTAATTCGCAGCAATACCCGTTCGTCCATCAACCCTGTGCTCATTCAACAACATTGGCTCCAGGTCCAGCAATGCCTCGATTTTAAAATTCTCATCCTTGTTTTCAAATCTCTCCATGGCCTCGCCCCTCCCTATCTCTATAAATGGAGGGCAGTGAAATCTGAGTAGTAAGAGCAAGGCAAGTTGAGATGGATGTTTGAAATCACCAAAGATGAAGAGTCACTCATGATACTGAGGGAGAACATGAAAAGATAAGAACATAAGAATTTGGAGCAGGAGTGGGCCATTCGGCCCCTTGAGCTTGCTCCGCCATTCAGTAAGATCAAAGCAGATCTTCTACCTCGCCTCCACTTTCCTGCACGATCCCCATATCCCTTGATTCCCTTAATATCCAAAAATCTATTGCTTTCTGTCTTGAATATACTCAAAGACAGCCTCCCCAGCCTTCTGGGGTAGAGAATTTCAAATATTCACCACCCTCTGAGTAAAGAAGTTTCTCCTCATTTCAGTCCTAAATGGCCGATCCCTTATTCTGAGACTGTGATCCCTGGTTCTAGACTCTCCAACCAGAAGAAACATCCTCCCTGCATCTACCCTGTCAAGTCCTGTAAGAATTTTGGATGTTTCAATGAGATCACCTTTCATTCTTCTAAACTCTTGAGAATATAGGCTTAGTCTACTCAATCTCTCCTCATAGGACAATCCCTCCATTCCAAGAATCAGTCTGGCGAGCCTTCATTTTACTCCCTCTATGGCTAGTATATCTTACCTTATGCAAGGAGATCAAAACTATACACAATACTCCAGGTGCGGTCTTGCCAGGGTCCTATATAATTGCAGTAAGACTTCCTTACTCATACTCAAATCCTCTTGTAATAAATGCCAACATACCATTTGCTTTCTTAATTGCTTGCTATACCTGCTTGTTAACTTTCAGTGATTTGTGTACAAGGACACCCAGGTCCCTCTGAACACCAACATTTCCCAATCTCTCACCATTTAGAAAATACTCTGCTTTTCTATTTTTCCTACCAAAGTGGATAACTTCCAGGTTATATTCCATTTGCCATGTTCTTGCCCACTCACTTAGCCTGTCTATATCCCCTTGATGCCTCTTTGCATCCTCCTCACAACTTACTGTATATTGCTTTCTCACCTAGCTTTGTATCATCAAACTTGGATATATTACATTTGGTCCCCTCATCCAAATCATTGATATATATTGTGAATAGCTGAGGCCCAAGCACCGATCCTTGCAGTACACCACTAGTTATAGTCTGCCAACCTGAAAATGACCCGTTTAATCCTACTCTCTGTTTTCTGTCTATTAATCAATTTTCAATCCATGCTAATATATTACCCCAATTCCATGAGCCCGAATTTTGTTTAATAGCCTCTTCTGTGGCACCTTATCGAATGCCTGCTGAAAATCCAAATATACTACATTCACTGGTCCCCCCTTATCTAATCTCCTAATTACAACCTCAAAAAAGGGAGGATATCTTATGGAGAAACTTGGGATGAGGTTTGTGAGGTCAGCAGAGAATGAGGATTAAAGGAGGAGCGAGATGAGTGTAGCAAGGGGTGGTGCTTGAAGGAGACAAAAGTGCTGGAGGAGTAGAGGGAAAGATCAAGATGAGATTTGGTGATAAGATCCACACCACCACCATGGCAGTTTGGGCAGGGCAGATGGTGGAAAGATATTGCAGATTTGAATTCTGGGTTGTCTTCAGTTATCCTTAGAGTAACTGAGTAACTAGAGAAAGAAGTATTTTATCAATCACATATCAGAAGTCCGATATGGCTCTGGCTGTGGAATAGTAAACCAGAGGGTTCAAATTTCACTGTGGCATGTTATGAATTTGAATACATTTACGGGCTGTCACATTGATGGGAAACCCTACCTGGTTCACGAATGTCCATCAGAGAAGGACCAGCCTTACTCCAGTCCCACACTGCATGGTTAAATCATAATGACCTTTGCAGTGGCCGAGAAAGCCACAGTTATAAAAACAATTGCTTCTCGAAGGCCCACCAAAAATATGGTTTTACTCAGATCCTATATCCTGACGACAGATAAAGAAAATCAAATAACAAGAAGAAAACTGCAAATGCTTGAAATCTGAAATAAAAGCAGAAAATACTGGAAATACAAAGTAGGCCATTCAGCATCCGTAAAGAGATAAGTCAGATTAAAGTTGAAATCACCTTGAAAAGATAGTCTCAGACTGGGAAGTATCGCCTTTGATTGTAATATAAAAGTAGTTTGTGCAAAACTGTCAAAAAAGATTAATCTTTTAAAGTTAAACCAAATTCTGCTAGCCTGCTGTATCACCATTGACATTTTAATGATTGCTCATCTTGTCAGCGATTTTTTCCATTAAAAATCAAACTGGTGGTGGGAGGCTGGTGAGGATGTGCAACCCATCTTTATAACCACGCAAACCAGCAGTGAAACTGTGTCTCCGACTTGTGTCTCTGCAAATACAAACAATAATGCATCCTTCAGTACAATATAAGTTTGGCATTAATGTATTTGTCTCATCTCTCTCTTTGGTCCCCTTCACTTTCTCTCTCTCACTTTTCATTTTCTCCTTTAGCTCACAATTTTCTTTTCACTTTTTATCATTTTCCTTCTGGTTTTTTTCTGCAGATGATACCATTTTGGTTTTCTCCTGTTTGAAGAATTCTGTGGTGAGAGATCTATCTCAAGATCCATGGCAATCATGACAACCCACTATTAAAATGAGAGAGCTGAGTATTTTAATGGAGGGTTTTCACTTACACTGTCAATTCTGAGATAGCCCCAACTCCACTATGTGAAGAAACAAAAGAAAAAGGTTGGAGGCAAATACTGATCCTCAAGCATAAGAACATAAGAACATAAGAACATAAGAAATAGGAGCAGGAGTAGGCCATACGGCCCCTTGAGCCTGCTCCGCCATTTAATACGATCATGGCTGAGCGATCATGGACTCAGGTCCACTTCCCTGCCCGCTCCCCATAACCCCTTCTTCCCTTATCGGTTAAGAAACTTTCTATCTCTGTCTTAAATTTATTCAATGTCCCAGCTTCCACAGCTCTCTGAGGCAGCGAATTCCACAGATTTACAACCCTCCGAGAGAAGAAATTCCTCTTCAACTCAGTTTTATATGGGCGGCCCCTTATTCTAAGATCATGCCCTCTAGTTCGAGTCTCCCCTATCAGTGGAAACATCCTCTCTGCATCCACCTTGTCAAGCCCCCTCATAATCTTGTACGTTTCGATAAGATCACCTCTCATTCTTCTGAATTCCAATGAGTAGAGGCCCAACCTACTCAACCTTTCCTCATAAGTCAACCCCTCATCTCCGGAATCAACCTAGTGAACCTTCTCTGAACTGCCTCCAAAGCAAGTATATCCTTTCATAAATATGGACACCAAAACTGCACGCAGTATTCCAGGTGTGGCCTCACCAATACCCTGTATATCTGTAGCAAGACTTCCCTGCTTTTATACTCCAGCCCCTTTGCAATAAAGGCCAAGATTCCATTGGCCTTCCTGATCACTTGCTGTACCTGCATACTATCCTTTTGTGTTTCATGCACAAGTACCCCCAGGTCCCACTGTATTGCAGCACTTTGCAATTTTTCTCCAGTTAAATAATAACTTGCTCTTTGATTTTTTTTCTGCCAAAGTGCATGACCTCACACTTTCCAACATTATACTCCATCTGCCAAATTGTTGCCCACTCAGTTAACCTGTCTATGTCCGTTTGCAGATTTTTTTGTGTCCTCCTCACATTGCTTTTCCTCTTATCTTTGTATCATCAGCAAACTTGGCTTTGTTGCACTCGGTCCCTTCTTCCAAGTTGATAATATAGATTGTAAATAGTTGGGGTCCCAACACTGATCCCTGCGACACCCCACTAGTTACTGATTGCCAACCCAAGAATGAACCATTTATCCTGACTCTATGTTTTCTGTTAGTTAGCCAATCCTCTATCCATGCTAATATATTACCCCCAACCCCGTGAACTTTTATCTTGTGCAGTAACCTTTTATGTGGCACCTTGTCAAATGCCTTCTGGAAGTCCAAATACACTACATCCACTGGTTCCCCTTTATCCGCCCTGTTCGTCAAAGAATTCCAGCAAATTTGTCAAACATGACTTCCCCTTCATAAATCCATGCTGACACTGCCTGACCAAATTATGCTTTTTCAAATGTCCTGCGACTGTTTCTTTAATAATGGACTCCAATATTTTCCTAACCACAGATGTTAGGCTAACTGGTCTATAGTTTCCTGCTTTTTGTCTGCCTCCTTTTTTAAATACGGGTGTTACATTTGCAGTTTTCCAATCTGCTGCAACTTCCCCAGAATCCTGGGAACTTTGATAAATTACAACCAATGCATTTACTATCCCTGCTGCTACTTCCCTTAAGACCCTAGGATGCAAGCCATCAGATACAGGAAATTTAGTCCCATTATCTTACGGAGTACCACCTCCTTAATCCCTTGACTATCCACTGTTGGGATATTGTTAGTGTCCTCTACCGTAAAAACTGATACAAAATATTTGCTCAGAGTTTCTGCCATCTCCATGTTCCCCATCACTAATTCCCCGGTCTCGTCCTCTAAGGGACCAACATTTACTCTAGCCACTCTTTTCCTTTTTATATACCTATAGAAACTCTTGCTATCTGTTTTTATATTTCGTGCTAGTTTACTTTCATAGTCTATTTTCCCTTTCTTAATCATTTTTTTAGCCATTCTTTGCTGGCTTTTAAAAGCTTCCCAATTTTCTGTCCTCCCACTAGTTTTGGCCATTTTGTATGCCCTTGTTTTTAATTGAATTTCTTTAGTTAGCCACGGATGGCTATCTTTTCTCTTACACCCTTTCCTCATCATTGGATTATATTTTTCTTGAGATTTGTGAAATATCTCCTTAGATGTACACCACTGTTCATCAACCGTCCTACACTTTAATCTATTTTCCCAGTCCACTTTACCCAACAGTGACTAAACTTCAAAAAGTACTTCACTGGCTGTAAAGTGCTTTGAGGAGGTGTCCTGAGGTTGTTACGTAAATGCAAGTCTTTCTTGTGTCAGCAGACTGGATGACTGAGTGTGGAAGCAGGTCATCCTCACTACGAGGGACTGCCTAATACTATACTATGTATCATGTAACGTTGACTTGGTGCACGGCCTTCCATTTTCGACGTCGCCATTCCATTCAATGCTCTCTCACAAAAATGCACAGCTGAACATGCAGTCAGTTGCACGAGAGACACCCCCCACCAGCGCTTGTTAAAGGGATAGATCCAAGTTGCAGGTAAGTTGATTATTGCTTTTGCATTGGCTCTTGCAGAGTTTGTAGGAGTACTGGGTTGCTGGAAGACATTTAAAAAGTTGTTAAAAAAAGAAAGACTTCCATTTATATAGCACCTTGCATGACCACCAGACGTCACAAAGCACTTTACAATCAATTAAGAACTTTTTGAAGTGTTGCAGCCGTCACAGTAATGTAGGAGTGTGTTAAAGTGTACAGGGAGTGCTGCTGGATGTTTGGAAGGTGTTGGCTGTGACTGGAAGGCCTCTGAATACACTATGTGCTCCCAGACCTCCTTGTACTGCAGCATGACAGGGAGATGGAGTGGAGGCAGCAAAGAAGACAAGCTGCTTGCAGAGGGAGGAGGAGGAGGGGAACATCCGGAAAGTCCCAGAGGCTCTGTTCTCTGTCATTGTCTTCTCTCTAAACAGAGAGAAGCAGGAGAAGTGAGCATAAGGCTTTGCCAGGATATCGGGCTTCCACAGTGTGCAGGATACCATCGACTGCACACATGTGGCTTTTCAAACATCGCATCTCAATGATGAGATGTTCCTGAACAGGAAAGGTATCACTCACTTAATGTGCAGTTGGTGTGCCACCACGCCAGCATATCATGGTAGTGAATGCCCGGTGTCCTGGCAGCAGTCATGATGCCTTCATCCTGTGTCAGTCCGCTGTGCCAGCAATCTTCCAGCCGCCACGTCGAACCCGAGAATAGTTGCTAGGCTCAAGGGCTATCCGCTGTAAACCGTTTTGATCCTAGCCCAATGGCTACATGGACGGTTCGAATCTAAACCCGGCAATTACTATTCAGGGTGTAAATGGGATAAGTCACGGACAGCAATGCTTCGGTGAAAAATCGTACTTATATTTATTTAGTCTAACATACACTGGCTAAAACATGCACTACTGAACGAAAATCACTGCCTCTGTGGAGAATAAAATCCAGGTTACAAACAACATACAGTACAACATTGAGGACCGGTGACATACAGTAATTTCCTTGTTGTTATGGTGGAGTCTAACTCCCCCCTACCACCGAATTACCCAGTCGCAAGAAGCTCCCTCCCCAGAATAGCCCGAAAAAACTTCACTTCCAAGAAAACTCCGAGCCCTTTACACCCCATACAGCTCACCTAGTTCTCTGGTTACCGGCTTGGGACACTCGAGACTATCGATCGCTCAGCTGGTCCTTCTTCTTGTCACGTCAGTCTTGGTGGAGTGAGAGAGAGAGGGGGAATGCTCGAACACTGGAGACCGCTCCAGAATACTAGAGAATGATGGAAAAGAGTCTATCTTTAAAGGAGTCCTGCTGCCCTTATCTCTCCCACCAATCTTTGAAATCCTTTTGCTTCTAAGTATTCCAGTGCTTCGTCAGTGATTGACCATCAGACCCATGTGTATTGGGCTGATGGCCCTGGGTCCGGGACATCTCTCGGCTTTTGTGTAGGGAAGAACTGGCCCCTCTTGGTCTGGCCAGGCTAGTGGGTCCATTGTTCTGCTTCTCTTCTGAGATGGAGATGAGAAGTGCCTTAGCCTATTAGAGTGGTTTTCCAATAGTTTATGCATGCCTCAGATATCTGAGCCCCTTTCCTTTTGCGAGGGCGAACCCATACATTCTGGATGACTGATAGTTCTTTGTCACAGCCAACTGTCATGTGGCCTCTGGAGTTTTAACAAACCAGCCTTTTCACGTATCTGCACAGGGTGACCCCATCACAGGGAAAGTACCCTCAGAGAAAAAAAATCCATAAAGTTCACTAAATATTCTCGATTGAGTCCATTCTTTAAACAGAGACTTTGCAATCTCTTCACCGCTCTACATCTGGCTTATAACTCCCTCCGAAACCCCATCACTTGTGGCCACCAATCATATAATCAGAACCATGCTGTCATGAGGAGCGTCATCGAGCAGACCATCGGGATGCTCCAGCAATGGTTCCACTGCCTTGACTGTTCGGGAGGAGCCCTCCAGTAGTCATTGGAATGGGTGTCTCATTTTGTGGTAGTCTGTTGCATCCTCCACAACTTGGCCATCATGAGGGTGCAGCCCTTGCCACCATGGATTCCGTGACCACCTCATGAGGAGGAGGAGGATGAGGAAGAGATGAGATGGGGAAGGGAGCCTGCACGTCCACGTTCCAGATGGGCTGACTGTGACCACATCATCAGACTCTGGTTCCCCAGAATGAAACCTCAGATCCCCATTGCTCAACACTTTCCATCTTACCATCCCTCTGCCACAGCACCTCACAGCGTCCTCTTGGCCACAATGCTGAAATGTAAGCCACCAGAAAACAAACATTCTAAATCACATTTATAGATCATTCAAATCCAATGCTATGTAACAAAGTCAACTAATCACCCTTGTGCATTCCTCCATGTGTCTTTGGCTATTCCAGTGCTCCTACAAAGAGCTCCCCCAGTGGCTGCAGCATGGTTGGTGAAAGGTTGCTGACTTTCAGAGGAGAAGACTGCAGATGGCCTTGCAGGGTGACCTCGAGCAGCTCTGGGATTAGAAGGCCCAGATGTAGGCTGCTCCACCTCGGCAAGGGCAGCAGCAGTCTGGGCTGGCTGGCTGATAGCCAACAGCAAGGCACCGACAGAATGGCAGTGATGGAAGTACGAATGCTGTCATCCTGAGAGAAGGCAGCAGGTTCTTGCTCCATGGAGCCACTGCCACTCCCTCCGGGGCTCTGCTTCAGCAATTCTAGTAATCTGTTGGAGGACAGATTGCTGGATTGTTGTGACACCCTGCAAGCACCTTTCCACTCTGGTAAATGCAGCCATGATGGTACAGTCTGCCCTTGCGTGGCAGCAAGCTGAGCATGCATGAGAGCAGGCAGAGCTTGCATGACAAAAGTCTGATCTTCCACTTCAGCACTCAGACGTTGGGTCGCTTTTGCTTGTACTGCAATGGAAGCTGAGATATCACCCATCAAACCCAGCATCATGGTTGTGTCCACAAGTTCTTTAATGGAATTGTCTATCACTTTCATCCTGGAAATCATGGGCTTCAAGCTCTGCGCAAAGCCCTGTACAAGGTTAGAGCTGGACTCCTCCATGCTCCTCAACAGTGACAACAGGCTCTCTGGCAGGCCTGCCGATGCACCAAGCCTTTCTGTGTGCATACCCATCACCCTTCTTCTGAAGGTCACCCTATCGAAATCCTCATCTGAGTGCTCTGCAGCAGAACTCATGTGCCACCTCGCCCTCCGGGGAGCTGGCATCTGCGTTACCCTTTCCCCGGCCTGGCTGCAGGCTACTCACGCACAGTGACTCATCACATACAGATCCAGCCTCTATACTACCCTCTAAAGTACGCACAGTTTCAGATTCTGACCTGGTGCCTGTGAGTATGAGATCGATTGATGGTGTCTCTTCTCCATCACTCTCCTGCACTGGCTGGGAAGCCTGGAGTTCTTGTGCATTTGAAAGGAAAAAGTCACAAGGGTCGGGTTGTGGAGAGGGGAGGGGGGAAAGCAAGATGTGCATGTTAGTGATAAAAGATTGTGGGATGAGGGGAAAGTGGGATGTGAGAAGGAGGATTTGGTATAAGCATACCG
Source organism: Pristiophorus japonicus (assembly GCF_044704955.1). Lineage (NCBI taxonomy): Eukaryota > Metazoa > Chordata > Chondrichthyes > Pristiophoridae > Pristiophorus > Pristiophorus japonicus. The sequence goes on along the minus strand of NC_091981.1, from coordinate 165,618,679 downwards.
TCAACTTCAATGGTTTCATAGGCTGGCGCAAGCAGATGTCAACGCCCAGCCGGCATCCGTTCTCGGGGCAGGAAGTAAATGGGAGGGTGCCAGCGCCCCGCGCTGCCATCTTTACTGGTTTGCCGACTCTCGGGTCGGCTCCAGTATAGCAGCCCTAGTGCTCAGCAGGGGGCCCAAGTTTATGTGAGGCTAGCTATATTTAAAGCTAGCCCAACACTCTGTTTTAGGTGCCGGGCTGCAGGCCTGGTCACATGCTGCCCTGATGGCCTATTGGAGGCCATGAGAGGAACAGCAGCCCTCCCAATTACCAGCTCAAGGTCCGTTACCCTGCAGGTTATTGCACTTTAAGTGCCCATCCAACCATCTCTTAAAAGTAGTGAGGGTTTCTGCATCCACCACTCTTCCAGGCAATGAGTTCCAGATCCCCACAACCCTTCGCATAAAGAAGCCCCCTCCTCCCTCAAATCCGCTCTAAACTTTCCACCAACCACCTTAAAACTATGCCCCCTTGTTATAGACACCTCCACCAATGGAAATAGGCCCTTACTATCCACTTTGTCCAGGCCCCTCAATATTTTGTACACCTCAATGAGATCTTCTCTCAACCTCTGTTCCAATGAGAACAAACCCAGCCTATCCAATCTGTTCTCATAACTAAGATTCTCCATTCCAGGCAGCATCCTAGTAAATCTCTTCTGCACCCTCTCTAGTGCAATCACATCCTTCCTATAATACGGTGACCAGAACTGCACGCAGTACTCCAGCTGTGGCCTAACCAAAGTATTATACAATTTAAGCATAACCTTCCTGCTCTTATATTCTATGCCTCAGCCAATAAAGGCAAACATTCTGTATGCCTTCTTCACCATCTTATCCACCTGGCCTGCTACTTTCAGGGATCTATGGACAAGCACTCCAAGGTCCCTTTGTTCCTCTACACTCTTAAATGGCCTACCGCCTAATGTGTATACCCTTTCCTTATTAGCCCTCCCAAAGTGCATCACCTCACACTTCTCTGAATTAAATTCCATTTGCCACTGCTCTGCCCACCTGACCAGTAGATTGATATCCTCCTGCAGCCCATGACTTCCCTCTTCATTATCAACCACACAGCCAATTTTAGTGTCATCTGCAAACTTCTTAATCATACTCCCTATATTCAAATCTAAACCATTGATGTATACCACAAAAAGCACGGGTCCCAGTACTGAGGCTTTATAATGCTGCATTGCCAGTCACATGCCTAATATCAAAGGTACTTAGGGAGTGAACTTTGCCCATGTTTTTAAACACCCCTCTGCAGAGATCTGCTGGGCAAATCACAACTGGGACAATCACAGTTCAACTTCAGTCATGCAGTTACACTTCACACTCTTGCTGTGTAACATAACTGGAATCTAAAGTACTTTCATTCTAGCTTCCACTAAAAATGTCTTGGGGGATGAATGCACAGCAGAATTAAAAAGGTTCCCTGTAATGAAGAATAGATTGTCATTTCAAAAAAAAATTAATTCCTGGGATATGGGCATCACTGGCAAGGCTGGCAGTTATTGCCCATCCCTAAATGCCCTGGAGAAGATGGTGGTGAGCTCCCTTCTTGAACCACAGAGGGCGGTTAAGAGTCAACCACCTTGCTGTGGGTCTGGAGTCACATATAGGCCAGGCCAGGTAAGGACAGCAGATTTCCTTCCCTAAAGGACATAAGTGAACCAGATGGGTTTTTCAACATCCGGTAACTTCATGGTCACCATTACTGAGACTAGGGGCTGGATTTTGTAGTAGGTCAGCGGGCACGATCAATGGTGGGTCAGGTGGGAAAGTGTTTTTTTTCCCTCAGTGGTTCGGGACCCCACTGTCAAACTGCCACCACATGCCTTTAATAAATGTCAGATCTGTTAATGCTGAGCAGACCTTACATGCAGTGGCAGGGGAGACAATTAAAATTATTAGCGGCTTATTTACAACCACTTATCAATTTTTTTCCCAGCTTTTTGGATTTGACAATTCACCCATGGGTTTCCCATTGTGCCTTGACCTCGTCTGTGAAGCTGAGGCGGGAGATCAGTGGTCATTGAATCAGCTGATGACTTGACATCTTCAAATGTCAAGTTAAAGCTCTCAGCTGATTGAGATATGTTCCCTTAATGACTTGCTTCTCCAAACTGCATTCCACTCCAGATTCAGGATTCTGCAAGTCTTTACACAAGTCTCCATCCAATGTAACCTCATTACCTTTCCCACCATTAATAGATCACTTCTGTCATCTCTACATCACCTGCCATCTATTCCATCAGCAAGGGTGCCCTTGAAATTCTCTCATCTTAGTCCTCAGAATCTTACCATGATCATCCCCAACACCAGCAGCACCAGGCACACCAGCAGCACCAACAACAACACCAACCTTCTCCGCAATCAACACAGAACACAGGGCATCAGAACCCGACCACATTGCTGCCTGGGAGGCCAGGGATAGCCTCACCATGGTCAGATTTATTTCACATGATGCAGTACACCCTGGCTGTCATATGAGGTGCCAGGTTGGCACCACCCCACACCAACACCATAAAGCATCCCTACAATGCACTGCAACTCTCTAAGCCATTTACAAAGGTTCACACAAATCTGTCCAAGAAACAAAGTGTTGAAAATAAAGGTTTCAATGTTTGACAGCACATTAACAGAAACTTTACATGAACATTGCATAAAACACCCAAGTGCCCACCCTTGTGTGTTGTTAGTTCGAATGATTGCACTCTCTTTTAGGTGGTCCCTCGTATTGAGGATGACTTGCTCAAGGGATGAGTTCACAGATGTTTCAATGAAAGACCAGATATTCCAGGTCCCGAACTACATGTTGAAGGGTGGAAGATGCCTGTGCGTGGATTTTTTTTACGTGTGGCGGCCATTGCACACCAGTCACCACACGGGCTTGACAGAGCTAGGTCTTGTCCAGTGGCAAGGATTATCCAAGACGACTGGAGACCTGCTCTGCAGCACAGACCTAATGTGCACACATATTGCAGAGTGGGCTAGCCCGTGCTGCCCCTGGGCCCTCGCCTCTTCTGGGCCCCGGACTCACGTCTCTCCTGGGTCCCGATCACATCGCTCTACAATCTCTCGCTGCTCCTTTACCCGATCTCGCCGCTCTTCTGTTACTTGCTGCCTCTCCTGCTGTATCTGCCCACGTTCCAATCACCGACCTGGATTATGATGATGTACAACCAGTCGCCCTCTTCACTGCCATCGCCCTCCAGCACTAGCTTGTGCTGCTCCCTTGAGAGGTGCACTTCTTTTAAGGCCCCGACCTGCCGCAGATGTTCCTCGCAGGTCAGGGCCACACCGGATGCCAGGCCACCCCCCATGCTACACTAGGATGAGGGTGAGCGTGAGGGGTGACTAGTGAGATGGGGATGTGATAATGTAGATAGAGCGGGATGGGTGGAGGTGCAAGGTAAGTTGGTGTGAGTAAGGATGTGCAGGAGTAAGGTAGGAAAGGCAGAATGATTGGGATGCGATGAGAGGCATCAGAGGATGAGGTTGAGTGTGGCTTTATACTAACGTTTTGTGATCAACTGAGATCATTGAAATGTTTGCAGCACTGCAGCCAGTTCCTCCTGATGACATCCTTGTTTATGCCCTCCTCTGCAAAGTGCAGCCAGGTTGTGTTGATCTCCTAGAGAGGTCACTTCTGCCCATTGGAAGGGAAGAGGAACTCCCTGTGTGCTGTGACTCCCTCCATAAGCATATGGAGGGAGTCATGGGAGAGCCTGAGTGCAGGTATTGTCAGTGTTTGCAACCCCTCAATGATGTAGAACATTGACAGCACAAATCTCAAATGAATGTTGGCCATGGTCCCTTTAAGGAAACTGGCTGATGACGCGTCATCAAATAACGTCACCAGGCCTGCTTCCTCTAATTGGCAGGGAAACATGCTGGGTGGGCTTAACAAGCCCAATCAGGGGAAATTCATTTCAGAGGCCAGGATGGTGACAGCAGCGGGGTTGAGACCTGCTACTGACATCACCCACCATGGACCTACTGAGGTCCGTAAAATCGCAGCTTAGCTTTTTATTCCAGATTTATTTATTTAATTAATTGAATTCAAATTCCCCTGCTATCGTGGTGGAATTTGATCTCGCGTCACTCGGTACAATAATACAATAGACTTGTTAGGAAAATTGAAGACCATGGGATTAAAGGGCGAGTGACTGCATGGATACAAAATTGACGAACATAAAGCAGAGAGTAGTGGTGAATGGTTGTAGCTCAGATAGGTGGTAAGTTTGCAGTGGTGTCCCCAGGGGTTGGTGTTGGCACTTGGAAAAGTAAAGGTTAATAAATGAATGTCAACATGGATTTGTTAAATGCAAATTGTATTTGATTAACTTGAGTTCTTTGATGAAGTAATGGAGAGGATTGATGGGGGTAGTGCGGTTGATGTTATGTATAAGGACTTCCAAAAGGTGTTTGACAAAGTACCACATAACGACCTGTTAGCAAAATAAAATCATTGTGTTAAAGGGACAGTGGCAGGATGAATACAAAATTGGTTAAGGGATAGAAAGCAGAGAATAATTGTGAATGGCTGTCTTTCAGGCTGGAGGGAAGTATGCAGCGGTGTTCCCCAGGGATCGGCATTGGTATAACTTTTTGATATATATTAATGACCTGGATTTGGGTGTACAGGGCATAATTTCAAAGTTTGCAGTTGAAACTAAATTCGGAAATGTAACCAACGAGGAGGAGAATAATAGGCTTCAGGGAGACATTGACAGACTGTTAAAATGGGCAGACACATGGCAGATGAAATTTAACGCAGATAATTGTGAAGTGATACATTTTGATAAGATGAATAAGGAGAAGCAATATAAACTGAATGAAACAATTTTAAAGGGGGCGTAGGAACAGAAAGACCAGTGGGTGTACGTACAAAAATCTTTGAAAGTGACAAGACAAGCTGAAATGACTGTTTGTTTAAAAAGGGATATGGGACCCTTGGCTTTATAAATAGAGGCATAGAGTACAAATGCCAGGAAGTTATGCTAAACCTTTATAGAACATTGGTTAGACCCCACCTCAAGTATTTTGTCAAATTCTGGGCACCACACTTTAGGAATGATATCAAGGACTTAGAGAGGATACAGAGGAGATATACTAGAATGGTACCAGTGATGTGGAACTTCAGTTACCTGGAAAAACTGGAGAAACTGTTCCCCTTAGAGCAGAGAAGATTAAGGGGAGATTTGATAGAGGTGTTCAAAATCATGAAGGGTTTTGATAGAGTAAATAAAGGGAAACTGTTTCCAGTGGCAGAAGGGCCGGTAACCAGAGGGCACAGATTTAAGGTGATTTGCAAAAAATACCAGAGGTGACATGAGGAATCATTTTATTACACAGTGAGTTGTTGTGATCTGGAATGCACTTCCTGAAAGTATGGTGGAAGCAGATTCAATAATAACTTTCAAAAAGAAATGGAATAAATACTTGCAGTGGAAAAATTTGCAGGGCTATTAGGGAAAGAGAAGGGGAGTGGCACTAAATGGATAGCTCCACCACAGAGCCAGCACAGGCAGTATGGTCTATGATTCTAATAGGCAACTAACATTAAAAGTACAACATTTTTGTAAAACATTTATTGGGAATGGTAGCATAGTGGTTATGTTACTGGACAAGTAATCCAGAGGCCTGGACTAATTATCCAGGGTCATGAGTTCAAATCCCACTATGGCAGCTGGGGAATTTAAATTTAGTTAATTGAATAAAAAGTTAGTAATGATGACCATGAAACTATCAGATTGTTGTAAAAACCCATCTGGGAAGGAAATCTGTCGGCCTACTTGGTCTGGCCTATATGTGACTCAAGACCCATAGCAATTAGGTTGACTCTTAACTGCCCTCTGAAATGGTCGAGCATGCCACTCAGTTGTACCAAACTGCTACACAGAAGCATCAGCACAAGTATTGCAGTGGTTCAAGAAGGCAGCTCACCACTAAGGGATGGGCAATAAATGCTGGCCATGCCAGTGACACTCACATCCCGTGAACTAATAAAACATTTTTTTTTTGCATTTATGTTGTAAGAAAATATAGTTTACAGAAAATACAATTCCATGATATACGTTTGGGCTAAAAATTTGTTATAGACCATTTTGAGCCGATAACATCGCCTGGTCGGTAAGTTTAGCGCCTGCCGATAATCAGCGCCGGCGACCACGAGCTTCAGTATTTGCGCCCCAAGAGAGATGTGAAGTGTTAAATCAAGCGCTCTTAGGGTGATACAGTCGACAAGTGGGATGCTAACGTCAGAGCGCTAATCTAGTTGCACGCTCTAATTTAGAGAGTCATCAGACATACTGCCGTCTTCTGATTCTTAAAGCGGAGGTTCAATGATGCCGCACAACTTCAATCTCATCATTGCAGCCTGTGCATTGGGCCTGGAAGGAGCAGCATGGCAGCGCAGAGGCGTCGCCAGAGAGCTCTCCCCTTTAATGATGATGCCATGGAGGCTCTGGTGGCGGCGATAGAGAGGTGAAGGGCCTCCATGTTTCCGGACACTGACAAGAGGCGAGTGCCAAATGTTTTCTGAAGACTTTGGAGGGAGGTGGCACAGTACTTCTCCAATAGAAGCGTGGTGGGCAGAAGTGCCACCCAATGTAGGAAGAAGTTGAATGACCTCACTCGGGTGGTCAGGGTGAGATCATTCTTCAAAAACTTCTACATGCCACAATGTGAACTTCACTATTGTACTGTGTAAACCGTTACATCCCAGCACTCACTTACCAACTGTGCCCATCTAATGAAAGTGACATCCGCATCTCACACCTCGCATACATTAACAGCTATTCAACTATGGTAGGCACATCTGACAAACATAGCTACGCACTCACTCACACGCTTTCATTTTTCTTGCAGGCCAAGCTTGCTTATAACAGGCATGATCAGCTATGCATGGGAGGAGGTGATTCAGAACTCAGGCCCTGTACAGGACCTGGAGGAGCGAGTCCACCAAATAATTGAGCCACAACTCATCGAATGCTGCAGCATTCGGAGAGGCTAATCCCCCTGGGGAAAATAACGATATTTTCATCACCTCTCCCTCTTCTATCATACCACTGCCCCCTCACACCACAAGCCTTTACCACTTTCCATCTAAGTATACTGTCTCCATTCCTTGCTTCCTTCCTGTCCCCATCCATTGAACTTAACCACATTCTTGTGCCTTTATGCTTTCAGATAATCACAGTGACAGCGATGCGGGAGAGGAGGAGGAAGGAGACGAGACAGCATCACTGCCTGCGGAGCAAGCTGGCTCGGACAGTGGGGCAACGACGTTGCTGGAGGAGGCTATGTTGGAGGGCTCTGATGTGGATAACCCAGCGGCATGCAGCATGCCACGTGAAAAGGGAAATTCAGGGGCCATCTCCCCAGACGCTGAGTTTGCGTGCGAGTTCTACTCAGCAGGACTCAGATGAGGACCTCGATGTGGAGGCTTTGGCCAAATGGTCAGCGGGCATGCACAGCGAGCTTCTGGGTGCAATGGCAAAGGTGCCCGAGAGCATGGATGCACTTGCTATGAGCTTGGAGGAGTCCACCTCAGGCATTGCACTTGTCTCACAGCACAACCTTGAGCCCATCCTTGGCAGCTTGCAAAGGATGGTAGACTCGCAAATAGACTGTGAGGACCCAGTCCTATTGCTGCATGTCATGAGTGAGGTGGCAGCAGCTATTGGAGCACAAGCAGAAGCAACGCAATGGCTTAGTGCTGTAATGAAGTCAGTGCATGGTGGCATCTCATTCAGACTCAGATTGATGCCATGCAAGTGCTGACTGCTGCCATCATCTTTGGGATCCCCCCAGTCCACGGTGCTGCAGCAGGCCAGCAATCTATGCTTGAGCAGATTGCTCCGGATGCTGAGGTGCTGCCCCAGGAGAGTGTGTCAGTCGAACTGGAAGGTGCTGTCCTCTCTCAGGATTACAACATTCTGGTTCCCACCACTACCACTTCACCATTGCACTTACTGTTGTCTGCACCCCTGGCGCCCATGCTGAGGTGATAGAGTCTGCAGCCGGGTCTTTCAGGCCCAGAGCTAGTCGAGGGCATCTTGCTAGGCCATCTGCAGTCTCTGTGTCGCAGAGACTGAGCAGCCTGCCACCAGCCTTGCTGCAGCCACTGGGGGCCCATTAAGGAGGAGCAGTAGGGCTGGGAAGGGGGAAAAGCAAAGAGGAGGGAAAGAAGTAAAAAAGGGCCAATAAGGCACAGATTGTTCGTAAATGTTTTTTTTTTAACATAGTTACATTCAGTTTTTGTAAATATATTGTTACTGTTGGTTGTGGGTAGTTATGGTTGACGGGAGAGTTGTTGGTGAAATTAAATTGTTCATTTGACCTTTCAATGTTTGTGATGTTTCTCATTTGACCCTTGCAGGGTAATAAGGGCTGCGCTCTGCACATAGCGATGTGTTGGTGCTGCACAATCGCCATGTGATCTCTACTTTAGTGGAACCAATGAGACGGTCACATACGACCCTTGCAGAAGCTGCATTGAAAGGGTCCCTCTTCCTTTACTGCTGCTCCTCCTCTTCATCCTTCTCCTCATCTTCATCCTCCTCCTCCACCTCCTGCTCCTCTTCCTCCTCCTGCAATCCCTGGTGGCAATGGCTGGGCCATCAGAATGGCCAGGTTGTGCAGCGTGCAGCACACAACGCCGAAAAGGGAGACTCAATCAGGGGAGTACTGCAGGACTTCTCCAGAGTGGTCAAGGCAGTGGAACCATTGTTACAGCACTCCGATAGTCTGCTCAATGAGATTCTTGATGGTGACATGGCTCTTCTTATACGCCTGCTGAGCAGGACTGTTGGGGTTGCGGAGGGGTGTCATCAGCCAGGTGGCGAATGGATAACCCTTGTCCCCGAGCGGCCAGCCGCGAGCTTCATGTGGTGGTTGGAATAGTGCTGGGACAGTGATCTGTCGCAGGATAAATGCATCGGGCTGCTGCCAGGATAGCAGGCATTGATGACGAGGATGAGCTGCCTACGGTGGCACACCAAATGAATGTTCAGATAGTAGTAGTCTTCGCGGTTACGGAACACCTCCGCATTGTGATGAGGTGCCTGCAATGCCATGTAGGTGCAGTCAATGGCGCCCTGAACCATGGGGAAGCCCACTATCCTTGCAAAGCCACATGAGCGTTCCTGCTCCTTTTCCCTGGTCATGCTGAATGAGATGTACTCCCTTCTCCTGCTGTGCAGAGCGTCTGTTACATCCAGATGCAGCAATGAACGGCATGTATCCCCTGCTGTAGCCTGGAAGGAGCCGCCAGCGTAGAAATTGAGAGTTACTGTGACCTTAACTGTCACTGAGAGAGAAGTCCTGGTCCTGATATGTGGTTGGAGGTGGCACTGCTTTATGACCACCTCTTTGCTGAAGCGGAGCCTTCTAACGCACTGCTCCTCAGAGATGAATGTAGAAGTGCTCCCAGAAAACCCTAGGAGGGTAAGGCCTCCTATTGTGACCTGTGTGGGTCCTCCCCCTGCATTATTTGTCTCTGCATCCGCCTCTGCAAAGTAGTTGCTGGATGGCAAGGTGGAGTGCCAGCACAGCCCCCATAAATGAGAGAAAAGAGCAGTTGTATATGTTCAGAGAAAAACGTGAAGAAACTGTAAGAGCAGCAACAAAGCAAGGATGTAGAAAATGTGAAAGCAGCCAAAACCCTATCTGACAAGTTAGCAAGGAATCTGACCTCCCAATGACCCGGTTGCTAATCCCTTTAAATATCGCCCTGGGAGCGGCAATTCCAGGTATGAACGCCAGCTTTTTCTGGCGTGATCAGCACCAGGTGGTAAGTCAGGGCAACCGACTGAATTTCACGACCGGGGCACTAGCGGGGTGTTGCACACTCATTGACGTCACGGTCTCAGTGGCGCTAAGTGGTAACGCTGCCGCTAAAAGCCGACTGACTTTCACGGGCATTGTTCAATTTGCCATGCCCGGGCAATAAGCCCCGTTAGCGCCCCGTTAATTCCCCGCCCGGGCGCTAGCAGGAGACGCTAAGGTAATGAATTTCTAGTCCTTAAAGTATTTAGTACGTTATAATGTATTTTTAGTTTCTATTTAATGTCAATAGTATTTTACATAAAATGTCTGGTGAAACTTTCTCTAAAATATATCAATAATTTTCTGCACATTTTAGAAAAGACCCAAGATTTTTCACTTAAGGACACAACTTAGTAAGTGACAAGACCTTTAATTAGTCTGAATGCGTATGCAATTTAACTGCCACACTTTCATCTCTAATAGACAGACTCGATGGGCCAGCTGGACTTTTCCTGTCCTTACGTGTAGGTTCATATGTTCATATATCAGTAACCTGTTGCCTCAAAACTTTCATTAATCATCACTTCTATCCTTATGATATAATAATAAACAAGGTATATGCTGTAAAGTTCAATAAACGTGCTCTATTGTACTTAATAGTATCCATTATTTCAGGCTGATTTTGCGCACATATGCTATGGATCAAAACATCAGTATAACACAAATTGGCCCAGCATTATTTCTGGACTAAACAGGAAATTCCATCGAAATGGAGTCACAGACATCATAAACTTTCAGTGCACACATTCATTTGCTTTGGCAAATACGAAGTAACAAATGTATTAAACGGCTGCAACAAAAAGAAGAAAATGCACGTTAAATCGATATTTAGGCAAGAGGTAGTGCTTCTTAAACTTATATGATGACGGTGGACATGTATCTAACGGCAATGTCTGTCTGGGTGTGGCTGGAACTATTTCAGCAGAAAGCAGGGAAGAGAGGTTTCAAGTTCTTTGTTCAGCATTAGTCCTCCCCTCCCCCAACTCCAGTGTTTTTCAAACTCCTTTGCGATTCCCCAGACAAGCTGTTACTCATCATAGCAGAGATCTGACACATTCACTAGGAAAGTTAGTAATGTGCCCCTCATTTATCTCTGATATTATACAGAAACATAAATGGAGAGTCACAAAATAATTCAGCTTTCAAAATTGTATTTCATTTTCTTATTGTTGCTATTGTCAATAATTTGCACAATGATTGTTCCTGTACAAATTAATGCCTGACCAGCTCTGCTGTGATCTGATAAGCAGCTGAGCTGATAGCTGTAGAATCAGGTCAAGTGCTGCATGTCATCAAGCAATTACATTGTTGACAATTTGATTTGGGCCTTGCTAACAGACATGGGGAGAAGCTGAATTTATATAATAATTGAAAATATTGGAGTGCCCTCCTCTGCAAGCAATGGGCAATTAAACACCTTTCACTGTAAAGTAATATAAATGCTTAAAAATATATTTTTTTAAGTTGCATAGAATAAATACTGTTTTGGGTAGAGTAGTGATACTGGAAAAACCCACCAGGGCATCTGGAAGGCCCTTCCCCCAGAAGGACAAAAGCAGCAACAAAAATAGGCATTACCTCTAAACTAAAATTTGAAGTGACAAAAGGTCAACTCTGAATTTATAAAGTTATCAATCCCATGCAGTGCCCACCGGTTCTGGACTGTAGTGTGTGGAAAGTTTTTTAATATCCCGTTTTGTTTTTGAAGAACTTAAAAAAGTGTAAAGGGCCTTTTCTAAAAATCCAAAATATAACAGGACAACTTTGGTATTTTATGCACCATCCTTTATAATCACAGGTCCTATAGAAACAAAGCAGGGATTAAGATGTTGGAGAGGGTTTACACTCATGAGTTCCCAATCCCATCTTCACTTCAACATAGGAGAAATGAAGATTTTGGAGTGGGGAGAAATTGTAGGGCTGGGGGAGGTTACAGAGATAGGGAGAGACAAGGCCATGTCGGGATTTGAACACAGGGGTGACAATTTTAAATTGAAGACGTTGGGGGAGCAGGAGGTCAGCAAGCACAGGAATGATGGTGAGCAGGACTTGCTGTGGGATTGGGTACAGAGAATAGAGTTTTGGATGAACTGAAGCTTACGGATGCTTGTAGTCTGGCTAGGATATCATAAGTATAGCTGAGTATGGAGCTGACAAATGCATGGATGAGGGTCTATACAGTCGATAACTCTGAGGTAGAGGCTGAGATGAGTGATGTTAAGGAGGTGGGAGTAGGTAGCCCTTCTGATGGAGAAAGTGTTGAGTCGGAAGCTCAGCTTGGGAATGAATAGGACACCGAGGTTGCAAACAGTCTGGTTCTGCTTGAGACTGCAGCTAGGAAGGGGATCGAATCGGTGGAAAGGAATTGTGATGGGATCGAAGATGATGGTCTTTAGCTGCAGACATTTTAATGTTGAAAAGCACATGGGTTTAGGTGCTGGTGGGGTGTTGAATTCTCTGACAATGTCAGTGCGTCCAGAGCCGGCTTCACCGCGCCAACATCCAGGTTTAACTCATGCGGTTTGGCTGCGAGAGCATAACACCCTCCAGAGAGGCGGGTTAGTGATTTAAATATATTAATACATGAATTGCAGCTATATTTAACCAGCATTTAAATTTAACAGCGCATCCACAGTTTTCCTGGGCTTCCTGAAACTCGTCATTGAAACCATGGTGGGAAAACAACGTCAATTCATGGGGTTCATTAAAAGTCAGGCCAAAACAGCAATAAATACTCAAGGGGTAAAATTGCCCCTTTTTATTAGCCCCATTAGTGCCTCTGGCAAGATACTTTTCGCTACCGCCTCCCACGAAATTGCTCCGAAGTTTGCGGATGCACTGCCATGGCAGCTCCGCGGTTAGCGCCTCGGGCCGTCGCGCAACCGGTGATGATGTCATCGCCGTGTATGGCAACCCCTCACACCCCTTAACACCCCATGGGAGAAATTGCCCCGCAGGCCACGAGGCTGTCACGAGCAGATGTCGACGAAAACTGGTGGACATCCACCCTCGGGTGTTCCTTACAGGGTGAGTTTAAATCCCACCAGGACAGCTGGGGAATTTGAATTCAGTTAATTAAATAAATCTGGAATCGAAAGCTAGTTTCAGTAATGGTGACCGTGAAACTACTGGATTGTCATAAAATCCCATCTGGTTCACTAATGTCCTTGAGGGAAGGAAATCTGCCACCTAACCTGCTCTGGCCTATATGTGACACCAGACCCACAGCAATGTGGTTGACTCTTATCTGCCCTCTGAGGTTCAAGAAGGCGGCTCTCCATTACCTTCTCAAGAGCAATAAATACCTGCCTTGCCAGCAATGCCCATATCCCATGAATGATTAAAAAAGCTTGGAAAGGATTGTTCAGAGTACTTGAGGTTAATTTCTGTACTTTGGAGGTACTGAGACTCAGATCAGGATGGTGGCACCTTGGCTGCCTTGGATTGGATCAACTTTTTTGCCTCTGAATCTTTCCAGGGCACGACCGGAAACATATCCAAGATCACTTTTTTTCATTCATTCATGGGATTTGGGTGTCATGGGCAGGCCAGTATTTATTGCCCATCACTAATTGCCCTTGAGAAGGTGGTGGTGAGCCGCCTTCTAGAATCTCTGCAGTCCATGAGGTGAAGGTACTCCCACAGTGCAGCTAGGAAGGAGGTACCAGGATTTTGTCCCAGTGACGATGAAGGAACGGTGATATATTTCCAAGTCAGGATGGTATGTAACTTGGAAGGGAACTTGCAGGTGATGGTGCTCCTATGCTCTAGCTGCCCTTGTCCTTTTAGATGGTAGAGGTCACGGGTTTGGAAGGTGCTGTCAAAGAAGCTTTGGTGAGTTGCTGCAGTGCATCTTATAGATCTCCAAGTCAGCCGCACATAAATGTGAAAGGATTGTTTGCTAGGGCCGGCAATTATGTCAACTTCTACTACGATGACACCAGTCTGAATAAGTGGGCACATGGGTTTGCATCTCTGGCTGGCTTCCTACAGGCATCGGGTGTCATCGACTGCACACAGATGGCAATCTGCATACCACCAGACCAACTATGAGTATTTGGATAATAAAAGCAAGTATTCCGTATGTCTTCTTAACCACCTTATCTAACTGGCCTGCGACCTTCAGGGATCTGTGAACATGCATTCAAAGGTCCCTTTGTTCCTCTACACTTGTCATTGTCCTACCACTTAATGCGTATTCCCTTGCCTTATTAGCCCTCCCCAAATGCATTACCTCACATTTCTCAGGATAGATTTCCATTTGACACTGTTCTGTCCACCTGACCAGTTCATTGATATCTTTCTGCAGTCTACAGCTTTTTCTTCAACCACACAGCCAATTTTTGTATCATCTGTAAACTTCTTAATCATACCCCCTACATTCAAATCTAAATCATTCATATTGTTATGTATGCAATAAAGGTTCAAACTGAGTACTGTTTAACTAAGCAAGGTACAACCCTGGCTCTGCTTTATTTAGGCCCAAAGTGCCTGACTCTCAAAATGGCTGGCCTTTAATACCTGAGCAGCACCATGTGCGTGCTGCTCAGTGGCTTCCAACAATGATGCCATCCGGTGGCTACAAACAGAATGTGCATACATGACAATACCTCACCTCTGAGATCCTATCACAGTCTTTCACAGGTTCAGGCAGTCCGGTGCTTTGCGCTCCCGAGTTCACCGTCGCAGTTCGTTTCCGGCCTTGGGTGAGTGTGCGGAGTCTGTTGTAGCTGATGGCTGGATGACTGACTTGTTGGGAGTGGCAGTGGCCAGGTCAGGAATTACAAGTCCATTTTTATTGAACAAGTCCGTGATGGAATTCCGGGTTCACTGATGTCCCTTGAGTCCTCTGAAGGCTGCTGGTAGGTTGGTTAGTCATCGATGGTTTTTTCGTCCGACTGTTCTGGCTCGTCTGTGTGCCTCAGCTTTGTCTAATCCATGTGTTTCCTGCAAGTTTATCCATTCTTGAGCTTAATAACGAATACTCTGTTGCCGTCCTTGGCCATGACCATACCAGCGATCCATTTCGGACCCTGACCATAGTTCAACACATATACAGGATCATTAACAGAAATCTCGCGTGACACAGTTGCGTGATCATGGTACCCTTGTTGACTTTGTCTTCTGTATTCAACATGATTATTTAAATCCGGGTGTACCAGAGATAGCTTGGTCTTAAGACCTCTTTTCATCATGAGTTCAGCAGGCGAGACCCCTGTGAGTGCATGGGGTCTTGTACTGTAACTCAGCAGTATGCAGGACAAGCGGGTCTGCAGTGATCCTTGGGTTATTCTCCTCATGTTTTGCTTGATAATTTGTACTGCACGTTCAGCTTGCCCGTTGGATGCAGACTTGAACAGTGCTGACCTTACATGTTTTATGCCATGAAGTTTCACAAACTCCTGAAACTCCTGACTGGTGAAGCACGATCCATTGTCGCTCACCACTATGTCAGGCAGACCATGTGTCGCGAACATGACATTGAGATTCTCTATGGTTGCCATGGACGTGCTGGATGACATGATTATGCATTCTATCCATTTTGAATAAGAGTCCACCAGCACTAAAAACATCTTGCCCAGGAAGTGACCTGCAAAATCTACATGGATCCTGGATCAAGGTTTAGATGGCCACGACCACAGACTCAGCAGCGATTCCGCTGGTGCTTTGCTGAGCTGCATGCAAGTATTGCACTGATGCACGCATGCTTCCAGCTCAGAATCAATTCCTGGCCACCATACGTGGAACCTGGCGATGGCCTTCATCACCACTGTACCAGGATGTGTGCTGTGTAACTCACGCATGAACTACTCTCTCCCTTTCTTGGGCATTACAATGCGATTGCCCCACAATATGCAATCTGCTTGAATAGAAAGTTTGTCCTTGCGACGAATGTACGGTTTGGCCTCTTTGCACATTTGCTTAGGTGTGGCAGACCAATCCCCTTTCAGGATGCAACCTTTTACCACTGATAAAATCGGGTCCTGGCTGATCCAGGTCTTAACTTGTTGAGCCATGACAGGGGTGCCTTCACTCTCAAAAGCATCCATGATTAACATTAAATCTACTGGTTGTGGCATTTCCACCTCCGGTGTGGGCAACGGCAACCGGCTCAAAGCATCAGCACAATTCTCTGTGCCAGGTCTGTGGCGAATGACGTAATCATAGGCAGATAATGTCAGCACCCACCTTTGGATGCGGGATGATATTGATCCCTTTGCTCTCGGAAAACAACGAAATGAGCGGCTTGTGATCAGTCTCTAATTCGAACCTCAGACTGAACAGGTATTGATGCATCTTTTTAACACCATACACACATGCTAAAGCTTCTTTTTCTACCATGCTGAAGGCTCTTTCCGCTTTAGACAAACTTTTGGATGCATACGCGACAGGTTGACGTTTTCCCGACTCATTGGCTTGTTGGAGTACGCAACCAATTACATATGATGATGCGTCACAGCCAAAACTAAATGTTTACATGGGTCATAATGTACCAGCAGTTTGTTCGAGCAAAGCAGATTGGTGGCTTTCTCGAAAGTTCTGTCTTGCAATGCGCCCCAGTTGTCGCCTTTTCTCAATAGCATATGCAATGGTTCTAGTAAGGTGCTCAATTTAGGTAGGAAGTTACCAAAGTAGTTGAGTAGACCCAGGAACGAATGTAGCTCCATCACATTCTGCGGCTTGGGTGCATTCTTGTTGGCCTTGGTTTTCATGTCAGTAGGTCTGATGCCATCAGCGGCGATTTTCCTCCCGAGGAATTCGACCTCCGGTGTCATGAAGACGCACTTCAAGCGTTTCAGTCTGAGTCCCACTCTATCCAAACACAGTAGAACCTCTTCCAGGTTGTTCAGATGTTCATTGGAGTCATGACCGGTGATCAGGATGTCATCATGGAACACGACGGTTCTGGGAACAGACTTCAGTAGGCTTTCCATATTCCTCTGGAATATTGCTGCAGCCGAGCGAATTCCGATAGGGCACCTGTGGTAGATAAACAATCTTTTGTATGTGTTAATGCATGTAAGTCTCTTCCACGTCTCGACCAACTCCTGTGTCATATAGGCCGACGTCAAATCCAGTTTTGTGAACAACTTCCCTCCGACTAGCATCGCAAACAAGTCATCAGCCTTCGGTAACGGGTACTGATCTTGTTTCGAAACCCTGTTGATCGTAGCGTTGTCGTCTCCACAGATTCTGACTGTGTCATCACTTTTCAGCTCAGGAACAATGGGGCTGACCCATTCATTAAATTCGACCGGTGATATGATCCCTTCACACTGGAGTCTGTCCAGTTCAATTTCAACCTGCTCTCTCATCATATACAGCGCTGCCCAAGCTTTATGATGGACGGGTCTTTCATCTAAGTGGACGTGGATCTGCACCTTGGCTCCCGTGAAGTTGGCGATACCTGGTTCGAACAGCGAGGGGAACTTGCTCAATACTTGGGCACATGTATCTTCCTCCGATGACAACGCCTTTATGTCGTTCCAGTCGCATCTGATTTTCTCCAACCAGCTCCTGCCGAGCAGCATTGGGCCATTGCCTGAAGCAATCCACAGCGGTAACTCGTGAACTGCACCGTTATATGACACATTAATTTGTGCACTGCCAATCACCTTTATCAGTTCTTTGGTGTACGTGCGCAGCTTGGCATTAACACGGCTCAGGTTGGACCTCACAGTCTTAGTATCCCACAGCTTATAAAATGCCCTCTTGTTCATGATCGATTGACTTGCTCCCGTGTCGAGTTTTATCGATTCCAGTATCCCATTACACTTCACGTTAATCAAAATTGGTTTACTCTTGGTTATGAAGGAGTACAGTCCATACACTTCCTCCTCTGGCATCTCGGATTACGTATCCGGATCCGCGCTAGTCTGACTCTCATCCTCCACATGGTGTGTCGCAGCTCGCTTGCTCATCTGCGGACACTTGCGCTCTCAGACAGCCTTTGCAACTATATTGCTTAAATCGGCACTGCTAGAGCCGATGGTTTCCTCCACACGGAGAAGTCGGATACATTCCCGCTGACGGACTTTAGGCAGCCACAGGTTTCGCAAACACAGCCGGATAGGCACTGCCATGTGCCGCTCTGCCGAACGCCGAATCAATCGCATTTACAGTATCTGCCAAGGTTCGGTTCTTCACCGCTATTTGGTTTAGACACTTGTCCGTCGTCATACGTGATTGAGCGATCTGGATGTCCCTTTTTAAATCCAACTCCTCCACCGCCAGAAGTTTGCTCAGGATCACCTCGTGGTTGATACCGATAACAAAGAAGTCCTGCAGCATGTCTGCTAACACCATCCTGAACTTGCACGGTCCCGCTAGATGTCTCGGGTCGGCAACAAATTCCGCCGCGCTCTGGCCCTCCGATCGAACGTGTGTATAAAACCTGTATCTCGAGATGACGATGCCGTCATCTAACTTGAGGTGCTCCTGTACCAATGTACACAACTCCTCGTACGTTTTCTCTGTTGGATCACTGGGCATGAGTAGATTCTTTATCAGACTGTAGATCTTTGAACCGCACACAGTGATGAACACGGCCCGGCGCCGATCTACATTGTTAACCCCCTTCATTTTGTTGGCCATGAAGTACTGGTTCAAATGGCTCACAGAGTCTGCCCAATCTTATCCCTCCACAAATCACTCTAAAAATCCAATCGTGCTCATTTTGCAAACAAAGGTTCTTGTATTCTCGTCGCCAAATGTTATGTATGCAATAAAGGTTCAAACTGAGTATTATTTAACTAAGCAAGGTACAACTTTGACTCTGCTTTATTTAGGCCCAAAGTGCCTGACTCCCAAACTGGCTGACATTTTATACCTCAGCAGCACCATGTGCGTGCTGCTCAGTGGCCTCCAACAATTATGCCATCTGGTGACTACAAACAGAATGTACATACATGACACATATATACAACAAAAAGCAAAGGACCGAGTACTGAGCCCTGCGGAACCCCACTTGAAACAACCTTCCAGTCACAAAAACACCCATCAACTATTACCTTTTGCTTTCTGCCTCTGAGCAAATTTTGAATCCAACTTGCCACTTTGCCTTGGATCCCATGGGTTTTTACTTTCATGACAAGTCTGCCATTTGGGACCTTATCAAAAGCCTTGCTAAAATCCATATACACTACATCAAATGCACTACCCTCATCGATGCTCTTTGTTACCTCCTCAAAAAATTCAATCAAGTTAGTCAGACATGACCTACCCTTTACAAATTCACACTGACTGTCCTTGATTAATCCATGTGTTTCTAAATGAAGATTTATCCTGTCTCTCAGAATTTTTTCGAACAATTTTCCCACCACCGAGGTTAGGCTAACTGGCCTGTAATTACTCGGTCTATCCCCTTCGTCATTTTTAAACAAAGGTACAACATTAGCAGTCCTCCAGTCCTCCGGCATCACACCTGTAGCCAGAGAGGACTGGAAAATGATGATCAGAGTCTCTGCTATTTCCTCTTTTGCTTCTCTTAACAGCCTGGGATACATTTCATCCATACCCGAAGATTTATTCACTTTCAAAGGTGCTAAACCCTTTAATATTTCATCTCTCACTATGTTTATTTCATCAATTATTTCACACTCCTCCTCCCTGATTGCAATGCCTGCATCACCCCTCTCTTTTCTGAAAACAGACGCAAAGTATTCATTAAGAACTATACCCAGGTCTTCTGCCTCCACACACCGATTACCTTTATGGTCTCTAATAGGCTCTACTCTTTCTTCAGTTATCCTCCTGCTCTTATTGTATTTATAAAACCTCGTTGGGTTTTCTTTAATAATGACTGCTGATGTACACATGAAGGCCCTGGCAAAGAGAAAACACATGAATTGGTACTGGTAAGAATGTTGCAAATTAGCATGATGAAGATGATCATATTTCACTCACTGCTAAAACCAAGTCAACATGACTTGAGTGTTGTGTGACATGTGGGCTGCTAATATTTAATTTTGTCACCAGGTAGCTGGGAGGTCCACATTTACACATCTCTAATAGCCAGGGATATTGAAACCCCTCTGATCTCCAGCGCTTCCTCCTCTGCAATTATTACCTGGTATATCTGTGGAGGACTAACTCTGGTTCTCTCCCTCTCTCTTGTGTTCCATGCTCTCTTCTCCTGCAGCACGGGAAAGAACGGACCTATGAGTGAGTATAATGGCATGTGTTCACTCGATGAATGCAGAACATTTTGTGAGAGTGACTATCAGGGAAAAGCATCAAATGGCATAAGGATCAGAGTGAGTGGCAGTGGTGGATGGATAGTTGGGGAGGAACTGCATAGAAAGAGATAGATGGTGTGCTTGCAAGGAAAGTGTATGTGAGGAGTGATGTAATGGAGTCGGCTTAACAAGGCAGAGTGGTGGGGTGGGGGTTGGTGGCTGATGCACACAATAGGATGTAGGGGGATGTGCAACTCTAATCACCTTTACTGACCTGGTTAGGTCATTAAAGCGCTTCCTGCACTGAATCCATGAGCATGTCAAATTGCTCCTGCTGCTGACTTCCTCCAGCCACAATTTATTTGTGGCACAAGCAGATTTCTTCCACCCATTGTTGGGGAGGAGTATCTGTCTCTAACTCCTCTCTGCCCCCAGCAGTACATCAAGCAATGCATCATTTAAGCAGGGCATAGCCTTAGAACATCCTAAGTCCATCTGCTATAATTGTTGTCTATGTGCAAGATCTCCAAATTCCATCTTGAACTGGCCCTTTAAATACTGGAGTTGATATCATGTCCAGGGGTCTGCACCATGCTCATTGCCGCATAATCGACGCCAAACCTGCAAGTAATATTCAGATTAAGTGGCTGTGCTAAATGCCACAGACAGATGCACTGAAATTACTTTTGGGTTTCCCACATGATGTTGGACTTCACTCACCTGCCGCTCTGAGCACACCTCATGGTTATTATCAGGGCTAGAGTATCAATGCATATATTTTCAAAATGAGGCCCAAACGATTTTTGGTGCAAAATGCAAAGTACTCTGAAGGTTAATAGTGATACATCCTCACACACTAAAATCTACAAAAACAATGGGGAGAATTTTAACAGCAAAGACTGAGTGGGTTTGGGAGCAGGTGGGGTGTTAAACGCGCTGAAATTGATAGCGCATCGGGATCCCGGCTCCAACCCACCGACTTCCACAGTTCACTAACGCGTTGAGCTGCATGTGAGAAACACCCTCGGGAGAGACGGGTTAGCATTTTAAAGATGTAAAGACATAGTTAAAAAGGTTTATAACAGCAGTTTTCAACTTTAACTGTGGTTGCACAGGTTTCCTGGGTTTGCTGGACCTCACCAGCGAAACATAAGAACATAAGAAATAGGAACAAGAATGGCCATTTGGCCTCTCGAGCCTGCTTCACCATTCAATAAGATCATGGCTGATCTGATCATGGGCTCAGCTCCACTTCCCTGCTCACTCTCCATACCCTTTACTCCTTTCTCGCTCAAAATTCTGTCCATCTCAGCCTTAAATATATTCAATGACCCAGACTCCACAGCTCTCTGGGGCAGAGAATTCCACAGATTTACAACCTACTGAGAGAAGAAATTCCTCCTCATCTCAGTTTTAAATGGGCGACCCTTTATTCTGAAACCATGCCCCCTAGTTCTAGATTCCTCCATGAGTGGAAGCATCCTCTCTGCATCTACCTTGTCAAGCCCCTTCAATATGATCACCTCTCATTCTTCTAACCTACAATAAGTACAGGCCCAATCTGCTCAACTTTCTTCATAAGTCAACCCCTTCATCTCAGGAATCAACCTCGTGAACCTTTTCTGAACAGGCTCCAATGCAAGTATATCCCTCCTTAAATAAGGAGACTAAAACTGTACACAGTACTCTAGGTGTGGCCTCACCAATAGCAGGACTTCTCTGCTTTTATACTCCACCCACCTTGCAATAAAGGTCAATAGCCTTGAAAGCAAGGCGAGAGCAGTTCGTCTGCAACCACAAAAATACCATTAGACAGGTGTGTGGAAGATTCCCAGGGAGTTGCCACGATGCATTCATCCTACACAAGTCCACCCTCCCTGAGCTTTTTCACAACTCCGAACAGACTTGGGCTATCCACTTAAAATGTGGCTGCTAAAATCCATGAGGAGCCCAAGCAATGAGGTCTAAGAGCGCTACAATCAAAGTCATAAGACAATGATAGATGTCATTGTGCGAGACACCATTGACAGCTTATTGGGATCCCAGCTCCAACCATTGGTAGCAGTGACCACCGCACAGTCATTGTGAAGATGAAGTTCCATCTTCACACTGAGGACACCCTTCATCGTGTTGTGTGGCACTACCAGGGTGCTAAATGGGATAGATTCAGAACAGATCTAGCAGCTCAAAACTGGTCATCCATGAGGTGCTGTGGACCACCACAATCTGTAACCTCATAGCCTGGCATATCCCTCACTCTACAATTATCATCAAGCCAGGGGACCAACCCTGGTTCAATGAGGAGTACAGAAAGGCATGCCAGAAGCAGCACCAGGTGCCAACCTGGGAAAGCTGCAACACAGGCCTACATGCATGCTAAACAGCGGAAGTGCCGAGTGGATGATCCATAGCATCCTCCTCCTGAGGTCCAACCATCACAGAAGCCAGTCTTCAGCCAATTCGATTCACTCCACATGATATCAAGAAACGCTGAGCGCACTGGATACAGCAAAGGCTATGGGCCCCGAACGGGCAGGGAAATGGACCCGAGTCCATGATCGGATCAGCCATGATCCTATTAAATGGCGAAGCAGACTCGAGAGGCTGTATGGCCTACTCCTATTCCTATTTCTTTTGTTTTTATATAACATCCCAGCTGTCGTACTGAAGACTTGTGCTCCAGAACTAGCTGCACCACTAGCCAAGCTGTTCCTGTACAGCAAAAACACTGTAATCTACCCGACAATGAGTAAAGCTGCCCACGTATGTAATGTCCACAAAAAGCAGGACAAATCCAATTACCGCCCCATCAGTCCACTCTCAATCATCAGTAAAGTGATGGAAGGTGTCGTCGACAGTGCTATCAAGTGACACTTACTCACCAATAACCTGTTCAACGATGCTATTTTGAGTTCCGCCAAGACCATTCGGCTTCAGACGTCATTCCAGCCTTGGTCCAAACATGAACATAGAAACATAGAAACATAGAAAATAGGTGCAGGAGTAGGCCATTCGGCCCTTCGAGCCTGCACCGCCATTCAATAAGATCATGGCTGATCATTCACCTCAGTACCCCTTTCCTGCGTTCTCTCCATACCTCTTGATCACTTTAGCCATAAGGGCCATATCTAATTCCCTCTTGAATATATCCAATGAACTGACATCAACAACTCTCTGCAGTAGGAAATCCCACAGGTTAACAACACTCTGAGTGAAGAAGTTTCTCCTTATCTCAGTCCTAAATGGCTTACCCCTTATCCTTAGACTATGTCCCCTTGTTTTGGACTCCCCAACATTGGGAACATTCTTCCTGCATCTAACCTCTCCAGTCCCGTCAAAAGTTTGTATGTTTTTATGAGATCCCCTCTCATCCTTCTAAACGCCAGAATATAAAGGCACAGTTGATCCAGTCTCTCCTTATATGTCAGTCCTGCCATCTCGGGAATCAGTCTGGTGAACCTTCGCTGCACCCCCTCAATAGCAAGAATGTCCTTCCTCAGATTAGGAGACCAAAACTGAACACAATCTTCCAGGTGAGGCCTCACTAAGGCCCTGTACAACTGCAGTAAGACCTCCCTGCTCCTATACTCAAATCCCCTAGCTATGAAGGCCAACATAACATTTGCCTTCTTCACCGCCTGCTGTACCTGCATGCCAACTTTCCATGACTGATGTACCATGACACCCAGGTCTCGATGCACCTCCCCTTTTCCTAATCTGCCGCCATTCAGATAATATCCTGTCTTTGTGTTTTTGCCCCCAAAGTGGATAACCTCACATTTATCCCCATTATACTGCATCTGCCACGTGTTTGCCCACTCACCTAAGAGCTGAATTCCAGAGGTGAGGTGAGAGTGACTGCCCTTGTCATCAATCCAGCATTTTATCACATATGGGACATTGCAACCAGTTCTGGGGGAAGTGGGACCTGTACAAAAGGGACGGTTTGCACTTGGGCAGGACTGGAACTGATGTACTGGGGGTAACATTTGCTAATGCAGTTCGGGAGTGTTTAAATTAATATGGCAGGGGGATGGAAACCTATGCAGCGAGACAGGGCGAAGTAATATGGGGGCCAAGTTTCGGCCTGAGTTGCTCCTGTTTTTTTGGAGCAACTGGTTTAGAATGGAGTATCTTAGAAATTGCAATTCTCGGCATTTAGTTTGCTCCAGTTCTAGTCAGTTAGAACAGTTTCAGTTTGGAACAGATTTTTTTTTTAAAAGGGGGCGTGTCCGGCCAATTACGCCCGTTTTGAAAGTTTAGACAGTGAAAACTTACTCCAACCTAACTTAGAATGGAGTAAGTATAGATTTTTGTACGCTCAGAAAAACCTTGTCTACACTTTAGAAAATCAGGTGTAGGTTAAAAATCGGCGTAGGGAATCGGGGGGGGGGGGGTTTAAAGGGAAGTTTACAAACATTAAACACTTCAGTTTTACAAAAAGAGCCATAATCAATAATAAATTATAAATACATCAATAAATCAACCAACAAATCAATCAAAAAAAATTAATAATTTTTTTTTAAAATCAATAAATAAAACATTTTCTACTTACCGACTGCAGCACCGGGAGTCCTCCAACAGCATGCTGGGACGCCCCCCCCCCCACCGTGTGTCTCTGTCAGTGTCTCTATCTCTCTGTCTGTGTGTGTCTCTCTCACTCTCTGTCTGTCAGTGTCTGTGTTTCTGACAGCGAGAGGTGGAGGGGAGGGGGGGAGGGGGAGGGGAGAGGGGTGGATGGGAGGGGGAAGAGGGGGGTGGAGAGGAGTGGGGAGGGTGTGAGGGGGTGGAGAGTGGGGGTGGTGCGTGGGGGGAGGGGGTGGGGGGAGGGGTGGAAGCGGGAGTGGGGGGAGGGGGGAGAGAGGGAGGTGGGGGTTGGGGGAGGAGGAGGGAGGGTGTGAAGGGAGGGAGGGGAGTGGGGGTGAGAAGGGGGGAGGGGGGTGAGAATGGGAGGGAGGGGAGGGGAGGGGGAGAGGTGGGGGGGAGAGGAGGGAGGTGGGAGAGAAGGGATGGGGGGAGAGAAAGGAAGGGGGAGAGAGAGAAGGGATGTTGGTGGAGAGAAGGGAGGGCGGGGGGAGAAAGGAGAGGGAGGCTGAACGGGCCGGGCCCAAAACTTCAAGCTTCGACTTACCGGATTGACAGGTAGGTGGCGTCGGGTCCGGGATCCGGGGGGGGGTCGGGAGCACGAGTCGGGGAGAGCACGGGTCGGTCGGTCGGGGGGAGCATGGGTCGTGCGGTCGGGGGGGGGGCGGAGGTCATTTGGGGGGGGCGCGGAGGTCGGTCGGGGGAGGGAGGGGAAGAGGTCGGGAGCGAAGGTCGGTCGGGTGGGAGGTCGGGACCGGAGGTCGGTCGGGGGGCGGGGGTGGGAGGTCGGGAGCGGGGGAAGCGGAGGTTGGGTCGGGGGGGTGTGGTCCGGTGGGGGGGGGGAGGGAGCGGGAATCAAGTCGGGTCAGGTCCCGGTCCAGAGGAAGCAGGAGCTGGGCGTGGGA
Source organism: Pristiophorus japonicus (assembly GCF_044704955.1). Taxonomy (NCBI): domain Eukaryota; kingdom Metazoa; phylum Chordata; class Chondrichthyes; family Pristiophoridae; genus Pristiophorus; species Pristiophorus japonicus. The sequence goes on along the minus strand of NC_091981.1, from coordinate 165,593,139 downwards.
GGCAGCCTTATCGACGCAGCCCCAGTGAGGCCATTGGGCCAGGGCTAGGGGCTGCGTGCTTCGGCCCCTCCCACACAGTTTTGGGTGCCTGGAGCTACTGAACATGCGTGCCCACTGTAGCGCGCATGTGCAGAGGTCCCGGCACTGTTTTCAGCGCAGGGACCTGGCTCCACCCCTAACAGCTTGTGCTGCGCCACGCCCAGCTCCAGAGGGCCTGCAGGGAGCCGGAGAATAGGTAAGTTTTTTTTAGGCGCACTTTGTGGCGTGAAAAACGGGCGTCCAGGTCGGTCAACATCCAAGGGTATTCAACATTCAGGAAGAATAGAATATAAGGAAAAGGAGGTGGGGTAGCATTGCTGGTTAAAGAGTAGATTAATGCAATAGTTCAGAAGGACATTAGCTTGGATGATGTGGAATCTATATGGGTAGAGCTGCAGAACACCAAAGGGCAAAAAACGTTAGTGGGAGTTGTGTACAGACCTCCAAACAGTAGTAGTGATGTTGGGGATGGCATCAAACAGGAAATTACGAGTGCATGCAATAAAGGTGCAGCAGTTATCATGGGTGACTTTAATATGCACATAGATTGGGCTAACCAAACTGGAAGCAATACGGTGGAGGAGGATTTCCTGGAGTGCATAAGGGATGGTTTTCTAGACCAATATGTCGAGGAACCAACTAGGTGGGAGGCCATCTTAGACTGGGTGTTGTGTAATGAGAGAGGATTCATTAGCAATCTCGTTATGCGAGGCCCCTTGGGGAAGAGTATGGTGGAATTCTACATTAGGATGGAGAATGAAACAGTTAATCAGAGACCACGGTCCAAAACTTAAAGAAGGGTAACTTTGAAGGTATGAGGCATGAATTGGCTAGGATAGATTGGCGAATGATACTTAAGGGGTTGACAGTGGATGGGCAATGGCAGACATTTAGAGACCGCATGGATAAACTACAACAATTGTACATCCCTGTCTGGCGTAAAAATAAAAAAGGGAAGGTGACTCAACCGTGGCTATCAAGGGAAATCAGGGATAGTATTAAAGCCAAGGAAGTGGCATGCAAATTGGCCAGAAATAGCAGCGAACCCGGGGACTGGGAGAAATTTATAACTCAGCAGAGGAGGATAAAGGGTTGATTAGGGCAGGGAAAATAGAGTACGAGAGGAAGCTTGCAGGGAACATTAAGTCGGACTGCAGAAGCTTCTATAGATATGTCAAGAGAAAAAGATTAGTAAAGACAAACGTAGGTCCCCTGCAGTCAGAGTCAGGGGAAGTCATAATGGAGAACAAAGAAATGGCAGACCAATTGAACAAGTACTTTGGTTCGGTATTCACTCAGGAGGACACAAACAACCTTCCGGATATAAAAGGGGTCAGAGGGTCTAGTAAGAAGGAGGAACTGAGGGAAATCCTTATTAGTCAGGAAATTGTGTTGGGGAAATTGATGGGATTGAAGGCCGATAAATCCCCAGGGCCTGATGGACTGCATCCCAGAGTACTTAAGGAAGTGGCCTTGGAAATAGCGGATGCTTTGACAGTCATTTTCCAACATTCCATAAACTCTGGATCAGTTCCTATGGAGTGGAGGGTAGCCAATGTAACCCCACTTTTTAAAAAAGGAGTGAGGGAGAAAACAGGGCATTATAGACCAGTCAGCCTGACATCGGTAGTGGGTAAAATGATGGAATCAATTATTAAGGATGTCATAGCAGCGCATTTAGAAAGAGGTCCAAGTCAGTATGGATTTGTGAAAGGGAAATTATGCTTGACAAATCTTCTGGAATTTTTTGAGGATGTTTCCAGTAGAGTGGACAAGGGAGAACTAGTTGATGTGGTGTATTTGGACTTTCAGAAGGCGTTCGACAAGGTCCCATACAAGAGATTAATGTGCAAAGTTAAAGCACATGGGATTGGGGGTAGTGTGCTGACGTGGATTGAGAACTGGTTGGCAGACAGGAAGCAAAGAGTAGAAGTAAATGGGTACTTTTCAGAATGGCAGGCAGTGACTAGTGGGGTACCGCAAGGTTCTGTGCTGGGGCCCCAGCTGTTTACATTGTACATTAATGATTTAGACGAGGGGATTAAATGTAGTTTCTCCAAATTTGCGGATGACACTAAGTTGGGTGGCATTGTGAGCTGCGAGGAGGATGCTATGAGGCTGCAGAGTGACTTGGATAGGTTAGGTGAGTGGGCAAATGCATGGCAGATGAAGTGTAATGTGGATAAATGTGAGGTTATCCGCTTTGGTGGTAAAAACAGAGAGACAGACTATTATCTGAATGGTGACAGATTAGGAAAAGGGGAGGTGCAACGAGACCTGGGTGTCATGGTACATCAGTCATTGAAGGTTGGCATGCAGGGACAGCAGGCGGTTAAGAAAGCAAATGGCATGTTGGCCTTCATAGCGAGGGGATTTGAGTACAGGGGCAGGGAGATGTTACTACAGTTGTACAGTGCCTTGGTGAGGCCACACCTGGAGTATTGTGTACAGTTTTGGTCTCCTAACTTGAGGAAAGACATTCTTGCTATTGAGGGAGTGCAGCGAAGGTTCACCAGACCGATTCCCGGGATGGCGGGACTGACATATCAAGAAAGACTGGATCAACTGGGCTTGTATTCACTGGAGTTCAGAAGAATGAGAGGGGATCTTATAGAAACGTTTAAAATTCTGATGGGTTATACAGGTTAGATGCAGGAAGAATGTTCCCAATGTTGGAGAAGTCCAGAATCAGGGGTCACAGTCTAAGGATAAGAGGTAAGCCATTTAGGACCGAGATGAGGAGAAACTTCTTCACCCAGAGAGTGGTGAACCTGTGGAATTCTCTACCACAGAAAGTTGTTGAGGCCAATTCACTAAATATATTCAAAAAGGAGTTAGATGTAGTCCTTACTACTAGGGGGATCAAGGGGTATGGCGAGAAAGCAGGAATGGGGTACTGAAGTTGCATGTTCAGCCATGAACTCATTGAATGGCAGTGCAGGCTCGAAGGGACGAATGGCCTACTCATGCACCTATTTTCTAAGTTTCTATGTTTCTATGGCATCAAGGAGCCCCAGTAAAACTGAAGGTGATGTGAATCGGGGGAAAACTCTCCTTTGGCTGGAGTCATACCGAGCTCCAAGGAAGATGGTTGCGTTTGTTGGAGACAAATCATCTCAGCCCCAGGACATTGCTGCAGGAGTTCCTCAGGACAGTGTCCTAGGCACAACAATCTTCAGCTGCTTCAGCAATCACCTTCCCTCTATCATAAGGCCAGATTTGGGGATGTTTGTTGATGACTGCACAGTGTTCAGTTCCATTCGCAACTCCTCAGATAATGAAGCAGTCCTTGTCCGCATGCAGCAAGACTTGGACAACATTCAGGCTTGGGCTGATAAGTGGCAAGTAATATTCGCATCACACAAGTACCAGGCAATGACTGTCTCCAACAGGAGAGTGTCTAACCATTGCCCCACAACTCAACGGCATTACCATCGCTGAGTCCCTCACGTCTACGTCCTGGGGGGTCACCATTGACCAGATACTTAACTAGACCGGTCACAAAAAAACTGTGGCTACAAGAGCAGGTCAGAGGCTGGGTATTCTGAGGTGAGTGTCTCACCTCCTGACTACCCAAAGCCTTTCCAACACCTACAAAGGCACAATTCAGTAGTGTGATGGAATATTTTTCACTTGCCTGGATGAGTGCAGCAACAACAGCACTCAAGAACCTCAACACCATCCAGAACAAAGCAGCTTGCTTGATTGGCACCGTATCCACCATCTTAAGTGTTCACTATTTCCACCACAGGTGCACCGTGGCTACAGTGTGTATCATCTACAAGATTCACTGCAGCAACACGCCAAGGCTTCTTGAACAGCGCCTCCCAAAGCCGCAACCTCTACCACCTGGAACGACTAGGGCAGCAAATGCATGGGACACCATCACCTCCAATTTCCCCTCCAGGTTGCACACTATCCTGACTTGGAAATATATCGCTGTTCCTTCATCATCGCTGGGTCAAAACCCTGGAACTCCCTCCCTAACAGCACCGTGGGAGTACCTTCACCACATGGACTGCAGCAGTCCAAGAAGGCAGCTCACCCCCACCATCACATGGACAATTAGGGATGGGCAATAAATGCTGGCCTTGCCAGCGATGCCAACATCCAAAGAATGAATAAAAAAAATTAGACGAGTAGATATGAACTAAACTTGCAACAGAAAGTTGAATCTTGTCCTATTTCTCTCATAATCTAAACTTTCCTTCCCTCTCTTTATTTTTCTTTCTGTACTTGATTTGACATTGAATTCACCCACGCTAATTTACACTTCCTTCTCAGTCCTTGTGCTCTGAATTTCACAATCCTTCAATCTGCTTGGTTGCTTGCCCTAGTCAGTCAGGTCCCTGATGCCCAGTTTCCTCACTATGCCATGATCAGTTCACACTTTCAGCAACTTGCCATGGAAAAAATTTAAAAACCTAAACGTTCAATGGTATGTCAAACTAACCGAAAACGCCATTAGATATCCTGGAACAGCAAATTAAAGTCCATTGAAATCACCATGGTCAGTTCCATGATCCATTGCGTTGTCAGTTATAGGCTATTTTCAAAATCTGGAGGTCACATCTGTTGTAAAAGATTGAAGATGTTTTCTTTCACAGCACTGTTATTCATCACCTTATTGATTATACATGTAGCCAATGTCAAAGAATAATAACTATCACTCTTTGTAGAAAGACTTCTGGGGACCATGATAATTTCAACAAAGTAACATGGTGAAAAGTGAAAAAGAGAAAAGCAAAACAGGGCAGAAAAAGAAAAGGAAGACCAAGTGGTAGAAATGTGGGTGTACGGAGGGCACATGATACATTCCCACCAACTGAGGCACCCTGAATATTGGGCCTCGGGCCTCATTTCAATGAAACTGGCCAACTGCCGATAAAGAAACCAAGATTGGACCACTGCTAGCGTCGCAGCAGTCCTCAGGTAAGTGAAGTTGTAGGTCGGGAGATAGGAGGCTGGAGGTGAGCATTGGAGGCCAGTGGGGAGCATCGGAGATTGGGGTGGCAGGGTGGAGGAGGGGTTGGCATGAGCATTGGACACCGTTGGGGTGAATTGATAGCTGGGTCAGGAAGAGCACAAGCCTGCATTATTTACATGCTCCATATTCAGATAAATACATTTCAAAAAGTTACCCTGTAGGTAGAAAGTGGTCCCGAGGTCTGGTTTTACTGAGTGCAGCCAGTGCTCGCATTGGCTGCCTCAGGGCAACCAATCTTGAAGTAGGGCCTCAAACAGACGCTAGGCCCATACTCGCATATGCAAAGGACCTAATGCCTGTTTCTGGCATGGGCCTTGGGCGCCTATTTTTTTTTCCTTTCCCAATATGGCAGGCAGTGCACTTCCAGAAGGAAATGTGCACATGCTTCCTGATCTCCATATTGGGGGCTTAATAGGCTGATTAGTGCCGGGAAAACAGGTGGTGTGCTGCCAATCCTATAGGCCCAAGTGTTTTCTAGAGGCTAACTGCAATCAGCCAGTCTTTACTATACTACATAATTTAGCATGACTGTGATACCACACAATTAATGGGCAATTAATGGACAATCAGTGGTTATGGACAATAGCAAACTTTTTCTACCAGAGTAAAGATTTACATCATTTAGTTAGACTTAAATAATTTGGCGTAAAAGAATCCAGTTGGTTAACCCCAAAGTTACCAATTAAATTATTGGTGAAAAACATTTATTTTTTTCTTTACTTCCACAGTATTCTTGCAGATCTCTATACCATTTCAATCCGGTTATACAAAATGGATTTCAAATTATACTTTCAGACAGCAATATTGACCAGTAAGTCAACCAGTAGTACATAGCAACTATATAGTAAACTTTTATAGTCTTGCTTCAAAGCGTCTTTACATTCTTCAGGGGAAAAAATGTTCAGAAAACAGTATTTTCTTTGGAAAATAAGAAGAGCCAGAAAAGCTGTGATTCAGAAAAGCCATGTACCATGTTTATTACAAGGACATTGTGTACAATCAAACCAACTCAACATATCATTCTGAGTAAGGTCATCATTTTTTTCATAAAGCTGATACTCTTTGTAATTTAGAGTCCTTATTAGAGTCATATCGGCACAGAACATAAGAACATAAGAATTAGGAACAGGAGTAGGCCATTCGGCCACTTGAGCCTGCTCCACCATTCAATGAGATCTACCTGAACTCCACTTTCCTGCACTATCCCCATATCCCATGATTCACTTAATATTCAAAAGTCTATCGATCTCTGTCTTGAATATACTCAAAGACTGAGTCTCCACAGCCCTCTGGGGTAGAGAATTCCAAAGATTCACCACTCTCGGAGTGAAAAAGTTTCTCCTCATCTCAGTCCTAAATGGCCAGCCCCTTATTCTGAGACTGTGACCCCTGGTTCTAGAATCCTCCAGCCAGAGGAAACATGCTCCTGCATCTACCTTGTTAAGCCCTGTAAGAATTTTGTATGTTTCAATGAGATCACCTCTCATTCTTCTAAACTCTGGAGAATATAGGCCTAGTGTACTCCAGCTGTCCTCATAGGACAATCTCCCCATCCCAGGAATCAGTCTGGTGAACCTTTGTTGCACTCCCTCAATAGCAAGTATATCCTTCCTTAGGTAAGGAGACCAAAACTGTACACAATACTCCAGAGCTCTATATAATTGCAGTAAGACGTCTTTACACTTATACCCAAATCCTCGTAATAAAGGCCAACGTACCATTTGCTTTCTTAACTGCTTGCCGTACCTGCATGTTATCTTTCAGGGATTCTTGTACAAGGACAACCAGGTGCCTCTGAACACCAACATTTCCCAATCTCTCACTATTTAAAAAATACTCTGCTCATTCATTTTTCCTACCAAATTGGATAACTTCACATTTCTCCACATTATATTTCATTTGCCATGATCTTGCCCATTCACTTAGCCTGTCTAAATCCCCTTGAAGTCTCTTTGCATCCTCCTCACAACTTACATTACCACCTAGCTTTGTATCATCAGCAAACTTGGATATATTACATTTGGTCCCCTCATCTAAATCATTGATATAGATTGTGAATAGCTGGGGCCCAAGCACCGATTCTTGCTGCACCCCATTAATTACAGCCTGCCAACCTGAAAATTATCCTTTATTCCTACTGTTTTCTGTCCGTTAACCAATCCTCAATCCATGCTAATATATTACCCCCAATTCCATGAGCCCTAATTTTGATCAATAACGTCTTGTGTGGCACCTTATCGAATGACTTCTGAAAGTCCAAATACACCACATCCACTAGTTCCCCCTTATCTATTCTGCTAGTTACAATCTCAAAAAACTCGAACAGATTTGTCAACCATGATTTCCCTTTCATAAATCCGTGTTGCCTATGCCCAATCCTATTATTATTTTCTAAGTGCCTTGTTACCACGTCCTTAATAATAGATTCTAGCATTTTCCCTACGACTGATGTCAAGCTAACTGATCTGTAGTTCCCCGTTTTCTCTCTCCCTCCTTTCTTAAACAGCAGGGTTACATTAGCTACCTTCCAATCTGCCGGAACCATTCTAGAATCTATGGAATTTTCTAAAATGACAACCAATGCATCCACTATCTCTGTAGCCATCTCTTTCAAAACCCTAGGATGTAGACCATCAGGACCAAGGGCTAGATTTTCCATGATTTTTGCATGCATAACGCCCACTTAATGTCCATTTTACCACTGAAATGAGGTGTAACGCCCAGATATTGCCCATTTAGCCACAAAATGGACATTGGCGCCCATTTTTCGGACACTTATCGCCGAGCGTTACTTTCACCATGTATGTAACGCTGGGAAAAAATAATACCGCCCGCCCACTTTTTTTGGACGGAATCATCAGAATGGGCGAAACCAAGGCCCATAATATCACCCAGCTTTACTTTGGGTACGTAATTAACGCCGAGATTCAATAATACCGACTGCCCACTTTTTTTTGTCGTAAAGATCAAATTTGCCTAAACTAACGGCCAGTATATCGCCCACCTCGCACACATCTCGCTCACAATATCGCTCATCCAAAACACCCCTCTGAAAAAGTGGAACTGTTCTGAACAAATCACAGTGGTGTGGGCGCCATTTTTCAAATCGCAGGTCGCTTGATTGAAAAGGCTGCTGCAACTTCAGGGGGAGTTTGGATTGACTCTGGAGTTCTTCTCAGGTGAAGTGATCATCTCAACAGACATCTTTTCAGACTCTGGATGATTGGGTTTTACTGTAGGTGTCTTTTAGTGTGGAAATTATTGATTCTGGTCAATCGGTATTATACTTTCATTGGAATGGGGCCAGCCATTTCTCAGCCTGCATCGATTAATATGCAGATGCTGAAGAGTGCAAATAGCACAACATCTAATGCACATCATTATGTGTCCAATCTAAGGTGTGCCAGAATAAGGAGGAGGTCCAGACCATACACACCCCGCACTTACAGGGAGAAGAGGTCTTACCTCAACTTGTCCGAGAACACCTGCCTTCGGAAACTGCGCTTCCACAAAGTGGTGATCACTGAAATATGCGAGCTCATCAGGGCAGATATGCAGCCTGCCATCAGGACATCAGTGTCCGTCGAGGTTAAAGTCACCGCGGCACTGTCGTTCTACACGTCGGGATCCATTCGGGCCTCTGCGGTCGACATTGCCTCTCTGTCTCACCATGCCACACATCACTACATTAGACAGGTCACGGAGGCCCTGTATGCGCGTAGGATGGATTTTAATCAGCTTCCCCATGACCACAGAGGCTCAGACTGACAGGGCTGGAGCATTCTGCCGCATTGCTAAGTTCCCCAAGGTGCAGGGAGCAATACAGTGTACCCACATCGCCATGCGGGCACCTTCTCAGGACCCAGAGATATTTTGCAACAGAAAAGGATTTCACTCCCTGAAGGTCCAACTAGTTGTCGACCACAACCAGATAATTATGACAGTGAATGCCAAATGTCCGGGCAGCTTCGATGAGGCTCACATCCTGCATGAGAGCGCTGTCTCTGACATGTTTAAGAGTCAGCAACAAGAACAATGCTGGATGCTTGGTGACAACCAATATGGCTTAGCCACCTGGCTGATGACCCCCCCTGCATGACACCCACACCGAGGCTAAGAAACGATACAACCAGAGCCACAGAGACACACGCAATGTGGTCCAGAAAACAATAACTGTGCTTAAGCAGTGCCTTGGATGCCTGGAGCACTCAGCAGGGGAGCTACAATACAACTCTGAGCAAGTAGCTGAATTCGTGGTCATGTGCTCCATACTGCACACATCAGGAGGGGACAAGAATTGCCAGAAGGGACTGATGGTCCACCTCAGGAGAGAGAGGAAGAAGAGGACAAGGGACTGGCCGCTGACCTAGGGCCAGACAATCAGGCTGATTATGCAACCCTCCAGACCGCAGGAAAGGGCATGTGGTGGCTACATAGCTGCAAGACTCTTATGTTAGGAGCTCATAAATGAGCGATTTGCCTGAAAGAACGTTGCTGTAAATGACAATGCTGACACACTGTTGTGTCTGTGCAACTCAGACACCAATGGTGGGCATCATGTTGGTGCCAGTTAAAGTTTAAGTTGATTCAAGTTAAGTTTTATTTAACCCTTTGATGTTAAGGAATCACCAGTGTGTAACAGTCCAGTTATCTGAGACAATGCACAACAAGGTTATGTTGAATAAAAAACATTTAATACGATCATTGGTCTGAAATCATAAGTATCACGGGCAAAAACACCCCACCGCCCACTCCCACTTTTTCGGCCATTGACATCAAACAAATGGTCAACATGTCCAGCAACACAGAACACAAATGCAAAGCAAGAGGGTGGCTCCCTCCCCCATACACTGCAACAAATTGCATACACCAAGGTGGAGACAGCCACCACCTGCAGACATGCATCTCACTTTCCTCCCCCCCTCCCCTTCTTCTCCCCCTTCCCCTCCTTGCTCCACGCCGCCTGGCCGAAGAGCTCCTCAGGCGGTGTCTCATTGGGGGGGGATGAAGGCAGAGGCAGTGGTTGCACGGGTACAGGAGCGGGGGGTGTCGAGGTGGGAACATTCTCGGATCCAGAAGCAGGATCTTGGTCCTGCCTCTCATGTATCATTGGCAGTGGTGGTGCGGAACCTAGGGGTGGAGTGCCACGCTCCAGGACCACTGGGAGGCCTGTGCCAGCAGTGTTCCTGGCTATCGCCTCCAGGGCTTCCACTATCCACGGAACGTACTCAGTCATGGTTCTGAAGATGGTGGCCAGCTGTCGAGATATTTCCTCGAATGCATTGAGGACCTGGTCACCAATGTCTACAATTCTCCTGGACAACTTAACCATCTCTCTGCTCTCATCTGGTGCTCATGGACCAGACCTGCCGCGTCCATGAAACCTCCACGGGGTCGGCGCCATCCTGGGGACAAATGGGGTGCCCTGTGGAGAGGTGCTTGGGCCCGGTACCAAAGAGTGGAGACAGGAATGGCCAGAGGAGCACTAGATGGCTTTGGGGTAGAATGCCTTCTGGAGCCTGGCGACGCAGGTTCCTCGAAGTCGGCGCTCTCATCCGTAGAGAACAGACCCAGCGGATTGACGGGTGAGAATTGGAGCTCCTCAGCACCAAATGTAGGATCGTCTGCCGAGTCCGGCCCCGCGCCCCCGTCTTCTGGTCTCTGTCATCTTGTCTGGGGCCACACTGCTGGCTGAGCTGCAAAACACAAATGAGGTGATTAGAGGAGAAGAGGGTGCTAAGGTCACAAGGTGAGTCCAGCGCTACACACAGCATATGCACGACAAAAGCACCACTGCTATCAAAATCATCACAGACATCACATTTCATGACCATCAACACATTTTGCATTGCAATGATTTTCATTAGGCCAGCATTATTTATAGGACAATTTTAGAACCCATCTATCATATATTATTGTTCAGGTATGAGTGGGCGTGGCAGCAATTGACCTTACATCATGCAATGGTGTATACTTTACTCACGTGGCATCATTTCAGGGTCTGCAGCTGCTTGCGTGGCCATTCGGGTGTGCTTAACCACGAATGTGAGCACCGGCTCCTCGATGTCAGTGATGTCGCTGATGACTGGTGGCCCCCCACCCGTTCACCTCTGTACGGACCTAATCGTCGATAGTTTCCTCTATAAAAGGTAACAGGACGACATGGCATGAGATCATTGAATGATATCATTGCGAGGTACTGTCACAGAGACTGATACAACAATAACTGACAGATGTAATCATGATTATTATGATAATTATCATTGTTTACCTAAAGACGTACACCATGAACACAGGCTTTGAGTACAACATTCCCGGTAAAAGTGAAAAACCTCACATCTGATTATAGTCACTCATGAATATTACAACTCAAATTATATAAATATATAAGTACTTTTAAATAAATGTAATACTTTTGCAGATCCAACAAGGTCGTTCCATCGCTTGCAGCATTGGTTGCCCTCACGCACCTCTTTGGTCTCCGACGAGACCAACTCTGCTATCTCAGCCCATATCTTCTGGTAGATCTTTGGGGTGGGCTTCCCACACCCTGCCTGTGTCAACTCACCCCAGCGTAACTCGACCTCCTGTAGGAGGGAGGCATTTGCCTCTTCCAAAAACCTCCTCGCTCTTTTGCACCCTCCAATGTGCTCCTCTCCCAGCACACTGTTCTCACCAGCATCAGTCTCCACAGCGTGTTGTGTCGCCTCCTCCTCTCTCTCCATTATAGGCACCAAATTCGGGTAAATATCTGGCTGGTAACAGCTAATTTTTTTTTTCCAATTTGCTAAAAAGCTCGAAACTCTCCCTCCTTCCTCCCAAAGCAGCCACACCACACACGCCTTCACTCCCTCTCAGCTCCCAATCATCAGGCTTACTGCTCTTTTTGGCAACATTATAAGCCTCTTCCTTTGCTCTAATGCTATCTTTAACTTCTCTTGTTAGCCACGGTTGGACCACTTTTCCTGTGGGGTTTTGCTGCCTTAAAGGAATGTATGTTTGGTGTAAATTATGTGTTAATTCTTTAAATGCTAGCCACTGCTTGTCTACTATCATACCTTTTAATGTAGTTTCCCAATCTACCTTACCCAACTCACCCCTCGGACCTATGTCATTTCCTTTGTTTACATTTAAGGCCCTAGTTTCAGGTGTAACTAAATCACTTCCGAACTTAATGTAAAATTTTATCATGTTATGGTTACTCTTCCCTAAATCATAGAATCATAAACATTTACAGCACGGAAGGAGGCCATTTTGGCCCATCATGTCCATGCTGGCTGACCAACAGCTATCCAGCCAAAACCTACTTTCCAGCTCTTGGTCCGTAGCCCTGTAGGTTATGGCACTTTAAGTGCACATCCAAGCATTTTTTAAATGTGGTGAGGGTTTCTGCCTCTACCACCCTTTCCCCCACTATCCTCTGGGTTAAGAAATTTCCCCTCATATTTCCTCTAAACCTCCCCCCAATCAGTTTAAATCTATGCCCCCTGGTTGTTGACCCCAATGCCAAGGGAAACAGTTCCTTCCTATCCACTCTATCTAGGCCCCTCATAATTTTATACACCTCAATCAGGTCTCCCCTTCACCTCCTCTCTTCCAAAGAAAACAGACTCCGCATCTCCAATCTTTCCCCATAGCCAAAATTCTGCAGTCCAGGCAACATTCTTGTAAATCTCCTCTGCACCCTTTCCAGTGCAATCACACCTTTCCTGTAATGTGATGACCAGAACTGCACAGTACTCCTGCAGCAGTCGAACCAGTGTTTTATACATTTCGAACATAACCTCCTTCCTCTTGTATTCCATGCCTCTTTACTACAAGATTATTAATTATCCTTTCTTATTGCACAATATTAGATCTAAAATAGCCTGTTCTCTAGTTGGTTCCTCAACATACTGATCTAGAAAACCATCTTGTATACATTCCATGAATTTGTCCTCCACATTATACTGCAAATTTGGTTTGCCCAATCAATATGTAGATTAAAGTCCCCCATGATTATTGTATTACCTTTGTTACATGTACCTCTAACAACCAGATGACTAACAAAAAACATTGCCCAGGTTTCAGATAATCATGCCTGCTGGTGATCTTCACCAGTGACCATGCCAGAGAATGCAGGTTCATGAGAAAGTCATTCTATTAGGCTGTACAGTCGCCTCGATCCCAAGTGACCTGGACAAGTGATCTAGTCATTTGTGCTAGGTCTAGGTTTCTGGAGCCACATCCCTCCCCTTCATCCTCGCCCCCCCTCCCACCCCGACCGAGGCAGAGCCCGTTAACTACTGGAAGACCGCTGGGGGAGGGGTGGTGCTGACAGTTCCCGAGGCAGCAGCCGAAGGCTCTATCCAAGGCCTAAAAAATATCATTCAGCCTGCTGATCATCAGGGGTTCTCCTTTAAATGGGCTGCTCTCTTCCAGAGTTGCAGCTAGTGAGCCTCTGCAGCACCATCCGTGTTTTTCTCTTTGGCTGTGCCAGGCTCCCACTGAGTGGCAGAGATCCCAACAGAAACTCCCCCTGCATGATTCATGAGCCCGGACCCAGGGAAAAGGGGCAGGGCCATAGCAGGATTAAGGCAGCAGGTGGAAGTCCCTCTTCATCCCTCCTCCATGGAAGGAAGGACATTGAGCCATAGAGTACAGAAAATACATATCAAACCACATCACCTGTGAATTTCCCATAAAAGTTTTAGACTAACTAGCAACAGATTTCTTTATTGAATGACAATTAATAGAATTCTGTTGTGTATCTGCAAAACATGCACTCCCATGTTCTGACATCAGGGAGCTCATCCCCTGAAGTCCCAAGGGATCCCAGCATCCCTTGGCAGCACTGTATATAAGCAGCCCCTAAGGCCTGTTCCTCACTCTGGAGTGTCTTAATAAAGACTGAGGTCACTGTTACTTTAACCTCCCTGTGTGCAGTCTCATCTGTATTAGGAACACAATAACTGGCGACGAGTATACAAATCCAACGCAAAGATGCCGCAAACTGTGGGCATCCTGGAGAAGTTCTCGGAGGGTGAGGACTGGGAAGCCTATGTCAAACGGCTAGACCAGTACTTTGTAGCCAATGAGCTGGACGGAGAAGTAAATGCTGCAAAAAGGAGAGCGGTCCTCCTCACAATCTGCGGAGCACCGACCTACAGTCTCATGAAGAATCTTCTGGCTCCGGTGAAACCCACAGATAAGTGGTATGAGGAGCTGTGTACACTGGTTTGGGAGCATCTTAACCCGAGGGAGAGCGCGCTAATGGCGAGGTATCGGTTCTACACGTGCCAGCGATCAGGAAGTGGCGAGCTACGTCGCCGAGCTAAGGCGACTTGCAGGACAATGTGAGTTTGATGGCTACCTGGAGCAAATGCTCAGAGACTTTTTTGTACTGGGCATTGGCCACGAGACCATCCGATGAAAACTTTTGACTGCAGAGACACCGACCCTCAGTAAGGCCATTGCGATAGCACAGGCGTTTATGTCCACCAGTGATAACACCAAACAAATCTCTCAGCACACAAGTGTTAGCAATGTTCATAAATTAACTGGAACTGTGTTTGCGAGCAGAAATGTACAGGGCAGAAGCCACGAGTCTGCAACTGCCAGCAGGCCTCAGGTGACCCAGATGACTCAGAGTCCCCAACAAAGGATGAATGCAAGGCAATTCACACCTTGTTGGCGTGATGGAGGCTTCCATTCAGACTATTCATGCTGCTTCAAAGGGTATGTTTGCAAGAGCTGTGGAACAATGGGGCACCTCCAATGAGCTTGCAAAGCAGCTGCAAGCTCTGCAAAACCTACTAACCACCACGTGACAGAGGAAGATCGGTCCATGGTGGATCAAAGCAATTTCGAGCCTCAGAGAGAGGAGCCAGATGCTGAAGTACACGGGGTGCACACATTTTCGATGAAATGTCCACCTATAATGTAAAATTGAATGGCTTACCCATAGCCATGGAACTGGACACTGGCGCTAGCCAATCCATCATGAGTAAAAAGATGTTTGAGAGACTGTGGTGCAACAAGGCATTCAGACCAGCCCTGAGCCCCATCCACACGAAACTGAGAACATACACCAAAGAGCTTATCACTGTCCTGGGCAGCGCCATGGTCAAGGTCATCTACGAGGGCACGGTGCATGAACTGCCACTCTGGATTGTCCCGGGCAATGGCCCCACACTGCTTGGAAGGAGCTGGCTGGGCAAAATCTGCTAGAACTGGGATGACATCCGAGTGCTATCACATGTTGATGAGGCCTCATGTACCCAGGTTCTGAACAAATTTCCTTCCCTTTTTGAGTCAGGCATTGGAAACTTTTCTGGGGTGAAGGTGCGGATCCACTTGGTCCCAGAGGCACGACCCATACACCACAAGGCGTGAGCGGTACCTCACATGATGAGGGAGAGAGTGGAAATCGAGCTGGACAGGTTGCAACGCGAGGGCATCATCTCCCCAGTGGAATTCAGCGAGTGGGCCAGCCCAATTGTTCCAGTACTCAAAAGTGATGGCACGGTCAGGATTTGCGGCGATTATAAAGTAACTATTAATCGTTTCTCGCTACAGGACCAATACCCGCTACCAAAGGCAGACGACCTATTTGCGATGCTGGCAGGAGGCAAGACGTTCACCAAGCTCGACCTGGCCTCGGCCTACATGACGCAGGAGCTGGCGGAGCCTTCGAAGAGCCTCACCTGCATCAACACGCACAAGGGGCTGTTCATCTACAACAGATGCCCGTTTGGAATTCGGTCGGCTACTGCGATCTTCCAGAGAAATATGGAGAGCCTACTCAAGTCGGTACCACGCATGGTGGCTTTTCAGGATGTCATATTGGTCACGGGTCGGGACACCCGAGCACCTACAAAATCTGGAGGAGGTCCTCCAGCGACTGGATCGCGTAGGGCTGCGGCTGAAGAGGTCAAAATGCGTCTTCATGGCAACAGAAGTGGAGTTTTTGGGGAGAAAGATCGCGGCGGATGCCATTCGGCCCACAGACACCAAGGCAGAGGCTATCAGGAATGTACCCAGGCCACAGAATGTCACGGAGCTGCGGTCGTTCCTGGGACTCCTCAACTATTTTAGTAACTTCCTACCGGGGTTAAGCACCCTTTTAGAGCCCCTACATGTGTTATTGCGCAAAGGTGAGAACTGGGTATGGGGAAAAAAAAACAAGTAATTGCTTTTGAGAAAGCCAGAAACATTTTATGCTCCAACAAGCTGCTTGTATTGTATAACCCGTGTGCTAGCATGTGACGCGTCGTCATACAGAGTCGGGTGTGTATTACAACAAGCTAACATTGCGGGGAAGTTGCAACCTGTCGCCTATGTTTCCAGAAGCTTGTCTAAGGCTGAGAGATCCTACAGCATGATTGAGAAAGAAGCATTAGCGTGTGTGTTCGGGGTAAAGAAAATGCATCAGTACCTGTTTGGCCTCAAATTTGAGCTGGAAACCGATCACAAGCCCCTCATATCCCTGTTCGCTGAAAACAAGGGGATAAATACTAATGCCTCAGCCCACATACGCGCGATCAGCGTATAACTATAGCATCCGCCACAGGCCAGGCACTGAGTGCGGATGCTCTCAGTCGGCTACCATTGCCCACCACGGGGGTGGAAATGGCGCAGCCTGCAAACTTGTTGATGGTGGCGCAGCCTGCAGACTTGTTGATGGTCATGGAAGCATTTGAAAATGATAAATCACCTGTCACGGCCCACCAGATTAGGACTTGGACCAGCCAAGATCCTCTGCTGTCCCTAGTAAAAAACTGTGCACTGCATGGGAGCTGGGCCAGCATCTACATTGAAATGCAAGAGCTAATCAAGCCGTTTCAGCGGCGAAAGGACAAACTGTCCATTCAGGCAGACTGCCTGTTGTGGGGTAACCACGTAGTGCTACCCAAAAAGGGCAGGGAGACGTTCATCTTGGATCTCCACAGCACACACCCGGGTATAGTAATGATGAAAGCGATAGCCAGATCCCACATGTGGTGGCCCGGTATCGACTCTGACTTAGAGTCCTGTGTACGGCAATGCAGCGTGTGTGCTCAGTTGAGCAACGCGCCCAGAAAGGCACCACTAAGCTTGTGGTCCTGGCCCTCCAGACCATGGTCGAGGATCCATGTCGACTATGCGGGCCCGTTTCTCGGTAAAATGTTCCTGGTTGTGGTGGATGCTTTTTCAAAATGAATTGAATGTGAAATAATGTCGGGAAGCACTGCCATCGCCACCATTGAAAGCCTGAGGGCCATGTTTACCACCCACGGTCTGCCTGACATACTGGTCAGTGACAACGGGCCATGTTTCACCAGTGCCGAATTTAAAGAATTCATGACCCGCAATGGGATCAAACATGTCACCTCGGCCCCGTTTCAACCAGCCTCCAATGGGCAGGCAGAGCGGGCAGTACAAACAATCAAACAGAACCTTAAACGAGTCACAGAAGGCTCACTCCAAACCCGCCTGTCCCGAGTACTGCTCAGCTACCGCACGAGACCCCACTCGCTCACAGGGGCGCCCCCAACTTAGCTACTCATGAAAAGGACACTTAAAACCAGACGCTCGCTGGTTCATCCCAACCTGCCTGATCAGGTAGAGAGCAGACGGCAGCAACAAAATGTAAACGATGGTCGTGCCACTGTGTCACGGGAAATTGATCTGAATGACCCTGTGTATGTGCTAAACTATGGACATGGTCCCAAGTGGATCGCGGGCACGGTGATAGCTTAAGAAGGGAATAGGGTGTTTGTAGTCAAACTAGACAATGGACAAATTTGCAGAAAGCACCTGGACCAAACGAGGCTGCAGTTCACAGACTGCCCTGAACAACCCACAGCAGACACCACCTCTTTCGAGCCCACAACACACACCCAAAGGATCAGCGACACCACGCCGGACCAGGAAATTGAACCTATCACGCCCAACAGCCCAGCAAGGCCAGGCTCACCTAGCAGCCCTGCAGGGCCAACAACACGCCAGCCCAGTGAGGGCACAGCCAACACACCAGAACAGACATTTGTACCGAGGCGGTCCACCAGGGAAAGAAAGGCCCCCGACCGCCTCACCTTGTAAATAGTTTTCACTTTGACTTTGGCGGGGGGAGTGATGTTGTGTATCTGTAAAGCATGCACTCCCATGTTCCGCCACCACGGAGCTCATCCCCTGAAGTCCCAAGGGATCCCAGCATCCCTTGAGAGCACTGTATATAAGCCGGCCCCTAAGGCCTGTTCCTCACTCTGGAGTGTCTTAAAGATTGAGGTCACTGTTACTTTAACCTCCCTGTGTGCAGCCTCATCTGTGTTAGGAACACAATAGATTCCTTATGAATATTCTCTGTCTACTCCAGGCTTTTTAGCAATACCATGAAATAAATAAAACAGCTGGAAATGTGGGTTTTTAAAAGTGGCCAAGCTGCCCATTGTTTCGGTTGATAAAGCACGTAGCTCAGGTCAAACAGGTTAGAAAGTCTCACTTTGTTCTGAGTTAGCTGATCTCAGGCAGGATTACCACAATGCTGCTGTCATTGGTCTCTGCGATCAGGAAGAAAAAAATCAGCAAGGGTTCCCACTCCTGATCACAATTGAGTGACCCCTGCTAGACAGTGGGGATATCAAACGATGAAAAAGATCAGGCTTGGCTCCAAAGTGGAGGGGAGAAAATTGAAGAAAAACTGTCCCACTTGTCATCATGCTACCATTTGAAACTTAACCAAAGTTCTGCCCCAATTGAGGACTGCTGCACATCAACATTGGAAGATGCTGTACAACAATGTAGAATACAATCACTTTGATTTTGTGTTTAGGGGTATTGTTCTGGGGCCTATACAGATAACTATTGCAATCTTATCATATTGCATGAATTTGCTGGCACTGAATAATAGATTGGAATGAAGTTCTACTGTACATAAATTTACCTTCAGTTAAAATATTGGCCAGCCAGCAACAGCTGAGACATTTAACAACAAGAACTCAAATTTACACTGCAAAAAACCCAAGGGTTGAGATGGCACTGTGTGAGGTTCGTAACAAATGCCTTAACATGTTCATTACCAACCTCATGCAACGTAATTCAACCCGTAAACAGTCATGCACCTTACCAGAATGTTCAATGGGTTTAAAATAAGTTTGCAGAAAATGTTTTTACCTGCTATTGTAAAAAGTTACTAACCTGATTGAAATAAAAGGATTAAAATAACAGACCAGGAAGTTTCCAACAAATGTGAAGGTGCCTTTTTGCCAATATCGCAAAATACATTAGCAACCCAAAGAAATTCCACTTGTGAATGAAGTCACTCAGTCTCCTCAATCTTCACTAGAATTGGGGCACGATTTCCATCTGCCAACATCGTTTGCTTATTACTGGTCCGCTACAGGCACCAGTTGTGGCCCCAAAGGCAAGTCACCAGTCCCAGGAAGCAGCAAGATCTGCCGACTCCGGCCGAGGTTCCACCGAGAGTCTGGCGGGGGAGGCAATCAACAGGGATCAAGTGGTTGCCAACAGCAGCCCATGGATTTAATGTGGAGCCGGGAGAAGCACATCTGCCTCACAATAAGGTAAGTAAAAAAAAAAAAATTAAGGACCACTGCTTTGCTGGCAAGCACCTGAAGTAACTGGTGCATGCTGTGGTCATGCACAATCCACTTTAGCAAAGGGAGCCAAAACAGGCATAAAGCCCTTTATTTGTGCATGCAAAGGACCCACCACCTGTTTCAGGCAAGTGTCTTGGACATGTACGGAGGCGCCTTTACCGATATGGTGGGTGATGTAATTCCGGCGTAAAATGAGTGCATGCATATCACCCCCTGATGCCTGTAAAACAGGTGGCATACGATCCAATTTCTAGGCCAGGGATTCCATTAGCTTGACAATTGTATTTTGATCCACAGTGGCAGACTGAATCAAACTGAAATCATTGCATTGAACACAAGATTAAAAAAACTTCTAAGTCATGAGGAAATTACATTTCTTTATTGACATGGATTTCTGCTCAAAATAGCACAAGTCAAATTTTTCCTCAGAATACTAAAATTGTGAGAGCCAAACAAAATTGTGAGCTATATTAAGTATTACCGATTACTGAGATTTAAGTTAAGTGTGATCAGTTGAGTATTCTAAAACTTTAATTTTGCAATTTGCGGCTCACTAAAACCAAAATGGTGGTGAACTTGAGGCCCGACATTATACAGTCCTCAAATTTTTAAGCCCAGCTTCAAAGCTTTGCATAGTTAACATTTCATAATCCTTTAAGCAACAGTTCTTTTAGCTTTGATCATTAGGGAATTGAATAAATATTGGAAGGAGAAACAATTGCATGAATTTGGGGAAAGAGCAGGAGAATAGGATTAACTGGATTGTTCTTCGAAAGAGCTGGCACAGACTCGATGGGCCGAATGGCCTCATTCTTTGATTCTATGATTGTAGCCTGACCTAAACTTTCAATATATTCATTCTCCCATTCTGTTTCCATGAAATTTCCATCGTGGCATTTTGAAATGGTTTCAAATTACATTTTAGCAACTGAGCCATAATTCTTGACTGTACTATGATCCAGCACTTAAAAAAAACCACACAATTTCTGGCGATTAAAAAACTATAATAGCTATGACAGAAGATTAATTCAAATGAATCAGTACAAATTATTATATACAATGTATTTAAATATCATAAATTTAGCTATTTAAATAAAATTAGAATACATGAAACATCCTTAGTTTCCAAATAAATGCTTATGTTGAACGGTAAAAACAAAATTAAATGTTTGTTGCCTATTTATCCCACAATGGTCTAGCCGCAAGTGCTTCAGAACTTATTTATTCTGTTTTAGAAACTCAATCTGCTATGGAGCCCAATGCACAGTGACCAAATTTACTGTCCATATGGAATCTATTAAACTTAGCTTGCCTTACGTTATCTGTTATATGAGGTCTCAAATTTAGAGGAAAATATCCTTCAGCACTCTTTTGGAATTTAACCCTTTAGCATCACCAGAGACTTTTTGTTTCAGAAATCTTTGTGCTGAAAATGTACTCAAGTTAAGTGGATAAAGTTTCACTTTTACTGTTAGAGTGTTGTCACACTGTAGCTTCCAGTCTCACCCGTGAAAAGTGACGTGGGCCTGAGTTATGTTCCCAATTCCCTCTTGGTATTCTGATCGGGGAAAACGGAGCTCTGTTCAATGGACTGCAAATGTCAGTTAACGTTTACTGTTACCAGAATGCCAATTGTCCGATCAGTTCTGTGCTAATTCAGACAGTTGGGACTTTTGAAACTTTGCTTTACGTCAGGCTTCAGTTATACTTTCTTTTTGTATATCTTCTTGGAGCTGGTTTCACAGCTTTCGCCAAAGTATGCTTCAACTAATTTTGCAGCAAATCACATTGCACAATTTTCATTGATGCAAATTAAGTCATTTTGCATTAATGTAAGCCAGATAATATAAATAGCCCATTAGTAATCACGTTAATGCATTTTATTGAGATTTTGCAATATAGCAGTTTTTACATACATTCAAAATGATTTGTAAAAGTATATTTTGAACTTCATGTACAAAAATATGGAAATAAACTTTTATAAAGGATCATTGAAGTAATTTTTATTGCTGGCTTAAAAACCCAGGGCCTCAAAATTCCTTCAGTGAGCAGTACGTCTGGGGGTCCAGAATCTGGTTATTCAGGGAATCCACCCCATTTGCCCTGCTCTTTTAAATTCTGGTAAGGGGGGGACTTGTGGGTGGATTTCCATGTTCCTCCCCCACTATATCAAAGGGGTGGGTCATGGGGAATTCCCAAGTAACCATGCTTAATGCCCTTGAAAGGCCATGGTGGAATTTGCGCCAGCTGAGAGCGGGCGTGAAACCCTTTGAGGCCTTCTGAAAGGTCCCAACAATTACCTATACCAAGGTAATTTATCTTTTGTCTGGAATCATACTGGTTTCCTTTGGAGCCAAAGACTGAAAAAAGGTAAATTATCTTTTCTGTCCCATTGGGCCTCGGGGGAGGGGGAGACTTCAGGCAGTTTGGCTGTGAGCAGTTCACTTTACAAGATCAGATTGGGACGGGTGGTACTGGTGCACCTTTGTAGCCACAGCGGCCTATCCCTACCGTGCAAATGAACCTGTTCCTGAGATTTGGGATGGAGTATCCAGTGTGGGGCTAGGGAAAGAGTGTTCTGCTCTGCCACACATGCATTGAGGCCTGAATTTCAGGGCCAGGGGTATTTTTTGTGTGTTTCTCAGATAGTTTTTTAGTGAAAAAAGTACAGAATAAATTCTTGGTGAGCAGTTCTACTTCATTGGGAATCCAGTCAGGGGCAGGCCCAAGGCAACTAGTTGTATTCCCTCATGCTGCGAAATAGTCCTTCAAAATAGATTTTCTCTTTTCCTCCAGCTTGAGACATCTGGGAGCCCCCCTGGATCTGAGTTGTCTATTGATGCTGTGATGGACGACAAAGAGCAAAGGATTTCACATTCACTTTACAGTGGAATTGAGTCACTCACCAGGAATATTGAGTTTAACAGACTGATGGGTGAGTCAAATCAAATTGAACCCCAAATAGCCTAGGTAAACTCAGTCTTTATATATTTTTATATTTCACTTAATTTAGTCTTTCACGCATAATTTACAATCAGTCTCAGAAATATATCTCCACCTAAAGGCTTAACATACTTGTACACTAATGGTGCTTTTTCATTAGAAGCCAGTAATGGAAGCCACCAGATTGGGCTGCCAAGCACATGATATTCCTACACAATTCTGGGTCCTCATTATGACGATTGTGTACATTTTTTCAAGTGGACTACATCCAAGTAACGGCCAACACACAAATGCAATTTAAACAGATCACGCAGTTTCAATATGTTAGCAGCAATTTTCTTCCTCCCATTTTGCTTACTCACGAGTCAGGTGGTGCACACCCAAAGTGTGCTCCGCCTGTATGTCAGGATTCAGGTATTTACATAGGCCAGATGCTGCCTGCCAGGGTCTAATGCTTGGAAGCTGGGGGAGGAAGTCAGCCTGAGAGGCCTGCAGCAACAGTAATGGCCACCAGCTGCGGGGCCTTTGGCTGATGTCCAAAACCAGCAGCCAGAAATTCCTTCAGCTATAAAGGCGTTGTCCATGGCTTGCAAAAGTAAAAGGTACTTACTTTCTCCCACTTCAATCTTCTTGTTGCCAGTCCCTTTTCAGATCCCGTTTCAGAACTCGGACTTAAGGCCCAGTTGGCCTCATGACCACTGGGAATTCATGACTGCCGGGCAATGTGTGAGCAAAATAAAACTGCTATCATGTTTATGTCACTCTCGCCTCATTGGCAGCGTATCAACATACTGGTGCCCCCACCCTCAGGGCATAGTCCCAGGGCAACAGAAAGGGGCAAAAGATGGGGAGAATTTTATCCCCCAAAAACGGGAGAGGTGTTAAAACTTTAAAAATCTCAAGCCCGACCACAACCCATCTCGAATCCGCCCACTTGCGGGTTTAATGGAGGCAGGACAAGAGGTGGGCAGCCAACTCAATTACAGAAGGCGAGTTGGCAATTTAAATATTTTAATGAGGTTGGCAGATTTAACCTGCTTTGCAGTTTTAACCCTGGCTAGCCGGGCTTCCCAGAACTCGGGAAACCCGGCAACTGAAGGGAGGCGAGGACAGATTCGGGAAGAAGGTAAGTTCCTTCATAGCACTGTTTGTGGATCAATCTTACCCTCTTGCCTTGGATAGGATCCCCACGAACCCATCAGACCCCATGCAAAATCCCCTCGGGGTAAGGGATTGGCCACCACCCCCTCCTGGTTGGGAATTAGACCCCCCTTTGAGATTGGAGATCAAGGATCAGACCTCCCCCCCGCTTCCCACCCCCCTCCCCCCGACACTCCCAATAGCATTTGCAGGCTCCCTACCTGGGTCTGCGGCCTGCTCTGGAGTGCTCCCCGCCCAACTGGAAGCCAAGCCTGTCAATCAGGCAGGAATCCTAGCAAAAAAAATACACACGCTCTGGAACTCCACAGCATGCGGAGAAACCTGGATTTCCGGACTTCCTGATCAAAACTCATATCCCCGCCTACACAATATGCCCATGCTAATATCAGGGCCATGGCTTTTCACCCTCATTCTCCACATTGCTCCCAGGATCTGAGTATTCCTGGCATAAATCAAAGGACAATCTCCACTCTGATGTTTCTGTTTACCAAGGTCTTATGCTTGATACTAAAACTAAATCTAAACCTGCATACACCCAAAAAGATAACCAGTCTTTTCTCTTTAAAGATGCTGACTGATCAGCTGTGCATTTCCAGCATTTTCTGTTTTGACTTCAGATTTTCAGCATCCACAGTTTTTTAATATTTTTATTTATAAGCAAAGCTAGTTTTTTTTGCTGTTCCAACCAATGGGCAACTGTTGCATCTTTTTAGTAAGATTTACAAAGTATCAGTTTTTAATTTATGTGCATATTTTGTCAAGTGTATCACATATGAATGGAATTTAAAGCGAACATGCAAATACAATAGGTTCGATCCCATATTTCCTTCCCAACGCCCACCCCCTCCCCCCCACCCCCCCAAATGACATCCCCACATCCAACTGGAAGCAGACTAGGTGGAGCACAAGCGAAGTGTCCTCTGCCTGACATGGTCTGAACCCACTTTGATTTTCGGATTCAAGTCATTTTCATTGGCTTGACGTTCCCCAGGTGAAGGCCGACCCCTGAAATCAGTGCCAGAATTCCAGCCATTACTGCAGGCCAGGTATGATAATGGCCAGAAAGCTTGCAACCCAAGGATTCTTGTGAAAAAATGTTTAAATTACATTTTGAGGTCCCCTGACCTTGCTGCTCGTCCTTCTCACATCCTCCAATCTGAGAGAAGCCAGGTGCAAGGGCTCCTGCCAACTTCTTTGGTGGTCCCCCAAATGGGCACCTGCCTGGCTTGCTTGCAGGAAGGTGAGGAGCGGGCACTGTTAATCTCTCTTGTCTTATTTCCATGGCCCTCTGATGCTTGTCTCTGTATCAGGCACAAGCACTTTGCACTCTATGGCAAAAGTCCTGGGCGATGCAAAGGGGGCAGAGACTCAGCGTAATGGGTCTCCGCCCATCTTTCCTCTGCTGTGGGCCCTAAAAATAGGCACCTTTGAGGTCCCTAGCAGAGGAAAACTAGTACTTTCATATTTCTGTTCACCAAGGTTTTACACTTGATTTTTTTTGTATGTTAGACCAGTTAAACTAAGAAGAAGAAAAGGGAAAGATTTACTTTGTGCACTAGCTGGAGCAAAATATAAAACCTATTTCTAAAGAACATACAATGTTCACAATATTGCTACGTGAAGCACAGTCTTTCTGAAAGGCATTTTATTGGAATATTGAGCATTTAAGAACAGTCAGATGACGTCTAGCTATCATACAATGAATGGACCTGTTTAGAAACATATAGGAATCATAAGAAAAAATGAAGTAAAAGAAAAGGCATTTATGGACTCTATCTCAGCCACATGCTGTCATGAGGAAAGGATCTGTATAAATACTTCTTGATTCCAGCAAAGATCCAGATTATTCATCCATCCTCACTCCTCCACTATTTCACCTTCTGCTGCTGCCTCCACAGATAACATTCTTCTCCCCTCTCCTGGCCCCAGCAACACAGAAACTACCATGTCTCCTGAAGTCTTTGATTACCATACTTATATCCTATAACTTTCAATTCTGTCCTAGACCAGATATTTATCCAGCTCTTTCTGCAGCACATAATTTACCCAATATCAGCTGTGTGCTAGATTCCAGCTCCATATAGAAATCTACGGTGCAGAAGGAGGTTATTTCGGCCCATTGTGTCTGCGCCGGCCAACAAAGAGCCACAAGGCCCTGGGTCAGCAGCCCTGAAGGTTATATATAAACCTATGAACAATGAACAATGGCGGAAAGGTAAAGAGCACCCAACCCAACCAGTCCGCCCCACACAACTGCGACACCCCTTGCACCGCAACATTCTACACTCCACCCCAACCGGAGCCATGCGATCTCCTGGGAGAGGCAAAATAACACATAAAAACCCAGGCCAATTGGGGAAAAGAAATCTGGGAAAATTCCTCTCCGACCCATTCAGGCAATCAAAACTAGTCCAGGAGATCACCCTGGCCATATTTGATTCCCTGTAATAGTTACCATCGTATCTGCGCCAGCCAACAAGAGGTTATCCAGTCTAATCCCAATTACCAGCTCTAGGTCCGTAACCCTGCAGGTTACGGCACTTTAAGTGCCGATCCAAGCACCTTTTAAATGTAGTAATGGTTTCTGCATCCACCACCCTTCCAGGCAGTGAGTTCCAGACCCTCACAATCCTCTGCGTAAAGAAGCTTCCCCTCAAATCCCCTCTGAACCTTCCACCAACCACCTTAAAACTATATCCCCTCGTAATTGACCCCTCCACCAATGGAAGTAGGTCCTTTTTATCCACTATATCCAGGCCCCTTAAAATGTTATACATCTCAATGAGGTCTCCTCTCAACCTCCTCTGTTCCAATGAGAACAAACCCAGCCTATCCAATCTGTCCTCATAGCTAAGATTCTCCATTCCAGGCAGCATGCTAGTAAATAGCAATAATGTCCAGATCAGGTCGGAGGCTGGAGGCATTGGGGTGGTGTTTCCTTCTCTCATGAATTCTAGTGTGGATTACTAGTCCATCATGCAAGAGGGCTGCAGCCACATTTAGTATAGGTGAGACAGGTGAGTTAAAAGTTTGTTGTTCCACTTTGGTTTGTCAGTTTGTGCCTTTCTTCGCCATTTGTCCTTTTCTTTTGTGCACTTTCGATATGTGTATCTCAAGGTGCTAACTATCTTGGTAAAGTATTGTCCTGCCACCTGACTCTTGTCTATGGCAAGCTTCTCCCAGGTTGTAAGAGTAATCTCACATTTCTTTAAATTCCTTTTCAATGCGTCATTATAATGTTTGCCCTCTTTCAGTTTAGATCAAAATCATATAATAAATAGCCCATTCAGTCTATCAAGTCTCTGCTAATGTGTTTCTCCAGCTGGCCCAGCTAGTCTAATCCCATTATCCTGTTTGCTTCCACATATCCTTTAATATTCCTGCTTTTCAAGATAATAAGGCCTAGAATGCGGGTGGGCATCGACCGTTTTCGCACAATAATGGACCTACTAAGTCCTCAATATGGTGGCCAAGAAGCACGCACACATTTTTGGACAGAAGTGCACCACCACTATATTGGGAGAGGATATTACGCCAGTGGCAGGTGTGTATGCTGGCAACATTTAAAGGAAAAAATAATTTATTTAACTTAAATTCTCAATTTTGAAGGTCACATTGCTTCACTCACCACATGCTCATTTCGCATAGCACAACATGGCATTAACTGGCATGATGACCCTTTCGCAGCGCTATATCAAAGGATCAAGCAGTACTTACAAGTTAGTTGCTAGTTTATAATTTCAGGCTGTTGCTTGACTTCCAGACATTTTTTGGTGTGCTTTATTATTCTGCAAAGTTCACTTTGTCTACACAGAGAATTATTTTATTACACTGTTGTTGCTCTTTGCCTCAGAAATAATCTGGCTTCAGACATTAGTGGTCTCATAGGGCTGATTATCCCTATATAAATATCCATCTTCATCATTCTCGGCCAGCCTGTAGCCTTTGACAAGATTGAACACACCATTCTCCTCCAATGCCTTTCCTCCATCATCCAGCTGGGTGGGACTGCACTCGCCTGGTTTCATTTTCATATATCCAGTCATAGCCAGAGATTCATCTGCAATGTCCTCTCTTCCTGCTCCCACACTATTATCTCTGATGTCCCCCAAGGATCTATCCTTGGCCCGTTCCTATTTCTCAGCTACATGCTTCCCCTTGCCAACATCATCCGAAAACACGTCAGGTTCCACTGGTATGCTGATGACACCCACCTCTACCTCACGATCAACTTGTCTTTAATTTATCACACTGCTTGTCTGACATCCAGTACTGGATCAACAAAAATTTCTTCCGACAAAATATTGGAAAGATCGAAGCCATTGCCTTCAGTCCTCAGCACAAACAGAGCATTCACAATTAGGTGTGGTATTTGACTCTGAGCTGAGTTTCTGATCACATATCTGCTCCATTCCCAATTCCGCCTACTTCCACCTCTGTAACATCGATCAACTCCGCCTCTGCCTCAGCTCATCTGCTGCTGAAACCTTCATCCAGGCCTTTGTTGCCTTTAGACTTGACTATTCTGATGATCTCCTGACCAACCTCCTATTTTCCACCTTCCATAAACTTGAGCTTATCAAACTTTACTGCCCAGATCCAAACTCACACTAAGTCCCTTTCAACCACCACCGCTGTGCTTGCTGACCTATAGTGGCTCCCAATCCGGCAACACCTCAATTTTTAAATTCTTATCCTTGTTTTCAAATCCCCCTCAATATCTCTATAACCTCCTCCAGCCTTGCAATCCTCCGAGAACTCTGTGCTCCTCTAATTCTGGCCTCTTGCGCATCCCCTATTTTAATCACTCCACCATTAGCAGCCATGCCTTCAACTATCTAGGCCACACGCTCTGGAATTACCTCCCTAAACCTCTCTACCTCTCTTTCTAACTTTAAGACGCTCCTTAAAACATACCTCTTTGAGTAAACATTTTGTCATCTGTCCTAATATCTCCTTATGTGGTTCTGTGTCAAAATTTTGTTTGATAATACTCTCGTGAAGCACCTTGGGATGTTCGACTACATTAAATGCACTTTATAAAGGCAAATTGTTGTTGTTGACTTTGGGGCTGGAGGGTGAAGGGGAGCAGAAAGGAAGACAGCACAGAGCAGAAACAGAGGGGCGAGGAGAAGGACATTACGCGGGAGGCCATATGCACAGCACATATTCAGGGAGCACCTCTCCTATATCAACTTTACTCAAGAGCAATGTATGAGGTGCCTTTGCTTCACCAAGGAGACTGTCACCAAGCTGCATCATGTGCTGCAGCCACAACTCGAGCCTGGAACCAGGGCATGGACAGCACTTCCTGTGGCTGTCAAGGTCATTGTGGCCCTCAGACCGAAACAGGTGACATTAGAGACAGTACACCGATGTATCAG
The DNA here is from genome assembly GCF_044704955.1 of Pristiophorus japonicus. Lineage (NCBI taxonomy): Eukaryota > Metazoa > Chordata > Chondrichthyes > Pristiophoridae > Pristiophorus > Pristiophorus japonicus. The sequence goes on along the minus strand of NC_091981.1, from coordinate 165,564,046 downwards.
GGAGGCTCTCTGTGCAATGAGAAACACATTAATCTCCTTCCTTGTGGCCTAAGGAAAGCAGGATGAGAGAGCATTAGGTTTGCATTGCAGGCTTCCCTACTGTGCAGGGTGTCATTGACTGCACATATATTATATTGCGTGCTCCCTATCATCAGCCTGGCATCTTGCCACTTGCTCAGCATACATCATGCAGGTCTGTGCCCACTATCCTGACAGCAGTAATGATTCTTTCATCCTGCGGCAATTCTCCGTGCCGCCTTTATTCCAACCAGGCCGCCAAGATACAGGCTGGCTATTGGTCAACAACAAGTCTACAACAAGAGCTATGCTTACTTTTTTATTCATTAATGGAATGTGGGCATCGCTGGCATGGCCAACATTTATTGCCCATCCCTAATTGCCCTTCAGAAGATGGGGGTGAGCCACCTTCTTGAACCACTGCAATCTGTGTCCAGAAGGTATTCCCACGGTGCTGTCAGGGAGGGAATTCTAGGATTTTGACCCAGTGATGATGAAGGAACAGCGATATATTTTCAAGTCAGGATGGTGTGTGATTTGAACGGGAACTTGAAGGCGATGGTGTTTCCTTGCGCCTGTTTCTCTTAACCTTCTAGGTGGTAGAGGTTGCGGGTTTGGGAGGTGCTACTGAAGAACCCTTAGCGAGTTGCTGCACTGCATCTTGTAGATGGTACAAACTGCAGCCATGGTGCGCCACTGGTGGAGGGAGTGAATGTTTAAGGTGGTGGATGGGGTGCCAATCAAGTGGACTGCTTTGTCCTGGATGGTGTTGAGCTTCTTGAGTGTTGTTGGAAGTGCACTCATCCTCACGTGTGCCTTGTAGATGGTGGAAAGGCTTTGGGGGGGTCAGGACATGACTCACTCACCACAGAATACACAGCCTCTGACCTGCTCTTGTAGCCAGAGTATTTATGTGGCTGGTCCAGTTAAGTTTCGGTTCAATGGTAACCCCACAGGATGTTGATGGTGGGAGATTTGGCGATTGTAACAGCATTGAATGTCAAGGGGCAATGGTTAGACTCTCTCTTGTTGGAGGTGTTTATTGCCTAGCACTTGTGTGGCGCAAATGTTACTTGCAACTTATCAGCCCAAGCCTGAATGTCGTCCAGGTCTTGCTGCATGCGGACAAGGACTGCTTCATTATCTGAGGAGTTGCGAATGGAACTGAACACTGTGCATTCATTACCGAACATCCCCACTTCTGACCTTATGATGGAGGGAAGGTCATTGATGGTTAGGCCTGGGACTCTGCCCCGAGGAATTCCTCCAGCGATGTGCTGGGGCTGAGATTGTTGGCTTCCAATAACCACAGCCGTCTTCCTTTGTGCTCGGTATGACTCCAGCCAGTGGAAAGTTTTGCCCTGATTCCCATTGACTTCAATTTTGCAAAGGCTCCTTGATGCTATATTTGATAAAATGCTGCCTTGATTTCAAAGGCAGTCACTATCACCTCACCTCTGAAACTCAGCTCTTTTTCCCATGTTTGGACCAATGCTATAATGAGGTCTGGAGCCGAGTGGTCCTGGCGGAACCCAAACTGGGACTCAGCGAGTAGGTTATTGGTGAGAAGCACTGTTGACGACACCTTCCATCACTTTGCTGATAATTGAGAGTAGACTGATGGGGCGGTAGTTGGCCGGATTGGATTTGTTCTGCTTTTTGTGGACAGCACATACATGAGAAATTTTCCACATTATCGGGTCCATTCCAGTGTTGTAGCTGTACTGGAATAGATCCGGAGCATAAGTCTTCAGCACAACAATCAGGATGTTGTCGGTGCATGTAGCCTTTGCCATGTCCAGTGCGCTCAGCCGTTTCTTGATATCACATGGAGTGAATCGAATTGGCTGAAGACTGACTTCTGTGATGTGGGGACCTCAGGAAGAGGCTGATATGAATCATCCACTCGGCACCTTTGGCTGAAGATGGTTGCAAACACATCAGCCTTGTCTTTTGCACTCACTTACTGGGCTCCGCCATCATAAAGCATGGGAATGTTCATGGAGCCTTCTCCTCCCGTTAGTTGTTTAATTGTCCACCACCATTCACGACTGGATGTGGCAGAACTGGAGAGCTTTTATCTGTTCCGCCACAAGGAACACTATCAAGTAAACAATCAGTGAGCTGAAGCAATGGTTCCGTTGCCTGGACTGTGGTCATGTGCTGCATGCTCCAGAATTTTGCCATGATGAGGGGCCAGGCCTCACCACCCACTGAGCAACAAGAAGTATAGGAAGAAGAGTACAAAGAGGAACAGGAGGAGGAGAGGCAGAGACCACCAGAGCCCTTACATGCCCGTGTTCTCAGAGACTCGCTCATCGAGGAGCGCTTCTGTGAATCACCTTCAACATTTTTCTTTGTCAAAGGTGCTATATAAATGCAAGTTGTTGCTCTTGTTGAACACTTTGTGCACCCACTCAATTCTAGCTCCAGTTTTTTGAACACTGACCCTTATTCTTTTCCATGGTTTCCTCATTATATTTTTTGATATTTATTACTCTTTCTAATAGTGTTTTTGATCCCTCACTACCTCGTAGCCTTTCTTTCCCTTTCTCCTCTGATAGTATTTTCTCATTATTTATTTCAGCTGAGCCTTCTGCTTATATTCCAACGGCTCTCCCTCTCTAGCTGCAAACGTAAAGGATCCCCTCTCCCGGCCCCACCACCTCCCCACCCCACCGTCATATCAGTTTAAATCCTACCCACTGTTTCATTCATCCTCTCTACAAGGGCATTGATGTCATTTCAGTTCAGGTGAAGACCATTCCTTCGATATAGCCTTCCCTTATTGCAGAAATTGCTCCAATGTCCCAAGAATGTGAAACCAGGCACGGCCATCACGTAGCTGAAAGTGATCCAGGCAGCACGCAAAATTCATGCTGCCTGCTCATTAAAATAATTGCAGCACTGATCGCAGCACTAAACTTGCTGCTGATTGGCTTAGCACTGAACAGCAGGTGCCAACATTTTGTGCAGTCTAATGGCTAATAAAGTTTGGTCGAGGTAATCGACACTACATAAAGGGGAGGTGCTTTGCTGCAGAAGCTCCTCATTATTATTTTTTTATTGGTTCATGTGATGTGGGGTTTGCTGGCAAGGCCAGCATTTATTGCCCATCGCTAGTTGCCCTTCAAAAGGTGGTGGCGAGCCACCTTCTTGAACCGCTTCAGTCCATGAGGTGAAGATACTCCCTACAGTGCTGTTCGAGAGGGAGTTCCAGGATTTTGACCCAATGACGATGAAGGAACGGCGATATTTTTCCAAGTCAGGATGGTATGTGGCTTGGAGGGGAGCTTGGAGGAGATGGTGTTCCCATGCACCTGCCGACCTTGCCCTTCTAGGTGGTAGAGGTCGCGGGGTTCAGAGGTGCTGTTGAAAAAGCCTTGGCGAGTTGCTACTTCACCCTGTATATACCATACCTGCACACCAGAGGGTGCTGCTGCTGGAGACCTAAGGGTCACCTGTACACAGCAGGTAACCCAGTATAAAAGGGAGCTCACCTCTTGGTGTCCTCACTCTACGAGCTGCAATAAAGGACTACAGTCTGTACAGTTCACGTGCCATATCCCTGCCTCATGGAGTCATTAACAGAATGCTTACATATACAATACCAGGGCATGGATACAGTGCTGCAAAAGATTTAATGACCTCACACGAGTGGTCAAGGAGAATGAATGCATCATCAAATGCCATGTCCTGCCATCTGCACCACAAGCCTCACACATTGCTCAATGCACCACGCCCTCCATCATTCACCTACCAACAATCTCTAGCAATCACCACTCATACCTCATAGCTTTACTACACCATTACACATGTACCACTGCTGTAAGACTCACACCCACTTCTCACACCTTGCACACCCTGCCAGTTATACAACCATGGTAAGCTCATCACCCAAACACATTGCACCACACTTACTCACATACTGCAGGCAAAGACCGTCATGACTGCTGGGGAGCAGCAACAGATGGGTTGGCTGGAAGCCCGAATTCTGAATCTGGCAGAGCTGGAGGAAGCAATGCTGGGTACATTTGAGGGACAGTCACAGAGTTCGAGGCAAGCGAGGAAGTTGAAAGCATTGCTGATGATAACAGTATGCTCAAACCTAACCCTTTTTCTCACATCCCACTTCCCCCTCATCCTACAATCTCTTCTCACTTACAAGCTGCTTTCCCCCCTCCCCTCACCACAACCCGACACTTGTGCCTTTTTCCTTTCAGATACCCAAGAAATCCAACCTGGCCAGCCTGTCCCTGAAGTGATGAAGGAGGACAGTTATGGTGGAAAGAACACCATCATTGCATTTGACACTTGCAGGCAGCAGCTCAGAAAATGGCACTACACGGACTTTAGAGGATAGGCGAGATCGGCCAGGGGGAAAGGTAACTTGGTGCCAGCTTCCTGGACGGCGAATTCACGTGCGAGTTCTGCTGCAGAGGACTTAGATGTTGACCTCGATGAGGTGGCCTTTAGAAGAAGGGTAATGGGTATGCACACAGAAATGCAAGGTGAATGGCAAGCAGTGAGCCTCTTGTCAGTGTCAAGGAACAGAGAGCAGTCCAACTCCAACATCACACAGGGCTTTGTGCAGACCTTGGAGCCCGTGGTTTCATAGAAACATAGAAACATAGAAAATAGGTGCAGGAATAGGTCATTCGACCCTTCGAGCCTGCACCACCATTCAATAAGATCATGGCTGATCATTCACCTCAGTACCCCTTTCCTACTTTCTCTCCATACCCCTTGATCCCTTTAGCTGTAAGGGCCATATCTAACTCCCTCTTGAATATATCCAATCAACTGCCATTAACAACTCTCTGTGGTAGGGAATTCCACAGGTTAACAACTCTCTGAGTTTCTCCTCATCTCAGTCCTAAATGGCTTACCCTTTATCCTTAGACTGTGTCCTCTGGTTCTGGACTTCCCCAACATCGGGAACACACTTCCTGCATCTAACTTGTCCAGTCCCATCAGAATTTTCTATATTTCTATGAGATTCCCTCTCATCCTTCTAAACTCCAGTGAATATAGGCCCAGTCAATCCAGTCTCTCCTCATATATCAGTCCAGCCATCCCTGGAATCAGTCTGGTGATTTCGCTGCACTCCCTCAATAGCAAGAACGTCTTTCCTCAGATTAGGAGACCAAAACTGAACACAATATTCCAGGTGAGGCCTCACCAAGGCCCTGTACAACTGCAGTAAGACCTCCCTGCTCTTATACTTAAATCCCCTAGCTATGAAGGCCAACATACCATTTGCCTTCTTCACCGCCTACTATACCTGCATGCTAACTTTCAATGACTGATGTACCATGACACCCAGATCTCGTTGCACCTCCCCTTTTCCTAATCTGCCGCCATTCAGATAATATTCTGCCTTTGTGTTTTTGCCCCCAAAGTGGATAACCTCACATTTATCCATATTATACTGCATCTGCCATGCATTTGCCCACTCACCTAACCTGTCCAAGTCACCCTGCAGCCTCTTAGCATCCTCCTCACAGCTCACACCATCACCCAGCTTAGTGTCATCTGCAAACTTGGAGATATTACACTCAATTCCTTCATCTAAATCATTATTGTATATTGTAAATAGTTGGGATCCCAGCACTGAGCCCTGCGGCACCCCACTAGTCACAGCTTGCCATTTTGAAAAGGACCCATTTATCCCAACTCTCTGCTTCCTGTCTGCCAACCAGTATGCTATCCACATCAGTACATTACCCCCAATACCACGTGCTTTAATTTTGCACACCAATCTCTTGTGTGGGACCATGTCGAAAGTCTTTTGAAAGTCCAAATACACCACATCCACTGGTTCTCCCTTGTCCACTCTACTAGTTACATCCTCTAAAAATTCAAGAAGATTTGCCAAGCATGATTTCCCTTTCATAAATCTATGCTGAATTGGACCGATCCTGTCACTGCTTTCCAAATGCGCTGCTATTTCATCTTTAATAATTGATTCCAACATTTTCCCCACTACTGATGTCAGGCTAACCAGTCTATAATTACCTGTTTTCCCTCTCCCTACTTTTTTAAAAAGTGGTGTTACATTAGCTACCCTCCAGTCCATAGGAACTGATCCAGAGTCGATAGACTGTTAGAAAATGATCACCAATGTATCCACTATTTCTAGGGCCATTTCCTTAAGTACTCTGTGATGCAGATTATCAGGCCCCGGGGATTTATCAGCCTTCAATCCCATCAATTTCCCTAACACAATTTCCCGCCTAATAAAGATCTCCTTCAGTTCCTTCTTCTCACTAGACCCTCGGTTCCCTAGTATTTCCGGAAGGTTATTTGTGTCTTCCTTCGTGAAGACAGAACCAAAGTATTTGTTCAACTGGTCTGCCATTTCTTTGTTCCCCATTATAAATTCACCTCATTCTGACTGCAAGGGACCTACGTTTGTCTTCACTAATCTTTTTCTCTTCACATATCTATAGAAGCTTTTGCAGTCAGTTTTTATGTTCCCGGCAAGCTTCCTCTCATACTCTATTTTCCCCCTCCTAATTAAACCTTTTGTCCTCCTCTGCGGAATTCTAAATTTCTCCCAGGATTTCCAGAATGGCAACTCCATGAGACACTTTGTGGACCTAACCATGATGCTGGGTGTGATGGGCAGAAGCGACCTAATGTCTCAGTGCTGATTGGAAGCTCATATTGCTGCCAGCTTGGCTGGGTTTACAAGTATGGAAAGGGGCTTGCAGAGTCTCACAGCACTCCAACAACCTGTCCTTCAACAGATTACTTGGATTACTGAGGCAGCACGCTGGCGAGTGGTAGTGGCTCCGTGGAGCAAGAACCTGCTGTTCTCTCTCAGGATGACATTATTGTACTCCCACCACTGCCACTCCACCAGTGCCCTTGCCGCTGCCTCCTGACCCCTTATTCTGAGACTGTGACCCATGGTTCAAGACTCCCCAGCCACGGGGAACATCCTCCCTGCATCTACCCTGTCAAGCCCTGTACGAATTTTGAATGTCTCAATGAGATCACCTGTCATTCTTCTAAACTCGAGAAAATAGGCCTCGTTTACTCAATTTCTCCTCATAGGTCAATCCTCACACCCCAGGAATTAGTCTGGTAAACCTCCGTTGCAATCAATCTGTGACAATTATATCCTTCCTTAGGTAAGGAGACCAAAACTGTACACAATGCTCCAGATGCGGTCTCACCAGGGCCCTACATAATTACAGTAAGACATCTTGGGGCCGAAATTGTCCCTTTCCTTCAGGCCTGTTACCATCGCAAATCGATGGCCATGCTGCGGAGTGGAGTGGCCGCTGACCTTTGGTGGAATGGCCGCTGCTAGCCCAATTGCCCTCCCAAGTTTTTTCGGCGGTGCCCCACTCCCCCCCCTTACCACTCCTCTGTTTACGATCGGTGTTAAGCATGTCATCACCGTGCACACCGCCGATCTAACCACCAACGGCAGCATTCCCCTCGAAAATTCTTTGGCCTGCCCGGCAGTGACAAAACAACCTTTTTCCCAGTGGTCCAGTGAGGCTGTGGCCTTCTGCAGCGGCCGTGCGGCTTTCCTTAAAGGGGAGGGCTTACTGCTGCTGCCACCATGTTTTTTTTCTGTCAGCTGAATACCAGTTCAGCCCGACAATTATTATGCCCCCGGGTTGGGCCGGGACGCCAACAGACAGCCTGGCAGCCCCTCTTGGATGCCAGTCCACTGGCCCAGACGAAACCCTCCCTGGTTGCTCCAAGTTTAAAAAGCGCGGAGGCTCTCCCTTTTAAATGAATACTGTACTGTATGTATGCCTGGGTTTACCTGCCACCAGGGGGAGCGACCGTCGGAGGTCATTGGGCCACAGACACACATGTGTAGCCCTTGTATATAAAGAAAGTCTCCACATTTAATCCTCACTTTGAGAGCTAATAAAGTAGAGTCAGGTTGCACCTGATTAAGTTCATAGGACTAAGCCTATTGAGTTATTGCGTACGCAACATTTGGCGACGAGGCACAATACAAACTTTCACGCACAAAAAAAATGATCACCGTTCGAATCCTGGAGCAATTAGTGGAGGGAGAAGACTGGGAGGATTTTACAGATCACCTTGACTCGTACTTTGTGGCCAATAAGATAGATGAAGACGCTGACGCAGTTAGGCGCAGGGCGGTTTTCCTCACGGTTTGTGGTCCAAAAATCTATGGGCTCATTAAGAATCTGCTCTCACCTGCACGTCCAACGGAAAAGACCTATGAGGAACTGTGTGCTCTGATTCAGGACCATCTCAAACCTAAAAAAGGCATCATTATCTCAAGATATCGCTTTTACAAGCATGTTTGTTCTGAGGGCCAGTGGCGGAATTTGTTGCCGACCTGAGACATCTCGCCGGGCCGTGTAAGTCTGGAGCCACATTGGAAGACATGCTGCATGACGTCTTTGTAATAGGCATGAACCACGAGGTGATCCTGCAGAAGCTGCTGGCTGCAGAGACGCTGGATCTGAGCAGGGCCATCACGATTGCCCAGGCTTGCCTGACCACGGTCGATAGTACAAAGCAGATATCCTCACAGAGTCGGAACTCCACGGCAAGTACTGTGCACCAGATTGTGTCATCAGTTGGCAGAGCTGCACCTGGCAGGGCCTACCCAACTGCGTTTGCGAAACCTGTAGCTGCTCGAAGTCCGCCATTGGGCACGAATCCGATTTCACCCTGTTGGCGTATTGGCGTTGTGGGGGCAATCATCAGCCTCATCAGTGCCGTTTCAGACAGTATATTTGTAGAGGTTGTGCGAAAATGGGGCACCTTCAGAGGATGTGTCCGCAGCTCAACAAGCGTGCTGCGACACACCACGTGGATGATGATGATCAATCCAGAGCAGATCCGGCAATGCAACCCGAGATACTTGAGGAGGAAGTGTATAGTGTACATTCGTTCCTAACAAAGAGCCAACCGATAATGATTGAAGTAAAATTGAACGGCGTGCCGGTATCTATGGAATTAGACACGGATGCGAGTCAGTCAATTATGAGCCAGAGGACTTTCGAAAAGCTGTGGGACACCAAGGCCGTGAAACCCAAGATGAGTCCAGTAAATGCAAAATTACGGTACCTACACCAAAGAGCTCATATGCCATTCTCCCAGGGACTGGGAGAAATTTAGAACTCAGCAGAGGAGGACAAAGGGTTTGATTAGGGATGGGAAAATAGAGTATGAGAGGAAGCTTGCAGGGAACATTAAGACGGACTGCAAAAGTTTCTATAGATATGTAAAGAGAAAAAGATTAGTAAAGACAAACGTAGGTCCCCTGCAGTCAGAATCAGGGGAAGTCATAATGGGGAACAAAGAAATGGCAGACCAATTGAACAATACTTTGGTTCGGTATTCACTAAGGAGGACACAAACAACCTTCCGATATAAAAGGGGTCAGAGAGTCTAGTAAGAAGGAGGAACTGAGGGAAATCCTTATTAGTCAGGAAATTGTGTTGGGGAAATTGATGGGATTGAAGGCCGATAAATCCCCAGAGCCTGATGGACTGCATCCCAGAGTACTTAAGGAAGTGGCTTTGGAAATAGCGGATGCATTGACAGTCATTTTCCAACATTCCATAGACTCTGGATCAGTTCCTATGGAGTGGAGGGTAGACAATGTAACCCCACTTTTTAAAAAATGAGGGAGAGAGAAAACAGGGCATTATAGACCGGTCAGCCTGACATCGGTAGTGGGTAAAATGATGGAATCAATTATTAAGGATGTCATAGCAGCGCATTTGGAAAGAAGTGACATGATAGGTCCAAGTCAGCATGGATTTGTGAAAGGGAAATCATGCTTGACAATTCTTCTGGAATTTTTTGAGGATGTTTCCAGTAGAGTGGACAAGGGAGAACCAGTTGATGTGGTATATTTGGACTTTCAGAAGGCTTTCGACAAGGTCCCACATAAGAGATTAATGTGCAAAGTTAAAGCACATGGGACTGGGGGTAGTGTGCTGACATGGATTGAGAACTGGTTGTCAGACAGGAAGCAAAGAGTAGAAGTAAATGGGTACTTTTCAGAATGGCAGGCAGTGACTAGTGGGGTACCGCAAGGTTCTGTGCTGGGGCCCCAGCTGTTTACACTGTACATTAATGATTTAGACGAGGGGATTAAATGTAGTATCTCCAAATTTGCGGATGACACTAAGTTGGGTGGTAGTGTGAGCTGCGAGGAGGATGCTATGAGGCTGCAGAGTGACTTGGATAGGTTAGGTGAGTGGGCAAATGCATGGCAGATGAAGGAAGTATAATGTGCATAAATGTGAGGTTATCCACTTTGGTCGTAAAAACAGAGACTGACTATTATCTGAATGGTGACAGATTAGGAAAAGGGGAGGTGCAACGAGACCTGGGTGTCATGGTACATCAGTCATTGAAGGTTGGCATGCAGGTACAGCAGGCGGTTAAGAAAGCAAATGGCATGTTGGCCTTCATAGCGAGGGGATTTGAGTACAGGGGCAGGGAGGTGTTGCTACAGTTGTACAGGGTCTTGGTGAGGCCACACCTGGAGTATTGTGTACAGTTTTGGTCTCCTAACTTGAGGAAGGACATTCTTGCTATTGAGGGAGTGCAGCGAAGGTTCACCAGACTGATTCCTGGGATGGCGGGACTGACATATCAAGAAAGACTGGATCAACTGGACTTGTATTCACTGGAGTTCAGAAGAATGAGAGGGGATCTCAGAGAAACGTTTAAAATTCTGCCGGGTTTAGACAGGTTAGATGCAGGAAGTATGTTCCCAATGTTGGGGAAGTCCAGAACCAGGGGTCACAGTCTAAGGATAAGGGGTAAGCCATTTATGACCGAGATGAGGAGAAACTTCTTCACCCAGAGAGTGGTGAACCTGTGGAATTCTCTACCACAGAAAGTTGTTGAGGCCAATTCACTAAATATATTCACAAAGGAGTTAGATGTAGTCCTTACTACTAGGGGGATCAAGGGGTATGGCGAGAAAGCAGGAATGGGGTACTGAAGTTGCATGTTCAGCCATGAACTCATTGAATGGCGGTGCAGGCTCGAAGGGCCGAATGGCCTACTCCTGCACCTATTTTCTATGTTTCTATGTTTCTATACCAGTGATTCGCCGTGCAGCAGTCAAGTTGTTGTACGATGGGGTGGTTTATGATCTATCGCTGTGGATCGTTCCAGGCAATGGTCCAATGCTGTTTGGCAGGAGTTGGCTCAAAAAAATAAAGTGGAATTGGAATGATATTAAAGCTTTGTCATCAGTGGATGGCTCTTCGTGTGCTCAAATGCTGAGCAAATTTCTTTCACTGTTTGAACTGGGCATCGGCAACTTCACGGGAGCCAAGGTACAGATCCACCGGGAACTCGGATGCAAGACCCGTCCATCACAAAGCCCGGGCGGTCCTGTATATGATGAGGGAGAAGGTCGAAATCAAACTGGACAGACTCCAACGTGAAGGGGACATTTCACCAGTTGAATTTAACGAATGGGCTTGTCCCATTGTTCCTATGCTGAAGAGTGATGGCACTGTCAGGATTTGTGGAGACTACAAGGTTAAGATCAACCGAGTTTCGAAACCGGATAAGTACCCGTTACCAAAGGCTGATGACCTGTTTGCAACGCTAGCCGGGTAAAGTCATTCATCAAATTGGATCTGACGTCGGCCTATATGACACAGGAGCTCGTCGAATTGTCAAAGAAACTTACATGTATCAATACGCATAAAGGGATATTCATTTACAATAGGTGTCGTTTCGGGATTCACTCGGCTGCAGCCATATTTCAGGGAAACATGAAGAATTTACTGAAGTCCGTCCCTATATCCGTGGTGTTCCAAGACGACACTCTGGTCACAGGTTGGGACACTGCCGAACACCTGCACAACCACGTCGTCTGGACGAAGTGGGGCTCAGGCTGAAACATTCAAAGTGCGTCTTTATTGCACTGGAAGTCGAATTCCTGGGAAGGAAGATTGCTGCAGACGGCATCAGGCCTACGGACTCGAAAACAGAGGCCATCAAAAATGCACCCGGCCCAGAATGTGACGGAGCTGCATTCGTTCCTTGGTCTTCTCAACTACTTCGGTAATTTCTAACCTAAATTGAGCACGTTATTAGAGCCACTGTAACTAGTAGAGTGAACAAGGGAGAACCAGTGGATGTGGTCTATTTGGAATTTTAGAAGGCTTTTGACAAGGTCCCGCACAAGATATTGTTGTGCAAAATCAAAGCACATGGTATTGGGGGTAATATACTGACATGGATAGGGAACTGGTTGACAGACAGGAAGCAGAGAGTCAGGATAAACAGGTCCTTTTCAGAATGGCAGGCAGTGACTAGTGGAGTTCCGCAGGGCTCAGTGCTGGGACCCCGGCTCTTTACAATATACTTTAACGATTTGGATGAAGGAATAGAGTGTAATATCTCCAAGTTTGCAGATGACACTAAACTGGGTGGTGGTGTGAGCTGTGAGGAGGACACTAAGAGGCTACAGGGTGACTTGGACAGGTTAGGTGAGTGGGCAAATGCATGGCAGATGCAGTATAACGTGGATAAATGTGAGGTTATCCATTTTTGGGGCAAAAACACGAAGGCGGAATATTATCTAAATGGCGGCAGACTAGGAAAAGGGGAGGTGCAACGAGACCTGGGTGTCATGATACATCAGTCACTGAAAGTGGGCACGCAGGTACAGCAGGCGGTAAAGAAGGCAAATGATATGTTGGCCTTCATAGCGAGGGGATTTGAATATAGAAGCAGGGAGGTCTTACTGCAGTTGTACAGGGCCTTAGTGAGGCCTCACCTGGAATATTGTGTACAGTTTTGGTCTCCTAATCTGAGGAAGGACATTCTTGCTATTGAGGGAGTGTAGCGAAGGTTCACCAGACTGATTCCAGGGATGGCTGGGCTGTCATATGAGGTGAGACTGGATTAACTGGGCCTTTATTCACTGGAGTTTAGAAGGATGAGAGGGAATTTCATAGAAACATATAAAATTCTGACGAGACTGGACAGGTTAAATGCAGGAAGAATGTTCCCGATGTTGGGGAAGTCCAGAACCAGGGGACATAATCTTAGGATAAGGGGTAGGCCTTTTAGGACTGAGATGAGGAGAAACTTCTTCACAGAGAGTTGTTAACCTGTGGAATTCCCTGCCGCAGAGACTTGTTGATGCCAGTTCACTAGATATATTCAAGAGGGAGTTAGATATGGCTCTTACAGTTAAGGGGATCAAGGGGTATGGAGAGAAAGCAGGAAAGGGGTACTGAAGGAATGATCAGCCATGATCTTATTGAATGGCGGTGCAGGCTCGAAGGGCTGAATGGCCTACTCCTGCACCTATTTTCTATGTTTCTACATTTCTATGCTGCTCAGAAATGGCAACAACTGGGTTTGGGGCATATCTCATGACAGGGCCTTTGAGAATACTAGAAATCTGCTTTGTTCCAACAAATTGGTGGTACATTATGACCCATGCAAGCGTTTACTATTGGCCTGTGACGCTTCATCACATGGGGTTGGTTGCGTGCTCCAACAATCCAATGAGTCGGGCAAACTACAACCCATTGCGTACGCTTCGAGAAGCATGTCTAAAGTGGAAAGAGCCTACAGCATGGTAGAGAAAGAAGCTTCAGCCTGCGTATATGGGGTTAAAAAGATGCATCAGTATCTGTTTGGGCTTCGTTTCGAGCTTGAAACTGATCACAAGTCGCTCATATCTTTGTTTTCAGAACATAGAGGTATCAATACCCACATCCAGATGTGGGCGCTGACATTATCTGCCTATGATTATGTCATTCGCCATAGATCTGGCACCGAGAATTGTGCCAATGCATTGAGCCGTTTACCGTTGCCCACATCGGAGGTGTATACGCCACAGCCCGCAGACCTACTGTTGGTCATGGATGCCTATGAGAATGAAGAGTCGCCTGTCACTGCTCAACAAGTTAGGACCTGGACCAGCCAGGATCCAATCTTATCAGTTGTAAAACGTTATGTCCTTAGTGGTGATTAGTCGGCCATTTCCAGGGAAGTGTGTGATAGGACCAAATCTTACAACCGTTGCAAAGACAAACTATCCATTCAATCTGATTGTTTGCTATGGGGTAGTCATGTTGTTATGCCCAAGAAAGGCAGGGAGAGAGTTGTACGGGATGTACACAGTACCCATCCCGGTATTGTGATGATGAAGGCCATTGCCAGGTCTCATGTTTAATGGCCTGGCATTGACTTTGATTTGGAGTCATGTGTGCATCAGTGCAACACTTGCATTCAGTTAAGCAATGCACCAGTGGAATCTCCACTAAGTCTGTGGTCGTGGCCATCCAACCCATGGCCGAGGATCCACATCGACTATGCTGGTCCTTTCCTGGGCAAAATGTTTTTGTTGGTGGTGGATGCATATTCCAAATGGATAGAATGTGTAATCATGTGATCTAGCACATCCACAGCCACTATTGAGAGCCTTCGTGCCGTGTTTGCCACTCACGGTCTGCCCAACATCGTTGTGAGCGACGACGGATCGTGCTTCACGAGTTTGGAGTTTCAAGAGTTTGAGATTTAATGGTATCAAGCACGTAAGGTCAGCACCATTCAAACCCGCGTCCAATGGTCAAGCGGAGCTGGCTGTCCAAACCATCAAGCAGAGCCTGAAACGCGTAACTCACAGTTCTTTGCAGATTCGCTTGTCACGCATACTGCTCAGTTACAGGACGAGACCCCACATGCTTACCGGGGTCCCCCCTGCTGAACTGTTGATGAAGAGATGTCTCAAGACCAGGCTCTCACTTGTCCACCCTGATCTTAATGATCACGTCAAAAACAGACATCAACATCAGCAGTGGTATGATGATCACACTGCCGTGTCACGCGACATCTCTATTAATGATCCTGTGTATGTGCTAAATTATGGTCAAGGCCCCAAGTGGGTCACTGGCACTGTTACGGCCAAGGAGGGTAACAGGGTGCTTATTGTCAGGCTCACTAATGGCCAAACATGCAGAAGGCACATTGATCAGACGAAATTGCGGCACACAGACGAACCGGAACAGCTTGAAGAAGACACCATCAATGACCAACCGATTCATATTCAGCCATCAGAAGACCCTGCTGTTGTCAATGAATCTGGACCTTCAATCCCCGACATGGACACTGCCACTCCCATTAGATCGGCTACCAAGCCTCAAGTCATGAATGACTCGGAGAGCTCACCCAGATCTGGAATTGAACTGAGATGATCAACTTGGGAGCGGAAAGCCCCGGACCGTCTCAATTTGTAAATAGGACTGATACCAAGATCTTGTGGGGGGAATGATGTAATGTATTTATGCCTGGGTTTACCTGCCACCAGGAGGAGCGACCGTCGGAGGTCATTGGGCCACAGACACACACGTGCAGCCCTTGTATATAAAGAAAGCCTCCATGTTTAATCCTCACTTTGAGAGCTAATAAAGTAGAGTCAGGTCGCACCTGATTGAGTTCACAGTACTAAGCCTATTGAGTTATTGCATATGCAACAAATAAGCACCGCCCCCAAATTCTGCCCCTCAGTTGCTGTCACCGCCACGATTTTGCCCCTCAGGTGTAGTCACCGTCCCCCATTATGACAGACTTCCAGAGGAAAAGAAAAAAACAAGCGGAATTTTCTGGAAGAGTCCTGAACCGCAGCTGCAGTAAAAAACATCGAAACGGGGTGGGAGTGCCCCGTTTCGGGCGGGGGGGCAATTTGTAGCCCTTTTACTCTTATACTCAAATCCTTTTGTAATAAAGGCCAGCATGCCATTTGCTTTCTTAATTGCTTGCTGTACCTGCATGTTATCTTTCATTGATTTGTGTACAAGGACACCCAGGTCCCTCTGAACACCAACTTTTCCCAATCTCTCACCATTTAAAAAATACTCTGCTTTTCAATTTTTCCTACCAAAGTGGATAACTTCACATTTCCCCACATTATATTTCATTTGCCATGTTCTTGCCAACTCACTTAGCCTGTCAATATCCCCTTGAAGCGTCTTTGAATGCCCCTCACAACTTACATTCCCACCTAGCTTTGTATCATTAGCAAGTGACATCAGCAAGCGTACCATGCTCGCTGGGCACCCGATCTGCAAACTTCAGTTACGGCCTCGCACTGGCAGCGCAGCGAGTGGAGGCGTGAATGGCTGTCGGGGCGCTACTTAAAGTGATGCGCCCCAGCTGTAAATGAACTTCCATTCCAAAGGTCAATTATGAGTGGCAGAGAGCGCAGGATGTATCTGCAGCCAAATAAAGTCTGCTTAGTCCCCGGAGTGCTGCAGACAGTCAAAGGACTTTGCATTTCATCCCATAGCATATCGCCATTTTGAACTCCCCGAATCATTGGGGGCTGGTGCGCCGACTCAAGTGATCCTCCCCTTTAATGGCTGGAAGGCGCCTTCGCCAATGCTCATTCCCGATTATACAACACCTCATGTTTGTTATCACTTTGAGCCTAACATCACTCACCTATGCCATTAGCGCCTGATTTAGCACTCCCCTGCATTCTTTGAGCACTGAGACTGAATTTAGCGAGCAGCAAGATTGATTGGCATCTGGCGATAAACTCCAACTTCTCAAAAGTTAACGCCCCAAGCGGGGCAATACCAAATTTCTAGCCCAATTATGTTTTCATTTTAAACTATACGTTATCAGCCCTGTGTCATATTAAGTCAACTGACTTAAGTAGCTTCAGCGACTGTATCACACCAGGACATCAAAAATAATAGTTTATTCAAATGTACTCTGTACTAGACTCCTGTGCAATAAACTGTTGCTAGAACACAGAAGTAATGAAGCTTAAGAGCTTCAGAATAAAAATATTACAGTAAGCTGGCTCTCATTCAAATCTCTTGGTTATTTGGGTTGGTGACTTTTACAGCCTCAGTTAGTCTTTTGATGATTTTGGCTCAGGGTAATGATATATTATGCTATTAGTTCAGGCCAGGTTCCAAAACTGACAGTTTTTTTTTGATAGTATGAACGACTTAACTTGGATAAACCTCGTCAAAATGTGACACAAAGGCAGGTGCCAGGTCCACAGTTCACAACAGTACCCTGCTGTGGCAAATATTAGAATTTCTGGATATCAAGTATGAAGCACCAACCAACTCTTCATGACCATATTAAGGTATGTATAGATAGCTTGCTTCAGGTATAATGCATGAAATTAGGTTTCCTCCATCAGTACATGAATTCAGAAATGTATTCATAAGTAGGCAGAGGATATATGTAAACAAACTTAGGACTCACCCAGTAATCAGTCGAGCAATGTTCATTCCCCCACTGTGCATCAAGAAGATCCTAGTTCTGTGCACACACAAGATCTCCCAATTTTGTCCCCAGTTTGCTCTAGTTCCTTTTTAAAAAAATAGCAAACTCCAATATCTGTTCATTACTCTTCATTCCCTTTCATAACCGAAACAAAATCAAGGAAAACCCAAAGATGTTTTCTAAATACATAAAGAGCAAGCGAATAACTAAAGAAAGAGTAGGGCCTATTAAAGACCAAAAAGATAACCTATGTGTGGAGGTGGAAGATGTGGATATGGTTTATAATGAATACTTTGCATTTGTCTTCACATTGAGGTGCATAAAATTTTGAGGGGCCTGGGTATAGTGGATAGCAAGGGTCTATTTCCCTTGGTGAAGGGGTCAATTACGAGGAGGCATAGTCTTAAGGTGGTTGGTGGAAGGTGCAGAGAGGATTTGAGGGGAGGCTTCTTCATGCAGAGGGTTGTGGGGGTCTGGATGCATGGTGCATGCAGAAACGCTCACCACATTTAAAAGGTGCTTGGATGGGCACTTGAAGTGCTGTAACCTGCAGGGTTACGGACCGAGAGTTGGTAAGTGGGAATAGACTGGATAACCTCTTGTTGGCCGGTGCAAATACAATGGTAAGTACTTCAGGGAATCGAATACAGCCAGGGTGATCTCCTGGACTAGTTTTGATCGCCTGGATAGGTCGGAGAGGAATTTTCCCAGATTTTTTCCCCCAATTGGCCTGGGTTTTTGATCTGTTTTTTTGCCTCTCCAAGGAGATCACATGGCTCCGGTTGGGGTGGAGTGTCGAATGTTGTGGTGCAGGGGGTGTCGCAGTTGTGTGGGGCAGACTGGTTGGGCCGGATGTTCTTTACCTTTCCGCCATTGTTCATTGTTCATAGGTTTATATGTAACCTTCAGGGTGGCTCTTTATCGGACGGCGCGGACACGATGGGCCGAAATGGCCTCCTTCTGCGCTGTAAATTTCTATGTTTCTGTGTTTCTAAAAAAGAGAGGGACAATGCTGACATTGTAATTAGGGAGGAGTGTAAAATATTAGATGAGATAAATATAGTGAGAGAGGAAATATTAAGGGCTTTAGCATCTTTGAAAGTAGATAAATTACCAGGCCCGGATGCAATGTATTCCAATGTTAAGAGACGTAAGGGAGGAAATAGAAAAAGCTCTGACCATCATTTCCAAATCCTCTCTGGCTACTTGTGTGGTGCCAGAAGATTGGAGGGCTGCTAATATTGTACTATTGTTTAAAAAAGGAAAAAGTGATAGACCGAGTAATTACAGGCCAGTCAGCCTAACCTCGGCAGTGGCCAAATTATTGGAAAAAATTCTGAGGGACAGTATTAATGCTCATTTAGAAAGGAACAGATTAATCAAGGACAGTCAGCATGGATTTGTTAAAGGAAGGCCGCGCTTGACTAACTTGATTGAATTTTTGAGGTGGTAACAAAGAGGGTTGAAGAGGGTAGTACATTTGATGTAGTTTATGTGGATTTTAGCAAGGCTTTTGACAAGGTCCCACAAAACACACTGGTCAGAAATGTAAAAGCCCATGGAATCCAAGGGAAGGTGACATTGGATCCAAAATTGATTATCCAAAACTTTATCTGAATGCTCTGCTCACTAATCCAACATTGTACTCCCTACCTCGGTTTTTTTTTAGTTCTCAGGATCAGGGAAGCCTGGAAAATATTATTTGTAAAGAAGAATGATTCCCAGTACAAGTCCTGAGAAAAATATCACCATCAGTCCTGAGAAGAATTCTAGTAGCAATATAAAGGAGAATGCCAGTGCCAGTCCTGAGAAGAATATCAGTACAAGATATGAGATAATATTGTGGTGATGCATTTGCATGCATATCAGATGCTTAGTTGACCAAAATAAATATTGCAATACTACAAGAACCAAAGTCAACAGGCCGCAGAAGAATACCAGTACCAATGTAAACAAGAATATCAATACACCAGTCCTGTGAAGAGCATTACTACCTTAGGTAAATACCAGTTCAAATCCTGAGAAGAATACTAGTTCTGAGACAAATACATTTACTAATCCTGATGTGAATATTAATATTAAGAATGAACCTGAGAAGATTATTAGTGCCAGTCCTGAGAAGAACATTGGACTTGGACTAGTCTTGAAGTTAATACCAATACCAGCACTGAGAAGAAATCTGTACCAGTACTGAGAATATCAATACAAACCCTGAGAAGAATAATACCATTATTATGAAAAATACCTCAACCAATCCTAAGAGTAGTTCAGAGAAGAACCCTGTCCCCAGTCCTGAGAAGAATGATTTTGAGGTAGTTGGATTCCAAGCACTTTACCTGCTCAATCTCAAGTAGGGATACCAAAATATAAAAGCACAAATTCCACAGTGTCATTGCACCAAGAAAACTGTGACCGAAAGCTGCCAACCCCATCCCAAATCCTGGGGATTGGGTCATTTTACTCAAGAATGTCCAACCTACAGAAATAGTGTGACTTTGAAGTGGCACCCTGCCACTCCAAGAGGATACCCCAGAGGTCAGATCAGGTCGAACACACATTTAGTACAATGTTTTGTCTGTCCCCTCAGGGAACATGGAGGGGGGCACCGTCATCATTCCCTCTGTATCGCACTGGAATTGATTACAAATTTTTTTCTTCTGTGTTCGGGCCTTCACTAGCCCAACAAAGGGATCTTAATAAGAACATAAGAACATAAGAAATAGGAACAGCAGTAGGCCATATGGCCCCTCGAGCCTGCTCCACCATTCAATAAGATCATGGCTGATCTGATCATGGATTCAGCTCCACTTCCCCGCCGGCTCCCCATAACCCCTTAGCCCCTTATCGTTTAAGAAACTGTCCATTTCTGTCAAATTTATTCAATGTCCCAGC
This sequence comes from Pristiophorus japonicus, assembly GCF_044704955.1. Taxonomy (NCBI): domain Eukaryota; kingdom Metazoa; phylum Chordata; class Chondrichthyes; family Pristiophoridae; genus Pristiophorus; species Pristiophorus japonicus. The sequence goes on along the minus strand of NC_091981.1, from coordinate 165,543,880 downwards.
TTCTACAGCTCTCTGAGGCAGTGAATTCCACAGATTTACAAACCTCTGAGAAAATAAATTCCTCCTCATCTCTGTTTTAAATGGGTGGCCCCTTATTCTAAAATTATGCCCTCTAGTTCTAGTCTCCCCCATCAGTGGAAACATCCTCTCTGCAGCCACCTTGTTAATCCCCCTCATAATCTTATACGTTTCGATAAGATCATCTCTCATTCTTCTGAATTCCAATGAGTAGAGGCCCAACCTACTCAACCTTTCCTCATAAGTCAACCACCTCATCCCCGAAATCAACCTAGTGAACCTTCTCTGAACTGCCTCCAAAGCAAGTATATCCTTTCGTAAATATGGAAACCAAAACTGCACGCAGTATTCCAGGTGTGGCCTCACCAATACCTTGTATAGCTGTAGCAAGACTTGCCTGCTCTTATACTTCATCCCTTTTGCAATAAATTCCAAGATCCCATTGGCCTTCCTGATCACTTACTGTACCCGCATACTATCTGTTATATATGTGGATTTTTATTTACTCTGTACAGCCACCAGAGGGCTCATTCCCTGAAGTCCCAAGGGATCCCATAATCCCTTGGGAGCACAGGTATTTAAGAAGGCTTCACAGGTTGGAGAGGCACTCTGGAGACCTGCAATAAAAGACTAAGGTCACACTTTATTTTGAGCTCACAGTGGTCAGTCTGACTCTTTCTCCATACATAACAACTGGCAACGAGATACAATTAGCGAACCCAAAGATGCAGAGAACAGTGGGCATCCTGGAGAAATTTTCGGAGGGAGATGATTGGGAAACTTTTGTGGAGCGACTCGACCAATACTTCGTAGCCAACAAGCTAGATGGGGAAGAGAGCGCTGCCAAACGTAGAGCGATCCTCCTCACCGTCTGTGGGGCATCAACGTATGGCCTCATGAAGAATCTGCTCACTCCAGTGAAACCCACGGAGAAATCATACGACGATTTGTGCACACTGGTCCGAGAGCATTTGAACCCGAAGGAAAGCGTTCTGATGGCGAGGTATTGGTTCTACACCTACAAAAGATCTGAAGGCTAGGAAGTGGCGAGTTATGTCGCCGAGCTGAGATGCCTTGCAGGTCATTGCGAATTTGAAGGACATTTGGAGCACATGCTCAGAGACATTTTCGTGCTTGGCATTGTCCACGAAACCATACTTCACAAGCTTTGGACTGTAGAGACCCCAACCTTGAGTAAGGCCATAGCGATAGCCCAGGTGTTCATTGCCACCAGTGACAATACTAAGCAAATCTCTCAGCACACAAGTGATGCTACAAGTACTGTGAACAAAGTGATGTTGTTTTCGAATTGTAACGTACAGGGCAGGTCACACATACCTGTAGCTACATGTTCGCAGATGTCTCAGAGTCCACCATCAAGGATGAAGAATGCAAGGCCATTAACACCTTGTTGGCGCTGCAGGGGTGATCATCGTTTCCATTCATGCCGATTCAAAGGATACGTTTGCAAGGGCTGTGGAACAAAGCAACACCTCCAACGAGTTTGCAGGCGAGCTGCTAAGCCTGTTAAACCTGCAAACCACCATGTTGCAGAGGAGGACAGAGCCACGGAGGATCACTACGAACTAGAGCCTCAGACCGAGGAGGCAGAGTACATGGCGTGCACACATTCACCACGCATTGTCCCTCGATAATGCTGAATGTTGACCTGAATGTACTCCCGGTGTCAATGGAGCTGGACACGGGTGCGAACCAGTCCATCAAGGGAAAAAAGACTTTCGAAAGGTTGTGGTGCAACAAGGCCTCAAGGCCAGTCTTAACTTCAGTTCGCACGAGACTAAGAACTTACACTAAAGAACTGATTCCTGTAATCAGCAGTGCTACTGTAAAGGTCTCCTACGATGGAGCGTTGCACAAGCTACCACTCTAGGTGATACCGGGTGATGGTCCCACGCTGCTCGGCAGGAGCTGGCTGGGAAAAATACGCTGGAACTGGGACGACGTCCGAGCTCTATCGCCCACTGCCGGCACTTCGTGTGCCCAGGTCTTAAACAAATTTCCTTCGCTGTTTGAATCAGGCATCAGGAAATTCCAATGAGCAAAAGTGCAGATGCACGTAATTCCGGGGGCCTGATCTATCCATCACAAGGCGAGAGCAGTACCATACATGATGAGAGAAAGGGTAGAGATCGAGCTAGACCGGATGCAACGAGAGGGCATCATTTCACTGATCGAGTTCAGCAAGTGGGCCAGTCCTATTGTCCCAGTCCTCAAGGGAGACGGCACCATCAGAATCTGTGGCGAATACAAAGTAACTATCAATCGTTTCTCCATGCAGGACCAATACCCACTACCAAAAGCCGACGACCTCTTTGCAACGCTGGTGGGAGGAAAGACGTTCACGAAGCTGGATCTGATTTCAGTCTACATGACGCAGAAACTGGAGGAATCATGGAAGGCCTTCACCTGCATCAACACGCACAAAGGTCTTTTTGTTTATAACAGATGCCTGTTTGGAATCCGATCAGCGGCGGCGATATTCCAGAGAAACATGGAAAGTTTACTGAAGTCGGTCCCGCACACCGTGTTCTTCCAGGACGACATCTTGGTCACAGGTCGGAACACAGTCGAGCATCTGCAGAACCTGGAGAAGGTTCTTAGTCAACTCAACTGCGTGGGGCTCAGGTTAAAACACCCGAAGTGCGTTTTGCTGGCACCTGAAGTGGAGTTCTTGGGAAGGAGGATTGCGGTGGACGGCATCAGGTCCACCAACACGAAGACGGAGGCAATCGAGAATGCACCAAGGCCACAGAACCTGACGGAGCTGCGGTCGTTACTGGGACTCTTGAACTAGTTTGGTAACTTCTTACCGGGTCTCAGCACCCTGCTAGAACCATTACATGTCTTACTACGAAAAGGGGGCAAATGGGTTTGGGGCAAAAGCCAAGAAAATGCCTTTGTAAAAGCGAGAAAATTGTTATGCTCAAACAAATTACTTGTGTTGTATGATCCATGTAAACATTTGGTACTATCATGTGATGCGTCGTCATATGGCGTCGGGTGTGTATTGCAACAAGCTAATGATTTCGGTCAACTGCAACCGGTTGCTTATGCATCCAGGAGTCTGTCTAAGGCCGAGAGAGTCTACAGCATGATTGAAAAAGAAGCGTTAGCTTGTGTCTATGGGGTAAAGGAAATGCATCAATATCTGTTTGGGCTAAAATTCGAATTGGAAACTGACCATAAGCCACTTATATCCCTGTTTTGCGAGAGTAAAGGGATAAATACCAAAGCAGCGGCCCGCATCCAGAGATGAGCGCTCACGTTGTCCGCATACAACTACACCATCCACCACAGGCCAGGCACAGAAAACTGCGCTGATTCTCTCAGTAGGCTGCCATTGCCCACCACCGGGGTGAAAATGGCACAGCCTGCAGATCTAGCCATGGTTATGGAAGCATTTGAGAGTGAGCAATCACCCGTCACTGCCCGGCAGATCAAAACCTGGACAAGCCAGGACCCCTTATTATCTCTCGTCAAAAGCTGTTTGCTTCACGGGAGCTGGTCCAGTGTCCCAGTGGAAACGCAGGAAGAGATAAAGCCATTCCAGCGGCGCAAAGATGAAATGTTTATCCAGGCAGACTGCCTTCTGTGGGGCAATCAAGTAGTGGTCCCCAAGAAGGGCAGAGACACCTTCATCAATGACCTCCACAGTACCCACCCAGGCATCGTAATGCTGAAAGCGATAGCCAGATCCCACGTGTGGTGGCCCAGTATCGATGCGGACTTAGAGTCCTGCATTCACAGATGTAATACATGCTTGCAGTTAAGCAATGTACCCAGGGAGGCACCGCTAAGTTTATGGTCCTGGCCCTCCAAACCATGGTCTCGGGTACACGTCGACTATGCAGGCCACTGAAAGCTTGCGGGCCATGTTTGCCTCACACGGCTTACCCGATGTCCTGGTGAGCGACAACGGGCCATGTTTTACCAGTGCTAAGTTCAAAGAATTCATGACCCGTAACGGGAGCAAACATGTCACATCTGCCCCATTTAAACCAGCGTCCAATGGTCAGGCAGAGAGAGCAGTGCAAACCATCAAGCAAGGCTTGAAGAGGGTAACTGAAGGCTCACTGCAGACTCGTCTATCCCGAGTCCTGCTTAGCTACCGCACGAGACCCCACTCACTCACTGGGATCCCACCTGCTGAACTGCTCATGAAAAGAGCACTTAAGACAAGGCTCTCGTTAGTTCACCCTGATCTACATGAACAGGTAGAGAGCAGGCAGCTTCAACAAAGTGCATACCATGATAGCGCAAATGTGTCACGCGAAATTGAAGTCAATGATCCTGTATTTGTACTAAATTATGGACAATGTCCCAAGTGGCTTCCCGGCACTGTCGTGGCCAAAGAGGGGAGCAGGGTGTTTCGGGTCAAACTTTCAAATGGACTCATTCACCGGAAACACTTGGACCAAATCAAACTCAGATTCACGGACCACCCTGAGCAACCCACCTTGGACCCTACCTTTTTTGATGCCCCAACATACACACCAGTGGCAACCGGCACCACGGTTGACCACAAAGCAGAACCCATCATCCACAGCAACCCTGCAGGGCCCAACACACCAGGCAGCCCAGCAAGGCCAGCTGCATAGCAGCCCAATGAGGGCCCAACAAATGATTCAACAACACCAGCTTTCACACAGAGACGATCAACCAGAGGAAGAAGGGCCCCAGATCGACTCACATTGTAAATAGTTACACTATTGACTTTGGAGGGGAATGTTGTTATATATGTGGACTTGTATTTACTCTGTACAGCCACCAGAGGGCTCATTCCCAGGAGTCCCAAGGAATCCCATAATCCCTTGGGAGCACAGTTATTTAAGAAGGCTTCGCATGTTGGAGAGGCACTCTGGAGATCTGCAATAAAAGACTAAGGTCACACTTTACTTTGAGCTCACAGTGTTCAGTCTGATTTTCTCCATACACAACACTATCCTTTTGTGTTTCATGCACAAGTACCCCCAGGTCCCGCTGTACTGCGGCACTTTGCAATCTTTCTCCATTTAAATAATAACTTGCTCTTTGATTTTTTTTCTGCCAATGTACATGACCTCACACTTTCCAACATTATACTCCATCTGTCAAATTTAGCTTGTCTTCGTCCTTTTACATATTTTTTGTGTCCTCCTCACACATTGCTTTTCCTCCCATCTTTGTATCGTCAGCAAACTTGGTTACGTTACACTCAGTCCCTTCTTCCAAATACTTAATGTAGATTGTAAATAGTTGGGGTCCCAACACTGATCCCTGCAGCACTCCACTGGTTACTGGTTGCCAACCAGAGACTGAACCATTTATCCCAACTCTCTGTTCTCTGTTAGTTAACCAATCCTCCATCCATGCTAATATATTACCCCCAACCCCATGAACTTTTATCTTGTGCAGTAAACTTTTATGTGGCACCTTGCCAAATGCCTTCTGGAAGTCCAAATACTCCACCTCCTCTGGTTCCCCTTTATCCACCCTGTTCATTCCATCCTCAAAGAACTCCAGCAAATTTGTCAAACATGACTTCCCCTTCGTAAATCCATGCTGAATTTGACTGTTAGAATTTTGCTTATCCAAATGTCCTGCTAGTGCTTCTTTAATAATGGACTCCAACACTTTCCCAACCACAGATGTTAGGCTAACTGGTCTATAATTTCCTGCTTTTTGTCTGCCTCCTTTTTTAAATAGGGGTGTTACATTTGCAGTTTTCCAATCTGCTGGGACCTCCCCAGAGTCCAGGGAATTTTGGTGAATTACAACCAATGCATCCACAATCCCTGCCGCTACTTCTCTTAAGATGCAAGCAATCAGGTCCAGGGGCTTTATCTACCTTTAGTCCCATTATCTTACTGAGTACCACCTCCTTAGTGATTGTGATTGTGTTACGTTACTTCCCACCTCCCCACCCCCCCCGCCCCCGTAGTCCCTTGACTGTTGGAATATTGTTAGTGTCCTCTACCATAAAGACTGATACAAAATATTTGTTCAGAGTTTCTGCCATCTCCATGTTCCCCATTACAAGTTGCACGGTCTCGTCCTCTAAGGGACCAACATTTACTTTAGCCACTCTTTTCCTTTTTCTATACCTATAGAAGCTCTTGCTATACATTTTAATATTTTGTGCTAGTTTACTTTCATAGTCTATCTTCCCTTTCTTAATCATTTTTTTCATCATTCTTTGCTGGCTTTTAAAAGTTTCCCAGTCTTCTGTCCTCCCAGTAGTTTTGGCCACTTTGTATGCCCTTGTTTTTAATTGGATACCGTCCTTTATTTCTTTAAAGGATGGCTATCTTTTCTCTTACACTTTCTGCTTCGCTGGAGTATATTTTTCTTGAGAGTTGTGAAATATCTCCTCAAATATACACCACTGTTCATCAACCATCCTACACTTTAATCTATTTTCCCAGTCCACTTTACCCAACTTGTCATGTATCATACATGTTTACTGCTAGTACTATTACAAGGTGTGACACCAGAGGGCACCGCAGTGGGAGACTTGCAGGTTACCTGTACAGGTGTGCCTGGCCTAGTATAAAAGGCAGGTCACCATGTGTGATCCTCACTCTGGAGTTATCAATAAAGGACTAAGGTCACTACGGTTCAAGTACAACACATTGCCTCGGGGAGTCATTATCAGCGCATCGAAAGACATAACAATTGATGACAAGATTACGGATTTTCACGCAAAAATGGCTACCTTGGTACGTTGCAGCAGTTCGCTGATGGTGATGATTGGGATGCCTTTGTGGAGGGGCTTGACCATTTCTTCACAGCAAATGACCTGGCAGGCGACAATCCGGTCACACTGGCTGACAAGCGCAGAGCTATCCTGCTAACCAGTTGTGGACCCACTGTCTATGGCCTCGTCGGGGATTTGTTGGCACCAGCGAAGACAACGACCAAGACATACGAGGAACTTGTAACGCTGATCCAAGAGCAACTCAAGCCCAAAGAGAGCTTCCTCACAGCCATACACTGGTTCTACACACACTGACGGCCCGAAGGCCAGGAAATAGCGAAATATGCTGCAGACCTCAGGAGGCTGGCGGCACCGTGTGATTTCGGCGACCACCTCACAGAAGCGCTGCGGGATATCTTTGTCATCAAAATTGACCATGAGGGCCTTCTTCACAAGCTATTGTCTGCGGATACCACAGTCACACTACAGAAGGTCATCTCCGTGAGCCAAGCATTCATGACCTCGACCTGCGGCTCTAGGCGGATGACTCATCCTCAGGACTCAAACCCGGCATGTACTGTGCACAGAGTGGCGCCTTTTAGAGGCTGGACTGTAGAACGTGAACCTTCTCAGGGAAGAGAGAACAGGTCCCCGAGTCCCTTAACTCAGAGTCCACTGAGGGGGGCTAATCCAGTAGCTCCCTCCATGCCGGCGTTGCGGAGGGAATCACAGGGCTCACCAGTGCCGCTTTAAAGACTATGTATGTAAGGGCTGCAGCACAAAGGGCCACCTCCAGCAAATGTGCAAGAGAAATATGACTCCACTGTGTTGATGAAGAGTCATATTTCCATGATGGCCATGAATCCAGCGTGGATTACGAAACAATAGTCAGAGAGGCAGCTCAGCCCCACGATGAGGCAAATGGCATGTTTACCTGCACCACCGAGTGTTCCCTGTTGAGGATGGAAGTCGAGATAGATGGCGTTCCAGTCTTCATGGAAGTGGACACGGGGGCGAGCCAGTCAGTAATGAATCAAGAAGCCTTTGAGAGGCTATGGGACAATCAGGCTGAACAACCCAAGTTGGTCCTGGTTCAGGCAAAGCTGCACATCTACACCGATGAACTTATCCCAGTCATTGATACTGTGTATGTAAAGGTACTCCATGATGATGCGGTGCACAAGTTACCTCTGTGGATTGGTGCAGGTGATGGACCAATGCTACTCAGAAGAAGGTGGATGGAGAAGATCCATTGGAGTTGGTAAGACTTCATCCCTCCAGCGATCGACGTTCTCCGTGCTCAGAGGCAAAGCAAGCCCTCACCTGAGGTTGGATCCGGCACCAGAGAGCAGACCAGCACAGCACGAGGCACAGACCGCTCAGTACGACTGTGTGGAGATGATCCAGCCGAGACGACCCGAACGCACCTTCCAGGCTCCAGTGGCAGGACTCCGGAGGAAGAAAATCAGATCCAAAGGCGATCTTCCCAGCTTCAGTGGCAGAACCTGGGGAGAATAGGATCACCGCAGTCGACATCGTGGATGGAGGAAAGATGACGCTCAAATCACGAGGTAATGCGCTGAAGAAAAAGATGGTGGCGGCCAGATCACGAGTTGCAGCTGATGGAGCAACACATGGCACCAAACGGAGAAGAGGATTGGGGTAAAGAGGATTGCAGGCCACCTCTTAAAGGTGGCCTGCAATCCACCACACTTAAATGGACAGTTCCACATTTTCAATTAATGTAAGAGCAACTGTGAGTTCGATGTAAAATATGCAATTGATGATCAGAGTTGTGTACATGCAATAAGCAAAGAAAAGTTTCAATATAATAGCAATTGTGAGTTAGACGTAAGATGTGTAACTTGTAGTGTCTCTGCACTGTATTATAAAGTCACACGAGGCATATACTGCAGGCAAGATCACTCATGGCCTGCACCTTTATTCCCAGGACCAAGGAGTGCTGAGCCTGCGTGGAACCTCCCTTTAAGTACCTGGTTGACCAGGTAAGGAGTGTCTCCCACAAGCTCACACCCTGTGGTCAAGGTGTGTATTTCACAGTTGTATACAGTGTACAGTGTTGTTACATATTGGTTACAGTTATATGAAGATTACAAACATGACATCACCTCCCTGCTAATGTCTTTGGGTCAAAGATTGAGTCTTTCAGGCGGTCGACGCTCTCTCGTGGAGCGCCGCAGTTGTGGCTCTGGTGGTTGAGCCATGGCATGTGTCTCTGTCGCCTGAGTTGGCTCCAGCCTGTCCGGGCTGGCCGCAGGGACTGTGCATGCTGTTGAATGTCCTTGTTGCTCGTTCACTGGCAGTGGTGTGGTTGACATCCCATGGTCTTCTTCAGGTTCCTCAGTGTCCATGTTGAATCTTTTCTTTACCTGGTCCAGATGTTTGCGGCATATCTGCCCATTGTTTAGTCTGACCACTATGACCCTATTCCCCTCTTTGCCTATTACAGTGCCCTCAAGCCACTTGGGTCCCAATGCGTGATTGAGAACGAATACAGGTTCATTGATTGCTATGCATCTCCCCATTGAGTTGTGATCATGGCACTCGATTTGAAACTGGCGCTTGCCCTCAACAATGTCCGACAGAGCAGGACGATTGAGGGACAGCCGTGTTTTAAGCGTGCGTTTCATGGGTAGTTCCGCGGGCGGGACTCCCATGAGCGAATACGGCTGGGACCTATAGGCCAGCAGGAGGCGCGATAGGCGGTATTGAAGAGAGGGTCCTTGAAACCGGAGCATACCCTGTTTTATGATTTGAACCGCACGTTCCGCCTGGCCATTGGAAGCCGGCTTGAACGGTGCTGTCCTGACGTGTTTGATACCATTACCCGACATAAACTCCTGGAATTCATAGCTAGTAAAGCACGGGCCATTGTCGCTAACTAGGATGTCTGGCAAGCCGTGGGTCGCAAATACCGTGCGCAGACTCTCCACAGTGATGGATGTCGTGCACGAGTTCAATATGATGCACTCGATCCATTTCGAGTATGCATCGACAACAATCAGGAATATTTTTCCCATAAACGGGCCCACGTAGTCTACATGAATGCCTAACCATGGCTTGATGGGCCAGGGCAACGGGCTGAGGGGGCCATCCGAGGGGCATTTCCCAGCTGAGCACATGTCGTGTACCTGCGAACAGTGTTCCAGGTCTGAGTCAATTCCCGGCCGCCATACATGTGACCGAGCAATGGCCTTCATTAGCATGATGCCGGAGTGCTCGCTGTGGAGTTCCCTGATGAAAGCTTCCCTTCATTTCTGGGACATGACTACCCGGCTGCCCCATAGTAGGCAGTCGGCTTGGATGGAGAGTTCATCCATCCGTCTCTGAAACGGTCTGACCTCCTTGTGCGGGCGCCCAATCCCCAGTTAGGACACATTTCTTTATCAGTGGATCGCTTCCGTTTTGGATTTGGTAGGCCGGATCCCGTCTGCGGCAACCCTCCTGCCCAAAAACTCGACCTCTGGGGCCAAAAACACACACTTGGGCTTCTTTAGTCGCAAGCCTACTCGGTCCAGTCGGCGTAGCACCTCCTCCAGGTTGTGGAGGTGTTACTCGGTGCCTCGACCCGTGATTAGGATGTCATCTTGGAATACGATTGTTCCAGGAATGGATTTAAGCAAGCTTTCCATGTTCCTCTGGAAGATAGTGGCCGCTGAACGAATGCCAAATGGACAACTGTTGTAAGCGAATAGCCCCTTGTGCTTAGTGATGGCGGTCAAAAGCTTGGATTCTTCGGGCAGTTCCTGGGTCATGTAGGCTGAAGTGAGGTCCAACTTGGTGAACAGCTTGCCACCTGCCAGCGTGGCAAAAAGGTCCTCCGCTCTCGGAAGCGGGTATTGGTCCTGTAGTGACACTCGGTTGATGGTGGCCTTGTAGTCGCCACAAATCCTGACCGAGCCATCCGCTTTAAGGACAGGGACGATGGGGCTTGCCCAGTCACTGAATTCAACAGGCGAAATTATGCCCTCTCTTAATAGCCTGTCCAACTCACTCAATTTTCTCACGCATCACATACGGCACGGCTCTGGCTTTGGGGTGCACTGGCCTGGTGTCCAGGGTGATGCGTATCACTATTTTGGTGCCCTTGAAAGTCCAGACCTCAGATTGAAATAATGATTCGAATTTCTGTCGGACCTGTGAGCATGAACTTCGCTCCACAGATGAAATGGCGTGCACATCCCCCCATTTCCAGTTCATCTCGGCTAGCCAGCTTCACCCCAAAAGCGTGGGCCCATTCCCCGGGACAATCCAGAGTGGCAGCCGGTTCTCTGATCCATTATGTGTGACCACCAAATTTGCACTGCCGAGCACTGGGATGATCTCTTTGGTGTACGTTCGTAATTGCGTCTCAATGCGTTCTAGTTTGGGTCTGCTAGCTTTGAGTGGCCATAGTCTTTCGAATTGTTGGACACTCATAAGTGACTGGCTAGCTCCTGTGTCCAGCTCCATGCGTACCGGGATGCCATTTAATAGAGCTTTCATCATCATAGGCGGCGTTTTAGTGTATGAGCTGTGGATGTCTGCCACATGAACCCGCTGGACTTCAGCATCCATGGCTGTGCCCCAAGCATCCAACTGCCTTGCAGACTCTTCGTCTGGTTCCTCTGCCTCTTAAACTAACCTCGCTACGGGTTTTCTGTACATTTTGGCCAAATGTCCCTTGAAATGGCAGCATCTGCAGATAAATTGTTGAACCCTGCAGGTTTTCGCATTGTGTCTGTCCCCGCATCTCCAGCATGAGCTGAGATTGTTGTGGATAAAGGGACTGTTACCAGGCATTCCTCTCTGATTGTCTCTTTGATTACTCCTGATCACTCTGTTGCTGTGTGTCAATAGTCCCATCCCGGGACGCATTGTCCCTTGTGATGGTGTGAATTGCCGATCCTCCTGCCATTGTCTCCATTGTTGTCCCACCCTGGAATCTGTTGCTGCCTGGGCGGTATCGAATTGCCCTTGCCTGCCTGCCTGCCTGGGCGGTGTCGAATTGCCCTTGCCTGCCTGCAGGATTCTGTATCGCTTTTACAACATTAACTCCCTGGTTTATCGCCACGTTGAAACCAGGGCTGCGTGCGTAAATTATCTTGGTCTCCTCTTCCCCTGCCAAGAAGGTCTGAGCTATCAAAGCTGCCCTTTCCAAAATCAAGTCCTTGGTCTCAATAAGCTTCCTGAAAATATCGGCACGACCAATGCCCTCAATGAAGAAATCCCTTAACATCTCCCCCCTGCAGGCATCTGTGAACTTACAGAGGCTGGCCAAACGCCGAAGGTCCGCAACGAAGTCCGGTATGCTTTGTCCTTCCCGACGTCTGTGTGAATAGAATCGGTGTCGGGCCATGTGTATACTACTCGCCGGTTTGAGGTGCTCACCGATCAGTTTACTGAGCTCCTCAAAGGTTTTGTCCGCCGGCTTCTCAGGTGCGAGCAGGTCTTTCATCAGTGCGTACGTCTTAAGCCCACAGCTGGTCAGTAGACGCACCCTTCGCTTGTCGGCTGCTGCCTCTCGCAGCCAGTCCTTCGTGACAAAGCTCTGCTGGAGCCTCTCAACAAAATCGTCCCAGTCCTCACCATCTGTGCTACCGGTGGCCATTCTCGTGAGTTGTTGATTCCCGTTTCCCTTCGCCAAATGTAGTGTCTCTGCACTGTATTATAAAGTCACACGAGGCATATACTGCAGACAAGGTCACTCATGACCTGCACCTTTATTCCCAGGACCAAGGAGTGCTGAGCTTGCGTGGAACCTCCCTTTAAATACCTGGCTGACCAGGTGAGGTGTGTCTCCCACAAGTTCACCCCCTGTGGTCAAGGTGTGTATTTCACAGTTGTATACAGTGTGCAGTGTTGTTACATATTGGTTACAGTTATGTGAAGGTTACAAACATGACATTACCGATGATCAGCGTTGTGTACATGCAATAAGCAAAGAAAAGGCGCACCATGGTGATCGGAGCTACAGGTTATTTACAATGAGTATTGAAATGTTGTGCGATGTAGGATTTCAACTGCATTCAGTCAATGCAGCGGGCAGACACCCATCGGGAACACACAGGTCCAGTGAGCTACCCTATGTAGTAGCCTGCGTCCTTGGGACCAGAGCTATGCACCATGGAGTGTGGCCACAAGCAGCCAATACATCCGAGCTGCAGAGCAAGCGATCTCAGGAGAGCAATGGCACCGGTATCGATACCCTGCCCCCGATCGGCTCTGCCTCTCAGGCACCCGATGGCAACAACTGCCACGAGCCTGAAAGAGCAAACTGTGCCACGATGCAGCCCCCAGACCCTATCGCCACCAAGGCCATACCCGGGAATGAAGGGTCACCCGCAACAGTTATCCCAAATGGGACTAGGACCAGCCAGGATCCCACACCAAACAATGCCCAGGCAAGCAAGTCAGCAGTTCCCTGTGCACTGCCAGACAACTGCTCCTCAGGGAGCAGCAGCGATCCAGGGCACAAGGAAAGGACAGGGAGGTCACAGGTATCTGTGAACCTGCCCGACGCTAGGAGCAACGGTAAAAGCCCTGAGAGCAAGCAACTCGAGCCAACCGGTTCCCACTGCCAGCACTGGGCACCGCGCTGCACCAGACTATCTGGACACCATCCAGCAGTTCTGGAACTAGCTTGTCCTTATGCACCAGTGCTGACACCTGTACCAATTCTTAGTATGTATCAAGAATGTATCTCACCAGTCGAATGTACTTACCTCACAACTGAACCACAAATGTAATGATGTTCATGCAAATTTTTTTTTCTGGACTTGAATATATATGAATGTAATGAGCCTCCGGCATAATCTATATGTGCGGGGGGAGAGAATGGAGTGGTCATGGACTCACAAACAGAAACCACCAGCACCTCTACTACCAACGAAACACCAACCACTCACCCAAGATAGAAACGACCCATCAAGGGTCAACCAGATAGAGCTAAGCCCAGAGCACAGTCAATGCATGAAGGTGATTTGCACTAAAGGCTTGGGAGAAAGTAATGTCATGTATCTTACATGTTTACTGCTCGTACTATTACAAGGTGAGCCACCAGAGGGCACTGCAGTGGGAGACTTGCAAGTTACTTGTACAGGTGTGCCTGACCTAGTATAAAAGGCAGGCCACTATGTGTGATCCTCACTCTGGAGTTATCAATAAAGGACTAAGGTCACTACAGTTCAAGTACAACACATTGCCTCGTGGAGTCATTATCAGAGCATTTAAAGACATAACATAACTCTGCCCTCATACCTTCATAATCCCCTTTATTTGAGCTTAGTACACTGGTTAGGGATCCAACTTTCTCACCCTCCATCTGAATTTGAAATTCAATCATGCTATGATCACTCATTCCGAGGGGATCCTTTACTAGGAGGTTGTTTATTAATCCTGTCTCATTACACAGGAATCCATTCCTTATGCATTCTATGAACTCCTCCTCAAGGCTACCCTGACCAATTTGATTTGTCCAATCAATATGGAGGTTAAAATCACCCATGATTATTGCTGTTCCCTTTTAACAATCCCCACTGCAGGTGGTGATGGGTGGGGAAGGGAGGTTCCTGGCCTCTCTTGGAAATGTTGCCAGTTACACCAGCGATACATCCATCCGCAGGTAGCTGCGGTATATGCCTTACAGGTCCGCATAAGAAGAATCCAAATGGCAATTGATCCCAGATTGATGTTCATTGATTGAATGCAACTACAGGGGTTCTGTATTGAAGAAATGAGGCTAAGGGAGGCAGGGTGATGGATCTGATTTGGGGTATATCATCCTGGGTGTTGTAGTGGAAGAAGACTCAAATATTCAGCTCGTCAACTGGACCAGTCTGTGGACCCCATCTCTGGGATAGGGAATGGAGTCATATTGGGAGAAAAGCAATGGTTGAAAGCTCCACCCCCACAGCACTTATAGTGGTGCAATACTACTGGAATTTATAGGACCAAAACAGGAAGAAAATTTGCTGAAATAATATTTCAAAGGACAAGGTTGTTGTACTTTAGAATAAAATCATGTTGTGATATCCTTAATCCCAGGGTGATTAAGGTTAGAAAGAGCTGTATATTAAATCACCTTTGAGAACCTTGATGGAAACCTCTATATTGCTGTACAAAGAGTCGGTTTGTAACATCTGTAGAAGCTCAGACTTGCTCTGCCTGAAGGACTGCGTCATGATGGAATGCAACTGCAGGGGTTCTGTATTGAAGAAATGAGGCCAAGTGAGGCAGGGTAATGGATTTTGTGATTGCTGATAAGGAAGTTCTAACGTTTTTCAGATATCATTTCTTCCGTGTGTAAAGTAAAGAAAATTAATTTACTAAAGTGTTACTGTTTTACATTGGTTTTTTGTCTCTGCAACGGTGTAAAAGGTGCAATTATTTTGTTGCTGCAGTAAATATTTGAAAACTATGGCCTAAAAATTCCGTATCTTACTGCCGATTGTTAGCGGCGTATTTCTGCAAAAAGTGGCGGTCACCTCGCATCCACCCACTTCTGGCGTGGACACAGTAGCCGCCATTTTGGTGAGGTCCAAACATTGCCATTGCCAACTTGCCATCGCTCACCTCTCAAATTCAAATGAGCAGATCGTGACGTCAATCAGCATACAAAGCTTGATTTGAAGCAGAACTGCGATTTTGAATATTGCCGCACTCTTTAACACCCTCTCCTAACCACGCACTGAAGAACATGTGAGTAGGATTATTACAGAGACCTGTCAGTGCTTCTTAAAGTGATGCACACATATTTCAGGTAAGGTTTGATTTCAGCTTTGGAGTGTTTTTTTTAGATTTTATTGAAGTAACAGCTTGGTGCAACACATTTGAAAAGTTGTTCAAGAGTGCAGGGTGTACAGGGAGTGCTGTTGGATGCTTGCAAAGCCTCAGATGATAAGGGAAGGCCTCTGAGAAGATAGGAAATGCTCAGCAGGTCAGGCAGCATCTGTGCAGAGAGATTTTTTGTACCAGGTGGGGAGCGAGGCGGGCGACTTCGGGTGCGAACTGGAATCTTGCTCCTGGTTGCAGCCCGCTCTGTCCAAGTGATTTTACATGCATGGGGCTTGTTAAGCCCGCCCTGCAAGGTTCCCAGCCAATTAAAAGGAAGTCGGTCTGATGATGTAATTGGTGACATCATCAATCAGTTTCCTTAAAGGGACCATGCCCACATTCATTTTGACAGTTGTTCTGTCAGTGTTCTGCAGCATTGAAACGCTGCAAACACTGACAAGCACTGCACAAAAGTGCATGGATGCACCCAGGCTCTTCTATGACTCCCTACAAATTCTTATGGAGGGAACCATAATACACAGGGAGGTTGTCTTCCCTTCCAATGGGCGGATGAGACCTCCGCAGGACACCAACGCAGCCTGGTTGCACATTGCACAGGAGGGCACAAGCAGGGATGTCGTCAGGAGGACCAGGCTGCAGTGGTGCAAAGCCACACTCAAGCTCATCCCGCTGTGTCACTCAATACATCTGCATCCTACTCCTGCGCATCCACACTCACAACAACTTACCTTGCACCCCACCCATCCCTCTCTTTCTATCTACATTATCACATCCCCATCTCACTAGCCACCCCTCACACTCATCCTCATCCTTGTCCAATCATACAAACTAACAACACAGAAGGATCGGCACTTGAGTGTTATCGATAATGCTGATGCAAAGGTTCTGCGAATGTGTTGTCAAACATTGAAATCTTTATTTTCATCACTTTGCCTTCTTGGACAGATCTGTGTGCACCTTTGGAAGTGGCTTAGTGAGTTGCAGTGAATGGTAAGACATAACGGTACCCCCAGCAATGATGATGAGTGTGAAAGGAATGGCTTGGGCATTGCAGGGATGCTTTATGGAACTGGTGTGGGGTGGTGCCAACCTGGCACATCATGTGGCAGCCAGGGTGTACAGCATCAAGTGAAGTAAATGTGGCCATGGTGAGGCCATCCCTGGTGTCCCAGACAGCAATGTGGTCAGGTGCTGATGCCCTGTGTCCAGGGCAGCAGCAGGTGATAGCAAAGAAGATTGGTGTTGTTGCTAGTGATGGTGGTGTGCCTAGTGATGTCGGTGTTGGTGCTGATTATGGTGGGATTCTGAGGACCAAGATGAGATTTTTTTCAAGAGCACCAATACTGATGGAATAGATGGCAGCTGAAGTTGAGATGACAGAAGCGACCTGTCAATGATGAGACAGATTGCTCCAAGGAGGTGACACTGGATAGAGAGTTCACTGCAAACACTTCAAATATCCATAAAGCTGAAAAGTGTATTCCAACTTCTAAGATTGGAATTTGAACAGCTGTGAAATGGTAGCTTTTATACAACTTTTGCAGCTGTCAACTAGTCAAACCAATCCAGAGTTGTTCAGAGCCCGACAAACTTACCTGACGTGATTCACGAGGGTCGGGAACCTCGTTAAAAAATGTGGAAATACCGTTCGGACCTGGTAAAATGCTGCTTACATAGCTTTAAGCAGCTTCCTAACTAGCTCAATTGCCTCACATGTTGCTTAGAGGAAGAGGAAGCAGCAGAGGAAGACGCAGTAGAGATTGTTGGTGGGTAAGTGGAGTGGGGGGGGGGGGGGTGCGGGTGGTCTGCATGAGCAGTGTGTGAGGCTAGTGGTGCAGTTGATAGAAGATGGCTTTTGAAGATGCATTCATTGACCTGAGGTCATGAAGCTTGTTTGGAATCAGGTCATGGGGGCGACACTGCTGGCAGTGACAGCCTCGGTGATATGCTGCACATCCTTCTTCCTGGAGCAGCTCTTGGTTCCCAATGGGTAGAGGACCTGTCTTGCAAAGTTGACTCCCTGCACAAAGCTGGAGTGCTGCATGTGAGACCCTGGGTGCCCTTTCCCAGGCCTGTTGAGCCATTTGTGTTACTGCTGAAGCACTTTTACCATTTTTTTTTAAATGCAGAGAGCAACACACCTTTAAGAGCTAGTTTGGAATGATTTTTAATCTTTTTTTCAGAAGGCAGTTGAGCACTAAGAGCTTGAGACTGCTATCGAAAATGACAGCCTTGCTTTAAGAAAAGGCAGCCTTGCTCTAGGGACACTACGGCTACATTGCATTTGGCCTTCTGCTGAGGTCACAGCCTGAAGCAACGCATTCGGCACTTGGCTGTGCACTCTCATCATTCAAATCAGCCGGCAGCACCAATATAACGGTGCTGCCTGTGATCTTTTTATGGGCGTGAGCAAATCTCGCCTCACAGTGGCATCACCTGTTTTCGGACTTTTAGCAAATTACTTCACCTATATGCTTTCTTCAAAATAATTCTTCTTTAATCTTTACACACAGAGGTAAATATAGCCCAATGTTAGAGTCAAGCTCTCTCATGTAAGTTGTAGAGTCTATCAGCAGCAGGGTATAGCTATATTACACTGTTGATGCAAAGTGCAATTGCACCAACCATAGATGAATGCCCCTCCTCAACTGATATAAATTGTTCAATTTTCCAAAGTAGATGTCATGGCAGAACCGGATTAAGAATTCTTGGTGAGCTAGACACCAAGAGTTAGACTTTCCACTTCACATCATCCATTTATGGCCCATATATTGCCCAAAATGGACCACTATCGCCACTAGGCCAGAAAGATCGGCGGAAAAATAAGCCCCCAAGTTTCGGCTCACTTCACTGAACTGATCACCGAGCTGATCGCCCGCACATGACCGCTTTGAAGTTTCAGCACATTGCCATCACAAGGCTGGGTTGATCGCTTGCTGAGAACATCGCTGGGTAATAGTTGCTTTTCCCGGGCTTTACTGACGGAAATGGCCACTATGGACGCCATTTTGAAGATCGGAGGAAGGGTGGAGGCAGCTAAAAAATCTTGCTTAGATATTTGTGAGTTATTTAAGCGTCCTGTATAGATAGATCTACTCAGATTATTAATTATATTTAATTTTACTAATAGTAGCCTAGTGGATTAGGCATTTTTAGAGAAAAGTGCATTTATACCAAGTGAAAATAATTATTGAAAGTGATGGGGCCTAGTGTTAGACTGGGGCTGGAATAGAGAGTATTATACTGAGATTGATATACAGTGTTAGACCGGGGCTTGTATAGAGAGAGTAGTTTAATAGATTGACATTCTTTAAGGAAAAGTGCATTTATAGCAAGTGAAAATAATTATTGATAGTGATGAGGCCTATGCTTTCTGTGCCATTACTCATAAGACCAAGAAGACCATTACCCCGTGGGAGTTACACGGCTGCAAAGCTGTTGCGTCAGCAGCTCATAAATGAACACTTTGCATGAACTTGCATTGGGGTCAGTGAAATTTACATTTACAGTTATGGTTAAACAAAAGTTGCATTTGTGTTGAGTTACGTTGAGTTTCGTTTTAAGCTCGCCTGTACTGACCTTGCCTGTCCATTAGAAAAAAAAACATAGAAAATAGGTGCAGGAGTAGGCCATTCGGCCCTTCTAGCCTGCACCGCCATTCAATGAGTTCATGGCTGAACTTCAGTACCCCACTCCTGCTTTCTCGCCATACCCCTTGATCCCCCTAGTAGTAAGGACTTCATCTAACTCCATTGTTGTACAACATTTGCATTAATGCTTAACTGAGCTAAATTTATATTATTGTTATTGTAAGACAATGCACAACAATATGTTAGATTCATGAAACTTTGAATTGTGACAAAATGATTTTTATTCAATCACCCTCACCCCCGGCCAAACTATATATGTATATTTACATTTTAACATTTTTAACATGAAAAAACATTTTAAATATGAAAAAACAATCACCCCCGCCCCTCCCTACCTGCGGCCACATCTCCCTCCAGATCTTTCTCCCCCCCCCCCCCCCCCCCCCCCGCCCACCAGGCCCTCCTGCCGGTTTTGGTCCCCGCAGACCGAGATGTTACTGGCCTGCAGCAGGCAACGCTAAGACTTCCTGCCGTGGTGGTGGTGTTGGAGTGGAAGTCGAGGGTAGTGGCTCGTCTTCCGAATTCAGAGGAACTGTATCCTCCATACTCACTTGAGTGCTCGGGGTGTCACCAGGACGTAATACGACACCTTGGGGTACAGTGCCATGTCCAGCCATCAATGCTTGCCAAAGGGCATTTGTTGCGACGATCTGTTCACGTACCCCTTCCAGGGTCTGCCGTGCTACCTCCAATAGCTCAGATAGCACGGCAGACACCTGTGAGAAGTCTTGTGTGAACTAGGTGAACCACTGGAGAAGATCGCGACCCTCTTCGCACACAGGGACATCAAGCCCTCCAAGTGATAGAAACATAAAAACAGAGAAAATAGGTGCAGGAGTAGGCCATTCGGCCCTTCGAGCCTGCACCACCATTCAATAAGATCATGGCTGATCATTCACCTCAGTACCCCTTTCCTGCTTTTTCTCCATACCCCTTGATCCCCTTAGCCATAAGGGCCATATCTCACTCCCTCTTGAATATATCCAATGAACTGGCATCAACAACTCTCTGCGGTAGGGAATTCCACAGGTTAACAACTCTGAGTGAAGAAGTTTCTCCTCATCTCGGTCCTAAATGGTTTACCCCTTATCCTTAGACTATGTCCCCTGGTTCTGGACTTCCCCAACATCAGGAAAATTCTTCCTGCATCTAACCTGTCCCGTCCTGTCAGAATTGTATATGTTTCTATGAAATCCCCTCTCATCCTTCTAAACTCCAGTGAACACAGGCCCAGTTGATCCAGTCTCTCCTCATATGTCAGCCTTGCCACCCCGGGAACCCGTTAATCTCGACTCTCTGCTTCCTGTCTGCCAACCAGTTCTCTATTCACGTCAGTACATTACCCCCAATACCATGTGCTTTAATTTTGCACATCAATCTCTTGTGTGGGGCCTTGTCAAAAGCCTCTTGAAAGTCCAAATATACCATATCCACTGGTTCTCCCTTGTCCACTCTACCAGTTACATCCTCAAAAAATTCTAGAAGATTTGTCAAGCATGATTTCCCTTTCATAAATCCATGCTGACTTGGACCGATCCTGTCACTGTTTTCCAAATGCGCTGCTATTTCATCTTTAATAATTGATTCCAACATTCTCCCCACTACTGATGCCAGGCTAACCAGTCTATAATTACCTGTTTTCTCTCTCCCTCCTTTCTTAAAAAGTGGTGTTATGTTAGCTACCCTCCAGTCCATAGGAACTGATCCAGAGTCGATAGACTGTTGGAAAATGATCACCAATGCAGCCACTATTTCTAGGCTACTTCCTTAAGTACTCAGGGATGCAAACTATCAGGCCCCAGGGATTTATCAGCCTTCAATCCCATCAATTTCCCCAACACAATTTCCCGACTAATCAGGACTACCCTCAGTTCCTCCTTCTCACTAGACCCTCGTCCCCTAGTATTTCCGGAAGGTTATTTGTGTCTTCCTTCGTGAAGATAGAACCAAAGTATTTATTTAACTGGTCTGCCATTTCTTTGTTCCCCATTATTAATTCACTTGAAGGGACCTACGTTTGTCTTCACTAATCTTTTTCTCTTCACAAAGCTTTAGAAGCTTTTGCAGTCAGTTTTTATGTTCCCAGCAAGCTTCCTCTCATATTCTATTTTCCCCCTCCTAATTAAACCCTTAGTCCTCCTCTGCTGAATTCTAAATTTCTCCCAGTCCTCAGGTTTGCTGCTTTTTCTGGCCAATTTATATGCCTCGTCCTTGGATTTAACACTATCCCTAATTTCCCTTGTTAGCCACGGTTGAGCTACCTTCCCCATTTTATTTTTACTCCAAACAGGCATGTACAATTGTTGAAGTTCATCTATGTGATCTTTAAATGGTTGCCATTGCCTATCCACCGTCAATCCTTTAAGTGTCACTCACCAGTCTATTCTAGCCAATTCACATCTCATACCATCGAAGTTACCTTTCCTTAGGTTCAGGATCTTAGTCTCTGAATTAACTGTGTCACTCTCCCTCTTAAGAATGAATTTTACCATATTATGGTCACACTTCCCCAAGCGGCCTCGCACAACAAGATTGCTAATTAGTCCTTTCTCATTACACATCATCCAGTCAAGGATGGCCAGCTCTCTAGTTGGTTCCTCGACATATTGATCTAGAAAACCATCCCTAATACAGTCCAGGAAATCCTCCTCCATCGTATTGCTACCAGTTTGGTTAGCCCAATCAATATGTACATTAAAGTCGCCCATGATAACTGCTGTACCTTTATTGCACGCATCCCTAATTTCTTGTTTGATGCTGTCCCCAACCTCACTACTACTGTTTGGTGATCTGTACACAACTCCCACTGGCATTTTCTGCCCT
This sequence comes from Pristiophorus japonicus, assembly GCF_044704955.1. Lineage (NCBI taxonomy): Eukaryota > Metazoa > Chordata > Chondrichthyes > Pristiophoridae > Pristiophorus > Pristiophorus japonicus. Next base: position 165,521,896 of record NC_091981.1, on the reverse strand, counting down.
TTGGTATTCCATAGCTCCACCCATACCGATTCCACATCATCCAAGCTAATGTCCTTCCTTACTATTGCGTTAATTTCCTCCTTGTCGAGGAACCAACTGGAGAGCTGGCCATCCTACATTGGGTGATGTGTAATGAGAAGGGACTAATTATCAATCTTGTTGTGCGAGGCCCCTTGGGGAACAGTGACCATAATATGGTAGAATTCTTTATTAAGATGAAGAGTGACACAGTTAATTCAGAAACTAGGGTCCTAAACTTAAGGAAAGCTAACTTCAACGGCATGAGGCGTGAATTGGCTGGAATAGAATGGCAAATGATACTTAAAGGGTTGATGGTGGATAGGCAATGGCAAACATTTATAGATCACATGGATGAACTTCAACAGTTGTACACCCCTGTCTGGAGTAAAGCTAAAACAGGGAAGGTGGCTCAACCGTGGCTAACAAGGGAAATTAAGGATAGTGTTAGATCCAAGGAAGAGGCATATAAATTGGCCAGAAAAAGCAGCAAACCTGAGGACTGGGAGAAATTTATAATTCAGCAGAGGAGGACAAAGGGTTTAATTAGGAGGGGGAAAATAGAGTACAAGAGGAAGCTTGCCGGGAACATAAAAACTGACTGCAAAAGCTTCTATAGATATTTGAAGAGAAAAAGATTAGTGAAGACAAACGTAGGTCCCTTGCAGTCAGACTCAGGTGAATAAATAATGGGGAACAAAGAAATGGCAGACCAATTGACTTTGGTTCTGTCTTCACGAAGGAAGACACAAATGACTTTCCGGATGTTCTAGGAGACCGAGGGTCTAGTGAGAAGGAGGAACTGAAGAATATCCTTCAGGCGGAAATTGTGTTGGGGAAATTGATGGGTTTGAAGGCCGACAAATCCCCGGGGCCTGATTGTCTGCATCCCAGAGTACTTAAGGAAGTGGCCCTAGAAATAGTGGATGCATTGGTGATCATTTTCTAACAGTCTATCGACTCTGGATCAGTTCCTATGGACTGGAGGGTAGCTAATGTAACATCACTTTATAAAAAAGGAGGGAGAGAGAAAACGGGAAATTATAGACCGGTTAGCCTGACATCAGTAGTGGGGAAAATGTTGGAATCAATTATTAAGGATGAAATAGCAGTGCATTTGGAAAGCAGTGACAGGATCAATCCAAGTCAGCATGGATTTGTGAAAGGGAAATCATGCTTGACAAATCTGGAATTTTTTGAGGATGTAACTAGCAGAGTGGACAAGGGAGAACCAGTGGATGTGGTGTATTTGGACTTTCAAAAGGCCTTTGACAAGGTCCCACATAAGAGATTGGTGTGCAAAATCAAAGCACATGATATTGGGGGTAACATACTGGCGTGGATAGAGAATTGGTTGGCAGACAGGAAGCAGAGAGTCGGGATAAACGGGTCCTTTATGGAATGGGAGGCAATGACTAGTAGAGTGCTGTAGGGCTCAGTGCTGGGACCCCAGCTCTTTACAATATACATTAATGATTTGGATGAAGGAATTAAGTGTAATATCTCCAAGTTTGCAGATGACACTAAACTGGGTGGCATGGTGTGAGCTGTGAGGAGGATGCTAAGAGGCTGCAGGATGATTTGGACAGGTTAGGTGAGTGGGCAAATACATGGCAGATGCAGTGTAATGTGGTTAAATGTGAGGTTATCCACTTTGGTGGCAAAAACACGAAGGCAGAATATTATCTGAATGGTGCCAGATTAGGAAAAGGGGAGGTGCAACAAGACCTGGGTGTCATGGTACATCAGTCATTGAAAGTTGGCATGCAGGTACAGCAGGCGGTGAAGAAGGCAAATGGCATGTTGGCCTTCATAGCAAGGGGATTTGAGTACAGGAGCAGAGAGGTCTTACTGCAATTGTACAGGGCCTTAGTGAGGCACCACCTGGAATATTGTGTTCAGTTTTGGTCTCCTAATCTGAGGAAGGATGATCTTGCTATTGAGGCAGTGCAGCGAAGGTTCACCAGATTGATTCTAGGGATGGCTGGACTGACATATGAGGAGAGACTGGATCAACTGGGCCTTTATACACTGGAGTTTAGAAGGATGAGAGGGGATCTCATAGAAACATATAAGATTCTGATGGGACGGGACAGGTTAGATGCAGGAAGAATGTTCCCGATGTTGGGGAAGTCCAGAACCAGGGACACAGTCTTAGGATAAGGGGTAGGCCATTTAGGACTGAGATGAGGAGAAACCTCTTCACTCAGAGAGTTGTTAACCTGTGGAATTCCCTGCCGCAGAGAGTCGTTGATGCCAGTTCATTGGATATATTCAAGAGGGAGCTAGATATGGCCCTTACAGCTAAAGGGATCAAGGGGTATGGAGAGAAAGCGGGAAAGGGGTACTGAGGTGAATAATCAGCCATGATCATATTGAATGGTGGTGCAGGCTCGAAGGGCCGAATGGCCTACTCCTGCACCTATTTTCTATGTTTCTATGTTTCTATGTTTCTATGTTTCTATGTTTCTATGTAATAGTACAAGCAGTAACCATGTAGGATACATGACATCAATCATTATCGGTTGGCTCTTTGTTAGGAATGTACGTACACTGTACACATCCTCCTCGGAGCTCTCAAATGCCTTGGGCTGCATTGGCAGATCCACGCTGAATTGATCTTCATCCACGTGGTGTGTCGCAGCATGCTTGCTTTGCTGTGGACACGTCCGCTGAAGATACCCCATCTTTGCACACCCTCTGCATACATACTGCCTGAAGCGGCACTGATGGGGTCGGTGATTACACCCGCAATGCCAACATGTTGAGCTTGGATTTGCGCCCGATGGCGGGCTTTGAGCGGCTCTTGTTCTCGCATACGCAGTCGAATAGGCCCACGATGGCGAACTTTGAGCGGCTCCCATTCTCACATATGCAGTCGAGTAGGCCCTCGATGGTGAACTTTGAGCGGCTTCAATTCTCACATACGCAGTCGAGTAGGCCCTCGATGGTGAACTTTGAGTGGCTCCCGGCCTTGCAGACGCAGTTGAGTAGGCCCTGCCATGTGCAACTCTGCCGGCTGTCGATACAATTTTGTACACAGTACTTGCCATAGATTTCCTGTTTTGTTGCGATATCTGCTTCGTGCTTTTCTGCGTAGACATGCAAGCCTGGGCGATGTTGATGACCTTGCTGAGGTCCGGCGTCTCCGCAGCCAGCAGCTTACTTAAGATCGCTTCATGGTTGACCCCGATCACGAAAAAGTCAAACAGCATGTCTTCTAATGCAGGCCCAAATTTGCAAGGCCCTGCAAGACGTCTCAGGTCGGCAACAAATGCCGCTACGTCCTGGCCTTCTGGATGAACGTGTGTATAGAAGCGATATGTGGATTCCTTCCGTGGGTTTAAGGTGTTCCTGAACTAGAGCACAGAGTTCTTTGTAATCCTTTTCTGTCGAAAGAGTGGGTGAGAGCAGATTCTTGATGAGTGCATAGGTCGTGGGGCCACAGACGTTAAGAAGAACTGCCCTGCACTTCTCTGCATCCTTGTCTTTGTCGTTTGCCACAAAATACTGCTCAAGACCATCCGTGAAATCGCCCCAATCCTCTCACTCATTGAATGTCTTGAGAATTCCAACAGTACTCAATCATGCTGTACTCACCATACTTTTGCATGGGTTCGTATTTGCCTCGTCGCCAGTTATAGTGTATGAAATGATACAATGAACTCTGTACTGTGAGCCAGTGAAACCTGGTCACCCTTTAATGGCTTCCTGAAATGAAGATACAAAGGTGAAGTTCAGCTTATAGAAACATAGAAACATAGAAAATAGGTGCAGGAGTAGGCCATTCGGCCCTTCTAGCCTGCACCGCCATTCAATGAGTTCATGGCTGAACATTCAACTTCAGTACCCCATTCCTGCTTTCTCACCATACCCCTTGATCCCCCTAGTAGTAAGGACCTCATCTAACTCCTTTTTGAATATATTTAGTGAATTGGCCTCAACAACTTTCTGTGGTAGAGAATTCCACAGGTTCACCACTCTCTGGGTGAAGAAGTTCCTCCGCATCTCGGTCCTAAATGGCTTACCCCTTATCCTTAGACTGTGACCTCTGGTTCTGGACTTCCCCAACATTGGGAACATTCTTCCTGCATCTAACCTGTCTAACCCCGTCAGAATTTTAAATGTTTCTATGAGGTCCCCTCTCATTCTTCTGAACTCCAGTGAATACAAGCCCAGTTGATCCAGTCTTTCTTGATAGGTCAGTCCCGCCATCCCGGGAATCAGTCTGGTGAACCTTCGCTGCACTCCCTCAATAGCAAGAATGTCCTTCCTCAGGTTAGGAGACCAAAACTGTACACAATACTCCAGGTGTGGCCTCACCAATGCCCTGTACAACTGTAGCAACACCTCCCTGCCCCTGTACTCAAATCCCCTTGCTATGAAGGCCAACATGCCATTTGCTTTCTTAACCGCCTGCTGTACCTGCATGCCAACCTTCAATGACTGATGTACCATGACATCCAGGTCTCTTTGCACCTCCCCTTTTCCTAATCTGTCACTATTCAGATAATAGTCTGTCTCTCTGTTTTTACCACCAAAGTGGATAACCTCACATTTATCCACATTATACTTCATCTGCCATGCATTTGCCCACTCACCTAACCTATCCAAGTCGCTCTGCAGCCTCACAGCATCCTCCTCGCAGCTCACACTGCCACCCAACTTAGTGTCATCCGCAAATTTGGAGATACTACATTTAATCCCCTCATCTAAATCATTAATGTACAGTGTAAACAGCTGGGGCCCCAGCACAGAACCTTGCGGTAACCCACTAGTCACTGCCTGCCATTCTGAAAAGTACCCATTTACTCCTACTCTTTGCTTCCTGTCTGACAACCAGTTCTCAATCCATGTCAGTACACTACCCCCAATCCCATGTGCTCTAACTTTGCACATCAATCTCTTGTGTGGGACCTTGTCGAACGCCTTCTGAAAGTCCAAATATACCACATCAACTGGTTCTCCCTTGTCCACTCTACTGGAAACATCCTCAAAAAATTCCAGAAGATTTGTCAAGCATGATTTCCCTTTCACAAATCCATGCTGACTTGGACCTATCATGTCACCTCTTTCCAAATGCACTGCTATGACATCCTTAATAATTGATTCCATCATTTTACCCACTACCGATGTCAGGCTGACCGGTCTATAATTCCCTGTTTTCTCTCTCCCTCCTTTTTTAAAAAGTGGGGTTACATTGGCTACCCTCCACTCCATAGGAACTGATCCAGAGTCAATGGAATGTTGGAAAATGACTGTCAACGCATCCACTATTTCCAAGGCCACCTCCTTAAGTACTCTGGGATGCAGTCCATCAGGCCCTGGGGATTTATCGGCCTTCAATCCCATCAATTTCCCCAACACAATTTCCCGGCTAATAAGGATTTCCCTCAGTTCCTCCTCCTTACTAGACCCCCCGACCCCTTTTATAACCGGAAGGTTGTTCGTGTCCTCCTTCGTGAATACCGAACCAAAGTACTTGTTCAATTGGTCCGCCATTTCTTTGTTCCCCGTTATGACTTCCCCTGATTCTGACTGCAGGGGACCTACGTTTGTCTTTACTAACCTTTTTCTCTTTACATATCTATAGAAACTTTTGCAATCCGTCTTAATATTCCCTGCAAGCTTCTTCTCATACTCCATTTTCTCTGCCCTAATCAAACCCTTTGTCCTCCTCTGCTGAGTTCTAAATTTCTCCCAGTCCCTAGGTTCGCTGCTATTTCTGGCCAATTTGTATGCCACTTCCTTGGCTTTAATACTATCCCTGATTTCCCTTGATAGCCACGGTTGAGCCACCTTCCCTTTTTTATTTCTATGCCAGACAGGAATGTACAATTGTTGTAGTTCATCCATGCGGTCTCTAAATGTCTGCCATTGCCCATCCACAGTCAACCCCTTAAGTATCATTCGCCAATCCATCCCAGCCAATTCACGCCTCATACCTTCAAAGTTAGCCTTCTTTAAGTTCTGGACCATGGTCTCTGAATTAACTGTTTCATTCTCCATCCCAATGCAGAATTCCACCATATTATGGTCACTCTTCCCCAAGGGGCCTCGCACAACGAGATTGCTAATTAATCCTCTCTCATTACATAACACCCAGTCTAAGATGGCCTCCCCCCTAGTTGGTTCCTCGACATATTGGTCTAAAAAACCATCCCTTATGCACTCCAGAAAATCATCCTCCACCGTATTGCTTCCAGTTTGGTTAGCCCAATCTATGTGCATATTAAAGTCACCCATTATAACTGCTGCACCTTTATTGCACGAACCCCTAATTTCCTGTTTGATGCCCTCCCCAACATCACTACTACTGTTTGGAGGTCTGTACACAACTCCCACTAACGTTTTTTGCCCTTTGGTGTTCTGCAGCTCTACCCATATAGATTCCACATCATCCAAGCTAATGTCCTTCCTAACTATTGCCTTAATCTCCTCCTTAACCAGCAATGCTACCCCACCTCCTTTTCCTTTTATTCTATCCTTCCTGAATGTTATATACCAGGTCCAGTATGAGTGTACCTATGACACTAGGACTTCCGACGGTAGTGCCCTCTGGTGGTTGGCAGACCTTATGTACATACATTACAGTCCATCCTGCATGTGTAAAGGCCTTCAGTGACCTGTTGAATGCAGCAATGTGTGGCATGCTGAGATATAACACAAATGTCGCCAGCTGAGGCCTGAAAGGAACTTGATGTGTAGAAGGCAAGTGCCGCAGTGACCTTGACCTCAACAGACAGTGCGGTCCTGATGGTGCTGGCAGGCTGCAGATCTCCCCTAATGAGCTGGCATACCTCACTGATAACCTCTTTCCAGAAGCGCAGTCTCCTAAAGCACGTGTTATCGAACAAGTTCAGGTAAGACCGTTTCTCCCTGTAAGTGCGTGGGGTGTAAGTTCTCGTCCTCCTCAGCTGTCTGCCACCTCTTTTATTGGGCACATAATGCTCTTGAATATACCTTCTGCCATCTCTAGTCTGCAGCATGTGCATAGTCCTCAAGACAGGCTGAGAAATTACAGGCCCCATTACAACAATAATCAGTATTATACCTATTGTTCACAAACAATAAATTTACCTAAGAAAATACCTAAAATAAATTCAACTCGTCCAAAGTATGATAAGATGTTTGTTCAGATGTTCAAATCGTCTTAAAAGAACTCCAGAGTACATAAAAACTCCTCAGAAGTTGAAGCAGCCTTTTATATGAACCGACCTCCGATTTACAAAATGGCGTCCATACCACTGGGTTTAGTTCAGGTGAGAGCAACTTTTTCTCAGCATTTTTTTCGGCGGGCAATATTTTCAGCGATATGGGGCCGAGGTGCCGAAAGTAACGCTCGGCAATATTATGGCCTTTAGTTTCGCCCATTCTGAAAAGTGAGCGGGTAATATTATTAATTCTCGCTGTTAACTACATGCCGAAAGTAATGCTGGACGATAATTCAGTGACACATGGGCTTTAGTTTCCATTTTGTTGCTAAATGGGCGATATTTGGGCGTTATATCTCATTTCAGCGTTAAAATGGACATTAAGTGGGCGATATCGATGCAAAAAAAGTGGAAAGTCTAGCTCTACATCTTTTTCTAATAAGTTATTAAATATAAGAACATATAAGAACATAATAACATAAGAAATAGGAGCAGGAGTAGGCCATTTGGCCCCTCGAGCTTGCTCCAGCATTCAATAAGATCATGGCTGATTTGATCATGGACTCAGCTCCACTTCCCTGCCCGCTCCCCACAACCCTTTACTTCCTTATCGCTTAAAAATCTGTCTATCTCCATCTTAAATATATTCAATGACCCAGCCTCCACAGCTCCCTGGGGTGGAGAATTGCACAGATTGACAACTCTCTGAGAGAAGAAATTTCTCCTCGTCTCAGTTTTAAATGGGCGGCCCCTTATTCTAAGACTGTCCCCTAGTTTTAGTTTCCCCTATGAGTGGAAATATGCTCTCTGCATCCACCTTGTCTAGCCCCCTCATTATCTTATGCGTTTCAATAAGATCACCTCTCATTCTTCTGAACTCCAATGTGTATAGGCCCAACCTACTCAATGTAAGCGAATAAGGCAGATGAGCTAAGAGCACAGGGAGACACTTGGGAGTATGACATTATAGCCATTACAGAAACATGGCTGAAAGAGGGGCAGGTTGGGCTGATCAATATTCCTGGTTATGGGATTTTTAGACAAGATAGAGAGGGGGGTAAAAAGAGAGGGGTGTTGCTGATTAAAGAAACTATTACAGCGGTGAGGAGGGATAATATTTTAGAGGGATCATCAAATGAGGCCATATGGGTCGAATTGAAAAATAAAAAAGGAGCGATCACACTGCTGGACATGTATTATAGACCCCCAAACAGTGGGAAGGAGATAGAGGAGCAAATATGTAGACAAATTGCTGTGAAGTCCAAAAACCATAGGGTAGTAATCGTCGGGGATTTTAACTATCCAAATATTGATTGGGACAAATTTAGTGTGAAGGGTATAGAGGGTGCGGAATTCTTCAAATGCATTCAAGAGAACTTTTTTAATCAGTATGTAGTAAGCCCAACACGAGAGGGGGCGTCTTGGATTTAGTTTTGGGGAATGAAGCTGGGCAGGTCGAAAGGGTATCAGTGGGAGAGCACTTGGGTGCCAGTGACCATAATTCAGTCAGATTCAAGTTGGTTATGGATAAGGACAAGTATGGGCCTGGAATAAAAGTCTCGAATTGGGGAAAAGCTAATTTTGCTAAGTTAAGAAGTGATTTGGCCATAGTGGACTGGAAATAGCTACTTGTGGGTAAATCGGTGTCGGAACAGTGGGAGGCATTCAAGGAGGAGATCCGGAAGGTGCAGGCCTTTAAAGAAAAAGGTTGGGATTAATAATTCTAGAGCCCTCTGGATGTCTAGGGACTAACAAGGGAGGATAAAGAAAAAAAAAGGGGAAGCTTATGTCATATACCAACAGCTAAATTCTATAGAATTTTTAGAGGAATATAGAAAGTTACGAGGCAAAATTAAAAAGGATATTGGGAATGCTAAGAGAGAGCACAAGAAATTCTTGGCTACTAAATTAAGAAAACCCTAAGATGTTCTATAAATATATTAAGAATTAGAGGGTAACTAAAGAAAGGGTAGGGCCTATTAGAGACCATGAGGGTAATCTTTGTGTGGAGGCGGAAGATGTTGGTAAGGTTCTTAACGAATACTTTCCATCTGTTTTCACAAAGGAAAGGGGCAATGCAGATACTGCTATCGAGGAGGAGTGTGATATTCTGGATGAAATATAGTGAGAGAGGAAGTGTTAAGGGGCTTAGCAGCTTTGAAAGTAGATAAGTCCCCAGGCCCGGATGAAATGCATCCCAGGCTGTCGAGCGAAGTAAAAGAGGAAATAGCAGAGGCCTTGACCATCATTTTTCAGTCCTCTTTGGGTTTGGGCATGGTGCCGGAGGATAATATAGTACCCTTGTTTAAGAAGGGAGAAAGGGATAGGCCAAGTAATTATATGCCTGTCAGCCTAACCTCAGTGTTGGGAAAATTATTAGAAAAATTCCTGAAAGACAGGATAACTCTACATTTGGAAAGGCAGGGATTAATTAGGGACAGTCAGCACAGATTTGTTAAGGGAAGATCGTGATGGACTAACCTGATTGAATTTTTTGAGGAGGTAACCAAGAGAGTCGATGCGGGTACTACACACGATGTAGTATATATGGACTTTAGCAAAGCACATGGCAGACTGGTCAAGAAGGTTAAACCCCATGGGATCCAGGGCAAAGCAACAAGTTGGATCCAAAATTGGCTTGGAGGTAGAAAGCAAAGGGCAATGTTTGATGGATGTTGTTGTGACTGGAAGCATGCTTCCAGTTGGGTTCTGCAGGGGTCAGTACTGGGTCCCTTGCTTTTGCTTTTTGTGGTATTTATCAACGATTTAGATTTGAATATAGGGAGCATGATTAAGAAGTTCGCAGGCGACATTAAAATTGGCTGTGTGGTTGATAATGAAGAAGAAAGTCATGGGCTGCAGGATTAATCTACTGGTCAGGTGGGCAGAACAGTGGCAAATGGAATTTAATTCAGAGAAATGTGAGGTAATGCACTTGGGGAGGCCAATAAGGAAAGGGTATACACATTAAACAGTAGGCCAATTAGAGGTATAGATGAACAAAGGGACCTTGGAGTGTTTGTCCACAGATCTCTGAAAGTAGCAGGCCAGATGGATAAGGTGGTTAAGAAGGCATACGGAATGCTTGCCTTTATTGGCCGAGGCTTGGAATATAAGAGCAGGGAGGTTATGCTTAAATTATATAATACTTTGGTTGGGCCACAGCTGGAATACTGTGTGCAGTTCTGGTCACCATATTATAGGGACGAAGGTGATTGCACTAGAGAGGGTGCAGAGATTTACTAGGATGCTGCCTGGAATGGAGAATCTTAGTTATGAGGACAGATTGGATAGGCTGGGTTTGTTCTCATTGGAACAGAGGAAGTTGAGAGGAGACCTATTGAGGTGTACAAAATATTGAGGGGCTTGAACATAGTGAATAGTAAGGGTCTATTTCCTTTGGTAAAGGGGTCTATTACAAGGGGGCATAGTTTTAAGGTGGGTGGTGGAAGGTTTAGAGGGGATTTGAGGGGGGGCTTCTTTACGCAGAGGGTTGTGGGGATCTGGAACTCGCTGCCTGGAAGAGTGGTGGATGCAGAAACCCTCACCACATTTAAAAGGTGCTTGGATGGGCACTTAAAGTACCGTAACCTACAGGGTTATGGACCTAGAGCTAGTAATTGGAATAAGACTGGATGACCTTTGGTTGGCCGACGCAGTATTAATGGTAAGTACTGCAGGGAATAGAATACGGCCAGGGTGATCTCCTGGACTAGTTTTGATCGCCTGAATGGGTCGGAGAGGAATTATTCCCAGATTTTTTGCTCCCTAAATTGGCCTGGGTTTTTATATGGTTTTTGCCTCTCCCAGGAGATCACGTGGCTCCGGTTGGGGTGGAGTGTAGAATGTTTCAGTATAAGGGGTGCCGCAGTTGTGTGAGGTGGACTGGTTGGGCTGGGTGCTCTTTGTATTTCTGTCATTGTTCATAAGTTTATATGCAACATTCAGGGCTGCTGACTAAGGGCCATGCGGCTCTTTGTCGGCCGGCGTGGACACGATGGGCCGAAATGGCCTCCTTCTGCGCTGTAAATTTCTATGTTTCTAACTTTCTAACCCCCTCATCTCCGGAATCAAGCTAATGAACCTTCTCTGAACAGCCTCCAATGCAAGTATATCCTTCCTTAAATACGGAGACCAAAACTGTACACAGTACTCCAGGTGTGGCCTCACCAATACCCTGTATAGTGGTAGCACGACTTCTCGCTTTTATACTCTATCTCCCTTGCAATAAAGACCAACATTTCATTTGTGTTCCTGATTACTTGCTGTATCTGCAAACTAATTTTTTGTGTTTCATGCACAAGGACCCCCAGGTCTCTCTGTACTGCAGCACTTTGCAATTTTTCTCCATTTAAATTATAATTTGCTTTTCTATTATTTCTGCCAAAGTGTATAACTTTACATTTTCCCACATTATACTCCATCTGCTAATTTTTTGTCCATTCACTTAGCCTGTCTATATCCCTTTGCAGATTTTTTGTGTCCTCCTCACAATTTGCTTTCCCACCCATCTGTGCATCATCTTGGCTACATTACATTCAGTCCCTTCAACCAAGTCATTAATATAGATTGTAAATAGTTGAGGCCCCAACACCGATCCCTGAGGCACATCACTAGTCACTGTTTGCCAACCGGAAAATGACCCATTTTTCCCGACTCTCTGTTTTGTGTTAGTTAGCCAATCCTCTATCAATGCTAATATATTACCCCCAACCCCGTGAGCTTTTATCTTGTGCAGTAACCTCTTATGTGGCACCTTATCGAATGCCTTCTGGAAATCCAAATACACCACATCTACTGGTTCCCCCTTATCCACCCTGCTCGTTACATCATCAAAGAACTCCAACAAATTTGTCAAACATGATTTCCCTTTCATAAAACTATGCTGACTCGGTTTGATTGATTTTTGCTTTTCCAAATGTCCCGCTGCTGCTTTCTTAATAATGGACTCCAGCATTTTCCCAACGACAGATGTTAAGTTAATGGTCTATAGTTTTCTGCTTTTTGTCTGCCTCCTTTTTTAAATAGAGGTGTTACATTTGCAGTTTTCCAATCCACTGGGATTGCCAGGGAATGTTGGTAGATTACAACCAATGCATCCACTATCTCTGCAGCCACTTCTCTTAAGACTCTGGGATGTAAGCCACCAGGTCCAGGGAACTTGTCTGCCTTTAAACCCTTTATTTTACCTGGTACTACTTTATTAATAATAGTGATTGTATTAAGTTCCACCCTCCCTATAGCCCCTTGATTATCCACTATTGGGATGTTATTAGTGTCTTCTACCATGAAGACAAATACAAAATATTTGTTCAACATATCTGCCATTTCCCTGTTCTCAATTGTTAATTCCCCCACTCTCATCCTCCAGGGGGCCAACATTTACTTTAGCCACTCTTTTCCTTTTTATGTACCTATAGAAACTCTTACTATCTGTTTTCGTATTTCGTGCTAGTTTACTTTCATAATCTATCTTCCCTCTCTTAATCATTTTTTTAGTCGTTCTCTGCTGGTTTTTAAACATTTCCCAATCTTCTGGCCTCCCATCAATCTTAGCCACTATTTCCTTAGTTAGCTACGGAAAGTTATCCCTTCTCTTACAGTCTTTCCTTCTCATTGGGATATATTTTTGTTGCAAATTATGAAATATCTCCTTAAATGTCTGCTACTGCTTATCAACCGTCCCATACTTTAGTCTATTTTCCCAATCCACTTTAGCCAACTCTGTCCTCATACCTTTGTAGTCTCCTTTATTTAAGCCTCGGACCCTGGTTTGTGAACTAACTTTCTCACCCGCCAACTGAATTTGAAATTCAACCATATCATGGTCACTCATTCCTAGAGGATCTGTTGTAATATGTGTTGTAATGTCTCTGATATCTTATCCCTAGATTCTTTTAAATTGCATGGATGCAATTCTTCCAGACCAAGGGCTAGAACCTCAACTTTTTTTGCATGCTTAACGCCCACTTGACCCCTATTTTACTGCTGAATTGACGTCTAACGCCAATATGTCACCGGTTTTGGCACAAAATGTAAAGTGACGGGCTTTTTTAGGAGACATCACCGAGCATTATTTTCCCAATGGGCTTAACGCAGAGAAAAAATATTACTGCCCGCCCACTTTTTTGGGGCAGAATCAGCAGAATGGGCGATTTCAACGCCCATATTATCGCCCAGCGTTACTTTCCTCGCGGAATTAACGCCGAGATTCAATATTAACGCCTGGCGACTGTTTTTTGTCGTAAAGAGCAAATTTACCCAAACTAGCAGCCATGGAGATCGCCCACCATCAATTTCACCACCTCGCACACATATCGGCCACAATATCGCTCACTCAAAAAACCGCCCACAAGTGGAACTAACCGGGACGGACGCCAGCGGTGTGGCTGGCATTTGTTAAATCCATAAGCCATAAATTATGTGAGGAGCTGAAATCTGAATGATTTGTCTGAAAGAGTGCTGATGTGAGTGACAACGCTGACACACTGCTGTGTGTGTGCAGCTCAGACATCAATGGTGCCCATCACCTTGGTGCCAGTTAAAGTTTACATTCATTGATGTTAAGTTGTATTTAACCCTTTCATGGTAAGAAATCACCAGTGTGTAACGGTCCAGCTATCTGAGACAATGCGCAACAAGGTTATGTTCCATAACAAAAGTTTAATACCAACATTGGTTTGAAATCATAAGTATCACAGCCAATAACACCCAACCCCAGCCTACACCCAACTTTTTCCATCATTGACATAAAGCACATGTTCAACATGTCCACCAACACAGAATACAAAGGTAATGCAGGAGCGTGGTCCTCAGCCCCCATACATTGCAACAAATTGCATTCACCCAGATGGAGATATAACACAGCCATCACCTGCGCACATGCACCTCACTTTCCTTCCCCCCTCTCTTTCTTCTCCCCACTCTACCCTTTCCCCTCCTTACTTCATGGCGCCTGGCTGAGGAGCTCCTCAGGCGGTGCCTCACTGGGGTGGATGAAGGCGGATTCAATGGTTGCATGGGTACGGGAGCGGGGGGGTGGGTGCCGAGGGGGCAACATTCTCTGATGCAGAAACAGGATCTTGGTGCTTGCTCTCATCTGTCATTCGCAGTGGTGGTGCGGTACCTAGGGGTGGAGTGCCATGCTCTGGGACCACTGGGAGGCCTGTGACAGCAGTGTTCCTGGATATCGTATCCAGCGACTCCGCCATGCACGGAATGTACTCGGTCACGGTGGCCAGATGTCGGGATAGGCCCCCAATGCCTCGATGAGCTGGTCATCATTGTCAACAGTCCTCCTGGACAACTGTACCATCTCTCCGTTGTCATGTCGCGCTCGTGGAACAGACCTGCCGCGTCCACGAGGCCTCCGCGGGATCAGCACCGTCCTGGGGACAAATGGAGTGCCCTGTGGAGAGGTGCTTGGGGCCGGCACCTCCAGTGTGGAGGTGGGAATGACCGGAGGACCACTAGATAGCCTTGGGGTGGAATGGCTTCTGGAGTTTGGTGATGCAAGTTCTTCGAAGTCCGCACTCTCATCCGTCAAGAACAGACCCAGCGGATTGACGGGCGATAATCGGACCTACTCAGCACCAGATGTAGTAGGATCGTCTGCCGACACCTGCCTCACGCCCCGACCTTCTGGCCTCTGTGGCCTTGACTGGGGCCACATTGCTGGCTGAGCTGCAAGATACAAATGAGGTTATTAGAGGAGAAGGGGGTGCTAGGGTGACAAGGTGAGTCCAGTGCTACAACAGCATATGCACAACAAAAGCATCACCACTCTCAAAATCATCGCAGACATCACATTTCATGACTATCGTTGTGCATTGCAATGATTTTCATGAAACCAGCATTATTTATATGACACTTTTAGAAATCATCTGTCATATATGATTGTTCGGATATGAGTTGGTGTGGCATCTATTGACTTTAGATCACGCAATGGTGTAAGCATTACTCACGTGGCATCACTTCAGGATCTGCAAATACATCCATGGCTGTCTGGGGGTGCTTCCCCATGAGTGCGAGCAGTCGCTCCTTCCTCTCAGTGATGTCGCTGGAGACTGGTGGCCCCCCACCCGTTTGCCTCTGTTCGGACCTCATCGTCGATAGCTTCTTCTGACTGGATGACATGGCATGAGATCATTGCATGATGATATTGCTAGGTACTGTCACAGACACTGATACAACGCATAACCGACAGATGTAATCATGATTATTATGATTATTATCATTCTTTACCTAAAGACATATACTGTGAACGCAGGCTTGAGTAAAACATTCCCGGTAAAAGTGCAAAACCTCACATCTGATGATGATCACTCATAAATGTTACAAATCAAATTATATAAATATATAAGTACATGTAAATCAATGTAATACTTACTCTTGCGGATCCCACAAGGTCGTTTCATCGTTTGCAACATTGATTTCCCCCTCGCCATTGGTCGCCGATGAGACCACCTGTGTTATCTCGGTCCATATCTTCCGGTAGGCCTTTGGGATGGGCTTCCCACACCCTCCCTGTGTCAAATCACCCCAGTGTGACTCGACCTCCTGCAGGAGGGAGGCATTTGCCTCGTCTGAAAACCTCCTGGCTTTTTTGCGGCCCCCAATGTGCTCCTCTCCCACCTCACGGCTCTCTCCAGTGTCAGTCTCCACAGCGTGCTCTGATGCCTTCTCCTCTCCCTCTATTATAGGGCAAATTCGGGCAAATATGTGGCAAGTAACAGCTAGTTTTTGTTTGCTCACTTGCTGTGAAGCTTTGAAGTATTCCTCCTTCCTCCCAAAGCAGCCACACCACACCCAGACACACCTGCAGGCCCTCTGAGCTCCCTCTCTCTCTATCTCCTCTTCTGCACATGTTATGGTGACCCTTAACGTCCAGAATCGCGGGAATCAAGCGTTGCCATGCCGTTGCTAAGGACGGCCTCACTTTATGGCAGAAGGTTCTAAAAATTTAACGCTATCGCCCATTTGACATCGCTCGGGGTAACTCCCATTTTCAAAAATGTAAACTAGGTATTTTGAGAATGGGCGAGAAGCCGACGATCTGAAAACCCTTTTTTACCACCCATGCCGGAAATATCGCCCAAAAATCACAAAAGTGAGGGTTCGAGCCCCAAAGATTTTATTACTCACTAGTGGGCTGGATTTTCGGCTTTGATAATTTCAGTGCGGTAATGGCGATGGGGTGGTAAATTTTGCGCCCGGGAGCAGTTTGCACCTCAATAAATAAACTTGGGCAGCTGGGCCCTGAGACAGGGATGTGTAAAATCCTGTCCCCTCAGTACAGATTCACACGAGGCATGTAGTGAAGTCAAGGTCACTCTGGACCTGCACCTTTATTTCACAGCTCTGGAATGCTGCACTTGCCTGAGACCTGTCCTTATATACCTGTCTCTTGCAAGTGCACCCCTGGTGGTAAGGTATGCTGGTGGTTACAGGTCATATCTTATTACAGTCATGTATAGCATGTTAGGATACAGTTATATATAATAATGTAAGATACATGACATCATCCTCCTCCAAGGTCTTATTGTCTTTATAGGTTCAGTCTCTTAGGTGGTCTACGCTCTTGCGTGGAGCGTCTGAGTTGTGGTTCAGTTGTTTGCCTTGGTGTCTGTGTTTCTTTGGGTGTGGTTGCTGGTATCTCGCCTGGGCTGTCTGTTTCGATTGGTGTGATTGTTGTTGACTCGCCTGGGCTGTCTGTTGGGATTGTCCTTTCCTCAGGTTGTGCCCTCTGTCTGTCCACCAGGTGTGGTGTGAGTTCCACATTGTAGTTTGCCTCTGGTTCTGCTGTGTTGTTGGTAAATCTGCTTTTGACTTGGTCCACATGCCTCCGGCAGGTTTTGCCATTGTCCATTTGTACTACCAGTAGCCTGTTTCCTTCCTTGCCCATTACTGTCCCTCCAAGTCATTTGGGACCCTTGCCATAGTTTAGTACAAACACTTTGTCCCCTATCTCATTCCATCTCCCCCTCGAATTTCTGTCATGGTACTCAGTCAGCTTACGGCGCTTTGCCTCAACGATTTCGTGCATGTCTGGAAGGATTAATGAGAGCCTTGTTTTTAAAGTTCTTTTCATCAACAGTTACGCGGGGGGGGATCCCAGTCAATGAGTGCGGACGAGATCTGTATGCCAGCAGCAGTTGCGACAGGCGACCCTGCAGCGTGGGACCTTGGATTTTAAGCATGCCTTGTTTAATGATTTGCACTGCTCTCTCCGTCTGGCCGTTGGAGGCCGGCTTGAATGGTGCTGTCTTGATGTGATTTATGCCGTGGTCAATTATAAAATCTTGGAATTCTGCGCTGATGAAGCACGGACCATTGTCACTGACCAATATGTCAGGGATTCCATGCGTTGCAAACATGGTTGCAAGGCTCTCCACAGTTGTGGAGGTTGTGCTCGAGTTTAAAATGGTGCATTCGATCCACTTTGAAGATGCATCTACAACTACGAGGAACATTTTGCCCATGAATGGGCCCACATAGTCTACATGCACCCGCGACCACGGTTTGGTAGGCCAGGGCCAGGGGCTCAGGGGAGCCTCCCTGGGGGCATTGCTGAGTTGGGCACAAATGTTGCACCTTCGGATGCAGAGCTCCAAGTCTGCGTCAATACCAGGCCACCAGATGTGGGATCTGGCTATGGCCTTCATGAGAACAATCCCCAGGTGCTCGCGGTGGAGCTCCCGGACAAATGCCTCTCTGCCTCGCAGAGGCATGACTACTCGGCTGCCCCACATCAGGCAGTCTGCTTGTAGTGATAGCTCAAGCATGCGCCTGTGAAAGGGTTTTAATTCCTCGGGGCAGGCATCGCGAGCCTCTGCCCAGTCACCGGTTAGGACGCATCTTTTTACTAAGGATAACGTGGGGTCGCTGGCCGTCCAGGCTCTGATTTGGCGAGTCATCATGGGCGAACCTGTGGACTCAAAGGCATTGATTGCCATGACTATCTCACAGCCCTGTTCGTCAGACCCTTCCGTGGTCGCCAGGGATAGCCTGCTGAGCGCATTGGCAAATTGTCTGTGCCTTATGGTATAGTCGTAGGACGCCAGCATGAGTGCCCACCGTTGAATTCGCGCCAAGGCGTTGGCGTTTATTGCCTTGCTCTCGGATAGGAGGGACGTGAGAGGCTTGTGGTCAGTTTCTAATGCGAACTTGGCCCCGAAAAGGTATTGGTGCATCTTTTTGATACCGTACACGCACGCGAGCGCCTCCTTCTCTACCATTCCGTACCCATGCTCCGCCTGCGAAAGTGACCTGGAGACATAAGCTATGGGTTGTAATTTGCCCGCACTATTGACATGTTGTAAAACACACCCGACCCCATACGCTGACGCATCGCATGTGAGAACTAGCTTTTTACCTGGATCAAAGAAAGTCAAAACACTGTTGGACACAGAAGGTTGAGTGCCTTATTGAAGGCGGGTTCCTGGGCGCCCCCCAAAACCAATCGCACCCCTTCCTGAGTAGCACGTGGAGAGGCTCCAGCAGCGTGCTTAAGTTCTGCATAAAGTTCCCAAAGTAATTGAGTAGCCCGAGAAAGGCGCGCAGTTCTGAGACATTCCGGGGCCTGGGTGCCAGGCGAATTGCTTCTGTTGGGCGGATTCCATCAGCGGCAATCCTTCTGCCCAAAAATTCAACCTCGGGTGCGAGAAACGGGCTCTTGGATTTCTTGACTCAAAGGCCGACCCGATCCAACCACTTTAGTACTTCCTCCAAATTACGGAGATGGGAGTCAGTGTCCCTGCCCGTGATAAGTATGTCGTCTTGAAATACAACCGTCCCCGGGATGGACTTGAGCAGACTCTCCATGTTGTGCTGGAATATGGCAGCTGCCGACCTGATGCCAAATGGGCATCGATTGTACATGAAAAGGCCTCGATGTGTGTTGACGGTGGTGAGTAGCTTGGATTCCTCGGTCAATTCTTGCGTCATATACGCAGATGTGAGGTCTAGTTTTGAGAAAAGTTTACCTCCAGCCAATGTGGCAAATAAGTCCTCCACTCTGGGCAGCGGGTACTGGTCCTGTAGGGAGACTCAGTTTATGGTAGATTTGTAGTCCCCACAGATTCGTACAGATCCATCAGGCTTCATGACTGGGATGATGGGACTTGCCCAGTCACTAAATTCCACAGGTGATATAATGCCTTCCCGCAGAAGCCTGTCTAGTTCGTGTTCAATCTTTTCCCTCATCACATAGGGTACAGCTCTGGCCTTGTGATGGACCGGTCTAGCATCCTGTGTGATGTAGATTTTGACATTGGCCCCTTTGAAAGTGCCCACACCTGGCTGAAAGAGATGTTCAAATCGCTTTATGACTGTTGAGCAGGAGGTCTGTTCCTCTAATGACATGGCATGGACATCATCCCATTTCCAGTTTAGTTTTGCCAGCCAGCTTCTCCCCAGCAGTGCTGGGGGGTGTCTCCGGGGACAATCCACAGGGGAAGTCGGTTCACTGTCCCTTTGTGTGTGACAGAGAGCATGGCGCTGCCGAGGACTGGTACGATTTCTTTGGTATAGGTCCTTAGTTTGGTGTCGACCCTTGTGAGTTTTGGTCTGTCTCTTTTATGCGGCCACAGTTCAAATTGTTGAGCGCCCATGAGAGATTGACTCACTCCCGTACCCAGCTCCATGTTGACAGGTATCCCGTTGAGTAGGACCCTCATCATTAGAGGAGGCGTCCTGTTGTAGGAGCAGCGGCCATTGATTGTGTTGACCCGCTGTACATCGGTGTCCCGGGTACTGTCCTCACCGTCATCTGGTTCGCTTTCTGACCCATCCAATTCGTATACCAGCCGAGCTGCCGTTTTTTTGCATATGCAGGCCAAATGCCCTGTATATTCACAGTTCCTGCAAACAGCCTGCTGAAATCGACATCCCCTTGCCGAGTGCCCACCCCCACACCTCCAGCACAGACTGCTTCCATTGTTCCCAAAGAATGTGCTGCGTCTGGCTGATCTCTCTTGAACTTCTCTCAGTTTGTAGTTGATTGCTCGCATTGTGGGTTGATGAGGTGTGAACGGCCGTTCCTGTGGCCCTTGATGTCTTCTGGCACCACTGCCTGCTGTCGAGAGCCTGTTCTCCTGGTTTTGTCTGTGTGTGGGGGTAGCAGCTTGTTAAATGCTGTGAACTCCTTGTTCCGATATTTTGTTAGTTGTCGTACCTGCATTGTAAATCAACCTCGTTTCTTCTTCCCCTACCAAGAATGTCTGTGCAACCAGTGCTGCTGCCTCTAAGGTCAGGTTCTTGGTCTCTATGAGCTTTCGGAATATGCCTGCGTGGCCTATTCCTTCAATGAAAAAGTCTTTCAGCATTTCTCTCCTCAGTTCATCGGAGAACTCACATAAACTAGCCAACCTCCGAAGTTCCGCCACGAAGTCAGGTATGCTCTGGCCCACACAGCGTCTGTAGTTGTAGAACCTATGTCTGGCCATGTGTAGGCTGCTCGCTGGCTTCAGGTGGTCTCTTACCAGTGTGCTCAATTCTTCAAACGACTTGCTTGCTGGTTTCTCGGGTGCCAGCAGATCCTTCATTAAAGCGTATGTTTTTGAGCCACAGCTGGTCAAGCGATGGGCTCTTCTCTTATCTGCTTTGTCGTCTCCTAACCAGTCTTTGGTTACAAAGCTTTGCTGGAGCCTTTCTATAAAGTCCTCCCAATTGCCTCCAGCATTGTACTTTTCATCTGATCCGTTGTTTGCCATTCTGTGGATTCTGTAATCCCGTAACTCGTCGCCACTGTAAAGTCCTGTCCCCCCTGTACAGATTCACACGAGGCATGTAGTGAAGTCAAGGTCACTCTGGACCTGCACCTTTATTTCACAGCTCTGGAATGCTGCACTTGCCTGAGACCTGTCCTTATATACCTGTCTCTTGCAAGTGCACCCCTGGCGGTAAGGTATGCTGGTGGTTACAGGTCATATCTTATTACAGTCATGTATAGCGTGTTAGGATACAGTTATATATAATAATGTAAGATACATAATAGGATGCAGCACTAAGGGAGGAGTTGTACACCTCTCTTTGGTGCTAGCATGGGAAAATCCCGAGCTAAAGAGCCGGACCGTGAGCGCTCTGAGAGATGCAAGGAGAGAAAAAAAACCCTAAAAGAACCTCACAAAATCATTCCCAAAACATTGCCCATGTCACAACAACATAAATCTAAAAAAAAATTAAAAGGAAAAAACAATCACACTTACCTTAGGATTACTTACCTCTCTGCAGTTGGTATCGTTGGACTGCCTGATTTCCCAGGCGTTCGCTGTGGGGTATGCTTCGCGGCGTACAGGTCGGGTTGAAGTCAAAACTCACGCCGGTGTCACAACCTGGGGCATTGCACTCCGGCGCAGCTCTTTCCTCCCACTCAGAAGACCTCACCGCCTCTGTTGCCGCCGCTCCGGGGCAAAAAATGGAGCACAGAAGACCAGAAAATCCATCCCTTTGAGTATGATTAGTTTATTTAAATATATGCCCTTTTTTCTTTTAAATGCACTTATCTCATTACTAATCTCATCATCCAATGTCATGTCCACCTGTTCTATCTCCCTTGTAAATACTGAAGCAAAATAATTATTTAATATTTCTGCCATCTCTCTATTGGTATTATCCTGTCTATCCCTTAATGGCCCTATTCCCATCCCAACCTTCCTTTTTTTCTTGATGTGCCTGTAAAATATTTTACTATTTTGTTTTATGTTCCTTGGGGCTGGAATTTGCATTAAGACTGCCACCGCCCGAATCTTAGCGGTATTCTGGGGGTTACGTCTTTAGAGCTGCCGGAATACCACTCAGATCCATTCCCCCAAGTTTTGCCTATTTTATCTCGGCAGTGGCAATAGCGGGCGGTAGCGGGTGGGAGCAGGCGGTAGCATTGCACCCCTGGTGTCGGCGATCCTTCTCCTTTAGTAAGGTTTGTTTTTTCTGAGCAATGAGTGTCATTGCATGCAGACATTTTCCCGCAATTTTGGAGGTCAAGGGTGAACTGCACATGTGCAGAGGAGAGGAAACACACGGGAGAGAAAGAGACAGAGGGAGACAGAGAAGGCATTTTGAGGATCAATATAAAAAATTTGAAATATAAAATAAAGTATAGTAATAAATAATGAATAAATTACATACAAATCAATTAATATATAGCTATATATATAATTTATAAAATATATAAATATATAATAATACATATATAATGCAAGGAGAAGAAATGGAGGTGGAGAGAGAGCTAGGTGGAAGGAGGAGGGCCGTGCGCTTCTCAGAGGAGACACAAGAAGCACTGGTGCACGAGGTCAGGCTCGATAGGAGCAATTGATTGTATATCCCTATTGTCATGCGTTCGGCAAACCAGTGCCGCAAGCGGTGGAACGATATCGTTGGGTCGGCGAAAGTAAGTAATATCTTTTATCATGCACTGACTAATTACTCTTAATGTAGATGTGCCACATTTTATTATGTTGTAAAGCTTGGTGTCACGCATTATTTCCCATCATTGATCTCATTGCACTAGTCTTCTGTACTTTGATGTGTTCATCATGCACCACTTACGTCCTAATGGTCCATAAATTGTCCACTCATTGAGGAAAGGACTGGGGATGGTTAATTGGGGATGTCAATCTATGTGTACCATAATAGTAACTATGAAATTAGTTTACACATAGCTTTTGTCATCTTTGCAGAAAAAATTAGCCAGCAATAGAGCCGAGCTCCGCAAGTCGGGTGGAGGTCCATTGAAGGTTGAACTGATGGACCTGGAGGAGTGTGCTGCAGCCCTGACAGGCACGCATGATTGTACGGCCACGCATATTGGTGCTGAACCGGTGCTCGTGGAGGGTAAGTCCTGCATAATCCCTGGGCTGTGCTGCAGTCATGAAATTCAATGTTATGTCAATATAATGTAGAAATAATGTAATGTAATGCTGGGAACACAAAATGTTGTTAGTTCTGACATGACCCCTAACTTTTGACTGATCACATTCTGCCACTTGGAAAGCAACATACTGTTTGGGACTTCAAGTTTTTGTTATGTCATGCACTTTCTGTCTACTCTGCTTATAATAGTTTCATGTAATGATTCTGGGTAATATATGATGCAGTGGTGTTGCTCCTCTACAGAAAAAATTAGCCAGCAATAGGGCCGAGCTGCGCAAGACGGGCAGTTGTCCCAACGTGAGTGTACTCATGTCACCTTTGACCCCTCCCCTCCCCTCCCTCCTCTCCCCTGCCGCTAACCACTAATATTATGTTTTACAGTTGCACAGGAGGAGGAGAAGCAGTAGCAGCCGCCTGCACCAACCTCCTCCCCCAGAGAGGATTTAGCCGAGGAGGAGGTGGAAGAGGAGGACATACATCACATCGACACTCCTCAAACTTTTTTGATGGTGGTGGTGGAGGAGGGGGAGGTGGCGGGTTTTGAAGGGTCCTCTCACACCTGCAGCCACCAGTTCCTCATCTGAATCTAATTTTCCTAGATTTCTATCCGAGGAAGTGGGACCAAGCAGCATGCAGCGGCACACACAGAGTGTTCTGAACCCCATGCTGAATCTGCGGCGGCTAATCCGACAAGGCGGGAATGCTACACAGCAGGCAGATGCTAACCTGGATATGGTGGGACTGTCTAGGGGCAAACATCGACGTGAGTCGAGAGTTCCTCCAGGCCATTGGTGGGTTGTCCGACAAAATCGCCGCATTAGCAGCCCGTCAATCGGAAGACATAGCAGAGTTGATTGCGGTGGTGAGGGAGAACGAGTCTGTCAATGCCATGCGGCAATTGATGGTCTTGGGATATGGCACTGCACCCCCAAGGTGCCATGCGACCAATGGCGGCAGCACCTGATCGTCGGGAGGAAGTAATTTATTCCGACTTTGAAGACGGATCCTCAACACCCCCATCTTCTCCAGAGCCACCACACATACCACTGCCATTCGCACCCCCCCCACCCCCATCCCCACCCCCCCCCCCCCGCCTCAGCAGTTGCGCTCGAGGTGCTCTCAAGCAGGACATTCTGATCCCGACGTGGGCAGTGCCAGGGGTAGTAATAACGGGAGGAGGAGGGCAGGGCCAAGGGTTGGGGGGGTTTGGGGAGGAAAGGCGTTGGGAAAGGTGCCCGCAGGTAGAATCCTTGGAGGGTGTGGGGGTGGGGTGGGAGGAGGTGTTGTTTTAGTGCTTAGTGTTGTTGTTGTTGTTGTTGCTGTTGACCTTAATGTTGTTAATGTTTGGTCTGTTATGTATTATATTTAATTGAAAAATAATTATTTATTTATTTATTTTATTTAAACTTGTTAAATTTCAAATTCCAACATTTATAAAAATGATTATTCAACTGAACCATTCTTGTGCAGTGTCTCACTCACTTTTGGAAAATGAGGGGTAACAATCATTGTAAGTGTTACATATATGGCCATACAAGGCTGAAACATAACTTTCAAAGTTCAAGCAAAGTGTTCATTTATGAGCTGCTGACATATCAGTTTTGCAGTTGCTAAAGCACCACGAGGCTTCCCCTGTGGTGTCGAGGAGGATTGGTGGCACGGATTCATTGCCAGGCTCCTCCACCTCGTCCTCCTCGATGTCCCTATCTTCCTCCTCCTCCTCGTCCTCCACCCTTCTCTCCTGAGGTGGTCCGGCAGTCCCATCTGGAAATTCCTGTCCCCTCTTGACGGTTAAGTTGTGCAACATGCATCACACCACAATGAACTCAGCGACCTGCTCAGGATGGTATTGCAGACTGCCTCCGGAGTGATCCAGACATCGGAAGCATTGCTTCAGCACTCCAATTGTCTTTTCGACGATATTGTGTGTGGCTATATGGCTTTCATTGTCGCGCTTCTCAGCTTCTGCCTGAGTCTTTTGCAGGGGGTCATGAGCCAGCTGGCAAGGCCCTTTCCTTTATCCCCTAGCATCCAGCAGTGACCTTGTGGCCGACTCTTAAACAGGTCTGAGACAGTGCTCTCATGCAAGATGTATGTGTCATGGATGCTCCCTGGAAAATTGGCATTTACTGCCATGATTATTTGCTTGTGGTCGACAACGAGCTGCACATTAAGGGAGTAGAATCACTTTCGGTTCCAGTGCACCTCCGCTTCCTCTAAAGGTGCTCACAGGGCGATGTGCGTACAATCTATTGCACCCTGGACCTGGGGAAGTTTGCTATTCTCGAAAAACCCAAAGCCTCTCACTCTGTGCCTCTCTGGTCATTGGAAAGTTAATAAAGTCTATCCTATGTGCATAAAGCGCATCAGTTACCTGGCGAATGCAACGATGTTTGGCGTACTGAGAGATTCCACATATGTCACCAGCTGATGCCTGAAATGAGCCGGATGCATAGAAAGAAAGTGTCGCAGTCATCTTCACCTCGACAGGCAGTGTGATCCTGATGGTGCTGGTAGGTTGCATGTCTGCCTTAATGAGCTGGCATATCTCAGTGATGACCTCTTTTCGGAAGCACAGTCTTCTAATGCACTGCGTATCGGTAAGGTGCAGGTATGAGCTGTGCTCCCTGTAATTTCATGAGGGTAA
The DNA here is from genome assembly GCF_044704955.1 of Pristiophorus japonicus. NCBI lineage: Eukaryota > Metazoa > Chordata > Chondrichthyes > Pristiophoridae > Pristiophorus > Pristiophorus japonicus. The sequence goes on along the minus strand of NC_091981.1, from coordinate 165,496,207 downwards.
GGCCTCCTCCTCCTCAAGAGTCTGCATCCTATTTGATTGGGCACACAGTGCTCTTCAACAAACCTTCTTCCAGCTCTATTCTGCATCATGTAAGTAGTTGGCAATATTGGCACTGATAGTAGAGGCCCCATTTCTTTTTAAGTATTCAAACATTTTGTTTGAATTAAAGTCAATGCTCTTATAATTCCAAATATAATCAAATATCCCTATTAAACTGCTCCAGAAATCACTCACGAATCTATTTTAGGCTGCTGGCAACTTGACAAAGACTTTTCCTCGAAGATCGATTTTCAAAAATGGCATCATAACGCCAAGATAAGGCAAGTTAAGTCTTTGAAAAATGGGCGGTACGTTTCTCCAGTGGTAGCGGGCAGTAACGGGTGGTAAAAACGAGCGTTTAGCTAAATTTCACAGGGTAAATTTTGGCCGGTATTTGGGCGATAGATGTGGGTGGGCGGTTTCCTTCAACGTCAGCGATAATTGACTGCCAAAATTACTGCTGGCAATATTCGGTCGGCATATGGGCGGTAATGAGCGGTAGTTTGCACATTTGTCATTTCTGGCAGTAAACGAGTGGTAAATGGATGGTAAACAGGTGGTCTTAATGCAAAGTCCAGCCTTTGATAAATAATTTCATTCTTTCTCTTTGCCTTCCTAATTGTTTTTTTGACTTCTCTCCTAATCTCTTTGTATTTTCCATTATCATGCACTCCCCTGCTGTCTACGTACTTACAACATGCCAAACAGTGGTTACAGCATGCTATAGACAGAGTGTAGCAATCCCACAACCAACGGTTCAAATCAAAGCTCTCCAGTCCTACCACATTCAGTCGTGAATGGTGGTGCAAAATTAGCAACTAATGGGAAGAGGAAGCTCCATGAACAACCCCATCCTCAGTAATGGTGGAGCCCAGCAGGTGAGTGCAAAAGACAAGGCTGAAGTGTTCACAAGCGTCTTCTGATCTGATCATGGACTCACGTCCACTTCCCTGCCTGCTACCCATAACCCCTTGTTCCCTTATCAGTTAATCAACTGTCTAACTATGTCTTAAGTTTATTCAATGACCCAGCTTCCACAGCTCTCTGAGGCAGCGAATTCCACAGATTTACAACCATCTGAGAGCAAAAATTCCTCCTCATCTCTGTTTTAAATGGACGACCCCTTATTCTAAGATTATGCCCCCCTAGTTCTAGTCTCCCCTATCAGTGGAAACATCCTCTTTGCATCCACCTTGTCAAGCCCCCTCATAATCTTATACGTTTCGATAAGATCACCTCTCATTCTTCTGAATTCCAATGAGTAGAGGTCCAACCTACTCAACCTTTCCTCATTAGTCAACCCCCTCATCTCCGGAATCAACCGAGTGAACCTTCTCTGAACTGCCTCCAAAGCAAGTATATCCTTTCTTAAATATGGAAACCAAAACTGTACGCAGTATTCCAGGTGTGGTCTCATTAATACCCTATATAACTGTAGCAAGACTTCCCTGCTTTTATACTCCATCTCCTTTGCAATAAAGGCCAAGATTCCATTGGCCTTCCTGATCACTTGCTGTAGCTGCATACCAACCTTTTGTGTTTCATGCACCAGAACCCCCAGGTCCCGCTGTACTGCAGCACTTTGCAATTTTTCTCCATTTAAATAATAACTTGCTCTTCAATTTGTTTCTGCCAAAGTACATGACCTCACACTTTGCAACATTATACTCCATCTGCCAAATTTTTGCTCACTTAGCCTGTCTATGTCCTTTTGCAGGCTTTTTGTGTCCTCCTCACACATTGCTTTTCCTCCCCTCTTTGTATCATCAGCAAACTTGGCTACGTTACACTCGGTCCCTTCATACAAGTCATTAATATAGATTGTAAATAGTTGGGGTCCCAGCACTGATCCCTGTGGCACCCCACTAATTACAGATTGCCAACCCGAGAATGAACCATTTATCCCAACTCTCATTTATCTCGGCATCCTCCAGAGGTCCCCCAATACAGCTTATAGTGGAGAAAGGGTTCACATAGGCAAAGGATGTGTTGCCCAATAAAGCCAATGTGCTGCTAATTGCCATTTGGATCATAAATTCTTTTATGGAGGCTCCCTGACAGTTGCCTATCATGACACAGAAACTGGAAAGTATTACAATCAAGTCCATTGATGGTGTCATGATGTGGAGCAAAATGGTACCTTCATGGAGGCTCAGAGCAAATCCTAGAGAAGCAGCAATGACTGGTCAACTGTTAGTGATCAAAAGGGGCTGGTTAGATGGAGGGAGGGAGAGAGAGACAGACTGCAAGAGAGGAAAATAAACATTCCAGATACAGCAACATCTTGGCCCTACTGTTGGAGGTCCACTAATATGAATTATTTATTACGTTTTTAATCTGCTTCCTTGGCTTGTCACAATACCGATTCACACTAGCGATGCTCACAGAAGTAGATCCCCATTCATTATAGCAAAAGCAAAATGCTGCGGATGCTGGAATCTGAAATAAAAACAGAGAATGCTGGAAATCTCAACGGGTCAGGCAGCATCTGTGGAGAGAAAAACAGAGTTAATGTTTCAGGTTGACGACCCTTCGTCAGTACATTATAAAATGCATTCCCATCATTGCTAAAGTTACCATCACTAGCAAATCCATTATTGTTCTCCTAGCAGAGGTCAGTGACTGCTCTAATGGATCAGGACATGAAATACTGTGCAACACCCAATGCTGCACTTTGCTGCAGTCAGTATTTTAAGTAATTTGGTTCCATCAGGATCTGATTTTTTTCAAAAAACTTTTTTCTATTAAAACTTGTCAATGTTTCAGATATATTACACTTGAGTTCATATTTGTTTTTTTATTACTGCTGGTATCTAAACTGACTCTCCAGTTCAGAACTGAGGGACTGCTGCACTGTAGGAGATGTCATCTTCCGGATGAGATTTTATACCAAGACCCCATCTGCTCTCTCAGGTGGATGTAAAAGATCCCATAGCACTATTTTGAAGAAGAGCTGAGGAGATCTCCGTGGTGTCCTGGCCAATATTTATTACTCAATTAGCATCACTAAACAGATTATCTGGTCATTATCACATTACTGTTTGTGGGAGCTTGCTGTGTGCAAATTAGCTGCAGCATTTCCTACATTACAACAGTGACTAAACTTTAAAAATGACTTACTTGGCTTTTGGAGGTCCTGAGGTTGTGAACGGCACTGTATAAATGCAAGTTGTTATGTTTATAATAACTCCAAAAAAATGTAGATCTTCAGCTCAAACTGTTGTGACCTTGGTCTCTTTATTATAACTCCAGAGTCAGGAGGCAGCATGGTAGTCTGCCTTTTATACCTGCTTGCCCAGGATGTGCAGGTGACCCTTGGGTATTCCACAGGTACGCCCCCTGGTGGCAAGTCTTACACTTTGGTAGTGTTTACATACATAACATCATTCCCCGCCCCCCCTGCCAAAATCTTATGTACAAGTTATTTACAAGTTGAGGCGATCCGGGGCTCTGCATTCCCGGGTTGATCGCCTGAGTTGAAGTCCTGGCAGAGATGAGTCGGTCGGATCATTGCTGCACTGCGGTGTGGCTGGTCTGATCAGACTGTCGGGCATGGTGGGTTCATCCTCGTGGTTAACTGCGAGGTCGATTGCTGGTTGGGTATGTGTGGGTGGATCAATGATGGTAATGTTCTCTTCAAACTGTTCTTGGTTGTCGGTGAATCGCAGCTAGGTCTGATCCAAGTGCTTTCTGCATGTTTGTCCATTCAAAAGTTTGACAACAAACACTTTATTCCCCTCCTTGACTAACACAGTGCCAGCAATCCATTTGGGATCATGACCATAATTAAGAACAAATACAGGGTCATTGACCTCAATGTCACGTGATACAGCCGTGCGATCGTGGTACACGTTATGCCGGTGACGCTGGGTTTCTACATGATCATTGAGATCCGGGTGGATTAAGGAGATCCTGGTTTTGAGTGCTCTCTTCATTAGCAATTCTGCAGGGGGAACCCCAGTAAGCGAGTGGGATCGCATGCGGTAGCTGAGCAGAATGTGAGATAACCGGGTCTGCAGGGAACCGTCCGTCACGCATTTCAAGTTCTGTTTGATGATTTGGACTGCCCATTCCACTTGACCATTGGATGCGGGCTTAAACAGCGTAGACCTGACATGCTTGATGCCATTGTGAGTCATGAACTCGTTGAATTCCAAGTTGGTGAAGCATGGTCCATTGTCATTAACAAGGACGTCGGGCAAACCATGGGTGGCGAACATGGCCCGGAGGCTTTCAATGGTGGCATTGGACATGCATGACGACATTATTATACATTCAATCCATTTAGAGTAAGCGTCCACTGTTACTAGGAACATCTTTCCTCGAAAGGGGCCAGCAAAATCTACGTGGACCCTTGACCACGGTTTGGAGGACCATGACCACAGACTCAGTGGGACCTCCCTTGGTGCGTTGCTCAACTGTGAGCAAGTGTTACATTGGTGTATGCATGACTCCAATTCCGAGTCAATGCCGGCCCACCAAACGTGCGACCTGGCGATAGCATTCATCATGACTATGCCTGGGTGGGTACTGTGAAGGTCGCGTATAAACATTTCCCTGTCGTTTTTTGGTAAAATTACACGATTCCCCCATAGGAGGCAGTCCGAATGGATGAACATTTCATCCTTGCGTCGGTGGAACGGCTTAATTTCGTCTTGCATTTCCCCTGGGACCGCCGACCGGCTCCCATTGAGGACACAGCTTTTTACTAGTGATAGCATCGGGTCCTGTCTAGCCCAGGTCCTGATCTGACGAGTCGTGATGGGTGACTCCTCGGTCTCAAAAGCATTCATTACAAGGAGCAAGTCTGTGGGTTGCGCCATTTCCACCCCGGTGGTGGGCAATGGTAGCCAACTGAGGCCATCGGCACAGTTCTCAGTTCCTGGTCTGTGGCGGATTACATAGTAATACGCAGATAACGTTAGTGCCCATCTTTGGATGCGGGACGAAGCATTGGTGTTAATACCTTTGCTTTCTGAGAACAACAAAATGAGCGGCTTGTGGTCAGTTTCGAGCTCGAACCGTAGCCCAAATAGGTTTTGGTGCATTTTCTTAACCCCTTATATGCATTCTAATGCTTCTTTCTCAACCATACTGTAGGCTCGTTCAGCCTTAGATAAGCTTTCGGACACATATGCAACCGGTTGCAGTTTGCCTAACACATTGGCTTGCTGTAACACACAACCGACCCTGTACGAAGATGTATCACAAGCTAGTACTAAACATTTACACGGGTCATACAATACAAGTAACTTGTTAGAAAATAGCAGGTTTCTGGCCTTATAAAAGGCTGCCTCTTGAGATTTACCCTAAACCCAGACGTCACCCTCGCGTAGCAATAAATGCAATGGTTCCAGCAAACTGCTCAACCCCGGTAGAAAGTTACCAAAATAGTTGAGGAGTCCCAGGAATGAATGCAGCTCCGTCACATTCTGTGGTCTGGATGCATTCTTGATGGCCTCCGTCTTGGAGTCCGTGGGTCTGATGCCGTCTGCCGCTATATTTCTCCCCAGAAATTCGACCTCTGGCACCAGGAGAACACACTTGGAGCATTTCAACCTGAGTCCCACTCTGTCCAGTTGCTTGAGAACCTCTTCCAGGTTGTGCAAGTGTTCAATGGTGTTGCGGCTAGTGTCGTCTTGGAACACACGGAACCAATTTCAGCAGACTCTCCATGTTCGTCTGGAAGATGGCTACCGCCGAGCGAATCCCAAAGGGGTATCTGTGGTATATGAACAGTCCTCTGTGTGTGTTCATGCACGTCAATTTTTTTGAAGATTCAGCCAGCTCCTGTGTTATGTAAGCAGAGGCTAGATCCAGCTTGGTGAATGACTTCCCCCCTGCTAGTGTTGCAAACAGGTCACCTGCTTTGGATAGTGGGTACTGGTCCTGTAACGAGAATCGGTTGATTGTTACCTTGTAGTCCCCGCAGATTCTGACCGTCCCATCGCTCTTCAACACCGGCACAATTGGACTGGCCCACTCGTTGAACTCGACTGGCGATATGATCCCCTCTCGTTGAAGTCTGTCCAGCTCAATCTCGACTTTCTCTCACATCATGTATGGAACCGCTCGGGCCTTGTGATGAACGGGTCATGTATCAAGGACTAGATGGATCTGCATTTTGGCACCTGTGAAGTTGCCGATGCCTGGCTCGAGTAACGACGGGAATTTGTTTAGCACTTGGGCGCATGAGGCGACATCTTCCGAAGACAGTGCTTTGATGTCGTCCCAGTTCCATCGTATCTTTCCTAGCCAGCTTCTGCCGAACAGTGTTGGGCCATCGCCTGGTACAATCTATAGTGGTAAATCATACACAGCTCCATCGTACGATACATTCACTGCTGCACTGCCAATGACTGGGATGAGCTCTTTTGTGTAAGTGCACAGCTTGGTGTGGATTGGGCTTAGGTTTGGCCTTTGTGCCTTGTTGCCCCACAGTTTCTCAAAAGCCTTCTGGCTCATAATTGACTGACTCGCCTCCATGTCCAATTCCATGGAAACTGGAATAACATTTAATTTGACTTTTAACATTATCGGAGGGCTTTTGGTGGTGAAGGTGTGTACCCCATACACTTCCTCTTCAGCCTCGGGTTGAGTTGCCTCTCTCACTCGTTCAGCGTGATCCACGCCAGATTGGTCATCTTCTGCTGACTCTGCCATATGGTGAGTCGCAGCACGTCGACACATTCGCTAGAGGTGCCCCATTGTTCCACAGCCCTTGCACACATGAATCGACATTGATGGGCTCGATGATTACCCCCGCAGCGCCAACATGGTGCTAATGGATTCACATTCACTCCCCACGGCGGGCTCTGAGTCATCCTAGGTCTGGCCTCTGTGGGCTTGTAGGCCCTGCCATGTACAGTTCTGCCTGCTGAAGGCATTATTTTATGCACAGTACTTGCCGGTGAGTTCCGATGCTGCAATGATATCTGTTTCGTGTTATCGTTCATGGACATAAAAGCCTGGACTATTGTAATTGCCTTGCTCAGATCTAGAGATTCGGCAGACAACAGTTTGCGAAGAAAAAGCACGAAAAAGTCCCACAACATTTCCCCCAAAAATCCAGTAAATACACATGGTCCCGTAAGGCGTCTTAGGTCGGCGACATAGTTCGCCATGTCCTGGTCCTCGGAGCGGTGGTGCATATAAAAGCGATACCTGCCCATCAAGATGCTCTCCTTCGGCTTGAGGTGTTCCCGAACCAGCATGCACAGCTCTTCATATGTCTTCTCCGTTGCTTTCGTCAGTGCTAGCAGAGTTTTGATGAGGCCATATATCGTGGACCTGCAATCGGTGAAGAGAATCGCCCTGCACTTGATCACGGTTTCTTCTTTTTCTAGCTCATTGGCCATGAAGTACTGGTCAACGAAGGTTTCCCAATCATCACCCTCAACAAATCTCTCAAGAATACCAACGGCAGCCATAACTGCGTGAAAGTTCGTGATCTGTTACTCGTCGCCAATTGTTACATTTAGAATAACTCCACAAGACTGCACATCTTAAGCTCAAACTGTTGTGACCTTGGTCTCTTTATTGTAACTCCAGAGTAAGGATGCAGCATTCTAGTCTGCCTTTTATACCTACTTGCCCAGGGTGTGCAGGTGACCCATGGGTCTCCAACAGGTGCACCCCCTGGTGGCAAGTCTTACACTTTGGTCGTGTTTACATACATAATGCAAGTCTTTCATTCTTTCTTTTCCCCACCATCACAGAATCCAGTCTTCAGCCAATTTGATTCAATCCATGTAATAACAAGAAAGGACTGAGTGCACTGGCTAAGATCCCAACAACATCCTAGCTGCCATGCAGAAGAATTGTGCTCCAGAACAAATCATGCCTCTAGCTAAGCTGTTCCAGTACAGCTACAACACTGGCATCTACCCGATAATGTGAAAATTTGCCCAGGTATGTCCTGTCCAAAAAAGCAGGACAGATCCAATCTGGATAATTACCGCCCCATTGGTCTACTCCCAATCATCAGTAAGTGATAGAAGGTGTTGTCAACAATGCTATCAAGCGGTACTTGCCAAATAATAACCTGCTCAGCAATGATCAGTTTGGGCTCTGCCAGGATCACTCAGCTCCAGACCTCATTACAGCTTAGTCCAAACATGGACAAAAGAGCTGAATTCCAGAAGTGAGGTGCAAGTAATTGCCCTTGACATCAAGGCAGCATTTGACCAAGTGTGGCATCAAGGAGCCCTAGTAAAATTGATGTCAATGGGAATCAGGGGAAATTCTCCATTGGCTGGAGTCATACCTAGCACAAAGGAAAATGGTGGTTGGAGGCCATTCATCTCAGCCTCAGGACATTGCTGCAGGAGTTCCTCAGGGCAGTGCCCTCGGCCCAACCAACTTCAGCTGCTTCATCAATGACCTTCCCTCCATCATAAGCTCAAAAGTGGGGATGTTCGCTGATGATTGCACATTATTCAATTCCATTCGCAACTCCTCAGATAATGAAGCAGTCCATGCCTGCATGGCACAGAATAAAAGCATCATGACTGCTGCCAGGGCACTGGGCATTCATCATCATGATGTGCTGAGCATGGTGGCACACCAACTGCACATACAGCTAATGGAAGCCTGCGCGGTTGCGGTTCATTTCAGCATTTAGAAGTGGCACCTTGCAGCATGGGGAAGGCCACTATGCTGGCAAAGCCACGAAGACAATGAAGTCCCCTCCCTTGGTATAAATTGCGTCAGTCACCTCTCTTAGGCAGCAGTGGACGGCGAACTGGCAGGTGTTACAGATGTCATCTGCTCCAGCCTGGAAGGATCCCGACGCGAAGAAATTCAGGGCCAGAATCATCTTCACAGCCACTGGCAGTGCTGTCCTTGCCCTGGTGTGAGACTGCAGGTGTGGTTGTAAGAGTTCAGTGAGCACCTCCATTGTAAACCGCAGACGCCTCACACACTACTCCTGGTTGAGAAATTGCTCTCGGAAGATCCGAGAGCCTTCCTGCTGAGAGCCCTTCTCCACCTCCTCCTCTACCATGAGCAGCTTGTCCTCTTCATCGCTGTCTCTGCTCCAACTCCGTCATGTTGCAGGCCAACTAGAGCACACATGACTGAGAGCAAGATCCCCACTTGTAGCACCACTCCCTGTCACCTCACCACATTCAAACAACTGTAGAAAGCACCAAGACAAAGAAATAAACAAAATGAGACAGGCACGTGCTGGATTTTTGGCTCATTTGCGCCTCTGTTTGCGCTCCAGAGGGATAGTAAATGGTGTTTCTAGGCATAATGCTGGACATCCAGCTTTTACCGCCCGGCCGGAAAATTCGGCTCATGGTTTGCAGCGGCACAAGATCTTACCACCCCGCCGTGTAGTTTCACTGAGATCATGATGTCAATCATCGTGCAACGCTCTACTAGCACTCCAGATGCAAAATTTGGCCCTAACGCCTCATTTAATGCCCACCCCAGGAAACGTCTGAAAAACCAGGCATTCCCAGTGTCGTCTTTGTATGCTTGGAGTTACTAACCACCAGGTGGCGTGAGTGTCAGAGGTTGGGTTGTACACACGTGTGTGCAGTCCAGGTATAAAAGGCAAGCCATCATGTAATGTAATCACTTTGGGCCCTAATAAAGCAGAGCCAGGTTTGTACCTTGTGTTAGTTTACAGTATTCAGTCCATCGAGTTATTACATACTTAACATTTGACGACGAGATAACTTAAGAACCTTCGCATGCAAACATGAACACAATTGGAATTCTGGAGAGATTCATGGAGGGAGAGGACAGGACAGATTTTGTAGCTTGCCTGGACCAGTACTTTGTGACAAACAAAATGGAGAAACCCACTGACACAGTTAGGCGCAGTGCGGTCTTCCTCACGGTTTGCGGTCCGAAAATCTATGGACTCATAAAGAACTGTCTCTCGCCTGCAAGTCCAACGGACAATGACTATGAGGAATTGTGTGCTCTGGTACGTGACCATCTCAAACCAGAAGAAGGCATCATCATCATCTCACGCTAGCGATTCTACAAGCACGTTCGTTCTGAGGGCCAGGATGTGTCGGAATTCGTTGCCGACCTAAGACACCTAGCTGGACTGTGTAAGTTCGAAAACGGATTGGGAGACATGCTGCAGGACGTCTTTGTAATCGGCATCAACCACGAGGTGATTCTCCGTAAGCTACTGGCGGCGGAAACGCTGGACTTGAGCAAGGACAAACATTTAAAGCAGATATCATCAGAAAATCGGAACTCTTCAACGACTGTAAACAAGATTGTATCGTCGTTTGGCAGAGCTGCATATGGCAGGGCCTACTCAACTGCGTATGCAAAACCTGTGGCTGCTCAAAGTCCGCCAACGGGAATGAATCTGATTTCACCATGTTGGCGTTGTGGGGGCAATCATTGGCCTCATCAGTGTCTGTTTAAACAGTACTGTAAAGGCTGTTTGAGACGGGGGCATCTCCAGTGCATGTGTCCGCAACTGAGCAAGCGTGCTCCGACATACCACATGGAGGATGATGACCAGTATAGCACAGATCCGGATATGCAATCCGAGATACCAAAGGAGGAAGTGTATGGACTGTATTCGTTCCAAACAAAGAGCCAACCAATAATGATTAATGTGAAACTTAATGGTGTGCCGGTACCGATGGAATTGGACACGGGTGCGAGTTAATCAATAATGAGCCAGAGAACATTCGACAAGCTGTGGGATACTAAGGCTGTGAGGCCTAAGCTGAGTCCAATCAATGCCAAGTTGCATACGTACACTAAAGAACTCATAACGGTGATTGGTAATGCAGTAGTCAAGGTGTCGTATGATGCCGCAGTTCATGATTTATGAAGGGGAAGTCATGTTTGACAAATTTGCTGGAGTTCTTTGAGGATGTAACGACCAGAGTGGATAAAGGGAAACCAGTGGATGTGGTGTATTTGGACTTCCAGAAGGCATTTGACAAGGTGCCACATAAAAGGTTATTGCCCAAGATAAAAGTTCACGGGGTTGGGGGTAATATAATAGCTTGGTTAGAGGATTGGCTAAATAACAGAGTACAGAGAGCTGGGATAAATGGTTCATTCTCTGGTTGGCAACCAGTAACTAGTGGGGTGCCGCAGGCATCAGTGCTGGGATCCCAACTATTTACAATCTACATTAATGACTTGGAAGAAGGGACTGAATGTAACGTAGCCAAGTTTGCTGATGATACAAAGATAAGAGGAAAAGCAATGTGTGAGGAGGACACAAAAAATCTGCAAAAGGACATAGACAGGTTAAATGAGTGGGCAAAGGTTTGGCAGATGAAGTATAATGTCGGAAAGTGTGAGGTCATGCACTTTGGCAGAAAAAAATCAAAGAGCAAGTTATTATTTAAATGGAGAAAGATTGCAAAGTGCCGCAGTAAAGTGGAACCTGGGGGTACTTGTGCATGAAACACAAAAGGATGGTATGCGGCTTCAGCAAGTGATCAGAAAGGCCAATGGTATCTTGGCCTTTATTGCAAAGTGAATGGAGCACAAAAGCAGGGATGTCTTGCTACAGCTTTACAAGGCATTGGTGAGGCCAAACCTGGAATACTGCGTGCAGTTTTGGTTTCCATATTTAAGAAAGGATATACTTGCTGTGGAGGCAGTTCAGAGAAGGTTCACGAGGTTGATACCGGGGATGAGGGGGTTGACTTATGAGGAAATGTTGAGTAGGTTGAGCCTCTACTCATTGGAATTCAGAAGAATGAGAGGTGATCTTATCGAAACGTATAAGATTATGAGGGAGCTTGACAAGGTGGATGCAGAGAGGATGTTTCCACTGATGAGGGAGACTAGAACTAGAAGGCATGATCTTAGAATAAGGAGCCACCCATTTAAGAGGAGGAATTTCTTCCCTCAGAGGGTTGTAAATCTTTGGCATTCGCTGCCTCAGAGAGCTATGGAAGCTGGGACATTTGAATACATTTAAGACAGAAATAGACAGTTTCTTAAATGATAGGAGGATAAGGGGTTATGGGGAGCCGGCGGGGAAGTAGAGCTGAGTCCATGATCAGATCAGCCATGATCTTATTGAATGGCGGAGCAGGCTCGAGGGGCCGTATGGCCTACTCCTGTTCCTATTTCTTATGTTCTTATGTTCTTATGATTTACTATTATGGATTGTTCCAGGCAATGGTCCAACGCTGTTCGGTAGGAATTGGCTAGAAAAAATCAAATGGAATTGGAACGATATCAAAACGTTGTTGTCGGAGGATGATACTCCATGTGCTCAAGTGCTGAGCAAGTTCCCCTCGCTGTTTGAACCAGGCATCGGCAATTTCATGGGAGCCAAGGTGCAGATCCACGTGGACTCAGATGCAAGACCCGTCCATCATAAAGCTCGGGCAGTTCAGTACATGACGAGGGAGAAGGTCGAAATCGAACATGACAGACTCCAGCGTGAAGGTATCATATCACCGGTCGAATTTAATGAATGGGCCAGCCACATTGTTCCTGTGTTGAAAAGTGATGGCACTGTCAGGATTTGTGGAGACTACAAGGTTACGATCACCGAGTTTAGAAACAGGATCAATACCGTTACCAAAGGCTGATGACCTGTTTGCAACGCTAGCCAGGGGGAAGTCGTTCACTAAACTGGATCTGATGTTGGACTACGTGACACAGGAGCTTGTCAAGATGTCAAAGAAACTTACATGCATCAACATTCATAAAGGACTATTTATCTGCAACAGGTGTCCTTTCGGAATTCGCTCGGCTGCAGCAATATTTTAGAGGAATATGAAGAGTCTACTGAAGTCCGTCCCGAGAACCGTCATTTTCCAAGATGACATCCTGGTCACAGGTCGTGACACCGGCGAACATCTGAACATCCTGGAAGAGGTTCTACATCATCTGGACAAAGTGGGACTTAGACTGAAACGTTCGAAGTGCATCTTCATGGCATCAGAAGTCAAATTTGTGGGGAGGAAAATTGCTGCTGACGGCATCAGGCCTATGGACTTGAAAACCAAGGCCATCAAAAATTCACCCAAGCCTCAGAATGTGATGGAACTGTGTCCGTTCCTTGGTCTACTCAACTACCTCGGTAATTTCCTAACTAGATTGAGCACTTTATTAGAGCCACTGCTAAGAAAAGGTGACAACTGGGTTTGGGATGCGTCTCAAAAGTAGCTTTTGAGAAAGCTACTAATCTGCTTTGCTCTAACAAGCTGCTGGTACATTATGATCCATGTAAGCATCTAGTATTGGCCTGTGATGCTTCATCAGATGGAGTTGTTTGCATGATCCAACAAGCTAATGAGTCGGGTAAACTACAACCTGTTGCGTATACTTCTAAAAGTTTGTCAAAGGTGGAAAGAGCCCACAGCATAATAGAAAAAGAAGCATTAGCCTGTGTATATGGGGTTAAAATGATGCATCAGTACCTGTTTGGTCCTTGGTTTGAATTGGAAACAGATCACAAGCCACTCATTTCATGCCCCCAGTCATAACAGACTCAGAACGCTCGCTCATTGCCACTCCCATCAGATCAGCTATGCAGCCCCCAGTCATAACAGACTCAGAACTGGAGTTGAACTGAGACGATCAACTCTGGAGCAGAAAGCCTGGGACTGTCTCAATTTGTAAAAAGACTGTTACTAATATCTTAAAGGGGGATATTGTCATGTATGTACGCTTGGAGTAAGAGCCACCAGGTGGCATGACTGTCGGAGGTCATTGGGCTATACGCACGTGTGTGCAGCCCAGGTATAAAAGACAAGCCATCATGTAATGTAATCACTTTGGGCCCTAATAAAGCAGAGCCAGGTTTGTACTTGTGTTAGTTTACAGTATTCAGTCTATCGAGTTATTACATACATAACACCCAGGGTGCTACAGGCAGTAGTAGCAGCATTTATAAATGGAAGGATGAGGATCCTACATTGCAGGTCACATTGACTGCAACAGTTGCGCACGTCACTTTGCGCGAAGCTCCAACTTGCAAACGGCATTTTTATCTGCCATTACAGTGCCCTTACAAGATGAGTGAGAAAATTTAACGGGTTCGCCAGCGTATCATGCTCCATGCTACTGCCAAGCAGCGTCAAGCTACAGGAAGGGCTCTTGGCCATGTCAGCCCACAGATGAGGAGAGGTCAAAGAATTCTGGGAAGGAAGGCTTATCCCCCACGGATTTACAGCCACCAACGCTCATATCTCCAACTCTTTAATGAGTACTGTGTGAGAAAGCTGGGCTTCTGAAAGGAAGTGCTTACAGAGATATGCAATCTCCTACAGGCAGACCGATGCCTGGACCGTTCTGGAGGTAGCCTTCAATACTCCCCTCAACAGGTATCCGAGTTCATTGTGGTGTGCTGCATGTTGCACAACTTGGCCATTATGAGGGGCCAGGCATTGTCAGTGGGGCTTGTAGGCGCACCTCAGGAAGAGGAGGATGACGAGGATGTTGCAGGGCACTAAACAATAACGTAACTTTTTTAACGCCACGATTTTTGGCTCGGGTGCATAAAGTCCATTGTGTAATGCATCATTTAACGCCCCCGATCATAGAGCTTCATTTTTGCCAAAATTTCCAGTTGAAGGCGCAAACTTTTTTCAGGTGATATCGAGACCGTCCTGCCGCTATTAGCCCCCCAAAAACGGGAAAGCTGAAAATCCAGCCTGAAATATTAAGGGGTTTAATATCTTTGAAGGTGGATAAATCCCCAACCCAGATGAAATGTATCCCAGGCTGTTAAGAGAAGCAAGAGAGGAAATAGCAGAGACAAATAGCAGACCATCATTTTAGAATCCTCTCTGGCTACAGGTGTGGTGCTGAAGGACTGGAGGACTGTTAATGTTGTACCATTGTTTAAAAAGCGAGAAGGGGATAGACAGGCCAGTCAGCCTAACCTCGATGGTGGGAAAATTATTGGAAAAAATTCTGAGGGACAGGATAAATCATCATTTATAAAATCATGGATTAATCAAGGACAGTCAGCATGGATTTGTTAAAGGGAGGTCATGTCTGCCTAACATGATTGAATTTTTTGAGGAGGTAACAAGGAGGGTCGATGAGGGTAGTGCAGAGGGTGCCACAGGGATCAGTGCTGGGACCTCAACTATTTACAATCTATATTAACGACTTGGAATAAGGGACTGAGTGTAATGTAGCCAAGTGTAACGATACAAAGATGGGAGGAAAAACAATGTGTGAGGAGGACACAAAAAATCTGCAAAAGGACATAGACAGGCTAAGTGAGTGGGCAAAAATTTGGCAAATGGTGTAAAAAACATAAGAACATAAGAATTAGGAACAGGAGTAGGCCATCTAGCCCCTCGAGCCTGCTCCGCTATTCAACAAGATCATGGCTGATCTGGCCGTGGACTCAGCTCCACTTACCCGCCCGCTCCCCATAACCCTTAATTCCCTTATTGGTTAAAAATCTATTTATCTGCGATTTGAATACATTCAATGAGCTAGCCTCAACTGCTTCCTTGGGCAGAGAATTCCACAGATTCACAACCCTCTGGGAGAAGAAATTCCTTCTCAACTCGGTTTTAAATTGACTCCCCCGTATTTTGAGTCTGTGCCTCCTAGTTCTAGTCTCCCCGACCAGTTGGTAAGTGTGAGGTTATGCAATTTGGCAGAAAAATGGAAGAGCAACTTATTATTTAAATGGAGAAAAATTGCAAAGTGCTGTAGTACAGCGGGACTTGGGGGGGTCTTGGTGCATGAAACACAAAAGGTTAGTATGCAGCTACAGCAAGTGATCAGGAGGGCCAATAGAATCTGGCCTTTATTGCAAAGGGGATGGAGTATAAAAGCAGAGAAGTCTTGCTACAGTTATACAGGATATTGTTGAGGCCACACCTGGAATACTGCATGCAGTTTTGGTTTCCATATTTAAGAAAGGATATACTTGCTTTGAGGCAGTTCAGAGAAGGTTCACTAGGTTGATTCCAGAGATGAGGGGGTTGACTTATGAGGAAAGGTTGAGTAGGTTGGGCCTTTACTCATTGGAATAAAGAAGAATGAGAGGTGATCTTATCAAAACGTATTAGATTATGAGGGGGCTTGACAAGGTGGATGCAGAGAAGATGTTTCCACTGATAGGGGAGACTAGAACTAGGGGGGCATAATTTAAGAACAAGGGGCCGCCCATTTAAAACAGAGATAAGGAGGAACTTTTTCTCTCAGAGGGTTGTAAATCTGTGGAATTCGATGCCTTAGAGAGCTGTGGTAGCTGGGTCAAAGAATAAATTTAAGACAGAGTAAGACAGTTGATTAACCGATAAGTGAATAAGGGGTTATGGGGAGCGGGCAGGGAAGTGGTCCTGAGTCCATGATCGGATCAGCCATGATATTAAATGGCGGAGGAGGTTTGAGGGGCCATGTGGCCTACTCCTGTTCCTATTTCTTATGTTCTTATGTTCTAATTTGATGTAGTGTATAATGAATTTGGGAAGGTTTTTGATAAGGTCCCCCATGGCAGACTGGTCATGAGAGTAAAAGCCCATAGGATCCAAGGCAAAGTGGCAAGTTGAATCCAAAATTGGCTCAGAGGCAGGAAACAAAGGGTAATGGTTAATACGTGTTTTTGTGACTAGAAGGCTGTTTCCAGTGGAGTTCCGCAAGGCGCAGTACGAGGTCTCTTGCTTTTTGTGGTATATATCAATGAGTTAGACTTGAATGTAGGGGGTGTGATTAAGAAGTTTGCAGTTGATACAAAAATTGGATGTATGGTTGATAATGAAGAAGAAAGCTGTAGACTGCAGGAAGATATCAATGAACTGGTCAGGTGGGCAGAACATTGGCAAATGGAATTCAATCCAGAGAAGTGTGAGGTAATGCATTTGGGGAGGGCTAACAAGGCAAGGGAATATAGAATAAATGGTAGGACACTGAGAAGTGTAGAGGAACAAAGGGACCTTGGAGTGCATGTCCACAGATCCCTGAAGGTAGCAGGACAGGTAAATAAGGTGGTTAAGAAGGCATACGGAATACTTGTCTTTATTAGCCGAGGCATAGAATACAAGAGCAGAGTGGTTATGCTTGAACTGTATAAAACACTAATTAGGCTACAGCTAGAGTACAGCGTACAGTTCTAGTCACCATATTATAGGAAAGATGTGATTGCACTAGAGAGGGTAAAGAGGAGATTTACGAGGGTGTTGCCTGGACTGGAGAATTTTTGTTATAAGGAAAGATTGGATAGGCTGGGTTTGTTTTCTTTTGAACAAAGGAGGCTGACGAGAGACCATATGGAGATGTATAAATGTATACACCTTAACCGAGACTCTGTCTTCAATGTGAGTGTCTCAACTCCATCCCAAAGCATGCCACCCGTCACCATCTCAGCACAACCCAAGCCCGGCACGAGGTTGAAAAGGCCAAACAACAACTGAAGAACAACAATGCATCAGGTGCAGATGGAATCCCCGCCAAAACACTAAAACATGGCGAAGCACTACTGCCGGTGATTCATGACCTCATCTCTCTTATCTGGAAGAAGGAGATCATGCCAGGAGATCTCCGAGATGCTGTAATCGTGACCATCTTCAAGAAAGGTGACAAATTCAATTGCCGTAGCTACAGAGGAATCTCCCTGCTGTTGACCACAGGGAAAGTCATCGCAAGACTCCTCCTCAATTACCTTCTCCCTGTGGCTGAAGAGCTCCTCCCAGAGTCGCAATGCAGATTACGTCCACTAAGGGGTACAATGGACATGGTCTTCACCACACGGCAGATACAAGAAAAATGCAGGGAACAGCACCAACCCTTGTACATGACCTTTTTTGACCTCACAGAAGCCTTTAGCAATGTCAACCGTGAGGGGTTATGGAGCGTTTTCTTCAGATTCGGCTGCCCTCAAAAGTTTGTCATTGTAATGTCCTTTCTCAATGGCACAAAACCCACACGAGGCACATTCTATGGACAAGGTCACTCTATGACCTGAACCTTTATTCACAGGACCAAGAAGTGATGACCCTGCATGGGACCTCCCTTTATATACCTGGATGACCAGGTAAGGAGTGTCTCCCACAAGTTCACCCCCTGTGGTCAAGGTGTGCACTGCTTAAGTATATACAGTATTGCAGTGGTGTTACATAGAGGTTACATACATGACATCATGTCCCCCCCAAAGTCTTATTGGGATCATAGGTTAAGTCTTTCTGGTGGTCTACGCTCCCTCGTGGAGCGCCGCAGTTGGGGCTCTGGTTGTTGAGCCTTGGCGTGAGTTTCTGTCACCTGTGGTGATTCCGGCCTGTCCAGGCTGACAGGCAGGACTGTGCAAGCTGCTGAATGTTCTTGTTGCTCGTCCACTCGGTGGTGTGAGCACCATCTCATGATCTTCCTCGAGTTCCTCAGTGTCCATGCTGAATCTTTTTTTTACTTGCTCCAGATGCTTATGGCATATCTGCCCATTGTTAATTTTACCCAAGATGACCCTGTTCCCCTCTTTGTCTATTACAGTACCCTCAAGCCATTTGGGCCCCACGGCGTGATTGAGGACAAATATGGGGTCATTTATTTCTATATATCTCCCTCTTGAATTTTGGTCATGGTACTCGTTTTGGGACTGGCGCTTGCCCTCAACTATGTAGGTCAGGACTGGGTGAATGAGGGACAACCGAGTTTTGAATGTTCATTTCATGAGTAGCTCCGCGGGCGGGAGCCCCGTGAGCGAGTGCGGTCAGGACCTATAGGCCAGCAGGAGGCGCGATAGGCGGCATTGAAGGGAGAATCCTTGAATCCGGAGCATGCCTTGTTTAATGATTTGGACCGCACATTCCGCCAGGCCATTGGAGGCCGGCTTGAACGGTGCTGTCCTGAAATGGTTGATGCCATTGCCCGACATGAACTCCCGGAATTCGTGGCTCGTGAAACATGGGCCATTATCGCTAACAAGGATGTCCTGCAAGCCGTGGGTTGCAAAGACCGCACGTAGACTCTCCACAGTGGTGGATATCGTGCACAAATTCAAAATGATGTACTCGATCCATTTCGAGTATGCATCTACCACAATGAGAAACATTTTTCCCATGAACGGGCCCGCGTAGTCTACATGAATACGTGACCATGGCCTGGTGAGCCAGGGTCACCGGCTGAGCGGGGCCTCCCTGGGGGCATTACCCAGCTGGGCACACGTCGTGCGCCTGCGAACAGTGTTCCAGGTCTGAATCAATGCCCAGCAACCAAACATGTGACCGGGCAATGGCCTTCATCAGCACGATGCCTGGGAGCTCGCTGTGGAGTTCCCTGATGAATGCCTCCCTGCCCCTCTGGGGCATGACTACCCGGCTGCCCCATAGTAGGCAGTCAGCTTGGATGGAGAACTCATCCACCCGCCTGTGAAATGGCCTGACCTCCTCAGGGCATGCTCCGTGTGCGGGCGCCCAATCCCCAGTCAGGACACATTTCTTAATCAGAGATAGGAGGGGATCTCTCTTTGTCCAGATTTTGATCTGGCGGGCTGTGATGGGGGAGCCTGCGCTGTCAAAGGCATCAACGGCCATGACCATCTCAGCGCTTTGTTCCGCTGCCCCCTCGGTAGTGGCCAGTGGAAGCCTGCGGAGCGCGTCAGCGCAATTTTCGATGCCAGGCCGGTGCCGGATGGAGTAGTCATAAGCAGCCAACGTGAGAGCCCATCGCTGTATGCGAGCTGATGCGTTGGTATTGTAAGGGGTGGTTTTCAGGCGGTCAGCTTTCCCTTCTGACCTTATATAAGCGGTTCCGAATCATTCCCACACCCTTGTTTCTAGACACTGGAATTATGAAGGGACTGTGACAGACTTGGACAGACAATCGGTTTCAAGGTAGAAAGCAGGTATGGCTTTATTGTGTTTAAAAAGAAGTAAAAGGCACACCTTTAATAACACACACAGACCAATACACACTGAGGGGTACAACACATTGAATAAATTGTCAAATTACAGCCTGTGGGGAAAAGAATACAGCTTAAACTCTAAATGGGGTAAAGAGGAGAATGCAGATACATTTACACAAGTTATCCCAGCCTCCCTCCTCCCAATTCCCCTAACTAACTAAGTTATAGCTCTGAGGGTTCAGGGGCTATGCTCACCAATCCCTTTAGACAGTTGCTGGTGAATCGCAGTTTCGGGGTTCGCTGCACTTGGCCTTCTAGACGAGCCGCACCCCGGATGGAGGAGAGGACTTCGGACTGCATAGTCTTCGGTTGGGGTGCGTCCATTGATGCGCTAAGTAACGTTTTGATGTATGGGGTAAGTACCCACTTTCTTTGGTTAGGAATAGTTTTAGTTAGTCCCTTTTGGTAATTTCTCCCCCGTTTGGTCA
This sequence comes from Pristiophorus japonicus, assembly GCF_044704955.1. NCBI lineage: Eukaryota > Metazoa > Chordata > Chondrichthyes > Pristiophoridae > Pristiophorus > Pristiophorus japonicus. Next base: position 165,475,912 of record NC_091981.1, on the reverse strand, counting down.
TTCAGAAGTAGATTGTAGAGTGGTTGTCAATTTGGTTGCTGACAACCTTCTGTTTCGTGGGCCTCGTGCTCGGTCAGTTCTTGATGAGTTCTGGTAGTTTCCTTCACTATTCCATTTCTTCACTGTAGAGGAAGCAGGCTGCTTGTGTCTGTGTCTGTGTTCCCGTCTGTGTCCTTGTTCGAGTCTGTGTGAGTTCCCGTCTGTGTCCTTGTTCGAGTCTGTGCGAGTTCCAGTCTGTGTTCTGTTCGAGTCTTTCCTTGTAAAACTGGGGGACAGATATATCCCCAAAAAAGGCTCCGTTATCTCCCATCAAACCTCTTGGGCTCTGTTTAAACTGTTCTGTCCATTGATTTTCAAATGTCTCCTTTGTCAGCAGTAACTCGATTAGGGTGTGAGAATATGCTATCATTGGTTTTGCATTGTTTTAGGATTGTCCAGTTTCCTGACCATGATTTCCATTGTGCTTGATTGGGTAATTCGATTATCTCTTAGGGGGTGAATAGTTCCCCCAAGACAGTCTGGGATCCTTAATACATGAATTTGCTTCAGAGGTTGGCCCCACCTCCTGTATTTGGTAACTCTTTTTCGCAGCCAAAATGTTGTAGAATCTTAAAATTAATATGCTCCTTCCCATAGATGTTTAGGGGATTTCAAGCTTCTGTAATTTAGGTCCATTTTGAATTCCCTTTCCTATGAGTCCAAACACTGGGGGGGGGGGTCTCCATGAATGCATTCCCTTTTATCTCCCGGCAGGCTTCGTCTGCCCCTTTAAACTCATTTTAAAAGCCCAGAAAGGGATTCTTCTCCTCTGCAGGGGAAAGGTACCTGGAATCTTTGCGAGATATTGGTAAATTCTACAGCATTGACAGCCTTGCTGTCTGACAACAGGGATGTTAACGACTTGTGGTCCGTTTCTAATTCGAACCTCCTGCCAAAAAGATACTGATGCATTTTTTTTACACCATAGACACATGCGAGTGCCTCCTTCTCAACCATCTCATATCCCCGTTCAGCTTGAGAGAGCAACCTGGAAGCATAAGCCACAAGTTGTAGTTGGCCCTCAGCATTGCCCTGCTGCAATACACACCCAATCCCATAGGACGATGCATCACATGACAGAACCAATTTGTTACAGGGGTCGTACAGGGTCAATAACTTATTTGAACAAAGTAGGTTCCGCGCCGATTGAAAGCCCGTTCTTGACAGTCCCCCCAAAACCAATCACAACCCTTACGCAGGAGCACGTGAAGCGGCTCCAACAACATGCTTAAGTTTGGCAGAAAGTTCCCGAAATAGTTCAAGAGTCCCAGAAATGAACGCAACTCCGATGTGTTGCCGGGCCTGGGTGCTCGTCGAATCGCCTGTTTTGGATTCGGTGGGCCAAATCCCATCTGCAGCAACCCTCCTGCCCAGGAACTCAACCTCAGGAGCCAAAAACACACACTTAGACTTCTTGAGTCGCAGGCCTATCCGGTCCAGTCGGCGTAGCACCTCCTCCAGGTTGTGGAGGTGTTCCTCGGTGTCACGACCCGTGATGAGGATGTCGTCCTGAAATACGATTGTTCCAGGAATGGATTTGAGCAGGCTTTCCATGTTTCTTTGAAAAATCGCGGCCGCTGACCGAATACCAAATGGGCACCTGTTATAAACAAACAGTCCCTTGTGCCTAGTGATGGTGGTCAGTAGTTTAGATTCATCGGCCAATTCTAGGCTGAAGTGAGATCCAACTTGGTAAACAGCTTGCCGCCTGCCAGCGTGGCGAAAAGATCCTCCTCTCTCGGGAGCGGGTATTGGTCTTGTAGGGACACCCGATTGATAGTGGTTTTGTAGTCACCACAGATCCTGACAGGACCATCCACTTTTAGGACTGGAACGATGGGGCTCGCCCAGTCGCTGAATTCAACGGGCGAGATGATGCCCTCTCTCAGCAAACGGTCCAATTCGCTCTCAATTTTCTCCCGCATCACATACGGCACCGCTCTGGCTTTGTGGTGCACTGGTCTGGCGTCCGGGGTGATGCGTATCACTACTTTGGTACCTTTGAACATCCCGACGGCAGGTTGGAATTGTGACTCAAATTATTGTAGGACTTGTAAGCACGAACTTTGCTCCACAGATGACATTGCGTGCACATCCCCCCATTTCCAATTCATCTCAGCTAACCAGCTCCTCCCCAACAGTGCGGGGCCATTGCCCGGGACAATCCAGAGCAGCAGCCGGTTCACTGATCCATTGTGTGTGACCGCCAGCATTGCACTGCCTAGTACTGGAATTATTTCTTTGGTATACATCCGTAGTTGTGTCTCAATGCGTTCTAGTTTGGGTCTACTGGCTTTGAGTGGCCATAGCTTTTCGAATTATTGAACGCTCATGAGTGACTGGCTGGCCCCCGTGTCGAGCTCCATGTGTACAGGAATGCCATTTAATAAAACCTTCATCATCATTTGTGGCGTTTTGGTATATGAGCTGTGAATGTTTGCCACATGAACCCGCTGAACTTCAGCGTCCATTGATTTGCCCCAAGAGTCATCCTGCCTCACAGACCCTTCTTCTGGTCCATCCGCCTTGTAAATTAGCCTGGTTACAGGCTTCCTGCACATTCGAGCTAAATGGCCACTGAGGTTGCAATTTCTGCAGACAAATTGTTGTAACCTGCAAGTCCTGGCAGAGTGTTTGCCCCTGCACCTCCAGCATGAGCTGAGATTCCCATTGTTGTGAACAAAGGAGCTATGACCCAGCATTCCTCGCTGATTGTCCCTTTGACTGCTCTTGAGTACCCTGTTAGTGGGTGTCAATGGCTCCATCCCAAACCGCATTGTCCACTGTGATGGTGTAAATGTCCATTCAGCCTGCCATTGTCTCTGTTGAAAACCTACTCTGGGGTTGATTGCTGCCTGGGGTGTGTCGAACTGCCCTTGCCTGCCTGCGAGGCTTTGAGTCGTGTTTATGATATTGACTCCCTGATCCCCCACCGCGTTGGAGGCAGAATTGCATGTGTATATTATTTTGGTTTCCTCCTCCCCCGCCATGAAAGTCTGAGCCATCAATGCCGCCACTTCCAAAGTCAAGTCCTTGGTCTCAATTAACTTTCGGAAAATCCCCGCATGACCGATGCCCTCAATAAAGAAGCCCCTTAACATCTCCCCCCTGCAGGCGTCTGTGAACTTACAGAGGTTGGCCAAACGCCGGAGGTCCGCAACGAAGTCCGGTCTGCTCTGTCCTTCACGATGTCGGTGGGTATAGAACCTGTGTCGGGCCATGTGTATGCTGCTCGCCGGTTTGAGGTGCTCACCGATTACTTTGCTGAGCTCTTCAAAGGTTTTGTCCGCCGGCTTTTCGGGTGCTAGTAGGTCCTTCATGAGCGCGTAAGTCTTAGGTCCACAGCTGGTCAGCAGATGGGCCCTTCGCTTGTCGGCCGCTGCATCTCCCAGCCATTCTTTCGTGACAAAGCTTTACTGGAGCCTCTCAATGAAACCATCCCAGTCCTCACCAACAGTACCATTCCTCTGTGCTACCGGTGGCCATTCTCGTGGGTCGTTGATTCCCGTTCCTCGTCGCCAATGTAATGTCCTTTCTCAATGGCACAAAACCCACACGAGGCACATTCTATGGACAAGGTCACTCTATGATCTGAACCTTTATTCACAGGACCAAGAAGTGATGAACCTGCATGGGACCTCCCTTTATATACCTGGATGACCAGGTAAGGAGTGTCTCCCACAAGTTCACCCCCTGTGGTCAAGGTGTGCATTGCTTAGTATATACAGTATTGCAGTGGTGTTACATCGAGGTTACATACATGACAGTCACCACCCTCCGCCTGCTCCACGATGACATGCAAGCTGTGATCTTGACCAACGGATCCATCACAGACCCATTCCACATTCGGACTGGGGTCAAGCAAGGCTGTGTCATCGCACCAACGCTCTTCTCGATCTTCCTTGCAGCAATGCTCCATCTCAACCTCAGCAAGCTCCCCGCTGGAGTGGAGCTAAATTACAGGACAGACAGGAATCTGTTCAACCTCCGCCACCTCCAGGCCAGATCCAAGATTGTCCCATCTTCCATCATCGAATTACAATAGGCAGATGAAGCCTGCGTCTGTGCACACTTGGAGGCCGAACTCCAAGCCATCGTCAACACCTTCACCGAGGCATATTAGAACATGGGCCTCACACTAAACATCCGTAAGACAAAGCTCCTCTACCAACCTTCCCCCACCACACAGCACTGCCCCCCAGTTATCAAAATCCACGACAAGGCCTTGGAGAATGAGGACCATTTTCCATACCTCGGGAGCCTACTGTCAACAAGGGCAGACATCGACGACGAGGTCCAACACCGCCTTCAGTGTGTCAATACAGCCTTCGGTCACCAGAGGAAGAGAGTGTTTGAAGACCAGGACCTCAAACCCGGCACCAAGCTCATGGTCTACAGATCAGTGGTGATACCCGCCCTCCTATATGGCTCAGAGACATGGACTATGTACAGCAGGCACCACAAAGTACTGGAGAAGTACCACCAACGCTGCCTCCACAAGATCCTGCAAATCCATTGGCAGGATAGGTGCACCAACGTCAGTGTCCTCGCTCAGGCCAATGCATCAATGCATTGACCATGATCGATCAGTTCCGTTGGATGAGCCACATCGTCCACATGCCTGACACAAGACTCCCAAAGCAAGAGCTCTACTCGGAGCTCCGACATGGCAAACGAGCCCCAGGTGGGCAGAGGAAATGCTTCAAGGCCACCCTCAAACATTCCTTGAAAAAGTGCAACATCCCCACCGACAGCTGGGAATCCCTGGCCCAAGTCCGCCCAAAGTGGAGAAAAAGCATCCAGGAAGGCGCTGAACACCTCGAGTCTCTTCTTTAAGAGCAAGCTGAAGCCAAGCGTCAACAGCGGACGGAGCACGTGGCAACCCAGGACCCCCACCCACCTGTTCCTCCAACCACCATCTGTCCCACCTGTGACAGAGACTGTAGGTCCTGCATTGGATTCTTCAGTCACCTGAGAACTCATTTTTAGTGTGGAAGCAAGTCATCCTTGACTTCAAGGGACTGCCTATGATGATGGTATAAAATTATATGGGGCCTAGATAGAGTGGTTAGGAAGGACCTATTTCCCTTAGCAGATGGGTCAACAACCATGGAGCAAAGATTTAAAGTAATTGGTAGTAGGTTTAGAGGGGATGTGGGGGGAAATTATTTTACCCAGATGGTGGTGGGGGTCTGTAACTCACTGCCTGAAAGGTGGGAGAGACAGAAACCCTCACAACATTTTAAAAGTACTTGGAAATGCAGTTGAAGTGCAGTAACCTACAAGGGCCATGTTGGGATAAAAAGGAGGCTTCTCGCCCTCAAGGTGGACTAACTGATATAGTTAATAGACACCTCGCCCAGCTTCTCACTCTAGAACGACCATGGAAGTAAACAAATGAAACCTCAGGTTTACTGGTTTTATTACGAGCAATGCACGGGAAGGTTCAGTTGTGGAACCTCCGAAATACAAGAGGTTTCAAGTACAATTTATACAGGTTTTGGAGAGGAGCACCCTCCTACAAAATCCTCCATAGGTCTAATTCTATCAGCGAAGTTACATTGATTTGTCGACTCTTATCAAACTGTCTCTGAGTGGTATATGCAATTGCCCATCTTCTATGGTGCTGTTCCATCACTTGCACTTTGCCACAGTATAATAGACGCCTAAACTGGTTTCCTTATCTCTTCCTCAGAGACTTCTGATCAACAATTGCTGATTTTACTGTTTAAGTATTACGGAGGTTACGGATTCAGTTTAATACGTTATACATTTGTGCTATACCTACATAAGCAAGTGTTACATACATAGGCAATTATACAGACCCTCCTAATACTGATAAGTTCACAACCTTCAGCATAATTCTGGCCACCTATTTGCAACTTTTACAATTTATCACTTACAGACCAAGAGCTGGAAAGGGGATTAGGCTGGATAGGTCTTTGTCGGCCGGCACAGACACGATGGACCAAATGGCCTCCTTCCGTGCTGTAAATTTCTATTTCTATTTCTATGATTCTACAAACTTGCACATAGCCAGTAGAAATCCAAAAACAAGTTACCTGAAAGTTGGTGATGATTACTTTAAATAGTATTGGTCCTTCCTGCTGCTGAAAACATGTTCAGCTGTGTGAGGTTAATACAGCGCTTTAATTCCAGCGATGACAATGAAAATGGCCGCATTGGCGTAAAATCAGCGTTACATGCTAATTGACATCACGATCTGCCTACTTACCATACGTCCAGCGCTAGCTCCTAACAGCCATGCTGCCACCCTCACCAATATAGCGTCGGGCGCCACCCACATTATAAATGTGTGCACACTGCTCGGACACCATTTTGTACTCAATTCAGCACCCAAACAATGGGCACTATGTAATCGAATTTGTAGGCCCTAGGGGGAGAAATTGGCCTGGTTCGTGTTTCTCATTAGCGCCTGAGGGTGGCGGTAATGTGATGCAGAGGGGTTACTGACTGAGTGCAGCAAAATCACCGACACCCATGAATTTCCCTGGCAGTTTTGTACTGGCGCTAACACTTACCACCTCGCTGTCTTGCGCCCCGGACGTCATCCGATGTGCAGCGCCCCGTTACCGCCCTGGACATAATATTCGATTCCATCCCCTGCAACATCACTGTCAACAACATCAGCTGCAGGAGGCGTTGTCACCTCGGCTGACCACTTGTGGAGCAATATTTAAAGGCTGTGGTGGTCAGGTAGGGCAAAATTTATTTATCGCCCCTTTTGTGATGTCTCCTGCTCTTGTCCCCGCGATTGCTCAGCCCTACACTCTCTTAGAGTGCTTGGGGCTGCTATGCACGTTGCGCAGGTGCCGTGGCTCAACAGACATAGCCTGAAGATTCATTCAATCCAGCATTGGCCCTTCCCTTTAAGGGAGGGAAGGAGCCTGTAAAGACGCTGCCCCGAATATTGCTCAGCACTCTGTCGATACCACCCCTCTCACTCCCTTTAGCACTCCAAGAGAAGTGGTAGCGCTTGATTTAGCGCCCCACTTCCTTCTTGGAGCGTTAAAGCGGAAGTTCCTCGCAGAAGCAAATCTTTTCCGCCCAGCGATTCTTTTGCTCTCCCTAAAAAGTTGTCGCTTCAAATGGGGTGCTACTCAATTTCTAGACCCTAATGTTTTACATTTTGCGTAGTGTACATGAATCTTGGTCTGTCAAAGTGTATATATAGCCTTAGAAGTGAGCAGCATTTCTAATACTTGCAGTAACATTTATTTTCTCCCTTAATTTTGTGTGATAATGGTGGAATTACATCAGAGTAAGTATTACCCGCACTTAGGAGTAATTATAATCAGACCAACACGCATGGTTAGGAGAATCTTTAACAAGGCAGATATTCTACATGAGCCATTGCATTGCCTCCTGAGACTTTCGTGTGAGGATGTGGTGGACCTGAGGTAAAATAAATTGGCCAAGATCTTGTTAGCTTTGGCCAGAAACTCTGTTAGCCTGGCATGGCTCGGAGAAAAACCGCCCCCATTTAAAATGTGGCTGCAAATAACTTGAAATGCAATAGCTATGAAGAAATATCATCTATTGTTTCAATTGAAAAGATTGCCTTACTTGATAACTCTGGTGATCCAATCATAAATATTTCAGGAACAATGCATTAGTGCATGAGACATAAAATGTATGTGTTTTAAGAAAATTGTACTGTGTATTATTATACAAACACTTGACACATTTGTATCACACTCTGTCAGTTATTTTAACAGAGGCACCAACCAGTTTATTTTAAATGGGTTAGTACCTCTATTAAAATAGTGGATAAAGGAACTTTATACAAATACAGTATTAGTACACTAAAACCATACAGCAGAGTTTCCAGTCTACTGTTATCATTGTAATAAGGTTTCTCATGTAATTTTTTTTTTAATGTATCATTTGAGAATTGCATGCTATATTTCTACTTGACAAAATTATTGCAAGAGTTGACAAGCTTTGTTCACTGCCACATTCTGGACCAAGGTCGAATTGTAAAGATGAATACATAGAAAATGTTGTTAATGAAAATACAACATTTACAAATGCATAATTTCAAAACAAGTTGCAGGAGATATGAGGTGTCGGGAACGGTAGCATAGTGGTTAAGTTACGGGACTACTATTCCAAAGGCCTGGACTAAAGTTCTGGAGACGTGAGTTCAAATGGCAGCTGTGGAATTTAAATTCAGTTAACTAAATAAATCTGAATAAAAAACTTGTGTCAGTAATGGTGACCATGAGACTATCGGATTGTCGTAAAAACCCATCTGGTTCACGAATGTCCTTTAGGAAAGGTAAAATGTGACTCCAGACCGACAACATCTTAGTTTGAATGACCTAGCAAGCCACTCAGTTGTAACAATCTACAAAAAACAATGGCCCAGAAATTCCGGCCTCCCCGGGTCCGTACGGAGTTTCTACCGACCTGGGAAGGCATCGGAAAAGCCGGTTTTTAACGCATAATGCGCATGCGCCGAAAACCAGCTTTTCCAATCTGTCAAGCTCCAGCTTGATCGATCATCCACATCTCGGGAGTGAGGACATTTACAGGGGCAAGATTGCGGTATTTACCCATATCTTGCCCAGCAAATGTCCTCAAAACTTTTGCACCTGATAAAAGCAGGCACATAGCCTACCTTTACAGACGTAAGAGTCCTAAAACATACTTAAAACATAAAAATAAAATTAAAAATACACATTTTGCTCACTTCATTAAATTTATTTAAACCATAATTAAAAACACTTTTTAAAAACTTGGGAAACATTTTTCTCTAAGATATTTATTAACTTTAATTTCAATTAATTTTAATTATGTGAGGTGTGTTTTTTATTTTTTAATTGGTGTTATTGTGTTTGGTTTTTTTTCTCAATTAATAGCAATGAGAACTCGTAGATACGGAGTTCCCATTGCTATTAATTGAGAATACTTTATCTGATTGGTTGAGCAGTCACACGTGACTTGACATTCTGCGTGGGAACCTGGAGGATGGGAGCACGCTCCGCAGCGCGGGAAGAGAAGGCCTCCCCACCTGAATCCCATGCTCCTCCGGGATCACCAGGTACTTTCGGAAAAATTCTCCGGTCAGAGGCAATTGCCCATGGGAAGCCTCCAACCGGAATTTCAGGGCCATTAAGAAGAATAAAACTGGATGGATGGACTACCCGGCATCAACCTCGGCACCGGCACACCCAGCCCAGTTGACCCTGCATCTGGGGACTTGCGCTAAAATTGGGAAAACTGTCCCACAGACTCACAGAACTACATCACTATTCCTAGGTATGTCCTGTCCCACCGGCAGGAGAGACCCACCTGATGTGGCAGCACAGTGGTATACAGTCATGAGGGAGTGACCCTGGGAGTCCCCAACATTGACTCCAGATCCCATGAAGACTCAAGGCTTCAGATCAAGGATGGGCAAGGAAACCTCCTGCTGATTACAACCTACCGCCCTCCCTCAGCTGATGAATCAGTACTCCTCTATGTTGAACACCACTTGATAGCACTGAGGGTAACAAGGGCACAGAATGTATTCTGGATGGGAGGCTTCAAAGTCTATCACCAAGAGTTCTCGGTAGCACCACTACTGACTGAGCTGACCAAGCCAGACTGGGCTTGCGACAGGTGGTGAGAGAACCAGCATGAGGGAGAAATCTACTTGACCTCGTCCTCACCAATCACAATGGCAGATGCATCTGTCCATCATCATAGGTGGTCCCTCGAATGAGGATGACGGTCCACATGAGTTCACAGATGTTTCAATGAAGGACCCGATGTTCCAGTCCTGAACTCCAATTGAAGGTGGAAGATGCCTGTGCATGGATTTTTTTAACGTGTGATGACCATTGCACATCAGCCACCACACGGTCTTGACAGAGCTAGGCCTTTTTCCAGTGGCAAGGCTTAACCAGGATGATTGGAGACCTGCTCTGCTGCACATATGCGTGTGGCCTGGCCCGTACTGCCCCAGGGCCCTCGGCTCTTCTGGACTCCGTACCCTCATTTGCTGCACCCCCTCCACGATCTCTCACCGATCCTCCGCCACAAACATTCGTCGCACCTTCGCCACAATCTCTCAGCGCTCCTCCACCACAAAACACTCGCCACACCTCTGCAACGATCTCCTGCCATACTTCCGCACCAAACATTCACTGGACCTCCGCCACGATCACCCACCGAATCTCAGCCACAATCCCTTATTGCTCCTCCGCCTCGATCACTCGCTGCACCTCCGCCACGACCTTCCCGCTCCTCTGCTGTGCCTGGGCCCCGCCGATGCTCCTGCCTATGCTCCAAACGGCGACCTGGGTCCTGATGACATCATCTAATCGCCCACCTCGAAGCTGTCTATGACGGCATTGGTAACAGTAACCATCGCACAGTCATTGTGGAGACGAAGTTCCATCTTCACACTAAGGACACCCTCCATCGTGTTGTGTGGCACTATCACCGTGCTAAATGGGATAGATTCAGAACAGATCTAGCAGCTCAAAACTGGGCATCTATGAGGCGATGTGGGTCATCAGCAGCAGCAGAATTGTATTCTACCACAATCTGTAACCTCATGACCCGGCATATCCCTCACTCTACCATTACCATCAAGCCAGGGGACGAACCCTGGTTCAATGAAGAGTTCAATGTAAAGCATGCCAGGAACAGCATCAGGCAGACCTAAAAATTAGGTAGCAACCTGGGGAAGCTGTAACACAGGACTTTATGCATGCTAAGCAGCAGCAGCAGCATGCGATAAACAGAGCTAAGCGATCCCACAATCAATGGATCAGATCCAAGTTCTGCAGTTCATCCACATCCAGTCGTGAATGGTGGTGGACAATTACACAACTAACGGGAAGAGGAGGCTCCATGAATATCCCCATCCTCAATGATGGTGGAGCCCAGCACGCAAGTGCAAAAGCAAAAGATGCAAAAAGCATATAAAAAATGATGGGGCACCAAGGGTCTAATGAGGGTGAGGAACTTAATGTAATTAATATAAGTAGAGAAAAAGTACTAGAGAAACTAATGGGACTAAAAGCTGACAAATTCCCTGGGCCTGACAGCCTTCATCCTAGATATAGTGGATGCATTGGTTTTGATCTTTCAAAATTCCCTAGATTCTAGAATGGTCCCAGTGGATTGGAAGGTAACAAATGTAACACTGCTATTCAAGAAAGGAGGGAGGGGAACTATAGGCCAGTTAGCCTGTCATCGGTTGTCGGGAAAATGCTGGAATCCATTGTTAAGGAAGTGGTATCAGGGCACTTAGAAAATCATAACATGATTAAGCAGAATCAACATGGTTTTATGAAAGGGAAATCGTGTTTGACTAATTTATTAGAATTTTTTGAGGATGTAACTAGCAGGGTAGATAAAGGGGAACCAGTGGATGTAATATATTTGGATTTCCAAAAGGCATTCAATAAGGTGCCTCATAAAAAATTATTACACAAGGTAACGATTCATGGGATTGGAGGTAATGTATTAGCATGGATGGAGGATTGGTTAACGGACAGAAAACAGAGAGTAGGGTCTTTTTGAGGTTGGTAGGCTGTAACTAGTGGGGTGCCGCAGCGATCTGTGCTGGGGTCTCAGCTATTTACAATCTATATTAATGACCTAGATGAAAGTATCGAGTGTGATGTATCCAAGTTTGCTGATGATACAAAGCTAGGTGGGACAGTAAGCTGTGAGGAAAACACAAAGTGTCTGCAAAAGGCTATAGATAGACTAATTGAGTGGGTAGTAAGTTGGCAAATGGAGTATCATGAGGGAAATGTGAGGTTATTCACTTTCGTAGGAAGAATAGAAAAACAGAATACTTTTTAAATGGCGAGAAACTTTTAAATGTTGGTTTCAGGAAGATTTGGGTGTCCTTGTGCAAGAAACACAGAAAGCTAGAATGCAGGTACAGCAAGCAATAAGGAAGGCAAATGGCATGTTGTTCTTTATTGGAAGGGGGTTGGAGTATAAGAGTAAGGACGTCTTTCTACAATTGTATAAGGCCTGGGTGAGACCACACCTGGAATACTGTGCACAGTTTTGGTCTCCTTATATAAGGAAGGATATACCTGCCTTGGAAGCAGTGCAACAGAGGTTCATTATATTGATTCCTGGGATGAGAGGGCTGTCTTATGATGAGAGATTGTGTAGAATGGACCAATACTCTCTGGAGTTTAGAAGAATGAAATTATCTCATTGAAACATACAAGATTTTGAAGGGGATTGACAGGGTAAATGCTAAGAGGTGGTTTCCCCTGGCTGAAATGTCTAAAACTAGGGAGCACAGTCTCAGGATAAAGGGTAGGCAATTTAAGACAGAGATGAGGAGGAATTTCTTCACTCAGAGGGTTGTGAATCTTTGGAATTCTCTGCCCCAAAGGGCTGTGGATGCAGATTCTCTGAATATATTCAAGGCTGAGATAGATAGAGTTTTGGAGTTTAGAGGAATTAAGGGATATGGAGATTGGGCGGGAAAGTGGAGTTCAGGTCGATGATCAGCCATGATATTGAATGGCAGAGCAGGCTCGAGGGGCCGTATGACCTAAGCCTGCTCCGATTTCTTAAGTTCTTGTATTCTTAAATGACAAGGCTGAAGCATTTGCAACCACCTTCAGCCAGAAGTGCCGAGTCAATGATCCATATCAGCCTCTGCCTGTGGTCCCCATCACAGAAGCCAGTCGATTCACTCCACATGATATGAGGAAGCGGCTGAGCACACTGGAAAATTGTAAAGGCCATGGGCCCCGACAATATCCCGGTTGTTGTGCTGAAGACTTGTGTTCTAGAACTAGACGCACCTCCAGCCAAGCTGTTCTAGTACAGCTACAACACTGGCATCTACCCAGCAAGACAAATCCAACCAGACCAATTACCACCCCATCAGTCTAATCTCAATCATCAGCAAAGTGATGGAAAATGTCGTTGACAGTGCTATTAAGTGGCACTTATTCACCAATAACCTGCTCACTGAAGCTCAGTTTGGGTTCCGCCAGGACCACTCAGCTCCAGACCTCATTACAGCCTTGGTCCAAATGTGGACAAAAGAGCTGAAATTCAGAGGTGAGGTGAGAGTGACTGCCCTTGATATCAAGGGAGCATTTGACCGAATGTAGCAATAAGGAACCCTTGTAAAATTGAAATGAATCAGGGAAAAAACTCTCCACTGGCTGGAATGATACCTAGCACAAAGGAAGATGGTTGTTGGAGGTCAATCATTTCAGCTCCATGACATCGCTGCAGGAGTTCCTCAAGGCAGTGTCATAGGCCCAACCATCTTCAGCTGCTTCATCAATGACCTTTCCTCCATCATAGGGTCAGAAGTGGGGATGTTCACTGATGACTGCACATTGTTCAGTGCCATTTGTAACTCCTCAGAAAATGAAGCAGTCTATGTCCGCATGCAGCAAGACCTGGATGACATTCACGCTTGGGCTGATAAGTGGCAGGTTACATTCGCAACACATAAGTGCCAGGCAATGATCATCTCCAACAAACGAACGTCTAACCACCTCCCCGTGATATTCAACGGCATTACCATTTCTGAATCTCCCACCATCAACATCCTGCAGGCCAGAAACTTAACTGGACCAGGCACATAAACACCGTGGCAACAAAAGCAGGTCAGAGGCTGGGTATTCTGTGGCAAGTGTCTCCCCTCCTGACTCCCAAAAGCCTTTCCACCATCTCTACAAGGCACAAGTCAGGAGTGTGATGGAATACTTTCCACTTGCCTGAATGAGTGCAGCTCTCACTCAAAAAGCTCGATACTATTCAGGACAAAGAAGTCTGCTTGATTGGCTTCCCATCCACCACCTTCAACAATCACTCCCTCCACCACTGGTGCACCCTGGCTGAAATATGTACCATTTATAAGATGCACTGCAGCAACTCACCATTGCTTCTTCAGCAGCACCTCCCAAACCCGCGACCTCTACCACCTAGAAGGACAAGGGCAGCAGGCACATGGGAGCACCACCACCTGCAAGTTCCCCTACAAGTTACACACCATCCTGACTTGGAAATGTATCGCCGTTCCTTCATTGTCGCTGGGTCAAAATCCTGGAACTCCCTCCCTAACAGCACTGTGGGAGTACCTTCATCACAAGGACTGCACCGCACCACCAACTTCTCAAGGGCAATTAGGGATGGGCAATAAATGCTGGCCTTGCCAGCGATGCCCACATCCCGGAATGAACAAAAAAATTAATTGGCATGTGCGTCTTGATTAAGAGAAAATGTGATGACAAAAATCATCTATTGTTACTTTGTGGAAAAGTTATTATTTTTCTGCCGTTTACTTATGCATTTACAATTATTAAAAATATTGATTGTTGCAGTCGTAATGTGCCTGCTTATGAAGATGAGAGCAAATTATAATGAGGCCATTGAGTCGAGGCTGTTTTCAGGTTCTTTTTAGGTGATGGGTACAATTAGAAATTCAAAAAATAATTTGGTCTTTGAAAGTATGGATGTCACATATTTTAATATGCTAAAATTCCAAATAATGTAGAGAAAAAAATTGAATGAGCTTGATGCAGGATGTTCAGTTGAATGGGACTGTGAGGGGAGAGAATGCTACTCCTCTGTGTCAGATGCAAAGGGGCATATCTTCCTCTTTTAACACTTGGCTATAAAACATTTCTTGAGCATAGCGCATAGAAGAAAATGGGACAGGAATTATCGCACACACATTAACAGAGTCTGCTCGATTTTCCATCTATTTAAATTAATAGACGGGTGTCTGCCAGTAAAACAGGTGCTGCTTGATCCAATTTCTAGGGCCATGGTTTCAATCTTGCCAATGTTGAATTGAAGGAAGTTCTTGCTTATCCAGGACTTGATTTAACTGAGCAGTCAGGTAGTTATGAGCTGGTCCAGGAATCAAAGGTGGTAGGAGATAGGTGGATTTGGATGTTTTCAGCTGACCCCATACCTATAAATGATGTCATCAATGAGCAACATGTAGACGCAAAAGAAGTAAGTGGGCTAAGGATGAAGCTTTTGGACATACCCAAGGTAACTGTTTAGGGATAGGAGAATGAAACCATTGTTGGAAAAGTAGGAGTTGATCACAGAGGAAAGAGGATGGAATGGTCAATTACATCAAACACCACAGAATGTGAAGGAAGATGAGGTTGGATACTGTGGGCAAGGCAGAAAATGATTAAATGGATTGGAAGAGGGAATAATGGGAGAAATGGGTATGATGCTAGGAAGTAACAGCAATTTCAAGAACATGAGGAAGGAAAGGGAGGTTGGAAATGGACCAATAGTTGGAGTTGGTGGATGGACTTCCAAGAAGAAGGTTGATTAAAAAGAAGTCTTGAGACAGAATCTGAGGAGATAAAGCTATTGACAACATTAATGAGCATTGGGCCAAGAAGGGGTAATTATGTGATGAGAGGTTGCATTGGAAGACGATGAAGGGTGCAGGAGGTGGGTGGGAACCAATGAGGACATGAGTGAGAAGCTGCAGAGTGATGCGGGGTTGGAGCAAGTAGATTGAGAAGGCTGGGAGGAATCCAGAGCGGATGGGGGGAACGTTGGGAAAATAATCAAAAAGTGGAAACATCAACAAAAGAGTAAAGGGTGATGAGTGGAATACTCCATGATATGGAGAGGCAGTAGAATTGGAGTGGATAGAATAAAGACTTTTATTTATACGTAACATCTCACAGAAAAATCCAAAGCATTTGTCATACAATTAATTGCTTTGAATGTAATTATTGCTGTTATGTAAGAAAATAGAGTAGTCATTTGGCACACAAAAAAATCCCACAGATAGCAATGGGATGAATTACCAGTTTTTGGATGAGACATTAAACTGAGGTCCCGCCTGCTCTCAGGTGGACGTAAAAGATCCCATGGCACTATTTCAAAGAAGAACAGGGGAGTTATTCCTCGTGTCCTGACCAATACTTATTCCTCAATCAACAAAACAAAAATATAGATTATCTGGTCATTATCACATTGCTGTTTGTGGGAGTTTTCTGTGCACAAGTTGAGTGCCACGTTCCCCACATTACAACAATGACTACACTCCAAAAGTACTTCATTGCCTGTAAAGCGTTTTGAGACGTCCGGTGGTCGTGAAAGGCGCTATATAAATCCAAGTCTTTATTTCTTTCCTCTGTTTTTGGCTGAGTGAGGAAATGTTGGCCAGGACACCAGGAGTACTCTTTAACTTGTGCCTATGGTATTTAATACCCATGTGAACTACCAGTACAGATAAACAAAGCATTCATTCCTGTGTCATTTAACTATGCAATACTCCCTCAATAATGCACTAAAGTGTCGGTGTAGATAATGGTCCTGAGCATCAAAAGTTTTGATTTAGGGTAGGGTGTAAATTGGCAATTATGCCTTTGCAGGGCCAGGAATTTCTGATAAACACTGGAAAATTGTTCCCACATAACTTCTGTTCAGTTTCACGACATGCTGAATAAGCACCCACTCTCACACCGGCAGCTACATACAAATGGCAGAATTAGCACAGGATGATGTCACCCTTCTCAAATTCTATGACCGCCACCTTTGCATCCACCCTTCTATTGCGCACCACTATTTAAAAGATACAGTTTGCGCAGACTTGCTCATTAAGGCAGGATTACTTGGTTAACGGGACACTGCTCTACTGAGATTGATTGTGACAATTTTGGGCCATATCTTGGGACTCACTGCAGATATTGCAAAAATAATTTCACTCATACTCAGGAAGCCTTTCCCTACAATCTGAAGTACCCTTAGAAAGCATTCCATGTTAACACAACTACTGAGCTATGTACTAAGAACTGCATAATGGGCTTTCCAATGGGAAAGTCCCACTTTACATGATCTATATTCTAGAAGAAGCAGAGCATCAGGAGAAAGTAAAGGAAGCCAGATTAATCAGGCAGCCTGAGAGGAGAGACAGACCATCACAGCACTACCAATCCAGAAGAATCTATGGACGCAGGGGCACATTCCAAGATCTTTTAAAGGAGCTCTTTCTCAGGAGGCTGCACTTCAGTTATGAAGCTCTGTTCATTGCTGCATCCAGATTTGCAACTAAGATCCACAACATGCACAACTATAACTATGGCAGAGAAAGTGACCATTGCCCTCACCTTTTATGCCACAAGCTCACTCCTGGGAGCTGCAAGAAACTTAGCAGATTCCCTTGGGTTGTTGGGATTTATGATTGCGCCCAAATGGCATTACATGCAAAACACCATATTTAAATGAACTGCAAAGACCTCCATTCCCTAAATGTACAACTCATTTGAAATGACAGGCAACTATTCTTGCATGTGAATTCACAACATGCTGGGAGTTGTCATCAGGTTTTTATACTTTGTCAGTCTAGTGTGTCAATTGTATTTCAACTGCAATGAGAAGGAGTAGGATGGCAGCTGGGTGACAAAGGATACCCACTACTCCCATGTCTCATGACATCTCTTTGTAGGACCACCAGTACAATGAAGCACTCATGAAGACAATATTGCGCATTGAGCAAATCTTAAAACAAGGTTTCAGTATCTGGATAGGTTGAGAGGTATCTTCCAGCACCCTCTCGTGAATTGTGGTAGCAGGTTGTGTGCTTCACTACTTTGCAATCAGGAAAGGATGGATGATAGATATCCCACAGGATGTTTAACAGCCCAATAATAACACTGTTAATGAAGAACTGGAAACTGGTGCAGTAGCAACAGCTGCTACACAGTTGACACAGACTCATTTAGCAGACCTTCACAGATGAATAGAGTGCTATTAACTGGAAGACTCACCCCATAAAAGATCTGCCTCCTCTACCAAACTCTTTGGTCTTCATGATGCCAGCCTCTCTTCTGGTGACAGCTCATGTGATCTTTCTAGCCAGCCTCCTCAGTGCCTGTTCAGATAAGTATGAGAGTACAGGACCAGGTTTCTCATGCACCTGCAGTGATGATGCAGTCTGCTGAAATGTCCCCACAGGACTCAAAAGTCCTCAGACAAGACTTACCTCAGTGCCAAGACCCTCACTATACCACAGTGCAGCTAAACACTACTGGCATTCCTAGCACTATTAAGGAAGAACTGGTTGAAATTCATTTTTTGATCATGATTGGAATGCTAAGAGCAATCAGCTGCTGTCCCCTCCCTCATCTCTTTCCTACTTGCCACTATAGAATTTCTGGTGGACCACATTTCCTTGAATAACTGTTCCTTATTGAATGGTGTGCATTTTTTTCCTATAAAAGTGTTAGGAGCTGGTAATGTAAATTTTATCTTCTCCTCATTTCTTCTGATAAGGTGAGCATCAATAACTATGCATTTACACTACATACTAGCTAAAAGCTGATTTGACTCGTGAATTACTGCCCTATGTATCATCTGCTTGTTACATGCTTTGAAAACTAAATACATTCGATAACAAGAGGGCACAGATTTAAGGTGATTGGCAAAAGAACCAGAGGTGACATGAGGAAAAAAAATAATGCAACAAGTGGTTCGGATTTGGAATGCGCTGTCTGATAGGGTAATTGATACAGATTCAATAGTAGCTTTGAAAAGGGAATTGGATACATTCTTGAAGGAGAAAAGATTGCAGGGATATAGGGAAGGAGTGGGGGAGTGAGACTAACAGGATTGCTCTTCAAAAGAACTGGCACAGACTCGATGGGACGAATGGCCTCCATCTGTGCTGTACTATTCTATTCTATGATTCTTCTAGCACTCAGGTATCACCTCAGCGCGGCACTTGGATAAGTTTAAGTATGTGCTGTAAGTATTATTGTACACAATAAAACTGATATGAAAACCACTTTTGCTGGTTCTTGGATTTGAATGCCCACTGATCAGTGGGAGGTCAGACCTGATGGTATCAGTTAGATCCTACAGACCCTGAGTGATATCACCTTGAAGATTTTAGAAGCTACTTTCCATTGTTTTCTTCAAACATCCCCATGGCCAGTAGTCAAAGGGTCCACTACCAAGAGATTGACTGGTCTGGAAACTTGTCTGTCACAGAGGACAGGTGCATATGTTTTTGGTACCACTACCTGCTCTATATAAAGCTTCATTATGTTGAATCTTTCTCAGATGTTGGCACTGAGAATGGGGTTGGGCTCTGCTTTGAACCTTACCATCTATTTCAGATCCAACAAGATGCCTCCATGTGAGTGAAATGCTTATCCACCTTCCTGTTTAGGGCTGAGCTTCCGAAATCAGAGGATACAGGCGCAGAAGTCAGGGACTTCTGTGGAGCCTCCATTCCCCCTGGCAGATTCTATCTTCCCCTCGGACTCCTCTGGCACTGTAAGGGTAATGAATGAGGTGAGAATAGGATCTGTAAGGAGTGCCACACATATATGGAAAGGCCAGGGAAAGCAGTGTAAGGGGGTGATCTCGGGTCTCCCTTGGGTTCTAGACTCTGGGTTTATTTGGGGTGTGTGATAAAGTGCAGAGGACAACTGGTTTGGTGCAAAAGAACTTTGATTTTATTACAGACAAGAAAAATACAATGTTAAACTTATAATCACTCTAATAAAGAACAATACATTACACATTCAAAGGGGGTTACAGTAAAAATTACACCTCCCATCTCCCAATACCTAATCCTAGCTAGGTTAGACTCCAGAGCAGGCAGGGACTATGCTTACCAATCCTTTCTGGTCAGTTAGCGATAGTTCGTGATTTCGGGGTTCGTTGAATTCTGTAGGTTCTGCTTGCCATACCCCGAACATCGGAGAAGACTTCTTACTGCGCAATCTTCAGTTGGGTTGAGTCCGCTGATGCGGTAAGATGCATTTTGGATCTATCGGGTAAGTACCCGGTTTCCTTCATTGGAAATAAGTTCAAAGTCTCTTTAGGTAATGTTTTCACCTGTTAGTAGTCAAGACTTAGATTGCAGAGTGGAAACTTTCGATTCTTCGGTTTCTTCCTCGTGGAGTTTCGTTTCGAAATTGGTCGATCGCGGTGATTTTTCGGTGGTACCACGTTGGCTGTGGTTGGTTGCTGCCGCGATGGTGATGTTCTTCCTTCCTTTTGGACTTCAGGACTTTGAGGCTGGAGAAGTTAGTTTACAACTGTCGTGTTGGTTTCTCTCCCTTCTTGATGACATAGGCACAGTATGGCACATGCGTGGTATGGCATCTGGCGTAGTATGGCATACCCTTTGTTAAAACAGGGGGCCAGTTATACCGTTTGAGTTGTCCTGATCTTCGCGCCAAATCAGTCCAGAATTCTTTATTTAACTTTTGCGGGCTTGATATTTCTTTGTAATATTTTGGCGGGCTCGTTAAACGTTAATATGTCTTGGGTGGGTTTCTCTTCTAAATCTGTTTCCTGATGCAAATATTAGCTTGGTAATCACAATGTACTTTTGTGCTTGGTTTTTGCATACAGGCAGTAGTGGGCCCTTTGTTTTTATTCATGTTGAAGATGGCTTTTCAGGGTTTAGTTTGATGGCTGGCCATCTCTGAGTTATTGTTGAAATGTTAATGCCTCTTGTGGAGAAGGGTTTTCGAATATCCATTTCTCCAGACAATTTACCTTAGTCCCAACACCCAGACAGTTCCAATAATCAAGCTGGCTCCTGTAGTTCCTTAGGTCCGCCCACAGACTTGAATTTGTCTTGTAAAAGTCCAAAATTCGATTCAAGTTCATAGTTTCTTCCATAAGCACTTTAGGATTTCAAATTTTCTGGTAGATCGTCCCAAATTAAATTTCCTTTCCAATGAGTCTAAACACTTGGGGGGGGGTTCCCGTGAATTTTGACCTTTCAGTCCCCCCTGTGACACTCTACATCCTCGAGTGTCAAGCAAGGTAAGCAAAATTCTTGATCCCGAGAGTCAACCTTCCCCGTATTTATACTAGCTAAACATTAACGTGCATCCCCTTTTGAAATGCAATGCAATTTACAGGCAAATACAATCACTACAATTTGGTTACAGCATAGAGGGGGTACAATGCCCCTCCTTTACTCTGTTTTCACAGTAAAAAGCGGTATACAGTCAAACACAACTTTAAGTTCCGTAAAAATAAAGGTACGTAGTCAAACATATTTTAAGTAACACTCTTACAACACTCTCTATTTTGCGTTTCACAGCAGGTAAAATCAAACACAAATTAAACATGGCAGTATGGTGTCACCCCTCCCTGCGCGACTCCCAAGTTCGGCCAAGGAGTGTACAGCACCCTTTGGTGCCTGACCTGACGGCCTCTGCGTTTCACTCGGCAAGTGAGACACCATAAGTAAAGAATAATCGCGAGTTGACAGATAACTAAAGTGTGGGAAGCGATTCGGATCCAGACTGGGACTTCTATATTTCCGAAAAGGTCCCACCAAGGCGGAATTGTGATCGCGAGAATCTTTCTCCCTATCTCAATTGTTTGCTGTTCTAGAGTATAGAAGTGTTTTTGTGAAATAATTAGAGCTTTTAGCAGAGCGGTAAGATGTTCGGGTAAAGGGGGAATTGCATAGCCAAAATGTACAACATAATCCTGCAGGTTTGTAATGTTTTCCTTCACAGTGAGGTGGACATAGAAACATAGAAACATAGAAAATAGGTGCAGGAGTAGGCCATTCAGCCCTTCTAGTCTGCACCGCCATTCAATGCGTTCATGGCTGAACATGCAACTTCAGTACCTCCTTCCTGTTTTCTCAACATACCCCTTGATCCCCCTAGTACTAAGGACTTCATCTAACTCCCTTTTGAATATATTTAGTGAATTGGCCTCTACTACTTTCTGTGGTAGAGAATTCCACAGGTTCACCACTCTCTGGGTGAAGAAGTTCTCCTCATCTCGGTCCTAAATGGCTTACCCCTTATCCTTAGACTGTGACCCCTGGTTCTGGACTTCCCCAACATTGGGAACATTCTTCCTACATCTAACCTGTCTAAACCCGTCAGAATTTTAAACGTTTCTATGAGGTCCCCTCTCATTCTTCTGAACTCCAGTGAATACAAGCCCAGTTGATCCAGTCTTTCTTGATAGGTCAGTCCCACCATCCCGGGAATCAGTCTGGTGAATCTTCGCTGCACTCCCTCAATAGCAAGAATGTCCTTCCTCAAGTTAGGAGACCAAAACTGTACACAATACTCCAGGTGTGGCCTCACCAAGGCCCTATACAACTGTAGCAACACCTCCCTGCCCCTGTACTCAAATCCCCTCGCTATAAAGGCCAACATGCCATTTGCTTTCTTAATCGCCTGCTGTACCTGCATGCCAACCTTCAATGACTGATGTACCATGACACCCAGGTCTCGTTGCATCTCCCCTTTTTCTAATCTGTCACCATTCAGATAATAGTCAGTCTCTCTGTTTTTACCACCAAAGTGGATAACCTCACATTTATCCACATTATACTTCATCTACCATGCATTTGCCCACTCACCTAACCTATCCAAGTCACTCTGCAGCCTCATAGCATCCTCCTCGCAGCTCACACTGCCACCCAACTTAGTGTCATCCGCAAATTTGGAGAAACTACATTTAATCCCCTCGTCTAAATCATTAATGTACATGTAAACAGCTGGGGCCCCAGCATAGAACCTTGCGGTACCCCACTAGTCACTGCCTGCCATTCTGAAAAGTCCCCATTTACTCCTACTCTTTGCTTCCTGTCTGACAACCAGTTCTCAATCCACGTCAGCACACTACCCCCAATCCCATGTGCTTTAACTTTGCACATTAATCTCTTGTGTGGGACCTTGTCGAAAGCCTTCTGAAAGTCCAAATATACCACATCAACTGTTTCTCCCTTGTCCACTCTACTGGAAACATCCTCAAAAAATTCCAGAAGATTTGTCAAGCATGATTTCCCTTTCACAAATCCATGCTGACTTGGACCTATCATGCCACCTTTTTCCAAATGCGCTGCTATAACATCCTTACTTAATAATTGATTCCATCATTTTACCCACTACTGAGGTCAGGCTGACTGGTCTATAATTCCCTGTTTTCTCTCTCCCTCCTTTTTTAAAAAGTGGGGTTACATTGGCTACCCTCCACTCGATAGGAACTGATCCAGAGTCAATGGAATGTTGGAAAATGACTGTCAATGCATCCGCTATTTCCAAGGCCACCTTCTTAAATACTCTGGGATGCAGTCCATCAGGCCCTGGAGATTTATCGGCCTTCAATCCCATTAATTTCCCCAACACAATTTCCCGACTAATAAGGATTTCCCTCAGTTCCTCCTCCTTACTAGACCCTCTGACCCCTTTTATATCCGGAAGGTTGTTTGTGTCCTCCTTAGTGAATACCGAACCAAAGTACTTGTTCAATTGGTCTGCCATTTCTTTGTTCCCCATTATGACTTCCCCTGATTCTGACTGCAGAGGACCTACGTTTGTCTTTACTAACCTTTTTCTCTTTACATATCTATAGAAACTTTTGCAATCCGCCTTAATGTTCCCTGCAAGCTTCTTCTCGTACTCCATTTTCCCTGCCCTAATCAAACCCTTTGTCCTCCTCTGCTGAGTTCTAAATTTCTCCCAGTCCCGGGTTCGCTGCTATTTCTGGCCAATTTGTATGCCACTTCCTTGGCTTTAATACTATCCCTGATTTCCCTTGATAGCCATGGTTGAGCCACCTTCCCTTTTTTATTTTTACGCCAGACAGGAATGTACAATTGTTGTAGTTCATCCATGCGGTCTCTAAATGTCTGCCATTGCCCATCCACAGTCAACCCCTTAAGTTTTATTTGCCAATCTATCCTAGCCAATTCATGCCTCATACCTTCAAAGTTAGCCTTCTTTAAGTTCTGGACCATGGTCTCTGAATTAACTGTTTCATTCTCCATCCTAATGCAGAATTCCACCATATTATGGTCAATCTTCCCCAAGGGGCCTCGCACAATGAGATTGCTAATTAATCCTCTCTCATTACACAACAACCAGTCTAAGATGGCCTCCCCCCTAGTTGGTTCCTCGACATATTGGTCTGGAAAACCATCCCTTATGCACTCCAGGAAATCCTCCTCCACCGTATTGCTTCCAGTTTGGCTAGCCCAATCTATGTGCATATTAAAGTCACCCATTATAACTGCTGCACCTTTATTGCATGCACCCCTAATTTCCTGTTTGACAGTGGAGGGTTCAGGAATAGGGACAATCCATTCCTGGGCCACTTGAACTGATGCCTCAGGTTTGAAGCAAAAACTGCTGTCACTTACCGGACACCAGAAGTGTTTATGCTGGTAGGGGGGCACACTGGTGGTGACACAATATGTCCCACCCCCTATGTGTGCTACATGTGGAGGAACATGGTCTTGTGTCATTACCTCCATGGTACAGTTAATAGGCTGTGCGCCAGCAGCTTTAAACCCACACTGTGACTTTGAATGGGCACTCAAGTACTGGGGACACAATATTACGTGTGCACCCTGGCTCCGGCACCCGGAGAGGTCAGTACCTGTTACAGCGTGCTCCCACTTTATGACATAGGATGGGACCGCTATGAAACGAATGTGTGCACCTCCCTGAATAACTCCAATGTTCTCCACCCGGTATACTGGTGCGGGTCGGGTTGTCCCACCCATGACCAGCATCCTTAGTACTATTCCCATAATGGTGTGGTTAGATTTCCCACAGTCTACTGGGACAGGGTTATGGCTTCAGAGGCTAGGCGGAGCTGGCATGGGCTTAGTGAATTGCTGTACGGGTGGAGAACTGCGAGGTGCTTGTTACTGATCCAGGAGGGGACTAAGCCTTGTTTTAAATCCTCCAGGTTGTTGCGGCCCTCGCCCAACAACCATGCCCCATACAGTACGCACACTGCGTTCTGTGGAGCCTGGTCCAAAGCATTTCTATCCTCCCGTATGAGTGCATTCACTGTCTGTGCATGTTTTTCCAGCTCAGCCACAATTTCCTTTAAATGGACAGTCATAGCCTGGTCCTCGTGTTGTTCTGAGCCTATTACTGTGTTTTCTTGTTTCAGGATTTTCCTCAATTGGTTCTTTAAACCGTTTATCTGTGTTTGCAGTTCTATGTCATCTGGGCTATTTATTACAGCGGATCCTGTATTGTAGGCAGTAAAAATGTCATTTATGATTCCCCTTTTAGGTCTCTCCGTGCCCATGGTGTCTCTAGCGTTTAGGGTGTATAGGTCTGCTTTATCTACATTTCCAAAGTCTAACTCATAAAATTTCTTGAACATGGCACCATGCAAGTAGGTGTACCTCAGTAAAATTTTAAATTACTGAAGCTACTGCATAATGTACCACCTGATATAACACCTTTCCGGTTGGTACCAATACTAATCCGTTCCCTGGTTCCTTGGTGGTGTTAGGACACCTTTCTATTACTGTGCACATTGGCAGGGTTGTGGGCAGGGGTTTCTTAATGTGTGCTCTTAGTTCGGTGGCATTAATTGGGAGTGGGGAGTGTGGGACCACACACCCGTGTAGGCTAGAATCCCACCCCATCCCTTCCCCTTCATCTTGCCATTGCCTGGCGAAGGCGATCGATATGCCTGCTGGACAAATATTCTCTGATCCCCACATGCAAACGTAAATTCCTTGTTCGGATTCCCACCATTTGTCCCAACACACTTTTACTCCTCCCCGTGCCCCATGATGGTGCGGTACGTTTTATTTCCAAGTCTTTCCCAGTCCGATTCCTGATCGCATGCGTCCTTGCTGAGTTTTCTGAGCCACCACCATCTTCCCAGAGGAATCTTTCCTTTGTAAGTCAAACATACATGTTTTCCCTCTGTAACACTGACTCGGGCAGCAATGACCCATACCGAGGGCATGGAACTGAGGCCTCCCCATAGGTACAACCTTCCTGCCTGGAGTAACGGGTAGAATTAGATCCCAGCCACCTGGGCCACCTTCCCTCGTGGGTGTAAACGCCGAGTTCTTCCACATCTGGGGTGCCACCCCCGGCGGTTACAATCGGTGCTCTTTCTCCTGAACACCCGGAAATGAGGGATTCTTCCACGTCTCCTCGGTCGCCGCTGCTCATCCTTATCAGGGCGAGCAGGAACAGGACCCTTCTCATGTTGTTCTCTTTCCTGTCGGGGCACAAAAACAGATTGTCTAGCCCAGAGAAAGTACTCTGGCTTGACAAAGATGACTGAGTTCCAATTTGGGCTCTCTTCTTTTCAGACATAGTATAGTCTTTAATTGACTGTCTGTCTTATTCAGTTCCTTGTGGACTGACGTCTGCTTCTAACTTTTATCTCACAGCCGTTTTGCTTGTTATCTCACCAGTAATTCCCTTAGTAGTTACACCGGTAGATTGTTCTTACTCCTGGGTGTTAACCGGCCTGTGCCTCTTTTAATAGCTGCACAGGTAGATTATTTTCCTTACCCCAGTAACTGATACATATATACTTATCATTACACAGATAATCTTACACTACTCTAAATTACTCACTCGACATACTTAAACTCATATTGTACTATATATGTACATCTGCCACCCGTTTCTGGGTGGCCAGGTTAATTCCTGTCATCTTTCTTTCTTCTTTTGCCTCTAGGTGTCCAGTGGGGCCGGTAGTATGTTGGCCTGCACCGCAGGACCCGGAGTGTCCTGAGTAGATGTGGGTCTGAGTCCCACACTATCGGGGGAATGTCCCCTCCGGTGCTGCAGTACACTGCTCTTTTGGGGGTGGCTCCATGGTTCATTTTGTTCCCTGGGATTTCTGCCTGGCTGAGGGCTACGGGTTGGGGACTCCCACTTGGTGGCTGGTCCACCGCTATCTCTTCTGAGGGTCCCTCGTTGCCCGAGGCTACCGGCTGGGTGTCCCTGCTCATGGGCTGGTCTCTGACCTTAGGTACCCTTTCGCGGCTGGTTCCTTTCCCGGGGCTGAACCATTTAAATTGGGGCGCTGGTGACCACGGTGTCTTTGACCGTGGTGTGCAGGGAGTCCTTCTTAAGGCTCTGGCAACTGGGGGTGCATTCGAGTCCCAAATGATTGGGGGGACAGCTCCTCCAGTAACACAGTCCACTGCCTCTCTGGGTGCAGTCTGTGGGTCTGTCACGTCCCCTGTGGGAATTCCACAGTCGGGGGCTGCTGGATGGGGGTCCCTGTCTTTAGCACGATTCACCGTTTTTGGCTGTCTCTTACGTTTAGCTGCTGCCCCTGGGTTGAAAAGTTTGCACTGATTTATGTGGAACCACTTTGTATGGCGGGGCAGTTTTACAGCATAGACCATGGGGCTTGCCTTGTTGACAATGTGGTGCGGTCCCATGTACAGTGCCTCAAAGACCCCTACTCTAGCATAGTTCCTCACCATGACCTGGTCCCCTATCTCCCACTCGTGGTGTTTGCGGGGCTCTAGCAGCAGTCGGTTGGTCCAATGCTGTTTTCCCATGTTGTTATCAGCCTGGTTTAAACGCTCCACAGGCCCGGATGACTACGGGTTGTGGGCGACATGCCATTTTCCTTTGATGCCGAGCACCTTAAGGGTCTCCTGTATCACCTGCCCTGTGAAGTGATTCCCTTGGTCAGACTCCACATATTGTTGTAGTCCCCATCTGGAGAACACTTCTCTGACCAGGATCCTGGCTGTTCCCAGGGCAATGGCTGTTCGGCATGGGAAGGCTTCCACCCATTTGGTGAATACATCCACCAATACTAGGCAGTACTTGTAGCCTCCCTTGGCAGTGGGTAGGGGCCCGATGTAATCGATTTGGATCGACTGCCAGGGTCCCTCTACCCTCCTGATATGTCCCATCGACACCTTTGTTTTCTGGGGATCGGGGTTGTTTGCCGCACACCAGACAGCTAGCACAGAACTCACGGACGTCTTCCCTGAGTCCTGGCCATCACCCTGCCTGCCACTCATTGCCAAGTGGTTTCACGTCCGGGGTATCCTGCTCCTGGACCCTCATGGGCCAGCTGAAGGAATTCTTTCCGGTGTTGTTGCTCCCCCCTGAACAGCATGCCTTCTTTAATGGCAATTGCTGTGGTGCCGTACAGGCCGTCGACTCTTTCCCCTTTTTCTAATGTGTTCAGGACAGTTTTAAGGACGGGGTCTTGGGTCTGAACCATTTTTAGGTCCGGGGCAATGCTAGCCCTGCTCCACCTGTCATCCCAATCCTGCCCCTAATCATTGCAATGGGTCCTGGGTTGTACGGATCCCAGAGCTTGCCCATGCGGGCCACCTGCTTGGCCAACATGTCAGCCTGCTGATTTCCCTCACTACGGGGTTCGGTGGTGGAATGTGCCTTCACCTTATGTATATAGATATTCACTTCCTCCCCTACGGCTTTCATGATCTTTTCCAGTAGGGGCTTAATTGCCAGGGGTCTCCCATCTGCGGATGTGTACCCGCGATGGGAACAAATAGCCAGGTACTCCATACATGAATTGCATGTGAACATACTGTCCGAGCAAATCGTGTATGGGGTAGGGAATTCTTCGGCGTGTGTGACCACGTATACCACCGCAGACAGTTCAGCGTGCTGGGTGCTCATAGTACTGGGGAGTCTAATCGCCAGGGCGATGCCTGCCTCGGGGTCATAAACTCCGCAACCTGTGAGTCGTTCACCCGCAGATATTGTGCTTGAACCGTCCACATAGATCTCTCGGCCTGTGGGGTGTAACCCAGCCCGAAAGCCTTTGTTAATTTCCCATACCCCTTCTATGGAACACCGGTGGGCTGTCCTTGGATAAATCATGTTGGCTGCGAGTCTTGGCTCGCAGAGACCCTTTACTCTTAGGTCCATTTGAGAGAGGAGCCGGGTTCAGCGAGCAATGCGGGCACTGCTCACTGTCCCGTCCCTGATTCTCCCGTCCAGGAGTATTTGGGTGGGCATATGGTAGGTAAGGAGTGTGATAGGGGACCCCCCTGTGAAGATCAGTGATCTTTTCACAGCTCAGTGAGTGGCTAGGAGGTGCCGCTCACAGTTGGAGTATCCCTTCTCCACGTCCGTGAGTATCCTGGAGGAGTAGACCATTGGCCTCAGCCGGCCATGCCGCTCTTGGAGCAGTACTGTGCTCAGGCTGTCCCCACTGGCTGCTGCCTCAAGGAAAAACTCTTTACCCCATCGATGACCCCTAGAGCTGGCGCGGTCTGTAGGTCTTTCTTGAGTTGGATAAATGCTGCCTCCCAACCTTTGTCCTATAGAAACATAGAAACATAGAAACTAGGTGCAGGAGTAGGCCATTTGGCCCTTCGAGCCTGCACCGCCATTCAATGAGTTCATGGCTGAACATGCAACTTCAGTACCCCATTCCTGCTTTCTCGCCATATCCCTTGATCCCCCTAGTAGTAAGGACTACATCTAACTCCTTTTTGAATATATTTAGTGAATTGGTCTCAACAACTTTCTGTGGCAGAGAATTCCACAGGTTCACCACTCTCTGGGTGAAGAAGTTTCTCCTCATCTCGGTCCTAAATGGCTTACCCCTTATCCTTAGACTGTGACCCCTGGTTCTGGACTTCCCCAACATTGGGAACATTCTTCCTGCATCTAACCTGTCTAAACCCGTCAGAATTTTAAACGTTTCTCTGAGATCCCCTCTCATTCTTCTGAACTCCAGTGAATACAAGCCCAGTTGATCCAGTCTTTCTTGATATGTCAATCCCGCCATCCCGGGAATCAGTCTGGTGAACCTTCGCTGCACTCCCTCAATAGCAAGCATGTACATCCTCAAGTTAGGAAACCAAAACTGTACACAATGCTCCAGGTGTGGCCTCACCAAGGCCCTGTACAACTGTAGTAACACCTCCCTGCCCCTGTACTCAAATCCCCTCGCTATGAAGGCCAACATGCCATTTGCTTTCTTAACCGCCTGCTGTACCTGCATGCCAACCTTCAATGATTGATGTACCATGACACCCAGGTCTCGTTGCACCTCCCCTTTTACTAATCTGTCACCATTCAGATAATAGTCTGTCTCTCTGTTTTTACCACCAAAGTGGATAACCTCACATTTATCCACATTATACTTCATCTACCATGTATTTGCCCACTCACCTAACCTATCCAAGTCACTCTGGAGCCTCATAGCATCCTCCTCGCAGCTCACAATGCCACCCAACTTAGTGTCATCTGCAAATTTGGAGATACTACATTTAATCCCGTCGTCTAAATCATTAATGTACAATGTAAACAGCTGGGGCCCCAGCACAGAACCTTGCGGTACCCCACTAGTCACTGCCTGCCATTCTGAAAAGTACCCATTTACTCCTACTCTTTGCTTCCTGTCTGCCAACCAGTTCTCAATCCACGTCAGCACACTACCCCCAATCCCATGTGCTTTAACTTTGCACATTAATCTCTTGTGTGGGACCTGGTCGAACGCCTTCTGAAAGTCCAAATACACCACATCAACTGGTTCTTCCTTGTCCATTCTACTGGAAACATCCTCAAAAAATTTCAGAAGATTTGTCAAGCATGATTTCCCTTTCACAAATCCATGCTGATTTGGACCTATCATGTCACCTCTTTCCAAATGCGCTGCTATGACATCCTTAACCCCCTTTGAATGTGTAATGTATTATTCTTTATTAGAGTGATTATAAGTTTGACATTGTATTTTTCTTGCCTGTTATAAAATCAAAGTTCTTTTGCACCAAACCAGTTGTCCTTTGCACTTTATCACATCCCTCAAATAAACCCAGAGTCTGTAACCCAAGGGAGCGATTCGAATTGCTTAAGTAGGTCAGAGGTGAACCTGACCCCCGGGACCACCCCTTACAAAATGGCGACCGCGGCAAGACTCTGGTACAAGGGGTGTCCCCACTGGCTGCTACCTCCAGGAAAAACTCTTTACCCCCATCGATGGCTCCTGGAGCTGGCGTGGTCTGCAGGTCATTCTTGAGTTGGATAAATGCTGCCTCGCAACCTTTGTTCCATTCCCACTCCACTCCCTTGTGTAGGAGTCGGAGCAGAGGGGCTGCGTTGGCTGCATAATCCAGAATGAAATCTCTGCAGTACCCGGTTAGCCCTAGAAAAGATCTTACTCCTGTTACCGTGTTGGGGGCGGGTAACTTCTGCACTGCTTCCCTTCTAGCTTTGTCAATGGCTCTTTCCCCAGCGCGCACAGCCAGTCCCAGGAATTTTACTTCCTTCAGGCCGATCTGTGCCGTCTTGGGGTTTACTTTCAATCCTTCTTCTTTCAGCAGTTCCAGCAGTTCAGCCAGCAGTGGGCCATGCTCCTCCCCCTCATCGGTGAACAGGAGCAGGTCATCCACATAGTGTACTACCTGCTGGGGTCTGCTGAAGCTCTTTAAACAGTTGGCCATGCACTGGTGGAAAATACTGGGGCTGTTGTGGAAACCCTGAGGGAGAAAGTTCC
This sequence comes from Pristiophorus japonicus, assembly GCF_044704955.1. Taxonomy (NCBI): domain Eukaryota; kingdom Metazoa; phylum Chordata; class Chondrichthyes; family Pristiophoridae; genus Pristiophorus; species Pristiophorus japonicus. The sequence continues at coordinate 165,444,646 of NC_091981.1, read as the reverse complement.
AAGTGTATTGATGTCCATTAAAGGTAAAAGCAAACTTGTACTGATCTTTCCTTCTTAAAGGTATGGACCTAAACCTGTTGGAAATATCCAGCACCGTGAAGGTGGTCATGGAGGCTGGGATACTTCCAATGAGGTCGGCGACAGCAGCAATGGTGGGTGCACAGGCGGGGACGTTATGGTTGAGTACTCGATAGTCCACCGTGGCCCTCCAGGAATTGTCCGGTTTCTTAACCGGCCACAATGGAGAGTTCACATGGGTAGCTATTGGTCTCAATACCCCCTGTTTAACCGGAGAACCCAAGGCTGTTTCCATGTCTGCGTCCACCTCCCTGGGGAAGTTGTACTGTTTCTGTTATCAGGTCATGGGGTCCCCATCTATACTAACCTCGACCCCGTTTATTCTCTCACAGTCGTGTTTGTGAGTGGCAAAAGCTGCAAGGTTTTTCCTCACATATTCTCGGTATTTTATCGGAGTGTTACTGACCAGTGATTCAAGGTCGTAATCCTCCTTTGGTTTCATGGTGCATACCGTCCCTTTACCCTGTTTTTCTGGGATAAACATCACCTCACTCTCCTGCCCCAAAGACAGTAGTTTCTTAAATCCATTAGGATCCCGTGGCCTAGGATTAAGTCAGCCCCCAGGATCCCTCTCCCTTCCTGCTCCCACTTCATCAGGACACAAGTCCACTTAGTGTGGAGTGTTCCTAAATGAATGGAGAGTGGAACGGAGAATGAGCCGGTCTGTTCAGTGGCTGTCCCCTTCCCAAGCAGAAGGGGACCCCATTTGACAGATGTGAGGCGGTGGGGTTAGCTGCATAGACAAGGGTGCTTAAGTTCCTTTCACCTTTTCCACTTCCATCTGAACGGTCGGTGTCCCCCACGCATCATACTCGAGGGAGTACAGGTGGACAGGCTGCTCCTGTCCTAGTCACGGTTTTGGTTGGGAGGGGGCAGATGGGACTTCGGTACCGATGGTGGTGCCTACCTTCCCAGGGCCATCTAACATGGTTCGGAGTGCGGTTAGAAAGGTATCGAACGAGTGGGGAGAGACTGGCTTATCTGTCTCAGACCTTTTGGCCGGGGTTGGAGAACTCTTTCCTGCACTATTCTTCGAAATATTTCTACAATCCTTTCTTCAGTGCCCACTTTTTCCGCACCCGAAGCAGGTACATTTTGTATTGGATGTGTTGCCCCCCTCTTATCCTGGCAAGGTCGGATTTCGTGGATCCTTCCCTTTTGTGGGAACTCTTCCATCCCTCTGCTGTTCCAGCAAGCTAGGGTCAGTTGCCTAAGCACTCCCTGTTCGGTGGCTTGGGGATCTATTGGGTCGAACTAGGCCTCAGCCTTGGCTCTTATTTGGGGTAAATTGTTAGCTACTAAGCTTCGGAGCCAGTGTGCTAACTCGTCCAGGCTTAAGTGATTCCGGTCGAGGTCCCTACCACAGGCGCTCTGGTACACAGGCCACAGTCGGTCTGCGAAAGCGTGTGGGGTTTCCCTTGTGAGCTGCACCATTTTCTCTACTCTGGAGAAGGGACTCCCGTCATTGCAGCCCATGGCAACTAAAATGTCTTTCTGGACGGCGGCAAGTGTTCTCCGTCTCCATTTGCTCTCAGTAAAGGGGGACTGGTACAGCTTGCTGTCCAGGGATAGGAGGAGCATCTTTGCCATTTCTGCTTCATCGCACCCATTAATATCCCCTGCCTGTTCCCCCTCCATAAAGTGGACCGAGGGGGTCTCCCTTTGGAGTTAGCTTTCCCAGGTGGCTTATCATAGCCCTAAGCTATTGGGGAGTGTGGGGAACCACAAACTGACTTTCCAGGGGCCCTGGACCCCTGGCACTGGTGGGCGGGCTAAACTTCTGTTGCAGGACCGGGCACATTGGCCCTGGTTCTGGCTCTCCTTGTTCTGGCTCGCCTACCCCTCCTCCCTGTTGCCAGACCGAGCTGAAACTCAGCGCCACAGGTGGTGGTGGTTCACTATCCCTGTCCGCCCCACAACTCGTTCGCCCTTCCTGCTGCTGCACCAGCGTAGTCACCGGTGCCACAGGTGATGGTCGAACAGTTTCCTCCTTCTCTTCCAGGCTTACCTGGGGCATACCCGGGATTATTAGGCATACCATGCCTTTTGCCTTGGACAGAGCAAGGTTTAAACTTTTGATTTTTTGCTGTCAGGGACCGTGGTCTCCCAATTCAAACCCATTAGTGCTAGTTACTTTATACGCTGCCTGCACATCTTTTAATTTTTCCTGGTGCTCTTTTACTTCTAGGGTGAGGCGAGTGCTTTCCTCCCGCAGTAACTTTTCATTATTTTTGGCCTCGGTAACCTGACATTGAAAGTAGTCCTGACTGTTTTTAAACCTTTCCATTACCTGGGTCCTTTCCTGTTTTAGCTTACGGAGTTCTCCCCATAACCTTTCTTCTGCCATAGCTCTTTCCTGATAGTTCTCTGCGCATTCCCATAACTCTGCCAGTCATGTCTCATTGGTTTTGTCTAGGAGTTGGACCTGTCGCTGTAGACAGACCAACCAAATTGCCTTCTCTACTGCTTCTTTGTGATCCTTGCTTGCTGTCCACTGGGCTGCAGCGTCCGCTGGACACTCAGCGCGCAATAGACCAAGCACCCATTCTTTAGTGACATTCACTTTCTTATACACATAGGAGGAAATCCTCTCTTCCATCTTGTTTTTTTTCCCCCAAACCAGCACTCTCTGCATCACACCCCTTGTACCAGAGTCCTGCCGCGGTCGCCATTTTGTAAGGGGTGGTCTCAGGGGTCAGGTTCATCTCTGACCTACTTAAGCAGTTTGAATCACTCCCTTGGGTTCTAGACTCTGGGTTTATTTGGGGGATGTGATAAAGTGCAAAGGACAACTGGTTTGGTGCAAAAGAACTTTGATTTTATTACAGACAAGAAAAATACAATGTCAAACTTATAATCACTCTAATAAAGAACAATACATTACACATTCAAAGGGGGTTACAGTAAAAATTAGACCTCCCACCTCCCAATACCTAATCCTAGCTAGGTTAGACTCGAGGGCAGGCAGGGACTATGCTTACCAATCCTTTCTGGTCAGTTATCGGTAGTTCGCGATTTCGGGGTTCGTTGAATTCTGTAGGTTCTGCTTGCAGTACCTCGAATGTCGGAGAAGACATCTTATTGCGCAATCTTCAGTTGGGTTGAGTCCGCTGATGCGGTAAGGCGCGTTTTGGATCTATGGGGTAAGTACTCGGTTTCCTTCGTTGGAAATAGGTTCAAAGTCTCTTTAGTTAATGTTTTCACCTGTTGGTAGTCAGGACTTAGATTGTAGAGTGGAAACTTTCGATTTTTCGGTTTCTTCCTCGTGGAGTTTCATTTCGAAATTGGTCGATCGCGGTGATTTTTCGGTGGTACCACGTTGGCTGTGGTTGGTTGCTGCCACGATGGTGATGTTCTTCCTTCCTTTTGGACTTCAGGACTTTGAGGCTGGAGAAGTTAGTTTACAACTGTCGCATTGGTTTCTCTCCCTTCTTGATGACATAGGCACTGAATGGCACACGCGTAGTATGGCATTTGGCGTAGTATGGTATACCCTTTGTTAAAACAGTGGACCAGTTATACGGTTTGAGTTGTCCTAATCTTCACGCCAAATCAGTCCAGAATTCTTTGTTTAAATTTGGCGGGCTTGACATTTCTTTGTAATATTTTGGCGGGCTCGTTAAAAGTTGATATGTCTTGGGTGGGTTGCTGTTCTAAATCTGTTTCCTGATGGAAATATTAGCTTGTTAATCACAATGTCCTTTTGTGTTTGCTTTTTGCATACAGGCTGTAGTGGGCCTTTGTTCTTATTCATGTTAAAGATGGCTTTTCTCAGTTTAGTTTGATGGCTGGCCATCTCTGAGTTACTGTTGAAATGTTAATGCCTCTTGTGGAGAAGGGTTTTCGAATATCCATTTCTGCAGACAATTTACCTTAGTCCCAACACCCAGACAGTTCCAATAATCAAGCTGGCTCCTGTAGTTCCTTAGGACCGCCCACAGACTTGAATTTGTCTTGTAAAAGTCCAAAATTCAATTCAAATTCGTAGTTTCTTCCATAAGCACTTTAGGATTTCAAATTTTCTGGTAGATAGTCCCAAATTTAAATTTATTTTCCAGTGAGTCTAAACACTGGCGGGGGGGGGGGGGGGGGGGCGGTTCCCGTGAATTTTGACCTTTCAGCAGATAGATCATCTTAGCTGCTCCCATGATGTCGTTAAACTTCTTCCTGCACTGCAAATGATTTCTGGGTTTCCAGGAGTGATATTCATTGCAATCGTTACATCATTGGAACATTAGCAACTGCACCATCGGGACAGGAGAGGAATTTGTAGAAGTTTTCAACCTGGAACTCCTTTTTCACTCAATTATTTGATAAGAATCTTATTGTAGTAAGGGAAGTCACAGTGATTAATCTAAACATGGTCTAAAATGTTACTGTAAATTTCGTGATCGAAGCGTGATTTGATCTTGTAGACTTGACCTTAGCCATTGCATTTTATATTAAAGTTGCTGTTGTTTGCAATTGCTTTACTTCAAGTGGAATTTGGCTCTTTTTCATTATCTATCTTGAGTTAGTGTTAAGATACATTAGATTAACATGATGTAATAAAATTCACAATCGTTAATATAGTGTCACATTTACAGCTATCATTACTAACAATAGAATAACTCAAAAAATAGACTTGTAAAAGTTCTTATTGATCAGAATTTTCCTCCAAGATCTGCTAGACTCTTCAAGAGATTTTACATCATACAAAATGGAAGTTGCCTCCTTATATGTGCCATTCATCTTTTGGAGGGCGGTAGGAGAGGTAGACTGTCTTTCCCTGTGGATCAGAGTCATTTTGAAAACATATCCAGATGTGCATAAAGAATGAAATACTAACTCGGGCAGGGCTAAAAAAAAAATCAGCCGATATTCCCAATGCCGCTAGGATTCAAACATCTCACACCGTCTATGTAAGAAATAGCTGCAATTAAAACTATATTATCTCGCCGTCTGTTAAAGATGAAATCGGTGCCCTGTCGTTAGTGAAAGCGAGTGTGTCTCCATGACCTAATTTCACATCTGGCTGACATCTTCACATTTCTTTTCAGGAGAGATAAGAAACCTACCCTGCAACAAGGAAGGGGTGGCGGGGTCGTCTGTTGTTGCTCTGTTTGTCTGGGCATGATTTTGCTTGCCCTACTTCTCATTCTTTTTTTAAGTGAAATAAATTGTTGTCCCCTTTAGGCTCGAGTTCGTGTGCTCAGAATTCGCTGATAATGAAGCAAAGTCACGCTGCATTCCTGCAACTGAGAATGTTTCGAAAGTCATAGGACTCCTCATTTTAAATACTACGATAGCTTTATCGCTAGAAAAAAATGACATCTTTTCACTTTTCAAATCAGACATGCAGTGCCAGAGATGTACAAAAGGTTATCAATACATACATGTGCGATTGTACTATTACAAAGTTATTCAGTTACGCAGCATTTTTGTTTGACGTTTGAATGATTTGTCTGATTTATTTTTATTTCAATGGACGGAAAAGGAATTTGAATATGTGGCATCTTTTGTAGCCCTTAGCTCCAGATAAGAGCGCAGTGTCTGGTCATCTGGGGGGAACCTCAGCCACGATTACAGCTAACGCCGCAACTTATATATAGCACAATTTCAAACACGTTGCAGTGTAATTAGCGGTTTTCTGTAAATAGAATGTATATGAAATTATGAAACTACTTTGCATAGCTAACGAAATCACTGCGAAGTAACCAGTAGACAGGTTGCATGCGATTCATATATATAATTTTGGGCATTCACTCTCCTTCAGAAGATGTTTGCAAACTTGCTGTAACACAGGACCCCCCTACCCCTCCCTTTCCCCTCACAAATATAATTGAGTTCATATGATGAAACTTGAATTTGGAACTGTAATCGCAATTCGATCTTTTTTTTTAAGAAACTGACATAATGAAATGCACTTCCGCTCAGCCACGAGTACAGTTTAGATGCAGCCTGTCTGGTGGGATCTGATGAGAATGAAAGCGTTTTGTTTTACGAATGCAGCTTAAAAGATAAGACTTGCAACACCATTATAGCAACTCCGAGTGGCGTTAAGTTTCGAATGAAAAAGATACACGAACAATTTTAACAGCAACATTATTGTTAAAAGTTCTGTAAGCTTTTCAGAAGAATATTTGCGGTCAAGCTCACTGAATGATTCGCTTTGTTTACAGAGAAAACCAGCAGCACTTGATCGTTTAACACAAACGGCATTCTGTACAGGAGGACGAAACGTTTCTCATCCTATTGTACCTGATGGAGGGGTTGAATGCTCGCTCAGTGCCTGTTCATTATTGTCCTGTGTAATCTTACCATGAAAAGTGACACTGATGGAAATTAAATGCAGATTCAAAAAACACTGTATTTTTTTTATAATATATGATGCCATGCATGTTTCACTTTGTCAGAGTTTTTTTATTGTAAAGAAATACACTTATTTTGACGCCTAATATCCTTCAGGGGTGACTATCAAATGGTGTATTTTGTGACAGCGAGACAGAGAGCATCTCTCCCTGCGATGCATCTAAATAAATCTTTAGGTCGACTCTTCCTGTACAGGGTATTTTCCTTTACGGTGGGTTGAGCTGTAATTTGAACTCCTGCTGTGAAACGGATTGTATACAACAGCTATTGATAAGCAGGTAATGAAGCAGGTTTAAGAACTAAAACGTCGAGGACGTTAAGACCTTGTTAAAACAGTGCGTTATATAGTTTGAGCCAAGGGAACCGCGTGAATTCTTGGGGAAAGGGCGTGGACCTCAGATTGACATGGTTTGATTTCGTTGTTCTTTCTTCCTATTGAAATAAGTGTCGAAGTTTCTACCAAATCCATTGGAATTTAATGACTGGCAAGCAGTTAGCACAAGTACTCGTTCTTCCCGATGCATGGTCGTTAGCCATGTTGGTGAAAATACCTCATTTATACCCAAAGCAAACTATTGAAATGTTCTGTTCCTCGGGTTGATACACAAAGTTGCCCCTTTTTTCTTGTCCTGCTTTGTTACTGTTAGCGCTGACACGGTGTGCCACTTTAGAAAGTGGGACAAATGTTAAACACTGCACAACAGATCGCGAAGTGAAGACCGACCCGACAAAGCAGAGGGCTGGATTCAATTAAGTGTTTCTGGATTCGTCATTCCAGTGATGCTGTGCCAGTATTCTTCTGGCAGGCTGGGCGCATTGGAATATGCTCCTCCAATGGACCTGTTGGGGTTGAAAGTATTGGGCCGTTGGGTTTCTATTGGTTAAGGGGATGTTCTGACACGCAGACAGGGATCCTCCTGCACTATAAGAAGGGTACATCACGCTAGAGATACGGCAGGAGGGTTCTGTAAAGTCTGGAGTTATCATCGCCTCTGTTTTATGCTTGCTGGGTAAAAGGCTGGGCTATTTTTTCACAAGGAGTCTGCATGTCTAACATTTAGACATGCTCAGCTTTGTGGATACACGGATTTTGTTGCTGCTTGCAGTAACGACGTTCGTTGCAAGAGGCCAATATGAAGACGAATGTAAGTGCCCCTTTTAAATCTGACAATGTAATGTGTATGTTTGCTTGGAGGCTGCAGCCCAGTAAGATAAGGCATGCCAGATTCTTTCAGAAACCCTAAGTTCAAACTTATCAAAAAGTATAGCAGTAAAACAAGAATAATAAAAGTATATAATCATATTTTGTGACCCGTTATAAATCCAGTAATTTGCAACGAACAACCTTCCTAAACAAATAACGCAATACAATAGCAAAGGATTTGTCAAACGCAACTGCATCTTGCTTATTCCGTAAAATATATAGGTGTATATTTGCTTAAAATTAATGTGTATGTAAGTACTTAAAGGTGTGGTCGCACAAACGTTTAAGTGTTGACGAAAACTAGTGCGGGTGTAACTAAATTGCTTCGCATTGAACGAATGTTGTGGGCGTCAGTTTAAATTATTCTGTTTCGTTGAGCCCAGATGATACCAGATTCGGTCGTTCGCCTTTAGATAGAAAAATAATCACGAAGTAGGAAAATTACTAATCTGGGACAGGGAACTTCATGTTCATTTATAGAAGTAATGTTTTCCATGACAATACTGGGCTGGGCAGAGAGAAGGTGGCGAGTATTTTGCGATGTCGCCACCTTGCGGTAGTCCTTTCACTTTAATACGGCTCTGTACCCCAGTGCTCTGACTGTATTGGAGACTAAATGATTCTATTTTAGAAAGAGCTTTTAAGGACCTCTGTTTGCAAAGTCCAAAGTACTAATTTCTCAAATGAGCAACTGTGTGTTTTGCGCGCGTGGATTATTTTATGCCTCTGCCCATCTGAGATCATTACATTGCCCCTTGGAGCAAATACAGAGCAACTTAAGACGTGTCCAGTTGAAAGGCAGCTTCTATTCTTCGTTTCAAAGAGTACTTCGGTTAAACCCAAAGAAGGTGTGGTCTCTTTGAGCGGACGAATGGTGAGAATGTGGGAGATATCAGCAGGTTTGACCATTGGCGGGAATGAGGGTACATCTGCAGGATCAATTCCCAAAAGTAATCAGACGCAGAACATATTTGATGATGTTTTTCTTGTTTATAACAAACGCGTTTCGGATCGTCTAACCTTTTCAACAAATTGTATATTTATATATCATTTTATAATGTAATTTAATGTTTAATTATATATGTATATAAATATATATATATCATACACGCACACATATATACACACTGGCAACGGAATGAACTGAAACCAACACAAGGACTTTGGAGCCTCCTACTGGTAATTCGAAGTAGGTGCCGATTTGGCCGTGATGAAAGCAGGGTTTGAAAGTCATCAGTATAGTTACGACATAGATAGATGCAACATTACAGATTTTTGATATTTCACAGAAATCATTTTTTCCATTTTTGTTTTTGAGCAGATGAGGATCCCTCTCAAGTGTTTGATGTGTTAATGCCTCACATTTCAACAGTGCACTGCTTTATTTTGTGAGAGCAGTTCTAATTTTGAACCCATCTTTATTTTTGGTACTATAATAATAGCTTTCTGGTGTACAAGGTGGCTGGAGAGTTTTGCACCCCATCACAAAGTATTTCCATATTAACTGCAAGTGCAAAACCTATCTGCGATTTTCAGAATATGCTTGACTTGTACTCATGTAAGGATGAATTATTAATCAAGTAATCTCTATCTATATGTTACATGGCCAATGTTATAATCATCATATATCCTGATAAACATGAAGGAAACACTTTTTTAATACCACCAAAGTGGATAACCTCTGTTTGTTTGATAATCAAGTATCACTCCCACCAACAAGCTAGCAGGTATACACAGTAAAATAGCAAGTGGCTTGTGCTGTTTAGCTTTTTATGAATAACTTAGTTTCAGGACATTCAAATCATTTGTATATATACATGACTTGTGGTTTGTGGCCATTTGCCATCATCTCCCTGTTGCGGCAGAGCTAGGTAACGGTATAGGGTGAATCAAAGTGCAGGAAATGAAAAGCAAGGAGGTGTGGAAACCTCAGCCTGTTGGCCATGTTTGTGTGACAGCAGCCCTTCATTCCTGATGATATCATCGGAGAGTCGGCGGGGTGGCTACCAGAGTCATGGGGGAGGAAATGTTGCCTGAGTGCCAACCTGATCCCATCATCACTAGTCTTAGCTCATCCTCCAGACCATACCTTTTCTACATTCCCATTTTCATCTGACTCATTAGATTATTAATGTTAATATATAACTGGACTTCAAACTTTTTATATTCATTCACGGGATGTTGGCGTTGCTGGCAAGGCCAACATTTATTGCTGACCTGAAATCTGATAAGATAATTATCTACCTTAAACAGATTTACATGTTTGTTTTTAATGTTTAAGTACTATAAAGGATGCGTGCTAATCTAATGAAACAATTAATGAAAATAATCAATGATTAAGTCATCCATTTAAAATATCTTCACATTTCTATAATAAATATTTGATAATTAATATACACTGGCTTATATAAAACGTTTGCTTTACTAAAACTGGCATTTATGAAGTAAATTTTTAAAAATTTACAACATTTTTTAAATGTCAAATGATTGTGTGCATTTCAGAAAGCAAAGGAACCTAGTGACAGTTTTAAAGTGAATGTTTTTAATATTTAAAACCTAACATGTAAATCTTTAAAAAAATGTAATTTATTTAGACCTGTTAGTTTCATGACAAAAGATGGATATACATCATGTAATTAATTGGTGTTAAAGATAGGAATAATTACTTAAATAGATTCCAAAAATTTACTGCAAATTTGGTCCAAAACATACTTGCTGACTGACACAGTGACAACAATGGACATCTGTTTCACTCCACTTCAGCTGAAGATTAGTTTCTCTTCTAACTTACACAGGTTATTTCTATTCATGACTGGTCTGGATCCTACATATAATTAGAACTAATAGGGATCTGTTTTACCACTAACCGGTTCAGATGAGGAAGGGGAGAGATAAGTCATACTTTTAGTCACTACATTCGGATTCAGTACAGTGAATTCCTAACACAGTCAAAAGAACTATCACTACATGTCCATTCCCTTTCAACTGTTTTCACAAATTACATTGGGTAATGTAGTGGGTTAGATTGTTGTTCTTTTGGACCTAGGTTGAAATCCAGCCTAGCGTGATGGGATGAAAGTCTTTTAACTTTATTGCTAGTAAGGATTCTATGTGAACTGAGTTTGGGCAGTCTCAACCTAGTTGTCAGAATGTAAGGAGAACAATTGGCATATTTTGCCAATAAATGGAAATCTTGCTTATCAAAGTCACAAATACAATTAGTGTCCACTTCTGACTTTCTGGATGTTGGGATTCAGCCACATTGTTGGGCAGAGTAAAGTTACTCTACATCTAGCTATGATGTGCCTGATCTGTGAGAACTTGCTGCTGGACCTGAAATTAGAACGTGTTCCATTCCTCTATAAAAAAAAATTCACCAAATAAAATACATTATCAAATTTGTAAAAAACATACTTATGATTACAGTTATTACAATTATGAGGTGCACCAATTATCAAGAGTTAAATTTACTTTTGTCCAAATCATAGCTCCAAGGTGAGGCACAACGCAGTTCCACCGGGGTTTATTACTAAAAAATATTTAAGGTCATAAATTTCCTGACCAATATAATAAGGAATTTTTTATTGACTGAGCCTGAAGTTTCAGCTTCATTTTATAAATTTTGAAAAACATCACAGACAGCCTTTCAAACATTCATGGAAGATTTTACTTTGTTCAGAATTTCTAGCAAAATCACAAATCAAGTGTAGAATGCTGTTAAGATTTCACTACAAGTAATGAACAGAGGAAATATTCCCTCATTTTCACTATACTTATATAATGACTACTACTGTATACCACTGAATCAACCAGGACAGTTTTACAACAGTTTAAAATGATGTTTTATATATGGCATGCCGTGTATGCAGAATGTATTGTTAACGTTACAGTTACATATATAGAAAATTCATAACTAACATCTTATTTTCTGTTCTTTTTCTGCAGACGCATATGGAAGTGATGTAAGTATTGACAGTCATTATGGTGCCACTCTTAGAAATTCCATTGTACTTTGATTTTGTCTAGATAAGATAATTAAGTCATTTTGTTTTCTCTTGCTTTTTGCAGGCTTACCAAGATGAACTAACGGTGCGTATAATGATATTTTTTCTTTTTGTGTGGCTGTGCACTCTGCAGCATGGGATATTTCTATAAACTGCTAAAATACAAATGCAGTGAGACAACCTTGAATAGTTTCAACCCACTCCCAGCACACACTTCCCCACACTTCAGTACTAATTGGACAAAGCCCCACAGACACCATAAGAACATTCCACATGTCAGTTGGAAATTGCCACACAGTTCCAGTAAGAAATAGTCTTCTAAGCTTGCTGTTAAGTCAGGTTATTGGGGGAAGTGCTGTGCTGCATCTGTATGGTGCTATGTCCAGTGCTATATATGTAATTACAAAGAAATTCAGTCTTTAATGCATGATATAAACAGAATATTTCATATCGATCCATGGGGCATGAATAATACCTATGGTGCTTACCATAGCTTATGTAATCTGTGTCACTCATGAGTTACACAAGTCCATACATGTGGCATAAATAATAAGCCATAGGTTTTTATAGTTTGTTGTCTACATTGTGTTCCACCAGCTTGATTAAAACAAAGATGCATCAAAAAATTAAATGACAAAGATCAACACACAATAATAGCTTTCTTTTTAGACATGAACATTAATGCCTTGTTAATGTTTAAGGTGTGCTGGGATGAGACAGCTGGAGTCAGTTTGTCATACTGTCCCCTCCCCCGCAAGCGGAGCCACTCCAACTCTACTTCCCATCTGTTACCCTTTTGAGAGCTGACCCATGGTATCAGCAGCACTGGAATTCTGTCCAATAAGTACAATGATGTAAAGTATGAACTTTAGATGCTTTCATTTGCTTATTTTTGTTCCTTCATATTTCCTGTGGAACCTTTCTGTGTGGGCAGCTGCCATCACACATTCTTCTCCAATCTTGATTGCAGGATGGTCTGAAGCACAGATTGATTGTCTTGCAGACCAACTGGATAATATAACTTTGTTTTCCTGCATCCATGAAATAGAACTCTTTTTAAAGTCAGAGCTCTGTCGAGCAGCATGGTTCAGAACTGAAAAAACTCAACAAAAATGGTTCAATGGAACTCTGAAAAAGAACTTAGATGATGAAACAAGCTCATGTGCTGCATGATCTTTCCCCGTTCCTTCCCCCTTATGTTCTGGTGCAGTAAGCAAGCTCCAGTATCAAGCAGCCCTGATTAAGCATTTGTCTGCTGGGCTACTGTGAAGCAAGCATGCAGAGATCTACATCATCACACTTATCCTATTTGTCTACCTTTTACTTAGGCAGCTTTTCATTCTGTCACTTGTCACAGCATCTTCATACATTGACAGGGCGTGGCAATGGGGAAAGATAAATGGAAGATTGAAAGCAGCATTCTAATGTAAATGGTGTATTTCTATTTTAGGAGAAGGAAACAAGTCAGCAAAGAAAAATGGCATTGTCTCTGAATGACTTTCAGCATTTTCAGTGTATATGTTGTTTCATTCTAAAATAATGATCTACCCTTGATTTTTAAGTATTTATGTTAATTATCTTTCCCCAAGTCTCTCTGAGGAAATCCTTTGCAAAACACTTTTGCATCTTCTGGTAATCTTGTAGGCTATTTAGGTTATGTATCAGCCTTGGTTCAGTGGTACCGCTTTGCCTCCAAGACAGAAGTTTGCAGGCTCAAGCCCCCTCCCACCCAGAGACTTGAGCACATGATCCAGGCTGGTACTTCAGTGCAGTATTGAAGGAGTGTTCGACTATCAGAGGTGCCGTCCTGGGAATAATGTTAAACCTAGGTCCATCTACCCTCCCAGGTGTCCTGGCCAGCATTTATTGCTCAACTAATATCACCACAAATAAATTACCTGATCATTTATTTCAATGCTGTTTGTGGGACCTTGCACTGCACAAATTGGCTGCCTTGTTCCCCTACATTACAACAGTGACCTCACTTTTAAAATACTTAATTGGCTGGGAAGTGCTTTGGGATACCCTGAGGTTATGGAAGCCATGACATAATACAAGTTCTTCTCCCCATTTTTCTTCTTAAACATATCTATAATAGGATCCTATCAGACATAAGACTAGGAGAAGGGTAATGAATCAATCTTGTAATCATTTGACAGTATCATATAAACTGGAATTTTTAGAATTGTGTTACAACTTTGTATAGCTAACCTGATGCAAATATTTATGTTTTTAGGGACCACAAGGACCCCCTGGCAACCGAGGCCCATCAGGAGACAGGGTATTTATGTTTGAATTGGATTTGTTTTCTTCAATCAGACTTTTTAATTAAAAAGTTGAATTTAACTTGTTTTGGAGAAAATGTTGTTTCCATAGAATATTGACTGATATTTCCTAATTTTGTTTTCCGTTGATAATACTAAATTGATTTATGAACAGTCACATTGTGCTATATACTATGTTAATTAAATTGTCAAATCTAAACATTTCCATTTTTAAAATTATGTCTTATGTTGCATAGTCACAATCTACATTCTTTGTACCTAGGGTCCTCGAGGACAAGACGGTAGAGATGGAACACCAGGCAAGCCAGGCCGAGCCGGACAAATTGGCTCACCTGGTATAGTAAGTTATAAATGCAAAATTATTTGATTCTATTCAGAGGAACGGTAGCTTTTGAATTGCGATCTGTTATTGGATCAATTATTTAGACCAACCTCAGTTCCCATTACTTAATACATATAATATAAATGGCACCAAGCAACAATAAGCATTATCTCCTACCTCCCAATGTTCTCCCTTCTTCCAACAGCCGAAGAGAATCAGCAATAAGAAATATATTCAGCATATTAACTCTTTCAGTTTTTTTCCTGTACAGTCAGTTTAGTAAAATTACATTCTTTAAATCAAAACTTATTGATGACAAAAAAAACCTGGAATGCATTTACAATTGTCCAGTGACTTATCCAGACATCCTCTCTTCCATCTTCCAGAGGTAGTGAGTGTCAAAAGGATATTATACAAAGTGGCAGCATCACAGCCACACCCCACCCTGTCTTCACCCAATATATTTTCAGCTGGATGAATTTTACAGGCCAGTGAAAAGGAATGGAATCCTGGTTGACTTTTTTTCTCTTGCTTACCTAGCGGATGTTGAAACTAATTTGAGTGCTCCCTCATATTCACCTTAGCTGAGTTCAGTTAACTCCTCAACACAGACCAAGGTTTGAAACTGGGACTTTCCTATTCCCTATGGCAACAATACTTTGTTTTGATTTTGAGTGATAAAACTGAATATTTAAAGACTGGCTATAAAGAAAACACAAAGAGTGAAGAGTTTAAGAATATAGTTTGATTTATCTGTCCCTTCTCATTACCTTAACCCACTCCTGCCCTCAGTTCCATTCGCAACTCCTCAGATATTGAAGCAGTCCATGTCTGCATGCAGCAAGACCTGGATAACATTCAGGCTTGAGCTGATAAGTGGCAAGTAACATCCATGCCATACAAATGCTAGGCAATGACCATCTCCAACAAGAGAGAATCTAGCCACCTCCCCTTGACATTCAATGGGATTACCATCGCTGAATCTCCCACCATCAACATCCTGGGGGTCACATTGACCAGAAACCTAACCGGCCACATTAATACGGTGGCTACAAGATCAGGTCAGAAGCTGGGTATTCTGAGACGAATGACTCAACTCCTGACTCCCCAATGCCTTTCCACCATCTACAAGGCACACGTCAGGAGTGTGATGGAATGTTCTCCACTTGCCTGGATGAATGCAGCACCAACAATACACAGGAAACTCAACACCATCCAGGACAAAGCAGCCCATTTGATTGGCACCCCATCCACCACTTTAAACATTCACTCCTTCCACCACCGGCACATCGTGGCTGCAGTGTATACGATCTACAAGATGCATTGCAGCAACTCGCTAAGTCTTCTTCTATACAGCTCCCAAATCCACGAACTTGACCACCTAGAAGGACAAGGGCCACAGGCGCATGGAAACACCATCACCTCCAAGTCACATACCGTCCTGACTTGGAAATATATAGTCGTTCCTTCATCATCGCTGGGTCAAAATCCTGGAACTCCCTGACAGCACTGTGGGAGTACCTTCACCTCATGGGACGGCAGCATCACCTTCTCGATGGCAATTTCGGATGGGCAATAAATGCTGGCCTTGCCTGTGATGCCTACATCCCATGATTGAATAAAATAGAAGGCAACTGGTTAATAGGGAAGCTAGCTTTACCATGTATATGAAACTGTTTTGTTGTTGTTTCTAAAGATGTACATGCAGATTTCATGTGTTTGTAATATTCTTCAATTAGTGTAGCCTTGGTGCTTTTATCGTAACAAATATTTCCATGACTGCAAATAAGTTGATAATCAGCTGAGGTCTCTCCTAAAGTAATATTGTGTCTCTGTTTTTGTTTTCAGAGCTTTGCTGCTCAGTTCAAACGGGACGAAATCACACCAGGAATCATGGTATGCATTTACAACCCCTTCTTCAATAATCCCACAACACTGTAGGCTAAATTTCATGATCCAGTTCTTCCAATGTGGAAGCCACCCTTTGAAGAGAGTGTTGGGACTAGATAGAACTACAAGATTGTAGCTATGATTATACAACTCATATTTCCTGCATGTGACTGCCTACTGGGATTGTGGAATCACAGAATTAGCCTTTATGTAATTTTGTATCGTAATGTTCTCATTTCTCGCACCAAATGTCCTGAAAATTAATCATGTATTATTTGAAAGCTATCTTTAAAAAAATTACTGAAACCACTCACCACTTTTAAGTGCTAGAGGATTGATTTTCATCAGAAAGTGTTAGAAACACCAAGATGTATCTGTGAAAAACAGAATATAACTGAACATGTGATCTTAAATCTTTGAAACTGTTACACTACCTTGTTTTAATAAAAGTTATAGTTGCCCCATATAATGGGCTGTAAATTGCAGCCTCTCCAGATGCGTACGATGTGCGTACACGCCCGAAGAGGCCCCGCAAGTTTCGGGTTTAGGCGCGCGAAGCCTAAACCTGGCACTTGCGATCTGTCGACAGATCGCATGCATCTCCGGGAGAAGGGCCTTCACGGGCAGAGATTTGGGCTATTTGTCCAACTCCTGCCCAGTGAATGTCCTTAAAACTCTTGCACCTGGTAAAAGCAGGGGTGAGGCCTGCAATTACCAGTGTAAGAGTTTTAAAAGATAGAAAAGTTAAATTTTACTGCAAATTTTTATATTAAAAACCCTGTCCATTAAGGTAAGTTTATTTTTAACTGTATTAAAATATATTTTTTTTTAAATTTAAAAATTACAAATTTTCTAAAATATTTAATTTAATTTTCAATTCATTTAAATATGAGTTTTTTTTATTTATTGTGTTTGTGTTTTTGGGGGTATTCTCATTATAGTAATAAGAACTCGTACAAACGGAACTCATGATTACGACCAATGAGAATACTCCATTTTCATTGGTGGTCCAGGCCCACGTGATCCCAGTATGCGCGTACACTCCCAGGATGCACATCTAGGACCGGAGGTGTTCATTCCTCCGGGACCACCAGGCACTTTCTTGAAAATAAAATTTGGCCCATTAGCTAGGAACATTATTGCTTCTGTGCCAAATGTTCTATATAACTAAGTCACTTTAAAATAACATCTTAAAGAACAAGGATAATGTAAGGGAAGACTTTCAGTATGAAGTATTCCCCAAGCAATATTTCAAGGCATGAAGAAAAGATCTTCTGCTTTACAGGAGATACTATAATTTTTGCTGCTGCATCTTCCTCACATGCACATCCACCGTTTTGTTCTCCACTCATATTGAGCTCCACTATGTAGCTGGTCCAATGAAATAAGTTACATATATTTCCAAGGACAACTTCATAGTATAATTCAGAACTTGAACCAGGTTGGATGCTAATTCAGTGGTACTTGAGCAAAGAAAATACTGGATTTTCTCATCTCAGGATACAACTCTTTTGCGGGGGGGAGGGAACAAAATAAACGTTAGATCAAGTGCCCCCCAATCTGGGGGACACTCCAGACACTTAACTGCCCCTTTTTTTAAATGTTTTTTGTTTCTTTTTTTTTGTTTTTTTGTGTTTTTTTTTGTGATTTTCTTTTTGGGGCATTAAAACCATATATTTTACAAGTGCCCCCCAGAAAAGGGGAGGGGGGCACTAAAAATCCAGCAATTAAAACAAATTAAACTTTAAAACATATAAAATCAAATTAAAATTTGGTTGCTGAGGGTAACGATGCACTCCAGTCCCTCCGGCGCCCACCTCTCGCGGAAGGCCGCGAGCGTACCGGTGGACACCGCGTGCTCCATCTCCAAGGACACCCTGGCCCGGATTTAAGCACGGAAGAGAGGCAGGCAGTCGGGCTGAACGACCCCCTCGACCGCTCGTTGCCTGGACTGGTTGATGGCACCCTTGGCCGTGCCCAGGAGCAGTCCTACGAGGAGGCCCTCGGACCTACCCGCTCCCCTCCGCACAGGGTGCCCAAAGATCAGGAGTGTGGGACTGAAGTGCAACCAGAAATTGAGGAGCAGCCCTTTTAAATAATGAAACAAGGGCTGCAACCTCGCACACTCCATAAAAACATGGAACACGGACTCTTCCAGACCGCAGAAATTGCAGGCGGCCTGGGAGCCCGTGAACCGGCTTAAAAATGTGTTGCACGGGACTGCTCCGTGCACCACCCTCCAGGCCAAGTCCCCGATAAATAGTGGGAGGACTCCCGCGTAGAGTGCCCTCCATCGGGGACCCCCGCCTCCTCCGGACGGCAAGATGTTGTGACATGGCGTGTCCGGACGGCAGACGAGGATGGCAAGGTTGAGAGTGGCATCTCAGGATACAAGAAGAAATCCAAATTGCAGGTGTCCATTGCCTGAAAATGTAATAATAAACTATGTGGGAATTTATATTTTTTGAAATTGTATGGGTGAGGAGAGTGCTTTGCTAAATCTCTCCAAGCATTTACATGCATTTACAGACATCATATCCCATCATTCCCTTTCCAAAATAAGGCAGAAGACAGTGACCAATAATAAATATGTTGAGTATTTTCACTCATTTTATTTTCTCCAGCAAGGTCAGTTTCGTAAAATTACATAGTTTAAATCAAAACTTGTCAATGATGAAGAAATTACCAGAAAAATAAAGATAAGATGAGTATGAATGGAAGTATCTCATGTAACTTGACCCCTAATTGTTACCAGAAGCTTTGCTTCTACTGTGATGGTCATCTCTAATTGTAACAGTGGAAGACATTTTGGTCATTATAACAATAGAACAGATAAGAAAGTTTTTCTTTTTCACTTTAGTTCTTTTTTAGCATACATGTTCCTTTTTACATACACTTATCATTGTAAGCTTGGCTTAATTGGTAGCTGCTTTTATAGTGGGTTTGAGCCTCACTCTGGTATTTCAGCAAAAAACCTAAGCTCACACTTGGTGCAGTACTGATAGAGTGTTACATTGTTGAAGGTACTCTACTTCAGATGAGTCCCATCTGTATGTTTCTTTGGTTCAGTTAAAATTCCATGGCACTATTTAAAGAAGAACAGAGAGCTCTTCCAGTGTCCCTCAACCAACACCACCAAAAATAGATTAATTGGTCATTCATCTCACTGCTGATTTTTGGGAGGATAATTTGCTGAGACTTTTACCCATATAAAAACTCACTGCACTTTAAAATAATTCATTATGTGGCTCTTTGAGACACTTGCGAGAACTGGTGAAACCCTATATAAAATCAAATCTATATATTTACCTTTTAATTGGTATAGAATTAAAAATGTAAACATAGATTAAATTGATTCAAACATAAACTGGTTAAAATGCTATCAATTCAGTTATACTGATTACCTAAAGCCAGATTCACTTATAGTATAGTATTTGTGGATTAAAGTGTTGTTAAGTGGCCACCTGTTTATAAAGACTAAGCCTAAAACTGTCAAAAACATAATGGTATGTGTAGATTATTTGTGAGTTCAATATATCATCAATCACTCCAACCTTATCTACCTTGTTTCCATCTATACTGTGTTTATGTTTCCAAAGATTGTCTTGTTGCTTTAATACAGATTAGCATATTGTGTACTAATTCTGATATAATCTATTTGTTTTAGGGACCAATGGGAATGAGAGGCCCACAAGGAGCCTCTGGTGCTCCTGTAAGTGTTACAACTTCTTGTTATTTTGCTCTTGCCCATTTATAATTGAAACTATGCAACACATTGTACTACCTCCATTTGAAATGATCATGATTAACATTTATTTAAGATACTTCAGACATGAATAACTTGAATCAAATGCATGTGTTCATTTTTAGGGTTCTCCCGGCCCCCGAGGAATCCAAGGCATTCCAGGTGAAGCTGGTGCAACTGTAAGTACACTTCAAAGCAGAATTCTCATAGTGTGGCAAATTAAATAATTTGTGAACCTTTAATTTCACATTGATTTTGATTTTCTTTTTGTTCTTTTATTCACTAGGGTCAACTAGGATCTCGTGGTCCTCAAGGTACACCTGGAAAACCTGGTGAAGATGTAAGTATACATTATGAAGGAGTAAAATATGAATCGTGACAGCATTTTTAAATGTTGTCAGCTCCTTGATTCACAACTATATGTATCAATCAGATAATATCACTCATTGTGATGCTTTATATTGTACCTAACAAAGGCAATATCTAGAGAAAATAAATTACTGTTATGTTCTGAATAATTGAAAGTAATGTCTACATACTAGAGCTGGGCATTCAGATCATTTTTACCTGCAGATTGAGAACCTCACGCAGCCTCTCACTAAGATAGGAATTTGTCAGAGTCCCTCATCCAAAAGTGAGATGTGAAAATGAATGAAGAAAATATTTCTGAATCACCAGAGTTTAGAAATTTGTCTTATCACAATGATATTTTATTGTAATAAACTGCATATTTCAAAGAATTAATTCTTGTCAAGACACCCTGAAGTTTTGGCTTGGAGATAGTTGCATAGGGCTTCTGAAACTTCTGTTTCTTTTTCTCTTTAGTGCCAAAGATAAAGCGCTTGCACTGGATTATAGGGAAGGGTCCAGATGATTCACAATGAGATAGATTGCCAGTATTATCAACACGCACAGAATGTTCACTTTCTGTGATTGATGCTACTGTTGGCAAGCATCTGACTTCTTAGAATCTGAATGGGCTGAATTTTTGGCTCGTTTGTGCCTCTGTTTGCGCCCTGGAGGGACGGTAAATGACGGTTCTAGGTGTAACGCCGAGCATCCAGTTTTTAGCGCCCAGCCGGCAAAGTCGGCTCATTGTTTGCAGCGGTGCAAAAACTTACCGTCCCACCCTCTAGTTTCACTGAGAACATGTCGTCAATCGTCGTGCAATGCTCCGCTAGTACCCCGGATGCAAAATTCAGCCCTAACACCTTACTTAACGCCCACCCCAGGAAACGTCTGATAAAACAGACATTCCCATGGTGCAGCAAGCGGTATTGGCAGCGTATTTAAATGAAGGGTTGAGGATCCCACAGCGCAGGTCACATTGACTGCAATGGTTGCACACATCACACTGTATGAAGCTCCGACTTGCAAACGGCACTTTTATCTGCCGTTACAGAGCCCTTACAAGGTGAGTGAGAAAATTTAATGGGGGCATTAATAGTTCACTAGTATATCATGCTCCATGCTATTGCTAGGCGACATCAAGCTACAAGAAGGGCTCTTGGCCATGTCGGCCCATGGATGAGGAGAGGCTGAAGACATCTGTGGAGGTGGGCTTACCACCCACGGCTTACAGGCACCAACGCTCATACCTCCAGCTCTCTGGAGAGCTGTGTGTGAGAAGACTGCGCTTCCGAAAGGAAGTGCTGACAAATATGCAATCTCCTACAGGCAGACCGATGGGGCAGCCTTCAACACTCCCCTCAACAGGTTTCCGAATTCATTGTGGTGCGCTGCATGTTGCACAACTTGGCCATCATGAGGGACCAGGCATTGCCAGTGGGGATTGCAGACCCACCTCAGGAGGAGGAGGATGATGAAGAGAAGCTTGGCGAGGCCCCCATTGGATAGCCACACCATCCACGGGGAAGGCAGCCGGACCAAAAGTCGCACGTCGCCAGCTCATAATGGACGTGTTCTCCGAAATGGAGGAAACTGAGGGATGGAGCTAATACTTAACACACTATGTGCCCCTATATAGACACTTCTCCGGTGAACGTTGGGATGATACATAAGACACCAATGGCAAAGATAAATTTTACTGCAGCAAAGTAACAAAAATTCCCCCCAACAAAATAAAACCATGTAATATACAACAATGAAGTTCCTTAAATCAACAAAACCTTTTTAACACTGCGATTTTCGGCTGGGGTGCAAAAACTTACTTGTGTAACGCCTGATTTTGCGCCACCTAATTTTTTTGCTGAATTTTGCAGACGAGGATGCACACTTTTTCCAGGCGGTATCAGGAGCGTCTCGTCTCCATTACTGCCTCGAAATCTCAAAAGCCGAAAATCCAGCCCTGTGTATTTAGTGCCTTCTCAGAATTGGGCCAGATAAGCCCTCCATAGGCATCCTGACTACATTCGCCATCAGGCCTGTTCATTCAGGTGAAGGTTTGCTTATTGTTACACATTATAAAAGAAGATTAGCTTTCTGATATTTCATGATGCACAATAAAAAATACTATCCTATTAATGAATAATTAATTACTTAATATTAAGTATTTATTTTAATCATATTTGTCCAAGTTTCTGAGGAGGTCTTCCCTCATGTTACCCCGACCAAGAAGACAGCTAGCTATCTTCTCCCAGTTCCTGTCAATGCCAATCTGTAAGCAGCATAATGTTCATGAGTACACGATGGATTCAAGTCAAATTTCCCAGAGTTGCTCTCTGCATCTCTGCAAATGGATCTGGGGAGGTCAGAAATGACCCTGTAGTTAATTTGAGCCCTATCTGTCCAGAGTAGAATTTTAACAATATATACCAGAAGTGAATACATTAATATATTTTTTCAGGTATAGAAAAGTAGAACATGTCTCACATATGTAGCTAGTAATATAATCGACCTAATAATATAAATGTACTTGCAAAATCTCTTTAATTAACATTGTATTAGTACTAAGTATGTACTTTTCTCTTACAGGGCGGAAGTGGCAAATCTGGCAAATCTGGTGAACGTGGTATTGTTGGATCTCAGGTAAGAGATGTTGCAGTATGTGGTTTATATATATATGTGCAATCTAATAATATCTGGTTTTGTACTAACTGACTTGAAGGCAGTGATACTTCTGTTGAATGTAAATATTTATTTTATGCTTTCTTTACCAAACAGCCATAACAACAATTTTGATGATTCAGTTGTATTTCCACTTCCTCTTCATAGGGTGCTCGTGGTTTCCCAGGAACTCCTGGTCTCTCTGGCAGGAAAGGACACCGAGTGAGTTAGACTTTTTATTTTTGATACTTTTTTATATCTTTGTTCAACTACAGTAAATAATAAGTGCTACACCATTTAACTGATATTTTATAATATCTTCCATTTTCTTGCAGGGTTACAATGGTTTGGATGGAGCTAAGGGGTTTCCAGGTGTTGCTGGTATGAAGGTAAGATATGCAGCTACGATCAAGTTACAGTAGGCTGAGCTGTTAAACATGAGTTAGGGAGTATGCTACTTATACGGTAAATAAAATAATATTTTTTGGCTTAGAAATTTGGTAGCATCCATTTTTGGGCACCTTAGGGATTTTGGGCCTTGGACCTCATTATCATGCAATTGGCGCAGTGCCACGTGATTGGAGGGCTGCCGAGGTTTGGGAAAGAAGATCGTGGGGATCTGGAGTATTGTTGGAGGGTCGAGAATGCTTTCAGATGTTCAGGTGTAGAAAACTTTGTATCATAGTTTTCTATATAACATCCATTTTGGGTGAAATTTATGTAATTTTGAATTTTAGTGAACACCGAACAGGAGTACAAAATTGGAAATCTCATTTTATACTCATGCTAGGTGAATATTCCACTGGGAAATTAGAATGTATCGGACAAGAAAATACCATTGCAGTCCATTTAGGGGGTCCCACTACACTGAAGTCATAAGCTCCCTTGCAAAGAGCAGATACAGACTTTTGTTACACTTTCCCTACAGTGGAAATCTTCCTGCACTGACCTTTTGCTAAAAATGTTGAAGAGAAGTAGTTCACCCCTTTTTTGTCTTCACTGTGCCAAATTTTTCACTAGAGCCTATTTCCATGTCATAATACTGACATGTGTAAATCTCTGTTGCTGTATGGATTTTCAATGGAAATCTAAGCTCTTATCTCAGGTATTTTTTGTGGATTCTTTCTCCTAAATTTCTGAGATTAATCTTTTCAGTCCAGTTAGCTATTGTACCGTGACCAACTAGCCTATCGTATGTTACGATATCCTAGTAAACACCCACAGCGTTCCATTAAATGTGCGTTATATCAAAATATGCCATAAATAATGAACGTCAAAAGCAGTCAGTTGCAGCTAACATCATCACAGCAAGAGTTCGCAAAGCACCTGGTTCAGCACCTTTGCTCTTTACTTTCCATGCCTGTACTAGAATTAAGGAATTTATGGTTCCCAAGTGCAAAACCATCCATGAGGTCTATACAAGACTGATTAGTATCAACCTATAGTCATACAAATGAAGCAACAATAAATAATAATGATGTTGTCTAACATTTGTATCTCCCAGGAGTTGGAGCCTTTCACTAACAATGCACATACAAAAGGAATAGTTAAACAGAACAAAATATTATGTGGCTATAATACCTGCAAAAAAAATACAGCACCAAATGTGCTGAAAAACTGCTGAATGTGTTTTATTCTTCACCACAGTCATTAATTGATATGCCAAATGTTCTATTTACAGACCATATGTGAAAAGTTACCATTTTAAGAGGGCAATGACTCATTCTTTGTCAAAAAACACATTTCAGCTTCATAGCCATGCATATCCCAGTGCAGAAATTAGAAACAGATTTATAACTTTGGGGCCAATAATTATTTCCATGGCAGAACACAAGAGAAATTATACAAATCAAAGGTTGAGTGCCTCATCATATCTTTAAGGAAAGGAAAGCTGCTTTGGGTTTTCAAAACTGCAGTGAACAGTCAAATGCCAGACTTCCTTGCTACACGCCTGGACATATTTTAAGTAGATTTTCAAATTCATCATAAAACAACCGAAACAGTTCTACAACAGACATGCCAAATGTTGTTTCTGGGCACGTATGAGGTGTTTCATAACTCTCCATATTTGATGATTTCTACCAGATAACTAGATGTTATACATATCGGCACCTCCCACAAGAATCAGAAATGCTTGCTTTCAGGCCAGTTACAAAGTTTGAGTGTCTTTGTATATAATATGTGGCTATAATACTTGCAAAAAAAATACTGCACCAAATGTGCTGAAAAACTGCTGAATGTGTTTTATTCTTCACCAGTGTCATTAATTGATATGCCAAATGTTCTATTTACAGACCATATGTGAAAAGTTACCATTTCAAGAGGGCAATGACTCATTCTTTGTCAAAAAACACATTTCAGCTTCATAGCCATGTATATCCCCGTCCCCCCAAAATGGAATTGTATCGAAGATCATGGCAGACAATGCAAATCTGGCATTATCTTTATACTGAATCATATTTCTGACAGTCTACAGAGACAAATGTACTACCTTGAAGTGGGACAATCTACAGCTTTACAGCTTCATATTTTGAAATGTAATTTAAATTTTGTTTACCTAGAAAAGGCATTACATTACAAGGTAAATATCTATCCTGACAATATTTGAAAAGTAAGTTTGTAATTCAAGTCCACAAGTTTGTGATGCTCTTGATTAAGTAAAAATCAGAGCAAATATTTTAACTTCACTTCTCTCAAGATTGGCTGTGTTCAGTTTAAATACCTGTGAATTGGCAGCCAATAATCCTCATGCAAGTATCGACCCTGTGTAGTAATTTTCTCTTTTTATTCATTTGCAAGAAAGTCAGAAACATAATCCAATAGTGTTAAAAGTAAAAGAAAGCATGTTGGGTTTATCAGGCTTTATTCATTTATCCCAGAGGTCTGGAGTAAAACTTGAACCGATTGGTACAGTATGTCATCAAAGTCAAGCCAGAGAAACTCACATCTCCATCTTTTTTTGTAAATATGACATTATATATGGTATGCAGAGTAAAAGTAGTAAATTGCTTCCCAAATAATGTCAGAATTCTGTACTCTGTTTTATCTTGCTGCTACCTGGCAGAAGACAAAAATGGAATAATATGATTACCATTTAACGTCACCTTGTCAGCTAGTGAGGAAATGGTGCACAGTCCTACTCCTCCTAATTCAAAGTTGTTTAATTCAAATTATCTGACAGTTCAATTTTTTTGTATTAAATTTACACATTACTTTGCTATTTACATTGCTTCACTCAAATTATTATACATTACAATTTTTTCCCATCACACAATGACATTAGATGTATCAGGAATAGACTGTGAGTGGACAACCTCTGTTACTAAACATGTGGAACACTTAGCAACCATTGCAAGCTATAAACGGAGCATAAGTCACTCATCACTGGAGTAGTGTTTCTACTGCTGTGAGAACAGTGAGCATATATACTTTTCAATATCTAGAAGAAAGCACTGAACAAAACAAAGTTTTCTTGATTATGTTTGTTTCAAGCTGGCCAGTCATCAGGCGATGAAGTATTTTACATGTCTTTTTGCACAAATTAAACAATAGGGTCTTTGTTATCAGGTAAGGTTAGAATATATCACCCATTCAAGTTTCATTGTTGCAGATATTTTCCTGTGTTATTAACATTGTAAAAAGCAACTAAAAACTAAATATTGCTTTCATTCTTTTCCCCAGGGTGAAACTGGTAACTCAGGATCAAATGGTAGCCCTGGACTCATGGTATGTGTTCATTCATTCGAAATGGAAGAATAGTTTTAATCACACACTGTGTAATCCTTAAAATCAGCTTTGTACATAATGTCGTATATTACGTTTTAAAAAAAACACTTTTTTTTATACTATCAGGGTCTTCGTGGTAGCAACGGTGAGCGAGGCCGTGTTGGAGGTGCTGGCCCAACTGTGAGTTTCAAGTTTATAATACTTTTTAAATTTCACTTGCTAGTGCTTCCAGTATGGAGCCTTGCTTAACAAGAAGATGAGACAATTGAGCTTGGTGGTCAGCGCATCTAATTCACAGACTGCCCAATTTTTCCGTTATGAATTGGCAGATCTTCCTTCCCATTGAATGAGGCCCTGCACTGAGGTCCCTAGTAGTATTTTTGAACAAAATTAAATATATGCCATTAAAAATAGATCTTTAAGATTATTTTTTAAATATTGCTATAAATAAATGTTTTGCCTCTTTGCAATGTTATATTACATTATTCCATTCTGGCATTTTGATGAAAGCATTTATTTCATTTTTTTTTTTATTATCAATTTGATGTCTATTGATGGTCTGTCTTGTAGCATTGAGCATTTTTAGATTTTGGTAAGTTTATTAATACAAGTTTTGTGTTTCCTTTAAGGGTCCCCGAGGCAGTGATGGTATGTCAGGATCTTCTGGCCCTCCTGTAAGTATTCCACTTGCATAATGTTAAATTAATCTTAATCCATCTTTAATAGGCAAATATGCAATTATTAACAAGTTATAAGAGTGATTCTACAATCTGATGCCCTCGATGGGGAGCCATGCTCTCTGGTAGTATGGGTTGGAGAATCGGGGCTATAATGTTATAGCCATGTTTTCAACACACACAGCCTGTGAGTGGAGCCTCCCTAATTGGGCTATGGGATTGTGGAATCATTCCTTATAAATAATGTTCTCATGCATCCTCAAGAATAATTGGCAATACCTCACACAGATGCGAAATATATCATCATTGCATCACCAAGTACTTTTGTATATTACTGTTAGTCTGGCACTATGCAATATGAAAAACATTCCATATAAATGATAAGTTAGTTTATATTATATGACTTCCATTAAAGTTACTTACTGTCCATGTTAGTACTTCTGCAAAGGATGTATAATTATAATGTAAATAGACAGATACAAATACTGGAACTATATCTCTCCAGGTACTTACACCTGACCTATATAAGCAGAAATAAAGGTCCACTGCAATTCCATTGAATTGATTTTGGTGGCGGTTTTAACTATTTCACTGTTTACTATCGTCTTCATCAGCATTAGCATAAAAGTTGTTCCTGCAGACATTTGATAAAACGTTGAGCTGCATGGTAAATTGTGGTATATTAAAAAAAAAATCACAAAAAGCAATCTTACTATTTGTAATTTATTTTCTTTATAGGGACCCATGGGTACCGGTGGTCCACCAGGCTTCCCAGGCAGCCCTGGACTCAAGGTAACAGTTGACATTTTGTGATGTTACAAAAAGTGAATGCAGGGCGATATTATTTAAAAGTGAACATGTAGTATCACACAAACAATTTTATTTGCAATGTGGGATATTCTTGCATTTTTATAACCCTTTGTCTCTAACCATTAGAGATAATGAGAATGCTTTAAATAAGCTTTTTATCAATTCATTGTAACCGGTCACAATTCAGTGTTCAAATTTCTGATTATATTAGCATATGATTTAAAAATGCTTAAAGTCTGGCCATGATTCCTATTCACAGAGCCCAGTTGTAGCACAGGTGTTTCATAACCGATTGCAAAAATTGTTTTATTGTTTGAGCATAATTCTACACAGATCAAACATTTAGTGTTTTATTACACAAATGTCAAATTTATTGCATTCAATATTACATTAAAATAAATATTGTATAATACTGAGATAAAAATTACATAACTAATATAATTATGTAGCTTTTATCTATAGTTACAGGTTTGACTCTAGATAAAGCAGTGCATACAAGAATAATAATTGCGTTTAATTTTATCTTTATGCTAGCCACATAGGGACCATTTTAACTTACACCTCCATAAATCTGAGGGTGTAACAATTGGTAGCTGTAACTAGGCATCTATTTATTAACTTAATTTCTCATCGGTATCCTGTTTTTTTGTGCTTCCTATTTGGACACTTCTAATGTCACAAGAGTTCTGAAACTATGTATATTGTTATATAACTTCCTGCCATTGGCCTGATCATTAAGTATCATTTAATTTATATCACAGAATAAAATCAAAAGCATCACCATTTGATTTTTGATTTTGGAATGCATTGACAGTAATTCAGATCTTTTAAAAGTTGCAGTTTCTCCACAAACTGAGTGAAGATAAAAAGAATAAAGTTATAATTTATTCTGGTACCAAAAGTTTTTTTAAATTAAATATCCATTAATACCATGTTCTCTTCACTGTACATCAATTGAAATGATTCATAAATACTATGATATTTTTGTTAGGTGGGATCTACTACGGTTACCATTCCATTTGTTTTAACGTCCTTATAAAAACCATAGAATGAAAAACAATGGGCTAGAAATTCGGTTCTCAGCGATAACAGTATTTTTTCACCAAAATTACTGTTATCGCTTCACTATCGTTATCAGGCCTGGAATTCAGCCTTTAATTTGCGCAGCGGTAAAAATAGACGTTGCATGAGGATTCGCACTGCAAACCTTGCCTTCTTTAGTCTGAGGCCAATATCGCTGCGAGTTGGGCCTTGGGAGGGCAGAAAAACACCTAAAAATAAATTGGAAAAAAAAAATTTACAGGACAGTTATCTATCGAATCGCTGCAAAAGAATTTCAAAATAAAAACTTTAAGTTACCCTTTTTGCAGGTCTTCATACTTCCTGCTGCTCCAAGGGCTGCAGCGCAGCTTTTTACATGTTGGTATTTTTTGTGCAAAATACGGGTGCGCACAGAGCCACATTTTTGGTGAAAGCGATATTTCAAGTCTTGTACGGCGGCACTCCTCTCTCCTGGGATATTTGAAAACCGCCACCACAAAACGTCTCCGAATTTTCTGCCAACCGGGTTTTCGCCAAAAAATGTGAAATAGCACCAAAAACCTGGTCGCAAAATCGACGAATTTCCAGCCCATCGAAAAGTAAAATAGTCCCCAACTAAGCAAAATCAGACTATCTTAGTGTGTAATGTTCAGTTAGTTGGAGAAGGTTATAAAGAAAGTTAATTTTGTGCTGGATGTACTTGGTATTATATCAATGAGCTGTTAGCACATTAATAAATACAATATACCTGTCATAACAACTTGTGTTGAATACATAATTTAATTTACTTTCATCTCTGCATAACATAGGGTGAACTTGGACCACATGGTGTTCGTGGTTCAACTGGTGCTCAGGGCGCTAGAGGTGAGCCTGGTCCTAGTGGTGCAGTTGGTCCACTGGGTCTTTTGGTAAGTATTTGTCATTACAATATTATTGCATTTTGAGATATGATTTGATCTAACTGGAAATATTTCATCTACTATATTCGTACTTTTTTTAATCCTAGGGTAATTCAGGTTCAAATGGTATCACTGGATCAAAGGGTGCAGTTGTAAGTATATTCAGCACACCTATGTAGTGCTTTCATAAACTGCCTCATTGATAAGTCCAGTTATATTTTAAAATATCAAATGTTTGTCTTGTACATTTTTTTTACATAGGGTACTCCAGGTATCGCAGGGGCTCCTGGTTTTCCAGGGCCACGTGGTATGTCTGGCCAACCTGGAGTAATGGGTCCTGCAGGTCTTCGGGGGCTCTCTGTAAGTAAAATACACAATCCTATAGTAAAGTAATTACCATAAATAATCCCTTCATGGAATGAAACAATGACATTTTACTAAAGTTATGACAACATTTCTAAAACCTTATATTTGTAAACTTTCTGCTCAGGGTGAACCAGGCACTCATGGTGTCAAGGGTGAGACCGGTTCCAAAGGCGAGCCTGTAAGTACTTTTTATTTGACATCCACTTTATTTTTTAATTGCACATTTTCTTCCATATTTTTGATTGCCAGGAGATTTTCTGTCAACCATGGCTCATGTCTCCATATTTTTGCTCCAAAATCAGGGTGATGTCGGCCCTGCAGGTGTTTCTGGTCCTCGTGGTGAAGAAGGCAAGAAAGGACCTCGTGGTGAAATTGGTTCTCGGGGACTTACAGGAATTTCTGGTGAAAGGGTAAGGTTAATTTTAAATTGTAAAAATTACACTGACATATAACTAAATTATATTTACAGATTTTCAGTTTTTTTTAAACAAATTGATAACTACTGTTGATTTATTATAATGTTTACAGATATTTAATGAAATAGGAAAGCTTCTATCCATTGTTTGTAATTATAAAGTCCTAGCAAGATATTTCTGGTCTAATGAATCTGAAATTATCAAGAGATTCAGTATACTCACAAATAGATTTCTATCTGAATACTATTGAACATTTTAATTATAATAACTTGTTAGGATAATTTTTAGGACGTTCTAATGTGCTGATCACGAGTTTTGTGTGTGACAATCATATACATACAGAATGAACCATAATAATTTTGCCTGCATAACATTAGTCTATGTACTTTATAATAATTATATATATAAATTAGTATTATAGTAAAACAACAACATTTGATAAATGAGAAAATATTAATTCTGGCTTACAATTGTTTCACCAGTAAGATTAACACATGCACAGTTCATTGAGTCCCATGTGTAAATAGATTTTCAATCTTTTCTCTCATTTTATTTGCAGGGTACCCCGGGTAACCGTGGTATTCCAGGTTCCAGTGGAGCAGTTGGTGGCATGGTAAACTTTGCTTTGTTAAGATTAATGCATCAAATAAAAATTAAGAAACATGTGGTTATATATTGTACAAACTATGATAGTTCTTTTCTTCGCATCAAATATCTAGAATGGCACATTTATATGCAACGTTCATAATGTTGCTACCTTATTTTCTATTTCATTTGTAGGGTGCACCTGGCAGACGTGGTGAATCTGGTCTTGCTGGTGCCAAAGGGCCTCCTGGTGACATTGGGCGTCCTGGTGAAGGTGGTAGCCCTGGTGCACGGGTGAGTATAATTGAAACAACAACAATAGTAATAGGCTAGTTATATTGCATAGAATTGAAAGTAATATTTATCTTTTACTTATATACTTTTAAACTTCATATAATGTTTATAACAGATAACTATTTTCTTACTCATATGTACTACTGTAGTTTATAATTATAATAATAAACATTTTAGTAGAAATTTCCAGAATTATATTGTAGATAATAAAAAATATCTCTTAAAATCTACAATGTAATTTAAACATGTTAACTTATTTCCTGATATATTTTTTTCATAAATAAGTCTTTAAAAAATTAAATGTTACTGATACTATTTTTCTTATTTCTTAACTTGGAGCTGGTGTCCGATTGGCTTTTTCAGCTATATCTGTTGAGGACTTTTAGGAGCAACACACTTCCGTTTTCACAGATGGAATTGTCACCATTCCTAATTAAAATTAATCCTTGAGAGTTTTTTTTAAAGACTATATGAAAATGAATAGAAAAGTTCAATAGAAATCTAAAATCAGATACTATACATGATGATCGAATGAGATGTAAAACTTTTTTGCTTTCCTCAATATTTATAGGGTCATTTTGGACAACCTGGTAGAACTGGTACTGTGGGAAATCAAGGTGTTCCAGTAAGTTTTCTTACCTTTCAGTAATGTGTTATTTTTCAGGGTCTCGTAGGTAGTACTGGCATTGTAGGTGCTCCAGGAAAGTCAGGTCCTGCCGTAAGTTGTTTTTGAGGTTTTCTGCTCCCCATTCTTGACCGCTTATTCAATCTAAGAGTAGGTTTGAATCAAGCATGGCAAATTGCATGGGGATACTACATTACAAATGTTACAGAACATTTAAATAATGAATAGGCTTCAAACGTTAGGTTTTGCTAACCTTTAAGGTAACAACTTTTTACATTAAAAAGTAATTCAAATAATGTATTAATGTAGGTACAGTAACTGCAAACACTGTGCCATTTAGTGATACTAACAACTACATGTTTATGATGCAATAACATTGCATACTCATTATTACTTAACAAAAGCTATGTCCTATACCCAGTAACATGAAATAATATTTTCTTTTAATATTGTACACAAAAACTGCACTTCACAATTAGCTACATTAAAGCAAATTTATAATTGCATTATCAGTTACTCATTACCTAAATATGCCATATCCATATATAGGAATTCTAGATACAGTCGCTTAAATATAGCTTTGCAGTGACATTTATATGGAGAAAGTATCCAAGACTGACAGTGCACAAGGAGTTCTTTTCACTAAAATAATTTTTAGCTAAACAAAAGGAAAAATGTCAGAATAGTCTTCTTGAGAAAGTATTGGCATTTAGACTATTAGAAAGGAGCGTCCATACGGCAACATTTTAAATGTTATATTAGATCCTAACTATATGCCTTAAACATTCTGAGCCACATTGATTAAGAGTATTAGTTATCTCAATTCAATTGCAGTAGTTTAGTTTACTTTGATTTGGTTTCAGTTATTTTATGTATTACTTTCTGGTCATAATTAGAGTTTAAGTAACATTATAGTATCCTGAACTAAATCTCAGACCAATATGTAGTCCAGCAGATTAAAAGGTACAAATCCTGCTGCAATTTACATATCACTGGAGATAATATCATAAGATAATTAGTAATAATGGTTATCCTCCTCAATTGATTTTCATTTTTTGTTGTTCATACCACAACTTTCTACAATGTGATGCTTAAAGTACTAAAGCCTACTAATGTGTTAGATTTTGTGCATTATACCTTATGCTGCAATACCAACTATTACAAAATTACAATTGAATAACAATGCAAAGTGTTCGTTCATATGTTTTTGCAATTAGCAATAATATGCATGGATGTAAAACAATAAACCAAAACACAATTAATTGAGCTATATGCAAAATGAATGTACAGTAACTTGTGAAGAACATTGTTTCATTGTCTAAGATCATACATTGTAGGGCGCAGCTGGTGAAGAAGGACGTTCTGGTCCCCCTGGTGCTGTAGGCCCAAGAGGTCAGGCTGGCATGATGGGCTTCCCTGGTCCAAAGGGCGCTACTGTAAGTAACACAATTAAATTTTTTAATCAGTAAATAAACTCTAAAATTCAAAATATTTTGTCTTAACATTATCTGAATAGCCTTTACCATTGATCTATAAATATCATTTTTTGAAACTGAAATTATTTAAATGTTAAGTTTGTTTAAAATAACTTTTTCCTTAAACACTTGTAATATTCGATAAACTTAAACAAAATGATTTATATTAAAGCCAATTCCGTTGTGTATTCTGAATTGTAGCTTTGACACTCTAAAGCTTTGACAGTTTTAGTTAGACAAACGATAAGTGATTCTGGAGATTGATTCTGCTCATAAACAGCTGGAGAAAGTGTTGTTATTCTTTAGGGGCTTATACACTTGATGCATCAGCTGTTTAGATTATGGCTGAGTGATGCTCATGTGCCAGATTCCTGCATTTGCATAACTAAAACCAGCTCTCATATCCAAATGGTAGAATTAATAGTTTCAGTAATGTAAATCCAGGGGGCTAATGTATGGGTGCCAACTCCCACGGTCTGAACTACAGAAGTTCTAAATGTCAAAACGCCTTTTGCTTGTTCCGCACTAGCTCTGCAACCATATATTATCCAACAATTAAGTCCCAAATTTTAACTCAGAAACAAACCCTGTTAGTCAAGTTAAGTAAAATATGAGCTAGTTGAAATAGTCCTTCATTTGGATCAGAGTTCAAACATGATTCTTCAAAATGCCAGAGATTAAAAAACACCCTTGTGATGGAGTCATAACTTATTCTTATTGCTATATCTGCTTTATTTTCCAGGGTGCACTTGGTAAGCCTGGAGAGAGAGGAAATGTCGGTTCTATTGGTCCTAGGGTATGTTCAATGTCATTAGTACTTCTGCAATAGTTTCAATAGTATTGCTTATTTGATGCTTGTATAAAATCAATACATAATACACTCAAGCAACAATGGTCGATTTGGTCACATAGGGCCCGAAATTGATGAAGTACGACCACCGCCCGTTTCTCAGCGGTATTCCGGCGGTACGAGGTTTTTTACTGCCCACATACTGCTAAAATTGAGGACCGCTAATCTGGTGACATTTTTTTGGGTGGTAGTGGGACCAGTATGTAGCGGGCGGTGGCAGGCATTGTAGTCGATCAAGATCAACTTTTTTCTCGATCGTGAAAAGAATGGACTTCTGCGCATGCGCGATTTTTTTTTTCCTGAGGTCATTTTTCCTACGATTTTTTATAGCTAATGGTCTCTATTCTGAGGACTTCCAACAATTAGATTCAGCCCACTTGTGAAATTCATGCCAGTTTTCCATGTTCAATATTGGGGTGAAGAACAAGAGCCCAACAGTCAGCAAAATGACTGCAGCAACAGGATAAAAATAACTTGAAGGGAAAATGATCAGTGCGGAATCATTTTGTAAATTCAGTATAGTGACAGGGGGAATGGGTGGTATGGAGGGAGTTGTTTAATCATCAATTTGAGTGAAAGGACCTAGAATGATAAACTTTAAACTGGATAAAGAAATTCCAGTTTCTGAGGACGCTAGATACTAAGCAGCCTTTCATCAAATGCTCCCATTTCCAAAATGGCATCCATACTGTTCGCTTAAGATCAGATAAAGACCTGCTTTTTTCGGCCGGTATTTAGGTCCGACGGTACATGGATGTTAATGATGAAATTACCATTTTGGGCAGTATTTTGGCCTTAAACGATGGGCGGACAGAATCGAATACCGCCGGCAGTAAATGACTGATGAAATTTCCACCCGCAGTATTGTGGGCGGTATCTGGACAGCAAGTTATTTTTTTTGATGAAATTTGCATTTCTGGGCAGTAAATGGGCGGTAATATGCTGAATTTTGGTTTGAGAGTTGTGCTTTTTTCAATTGTGTAAGGGTAGAAACTATTTTTGTGATATTAGCGGATAAACACTTAACTTGTTTGCATAATGTTCCTCTGTCCATTATTTTAAGAGGGTTAACACATTTGAATAAAAAGGGTTAATTCCTACATTAAAATAGCACAGGTCCATTGCATTGAACAGTTAAGTGTTAATCTGCGAATATTGATAATAGTAACTTCCAGCTTTGTGTCTGATCTATGTTGACTATGTCACAAATTCCTCCAATAATGATGTCTGTCACTTAAAGATAATTTAACCACATTTACTATGTAGGAATGACTATATATTGACTTGAACAGAGAGTAAAATCGAGCAGGTAGTAAAACAGGTGGATGATCCAATCCCAAGAGTTTCTTGATGGGAGGGTTGGGTTACATTATCCCCCTCTAGGCTTTGAAATTCAGCCAAAAAATTAAAGTATTCAAATTCTAATGTATCTTCTGAAATTCATTACTCCACTATTTTAGTGATTTATTTAAAATGAGTTCATAGCACCACTAAAATGGTAGAGGGATGAATTTCAGACAATTGCATTAGCATTCATAAGCAATGTTTCATGGCATAATTCAAGGCTATTATCTTATTTTTCTAAAAAGGTAAACTTTGACTCAACATTAGACCACTTAGACAATCAAAAAATGCTTTGTCCAAAAACAGGTAACTAGTCTAAAAGCTATAGTTAAAAACCAAAGTGGACCTTCAGCAGTACTCTATTTGAGGAGAACTGTAAGAATATTTACTACAGACAAATGGCAGTCTGCTATTCTGTGAGGCAAGTTAATCATTACTTTTTTCATATACAAGAAGCTACATTCCAGGAGCCTACCTGCCTTCAATTACTCACAAGGGTCATGCACATTGGGTCCAAATTTCCCCAACCCCTTTTTTCAGCGCACTCTCCCAAGATGCACCGACTTTGTGCGCTGGAAACGGCGCCGAAAAACTTACTCCCGATTCTAGCCACTTTGCTGTGTGTCCCAGGTCCTGGCACTGCACTCCTCATGGAGTAGGGGGGTGGAGCTACAGCCCTGCACCGAAAACAGTGCCGGCAGCTGCTCGTGTGCGCAGTAGAGCGGTCGTGCATGCGCAGTAGCTCCGTCCCCATGATTGTGATGACGATGCCTGCGGAACGCGCCCAGCCCCTATCCCAGGCCGAATGGTCTGCCGCACAGGCCGGCCGCTGAGGGCTATAAGAAACAGCTCGGTGTGACTGAGTTTTGATCGGGACGAGAAAAAGAGGGGGTGAGAGGTTGGTCGTCTTTGGCTGCAGTCTAATGGTTTGGACCAAGGATAGCTTGTCGTGTAGCGACGTCGCTTGCCATGCTGGGCTGGCTTTGTGTTTGTTTGGT
This sequence comes from Pristiophorus japonicus, assembly GCF_044704955.1. Lineage (NCBI taxonomy): Eukaryota > Metazoa > Chordata > Chondrichthyes > Pristiophoridae > Pristiophorus > Pristiophorus japonicus. The sequence goes on along the minus strand of NC_091981.1, from coordinate 165,407,655 downwards.
TGGGTGGCAGTCTTGTCATGTTAAAGAAGCACATATACAGTGACAGCCATGTGCTTAACCTACATCCCATCCTATGTATCAATAAATAACCAGCGACATGCAGTTAGGTTGTATTACAAATAATTTATGTGTGAAGCTCTTTGAAGATGTCACTGTGCAAAGATGCTTAGAATCATAGTGCCATGTGTTGCGCTGGACCTCAGTGTCCTTCCACACGTGGCCTACCTGGCTCGAGCACACGCCGACCGTTGAGCATGCGCCCAAGTCAGTCCCCATACGTCTCGCTGCCGTCGCTGCTGCTTACTTTTACCCTCCAATACTCTGTGCTGCCCAGCCACTGCTTCTGGTCTTTCTATCTCTCTCTCTCTCGCTCCGATGTCGTCTGTCCCTCTGGCGCTCTCTCTCTCTCTCTCTCTCTCTCTCTCTCTCTCTCTCTGAATCGGGACTCCAGAATGGTGTGAGCCGAGCCTGGGCTCCAGCGCACTTGTGTACCCACCCCTCCGTCCATCCGCCCATCCGCCTGTACTAGCCCGCCCGGGTTAGTCTTGAGGACAGCGGTGTGCGTGTTGTTGTGCTGGAGCTGCTGGCCAGCACCGACATAATACCTTTCTGCCTACGACCTACGACCCCAGGGCTGAACTCGGGCGTGTCGGCCGATCTCCGAACTCCTTTCGGAGCTAAATGGAGTCGTCTGCAGTCCCTCACGCGAGGGAGCCGAAGCCCCATACCTCTGCCAGGTTTCAGGCTGCCGTTTTTAAAATCTGACCAAGAACCCGAAAAATGGGCAAAAAGGGAAAAAATTCCCACCCAAAAAGGGTTGAAAGTCGGTGGGGCGGCAACCACGTTCTCCCTCCCCAGCCCAGGCCGAAGGGACTCCCACACGGCCAGCCGCTGCCAAGTTTAGTTGAAGGTAGGATTTACTTCAGCTCTTTGTTAATTTAATTATTTACTTCAGTTCTTTAGTTTCTTTGAATGGTTATTACTGCTTGTGCTTTGTTTGGTGCTTGGTGGTGCTTGAAATGTTGTTACTTGCAGCAATTCCTTAACTGTAAGTAAGGGCTTTCTGTGCAGACAAAAGTGGACACATATGTTGCCCTAAGTTAGTTTAGTACAACTTTTTTCTAGCCAAATTGACATAAATGGTGTAAGTGGCTGGGAACGCCCCCTTTTGAAAAAAAAATTGACCTAACAAAAAACCTAACTAACTCACTTACACTGGCGCAAATTAAATGGCCATATTTGCAACTAAAAAGATACACCAGAAACATCAGAAAAATCAAGTTACACCAAAACAAACGGTGCAACTCATGGGGAAATTTGAGCCCTTTAAGTGGGAACTTAAGATAAGGAATGTTTGGTTGCAGTTTGGATGAGAGCTTACAAAATGATAGGGGGGATTTTCAATTTTGACCCAAAACGGCCATTGAACTCGGGAGTGAGCCCGCGACACCAGCCTACGGCTACAGTTACAAGGTTTGGATCATTTTCAGGTTCGGACCTTATTTCAACTTTACCAGCAAGCTGCGGTGTAAAATGGGCACAGGTTGCCAGATTCAGACTGCAAAAAATCGCCGGCTTCCTCAGAGTGGCTGGCAGATAGGGTCTGGTCCTCTGGATCTCACAAAGATCTTGAAAATAAAAATACCTTGTTTTTCTATGGACTGTTGGTTAGATTTATCAATGTCTGGTACAGTTGGGACTCATATGCATGGCATATACTACACCGATATTAAAATCAACATTACAATCAGCATCCTATGACCCCAATTTACATATTTAAATAACCTCGTTCCCATTTTGGATGAGAGAGGCTGGACATCTATTTAAAGACCTGCCTGAAAATGGAATCGGGTGGGCAAATAGGTGCCCTTCAGATTTTCCTCGGCTGATCATCTGTTTTTCAGGCGAGTAAAGGGCAACCAACGGTTGAAAATCGCCCCCCAATGTGTGGGAGAAAGAGCAATTATTGTTAATATTTTCTGATCTATTGCTCTTATTAAATAAAGTTTCTATGGGAATGATACAAAATACAAAGATAATATATAATAGGGCAAAAGTTGACATTTTAAAAAATTCATAAATCTGTAGATAATTCTCAATTTCTGGAGAAACATGTAGCAATCATTCCCATGTCTCCAGTAAAGTCAGTAATAGAGCATGAGGCCACTGTATTGGAATCTCCAAAAATGGCAGACACAAAATGCAATTGACCTATTTGTTCTAAATGTAGTATGAAGAATACAGAGATGACAGTAAGTAGCGTTTATTGATGTAAGTAATAGCACTGACAAGAGTTTCCTCTGATCCTTTTGTCCTTCAGGGTACACCTGGCAAAGATGGTGAAACTGGAGCACAAGGCCCTGCTGGTGTCACTGTAAGTAACCATTACAAACATCAAACTATGTTACTTGTTTTAGAGTCAAGCATAGACCTTAAAATAATGCTGCATGAATATTAATTGATGAACGCTTAACACATTCATATGCAATTCCTTTTCCTTTACTTTAACAAAGGCTTTAACCAATTTAAAATAAATGGGTTAATGCTTAGATTTAAATTTTGTATATAGATGTATTAAAGTGTTTGCATGCTAGTATTCACACAGTTCTATAAAGGCTATTATTTTGAAATCTGAAAACATTTTCTTCATGCAACTTTATCAGGTATTAATATACTGGTAGATGTTATAAAGTAGCTAAACTAATAATGGACTAATTAACATTTATGCCATAGAAATGTTTAAAATACAATATTATTACAGAATAAATTAATTTACTTTTGACTACCATATAATGTATATACAAGTTTGACAAGTTAGATATAGTTAGCACTCAGCAATTTGACCTGATAAACAAGTTCAGTGTTGTTATTCTTTAGGGTGTTATTGGATCAAGAGGTGAACAGGGTCCATCTGGCAGTACTGGCTTCCAGGTATGTCTCTGACATTGAATATCTTTTTTGTACTAGGTACAATAGTATATGCATAGTTGAATTATAACACTTTTACATATAACAGCACAGTAAAATGGGATATAAAAATATGAGTAAAGTAATACTGTATATTTTACTATAAAACGCAAATGGTTGCAATTGGTAGGTGTACTGTTCTAATGAAAATATATTTAAAATAAATGGGTTAACATCTTTGTATAATTAGCAGACAATGGATGTTCATACATATGTTTAAATGTATGTCTTAATAACACACGACTTGATTTCAATGCAAAAATGTCCTTCTAGCAATTTATTTAGTCATCTTTTCCAAATGTTACATTATGGTTGACTGGGAGTTGTTACAATAAAATCAAAATTATTAACCAAGTGATTGTATCAGAATTACCTTACAAGCACGGAATTAGAAAATGACAAATATCCCATCACTGATGGAGATAAAAGATTTGGTGAACCTACTGCAAGTGGTTGCAGGCTGTAGTTAGCCCAATGATAACTGTTTCTATCTACCTGGAGTTTATTTAAAACGCATTAATTAAATCTTAGTTCCACCGGGATGTAGTATGTGTTTTCCACATTAAATAAAACAGATGTATTACTGATAAATGTAATTCTTGTATTAAAACAGTTTGTTTTTGAAGTGACAATAAAGGGTATTTACTAACTGTTAAATATTGCTGCAGTTGAATGGCTATGAGTGATGACAGAGTCTTGTCTTAGCTAAAAAGATGGATTTTAAAGATTTCTCATTTCATTAACACTAATCATAAGCAGCATGCACTAATTACAAGTTTTAAGAGTAGAATTACTGTCAATGATATTATTGTACAAACATTCAACATACTCATACCAAGTTCTTCCCTTTGTTAAATTAAACGGGTTAAATTGAACTGATCAATTCCTCTGTTTAAATAGTAGAGGGAGGAAGTTAGTATAAGCAAGTTAAGCAACTCATACATTAACATCTCCAGTAATAATTTCTACAATTTAATGTTTTTTAAATTTGGTGTAGTTACTGAGAAGGATGTAGTATAAAGTAATTTTCCCAAATGTTTTTTTTTATTCTTAAGTGAATAAACAATAAAAAAGACTTTATAAATGTACACTTCTAGCCTTCTGTCAAGTGCACATGATTTTTCACCCATTAAAATCTCTTATCTGGTATTGCAATCATAATGTGTTAATGTTGGCATATTCTTTCTGTTATTATAGGGCATCCCTGGTCCTTCTGGTGCAGTTGGAGAACATGGTAAATCAGGTGATCGGGTAAGGCAAACAATCTGTCCATTCTATGAGGGACAAAACATGAGAAATAGCTTGTATGATCCATAGTTTGAATTTGAATAATCTGAAAGGTATGGTGCAAAATTATGGAAATAATGAACTTTGAAAAATCTATACAATATACAAGTGAATGATGTGCCCCACACCACCCCCCCCACCCACACGTTTTTCAGCAGGCACTGGGCAGCACATGCCTATCGCCCCAATGAACTTCACTGGAAGCCCATACTATTTTCATGGTCAGACCTGATTAAAATATTATCGGCAAACTGTCCACAAGATTACTTTCTTGGCCCTACAAACATTACCTACAGGGTAATTTTTTGAGCAGCCTTCAGTGGTACCTCTAGGACTAATGGGCTGGCCACTTTATGTCGAGTTCCACTGGGCATAGCACATGCGCCACATGTTGCAGAATCGAAAGTGCATCAGAGTCCTATATGTTATAAGATCAATGTTCCCTGTAATTTTTTTTGGTGCACGGGCCCTTTAACTGGCTGCTTGGCCCATTCAATTGTTTTATGCATGCACGATATTTACATTGAAAAGGCCGTGAGCAGCTTGCGTGGGACCTCCACATGGCCGTGCAACTTAGTTGGGATGATGCATAAGACCCGATTTATATAAATTAATGAGGCTCCTGTCTGCTTTAGGCGGGTGTGCTAGTTGCATATTTTGCAGGCACTCCAAAATCCCAGCAGGCCAGAGATCAGCGGGGACAGGGCGATAAATGCTGCACTGTGATTTTGATCTCACTACCACCCTATCCGCACAGAAAAACAGGGCTGTACCGAGAACAAAATTTGCCCCAATACCTCCAATAGCTTGATTTCATTAACAAATGATGCATCAATAAAAAACCTTTTCTGCTAGCCTTTACCCACGGAACAAAGGTTAAAGAACAATTATGCTTCTAAATTTAAATATTTATCCTAAGATAATCACATTAAATTAAATATCCTACTTGCATTCATGCATATTAACCTGTGGGTGATGGAATTTGGGGTACATTTTCATCTTATCCAGCTGGGTGATAATTTAATGGGGCAGATCGCACACTCTTTATAGAACCACCTGATTTTCATTACATTGATTTCAACAGAATGAAATTCAGGTGGTTTGTATAACAGGCAGACAACCCACTCTGTCAGATTACAACCCAGACAGTGCAGATGAAAATCTACCCCATTATTTTCAGCATTCATACCAGCAAACTGGAAAGCTTCTTTTATTTTTCTCCATTATAAATCTATTGGGGTATGGTTCCCTTTTTGAGCTGTGTGTAATGAAATCATAAATCCAAAGGGCTTCTGAATTCATTATAATAGCACTCAGAGCAAATCTTCACCATAATGACCAAAGTTAGCATATTTGTTTCTCTGTTAATTTTAATTTGTACTTTATAATGCACTGCAGTGTTAAAACATCTTACTTATTACCCTTTCATTTCTCTGCAGGGTATCCGAGGTGATTCTGGTAGTCCAGGTGCCATTGGCTCAAGAGTATGTTTAAGTCTCTTCTATGGTTTTGCACTTGCAGTTTGTTTAATGTCATACGATCACGATTAAAGTAGTGTGCTTACCATTTTCCTATGTAGGGTGAACGAGGTCTTCCAGGTGAACGAGGTTCTGCAGGTCCCCATGGTGCTGTTGGTCTACGTGGTCCCCAAGGTGCTCCTGGTGCTGATGGTGGAAAGGTTTGTTGAAAGCAAACAACTCTATTGAACAACTGACATCTGCCTTCTAAAAGTTATTTGAAAACAAGGAAGGCGTTTCATTTGTATCTTAAAATCTAATTGGTGCCACCCAAATATATTCAACAGTTAATTAGTGAATTTCTGGTGGCTCTATTTTTCAATTATATCACAAGTTGATACTAGTCTCCTGTATAACACAGTGTGCCTCACTCCACTTCGTTCTAGTGTCCGCTTAGTCCGTGACATTGGATTCAGACTGCATTCCTATTGCTATGTCAATGTGAAGGGAAACCACTTTGCACTGACCATACACCATTACACTGTAATGCACCCTTCATTTCCAGGGGGAAATTCTAATCAAAGTCATTCATAAATGATACATTCTCCATAGTTTTAATAGTTTCTCACAATTTAACTCTTGAGTTCTTAAAACATTTTTACAATAACTATTAGGAATCTTTTTAGGAGCTTTATTATCAATATTCAGCCTATGCTTTGGTGTCTCCTCTGATCTCTAACTGTATTTCTTTAAAATAATTTATACACATCTTATATGGTATTAATATGGATACAGAGGGGGACAAATTCACATTCACCCATTTTTCTGGCATAAGATCTTCAAATTTTGTGTCATGAACTGCCAGGCCTGAACTATGCCAATAATGTGCCGAATGCCATATTGACTTGGGTGACTTTTAATTGCTATGGGCACACATCGGAAACTGGCACTAGGCTCCTTAAATTGGAGTCACATTTCTTGGGAAGAGGTAGCAAAGGGGCTTTCAATGTTAAGTATAGTGCCGTATTAACTAACTCTCAGCAACCTTAATCAGTTGATTCTTCTTCCTTATTAGGGTGAAGCTGGTATTGCAGGTCTTCCTGGTCATCAAGGTCCTCAAGGTTCTTTCGGTATGTCAGGTGAGAGAGGTGCTGGTGGTGCTCCTGGTATCAAAGGTGAAAAGGTAAGTCATTTTTTGATAATGTAAATCATTTTTAAACTAGTCATAATTTTTCCATTTTCTTTTTCCCTTGTTAAAGACCCCTAGCTTCCTATTGATTAGTAGTATAGGCTTCTGTAGCACTTGAGTGATCATGCATCTTTTTCCCCTCACTCTGAAATATAATGCACCACTACTACACAGTGTGTTATCCACCAATCTAAATAAAAACTGTTGAAACTCACTCATATGTTCTATTATTCTTATTAGGAGCTTTACAATGATAGCTCATTCTATATGTTTCTATCATTTAGTATTTTATTTAAAGATGTAAAGGATATACTATGGTGGAATTGTAAAACAGAGCAACCTCAACTCTTGACCAGAGCAATATGTATTGTACAAAAAAAGTATAACCCCATTAGCAGTTTTGAAATGAATGCTTTGAAGAATTCATAGATATTAAGAAACAACAATATGTGTTGTCACTTCTTATTTCTATACTATCCTATTTTCAGTCTAACTCATCATGCATGTTTTATAGGGTGATCAAGGTTCAGTAGGTCCTCAAGGAAATACAGGCATGGATGGCCCACGGGTAAGTGTTCCATGATTATTTTCTGCATTAAACTTAGGTCTTTAATACCGCTGTATCTGTGTGTGCATACCAATATAACCTTTATCTTAACATTACCATACTACTATTTTATAGGGTGCTCCTGGTCCTGTTGGTGCTCCTGGTCCTAGTGGCCCTTCTGGTGATAGGGTAAGTTTCTGAAAGCTTACATTAATCCCCTTATAAATCCCTCACTATCTCTTTTTTTTTCTCCAGTTCTCATACAATTTCCAATCCGATAGTTGCTTTAGCACAAGTTTTTATGAGATTTCGTGGGCTTCTCACCAATATGATGGTTTCAGCTCCTGACACCAATTCCTTTATTAGCAGCCATTTATCCTTGTGTTAATTGCTGTATTATTGCCATTGACATTATTTTTGTCATTGATAAAATAACTTAACAGCCAATTGAGGAGTCAGTGTTTACTTAGCAATAAACAGCTCCCTGTGTAATTAATTAATGGTGAGACCAGTGCTCGAGATCATCAGCCAACAGTTACCAATGGTTAATTTTCTTCTCCCAAACTCAGTCATAATTTATTACTTTTTCGGTTATGAAGAAAATCCAAGCCATTATGTGTTATGAATATATTTGAACTCTTTACATGCTAACATGGCTGAAATTCTGATTATTGTAGAACCATTGAAATTTACGGCACATCTGATATTCAAAGGGCATCACCATGACACAACAGCCATCTAACAGACCGCTACTGTTCTTACACTACAATTACCATGATATTGTATTGTATTCATCATTAACATATCAAACAATCAGTATAACTACAGTGAATTCTGTCACCACAGTTAGAATTGGTTGCTGGTGTCTGCAATTGTATCTGATTTTCTGCTGCTATCAGGGAGTCTCACCCCCTGACAAAGCTTATTGAAAGTTCGGCACAATGCACATGATTTTCTGGCCATTAATTTAAATGATCGGAAAACTATTTGCAGTGCGCACCTGAATTTCCAGTATGTGCTCCAGAAGAGCAAGGCTCCCCTTCAGCAGCATACAGTTGAAAAATTACTCTAAGATTAGAAGAGAGCAGTGGGAGCATCCACTGTATCCTAACATTAGGAAGATTCACTACAGAGTCTTAAAAGTTACTAAGAGACACAATGGACTTCCTAGGCACTTTAAAAATGTAGCTTCATGTTGCAATTAGTGCAAACCTCAAGCAATGTGAGATGGCTTTGCATTTACACAAAGGTGCAATATAACAACATCATAGTGGTATTGGGTTTAGAGAAGCCTAACCAGTGGTCCTTAAGGGGGCATCTGGAGGCCACTACAAAAATGGGGCAGGTAGGTTTTTTAGCAATTTGTGTGGGACCAGCAGGAGCATAAATGCTCTTCCTGGTCTCTCAAAAAGTGACCCGTCTGATGCCTGGCTTTTCATTATCCTCCCCCATCAACTCCACGGACAAGCTGCCTGATTTCCTCCCCACTCCAATCAGCAAGCATAGGGCAGCTCAGCAGGCATATGGTAATGAGGCACAACCATGAAAATGGTTTTGGCCTCTGACTGTAGCGCTCAACCCACCTCTCTCTGAATGAAAGGGGTCACATGAAAACCATGCCTTTTGTGTGCTACAGTGATTTCAGTAATGTATCTGTTCAAAGTTTGAAACAAAAGCATGTTTCATACCTGTTCTTGTGAACTGAAGAATATAGGGCTCTTTATATTACCTTCATCATCAAAGATAACAAAACTATTACAGACTCCACACAATTATCGGAATTACTGTTAATACCACCATTACTAAATTGTAGTCACTTTATTACTGACATAAATATCACCATTGTTCTCATTAGTGTCACAATTGAGAGGACTCTCTCATAATATTTTTCATCTCTAACATTTTATTGCCATCATCAACTGACTTGCATTTTATTCTTCAGGGTGAATCTGGTCCTTCTGGTCATGCTGGTCTAGCTGGTCCTCGTGGTGCTCCAGTAAGTTTAAAATAAAGGAACAAGTGGTAAAATGAATTTAGACTGAGTTCCTGTATTATTTTGTTTTATATTCTTCTAAATATTTGATCAATTGCTGATAATACAATGAATTGAAAGTCTGTTGTAATTAATAGTAATATAATGACATTTCAATGGGGCTATTATGTGAGAAGGAGCATGGACAGTAAAGTTATTTGGTTTTATTTTCCTCTGCCTAGGGTGAGCGTGGCGAAGTTGGTCGTGCTGGTCCTACTGGATTTGTTGGTCCACCCGTATGTCTCAAAACTTAATTTTATTTTATCTTATTTTAATTATTTTAATTTTTTTAAACCCGAGCCTACTTTTTAATTTGCTTATTCTTTTCTTATTATATAGGGCGCAGATGGACAGCCTGGAGTTAAAGGTGAGAGCGGTGTTGCTGGTTCCAAAGGAGAGCTCGGTGCTGTTGGTGCTGTTGGTCTTGCTGGTTCCTCTGGTCCTGCGGTAAGTATCCTGATCTAAAGTCATTAGAATAAAGAGTAATTCTATCTTAATTCATTGACAGTTCATTATAGAATATTTCTCTTTTTACATGTAGATCATGGTTTAAAAGAGATATATATCATCTGCCGTAAAAATAGGGAGAGATCTGGTATAATGAGTCCCTGCTCAATTTTCTGTTTCACCCACTCCCATTACTGTATCTAAAGCAATGGCAACTAAGAGAAAAGTCCTGCCTGAACTGTCCAAACTCCAGGGCCATTTTGGGCATCTTTGAGATACACATGGTTGTGAGAATGAAATATTGGCTGGAATTGTGATCCTAAGGATTAGTTTACATTGAAATTAATTGCTGAGATGCAGAAGGTCACAACTTTGACAATATAAATGTGCAGCAAGTGATTTAAGTTGATATCCTGACAAACATTTAATTTTTTTATGCATGCCTCAATACTTTATCCATGTCATTTATCATATCATACTTAGACTAACATGACTTAAGGAATTTGTCATATAAACTTAGAAATTACTCTTTTGACAAAGAAGGGTTAAGTGGGCATTGCTTATATTGTTCCAACATTATTTTTCACACTTTGAACCTTACTTGTTTTATTTAGTACATAATTATGTGCACTATAATGAGAACACAACAGAGCAGCCAATGGATTAATCTTGTCCTGCAACTATGTAAAGTGTTAAGCACCCACTTAGGTTATGAAAATTGCATATGCCACCTCAGTGCAGTTGTTTCCTGAGCAACTTCATTGGGACAATCAAGCACTTGAAGCTCTGATAAAGGGGTTAAGAGAACAGATAGATAACACCTACCAGATAGCATGGCATCCTCCCACAAAAGCACCTGGTTTGCTAGACAGGGGAGAAATAAGTGAACAATATTGGTGTCTGCAGTGGAACTCTTAATGATGCATGTCATAGGCGTGAAATTGGTGGCATTACTGCTATAGGCCGTTGAGGCTAGGTTTTCCTCTCCAGCTTAATCATTAGCAGAAGTGTGGTGGGACTGGATTCCCACCTGCCTGTTGGACTCACCGCTGACCCAAGTGAATGTTCTGGACTTAGCTTAATTGAAATATATTAGGTGGTCCCCTATGGCATTGTTGCTAGTTGTTGGGTGCTCATCACTGGGAGGAGTCAGGAAATAGTTGCTGTTGCAGTATTGCATTACTTGCAGCAGTTTAAAGGGACAGGCACTACTCTTTTAGAGGAGACAAATAAACATTAGGTCAAGTGACCCCCGATCTGGGGGACACTCCAAACATTTCACAAGGCCCTTTTTTTTTGTTTGTTTTTTTTTAAATATTTTTGTAGATTTTTTTTTTTTGTTTTTTTTGGGGCTCTAAAAACATAATTTACAAGTGTCCCCTATAAAAGGGGAGGGGGACACTAAAACCTGGCAATTAAAACAAATTAAACTTTAAAACATAAAATCAAATTAAAATTTGGTTGCCGGGGGTGATGATGCACTCCAGTCCCTCCGGCGTCCACCTCTCGCGGAAGGCCAGGGACAGGCACTATCTGTTTTTATATTTCGTGCTCGTTTACTTTGATAAGTAAACCCCCAAACAGTGGGCGGGAGATAGAGGAGCAAATATGTAGGCAAATTGCTGTGAAATCCAAAAACCATAGGGTAGTAATAGTAGGGGATTTTAACTGTCCAAATATTGATTGAGACAAATATAGTGTGACGGGTATAGACGGTGCGGAATTCTTGAAATACATTCAAGAGAACTTTTTTAGTCAATATATAGCAAGCCCAACATGAGAAGGGGTGGTTTTGGATTCAGTTTTGGGGAATGAAGCTGGGCAGGTTGAAGGGGTATTAGTGGGAGATCACTTGGGTGCCAGTGACCATAATTCAATCCGATTCAAGTTGGTTATGGATAAGGACAAGGATAGGCTTGGAATAAAAGTCCCAAATTGGGGGAAAGCTAATTTTGTTAAGTTAAGGAGTGATTTGGCCACAGTGGACTGGAAACAGCTACTTGTGGGATAAATCAGTGTCGGAACAGTGGGAGAGGGACAGGCACTATCCCCAAATATTAGCATGCAGCTGCCTCCACTCAGAAATGCAAATTTTGTTAATACGGAACATAAGATTGAACATCCTTCTCTCCATTAAAGTTGCTGCTGTGGACATTTAAACATTCTCCCTTGTTTCACATCAACCTACACTCTACTTCTGTCTGTGGTTAATGCAAAAATGCCATGAGCTATGGCTGTAGAAGGTACATCTGCAAGCAACCTTCCTCTCCTTTCAAATAACGATGGTAGAGGACTGGCTTAAAATAAAGGTGGTGTGCAAGTTCCCTGGGGAGTGGCCATTGTATAATTCTGAGCTGGTGGTGAGATACCAGCTGCATATTTATTCAGTAAAATCTCTTGCAGTTCACATGGAGCATCACATTGTGCACGGGGGTATGAATGACAACATGCATTCTTGGGAAATATGTTGTCCTATTCTATTGATGCTGTTGATCCATTGAGAAATGAATTAAATTGTTGGCAAGGCAGAATAAAACATTTATTGGTTCACACTGAATATATCAACAGTGCTTGCCCGAAATTGTGGTGACTTTTACCATTACTGGCAGGGCTGTATCCGAATGTACTGCAGGTTTTCATCCAGCAGATGACAGATCTTTAAGAAACTTGCAGTTTAGCTTCAGTCTGCAAGGAACAATATACTTGATGCTTCAGGTTCTGCCTTCTGTACCACCTTAAAACACAATTGTTTTTCTCTGGTCCTCCTCGGCCAGTTGTAACGTGAGTGGCACACTGAATCATCATTATCATCACAGGCAGTCCCTCGGCGTCAAGGATGACTTGCTTCCATACGAGAAATGAGCTCTCAGGTGACTGAAGAGTCCAATGCGGGACCTACAACTATTTTAATTGAACCTGTAAATCAAATGCCCCCTTATTAAAGGAGCACTAAAATCGACAAATTAAACTTAAAACAGTCAAATTAAAATTTGGTTGCCGGAGGTGATGATGCACTCCAGTCCCTCCGGCGCCCACCTCTCGCAGAAGGCCGCGAGCGTACCGGTAGACACCGCGTGCTCCATCTCCAGGGACACCCTGGCTCGAATGTAGCCACTGAAGAGGCAGGTAGTCGGGCTGAACGACCCCCTCGATCGCCCACTGCCTGGACCAGTTAATGGCCACCTTGACCATGCCCAGGAGCAGTCTTACGAGGAGGCCTTCTGACCTGCCTGCTCCCCTCCGCACTGGATGCCCAAAGATCAGGAGCGTGGGACTGAAGTGCAACCAGAATTTGAGGAGCAGCCCCTTCAAATAATGGAACAGAGGCTGCAACCTCACACATTCAACGTAAACATAGCACACGGACTCTTCCAGACCGCAGAAATTACAGGCGGCCTGGGATTCTGTAAACCGACTTCAAAAAAACGATTGCACGGGACTGCCCTGTGTACCACCCTCCAGGCTAAGTCCCCAATAAATAAAGGGAGGACTCCCGCGTAGAGAGTCCCCAATAAGTAAAGTGTCACAGGTGGGGCAAATGGTGGTTGAAGGAACAGGAGCCTGGGTTTCCGCACACTCCTTCTGCTGTCGACACTTGGGTTCAGCTTGCTCTCGGTGAAGAGACTCGGTGTTCTTCGATGCTTTTCCTCCACTTTGGGCATTCTTGGGCCAGGGATTCCCAGGTGTCGGTGGGGATGTTAAATTTTTTCAAGGAGGCTTTGAGGGTGTCCTTGAAGCGTTTCCTCTGCCCACCTGGGGCTCGCTTGCCGTGTCGGGCATGCGGGCGATGTGGCCCATATACTGAATACAGATCAACTTGTTGCTTCAATACTTTCAAAGTCATTGCTCACTTGTCCAATTTGATTTGGTCTGAACAAAGCTGCTGCAAAAATCATCATTCAATCCACCACATATACAAAGCAATAACATTGCAAAATTGGATTTAAATAGCAATTATGCAAACATTACATCCTAAACAACACTACTGCAAGGATTTTAGTATTATAAAACCTACTGGTCACTTCATGCTGGGAGTCATTTTGTAACATACCATAAAATCAGGTAAAATGGGCGCTCTGCAACACTCGGAACATGACTTGCCTGTAAATATCATGCGCATTAATAGTTATTACAACAGCCATTTCTATATTCATATTTATTTGCATTCCTCTCCTTAGGGAGCTGCTGGAGCTGCTGGTCTACAAGGAGTTATTGGTTCTACTGGTGCACCAGTAAGTTGAATACAAACTGTACTACAATATTTCATTGAGTAGAAAATGCCTATAATTCTCTGGAGTTTAGAAAAATAAAGGGTGATTTCATTGAAATGTATACAATTCTGAAAGGGCTTGCTAGAGTAGATGCTGAGAGGCTGTTTCCCCTAGCTGGAGAGTCAAGAGCTATGGGCCATAGTCTCAGGGGTAAGGGGTTGGCCATTTAGGACTGAGATGGGGAAAGATTTCTTCACTCAAGGGTTGTGAATCTTTGGAATTCTCTACCTCAGAGGGCTGTGGATGCTCAATCGCTGACAGTTAGTCAAGTCAGAGATATAGATGTTTGGGCTCCAAGGGAATCAAGGGATATGGGAACTGGGTGGGAAAGTGGAGTTGAGATAGAAGTTCAGCCATGATATTGAATGGTGGAGCAGGCTTAGTGGGCCATATGGCCTACTCCTACTCCTATTTCTTGTATTCTATATTCTTGTGTTGAACCATACTAATGTGACTTGAAATATAAATAACTAATTTCAACAACTGCCTTATGTTTTCTAGGGTATGACAGGTTTCCCAGGTCCTGCTGGCAGATCAGGCGCTGCAGGCCCAGCAGTAAGTATTTTTTTAATATATGTTTAGTAATTAATTTGACATAATGAATCTGATGCACAACATTCAAGTTGCTCGAGTGAATGTTAGCAATAATATCTGTTTTCCAGTGTATAGGGCAATATGTTTTTTCTTTGTAATGATAACTTCTGGGTTTGGTGTTATGAATAGCAAATCCAGAATGAAGGTTTATGGTGCAAGTTAAATACTAGTATCCATCATACCTCAATACATAGATGGTATTTCTGTGTTTAATTATTAAAGATTGGATCTGGGGATAGTTATGAAAGATAAGTTGATAGAATATTTCAATATTTATAGATATCCTCAACCTTATGTGTTCACTTAACATGCCAGTATCTCAACTCCCAACCAATAGGGGGTGAGTTAATGTCACACAGCTGTTTGTTATAGAACTCACTTACCTCTAGTGAGTGAATGTTGTCAGTGCTGCGCTAGACTGCTAGCTTAATTACCACAAAGAAAGAAGCTGTTGCTTCAGGGATGAAGGAGGAAAATGACAAGGGGGTAAAATAAAACGAGAAGCACAATGCCAATATCATGTTTCTTGTCAAAAAGCAAAATACTGTGAATGCTGGAAATACTCAGCAGATCAGACAGCATCTGTGGAGAAAGGAAGGTAGGGCTAACATTTCAGTTCTATGACCCTTTTGTCAATTCTGATGAAGGATCGTAAACCTGAAACATTTGCCCTACCTTCCTTTCTCCACAAATGCTGTCTGATCTGAGTATTTCCAGCATCTGCAGCTTTTATTTCATGTTTATTGTCTCCTGCTTGAATTATTCCTTTTGCTGAATAATCATGCAGATTTAAGATTGACTACATTCTAAAAACCTCTGGCGTTTATCTTTTGAGATTATTATATCCGTAGAGATTTTTATCTGAATATATCCCACCAAAGTTCACACAATATCAGAGGAAAGCCCGTGTGTGTTTTCTAGAATACGTGTTCCTCCATTTGTTAATGTTTCTGACTATACATCAAATAATAGACCTTTTGAGATATGTTTTGCCAGCAAGACAAAAAGCATGTTTATATAGGTTTTCTATTAGGAAGGGGCTAATGCCCCTGAACTGCAAGTAAACTCCGCACCTACCTGGTGCCTCCCTACCTTTTGAACCTGCGTAAAGGCCCACGTATCCCAGGAGCGCATGTAGTTTGTAAGCGTCCTTGGGATCACGTGGGCCAGTCCAACCAATCACAAAGGGGATTCCCATTATACTTATGGGATTCCATTTATGTACGGAATCCCCATAAGCATAATAGGAATCCCCTAAAACACACTTACACAGCACTGAAATCAAAATAAATCATCATATTGGCAAAATGAATTAAAATACAATTTAATTAAACATTTTTTTGAAAAATAAATGTAAACATTTTTTAAACAGGCCAAAAATAACCTAAACTAATTTTAAAGGTTTTTGTATGTTTAAATCATTTTTTTAAATTGTTTTAATATTTATTTAAACCCTTACACTGATAAAAGAAGGCCTTACACCTGTTTTTACCAGACGTAAGTGTTTCATGGGCATTCGCTGGGCAGAACTTTGCACCAGTGAATGTCCATTTCCTGTGGATTCATAGCTGAAACTTGACAGATCGCATGTTCTGGGTTTCGTGCATGCACAACACATGCTGAAACCTGGAACCTATGGGATACTTATGCGCGTAGGCAGTCATAGGCTCCAGAAAATCAGGGCCAATATGTTATATTAGCAGGCATCAGAATGTGTAATCAAGAGTATAAATATATGTGATTAATGTATTTGTGCTTTTATAGGGTCCTCAAGGTATACAAGGTCCCATTGGTCCATTTGGTAATCCTGGCCCACAAGGTCCAAGAGGTGATTCAGGTGCACAAGGTCGTGCAGGTGCATCAGGTCCTCTTGGTCCACCTGGTTTCCCTGGAGATAAGGGTCCATCTGGTGAATCAGGTCCTGCTGTAAGTTAATTTGAACTTGTAGTATAGATTTTTTTTTTATGGACACACAACTTTTGAATTTCCATTACTTCCTACATAAACACAATTTTTACTTATACACTTATGTTGGTATTTCTGTACAGGGTCCTTCAGGCTCTTCTGGACCTCAAGGTTTCCTTGGATCATCTGGTTTACTTGGTCTCCCAGGTATAAGAGGCGAGCATGGTCCCCCAGGTCCCTCAGGTCCATCTGTAAGTATAACACTTTTATCAAACAGTAATATCTGAAATAGTTAAGATAAGTGAAGTAGTACCATGATATGTTCATACCTTCCATGTATCTGTTTGGAACAAATACAATTTACAGTATTATCAGCTTAAACTGAACTTTTAGAAATATTGCATGGGGTGCAATATATTCAACTTTAATGTTGTTTAATCCTTTTGTTACTCAGAAACTTAGTTAAAGGTTGAAAATAGTAGGAGAGGAAACAAGATAAAGCAAGAAGCTATAATTAGTTGCTCACAAATTTGGGTTTTAAAAACGTGAAGATTGTTGGAGAGAGGAAAGATTTGAGAAGGATTTCCACTATGCTCAATGACAATACAAATTAGTTTGAAATAAAGAACAAGATACTGCATTTATATATCCGTTTTAATCAGTTTACAATTATTTAAGTGACATTTACTACATTAATACTTTACACATGTACATTAAAGGAGTAATTTTCTGAATCTGATTCCCAGCAAAGAGCCTCACTCAACAGGAGAGTATATTGGAAATGCGTTGTTGAAATGGTTGGAAATATGTGAGAGCCTGAATTTTTGAAATGTGCACATAATCTAGGCTGATACTTCAGTGCAGTACTGAGGGAGCGCTGCACTGTTGGAGGTGCCATTAAACCGATGTCCCATTCCTTGTGCAGGTGGCTGTAAAAGACCCAGTGGCACTTTTTTATTGGTACACTTCCGGTGTCCTGACCAACATTCTCTCTCAGCCAACACCACCAAAAAACAAATTAACTGGCATTTGTGTCATTTGTTATTTGTGGAATGTTGCTGTGTGCAAATTGGCTGCCACATTTCCCTACAAAACCAACAGCAACTACACTTAAATTAATTTGTGAAGCACACTGGGACATTCTTAGAATGTAAAAAGTGCTATATAAATGCAAGTCTTTCTTTCGCGACAACCGAAGAGTCCCACCAAGAAATTGAACGTGGAAAATTATCCCTCAAGTGTGCTAGCAAAACTTTGTGGGAGATTGTTGGTTTTTTTATTTTTATTTTTTTTTATTTTTATTTTTTATTTTTTTTTATTATATATAAATTCGTAGCCAATCGTTTCCAATTCTTTGTCAAGTCACAAACGCCAGAGGTCACCCTGCACCAGTCAAGGATCACTCTGCGCCAATGCTCTTAGCCAAAAGGCCTAGAGCCACTGCACCGTTCCTGGAAGTACTGCAATACCAGGTTCGTGCCATGGAGGTGGATGGGTCAGGTCCCCCACACACCTCCGTGGAGGTGGATGGGTCAAGCCATCCCACCCACCTCCTGTTTACAAAAATGTAAGCATATACCTTCCTGACCAGGGAGAAACCACCCGGAGGTCATGGTGGCTGGTCAGGTCAGCTATGCAGATCTTAGCCAAAAGGCCGAGAAGCGATTAGGCTATTGAGGCACAGCAAGTGGTGTTCCAGGTTGGGTTGTTCCCCACGGTGGTGTTTTGAAGTGGGTCGTTGCTCTTTCACTTTCTGGTCATGTTGGTTAGCTCTTATACGGGGTAGAATGACCAACCAGTGCAGCTAGAACACTTATTCTCTGATTCTTAAATGTTTAAGTTGGGAATATGGGGCTGATTTTCCAGCGAGAAACAGAACCTAGCCCTTGCAGCCCCAATTTTCTGTACATTCATTTAAATAGATGGAAAATCAGGGGCTGCAGGCCTGTAATTCCTTGAACAACACTCCAGGAATTCCTAAATATGGAATCAGCCTTTATGTTTACTCCCTCTGGAACATTTTTTTTTCAAATACACTACCATTGCTATTATTATCCGCAACAAAAGACACACTTTTTAATATGTTTTTATATATTCTGGAATAAATGTATAAAAATAACAACAATCATGCTGAAGTCTCAATATCAAAGGTCAGTTAGCTGCTTTCTAGGGGCTTCCCATATATGGTACTATTTGAAGTTGTAATTAAAATGTATATTAAACTATATTCCACAATTTAGCCATCAAGGGATAGGTTTTTCAACACTATGTATTCAATCTTTCCCAAATGAGCATATTTACCCCTTTAAGACAAAATAGCCTGAAATTCCATGGAGATGCTACTGGTCTCTCTTCATAACTCCATCAGAGGACTGGCAGAGCCCACAGGGGAAACAGTTGTTTTCAGCTGCACATCTGTTTCCCTGAGGTTTCTAGTTTCTTGCTGGAGTTATGCTCGAACCTCTGCAGATTTTCTATAGAACCTTTCTGCTAGAATTGAATGCTGGAATACTGTCTATGTTTTTGAAGGATTTTGCTTTCTGTTTGAGACACTCCCACCAAGATACTTAAACTTATTTAAGTTTAAACTTATATAAACTTATCTTTGTTATTTATTTCTAGGGTCTACCTGGTCCAACAGGTGTCTCAGGGGCTTCAGGCCTCCGTGGTACAGCTGGTGCAGTTGGTCCTGCTGGTTTGAATGGTCAACATGGTGAATCTGGTCGTGATGTAAGTGAATGAATAAATCGCTATTGCCAGTGATATTATTACATACATGATATCCCGAATGGGTAAATAATACACTGTACAACATTACATAATCCATTTTCTTCCTTCCTGCTTTGCTTTTAAGGGAAATCATGGTAATGATGGTCCTCCTGGTCGTGCTGGAGCCGCTGGACCTAAGGTATGTGCAGTCCTAAGATCTACCATCAAAAAGTGTATAGTTTTTTGACCTAATACCACATTGCTTCTTTAACAATTAACTGGGTTATTTTTCATTCTCTCTCTGTTGTATTCAGGGTGAACATGGTGAATCTGGAAGGGCAGGACCATCTGGTGCACTAGGTCAACCTGGTGCCCATGGTCATGCAGGACCAGTTGGCAAGAGTGGCAACCGTGGTGAGCCTGTAAGTTTACAATTTTAATTTTCTTTAAGTAGTAATAGTAATAGATTTAAGTCTTACATTTTGTAACTTATAAAGAAAATTAATTACTTGTTTTCTTTTACAATAGGGTCCTACAGGTTCATCTGGTGCAGTTGGTCCATTGGGTCCAAGAGGTCTTCCTGTGAGTACATGTTCGAGCAGCTGTATATCTTTCATATTTATAGAGAAAGGTTAGATGATTTAGGCTTCAATATGTCTCCCCCTATGCCTGGGGATCAATAATTTCACAAGTGCTATGGAGAGGAAAAGGGGCGGAGAACCCGATATGTCGGGGTTTATGTTGCATGCGGATTTCTGGGATTTTCCCAGAGGAGCAGAACAGGATCTGCATCTGCAATATGTTGCAGGTCCAGCATTGGCATGATAATGATGCGGGAAGGGGCATTTCCAGCTATCCCATTTCAATTTTCTCTGCTAATTTTCAAGAGATATCCACTTACAATTGTGCCCCAAGAATCTGCCATTTGGCTTTGCACCAGGGTCCCTCTCAGATTGAAGGGCCTAAGGGGGCAAGGCAGAAAGGCAAAGAAGAACCAATAGATAAGTGTCCTTTTTATTGTAGGTACGATGGGATTGTGCCTCAAGACCTTCTTTCTGCTGTTCTCCAACAGGAGCCTGACTGCTCTGAGCCTAGCAGCTAGAACCATAGCTGCAGGCCTCTTAGGCCTGTTTCCATCCCCTAATTCTAGAAGTGGGGCCCTACTGGGGGTCTTTATTGGTCTATTGGTTTTTCTTTGTAATTTTATTCTATTTCTTTTTCATATGATAACAATTAAGTATGTCTATTGTTCGTTTTACAGGGCCCACAAGGTCCACGTGGAGAAAAGGGTGAAACTGGTTTTGCAGGTGTCAGAGGCCTGAAAGGATTAAGAGGACCCGGTGGCTTGCAGGGTCTTCCTGGTCTTTCTGTAAGTAATCTTTATGATTCTTGATCTCCAACTCCCCCTTCCCCCAACCTCGTTTCTATTGTTCTCAGTGATAACATTCCTAATTGATTTCCTTACCTTAATAGGGGATTTCTGGTGAAGCTGGTTCTCATGGTGCTGCCGGTCCTTCTGGCCCAAGGGTAAATAAAAAAATATCTGTTTCATAACTCTACTGATCAGTCATTTGCAATTAAGAACATATACACTAACAGTAAAATAAACTGCTGTATCTATTTCTTCCAGGGTCCAGCTGGTCCTTCTGGTCCTCATGGCAAAGATGGTGTATCCGGACATGCTGGTGCTATGGGTCCCGTTGGTCATCGTGGGCGTCCTGGTGATCATGGCCCTGCTGTAAGTTGAAATTTATAATCAGATGACAATATATATTTTTCCAGTTTTTATATGCAATACAAGGGCCTCCTGCCTAGTGAAATGTGACATTGAACTCTACATCAGGTCCAGTGATCCCTGCTGCAAAGTGACTTATGCATGGCTGTTGAATGACAACAGGATTAAGCATGACTGTGAGGCCTTCATAATTAAATAGCCACTGAATTGCTGTCCAGGCTCACACTTGAAGAATGGCCACTTATTTTCCTTATAGAAGAATGGATATTTAGCAAGAGAATCCACGATCGAAACGGAGTGTAAGGGGAGGAAACTGAAGAGAAAAATGCAATCTGAATGAATATTTAAACCCCATAATAATGACCTCCACATTCCCTGTTCAAAATAGTTTTTGTTTTGATTTTTCATATAAGATTATTTTAACACCCGATCTAAGCAAAGAAAAAGAAAACTTGTACTGAACTTGTTTCTTCTCACATCTCTCAGGAACATCTTAAATCACTTGCTTGAAATGTGCATGCCAGTCATTTTACAGAGCAAGTTCCCACAAAAAAGATGAATGTCCAGTTGGTCTGTTATTTTTGATGGTATCAAGGGAGTCATTAATACCAGAATAGGAGAACTCTGCTCTTATTCAAGTAGTGGCATGGGATCTTTAACATCCTCAGTTGAACATCGCATCCAAAGGACAGTACTTCCAACAACTCATCATTCCCTCAGTCAGCCTAGTTTATGAACTGTAACTTTCTAACTCAAAGAAAAGTTCTATCAATTGAGCTATGCTGAGAGTGGTGTCTTGGCTGTGAGCTGCACAAATGTATGCTCAATCCAAGTATGATCCGTGAGCACAGAATTTATTGACAAATTACTATTTGTTTATCAGATTCAAATATGTATTACTGCCCATTCTTATCTTTTGTGGTGAGCCATACACAGAAATCTCACATGTTTAAGAATCTGCAACTCAACATAAGAACATAAAATCATTAGAATTAGAAAGTTTAGTAGTAGTAGGGAAAGTAAGCTGTGAGGAATCAAGAGCTTGCCATAGTAGGCCATTTGTCCCCTTGAGCCTGCTCCACCATTCAATAAGATCATCGTTATCAACTCCACTTTCCCTCCTGATCTCTATAATCCCTTGATTCCTCTAGAGTCCAAAAATCTATTACCAGCCTTGAATCTACTCAAGTATTTAGCATCCACAGCCTTTTGGAGGAGAGAATTCCAAAGATTCACAACTCTGAGTGAAGAAATTCCTCCTCATCTCAGTCTTAAGTGGCCGACCCCTTATCCTGAGATTATGACCCTAGTTCTAAACTCTCTAGCCAGGGGAAACAACCTCTCAGCATCTACCCTGTCAATCCCCCTCAGAATCTTATGTTTCAATTTGATCATCTCTCATTTTATTAAAGTGCAGAGAATAAGCCCAATCTGCCCAATCTGCACAATCTCTCTTCTTAGGACAACCCTGTCAGCCCAGGAATCAATCTAGTAAACCTTCATTGCACCGCCTCTAAGGCAAGTATGCCCTTTGCCAGATAAGGAAAACAAAACTTTGCACAGTACTCCAGGTGTGGTCTCACCAAAGCCTTGTATAATTGTAGCAAGACTTCCTTACTCTTCTACTCCAATCCTCTTGCAATAAAGGTCAACATGCCATTTGTCTTCCTAATTGCTTACTGTACCTGCATATTAATGCTCTGTTTCCTATACAAGGACACCTAGATCCCTCTGAACACCAATATTTAATTGTTTCTCACCATTTAAAACATATTTTGTTTTTTTTAATCTTCCTGCCAAAATGGGTAACCTCGCATTTTCCTACATTATACTCCATCTGCTACCTTACTGCCCACTCACTTAATCTGCCTGTATCCCTTTGTAGGCTCTTGGTTTCCTCACAGCTTACTTTTGAAATTCACATACATAAAGTTTTTGCATGCCCAATTCAGAGTACACACTTCCATAAGGATGCACGAGAGGACTTGGGCACAGGTTGGCAAGGCTAAGGGATGGGAACCCCGAGTTGTACACATGGGTACTGCTGGTGTTTCACCAGCTAAACTCAGTCTGCCAGGACTAAGCTTCTCCCCACTGCTTGTCCATCTAGACCACTCTATCCACAGGTCATTAGATTGCAGGGTTAACTAAGATCTGAAAGAGAGGAATTCCAGCTTCTGGTGAGCTAGGTTGGTTGGTCAATCATCAGTGCTGCCCTGGAGTACTGCGGATCAGCCTGGTTCAGGTATTTGATTAGCAGAACAGCCACAAAGGGTTGATTGTCTATCACCAGACATGTCATCATGGAGCCACCTTGTCCCAACGAGGCCCTGCTTACCGCTCTTTCCCCCTACTTTCCACCCCAAGGAAGATAATCACTATCAGGTAATTAGACAACTGACAAGTATGAGCTTCGGTTGGTCCTAAACTCTCTTTCTGAAAATATAAAGCAGCATTTCTCAAAATAAATAAAACCTTTGTGAGGAGGAATTGTATGATGGCAGAGAATAGCATACAGGGAAATTATCGCGTAATGAGAGTGAACTGAAAATAGACAAATAATTTCTAAACATTGCCTTTTTTAGGGTCCTCCTGGCCCAGTCGGTGCTCCTGGCTTCCCAGGTATTGCTGGTGGCCATTATGAAGTGAGTTATGATCACGAGTATTACAGAGCTGATCAACCAACTGCAGTAAGAGAGAAGGATCTTGAAGTTGATGCCAAACTGAAAGTTTTGACCAATCAGATTGAGAACATCCGCAGCCCTGAAGGCTCACAGAAAAACCCTGCTCGCTCATGCCGTGACCTGAGACTCAGCCACCCAGAATGGAAGTCAGGTATGCCCATGCACAAAATTCCTATGTTATTATCAGTTGTTTTAAGTTTTAAAAAATCACAAAATATGCCGGGTAGCATGGTACATATAGACCAGGAAGATCATGGGGTAAATTCCTGATCTGTGCTGAGTGAGCTAATTCAATTACTGGGGGAAAGGTTACTATTGGCTCCTGTCATTGGACTAGGGAGGAGAAAAGTTTGCCAACATTTTAATTCCTGACTGCTGTTCAGTGGTCCCTGCTGGAAAGATGTAGACATCAGATGAGGGATGATTAGGCTTTGTTATGATGTGTTCTACCTTTGATATCAATCATTATGTAGCTCACATGAATATTGGATAGTTGAGCAAGGTGCCAAGGAACTGCCAGCACCTACAAAATTGGAATAAAGAAATTAGAATAAAGTAAAATGCATTTATACGTCACTCCACCTCCTCAAAGGCAACTATAGATAAAGCTTTTGTGTTTATTCCTAGTTAATGCAAAATAAATTTCACACATTGCTTTTTTTCTTTACTTTATTAAATTATAGAACTTTTAGTTTACTAACTGTGAATTCCATATCCATTTATGAAGGTATAATTCAGATTTAAACATCTGCTTTGTAAGTTTTTATAGAGTTAGTTCTGACCTGGGTTGCTCTGTCAACAAGAAATAATGGCTTACCACTCTAGTTTCCTAAATTGACTGTTTTAGGTTACTATTGGATCGATCCCAATCAAGGATGTATCAAGGATGCCATCAGAGTTTACTGCGACTTTGTAACTGGCGAGACTTGTGTACATGCCAATCCAGACATTATTGAACGCAAGAACTGGTGGAATAGCAAGAATCCCAATGAAAAGAAACACATATGGTTTGGTGAAACTATCAATGATGGTGTCCAGGTAAGTCCAACTCAGATGTATATTGTGCAGGTTATTTTGTACCCTTGCTGAACAATCTTTGCAGCATAAAATATTGGGAGACAGATATCTTACCCTGAATCTCTTTGTTCTAGTTCACTTACAATGAAGAACACATCACTCCATTTGTTATGGGTACCCAGCTGACCTTCCTGCACCTCCTCTCCAATGAAGCCTCACAGAATGTCACCTACCATTGTAAGAACAGCATAGCATACATGGATGAAGAGACTGGAAGCTTGAAAAAGTCAGTTGTCCTTCTAGGTTCCAATGATGTTGAACTCCGAGCTGAAGGTAACAGCAGATTCACATACAGCGTTCTGGAAGACGGATGCACGGTAAGTTGTGGTTACTTGTTTTAACATTAACCATGTCCAAATACATTAATTGTGCATTTTGTAGGAAACCTGCAGTTATCAAATGGAATGACTGCTTGCACACATTTTTTAAGCTAAATCAAAGTAGTGAAGCATCACAGATCTCAGTGAAACAAACTGTAAACTCTGACCTGAATGTTTTACTGGTGGATATTTATTCAATACCTCAAACTCAAAATTCCTGGAAAATATTCTCAAAATAGGACATTGCTTTTCTTTCTCTTCCATTATGTACCTTTTATTTTTCTTTCTCATTTAAATGTTTATTTTTAATAATTTAATTGTACAAAGGAAATTTGGCCCAAAAAGCCACGCTGATTTCTTTATTAATCTCAACCACATTCTAGCCTTCTCACTATATCCATCTGTCACTTCTGTTCCTTTCATCCATTCCACATTAATTTAATCACTTACAGTAAAGGACACTATCTTATTGCTTCTAGCTTTTTTTTATCCTATAATCCTGGCAACTGCTCTTGATACCGTACCAGAGATTGGCTGTGATAAAGTAAGATGAGAAGAAACCGAATGCATTTTGTATTTTTGTTAAATATATATCCTGTGAAGCAAAGCATCCTAATCACAAAAATAAATTGGAACTTATAAAAACCTGTGGATTAATAAAACGTGTGCTTATATTAACAAGATGCTGCGACCACCGACAATAACCATGTTAAATAAAAAGGTCCACACACATGTTTGAAACATTTAATAGATCTGTAACATGCATGCAATAATTGAAGGACTCGAACTCCTGGAAGAGTATTTTAAATAGTATGTCTTCTTTCTATTTCTTTATGGCTATTTAATAAAGAGCCATGTGAATTAAACCAAACTGTTATGCGATGCTCTGCCACAAATAAGACTCTTTTTGACTCATTTTGCCGCCTATTTTAACTCTGGGTGGAAATTGGACAGGCAGGGTCCAAGGTGAGTGTCAAACCCCCTGAAATTGGCCTGCACGATTTTAGCTCATGGGCCTCATCTGCATATTCCCGGTCGGTTGCTCATCCAAAACCAGCAGGAAGCGGCAGCTGGTCGACGGGCAGGAGTGGAATCTCGAACGGGCAGCATTAAAGTCGCGCCTTTTGTGACCTATTTAGCTTAGAATGAAAAAAAAATTTTTTCGATCACAACCCATTTCAGGTTTATCTTTTTAACAAATAGTAATGCATTGCCTCAAAATAACCCTTCATTCTGTTTTACTTGTAACAGAGACATACCGGTGAATGGAGTAAGACAGTCATTGAATACAGAACACAGAAAACATCTCGCTTGCCATTTATGGACATTGCACCTATGGATATTGGTGGCCCTGAACAAGAATTTGGTTTGGACATTGGCCCAGTCTGTTTCAAATAAATGAACTTGAGCTAACTTAGAATACTCTCCGCATTTTTTCTTTTATTTTTTCCTGAATGCTGACTCATTCCATGTCTTCTGCTCATCCACTTGCTTAAGTTCTGGGCTTAAAGAGAAGTAGGAAATCCAAAAAAGAACATTGTTTTCTCCATGCAATTTTAATGCAGTTCCCAACAACTTGGAAATTTCAAGAGATTATTGCAGGTGAAACCTTGCCCTGAAGATTTAAATCACAAATAATGGAAAGTAAATAAAAGAAAGTGAAAACGAGTGTCATCTGTAGTCTTTGAATATTTTTCAAAGAGGAAGTTTAAAACCACAGCTTCCCAAGGTTTAAACTACCTCATATACTTATTTTAAAGTATTAAACACATAATTTCTTTCTCAAAATTAACTGTGGTACTTGGGGTTCAAGTCGTTTTGTAAAGGTGCTAAGTGGTATTGAATTGTGCAGATACCGTACTTGAAGTACTGACTGTGGTGCTAACTGAATGTCCCATGCCATCATTGAGACTGTCACTATGTGAGACCACATTTCCAGTGCTGTATTAAGTTGTACAGTGGTTTTATTTCTCAGTAAAATCCATTGATTATTATCATGGAATCCTCTTGTCAATTCCCAAATTAAACATGTGGATACCTTCCTTGCCATTTCCATCTCATCACTTCAGGTGTTCATGCTTTTAGCCATGCACTTTCACTCCAACTGAATGGAAAAAGGAGGCGACAGTTCTAAAATCAAAATAATAAAAACTAAAAATGTTCCTATTTTGTATATGTGACAAGTGAGATGTTTTAATAATTGTGAAATAAAGCATGAAAATGTTCTGAAGTAACTTGTTTCATGACTGTGGTTCATGTTACAACTTTTAAAAATGAAATTACCCTCTGTCTTTATCTTCCATATAGACAGAGGAGTAGTT
Organism: Pristiophorus japonicus; assembly: GCF_044704955.1. Lineage (NCBI taxonomy): Eukaryota > Metazoa > Chordata > Chondrichthyes > Pristiophoridae > Pristiophorus > Pristiophorus japonicus. Next base: position 165,380,113 of record NC_091981.1, on the reverse strand, counting down.
GGTTCAGATGTCGCCACCTTTCTCAGCTGGAGACCTAAGATTATCTCTCGTCCAGTGTCCAGATGAGAATAAAGTCTTCCTTTTTCTTGGCCTATTGCAAGCCTTCACTGAAACCTGTGATAAAAATACATCCAACTTTCTGAACTTCTGAGAGCAGTGAATATAGTTTCTCAGTTCCCTCATGTCAGGGAAAAGTCAGTAGGAATATTAAAAAAGCAGCCATGCTTTCTAATCATGCAGACTTTTTTGCTAAGGTTAGTGAACAGAGGAACATATAATCTCAGATTGTCTTTCCCTAAAGGCATTGAAACCTTGCTGGCATATAGTTCTAATAGCAACATGCATCTCTACTACCTTACCAAATATCCATTTTTCATGTGACAGCTGTGGCTCCGTTGGTAGAACTCTTGCCTCTGAGTCAGAAGGTTGCGGTTTTAAGTCCCACTCCAGATACTTAAGCACAAAAATCTAGGCTGACTCTCCAGTGCAGTACTGAAGGAGTGCTGCACTGTCGGAGATGCCACCTTTTGGATGAGATGTTAAACTGACTCTCAGTTTACTAAGTCTGCGCTCTCAGGTGGATGTAAAAGATTCCATAGTGTTATTTCAAAAAAGAGATGGGGAATTATCCCCTGATGTTCTGGCCAATATTTATCCCTCAATCTACACAAAAGGCAGATTTTCTGGTCATTGCATTGCTTGCTTTGTGCAAAACGGCTGCCATGTTTCCTACATTACAAGAATGACTACACCTCAAAAGTACTTCATTGGCTGTAAAGTGCTTTGGGACGTCCTGAGGTCGTGATAGGAGTTATATAAATGCTAGTCTTATGTGTGAGCCTTGATAGTGAGTGTCAGCAGCTGAACCTGGTCTGGTCTTTGCAATGTCCATGCATGCACACTTCTAGCAGGGGCATTGTACAGTAATCAGGAGAAGTAACTCCAGCCAATTTGTCCCCTCCATCACTAGGAACACTGAAACCAGTTGTAACACCCATGCCACCACGATGGCTTAAAATAAGCAGAGACCCGATATCGAGCCTTTTTCATATGAGGAACATCTGTTGAGGTGCTATCATTTACTTGAAGTTAGAACGGCTAATTAGGTTTGAGATCATCGTCTTGGATTTTTTTTTTAAAGTATCGACTTTTATTTTAACCCCCATACACCCCCACCCCTGCTGGGCTGGACAGGGTCGGGTGAGGGGTTAAAATCATAAACATTGAGATCCCGCTTCCAAGTAGCGTTCCCATACACCATAATATTTTACTATTCAGATTATTGTGATTCAGATTCTGGATAAGGATCAAGCTAAAACAAAGCGGGGGGCCTACTTAAGATTCTGAGTCACGGACTGATGATGTCTTCGGCGCCGTGACATAAGTGCTCCTCCCCCAGGCTCCTCAATGAGTCCTTGGCCTTCCCCAACCCCGACATCTCCATGATCTTCAGGGAATCCCCAGCCCGGCAATCCCCGATCTCTCATTGAGAGGAAACGCCGGCCTGTCCCTCCCACCACGATGTGAGGGAATCCCCTCCATCCACTGAGTGCTGGGGTCTATTCCCATGGGTCCCCGGCTGCAGTCTCCTGACGCCAGAGTCCCGCCCCCGCCTATCAGCTAGGTAAGCGATCAGGCCGGGGTGGGACTCTGGCAGGACTCTGGAAATATTTATTCAAATGAAGTCCTGCCGTTAAGTTTGGCAGGGCCTGCACGTCCCTGACCTCACCGGGTTCATCACCTGCTACTGGGCTCCCACACATCCTTCCTGCCCCCTGTAAAAAATCAAGCCCTAGTCTACACAACTGTCTCCTCATCCTAACTGTTGAAATGACAGGTGAGCACAAGTGTCTATTAGTTACCCCAAATAACCTTTACTAAACTTTACAACTGCTGACTGGAAGCAACCAGTGATGTCATAAGTAAGATGTGTTGCTGACAATCCACTGTCGTCAGTAGATGATGTCACAGCAGGAGACACGCCTCATAAAATGTCCCAGGTTGGTTCTAATAGAAGTTAAAAGGCATGAAACGGGGTTAGAAGGAATGACTGGCAGCCATCAGTAAATTGTAAAACATCTTCCATGATATGTACATTTAAAATTATGAAGCAATTTTACAGATTATACCTCCTTTAGGCTGATTGGTTTTGTTAACCCATCTACTGATATGACTAGAGATAAATCAATAAAATCTGAAGGATATATTGGAGCAATACATCATGTAAAGCAATACATAGCTGGAATTCTTCAGTGATAATTTTTTTGCTAGTATATAGCAAAACTTCAGCCAATAAACACTGCACATTCAAAATAAACACTGCACATTCAAAATAAACAACTGACATTGGGTAATGGTTTGAGCGGGGCTTCCGCTCTCCCACTGCAAGAGCAGCGGAAACTCGGAGCAACAGTGTAAACCACCATTTGTGCTATTTCTCAGAGGTTTTCGACAAAGTTGTGGTGGGAGATCGGAAGAACCCCATGGAAATATAACTCTAGCGAGAGACAAGTGTTTAATTGCAACACATTGTTATATAAATGTTATTGACAAAAGAAAACAATTATTTAAGTGCTTATCAATAATGTTTTTCACTTTATGACAGAATTAGCCTTGCCTGATTCCACTTCTATCTGTCCAGTCACACCCAGAGAATCTCCTGCAAAGGCTTCTCTTTCTTCTCCTGCACTGTTACATCTGGAGTTCCCCAGGGTTCTTTCGTTGGCCCCTCCTATTTCTCATCTCGATGCTGCCCCTCGGTGACATCATCCAAAAACATGCCAGTTTCCAACTCTACTTCACTACCACTTCTCTCGACCCCTCCACTAGCTCTGATTTGTCAGACTGCTTATCCAACATCCAGTATTGGATGAGCAGAAATTTCCTCCAATTAAATATTGGGAAGACCGAAGCCATTGTCATTGGTCCCTGCCACAAACACCGTTCCTTGTGCTCTCTGGCCTACATTGGCTCCTGTTACAGCACTGCCTCAACAACAACAACAACAGCAACTTGATTTATATAGCGCCTTCAATGTAGTAAAACATCCCAAGGTGCTTCACAGGAGTATTATAAAACAAAATTTGACAGTAAGCCACATTAGGAGAAATGAAGGCAGATGACCAAAAACTTGATTAAAGAGGTAGGTTTTAAGGAGCGTCTTAAAGGATATAGCGGCGGAGAGATTTAGGGAGGGAATTCCAGCGCTTGGGGCCTAGGCAGCTGAAGGCTTGAGCGATTAAACGATTATAATCAGAGATGCTCAAGAGACCAGAATTAGAGGAGCGCAGATATCTCAGGGGGGTAGTGGGGCTGGAGGAGATTGCAAGATTACAGAGATAAGGAGGGGGGAGGCCATGGAGGGACTTGAAAACAAAGATGAGAATTTTAAAATCAAGGCTTAACCGGGAGCCAATGTAGGTCACCAAGCACAGGAGTGATGGGTGAGCGGGACTTCATGCGAGTTAGGACCCGGGTAGCCAAGTTTTGAATTACCTCAAGTTTACGGAGAGTAGAATGTGGGAGGCCAGCCAGAAGTGCATTTGAATAGACAAATCTATAGGTAACAAAGGCATGGATGAGGGTTTCAGCAGCAGATGAACTGAGGCAGGGACGGGGACAGTTGATGTTGCGGAGGTGGAAGTAGGTGGTCTTAGTTATAGCGTGGATATGGGGTCGGAAACTCATTTCGGGGTCAAATAGGTCGCCATGGTTGCGAATAGTCTGGTTCAGCCTCAGACAGTGACCAAGGAGCGGGATAGAATTGGTGGCTAGAGAATGGAGCTTGTGGCATCGATGGCCGCCATCGCTTCACTGCAGACCACAAATTACAGGCCAATGATGCAGCATTACAAATCACTGAAACTCTGTTACAAAATGATAGATTCCTGTTGGCAACACTCTTGCACCACCTAGTGGTTGTTCCCAGAATAACATCAGTAAATGCCTGCCCACAAAGGGAAAATGAAGAAGGGATAGTCACTCGAAGTCACACGCAGTCGCTCTTGGACATTTTCAGAGATGAGAGAGTAAATTGCCTGGCCCAACGAGATCCAGGAGAAGGAAAAATATTTTTTTGACTGGCTTAAATAATTTTATATTTAAAAAAAATGACAATTCCACAGTAAGGCCGGAATCTTACCGGCGCTGCAACTGTGGGTTTGGAGGTGGTCGGTCGGGGTAAGTGTGTCGGGTTTTTAACAACTCTGGATTGGTTTGGCTAGTTGACAGCTGCTGAAAGTATAAAAGCTATCATTTCAAAGCTGTTCAATTTCCAATCTTAGAAGCTGGAGCCTTCAGGATTTGGAATAAACTTTTCAGCATTATGGAGGTTTGAAGTGTTTGCAGTGAACTTTCTGTCGCAAATAATTTCTTTGTATAAACAGAATCCTTGGTCAAAATTTTCCTCTCAAAACAATGGTGCTCACTGTTATTTATGTGTTAATGGTGCAGCAACTTCAGGTGAGGGCAGATGCACAGTTTTAATTGTTGGAGATTTTAAAAATGTTTAAAAAAATTACTTTTCCTTTCTGTCTCTTTTTTCCCTCTCTCCCTGTAAGTGGTTTTGCCCTTGGTTGTTTCGAATCACCCCTCTTACAACAGTTCTAGACACCGAAATTATAGTCGTGAACAGTAATATAGTCATGGACATATCTTTTTGGTCTCCACTGTCACAATGCTTTTATTCAAGTTAAAACACACCTGCACCCAGTAAAAACATGCCCTGGCATTGTAATACAAACAAACACAGTACAACACACAATCTGGCCTGTCTAAACAGGCCCCTAACGCGAAGTACCCACATCTAAACCACCCCTGCTTGGATTCAAAATTGCACCACTGGATATGTCGAACAGAATGTGCGTACGTTTATGATCCTTGTAAAAACCTCCTCGCTAAAACCCCTAAGGCATGGTTGGGACACATGACACCCTTTCACACTATGCGGTGGTCTTAAAGATGTGTGGACTGGGATAAATGCTCACCAATTACCCCTCTGGCTTACTCGCTTCTCCCAATGAGGCGTATCTTCTGGGTCTTCAAGTCCAATCTCAAGGTCAGCTTCCCAGTCGAAGTAGCAAGGCTCTCTGGTGTTTCTTCTCTCCGTTCCAGACAGAGTGCTCAGTCGTTGCGCGTTGCAAGCAAGTGTAGAAGATGGGAGAGAGAGAGAGAGATGGCAGCCAAAACTGCCTCTCTTATATTTGCAAAAATACTTCTTCTCGAGCCAAAGTCCAACTGTCCTTCCCCTGAGGCTGTGCAGCTCAAAAGCAAAATCAAGTCTCTGGCTTGTTCCTTTGTCAACTGGGCTGTACCTCGAGTCTGTGGTCAAATAGCTTTCCTTTGTCTTTTGATGGCCTGAAACCCCGGCCACTTTACTTAATGTCTCACTGATGGGTTCTCATTCCATGACAAAAGGCGCCCATCAACCATGATGTTACTGCTTTCAGCCATTCTCATTCCCACCCAGCTGATGTGTATTCAAGTTAAACATGTTTGGACCTGCCCCAAGTCAGTGGTGTCTGCTCTCTGCAGTAACAGAAAATGTGTCCAACCAATGTCCAAAAGTTTAAGTTTTTACTGTCACGGTTTCACCGAATCTTACAGTCGCCCCTATGATATTTCAAGAATCCTTCTGGAATGTCAAACGTCCACTAGTGAAAACATGTCGTGATCCAACAAACCCTATATACTTTATTTTTAACACCCTGAATACATCCCTTAAAATACAACACGAAACACATTCATACAACATATTTACAGAGAAAAACATTCAGGTTCAACCGACTTCGGACGCCTTGCTTCACCTTTTGCAAGACACCCGTAACAAATACATTACAATGAGAAACTGTATAATTACAAGTGTGCGAGCAAATCCGGATCCACGGAGGAACTTCTACATTCAAACCAATGTCCCACCAGGGCGGGGAATTTATCCCTTTAATTTCCTCCCCTGTGTTCCGGTTTGTCTGTTCCAATGTAAAATAATGTTTCTGTGAGAGCTCAACGGCTTTTATTAACGTTGTGAGGTGTCCGGGCAGAAAAGGAATCTGATACCCAAACTGTGTCATGTACTGCTGCAGATTATGGAATCTGTCGTTCGCCGTGATGTGTACCATGGATGGCTCTGGGATTGGAAGGATGTGCTCTTGGGCCACTTGAACTTCGGTGTGGAGTTTGAAGCAGAAAGTCGTGTCGGTGACCGGACACCAAGTGTCACGGTGCATCCGGTACTGGTCCACGCTCGTCATGACGCAGTACGTCTCGTTACCCGCATATGCTACCTGAGGTGGAATGTGGCTCTGGGCCATCACATCCATGGTGCAATTAATAGGCTCTGCACTCTCTGATTCAAACCCGCACTCTGACCGATCGAGGCCAGTGTCGAGGAGGAGGAGGAGGCGTCGGAGAGGCCTATAAAAGGCCCAGTGGGAGTCTGGGGATCGGCGGCAACATCGAGGAGGAGGAGGCGTCGGAGAGGCCAGCTGGTGCAGGGGCAGAAGGTAAACAAAGAAGTAGAAAGAAATTGAAAGGTGACGTCATAGCCAAGGTAAGTGATTGGCTGGTGATTGGTGAGTAGATTTTTCTTTTCTTTTCCTTTATCGGTAGGTAAACTTTATCATTGTTGCCAAATTAAGTTAATCTAGGGGTTAAGTCATGCCAGGAGAGCTCGGACACATGTCATGCTCCTCCTGTGCTATGTGGGAACTCAGGGACAACTACATGTGCAGGAAGTATGTCCGGCTGCAGCTCCTGACAGACCGCATTGCGGCACTGGAGCTGCGGGTGGATTCACTCTGGAGCATCCGCGATGCTGAGGATGCCATGAATAGCATGTTTAGTAAGTTGGTCATACCGCAGGTAAAGGTTACACAGACAGATAGGGGATGGGTGACTAACAGGAAAAGCAGTGGAAAGAAGGTAGTGCAAAGGTCCCCAGCGGTCATCCCCCTCCAAAACAGATACACCGTTTTGGGTACTACTGGGAGGGATGATTCACCAGGGGAGGGCAGCAGCAGCCAAGTCCATGGCACCGTGGGTGGCTCTGCTGCACAGGAGGGCAGGAAAAAGAGTGGAAGAGCTATAGTGGTAGGGGATTCTATTGTAAGGGGAATAGATAGATGTTTCTGCAGCCGCAATTGAGACTCCAAGATGGTATGTTGCCTCCCTGGTGCAAGGGTCAAGGATGTCTTGGAGTGGTTGCAGGACATTTTAGAGGGGGAGGGTGAACAGCCAGTTGTCGTGGTGCAATGATATAGGTAAAAAAATGGGATGAGGTCCTACAAGGTGAATTAGGGAGCTAGGAGTTAAATTAAAAAGTAGGATCTCAAAGGTAGTAACCTCAGGATTGCTGCCAGTGCCACGTGCTAGTCAGAGTAGGAATCGCAGGATAGCTCAGATGAATACGTGGCTTGAGGAGTGGTGCAGAAGGCAGGGATTCAAATTCCTGGGACATTGGAACCAGTTCTGGGGGAGGTGGGACCAGTACAAACCGGACGGTCTGCACCTGGGCAGGACCGGAACCAATGTCCTCGGGGGAGTGTTTGCTAGTGCTGCTGGGGAGGGCTTAAGCTAACATGGTAGGTGGATGGAAACCTATGCAGGGAGACAGAGGGAAGTAGAATGTGGGCAGGAGCAAAAGATAGAAAGAAGAAAAGTAAAAGTGGAGGGCAGAGAAACCCAAGGCAAAAATCAAAAAGAGCCACATTACAGCAAAATTCTAAAGGGACAAAGTGTGTTAAAAAGACAAGTCTGAAGGCTCTATGCCTCAATGCGAGGAGTATTCGTAATAAGGTGGATGAATTAACTGCACAGGCAGCAATGAATGAATATGATACAATTGGCACCACGGAGACATGGCTCCAGGGTGACCAAGGCTGGGAACTCAACATACAGGGGTATTCAACATTTAGGAAGGATAGACAGAAAGGAAAAGGAGGTGGAGTAGCGTTGCTGGTTAAAGAAGAAATTAACGCAATAGTAAGGAAGGACATTAGCTTGGATGATGTGGAATCTGTAGGGGTGGAGCTGCGGAATACCAAAGGGCAGAAAACGCTAGTGTGAGTTGTGTACAGACCACCAAACATAGTAGTGAGGTTGGGGACAGCATCAAACAAGAAATTAGGTGTGTGTGCAATAAAGGTATAGCAGTTATCATGGGCGACTTTAATCTACATATAGATTGGGCTAACCAAACTGGTGGAGGAGGATTTCCTGGAGTGTATTAGGGATGGTTTTCTGGACCAATATGTCGAGGAACCAACTAGAGGGCTGGCCATCCTAGACTGAGTGATGTGTAATGAGAAAGGACCAATTAGCAATCTTGTTGTGCGAGGCCCCTTGGGGAAAGAGTGACCATAATATGGTAGAATTCTTTATTAAGATGGAGAGTGACACAGTTAATTCAGAGACTAGGTCCTGAACTTAAGGAAAGGTAACTTTGATGGTATGAGACGTGAATTGGCTAGAACAGACTGGCAAATGATACTTAAAGGGTTGACAGTGGATATGCAAAGGCAAACATTTAAAGATCACACGGATGAACTTCAACAATTGTACATCCCTGTCGAGAGTAAAAATAAAACGGGGAAGGTGGCTCAACCGTGGCTAACAAGGACAATTAAGGATAGTGTTTAAAGCCAAGGAAGAGGCATATAAATTAGCCAGAAAAAGCAGCAAACCTGAGGAATGGGAGAAATTTAAAATTCAGCAGAGGAAGACAAAGCATTTAATTAGGAGGGGTAAATAGAGTATGAGAGGAAGTTTGCCAGGAATATAAAAACTGACTGCAAAAGCTTCTATAGATATGTGAAGAGAAAAAGATTAGTGGAGACAAACATAGGTCCCTTGCAGTCAGATTTAGGTGAATTTATAATGGGGAACAAAGAAATGGCAGACCAGTTGAACAAATACTTTGGTTGCGTCTTCACGAAGGAAGACACAAAAAATCTTCTGGAAATACTAGGGGACCGAGGGTCTAGTGAGAACGAGGAACTGAAAGAAATCCTTATTAGGGGGGAAATTGTGTTAGGAAAATTGATGGGATTGAAGGCCAATAAATCCCCGGCGCCTGATTTTCCAATATTCTATCGACTCTGGATCAGTTCCTATGGACTTGAGGGTAGCTAATGTAACACCACTTTTTAAAAAAGAAGAGACAGAGAAAACAGGTAATTATAGACTGGTTAGCCTGGCATCAGTAGTGGGGAAAATGCTGGAATCAATTATTAAAGATGAAATAGCAGCGCATTTGGAAAGCAGTGACAGGATGGTTTTAGGAAAGGGAAATCATGCTTGACTAATCTTCTGGAATTTTTTGACAATGTAACTAGTAGAGTGGACAAGGGAGAACCAGTGGATGTGGTGTATTTGGACTTTCAAAAGGCTTTTGACAAGATCCCACACAAGAGATTGGTGTGCAAAATCAAAGCGCATTGTATTGGGGATAATGTACTGACGTGGATAGAGAACTGGTTGGCAGACAGGAAGCAGAGAGTCGGGATAAACGGACCCTTTTCAGAATGATAGGCAGTGACTAGCCGCAGGGTTCAGTGCTGGGACCCCAGCTATTTACAATATACATTAATGATTTAGATGAAGGAATTGAGTGTAATATCTCCAAGTTTGCAGATGACACTTAGCTGGGTGGCAGTGTGAGCTGTGAGGAGGATGCTAAGAGACTGCAGGGTGACTTGGACAGGTTAGGTGAGTGGGCAAATGCATGGCAGATGCAGTATAATGTGGATAAATGTGAGGTTATCCACTTTGGGGGCAAAAATACGAAGGCAGAATATTATCTGAATGGCGGCAGATTAGGAAAAGGGGAGGTGCAACGAGACCGAGGTGTTATGGTACATCAGTCATTGAAAGTTGGCATGCAGGTACAGCAGGCGGTGAAGAAAGCAAATGGTATGTTGGCCTTCATAGCTAGGGGATTTGAGTATAGGAGTAGGGAGGTCTTACTGCAGTTGTATAGGGCCTTGGTAAGGCCTCACCTGGAATATTGTGTTCAGTTTTGGTCTCCTAATCTGAGGAAGGACGTTCTTGCTATTGAGGGAGTGCAGCGAAGGTTCACCAGACTGATTCCCGGGATGGCAGGACTGACATATGAGGAGAGACTGGATCGACTGGGCCTGTATTCTCTCGAGTTTAGAAGGATGAGAGGGGATCTCATAGAACCATATAAAATTCTGACAGGACTGGACAGGTTAGATGCAGGAAGAATGTTCCCAATTTTGGGGAAGTTCAGAACCAGAGGACACAGTCTAAGGATAAGGGGTAAGCCATTTAAGTACTGAGATGAGGAGAAACTTCTTCACTCAGAGAGTTGTTAACCTGTGGAATTCCCTGCCCCAGAGAATCGTTGATGCCAGTTCTTTGTATATATTCAAGATATGGCCCTTATGGCTAAAGGGGTCAAGGGGTATGGAGAGAAAGCAGGAAAGGTATACTGAGGTGAATGATCAGCCATGATCTTATTGAATGGTGGTGCAGGTTCGAAGGGCCGAATTTTCTATGCACCAATTTTCTATGTTTCTATGTTTCTATGAACGTGTTCAAGTGCTGGGGACACAATATGACGTGTGCGCCCCCTGCTCTGGCACTCCATGAGGTCAGTGCCGGTCATGGCGTGCTCCCACTTTATCGCAAACAGTGAGGCCCCATGCACCTCCTCCCGTAAGATGCCAATGTTCTCCACTCTCTATACCAGCGCTGGCTGTGGTGTCTCGCCCATCACCGACATACGCAACACAATTCCCAGAACCGAGTGGTTGGACCGACCGCAATCCACTGGAGCTGGGTAGGCTTCAGAAGCTAAACGGAGCTGACACGGACTCATCGAATTGTTATACGGGCTGAGCGCTGCGAGGTGCCGGTTGCTGACTCACGATGGAACGTGACCTTGCCGGAGGTCCTCCAAATGACTGTGTCCCTCACCTAGCAACCAGGCACCGTACAACACGCACACTTCATTCATGGCTGCCTGCGCCGAGGCATTTCGATCCTCCCGTATTAATTCATTAACCGTTTTAGCATGTGTCTCCTGCTCCGCGATGACCTCTTTTAAGTGAATAGTCATCGCCTGGTTCTCCCTTAGTTCCGACTTTGTTCCCTTCCGCCAGGATCTTCTGCAGCTGGTCCTTTAAACCGCTAACCTGCATCTGCAGCTGCACGTCGTCCATACTATCGACGAGAGATGTACCCGCACTAAACGCCGTAGTGACATCATTGAGCACCCCTCGTCTCTGCCTCCCCGGACTAACGTTATCGTACACTCCCATGTCGTACAACTTTTCCCGACTCAGATCCCCGTAATGAGTTCAAAGAACTGACGGAACATTTCTTTAATGAGGGCCTCATACAGCTGCTCAGTTTCTTTTGGACACCACTCGGGCAGATGCACCCCGGTTAAGTTTAAAATGATCGACGCGACCATGTAATGCAGCCCCTGGAATAAAACCTTCCCAGTTGGGACTAAAACTAAACCATTCCCTGGGCCTGGTGTGGTGGCGGGACACCTAACTTCGGTCGCCTGTACCGTTGGGGCTGTGGGCAGGGGCTTCCTCTTGTGTACGACAAGCTCCGTGGAATTTATTGTGTTGGGAGGATCTGGGATCATGCAGTAGTCCATACTCCGATCCCATCTGACTCCAGCCCCAGCGTCCTGCCATTGCCTTGAAAAGGCAATCGACACACCTGCTGGGAAGATCCGTTCCAACCCCCACATACACACATAAATTCCCTGTTCCTCCTTCCATCACTTGTCCCAGCACACTTCCACTCCCCCCTGTGTCCCCATAACCTGTCAGTACGTGTTGTTCCCTAGTCTCTCCCAGTCCGCTGTCTGGTTCCCCGTGTCCTGACTCAATTTCCTGTGCCACCACCACTGTCCCAGGGGAATGTGTCCCTTGCACTTCCACCATACACGCTTGCCCTCGGTCTCCCCAACCCGTGTGGCTGTGACCTTCAGTCTGGGACATGGTATGGAAGCTTCCCTGTAGGTGAACCCGGCGTGGTTGGAGTATCTCGTCGAAATCGATCCCAGCCACACTGACCACCTTCCCTCGTGGAAGTAGGCTGGCATCCCGTCCGTGTCCCCTGTCCTACCCCCTGTGTCATGGTGGGTCCGTTCCCTCCACTACATCCATAGAGGAAGGACAACTCGGTGTCTCCTCTCCTGCCGTGCCCCGTTCCGGCCAATATCCAAATCAGGCTCAGTCTCGGAGCTGTCTCCATTCCATCCTCGGCTTCCTGCAAAACAAAACTAACAAGCACCTTGCTGTGAGAACGTCTACCTCCACAGGTCTGGCTTCATTACAACTAACCAAAACACTTTAAAAGAAAACTATGTACAGTACCACCCGTGCTGCCGGGTGGCCCCTCTAGGGTGCCTCTTGCCTGGGCCTTTTACCGCTCCTGGTCAGCGTGTAAGGAGGCATCCATGGTGCCCTTGGCCGTGGGATCCTGCTGCTCCTTCTTACAGCCCCCACCACGGGGTCCTCACTGTCCCAAACTATGGGAGGAAGACCTGCGTCCACCATGCTGTTTACAGCGCCCTGGTGTTTCTTTCCTTTCCTTACCCTTTCCCCCGAGTTAAACAACTTACACTGGTTCACATGGAACCACTTTGTGTGCCTTGGAAGTTTAACCGCGTAAACCATGGGGCTTGCCTTATCCAATATACTGTAAGGTCCCATATACAGTGGCTCAAACGTCCCTACCTGAACGTAGTTTCGGACCATCACCTGGACCCCTATCTTCCACTTGTGCATTCTCCGGGGTTCGAGCAGCAACCGATTACTCCGGTGCTGCTTCCCCATGTTACTGGCTGCCTGCCAATGAATCTGCTTCAACCTTTCATACAAATTCTTGACAAACTTATCCCGGTTTACTTCTCTCACTTGACCTTTGGTGAGAACCGGTGCCAGAACATGGGTGGGCTCATGCGGGGAGTACCCTGTGCTCCTGGAGAAGCTGGCTTGGACCCCCATCAAAACTAAGGCAGGACCTTGTCATGCATTCTACATGTTTACTGCTGGTACCATTACACATGACGTACCACCAGAGGGCACTGCAGTGGGAGACTTGTAAGTTACCTGTACAGGTGTGCCAGGCCCAGTATAAAAGGCAGGTCACCATGTGTGACCCTCACTCTGGAGTTACAAATAACGGACTAAGGTCACTACAGTTCAAGTACAACACATTGCCTCGTGGAGTCATTATCAGAGCATCTAAATACATAATAATTGGCGACGAGATTACGGACCTTCACGCGAAAATGGCTAACTTTGTTACATTGCAGCAGTTCGCCGATGGTGCTGATTGGGACGCCTTTGTGGAGAGGCTCGACCATTTCTTCACAGCAAACGACCTGGCAGGCGACAATCCGGCCACACTGGCTGATAAGCGCAGAGCTATCCTGCTCACCAGTTGTGGGCCCACCGTCTATGGCCTCATCAGTGATTTGCTGGCACCAGCGAAGACAACGACCAAGACGTACGAGGAGCTTGTAGCGCTGATCCAAGAACAACTCAAGCCCAAAGAGAGCATCCTCACAGACACCGGTTTTACACCCACCGACGGCCTAAAGGCCAGGAAATCACAAAATACGCTGCAGACCTCATGAGACTGGCGGTACCGTGTGATTTCGGCGACTACCTCACCGAAGCGCTGCGGGATATCTTTGTCATCGGAACCGGCCACAAGGGCCTTCTTCATAAGCTACTGTGTGGATACCACAGTCACACTGCAGAAGGCCATCTCCGTAAGCCAGGCATTCATGACCTCGACCAGCGGCTCTAGGCGGATGACTCATCCTCAGGACTCAAACCTAGCAAGTGCGGTACACAGAATGGCTCATTTTAGAGGCTGCGCTGTAGTACGTGAATCTTCTCAGGGAAGAGAGAACAGGCCCCCGAGTCTCTTAACTCAGAGTCTGCTGAGGGGGGCTAATCGAGTAGCACCATGCTGGCGTTGCGGAGGGAATCACAGGGCTTACCAGTGCCGCTTTAAAGACTATGTGTGTAAAGGCTGCAGCAAAAAGGCCACCTCCAGTGAATGTGTAAAAGAAATATGATTCACTGTGTTGATGAAGAGTCTGTAGATGACCATGAATCTAGCACGGATTATGAAACAATAGTCAGAGAGGCAGTTCAGCCCCACGATGAGGTATATGGCATGTTTACCTGCACCACCGAGCATTCCCCGTTGAGGATGGAAGTCGAGATAAACGGCGTTCCAGTCTTCATGGAAGTGGACATGGCGGCAAGCCGGTCAGTAATGAATCAAGAAGCCTTTGAGAGGCTATGAGACAATCAAACTGAACGACCCAAGTTGGCTCTGGTTCAGGCAAAGCTACTCACCTACACCAATGAACTTATCCCAGTCATTGGTAGTGCGGATGTAAAGGTACTCCATGATGGCGCGGTGCACAAGTTACCAATGTGGATTGTTCCAGGTGACGGACCAACGCTACTCAGAAGAAGGTGGATGGAGAAGATCCAATGGAGTTGGGAAGACTTCATCCCTCCAGCGATCGACGTCCCCCACCCTCAGAGGCAAAGCAAGCCCTTACCTGAGGTTGGATCCGGCACCAGAGAGCAGACCAGCACAGCACCCGAGGCACAGATCACTCAGCACGACTGCGAGGAGATGATCCAGCTGAGATGACCCGAACGCACCTTTCAGGCTCCAGTGGCAGGACTCCGGAGGAAGAAAATCAGATCCAAAGGCGAATTCCCAGCTTCGGTGGCAGAATCCGGGGAGAAGAGGATCACCACAGTCGACATCGTGGATGGAGAAAAGATGGTGCCCAAACCACGAGGTGATGCGCTGAAGAAAAAGATGGCGGCGGCCAGCCCATGAGGTGCAGCGCTGATGGAGCAACACATGGTACTAAGCGAAGAACAGGATTGAGGTAAAGATAACAAGGCTCCCTTAAAGGAGGCCAGCAACCCACCACACTTAAAGGGACAGTTCCACATTTTCAATCAATGTAATAGCAACTGTGAGTTAGATGTGTAATTGATGATCAGAGTTGTGTACGTGCAATAACCAAAGAAATGTCATGCGATTGCGATCGGAGCTTCTGTTTATTCACGATAAGTAATGGAACGTTGTGCGATGTAGGATTTCTACTGCATTCAGTTAATGCAACAGGAAAACACCCATCAGGAGCACACCGGTCCAGCGAACTACCCAATGCTGTAGCCTGCTTCCCTGGGACAAGAGTAATGCACCATGGAGTGTGGCCACAAGCAGCTAATACATACAAGCTGCAGAGCAAGCTATCTCAAGAGAGCAACGGCACCGGTATCGATACCCTGCCCCTGATCGGCTCCACCTCTCACGCACCCGATGGCACCAACCGCCACGAGCCTGGAAGAGCAAACTGTGCTAAGGCACAGCCCCCGGACCCTATCGCCACCAAGACCATACCCGGGAATGAAGGATCACCCACAACGGTTCTCCCAAATGGGACCGGGACCAGCCAGGATCCCAAACCAAATAACGCCCAGGCAAGTGAGTCAGCAGTTCCCTGTGCACTGCTAGTTGACTGCTCCTCAGGGAGCAGCAGTGACCCGGGATGCAAAGAGAGGACAGGGAGGTCACAGGCATCTGTGAACCTGCCCGACACTAGGAACAACGGCAAAAGCTCCGAGAGCAGGCAACTCGAGCCAACCGGGTTCCCACTGCCAGCACTGGGCACTGCACCACCAGGCTACCTGGACACCATCCAGCAGTTCTGGCACTAGTTTGCCCTCACACACCGGTGCTGACCCCAGCACTGACTCCAAGAGTATATCAAGTATGTACCTCACCAGTTAAAGGTACTTGCTTCACAACAGTACCACGAACGTGATGCGGCAAATGCAAATCTTTCTTTTTGGACTGGAATGTATATGAATGTAATGAGCCCCCAGCACAATCTGTCGGTGTCGGGTGGGAGAGACTGGAGTGGTCATGGAAGCACAAACAGAAACCACCAGCACCTCACTGCCAACGAAACACCACCCACTCACCCAAGCTGGAAACAAGCCTCCAAGGGTCAACCAGATAGCGCTAAGCCCAGAGCATTCAATGCATGAAGGCGATTTGCACTAAGAACTTGGGGGAGAGTAATGTCATGTAAACTACATGTTTACTGCTGGTACCATTACACATGACCTACCACCAGAGGGCACTGCAGTGGGAGACTTGTAAGTTACCTGTACAGATGTGCCAGGCCGAGTATAAAAGGCAGGCCACCATGTGTGATCCTCACTCTGGAGTTACAAATAAAGGACTAAGGTCACTACAGTTCAAGTACAACACATTGCCTCGTGGAGTCATTATCAGAGCATCTAAAGACATAATAGGCCTCATCCCACCTTTTCGGGGATGGCTCTGTTTCCTCCTGCAGCCTTTCTTTGATGATCTGATCAAGTCGTTCCACAACCCCCGATGATTGTCGGTTGTGAGCGACATGACATTTACCCTCTATCCCCAGAACCTTCAAGGTGGCCTGCATGACTTGCCCCGTGAAGTGGCTCCCTTGGTCAGACTCCATGATCTGTGGCAATCCTCACCTGGAGAATACTTTCCTTACCAAAATCCTTGCTGTTGCCAATGCTGTGGCTGATCGGCAAGGGAAGGCTTCCACCCACTTGGAGAACACGTCTACTAGGACCAAACAGTACTGTAACCCCCCCCTTTGTAGTGGGCAATGGCCCGATGTAATCAACCTGTACCAACTGCCATGGTCCCTCTACCATTCTCATGTGTCCCAAGGGAACCTTCCTACGTTGCGGATCGGGGTTGTTCGCCGTGCACACCAGACAGTCTGCGCAAAAATCGCGGACATCCTCCCTCAGTTGCAGCCACCACCCTGCTTGATCTACCCTTTGCCAGGTAGTCTCCGGCTCTGGGTGTCCCGCTCCTGGGCCCCCGTGGGCCAACTTGAGGAATTCCCTCTGGTGCACCTCGGGAATTATCCACCAATCCCCTTTAAAAAGCATCCCCTCCTTTACGGTGATGCCCGCTACCCCGAACGGACCTTCTACCTTCTCGCCCTTAGCCAGCTGCTCCAGGACGACCTTGAGGATGGGATCCTGTGCCTGGACTTGCCTCAAGTCCTGGGCCAATGCTACCCCTGCACTCCCTGGTGTCCCCTCTTTGTCCCGGATCGCTGCTGCTGGGCCAAACCCAAATGGATCCCAAAAAACTCCTTCCCTGGCTCCCTCCTTTGCTAACTCATCTGCCCTTTGGTTGCCTTCCCCTCTGGGCTCATTCTTAGAGTGAGCCTTTACTTTGTGGATGTAATGACATCCCGGGGTCCCTGTGGCCTCTAAGACCTTTCTCAGCAACGGTGCTGTTGCTAAGGGCTTCCCGTTTGCGGATGTGAAACCGCGATGATCCCAGACGGCCAAGAATTCGGTACATGAATTGCACGGAATCCGAGCAGATGCTGTATGGGGTCGGGAACTCATCGGCGTGGGTAACGACGTACACCACTGCTGACAGTTTGGCATGCTGGGTGCTCAGGGTGCTTGGGAGTTTAATGGCCCTTGCTATCTGAGCCATAGGGTCATAAATCCCGCACCCGGTGAAATGCTCCCCATTCACTACCAAACTAGACTCGTGGACGTAGATCCCGTTGGGTGTAACTCGGCCCGGAATCCTACGTCTATGACCCATACCTCTTCCACCATACACTTGTGGGTCATCCCTGAGTAGATCATGTTGGCGGCCAACTTGGGCTCACTCAGGCCTTGCACTCTGAGATGCATTTGTGAGAGCATTAATGTCCAGCGGGCAATGTAAGCACTGCTCACTGTGCAGTCCTTTATCCTCCCATCAAATAACATGTGAGTGTGGGTATGGTGGGTTCGTAGAACGATCTGGGATGATCCCGTAAAGAGCTGTGAACACTTTATGGCCCAATGCGTGGCTAGGAGATGCCTCTTGCAATTGGATATTCCCGATCTACTTCCGTGAGGACTGTTGACGAGTACACCACAAGCCTCAGTTTGCCGTGCCACTCCAAAAAGAAGTCCTCCCCACCATTAATCGCCCCTAGTGTGAGTGCCGTCTGCAGGTCTCCCTTGAGGCGATTAAACGCTACCGTGCAGTCCCCATCCCACTCCCAGCCGATTCCCTTGCAGAGGAGCCGAAGCAGAGGGGCTGCTGTGGCAGCGTAATCCTCAATAAAATCCCTGCAGTACCCCATGAGCCCCAGGAAGGACCTCAACCCCGTCGCGGTCGTGAGGGCTGGTAACTCCTGTACCGCCTTCCGTTTGGCCTCGTCTATAGCCTTTTCCCCAGCCCTCACGCTCAGCCCGAGGGATCGTTCCCTCTGACCGATTTGATTGCCCTTGAACCCTGTTTCTCTCAGCCAGCAGCAGACCATGCCCCTCCCCCTCATCGGAGAACAAAAGCAAATCGTCCACATACTGCACCAACTGTCGGGGTCTGCTGAAACCCTTTAAAGCATCTGTCATACACTGCTGGAATATGGAGGGACTGTTATGAAATCCCTGGGGAAGGCATGTCCATGTGTACTGCTGTCTTTAAAAGTAAAGGCAAACTTATATTGGTCTTCCCATTTCAGGGGAATCGACCAAAACCCGTTTGAAATGTCCAGCACCGTAAATGTGGCTGCAGTTGCTGGAATACTCCCTATCAGATTAGCAACGGTGCGCAGGCTGGGATGTTTTTGTTGAGCATCCGATAGTCTCCACGACTGGTCCGCTTTCCTAACCAGCCAAAGTGGCGAGTTCACGTGCATGGCTATGGGCCTCAACACTTCCTGTGCTACCAGGGATCCCAGTGCCATCTCCAAGTCGGCCTCTGCCTCTCTGGGGAAACTGTCCTGCTTCTGTGGCCATGACATGGGGTCCCCCTGTACTCGGACTTCCACCCCCGTCACTCTACCACAGTCGTGTTTGTGTGTGGCGAACGATGCGAGGTTGTCCCGCACGTACGCCTGGTACTCGGCCGGGATAGTATTGACCGATTGCTCCAGGTTGTAACTCCCCTTCGGCTTCATAGTACACATGTTGCCTTTTCCTTCCCCTTTCCTTGGGATCACTACAACTTCTTCCTCTTTATCGGAACCCACTGCTCCCCAAAGGCAGTGATTCTTCAAATCCACTATGATTCTGTAAAGTCAGCCCCTAGGACTCCTGACCCTGGCTGTTCCTACTTTATTAGGACCCATTCCCACCTGTTGTAGAGGGATCCTAACTCTATGGCTAACGGCCTGGACATCGCGCACCCCCCCCTCCCCCCGCCACCGCACCCGCTCGTTCCCGATGAACCCCACGAGACTGAATGGAACCTTGCTGGAGCAGAGTGAATCAGTCAGGTTACTCGCATGGAACACTGTGCTCGAAGCCCCGGTGTACACCAAGTACTTCATAGAAACATAGAAAATAGGTGTAGGAGTAGGCCATTCGGCCCTTCGAGCCTGCACCGCCATTCAATACGATCATGGCTGATCATGGACTTCAGTACCCCATTCCTGCTTTCTCTCCATACCCCTTGATCCCTTTAGCCGTAAGGGCCACATCTAACTCCCCTTTGAATATATCTAACGAACTGGCCTCAACAACTTTCTGTGGTAGAGAATTCCACATGCTCACAACTCTCTGAGTGAAGAAGTTTCTCCTCATCTCAGTCCTAAATGGCTTACCTCTTATCCTTAGAATGTGACCCCTGGTTCTGGACTTCCCCAACATCAGGAACATTCTTCCTGCATCTAACCTGTCCAATCCCGTCAGAATTTTATATGTTTCTATGAGATCTCCTCTTATTCTTCTAAATTCCAGTGAATATAAGCCTAGTCGATCCAATCTTTCTTCATAAGTCAGTCCTGTCATCCCGGGAATTAATCTGGTGAACCTTCGCTGCACTCCCTCATAGCAAGAATGTCCTTCCTCAGATTAGGAGACCAAATTGTACACAATACTCAAGGTGTAGCCTCACCAAGGCCCTGTACAACTGGACTAAGACCTCTCTGCTCCTATACTCAAATCCTCTCAATAGGAAGGTGAATATGCCATTTGCCTTCTTCATCGCCTGTTGTACCTGTATGCCAACTTTCAATGACTGATGTACCATGACACCCAGGTCTCATTGCACCTCCCCTTTTACTAATCCGTCACCATTCAGATAATAATCTGCCTTCCTGTTTTTACCACCAAAGTGAATAACCTCACATTTATCTACATTATACCGCATCTGCCATGTATTTGCCCACTCACCTAACCTGTCCAAGTCACCCTGCAGCCTCTTAGCATCCTCCTCACAGCTCACACTTCCTGTTATGTATGTAAACCTCACCAATGTGCAAGAGTTGCCACCAGGGGAGCACACCTGAGGGAGACCTAAGGGTCACCTGTGCAGCCTGGGCAAGCAGGTATAAAAAGTAATCCACCATGCTGCTTCCTCACTTTGGAGTTACAATAAAGAGACCAAGGTCACAACAGTTTGAGCTGAAGATGCACAGTTTTGTGAAGTCATTCTAAATGTAACAATTGGTGACGAGGATGGGATCACGAACTTTCACGCAGTTATGGCTGCCATTGGTATGCTTGAAAGATTTGTTGAGGGTAATGATTGGGAAGCCTTCGTTGAGCATCTTGACCAGTACTTCGTGGCCAACGAGCTGGAAAAGGAAGAAACCGCGGTCAAGCACAGGGCGATTCTCCTCACCGTGTGCGGGTCCACGATATATGGCCTCACCAAAAATCTGCTAGGACCGACGAAACCAACGGAGAAGACATATGAAAAGCTGTGCACGCTGGTTTGGGAACACCTCAAGCTGAAGGAGAGCATCTTGATAGCTAGGAATCGCTTTTATACGCACCACTGCTCCGAGGACCAGGACGTGGCGAGCTATGTCGCCGACTTAAGACGCCTTGTGGTACCGTGCGTATTTGCTGGATTTTTGGGGGAAGTGTTACGGGACTTTTTCGTGCTTGGAACCGACCACGAGGTCATTCTTCGCAAACTGCTGTCTGCCGAATCCCTAGATCTGAGCAAAGCCATCACGATAGCGCAGGCTTTTATGTCCACGAACGATAACACCAAACAGATATCATTACATCATCGAAACTCACTGGCAAGTACTGTGCATAAAATAACGCCTTCAGCAGACAGAACTGTACATTGCACGCTCGCAGAGGCCAGACCTAGGATGACTCAGAGCCTGTCGTGGGCCGTGAATGCGAATCCATTAGCATCATGTTGGCGCTGCGGGGGTAATCATCGAGCCCATCAATGTCGATTCAAGCATTACGTGTGCAAGGGCTGTGGAACAATGAGGCACCTCCAGCGAATGTGCAGACGTGCTGCAATTCACCACGTGGCAGAGTTAGCAGAAGATGACCGATCCGATGCGGACCACGCTGAACGAGCAGGAGAGGCAACTCAACCTAAGGATGAAGAGGAAGTGTATGGGATACACACCTTCACCACCAAAAGTCCTCCGATAATGTTAAAAGTTAAACTTAATGGCACTCCAGTCTCCATAGAATGGGACACGGGGGCGAGTCAATCAATTATGAACCAGAAGGCATTCGAGAGGCGGTGGGGCGACAGAGCACATCGACCCAAGCTGATCCTGATTCAGGCAAAGCTGCGCACCTACACCAAGGAACTGATATCAGTTATTGGTAGTGCGGACTTAAGAGGGAGCGGTGCACGATTTACCACTGTGGATTGTTTCAGGTGATGGGCCAACGCTGCTTGGTAGAAGGTAGATGGGGAAGATTCGATGGAACTGGGAAGACCCCTGTGTACCTTCTCCGACAAACGACGTCTCTCTTGTTCAAAGGCTGAGCAAGCCCCCACCTTCAGCTGAACCAGGCATCGAAGTGCAGATCCATTTGCAGATCCCCGGGGCACAGGCCGCTCATCACAACCACGAGGAGGTAATGATCAACCGAGCAGCGGTACAGGCGTAGTACCCACCACCCAAAACCGACGACCTCTTCGCGATGATGGAAGAGGCTCCAGGTCGACCAAGCAGAGTGGGACTCCGGCTGAAATGATTCGAATGTGTCTTCCCAACGCCAGAGGCAAAATCCCTGGGGAGGAAGATCGCGGCAGTCGGCATCACGGACACGGACGAGAGTGCGTCCAGACCAAAGAATGAATGAGCATCTAGACCACGGGACAAAAATGCGTAGCAAGTGATGTGTTATCACACGGGGTCGGGCGTGTTGTGCAGCAAGCCAAAGTAGCGGGCGAGTCCCAACCGGTTGTACATGTATCCAATAAGTTAACCAAGGCAGTAGCCTGTGTTCACGGGACAAAAGAGACGTACCAAAGAGTGTCCCAATATTTGCTCGAGTCAGACTAGCTGCCAATCTCAGTTTTTGGAGAGCAGAGGCACCATTATCAATACTTTGTCTCGAATATGTCTAACACTGTCTGTGCACTGTAACATGATCCGCCACGGGCCAGGCACTGAGAACAGCGCTGATGCCCTCAGTTGGCTCCCGTTGCCCACCACCGGGTTGGAAACGGCGCAGCCTGCAGACCTGCTCGTTGTTATGGAAATGCTAGAAAGGGAGGGGTCAACCGTAACGGCTCCCCAGACTAGGACTTGGACCAGCCAGGATCCCACGTTATCACCTGCTAACGGCGAACCGCTAGACGGGATGTTGCAGCTTATCCATCGCAAAGACGTAATGCTCATCCCATCAGATTGGCCCCTATGGGGCAATCCTGCAACGTTGCAAAGAAAGGCAGGGAGGCTACACACAGTCTGTGGTCCGGGGCCTCCATACCATGGCCCGGGACCCACGGGGACCACGCGGCCTCCCACCACTATTGAAAGTCTCAAGGCCATATCGGCCATCCTTGGCTTGCCAGACCTTAGGATCAGCGACAATAGTCCAGAGTGGGCAGCCCAAATCATAAAGCCAAGCACCACATGTGTCACGGTAGACTCCCTACAGACCCGGCTATCCCGGGTGCTATGCAGTCACCAGACAGAATCACTCAGAACCGGGCCTTCTATATGCTATCAGCAGAGAATGTACCATGATCGTATGGCTCCTCCACGCGACATCAGAATAAATAATGTAGACCATGTTCATGGCCCCAGATGGGCTGCTAGCACTGTATTAGCCAAAGAGGGGAATTGAGTGTGTGATGAAAATGGAGTGTTTGTTGTGAAACCATGTAATGGGCAAACGCAGAAAGCATTTGGACCAGACCAAACTGCGAACTACAGATAACCAGGAACCACTGTGAAAGGACCTTGCCCCCAGCGACCCACTAACACAATCAACCTCGCTGTCAACCACGAGGATGAACCGACCATGCACGACAGTCCGATCAGACCAGCCGCACGGCCGTGCAGCAATGATCCGACCAACTCACCCATGCCAGGACTTCAACTCAGGCGATCGACCCGGGAACGCAGAGCGCCAGATCGCCTCAACTTGTAAATAACTTGTGCATAAGACTGGGGGGGGGGAGTTATGTTATGTAAGTAAACCTCACCAATATGTAAGACTTGCCACCAGGGGGCACACCTGTGGAAGACCTAAGGGTCACCTGTGCACCCTGGGTAAGCAGGTATAAAAGGTGATTCACCATGCTGCTTCCTCACTCTGGAGTTACAATAAAGAGACCAAGGTCACAACAGTTTGAGCTGAAGATGTACAGTTTTGTGGAGTCATTCTAAATGTATCACTTTTCCTCTACCTTCTCCACCCCCATCCACACATCCTACGTGTTAGATCTCTTATTTTCCAATGAAATACGAACTCCGATTGTAGTTTTAATGTCACTTTATTTATGGCAGAGAGCAACAAGCTTCTGGCTTTAAGCCAGGTCTTTGTCCTTCTGAGACCACATGGTCAAAATGGCTGTACTTATACCTGGATCAATTTACAGAAAAGAACTCGCCTTCTTTGACCTTATTGGCTCAATTAATAGTCTTTTAACCTTTTAATTGGCTCGCTACCCAAGGGTCCTAAAATGTCAAGTTGATTGATGACTTAATGCAACATGCAACCACTCACGTAGCTTCTCTGACTTGTCTAAATGAATTCTCTATCAATCCCCCCTTTGATTCTTTCATAAACTGAATCATAAAACATCAGGAATCACTGGTTAAACATTCTACAAAATAATTTCATATATGTTAATATAGTTTCCTTCTAAAATTTGTTGATGTGTTTCGCCACATGTCCGGACTAGTAACTTCCACACAAATTTACACCAACCCGAGTTCCATCGTGGCCACAATGGAAATCTAGTTTTAGTAGGTTAATTAACCTTATTCCAATTTAATCCAAATCAATATCTTAGTTCAACCAGTAAACAACCTTCCCTTAAGCATAACATACCCCTGTGCCACGTACAGACGGTATGCTGGGACCTGCAAGGTGTCTCACATGCGGGACAGCAGCTACAGCTGCCTGGTCGCAACAACATTTAATCAACATAAACAAACAATATAAAAGTAAAACAATTACAACAAATAGAATTAAACCTCCCACCA
Source organism: Pristiophorus japonicus (assembly GCF_044704955.1). Lineage (NCBI taxonomy): Eukaryota > Metazoa > Chordata > Chondrichthyes > Pristiophoridae > Pristiophorus > Pristiophorus japonicus. The sequence goes on along the minus strand of NC_091981.1, from coordinate 165,355,614 downwards.
ATGAAGTTCCTATTGAACCTAGCCATTCAGTGGCTCCACTCCACAAAGTGAATGATGGGGGTTGCTTAAGTTTTTCTACCTCCTTTTGGATATGCTCCGCTAAGTGGGTAATTTCTTCGGAGCTATCTGGGATATATGTGCAACACTCAGTTCCGCGTAGGGTGCAAGTACCTCCCTTTTCAGCCAGGATGTAATCAAGGGCCAGTCTATTCTGTAGGGCTACTGTGCGGATTGCTACCATTTCTGCATTGATTTTAACTAGGGCCTCTGAGGTATCATTGGCTACCCGTTCCACAACGGATGCCATGTTAATGGATTCCCTTGCCAGTCTGGCGGTCCCATACCTGGGGATCAGAATGGCAAAGAACCTCTCTGTTTCTGTGATAGCTCTCTTAGGATGGTGTAAATGTTCCGACAGTGACTTTATATGATACATATAAGGCACAATGTAGGCTAAATAGCGGGATCCCATCCAATTCTGGGGCAGCCAAGGGTAGGCCTTGTGGCCACACACCCAATAGGTGCCATTATAGGCAATGAATGTTAGCTGTTTCTTTGTCAGCAACACTCCGGGGCCTGTCCAGGCTTTTCCATCTGTTTTATTCAGAATCCCCGTTACGTTAAGAATTCCTACATCAGCCCAGTTTGGACGGTTCCGTGGCTTAATTATGTTATAATTCCGGGAGCAGTTACTATACCCCATATTTTGGCCTCCTTTGATTGTTCTAATCAGACAGACCGATTCCCCCGGTCTTCCTATTCCCGTTGTATTAGTGATAACAAAAAGTGGGGGCCGTTTGGAATTATTGAAGCACGGTTGGTATCCCCCTTCAAAGGTAGTCAGATTGTAACCTGCTGACTTCCATTTACGTGCCCAGTTTTCCGTATCCTGAAACGCATTGCCTGTTTTGTTTTGATTAATTATCCACTCAGCCATTTCCGAGATATTCAAGGGAACTGGCCTCAAGGGAATCCCTCCCTTTGAGTGAATAGGAATATGCGCACACACCCAACAACTGGAAATGTTACCTTGTTTGGCATAAATGTATGACATATATAAAAAGGTATTTACATGTAATTCCCTTGCTACCCTACTATTTCCCTTTGGTGCAGAAGGTCGGCTCGTAAGAAGTAGGCCTATGCCTAGAATACCTACAATCAATAATACAGTAAATTTATACATTTTCGCAAAAAATAATTGTCCTTATTAGATTTCAGCTTCAGTTACGGGTGCTCGTTTAACGTGTGAAGCGTGGATCCAGGCTTTCTTTCCTTGGACTTTAACAGCTGCCTGGGTGGTCAGTAACACTTGATAAGGTCCCTCCCACTTGGCACCCAAAGGTTCTTTATGCAACTTTTTCACATACACCCAGACTCCCGGGATGATGTCGTGTCCTCCTTCGGGCGGATTACCCCAAGCTGCCGATACCTGTCGGGAAACAGAACTAATAGCATTGGTTAGGTTCTGACAGTATGATAACAAAGTGTCACTCATTAAGTGAACATCAGCTTTCCGTAAATCGATAGTTCCTGGCAGCGACATGGGTCTTCCTGTTATAATTTCAAATGGGCTTAGACCTGTAGTTCTGTTCGGGGTTGCCCTAATGCTACATAGCACTATTGGTAGTGCCTGGGGCCATGGTGTTCCTTCTTGGTGATATTTGGCAAGCCGTTGTTTCAGAGTTCGATTCATTCGTTCTATTTGTCCTGATGATTGTGGATGATAAGGACAGTGTAAATCCCACGTAATGTTCAGTAACCTACAGACTTCTTGGCAGACAGCACCTGTGAAGTGTGTTCCCTGATCTGAGTCAATGCTACTCGGGACTCCCCATCGGGGAATGTAATCCTTACACAAGACCTTTGCAGTGTGATTGGCTGTGGCTCTTTTAGTTGGGACAGCTTCTACCCATCTAGAGAATCTGTCGACCATGAAAAGAATGTTAGTGTATCCTTGGCATGAAGGAAGAGATATATAATCAACCTACAGGTGCTGGAATGGTCCGACAGGGGCAGGGGGCCTCAGTTGGGGCATTACCGTGATGGGTCCAGAATTATTTTTCTGGCAGACCACACAGCGGTCTGTTACCAGCTGGGCATGTTTTTTAAATCCCCGACCCCACCAGCTTTTCTGGAGCCGTGCCGTCATCTGTTGTGAGGCCAAGTGTCCCCACGAGTGGATCTGTTGGGCTAAAAAAGGCATAAGCGCTTGTGACGCGACTGGCTTGTCGGTAACTCTTTGTCTCCAGACACCATCTTCGCATAGCTTAATTCCTGCCTCAATCCATGTCCATTTTTCCTCTCGGGAGCACTCGCCTTGCATTGTTTGAAGGTCTCGTGTCAGAGTCCTGAGTGCTTTCAATCTGCACATCTGTGTTGGTTCTTCTGGGGGAACGCCCTGTGAGGCGGCATCTTTAGCTGCCTGGTCGGCTAGGGCATTTCCCTGAGCTTCTGTGGTATTTTCCTTGGTATGGGCCTTACACTTCAGGATGGACACTTCCTGAAGTAATTGTATGGCCTCTAGTAAGTCTCGGACTTCTTTTCCATTTCGGATATGTGTACCAGCAGCAGAGAGGAATCCTCTTTTCCGCCATAACAGACCAAAGTCGTGAGCGACTCCAAAAGCATAACGCGAATCTGTGTAGACATTAGCTGTCTGTCCTTCTGCTATTCGACATGCTTCTGACAGGGCCTGTAACTCAACCTGAGGGTAAACATCCTTTTGCCACTACTTCATATAAGGTTGTAACTGTCCATCCTGCTTTTCTGGTACCATTGTCAACAAAGGAGGAACCCTCTGTAAACAGGATGAGGTCTGGGTTGTGTAGAGGCTCCTCTGCTGCTAAGGCTGCTTCTTCTGTTTCTTTTAAAATCTCCACGCAGTCATGCTCTTCACACATTCTCCCCCCTCTTGCTCCCTCGATTCTGACAACGGAAGCATAGTTGCGGGATTAACCGGGCTGGCCCGGAAGATATGGAGATTAGGAGCTTCCAAAACTGCTGTCCAGTGGGTCCATCTTGCTGCCGTCATTCTATTCATAGACATTCTATTCATAGACAGCAAAGCGCGTACGGTGTGGGGACACTTGACAATCAGCTTTTGGTCGAGGACTAGACCCGCAGTGGTCATTACCGCTCGATATGTAGCTTCCATGGCCCTTAGGCAACTTCCCCATCCGAGGGCTACCGCATCCAGTTTTGCCGAATAATAGCCAATAGGTCTTTGCCGATCCCCATGTTCTTGTGTCAGTATAGCTGTCATATATCCTTCTTTCTCATGGACAAACAGGGTAAATGGCTTACCATTGTCGGGGATTCCCAGAGCCGGTGCCGAACACAAAGCCTTTTTCAAACCCAGGAAGGCCTCTTGCTGTTCTTTAGTGAGGGTGATGGCTTCTTTAGAGGCACGTTTCCCCTTTAAAATATCATTCAGTGGCTGAGCAAGCTGTGTGAAGGAGTCAATCCAATTTCTGTTAAAGTTACACAATTCCAACAAAGACCTTAGTTCCTGAATAGTGTTTTTTTTTTAGCAGCCCGAATGGCTGCAGTTCTATCCTGGGTAAGTTCTCTCTTTCCTTGTGAAATCTTTTGTCCCAGGTATACAACCTCTTCTTGGGATATTTGTGCTTTGTCGATGCTGGCTTTATGTCCTTTCAGCCAAAGGTGGTCCAGCAAAGCTCGTAAATCTTGTTCATGCTGTTCTTCCGTGTTTGAAGCTAGCAGGATATCGTCTACATATTGGATGACTGTGGATGACAGGGGAGGTAATTCTCGCAAATGGCTTTGTAAAGCCATGTGGAATACCGTTGGGCTGTTGTGGAAACCCTGCGGTAACCGGGTCCAAGTATACTGTTGTCCTTGGACCGTGAAAGCAAACCACTGTCGAACCTCCGGTGCCAGAGGCACCGACCAAAATCCGTTGGCCATATCTATAACCGAGAAATATTTATGTTCCGGTTTGAGGGCATTAAAAATGGTGGAGGGATCTGCGACCAAAGGAGCTTTTTGATCAATACACTGGTTAGCTTTCCTATAATCGACAGTCAAATGCCAAGTCTCATTAGATTTCTGTACCGGCCACACGGGGCTATTGGAGGAGCTATGCGTTTTAATAAACACCCCTTGTTTCTCCAATTGCTGAATAACCAGTAAGATTCCCGCGATGGCAGTTGGACTGATGGGACACTGTTTAGTGCATGGAGGCTTGGTCCCGGTAAATGACGCAGGCTCCATCTGGAGTAGGCCACAATCATTCTTATCTTTAGCCCATATCGGGTGTTCCTTCAATTCTTCTTTCTTCAAAGTTCTAATTGACCATGTCACCCGACCATTCTCGAAATGCAACGATGAATCTACTTGGATTAGAACGTCCATTCCCAAAAGGGGTTGATCTACTGGGCTTATCCAGACCGTCGTGGTTAGTTCATGTGGACCCAGCCCTATAAGTACCGATGTTGTCCTTTTAATTTCCATTTTATGGCCCCCAACTCCATAGGCTGTACATGCCCTATCATCCAACGGCAAAAAGTCTCCGTATTTTAGGGGTAAGCATGTTAATTCCGCCCCTGTGTCTAAAAGACAGTCCACATCCTTATCGCCCACCCTCACAGTTATATATAGCCCATCTCCCCTCTGTTGTATTAATGCGAGGAGGGGGGCCAGGGTGGGCTCTAACTGTTTTTTGCTATCCCAAGTAACTCCTTCTGTTGTTGTATTGTCAGTCGCTTAAATGCTTCTATGAGGTCGTTATCTTGTGACAAGCCTGGTTTGTTGGCTGAATTGTATCCCTGGCTGCGTCCTCTTCCCCAGCCACGGCCTTTCTGTTTTGCCCTGCACGTCTTGGCCCAGTGACCTTCTTTCCCACAATAATGACATTTTCCGGGTAATTTTCCTAATAGCTGTTTATCGGAATCCTGGGATTTCCATCCCATAGCCTGTACAGCTCGGACTTTAGCTCCCATATCCCGGTCTAATTGGTTACATCGATCCACCAATGCTGCAAAGGTAGTTCCTCTACCTTCCCAGTCCGGTAACACTACCTTAAGCATTTTGGACAGTTCTGGCTTTAGACCTGCCACGAAAGCTGCTTTTAGGGGTCCAAACACTTGTTCATCCATTTCCTCATCCGTATTATTCATACCCGAATGTTCTAGCCACGTGCATCTAAACCGCTCGTCATACTCCAGGACCTCCTCTGTTCCTTTCTGTTGGCAGGCTGCAATTTTTCCCCAGTCTGCCTTAGCTGGACTGAAGGCTTGCAGCCAGTGTTTAATCGCCTCCCATCCTGCATCTAATTCTTGCTCATCCTGCCCCAAAGCTTCTTCTACCTTGTCGTGCAATTTTCTTCCCTGTGTTTTTGGCACCATTATGGTCAAAATTTGCACTCCGTCCCAGGGATGAAGTTGATATATATTTCTTAAGCGGGCCAATTGGTCCCACGGTTTTACTCCCCCTTTCTTTGGATTGAGCAATTCCTTGGACCATTTATCAATTTTCTCTGGGTCTGCCGGATCATGAAATAAGTATTCTGCATACACCCTTTTCCTCATTTTTTTGGTTCCGCCCTTATCTGCAGTCTCTTCTGATTTGACTACAACTCGTCTTTTTTTAAACGGGGCAAAGCGCACCCCTAATTCTTCATCCTCCGACCCTGTATCGTCGGAGGATTCAGAATCCGTATCTATTCCTCGGTCGTGTCTTCGGGTTTGCGCTTTTAATTTATCCAAATATGGGTACCCTGGGAATTGACCGATACATTTTCCTTTTCCTATTACTGTCTCTTGACCTAATGATTTTTTCCATTCTTTAATTTCACCTTTAAGATCTCTAACTTCCGCTTCCAGCTTTTCAAGTTCAAGTTTTTTCTGTCGCAGCTGTGCACAAACTGTTTGCAATTGATCCTTTGTACTGGTCAGTTCTCGATCATGTTGGGAACGCATTATAATTTCATTCCGGTTTCGGATCTTTCCCATAACCGCTAGGGACCATCTAGTTCGCTCCTTATTTTTCATACGGGTCGTTTTTCCCCAGATCTTTTTAATCTCGTCCAAGGACCATTGTCCTTTGGAGGTTCCGTACTTTTGTTCGAACTTAATATAGGTTTTAGATAAATTGAATTGTTGCTCTATGTATTCTTTCAACTGTTCGAGAATTAAATCTAGCGAAACTTCAGGTGGTGCCTGCCCACCTTTAACAGTTGTAACCAATTCTTTGCTCTTATCTCCTGCTGCCATAATACTGATTTCTTTACTGGGGTCTCGAGTCGTAGGCTTTCCAGCCGATCAATAGGTCGGTGATTAATTAACTAACACACCGCCGAAGTTTAGACGTCAATGGGACCTCGAGCCGACTACCAACCGGAGGGTTCGCAAACCGGAGGCTGTCGGCATCGCGTAGAAGGAGAGGCGAATTTAGACTTTTGACCGAGGACTTTTTTATAAAGAGAAGTCCTTACCTCAGTATGTAGGTCCGATGTCCAAAATGCAGTTTCTTTCCTCAGCGATCCTGTTCGTGACGCCAAAATTGTTGGATCTCTTAATTTCCAATGAAATACGAACTCCGATTGTAGTTTTAATGTCACTTTATTTTTGGCAGAGAGCAATAAGCTTCTGGCTTTAAGCCAGGTCTTTGTCCTTCTGAGACCACATGGTCAAAATGGCTGTACTTATACCTGGATCAATTTACAGAAAAGAACTCGCCTTCTTTGACCTTATTGGCTCAATTAATAGTCTTTTAGCCTTTTAATTGGCTCGCTACCCAAGGGTCCTAAAATGTCAAGTTGATTGATGACTTAATGCAACATGCTACCACTCACGTAGCATCTCTGACTTGTTGTCTGTGAATTTTCACAGCCTGTCTAAATGCAGCCTGTTTGAATTCTCTATCAGTACGTGAGCGAACACAGGTACTCAGGCTGGGTGCGTACTAGTCAGGGTGGTGGGATTACAGGGTGGTGGGATTTCCCTGCTCATGGTAGCGTCTACCCTTCCCTGCTCTGGCACAAAAGCTGTCCGAAGGGCGGTCACGAGAACATCAAATTGTTCCGCGGTCAGTCCCTTTGTCTCGACAGGTTTTGTCTTAGGCACTGGAGAATCCCCTTTGCCTTGATCCCTCCTCGGGACTGGGCAGTCTCTTCTCCAGTATCCCATCTTCCCACACCCAAAACACGTCCTAGCCTTCCCTGCGCTAACCCCTTCCTGACGCCATTCCTTTTTACTAGCCTCATTGGCCTTTAAAACTGGCTCAGAGGAGGAGGTCAAACCAAGTAAGGGCAAGGTACATGAAATAAAGGCCAGGCTCAGGTGATGGAGCATTCCAGCCTCCATATTCATGAGGTCTTCGGAGTCAAACCAGGCCTCCGCTTTTACCCTTATTCGTGGCAAACTGTTTGCCATGAGTGTCCTGAGCCAATGGTTTCTCGGTCCCCCCGCTGCAACTGTGCTCTGTCGAGCACCCCACCCGTGGCCATTTTGTAGACGGGCCAGAGCCTGTCCGCGAATGCCTGAGGTACGTCCCCTGCCAGTTGCAGTGTCCTCTCTACCCTCGAGAACAGACTACCCTGGGTGTGACCCATGATTCTCAGGATTTCCTCCTTTAAGCCGGCCGTGGTCCCCTGTCCCTATTTGGTCTTGGTGGACAGGGCCTGCTACAGCTTCCCATCCAGGGAAAACAGCTACAGCTTGTGAGCCTCACCTGTTAATCCCCCCAACCTGGTCCACCTCGGTGAAGTGAACTGAGGGGTCCCCTTCTTTCTTTAACTTGGGCACCCCCAAGATCATATTCTGTAGCTGCAGGGTGGTGAACGGAATCACAAAATCGCTTTGCAGCGTGCCCTGCCCTACGGCGTCTACGGGCGGGCTGAACTTCTGCTGCCGTATGGGTCACATCAGTTCCTTTGGCACTTCAAGCGGTGGTCAGACGTCCCTACCCTGCCCCCAATCCTCGCTATCTTCTCCTTCCTCTTCCCAATCCACCTGAGCTTCACCCGGAGCCATCAAGCAAACCATGCCTTTGGCTTTGGCAAGAGTTTGAGTCAATCTTTGGATTTTTTCTTTGCAGGGCCCATGATTCCCACTCTCAAACCCCCTACTGCTAGCTACCCTGTAAGCTGTCTTAATATCTCTCAGTTGACCCTCCAGCCTGTCAACTTTACTCGTTAAGCGGGCGTTCTCCTCCCGTACAGCCTGCTCATTGAGCTTGGCCTCGCTGACCTGGCATTGCAGGTATTCTCCTGTGTTATGGGAGGTTTCCTCCTGAGTACACCTTTCCTGCCTCTTCTCGCATAACTCATCCACTAATCTGTTCCCCACTATGGTCCTTGCGGCTGACTGCTGCTCTGACTCTTGGAGCTCTGCCTTAAGCTTACCAACCTGCGAGCAGCTGGATTTGCTTCTGCAAACACAGGAGCCAAATAGCCTTTTCTTTTGCCCATTTTTGCTCCTTACCCCTTGTCCACTCTGCAGCTTTGTCCTCTGAACTCTCAGCTCGCATGAGGTCTAGCACCCACTGCTGTGTTACTTTTCCGAATACGTACGAGGAAATCCTATCCCCCATTGCCGATCTATTGACCTTGAGATCTTCCATGACTGTCTGTTCACTCATACCGGTGTCCTGCCGCCGATCACCACATTCTGGTTTTGCCCCTGGTGGTTTCGAATCACTCCTCTTACAATAGTTTTAGACACTGGAATTATAGTCGGGACCAGTAATATACAGTCATAGACAGATATTTTCAGTCTCCACCGTCACAATGCTTTCATTCAAGTTAAAACACACCTGCACCCAATAAAAACACACCCTGGTAATGTAATACAAACAAACACAGTATAACACACAGTCTGGCCCATCTAAACAGGGCCCTAATGCGAAGTACCCACATCTAAACCACCACTGCTTGGATTCAAAATTGCACCACTGGATCTGTCCAACAAGCTATGCTAATGCTTATGATCCTTGCAAAAACCTCCCCACTAAAACTCCTAAGGCTTGGTTGGGACACACGACACCCTTTCACACTATACCGTGGTCTTAAAGATGTGTGGGCTGGGATAAATGTTCAGCAATTACCCCTCTGGCTTATTCGCTGCTTCTCTCAATGAGGCGTATCTTCAGGGTCTTCAAGTCCAGTCTCAAGGTCAGCTTCCCAGTTGAAGTAGCAAGGCTCTCTGGTGTTTCTTCTCTCCATCCCAGATGGAGTGCTCCATCCTTGTGCGTTGCAAACAGGCATAGGAGGGGAGAGAGAGAGAGATGGCAGCCAAAACTGCCTCTCTTATACTTGCAAAAATGCTCCTCTCGAGCCAAAAGTCCAACTGTCCTTCCCCCTGAGGCTGTGCAACTCAAAAGCAAAATCAAGTGTCTGGCTTGTTCCTTTGTCAACTGGGCTGTACCTCAATGTGTGGCTCTGATGAGTCTGTGGTCAAATAGCTTTCCTTTGTCTTTCGATGGCCTGAAACCCCGGCCACTTTACTTAATGTCTCACTGATGGGTTCTCATTCCATGACAAAAGGCGCCCATCAACCATGATGTCCCTGCTTTCAGCCATTCTCATTCATGCCCAGATGATGTGCATTCAAACTTAAACGTGTTTGGACCTGCCCCAGATCAGTGCTGTCTGCTCTCTGCAGTAACAAAAAATGTGTCCAACCAATGTCCAAAAGTTTAAGGGCTAGACTTTCCACTTCACATCGCCCATCTAAGGCCAATCTATGGCCCAAAACGGACCTCTATCGCCCATTTTGAGCAAAAAGTGGAAACTAGGCCCAAAATATCGCCGGAAAAACAGGCCCCTAAGTTTCCACTTTGATCGCCGAGATGATCACCCAAATGATCGCCCACACAAGGCCCATCCCAAGTTTCGGCACCTAGCATGCACTTTGCTGGGCCGATGCAAGGCCCAAAAAGAGTGCTCAAAAATAGTTGCTTTTTCAGAGCCTTACGAAGGGAAATGGGCACTACGGATGCCATTTTTAACTTCGGAGGAAGGGTGGAGAATTAGTTCTGAGTTATTTAGAGAGTAAAATTGAAGACAATTGTACTCAGAAATTTTGGACAGGTATTAGCAACTTATTTATGCTAAATAGATCTCATATATTGGAATAATTTAGTAAATAGCTTTTACATTGTGAAGTTATTTAGTGATATTGTTGGGGCCTATCAAACTGACTGGTACAGAGAGGGCAGACTACAGTGATTAGAGAGTATAGAGTAGAGAGATTATTAAAATTAGTGGAAGTAATTATTGACAGTGATATGGGGCCTATGCTTTCCCTGCCTTTAATTGTAACTGCTCACACACTGGTTACTGAAAGGATCAACGAAGAGGTGGCAGAGTAATACGTAGATGGAGACGAAGACAGAGGAGGAGACCGTATAGCCAACGAAGGTACTTGGAGAAGCAATCCTATCTGAACTTGTCTGAAAATGCTTGTCTTAGGAGGCTGCGATTTCAGAAGGAGGTCGTCGATGAGATATGTCAACTCGTCAAGGGTGATCTGCAGCCTTCCAGCACCATCAGAACCGCACTATCCGTTGAGGTGAAGGTTACTGCTGCCCTAGCCTTTTACGCATCGGGATCTTTTCAGGCTTCAGCTGGCAACATCTACCATATCTCTCAGCACGCTACACACTGCTGCATTCGCCAGGTGACTGAAGCCCTTTATGCTTGCAGAATGGACTTCATAAGCTTCCCAATGACCAGGGAGGCACAGACCGAGAGGGCTTTGGGTTTCTCGAGAATAGCAGGCTTCCCCAAGGTGCAGGGAGCAATAGACTGCACGCACATTGCCCTGAAAGCACCCTTAAAGAACGCAGAGGTGTTTTGTAACAGAAAGGGGTTCCACTCCCTAAATGTGCAGCTTGTTGTCGACCACAATCAAACAATTATGACAGTAAATGCCACATTTCTTGGCAGTATCCATGATGCGCACATCTTATGTGAAAGTGTATCCCTGACCTGTTTGCCAATCAGCCAGAAGGTCACAGTTGGATGCTGGGGGATAAAGGATATGGCCTTGCCAGTTGGCTCATGACCTCTCTGCTGAAGCACAGAGATGGTAAAATGAAAGTCACATTGCGACTCGCAACATCGTTGAAAAGACAATTGAAGTCCTAAAGCAGGCTTCAGATGCCTGGATCATTCGGTAGGCAGCCTCCAGTACCACCCTGATCAGGTTGCAGGGTTTATTGTGGTGTGTTGCATGCTGCATAAACTAGCTATAAAGAGAGGACAAATAATGCCAGATCAGACTCGACGACCACTTGACCTTTAATTTGATAAACAACGAATAACTATTCAATTCATTGCATTACAATTTTTCTCTAAGTCAAAACATTGCAATGCTTTCATTCACCACATATACACAGGTGATCACAAGCTTTAACATGACCTAACATGACCTCATTCGAACATCTATAGTACATCACCATTATATATCAGATTATATTATATTAGCATAATATTAGATTGTAATTGCATAACATTGCATAACATCAAATTACATTTTAATTGCATAACATTACATGCGTAACTACGATATTTTCAGTATCTACTAATGATTCACACATTGAACAATGCACATTTCTCATTAGTCACATGACTCAAGGGTGGGTTCGGCTACACCACGGGATGTGACCGAACGGCTTTCTGGCCACCGCGAGCTCCTTGTAGGGATTCAGAGGCTGCAACATTGCAGAGCCCCTGCTTGTCCTGCGCTAGTCCCGATTATTGATCGATATCTTTTTCTGTAAATGATACGATAACATTGCACGACATAAGCAAATGGAGCAGGCAATTTAAGACATTGAAGACATTTAAGACTGACAGATTTAAATGTTCTAATACAAATTAACATTAAGTTGCATAGTTCACACTGCAACATTTAACTTTATGCTGGGTTGCATAAATTTATTTATAATTTAGTTATGTTTACATGTAACCAAATGACATTGCAGATTCTAGTTACTATTTACATCATTAAACAATACATAAATATAAATTTCAACTTACTCTAGCGGCTGTTAATAGCTGTTCCAACGCTTGCGGCACTGGTCCGGTGTCCTGGCTTCATTTGATGCCGACGTGAAGGTTTCCCATGCCCACCCCATGTCAGATCCTCCCACCTGGTGCTCACTACATTCACTGGGGCTTCATTGGCCTCCTCGCTGAAAGGCTTGGCCCTACGCCTCTCAAGTGATGCCTCCATGTCAATTAATATGACTTTATTCTGACCACAAAATACTTTCTCCTCTCTCTCTCTCTCTCTCTCCCCGACCCTCACAGAACATCTGAGCATGTGTGATGACCACTGACCTCCCCAAACGCAGGAAAGAACATCAACCTAAAAAAAAAATCAACCTGCACATGCGCAGTAAGGAAGCTTTTTTTTTCATTCACTTCCGTTTTCTTTGGGCGATCATGAGATCACCGAGAAATCACATCGCCCATTTGATATCGCTGGGGTAAGGCCGAGTGGAAAATCGCAAAAAAAAAAAATGGGCCTTGAGCCGGCGTCAGCACGGGCGATCGGTCCCGCATTGGAACAAGACCCATTTTTTTCGGCCTTAGCCTGAAAGTGGAAAGTCTAGCCCTCAGTTTTTTCTGTCGAGTTTTCACCAAATCTTACATCCCTTAATCTAATCTTTCTTTCCATCCCTTTATTTCTCTTTCTGTACTTGATTTGACATTGAATTCACCCACTCTTATTTACACATCCTTCGCAATCCTTGCACTGTTAATTTCACAATCCCTCAATCTGATTGGTTAAGGAGATATACATTTGCTTGCCAGATGCCCGTATTTCCTCACTTTAGCTTTATCAGCTCACACTTTTAGCTACTTGCCATGCAAAAAATTTCAAAACCAAAATCTAATGAATCATCATCATAGGCAGTCCTTCGGAATCGAGGAAGACTTGCTTCCACTCTAAAAAAGAGTCCTTAGGTTGCTGAACAGTCCAATATGAGATCCACAGTCCCTGTCACAGGTGGGACAGATAGTCTTTGAGGGAAAGGGTGGGTGGGATTGGTTTGCCGCATGCTCTTTCCGCTGCCTGCGTTTGATTTCTGCATGCTCTCAGCGATGAGACTCGAAGTTCTCAGCGCCCTCCCGGATGCACTTCCTCCACTTAGGGCGGTCTTTGGCCAGAGACTCCCAGGTGTGAGTGGGGATGTTGCACTTTATCAGGGAGGCTTTGAGGGTGTCCTTGTAATGTTTCCTCTGCCCCACTTTGGCTCATTTGCCGTGAAGGAGTTCCAAGTAGAGTGCTTGCTTTGGGAGTCTCATGTCCGGCATGCGAACAATGTGGCCTGCCTAGCGGAGCTGATCAAGTGTGGTCAGTGCTTCAATGCTGGGGATTTTGGCTTGGTTGAGGACGCTAATGTTGGTGCATCTGTCCTCCCAGGGGATTTGCAGCATCTTGTGGAGACATCGTTGGAGTATTTCTCCAGCGCCTTGATGTCTACTGTACATGGTCCATGTCTCTGAGACATACAGGAGGGCGTATATTACTACAGCCCTGTAGACCACGAGCTTGGTTGTAGATTTGAGGGCCAGGTCTTCAAACACTCTTTTCCTCAGGTGGCTGAAGGCTGGACTGGTGCACTGGAGGCGGTGTTAAATCTCGTCGTCAATGTCTACTCTCGTTGATAAGAGGCTCCCCAGGTATGGGACATGGTCCACATTGTTCAGGGCTGCGCCGTGCATCTTGATGACTGGGGGGCAGTGCTGTGCGACGGGACAGGTTGGTAGAGGACCTTTGTCTTACAGATGTTTAGCGTAAGGCCCATGCTTTCGTACGCCTCAGTAAATACGTTGACTATGACTTGGAGTTCAGCCTCTGTATGTGCGCAGATGCAGGCACCGTCCGTATATTGTAGCTCAACGACAGAGGTTGGGGTGGTCTTAGACCTGGCCTGGAGATGACGAAGGTTGAACAGATTCCCACTGGTTCTGTAGTTTAGTTCCACTCCAGTGGGAGCTTGTTGACTGTGAGATAGAGCATGGCAGCAAGGAAGATTGAGAAGAGGGTTGGGGCGATGACACAGCCCTGTTTGACCCCGGTCCGGACATGGATTGGGTCTGTAATGGATCCGTTGGTAAGGATCACGTGTTGGTAACAAACACTGTTAGATGCCCTACCACAGCAAAATTTGGTCTCTTATCTACGCCATTTCGTTTGTAATACCACTACTGGTAAATGTTCACAATACCAACAGATTCAGTATAACCCACAAACTATATTGTTTCAAAGTCACCAACAGTATCCTGGATAACTGCAATGCATCATCCCTCCTCGATCATCTCCATTTCACTGTCTTCACATATCCAAAAGAACATGCGATGTGCCTACAGGTTCAGTCCTTGGCTCCTCCCATTCCCCAGCTATACGTTATCTGAAACAAGAAATCAGCTTTCATATGCATGCCAAAGATAACTAGCTTTACCTCTCCTTCACAACTGTTGCTAAGCTGCCCAAATGATTGTCCAAACATTTAGTCATAGATGAGCCAAAACGTTTTTCAGTTCATCATTATTAAGACCAAAGTTTGGCTCTCACAAGAAACTTCAGTCCGTAACCCCATTCCCATCCCCCTTCTTGACGCCTTGTTCAGCCTGAACCTAACACACAAATTCAGTATCCTGCTGAATCGAAAACTTAGCATCAAACACCACATCCAGTTCACAGTCAAGACCGGCCAATTCCACTTTAAGAATTATCACATGCCTATGTTGTAATAACACTGGGAAGGTAAATCTGTAGATAACATAAGCATTAGAACATAAGAACATAAGAAATAGGAGCAGGAGTAGGCCATACGGTCCCTCGAGCCTGCTCCGTCATTTAATAAGATCATGGCTGATCTGATCACGGACTCAGTTCCACTTCCCCACCCGCTCCCGATAACCCCTTATCCCCTTATCGTTTAAGAAATGTCTATTTCTGTCTTAAATTTATTCAATGTCCCAGCTCCCACAGCTCTCTGAGGCAGTGAATTCCACAGATTTACAACCCTCTGGGAAAAGAAATTCCTCCTCATCTCAGTTTTAAATGGGCGGCCCCTTATTCTAAGATTATGCCCCCTAATTCTAGTCTCCTCTATTAGTGGAAACATCTGTAAGGGGTGGTTTTCAGGGGTCAGCTTTCCCTTCTGACCTTATATGAGCGGTTTCAATTCGCTCCCACACCCTTGGTTCGAGACTCTGGAATTATGAAGGGACTGTGACAGAGTTGAACAGACAATTGGTTTCAAGGTAGGAAGCAGGTATGGCTTTATTGTGTTTAAAAAGAAGTAAAAGGCACACCTTTAATAACACACACAGAATAGTGATACCAATACACACTGAGGGGTACAACACATTGAATAAATTGTCAAAATACAGCCTGTGGGGAAAAGAATACAGCTTAAACTCTAAATGGGGTAAAGATGAGAATGCAGATACATTTACACAAGTTATCCCAGCCTTCCCCTCCCAATTCCCCTAATTAACTAAGTTATAGCTCTGGGGGTTCAGGGGCTATGCTCACCAATCCCTTTTGACAGTTGCCGGTGAATCGCGGTTTCAGGGTTTGCTGCACTTTGCCTTCTAGGCGGGCCGTACCCCGGATGGAGGAGAGGACTTCGGACTGCGTAGTCTTCAGTTGGGTTGAATCCGCTGATGCGGTAAGTCGCATTTTTGTTGTATGGGGTAAGTACCTACTTTCTTTGGTTAGGAATAGTTTTAGTTAGTCCTTTTAGGTAATTTCTCACCCGTTGGTCATTCAGGAGTAGATTGTAGAGTGGAAATAAATGTCGATTCTTCGGCTTTTGCTGAGTTGGTTGTGGTGGCCCGGGTTGTCAGTTTGGTTGCTGACAACCTTCCATTTTGTGGGCCTCTTGCTGTCGGCGTGCTCGGTTGATCCTTGATGGTTTCTTATAGTTTTCTCCACTGCTCCATTTCTTCACTCCCCACCTCCTGCTGCTTTTTTTTTCCTTGTAAAACTAGGAATAGATATACCCCAAAAAGGCTTCCGATCTCCCGCCAAATCTGGCCCAGCTCTTTGTTTCAAGGGAGCTGCTCATTAGTTTTGAGCTCTCTTCTTTGTCAGAATTTGGCAGGCTCGTTCAGCAGTAATTTGATTATGATGTGGTAATGTGGAAAATCACCGGTTGGCATTGTTGAAGCAGTGTTTAAACTCTTGGGCCGTTTGGCTGGGCCCGTGATTTCTATAGGCCTATTTGCACATGCATGCCAATAATGGTCTCCAGTAATTAGCCTGATAGCTATTGATGCGTTTATGTCCTAAGGAGAAAATTTTTATGCCTCACAGTTCTTGTTAGTTATCGATTGACTCATTCTCCTAGACAAATTGAATTAGCTCCAATACCCAATTCCTGAGTGAAGTCCCATCCTCTGTTCTGGCAGTCTGTTCCAACATGTTCCTTTAGAGATCTTAAACTTGTAAAGCTCTTAGATATCTTCCTCAGAGCTTTTCCTAGGATACCAAAATGTTCATCGAGTTCCAAATTAAATTCCCTTTCCTATGAGTCCAAACACTGGGGGGGGGGTCTCCATGAATGCATCCCCTTTTATCCCCTGCAGGCCTCGTCTGCCCTTTAAACTCATTTGTATCCCGAAGTTTTTCCTTCCATTTTAAAAGTCCAAAGAGGGATTCTTCTCCTCTGCAGGGAAAAGATACAAGGAATCATTGTGAAATATTGGTAAATTCTACACATCCTCTCTGCATCCACCTTGTCAAGCCCCCTCATAATCTTATACGTTTCGATAAGATCACCTCTCATTCTTCTGAATTCCAATGAGTAGAGGCCCAACCTACTCAACCTTTCCTCATAAGTCAACCCCCCTCAGCTCCGGAATCAACCTTGTGAACCTTCTCTGAACTGCCTCCAAAGCAAGTATATCCTTTCGTAAATATGGAAACCAAAACTGCACGCAGTATTCCAGATGTGGCCTCACTAATACCTTTTATAGCAAGATTTCCCTGCTTTTATACTCCATCCCCTTTGCAATAAAGGCCAAGATACCATTGGCCTTCCTGATCACTTGCTGATCTGCATACTATCCTTTTGTGTTTCATGCACAAGTAACCCCAGGACCCGCTGTACTGCGGCACTTTGCAATCTTTCACCATTTAAATAATAACTTGCTCTTTGATTTTTTTTCTGCCAAAGTGCATGACCTCACACTTTCCAACATTATACTCCATCTGCCAAATTTTTGCCCACTCACTTAGCCTGTCTATGTCCTTTTGCAGAATTTTTGTGTCATCCTCACACATTGCTTTTCCTCCCATCTTTGTATCATCAGCAAACTTGGCTACGTTACATTCAGTCCCTTTTTCCAAGTCATTTAAACAGATTGTAAATAGTTGGGGTCCCAGCACTGATCCCTGCGGCATCCCACTAGTTACTGGTTGCCGACCAGAGAATGAACCATTTATCCCAACTCTCTGTTCTCTGTTAGTTAGCCAATCCTCTATCCATGTTAATATATTACCCCCAACCCCGTGAACTATTATCTTGTGCAGTAACCTTTTATGTGGCACCTTGTCAAATGCCTTCTGGAAGTCCAAATACACCACATCCACAGATTCCCCTTTATCCACCCTGTTCGTTACATCCTCAAAGAACTCCAGAAAATTTGTCAAACATGACTTCCCCTTCATAAATCCATGCTGACTCTGCCTGATCAAATTTTGCTTTTCCAAATGTCCTGCTACTGTTTATTTAATAATGGACTCCAACATTTTCCCAACCACAGATGTTAGGCTAACTGGGCTATAGCTTCCTGCTTTTTGTCAGCCTCCTTTTTTAAATAGGGGCATTATATTTGCAGTTTTCCAATCTGCTGGCACCTCCCCAGAATCCAGGGAATTTTGATAAATTACAACCAATGCATCCACAATCTCTGCCGGTACTTTTCTTAACCCAGATTTTGCAGTAAAATTAACGATGAGAGTATCAGCACTTGGCGTTATTACTGTGTAAAACTGACAACAACTTACGGCAACAACTGCGCAATTAAGTGTGGAATTCGGAAAGTTGCTGCCCAAGTCACCCTGCTCCACCAGAAGCTGCGCTACAACAGTATCTCACCAAGAGACTTGGGGGCCAAAATTGCCCCTTTTCATAGCCCCATTCATGCCTCAGGTACTTATTGACCGGGGTGATGGCCCCTCCCGGGAAATTGCCCCAGATGTTTGGGAGCCGCTATCCCGGTAGTGCCATGCCCCGCACTTAGTGCCCTGGTTGGCACATGTCCGGTAATGACGCCATCATCGTGTGCACCGACACCTTACCGCCCCGTGGGGGAAATTGTCCCATGGGTCGCATGGCTAGCATGGCTGATTCCGCAGGGCACGAAGCTGGCAGAAATTTGCCGCCGGGACACTCCTTAAAGGGGGGGCTTTAGCGCCCCTGGCCATGATTTTATTTTGTCAGTCGACTTTTGCATTGGCCTGACAATGGCGGCCCTTGCATCGATCGGGCCACCATCATGCAGCCCAGCGCACCATTTAGGATGCCGGGCCTCTGGCCCGGTCGATCGTGTCCCTGATGGCCCAGTGGCTGGCCACTAAAGGGCCTGCAGCGTGCCCAGTGGCCCTCCCCTTTAAATGAAGGGGAGGGACATTGTAGCATGTCAGCGCTACACGGATGCTTCATGTAGTGCTGGGCTCCTGAGCGCAGCACTGGAATCAGCACTGTGCTGCTGCCCCGGGAGCGCCTCTCCAAGGAAGCAGTTCGCCGGAGACAACACTCTGCTTCCTTTGAGGGGTGCACGGCCCAATTCTGCGTCACGGGCAGGACTTTGATTGATTATGGAGATACGTAGTTGCTTGACTTGTTTGCACAGGTCTCAGATCCCCTGTAGAGGGTGCTGTGCTGAAATGGCATTCTAATTACAGAAAGTTCTTGTGCAAAAGCCCATCAAAAGTCCATGGGCAAGTGTAAGTGTAATGAACAGCTGGCTCCTTCCGTTCGCCATTGACTGCAAAATCCAAGCCAATATTTATCACATGGTATTAAAAGAATCATTAACCGCCTTCATACAATTCCACATCAGGACTGTTGGAGATTTACCATCTAGGTCTAAGATGATCAGATTTAGCTCACCTCTGAAACAAATTACATTGCCCAGTCCAAGGTATATTAAGAGTGATACAAATCAAACCAACCACAGGAGGGGCTGTAAGATACATCCGGACCTGACACCCATAAGTTACAGTAATTGATGTTTTTATTTTAAGCAAATGCAAGGATTAATACATACAAGTATAAAAGCGATAATTCAGAGAGAACAAAGAAGTGTATTACCTGGTTGTCATCAAAATAGGGCCATAACCTGGTGGCTGCCTGGATGTCTGATCTTGTTCCTCTGCCACAATTGTCAGGCCTTGCTGTATATTTATACACTATCTTAATTGCCAACCATCAATGTAGTATGATACGGGACTGTGGTATAAACAGACCAATCAGCTCTCCTCATTTATTTGTGCACATGGTCCATACATTAACCTGATCAGAACCCAATCATGTGCCGGGGTCTTGCATCTACCAAGATTAAAATGAAACAGTAAAAGGAGGCTTATGACAAAAGTAAAATTCATAATACAGTACAGAACCAAGCTGAATAGAAAGTACAGAGGAGATCTAAAAAAAGGAATAACAATGGCAAAAAGAGAGTATTAGAACAGACATAAAAGGGAACCCAAAAGTTATTTATAAACATATAAATAGTAAAAGGATAGTCAAAAGAAGAGTGGTGCTGATTAGGGAACATAAAGGAGATCTTGTTCTGGAGACAGAGGTTCTGCTGAGGTACTAAATGAATACTTTGCATCAGTCTTTACTAGAGAAGAAGAGGCTGCCAAATTTGTTGCAGTAAAGGAGGTAGTCATAGCAATATTGGATAAGATAAAAACTGTTAAAGAAGAGGTAGTTAAAAGGATGGTAGTACTCAAAGTAGAAAACTCATGTGGTCTATCTGGGATGCATCCCAGGTTACATAGAAACATTGAAAGATAGATATCTACAGCGCAGAAGGAGGCCATTTAGGTCCATCATGTCCGCACCGACCAGCAAAGAACCACACGGTCCTCATCATCAGCCTGAAGGTTACATATAAACCAATGAACAATGAACAATGGCAGAAAGGTAAAGAGCACCCAGCCCAACCAGTCCACCTGACACAACTGTGACACCCCCTGCACTGCAACATTCTACACTCCACCCCAACTGGAGCCATGTGATCTCCTGGGAGAGGCAAAAAAACAGATAAAAAACACAAGCCAATTTGGGGGGAAACATCTGGGAAAATTCCTCTCTGACCCATCCAGGCGATTGAAATTAGCCCAGGAGATCACCCTGGCCGTACTCGATGTCCTGCAGTACTTGCCATCGTATCTGCGCCAACCAACAAGAGGTTATCCAGTCTAATCCCACTTACTGATGGAAGTAAGGGTGAAAATTGCAGAGGCTCTGGCCAGAATATTCCAATCCTGCTTAGATATGGGGCTACTTTCCACTTTTGTGCAGATCACCCAAAAGTGGGCATGGGTGGTAAAATTGGGTTTGAGAGCGCCCATTTTCAAAACCCTAACTTTCCATTTTTGAAAATGGGCATTACCGCGAGCGATCTGAAATGGGCGTTAGTATTAAATTTTTTTGACCATCTGCCGTAAACTGTCACCGATCATAGCAACAGCATGGCAACGCTCGTTTCCTGCGTTTCAGGAAGTCAGTAGTCATCATTATATGCGCAGAAGAGGAGACAGAGAGAGAGGGAGCAAAGAGGGACTGAAAGCGTGTGTGGGTGTGGTATATGCTTCTTTGGCTGTTGTGGGAGGCATGAGGGAGATTCACCACCAGCAAAAAGCCTACTAAGCACAAAGAAGGTAGTTGGCACCGAGTTTTTGTGGAAAAAATAATATTTAACGTGGAAGGGATGGAGGAGGCGACCCAGCATGCTGTGGAGCCTGAGGATGCTGGCGAAAGCAGTGAGCTGGGAGAGGAACAATTGGGAGGACGCAAAAGAGCAAGGAGGTTCTCGAACGAGGCAAATGCCTCCCTCATGCAGGAGGTCGAGTCACACTGGGGTAAATTGACCCAGGGAGAGCGTGAGAAGGCCACCGCAAAGGTCTACCAGTGAAGAGAAAAAGATTAGTGAAGACCAACATAGGTCTCTTGCAGTCAGAATCAGGTGAATTTATAATGGGGAACAAAGAAATGGCAGACCAATTGAACAAATACTTTGGATCTGTCTTCACTAAGGAAGACACAAATAATCTTCCGGAAATATTAGGGGTTCGAGGGTCTAGCGAAAAGGAGGAACTGAAGAAAATCCTTATTAGTCAGGAAATTGTGTTAGAGAAATTGATGGGATTGAGAGCCGATAAATCCCCAGGGCCTGATAGGCTGCATCCCAGAGTACTTAAGGAAGTGGCCCTAGAAACAGTGGATGCATTGGTGATCATTTTCCAACATTCTATTGACTCTAGATCAGTTCCAATGGACTGGAGGATAGCTAATGTCGTTAAAAAAGGAGGGAGAGAGAAAACAGGGAATTATAGACCGGTTAGCCTGACATCGGTGGTGGGGGAAATGTTGGAATCAATTATTAAAGATGAAATAGCAGTGCATTTGGAAAGCAGTGACAGGATCGGTCCAAGTCAGCATGGATTTATGAAAGGGAAATCATGCTTGACAAATCTTCTAGAATTTTTTGAGGATGTAACTAGTAGAGTGGACAAGGGAGAACCAGTGGATGTGATGTATTTGGACTTTCAAAAGGCTTTTGACAAGGTCCCACACAAAAGATTTGTGTGCAAAATTAAAGCACATGGTATTGGGGGTAATGAATTGATGTGGATAGAGAACTGGTTGGCAGACAGGAAGCAGAGAGTCGGAATAAATGGGTCCTTTTCAGAATGGCAGGCAGTGACCAGTGGGGTGCCGCAAGGTTCAGTGCTGGGACCCCAGCTATTTACAATATACATTAATGATTTAGATGAAGGAATTGAATGTAGTACCTCCAAGTTTGCAGATGACACTAAGCTGGGTGGTTGTGTGAGCTGTGAGGAGGATGCTAAAAGGCTGCAGGGTGACTTGGACAGGTTAGGTGAGTGGGCAAATGCATGGCAGATGCAGTATAATGTGGATAAATGTGAGGTTATCCACTTTGATGGCAAAAACAGGAAGATAGAATATTATCTGAATGGTGAGAGATTAGGAAAAGGGGAGGTGCAACGAGACCTGGGTGTCATGGTACATCAGTCATTGAAGGTTGGCATGCAGGTACAGCAGGCGGTAAAGAAGGCAAATGGCATGTTGGCCTTCATAGCTAGAGGATTTGAGTATAGGAGCAGGGAGGATTAACTGCAGTTGTACAGAGCCTTGGTGAGGCCACACCTGGAATATTGTGTTCAGTTTTGGTCTCCTAATCTGAGGAAGGACGTTCTTGCTATTGAGGGAGTACAGCGAAGGTTCACCAGACTGATTCCCGGGATGGCAGGACTGACATATGAGGAAAGACTGGATCAACTGGGCTTGTATCCACTGGAGTTTATTGAATGAGAGGGGATCTCATAGAAACATATAAAATTCTGATGGGATTGGACAGGTTAGAGTCAGGAAGAATGTTCCCATTGCTGGGGAGCTCCAGAACCAGGGGTCACAGTCTAAGAATAAGGGGTAAGCCATTTAGGACCGAGATGAGGAGAAACTTCTTCACTTTGAGAGTGGTTAATTGTGGAATTCCCTACCACAGAGAGTTGTTGAGGCCAGTTCATTGGATATATTCAAAAGGGAGTTAGATATGGCCCTTATGGCCAAAGGGATCAAGGGGTATGGAGAGAAAGCAGGAAAGGGGTGCTGAGGTTGAATGATCAGCCATGATCTTATTGAATGGCGGTGCAGGCTCGGGAAGGGCCGAATGGCCTGCTCCTGCACCTAATTTTTATGTTTCTATGTTTCTATGATATGGGCCGAGATAGCAGAGGTGGTCTCATCGGCGAGCAATGAGGTGCGTGAGGGCAACCAATGCCGCAAGTGATGGAACGACCTTGCCGGATCCGCCAGAGTAAGTATTACATTTATTTACATGTACTTATATATTTATATAATTGCAATTGTATGTGTAATGAGTGATTAAAATCAGATGTGATGTCTTGCACTTATACCCGGAAGGTTGTACTCAAATCGTGCGGTCACAGTGTTCATCTTTAAGTAAAGAATGACAATTTTCATTATAATCATGATTACATCTGTCGGTTATGTGTTGTATCAGTCTCTGTGACAGTACCGAGCAATGATATCACACAATGATCTCATGCCATGTTGTGCTACTGCTCTCTTTTACAGAAGAAGCTTTCGAGGAATAGGGTCGAGCAGAGACGAACGGGTGGGATGCCACCAGTCATCATCGACCTCACCAACATCGAGGAGCGGGTGCTGGCACTAGTGGGGTCCCACCCCTGGTTGGCCACGCAAGCAGCAGCAGAGCCTGATATGATTCCACGTGAGTAAAGTATACACCATTGCGTGATGTAAAGTCAATAGATGCCACACCCACTCCTATCCAACCAATATTATATGATAAATGAATCATAAAATTCTTCTCTAAATAATGATGTCCTCATGAGAATCATTGCAATGCAGAATTTGGTGATGGTCATGAAATGTGATGTCTGTGATGATTTTGATAGCGGTGGTGCTTTTGTCATGCGTATGCTGTGTGTAGCGCTGGAATCACCTTGTGATCCTAGCACCCCCTTCTCCTCTAATAACCTCATTTATATTTTGCCGTTCAGCCAGCAGCACGGCCCTATGCAAGAACACTGAGCCCAGAAGGTGGGTGCGTGGGGACGGACTCGCCGGACTCTCCTCTATCTGGTGCTAAGGAGCACTAATTATTGCCCGTGCATCTGCTGGGTCCCTTCTCAACGGGTGACAGTGCCAACTTCGAGGAGCCTGCATCCCCAACCTCCATAAGCCATTCAACACCGATGACATCTAGTGCTCCTGCGGCCATCCCACATCCACCGTGGAGGTACCGGGCCCAAGCACTTTGCCACAGGGCACCCCAGGTGTCTCCAGGACGGTGCCGACCAAGCGGAGGTTGGTTTGATGCGGCAGGTTTGCTGCACGAGCGGCAGATCTGAGCGAGGACATGGTACACTTGTCCAAGATGAGTGTTGACATAAATCAGCAGATTCAACAGACAATGGGGAGCATATCCCTCCAGCTGGCCAGCATGTCCGCCACTATGACGGAGTACGTGCTGTGGATGGCGGAGGCCCTGAAGTTGATAGCCAGGAACACTGATGGCAGAGGCCTCCCAGTGGTCCCTGAGCACGGCACTGCACCGCAAGGTTCCACACCCCCATTGCCAATGACACATGAGAGCCAGGAGGATTATCTTCCTTTTGGCCCGGAGGATGTTCCCACCTCGGGACCGTCCTCTCCCGTATCCGTCCAACAAGTGGTTCTGCCATCATCCCCCCCAATGAAGCAGTGCCTGAGGAGCTCCTCGGCCAGGCGGCTTGGAGTCAGGCGGAGAAGGGGAAGGGGTAGAGGTGGGGAGGAGGAGCGGGGGGGGGAAACGAAAGTGAGGTGCATGACCGCAGGTGTTGTCTTGGGCATATTTTTATGTTGTTGGTGCTAGTTTGGTGGGGGGGTCGAGGAAGGGGAGAGGGGGCTACCTTGCTGGTTTGCATTTGAGTTCTGTGTTGCTGGAAATGGTGACCAATCGAATGATGTAAATGTGATAAATGTGTTGTGGGGTGGGGTGGGGTGTTTTTTTACAGTTATAATTATGATTTCACACAAATGGTCGGATTAAATATTTTTATTTAACATAACCTTGTTGCGCATTGTCTCAGATAGCTGCACCGTTACACACTGGTGAATCCTTAACATGAAAGGGGATAATTAAACGTAACATGAATCAGCTTAAACTTTAACTATCACCAAAGTAATGCACACCATTGATGTATGAGCTGCAGACACAGCAATCTTGCAGCTTTGTAAATACCACCAATGTTCTTTCAAGCAAAGCGCTCATTTATGAGCTGCTGACGTAAGAGTCTTGCAGCTATGGGCCCTTTCCTGCGGTCGAGAGTGGGTTGGGGGATGGTTTCTGTTGTGTTCATAATAAAGTATTGCAGCTGAGTACTGTAGACAATGAGTAAGAGTGATCTTAGCTCCTTTATTCAGACTCCAGAGTGCTGGTACAGCGTGGGAGGCCTGCTTATATACAATGCTCCCAAGGGATTCAGGGATCCCTTGGGACTCCAACAGATCAGCTCTCTGCTGGTGGTATTATACAGGTTGCCTGGGGTTGCATACATAACGTCATTCCCTCCCAAAGTCAATAGTACTCTTATTTACAGGGTGATCTGGGGCTTTTCACTCCCTTGTCGATCGTCTCGGTACCAATGCAGGTGTGGGTAAGTTGGTTGGTTCTTCACTGGGCTGCTGGGCAGCTGGCCTTGCCGGGCTGCTAGGGATGGTGAGTTCAGTTTCGTGGTCAACCATGATGCCGGTTGCCACTTGTGTGTATATTGGAGGGTCGAAGTTGGTGGTGTCCTCATCGGGTTGCTCATGGCTGTTTGTGAATCGAACTTTAGTCTGGTCCAAATGCTTGCTGCAAGTTAGTCCATTGGCAAGTTTGACCTGAAACACCCTACTCCCTTCTTTCGCTATGACAATGCCATCAAGCCAATTGGGACTATGTCCATAATTGAGTACAAATACAGGGTCATTGATTTCAATGTCGTGTGACAAGTTTGCGCGATCATGATACATGCTTTGTTGATGCCGCCTGCCCTCGACATGATCATGGAGATCAGGGTGGACAAGAGAGAGCGTTGTTTTGAGCGCTCTTTTCATGAGCACCCTGGTGTGGTAGCTGAGCAGGACTCGGGACAGGCGGGGTCTGCAGGGAGCCTTCCGACACGCGTTTCAAGTTTTGCTTGATGGTCTGGACTGCCCCTTCTCCCTGACCTTTGGATGCGGGCTTGAACGGGGCAGTTGTGACATGCTTGATCCCATTGCGGGTCACGAATTCCTTGAATTCAGCACTGGTGAAGCACGGCCCATTGTAGCTGACAAGGACATCAGGCAGGCCGTGCGTGGCAAACATGGCTCGTAGGCTTTCGATGGTGGCAGTAGATGTGCTTACAGACATTATTACACATTCAATCCATTTTGAATAAGCATCCACAACAACCAAAAACATTTTGCCTAGAAACGGGCCCGCAAAGTCAACGTGGATCCTAGACCATGGTTTGGAGGGCCATGACCACAAACTTAGCGGTGCCTCTCTGGGTGCATTGCTCAGTTGAGAGTATTGTGTTCCTAACACAGATGAGGCTGCACACAGGGAGGTTAAAGTAACAGTGACCTCAATCTTTAATAAGACACTCCAGAGTGAGAAACAGGCCTTAGGGGCCAGATTATATACAGTGCTCCCAAGGGATGCTGGGATCCCTTGGGACTTCAGGGGATGAGCTCCCTGGTGGCGGAACATGGGAGTGCATGCTTTACAGATACACAACATCACTCCCCGCCAAAGTCAAAGTGAAAACTATTTACAAGGTGAGGCGGTCGGGAGCCTTTCTTTCCCTGGTGGACAGCCTTGGTACAAATGTCTGTTCTGGTGTGTTGGCTGTGCCCTCGATGGGCTGGGGTGTTGTTGACCCTGCAAGGCTGCTGGGTGAGCCTGGCCTTGCTGGGCTGTTGGGCGAGATGGGTTCGATTTCCTGGTCCGGGGTGGTGTCATTGATCCTTTGGGTGTGTGTTGTGGGTTCGAAAAAGGTGGTGTCTGCTGTGGGTTGTTCAGGGCAGTCTGTGAAATGCAGCCTCGTTTGGTCCAGGTGCTTTCTGTAAATTTGTCCATTATCTAGTTTAACTACAAACACCCTATTCCCTTCTTTAGATATCACCGTGCCCGCGATCCACTTGGGACCATGTCCATAGTTTAGCACATACACAGGGTCATTCAGATCAATTTCCCGTGACACAGTGGCGCGACCATCGTTTACATTTTGTTGTTGCCGCCTGCTCTCTACCTGATCATGCAGGTTGGGGTGAACCAGCGAGAGTCTGGTTTTAAGTGTCCTTTTCATGAGTAGCTCAGCGGGGGCACCCCTGTGAGCGAGTGGGGTCTCGTGTGGTAGCTGAGCAGTACTCAGGACAGGCGGGTTTGGAGTGAGCCTTCTGTAAAGTCCTTACTCTACAGTATGAAATCACACGAGGCACATTCTGGGGACAAGGTCACCTTAACTCTTTATTCACAGGACTCCAATGACGATGACCCTGCGTGGGACCTCTGTTTTTATACCTGTATGATCAGGTAAGGAATGTCTCCCACAAGTTCACCCCTTGTGGTCAAGGTGTGCAACTAGGTTGAGTGTATACAGTAATACAGTGGTGTTACATTGTGGTTACATACATGACATCACCTCCCCCCCCCGCCCCCCCAAAGTCTTATTGGGATCATAGGTTTAGTCTTTCAGCTGGTCTACGCTCCCTCATGGAGCGCCGCAGTTGGGGCTCTGGTTGTTGGACACTGACGTGAGTGTCTGTCACCTGTGGTGATTCCGGCCTGTCCGGGCTGACCGCAGGGACTGTGCATTCTTCTGATTGCTCTTGTTGCTCGTTCACTGGCGGTGTTGTGAGCTCCATCTCATGGTCTTCTTCAGGTTCCTCCGTGTCAACGCTGAACCTTTTTTTTACATGGTCCAGATGCTTACGGCATATCTGGCCATTGTTGAGTTTTACCATGATGACCCTATTCCCCTCTTTGTCAATTACAGTGCCCTCAAGCCATTTGGGCCCCAATGGCGTGATTGAGGACGAATACAGGATCATTTATTTCTACACATCTCCCCCTTGAATTACAGTCATGATACTCCTTTTGTGACTTGCGCTTGCCCTCAACTATGTCGGTCAGGACTGGGTGAATGAGGGACAACCGAGTTTTGCGTGTCCATTTCATTAGTAGCTCTGTGGGCGGGACCCCCGTAAGCAAGTACGGTCGGGATCTATAGGCCAGCAGGAGACGCGATAGGCGGCATTGTAGGGAGGGTACTTGAATCCTGAGCATACCTTGCTTAATGATTTGGACCACACGTTCCGCCTGGCCATTGGAGGCCGGCTTGAATGGCGCAGTCCTGACGTGGTTGATGCCATTGCCCGACATAAACTCTCGGAATTCGTAGCTTGTGAAACATGGACCATTATCACTAACCAGGATGTCTGGCAAGCCATGGGTTGCAAAGATCGCACGTAGGCTTTGCACGGTGGTGGATGACGTGCATGAATTCAGAATGATGCACTCGATCCGTTTCGAGTACGCATCTACCACAATAAGGAACATCTTTCCCATCAACGGGCCCGTGTAGTCAACATGAATGTGCGACCATGGCCTGGTGGGCCAGGGCCACGGGCTGAGTGGGGCCTCCCTGGGGGCATTACCCAGCTGGGCACACGTCGTGCACCTGCGAACACAGTGTTCCAGGTCTGAATCAATTCCAGGCCTCCAAACGTGTGACCGGGCAATGGCCTTCATCAGCACAATGCCTGGGTGCTCACTGTGGAGTTCCCTGATGAATGCCTTCCTGCCCTTCTGGGGCATAACTACCCGGCTGCCCCATAATAGGCAGTCGGCTTGGATGGAGAGCTCATCCAGCCGTCTGTGGAACGGTCTGACCTCCTCAGGGCATGCTCCGTGTGCAGGCGCCCAATCCCCAGTCAGGACACATTTCTTAATCAGGGATAGGAGGGGATCTCTGTTTGTCCGGATTTTGATCTGGCGGGCTGTGATGGGGGAGCCTGCGCTGCCAAAGGCATCGACAGCTATGACCATCTCAGCACTATGCTCCGCTGCCCCCTCAGTGGTGGCCAGTGGCAGCCTGCTGAGCGCGTCAGCACAATTTTCAGTGCCGGGCCGGTGCCGGATGGAGTAGTCATAAGCAGCCAGCGTGAGAGCCCATCGCTGTATGCGAGCTGATGCATTGGCATTGATAGCCTTGCTGTCTGACAACAGGGATGTTAATGGCTTGTGGTCCGTGTCTAATTCAAACTTCCTACCGAAGAGATACTGATGCATTTTTTTTACACCATAGACACATGCGAGCGCTTCCTTCTCGACCATCCCATATCTCCGTTCTGCTTGACAGAGCGACCTGGAGGCATAAGCCACAGGTTGTAGTTGACCCTCAGCATTGCCCTGTTGCAACACGCACCCAACCCCATAGGACGATGCATCACATGTCAGAACCCATTTTTTACGGGGGTCGTACAGGGTGAACAACTTGTTTGAACAAAGTAGGTTTCGCGCCCAATCAAAAGCCCGTTCCTGACAGTCCCCCCAAAACCAATCGCAACCCTTATGCAGGAGCATGTGCAGCGGCTCCAACAACGTGCTCAAGTTCGGCAGAAAGTTCCCGAAATAGTTCAAGTCCCAGGAATGAACGCAACTCTGATGTGTTGCAGGGCCTGGGTGCTCGTCGAATCGCCTCTGTTTTGGATTCAGTAGGTCGAATCCCATCTGCAGCAACCCTCCTGCCCAGAAACTCAACCTCAGGAGCTAAGAACACACATTTAGACATCTTGAGTCGCAGGCCTACCTGATCCAGTCGGCGTAGCACCTCCTCCAGATTGTGGAGGTGTTCTCGGTGTCTCGACCCGTGATGAGGATGTCATCCTGAAATACAATCGTTCCAGGAATGGATTTAAGCAGGCTTTCCATGTTTCGTTGAAAAATCGCGGCCGCTGATCGAATGCCAAACGGGCACGTGTTATAAACGAACAGTCCCTTGTGCGTGGTGATGGTGGTCAGTAGTTTAGATTTGTCGGCCAGTTCCTGGGTCATATAGACTGAAGTGAGGTCCAACTTGGTGAACAGCTTGCTGCCTGCCAGCGTGGCGAAGAGGTCCTCCGCTCTTGGGAGCGGGTATTGATCTTGTAGGGTCACCCGATTGATGGTGACCTTGTAGTCGCCACAGATCCTGACAGAGCCATCCGCTTTTAGGACGGGAACGGTGGGGCTCGCCCAGTAGCTGAATTCAACAGGCGAGATGATGCCCTCTCTCAACAGCCGGTCCAGTTCACTCTCGATCTTTTCCCGCATCACATACGGCACCGCTCTGGCTTTGTGGTGCACTGGCCTGGCGTCCAGGATGATGTGTATCACTACTTTAGTGCCTTTGAAAGTCCTGACGCCAGGTTGGAATAGTGAATCGAATTGTTGTAGGACTTGTGAGCACGAACTTCGCTCCACAGATGACATTGCGTGAACATCCCCCTATTTCCAGTTCATCTCGGCTAACCAGCTCCTCCCCAGCAGTGCGGGACCATTGCCCGGGACAATCCAGAGCGGCAGCCAATTCACTAACCCATTGTGTGTGACAGTCAACATTGCACTGCCTAGCACCGGAATGATTTCTTTAGTGTAAGTCCGTAATTGTGTCTCAATCCGTGCTAATTTGGGTCTACTGGCTTTAAGTGGCCATAGCTTCTCAAATTGCTGAACGTCCATGAGTGACTGGCTGGCCCCAGTGTCCAGCTCCATGCGTACTGGGATACCATTTAATAAAACCCTCATCATCATTGGTGGCGTTTTGGTGTATGAACTGTGAATATTCACCACATGGACCCACTGAACCTCGGTGTCCATCGATTTGCCCCAAAAGTCATCCTGCCTCAAAGAACCTTCTTCTGGTCCATCCGCCTCATATATTAGTCTGGTTGCAGACTTCCTGCACATTCGAGCTAAGTGGCCACTGAGGTTGCAGCTCCTGCAGACAAACTGTTGAAATCTGCAAGATTTAGCTGAGTGTTGCCCCCCACACCTCCAGCATGAGTCAAAGTTTCCATTGTTGGGAACAAAGGGACTATGGCCAGGCATTCCACGCTGCCTGTCCATTTGACTGCTCTTAAGTACCCTATTAGTGGGTGTCAATGGCCCCATCCCGGGCCGCATTGTCCACTGTGATGGCGTGAATGTCCATTCAGCCTGCCATTGTCTCTGTTGAAGTCCTACTCTGGGGTCTATTGCTGCCTGGGGAATGTCGGACTGCCCCAGCCTGCCTGCGGGACTCTGAGTCGCATTGATGATGTTGACTCCCTGATTCATCGCCGCGTTAGAGACAGAATTGCGCGCGTATATTATTTTCATCTCTTCCTCCCCCGCCACGAAAATTTGAGCTATCAACACCGCCACTTCCAAGGTCAAATCCTTGGTCTCAATTAATTTGTGGAAAATTCCCGCAATAAAGAAAATGCCCTCAATAAAGAAGTCCCTTAGCATCTCCCCCCTGCAGGCATCTGTGAACTTACAGAGGCTGGCCAAACGCCAGAGGTCCACTACGAAGTCCAGTATACTCTGTCCTTCATGACATCGGTGGGTGTAGAATCTGTGGTGGCCATATGTATGCTACTCACCGGTTTGAGGTGCTCCCCAATCAATTTGCTAAGTTCTTCAAAGGTTTTGTCCGCCAGTTTTTCAGGTGCTCGTAAATCCTTCCTGAGCGCGTACCTCTTTGACCCTGCGTGCGATCTCCCTTTTTAAAACTGTGTAATCAGGTAATGAGTGTCTCCCACAAGTTCACCCCTTGTGGTCATGGTGTGCAACTAGGTTGAGTGTATACAGTAATACAGTGGTGTTACATTGTGGTTACATACATGATACCTTCTGTGACTCGTTTAAGGCTCTGTTTGATGGTTGGCACCGCCCGCTCTGCCTGCCCATTGGAGGCTGGTTTAAACGGGCCGAGGTGACATGTTTGATCCCATTGCGTGTCATGAATTCTTTAAATTCGGCACTGGTGAAACATGGCCCGTTGTCACTGACCAGTATGTCAGGCAGGCCGTGGGTGGCAAATATGGCCCTTAGGCTTTCAATGGTGGCAGTGGTGGTGCTTCCCGACATAATTTCATATTCAATCCATTTTGAAGAAGCATCCACCACAACCAGGAACATTTTACCGAGAAATGGGCCCACATAGTCTACATGGATCCTCGACCATGGTCTGGAGGGCCAGGACCACAAACTTAGTTGTGCCTCTCTGGGCACATTGCTCAACTGAGCACACACACTGCATTGCTGTACACAGGACTCTCAGTCAGAGTCGAACCGGGCCACCACACGTGGGATCTGGCTATCGCTTTCATCATTACTATACCCGGGTGTGTGCTGTGGAGATCCGAGATGAACATTTCCCAGCCCTTTTTGGGTAGCACTACGCGGTTACCCCACAACAGGCAGTCTGCCTGAATGGACAGCTCGTCCTTTCGCCGCTGGAACGGCTTGATTCGCTCTTGCATTTCAAACGGGGATGCTGGCCCAGCTCCCATGCAGTACACAGTTTTTTTACTAGGGACAGCAGAGAATCTTGGCTGGTCCAAGTCCTAATCTGGCGGGCCGTGACAGGTGATTTATCATTTTCAAACGCTTCCATGACCATCAACAAGTCTGCGGGCTGCGCCACCATCAACAAGTTTGCAGGCTGCACCATTTCCACCCCCGTGGTGGGCAATGATAGCCAACTGAGAGCATCCGCACAGTTCTCAGTGCCTGGCCTGTGGCGGATGGTATAGTTATACACTGATAGTGCGAGTACCCACCTTTGTATGCGGGCTGAGGCATTAGTATTTATCCCCTTGTTTTCAGCGAACAGGGATGTGAGGGGCTTGTGATCGATTTCCAGCTCAAATTTGAGGCCAAACAGATACTGATGCATTTTCTTTACCCCGAACACACACGCTAATGCCTCTTTCTCAATCATGCTGTAGGCCCTCTCTGCCTTAGACAAGCTCCTGGAAGCATAAGCAACAGGTTGCAACTTCCCCACAACATTAGCTTGTTGTAATACACACCCGACTCCGTATGATGATGTGTCATATGCTAGCACAAGTCTGTTACACAGGTTATACAATACAAGCAGCTTGTTGGAGCATAAAATGTTTCTGGCTTTCTCAAAAGCAATTACTTGGTTTTTTCCCCATACCCAGTTCTCACCATTGCACAATAACACATGTAGGGGCACTAAAAGGGTGCTTAACCCCGGTAGGAAGTTACCAAAATAGTTGAAGAGTCCCAGGAACGACCGCAGCTCCGTGACGTTCTGTGGCCTGGGTACGTTCCTGATAGCGTCTGTGGACCGAATGCCGTCCGCCGCGATCTTTCTCCCCAAAAACTCTACTTCTGTTGCCATGAAGACGCATTTCGACCTCTTCAGCAGCAGCCCTACATGATCCAGTCGCTGGAGGACCTCCTCCAGATTTTGTAGGTGCTTGGCGGTGTCCTGACCTGTGACCAATATGTCATCCTGAAAGACCACTGTGTGTGGGACCGACTTGAGTAGGCTCTCCATGTTTCTCTGGAAGATCGCTGCAGCCGACCGAATTCCAAACGGGCATCTGTTGTAGATGAACAGTCCCTTGTGCGTGTTGATGCAGGTGAGGCTCTTCAAAGACTCCTCCAGTTCCTGCGTCATATAGGCCGAAGTCAGGTCGAGCTTGGTGAACGTCTTCCCTCCTGCCAGCGTCACAAATAGGTCGTCTGCCTTAGGTAGCGGGTATTGGTCCTGTAGCAAGAAACGATTAATAGTTACTTTATAATCGCCGAAAACCCTGACCGTGCCATCACTTTTGAGTACTGGAACAATCGGGCTGGCCCACTCACTGAATTCCACTGGGGAGATGATGCCCTCGCGTTGCAGCCTGTCCAGCTCGATTTCCACTCTCTCCCTCATCATGTGAGGTACCGCTCGCACCTTGTGGTGAATGGGTCGTGCCTCTGGGACCAAGTGGATCTGCACCTTCGCCCCGGAAAAGTTCCCAATGCCTGGCTCAAAAAGGGAAGGAAATTTGTTCAGAACCAGGGTACATGAGGCCTCATCGACATGTGATAGCGCTCGGATATCATCCCAGTTCCAGCGGATTTTACCCAGCCAGCTCCTTCCAAGCAGTGTGGGGCCATCGCCCGGGACAATCCAGAGTGGCAGCTCGTGCACCATGCCCTCGTAGGTGACCTTGACCATGGTGTTGCCCAGGACAGTGATAAGCTCTTTGGTGTACGTTCTCAGTTTCGTGTGGATGGGGCTCAGGGCTGGTCTGAATGCTTTGTTGCACCACAGTCTCTCAAACATCTTTTTATTCATGATGGATTGGCTAGCGCCAGTGTCCAGTTCCATGGCCACAGGTAAGCGATTCAATTTTACGTTTAGCATTATAGATGGACAGTTCGTCGAAAATGTGTGCACCCCGTGTACTTCAGCATCTGCCTCCTCTCTCTGAGGTTCGAAATTGCTTTGATCCATCATGGACCAATCTACCTCTGCCACGTGGTGGTTAGCAGGTTTTTCAGACCTTGCAGCTCGTTTGCAAGCTCGTTGGAGGTGCCCCATTGTTCCACAGCTCTTGCAAACATACCCTTTGAAGCAGCATGAATAGGTTGAATGGCTCCACAACGCCAACAAGGTGTGAATTGCCTAGCATTCATCCTTTGTTGGGGACTCTGAGTCATCTGGGTCACCTGAAGCCTGCTGGCAGTTGCAGACTCGTGGGTTCTGCCCTGTACACAGTTCCAGTTAATTTATGAACATTGCTCGCACTTGTGTGCTGAGAGATTTGTTTGGTGTTATCACTGGTGGACATAAACGCCTGTGCTATCACAATGGCCTTACTGAGGGTCGGTGTCTCCACAGTCAAAAGTTTTCATAGGATGGTCTCGTGGCTAATGCCCAGTACAAAAAAGTCTCTGAGCATTTGCTCCAGGTAGCCATCAAACTCACATTGTCCTGCAAGTCGCCTTAGCTCGGTGACGTAGCTCGCCACTTCCTGACCTTCAGATCGCTGGCACGTGTAGAACCGATACCTCGCCATCACCACGCTCTCCCATGGGTTAAGATGCTCCCGAACCAGTGTACACAACTCCTCATATGACTTATCTGTGGGTTTCACCGGAGCCAGAAGATTCTTCATGAGGCTGTAGGTCGGTGCCCTGCAGATTGTAAGAAGGACTGCTCTCCTTTTTGCAGTGCTTCCTTCTCCATCCAGCTTGTTGGCTACAAAATACTGGTCTAGCCATTCGACATCGGCTTCCCAGTCCTCACCCTCTGAGAACTTCTTCAGGATGCCCACAGTTTTCTGCATCTTTGCTATGGATTCGTATTCTCGTCGTCAGTTATTGTTCCTAACACAGATGAGGCTGCAAACAGGGAGGTTAAAGTAACAGTGACCTCAGTCTTTAATAAGACACTCCAGAGTGAGGAACAGGACTTAGGGGCCGGCTTATATACAGTGCTCCCAAGGGATGCTGGGATCCCTTGGGACTTCTGGGGATGAGCTCCCTTGTGGCAGAACATGGGAGTGCATGCTTTACAGATACACAACAGAAACGTTGCAGCCTTTAGCCCCTTTGTTGATGTCCCCCACACAGACTCCCACACACACATACACACACATCTGGCGCACAACCTTTTTAGCCGGGGGGGACCAATACATTTTTACTCACTCTTGCTGCCACCACCAAATCATTCCAACATTTCCGGCATTGTTCTCCATCCTGCTCAATGTTGCCCATCGATCTCCCTCCAAATCCGTCGGTATTGTGGTGATGCAGGCTTGCCACGACCATCCCGGGTGAGGTCTTTATACCTGCGCTCCACCTCTGTTACTAGCTCCTCCAATTCCTCCTCATTAAACCAGGGAGCTCTGGGCCTGGTTTTGCCAATCTACATTGCTGATTTCTGGCCACTCATCGTCAATGATGAAACAAATGGATGCTCAACAGTTTGTGTGTCTCACTTTCTCCGACTGTCCCCTCTCCAACTTCCAACTCTCTCCTCTACAACCTCCAACTCTCTCCCCTCCCCTCTTACACTCACAGGTGGAATAAAGTGGTGTGCCTTTATGCACATGCGCAGTACAGCAATCAACAGCAAACGGCCGCTAAATGACAGCACATCTGAAGAGAAAAACTACAACAACAAAAAATTGCGAAGTCTCGCGCATGCACATTGGAGGCCCTCCAATGATCTCCGAAAGGAGAAGCCTCCAACTGCCCACACTGATGACACCAGCCGCTCACTCCCGTTCTCGCCCGCTCCCACCCGGCGACTGTCACTGCCTGCCGCTGCCATTGTCGCCCACTCAACGGAGCCGAAAGCGTCTCCCGATGGGACCCGATGGCAGCGAGCAGCCCAGGGACCGCCGAGAAATGGGCAGCAACCAAATTCAGCCCCTATGACTCTATTAATAAAGCTAAGGATCCCATATGCTTTTTTAAATGACCTTCTCAAGTAAACCTCCCACATCCCTGTCTGGAGTAAAAATTAAAAAGGGAAGGTAGCTCAACCGTGGCTAACAAGGGAAATTAGGGATAGTTAAATCCAAAGAAGAGGTATATAAATTGGCCAGAAAAAGCAGCAAACCTGAGGACTGGAAGAAATTTAGAATTCAGCAGAGGAGGACAAAGGGTTTAATTAGGAGGGGGAAAATAGAGTACGAGAAGAAGCTCGCAGGGAACATAAAAACTGACTGCAAAAGCTTCTATAGATATGTGAAGAGAAAAAGATCAGTGAAGACCAACGTAGGTCCTTTGCAGACAGATTCAGGTGAATTTATAATAGGGAACAAAGAAATGGCAGACCAATTGAACAAATACTTTGGATCTGTCTTCACTAAGGAAGACACAAATAACCTTCCGGAAATACTAGGGGTTCGAGGGTCTAGCGAAAAGGAGGAACTGAAGGAAATCCTTATTAGTCAGGAAATTGTGTTAGGGAAATTGATGGGATTGAAGGCCGATCCCCAGGGCCTGATAGTCTGCATCCCAGAGTACTTAAAGAAGTGGCCCTAGAAATAGTGGATGCATTAGTGATCATTTTCCAACATTCTATCGACTCTGGATCAGTTCCTATGGACTGGAGGGTAGCTAATGTAACACCACTTTTTTAAAAAGGAGGGAGAGAGAAAACAGAAAATTATAGACCGGTTAGCCTGACATCGGTAGTGGGGAAAATGTTGGAATCAATTATTAAAGATGAAATAGCAGCGCATTTGGAAAGCAGTGACAGGATCGGTCCAAGTCAGCATGGATTTATGAAAAGGCAATCATGCTTGACAAATTTTCTTGAATTTTTTGAGGATGTAACTAGTAGAGTGGACAAGGGAGAACCAGTGGATGTGGTGTATTTGGACTTTCAAAAGGCTTTTGACAAGGTCCCACACAAGAGATTCGTGTACAAAATTAAAGCACATGGTATTGGGGGTAATGTATTGACGTGGATAGAGAACTGGTTGGCAGACAGGAATCAGAAAGTCGGAATAAATGGGTCCTTTTTAGATTGGCAGGCAGTGACCAGTGAGGTGCCACAGGGTTCAGTGCTGGGACCCCAGCTATTTACAATATACATTAATGATTTAGATGAAGGAATTGAATGTAATATCTCCAAGTTTACAGATGACTCTATGCTGGGTGGCGGTGTGAGCTGTGAGGAGGATGCTAAGGGGCTGCAGGGTGACTTGGACAGGTCAGGTGAATGGGCAAATGCATGGCAGATGCAGTATAATATGGATAAATGTGAAGTTATCCACTTTGGTGGCAAAAACAGGAAGATAGAATATTATCTGAATGGTGAGAGATTAGGAAAAGGGGAGGTGCAACGAGATCTGGGTGTCATGGTACATCAGTCATTGAAGGTTGGCATGCAGGTACAGCAGGCGGTGAAGAAGGCAAATGGCATGTTGGCCTTCATAGCTAGAGGATTTGAGTATAGGAGCAGGGAGGATTAACTGCAGTTGTACAGAGCCTTGGTGAGGCCACACCTGGAATATTGTGTTCAGTTTTGGTCTCCTAATCTGAGGAAGGACATTCTTGCTATTGAGGGAGTACAGCGAAGGTTCACCAGACTGATTCCCGGGATGGCAGGACTGACATATGAGGAAAGACTGGATCAACTGGGTTTGTATCCACTGGAGTTTAGAAGGATGAGAGGGGATCTCTTAGAAACATACAAAATTCTGACGAGATTGGACAGGTTAGAGGCAGGAAGAATTTTCCTGTTGCTCGGGAGTTCCAGAACCAGGGGTCACAGTCTAAGAATAAGGTTTAAGCCATTTAGGACTGAGATGAGGAGAAACTTCTTCACTCAGAGAGTTGCTAACCTGTGGAATTCTGTACCGCAGAAAGTTGTTGAGGCCAGTTCGTTAGATATATTCAAAAGAGAGTTAGATATGGCCTTTACGGCCAAAGGGATCAAGCAGTATGGAGAGAAAGCAGGAAAGGGGTACTGAGGTTGAATGATCAGCCATGAGCTTATTGAACGGCGGTGCAGGCTCGGGAAGAGCCGAATGGCCTGCTCCTGCACCTAATTTCCATGTTTCTATGGGCCCAAGTTTCGGCCTCAGTTGCTCCTGATTTTTTGGAGCAACTGGTGTAGAACAGAGTATCTTAGAAATTCAAATTCTCGGCATTTAGTTTGCTCCAGTTGTAGTCAGTTAGAACAGTTTCACTTTGGAACAGAATTTTTTTTTCAAATGGGGGCGTGTCCGGCCACTTACGCCTGTTTTCAAAGTTTCGGCAGTGAAAACTTACTCCAAACTAACTTAGAATGGAATAAGTGAAGATTTTTGTACGCTCGAAAAAACCTTGTCTACACTTTAGAAAATCAGGCGTAGGTTACAAATTAGGCGTAGGGAATGGGGGGGACAGGAGGATGAAGGGAAGTCATTAAATTCTACAATCAATCCTTAGTTATACTTATACAAATATTATACAAAAAAATCCAACCTGAATAAAAATTTATAAGCAAAGAAAAGATTAAATAAACCATGTTCCTACCTGTGTGAAACAGCAGCAGCCTTCGAGCTGCTGTGCTTCAGGCAGGCCTTTCATGTTGGAGACAGGCAGGGGTGTGGCGTCAGTGTCTCGACGGCAGCCCCAACAGCGGCAGCAAGCAGCCTTCGAGCTGAGCTGCGGTGCTTCAGGCAGGCTTTCATTCCGTTAGCGGCTGGCCGGCAGCCGAAGAATCAACACCGGACGCATGCAACTTTCCAACGGGGTTGAGGCCATTCAGCCATGGGATAGGAGCGGCGTCAGTGGCTGGCCGGCAGCCGAAGGATCAACACCAGACGCACGCAGCTTTTCAAGGGGGTTAAGGCCATTTGGCCACACTTAAGGGGCGGCGTCAGTGGCTCGATGGCAGCCGAGTCCTTTTAAAAATGGCCTAGTGCCAATGTTTGTTTGACACTGTGCGTGCGCGCACACTCCAACACACATGCACAGGGTTGCCGGCACCACGCTGGCTCACTTAAATTGGACCCACCCCCCCCCCACTACTTACAGAATCAGCGCGAGTGTTTGGCTCTGCCCCCCGCTGTGAAGAGCGCGCCGCACCAAGCTGAAATCGAGCTCCGAGGAGCCGGAGAATATCGAAGTTTTTTTCTAGAGCACTTTTAGGCGCGAAGAACAGGCGTCCAGCTCGGAGATGCGCCGTTTTCGGCGCGGGCTGAAACTTGGGGCCATTGTTTCTATTCAAAGATTTGTGTAGATCCACCACCAGGTCTTTATGTTCCTACACCTCCTTTAAAATTGCACCATTTATTTTATATTGCCTCTCCTCGTTCTTCCTATCAAAATGTATCACTTTACACTTCTCTGCGTTAAACTTCATCTGTCATGTGTCTGCCCAGTTCACCAGTCTGTCCTCTTGAAATCTATTACTATCCTTCACATTGTTTATTACTTTTCCAAATTTCATGTCATCTGCAAACCTTTGAAATTATAACCTGTACACCCAAGTCCAGATCATTAATATATATTTTAGGAACATAGGGCTAGAAACTCCACTTTTGTGCTTATAGCCCAAAAATGGGCATTATTTCCGGTGTGGGCGTTAAAAAATTGTTTTCAGATCGCCGGCTTCTCGCCCATTCTCAAAGTACCTAGTCTCCATTTTTGAAAATGAGTGTTACCGTGAGCGATATGAAATGGGCAGTAGCGTTAAATTTTTTTGACCTTCTGCCGTAAAGTGTGACCGTCCTTAGCAACAGCATGGCAACACTCGATTCCCGCGATTCAACAGGTCAAAGGTCATCATGACATGCGTGGAAGAGGAGACAGAGAGAGAGGGAGCTCAGAGGGACTGAAGGCGTGGCTGGTTGTGGTGTGGCTGCTTTGGAAGGAAGGAGGGAGACTTTAGAGCTTCACAGCAAGTAGGCAAACAAAAATTAGCTGTCACCAGCCACATATTTGCCCGAAGCTGGCCTATAATGGAGAGAGAGAAGGAGGCATCACAGCATGCTGTGGAGACTGACACTGGAGAGTGCAGTGAGGTGGGAGAGGAACACACTGGAGGGTGCAAAAGAGCCAGGAGGCTCTCGGAGGAGGCAAATGCCTCCCTTCTGCAGGATGTCGAGTCACGCTGGGGTGATTTGACACAGGGAGGGCGTGGGAAGCCCACCCCAAAGGCATACCAGAGGATATGGACCGAGATAGCAGAGGTGGTCTCGTCGGCGACCAACGAGGTTCGCGAGGGCAACCAATGGCACAAACGATGGAACGACCTTGTGGGATCCGCAAGAGTAAGTATTACATTGATTTACATGTACTTATGTATTTATATAATTTGATTTGTAACAGTCATGAGTAACTATCAGCAGATGTGAGGTATTTCACTTTTACTGGGAATGTTTTACTCAAAGCCTGCGGTCACGGTGTAGGTCTTAAGGTAAAGAATGATAATAATTATAAAAATTATGATTACATCTGTCGGTTATGTGTTGTATCAGTCTCTGTGACAGTAACTAGCAATAATATCACACAATGATCTCATGTCATGTCGTCCTGTCACCTTTTACAGAAGAAACTATCGACGATGAGGTCCATGCAGAGGCGAACGGATGGAGGGCCACCAGTCCCCACTGAGAGGGAGGAGTGGGTTCTCACACCCGTGGGGAAGCACCCCTGGATAGCCATGGACGCATCTGCAGACCCTGAAGTGATGCCACGTGAGTAAAGCTTACCATTGCGTGATGTGAAGTCAATAGATGCCACACCCACTCATATCCGAACAATAATATATGATAGATGATTTCTAAAATTGTCCTAGAAATAATGCTGGCCTAATGAAAATCATTGGAATGCAAATGTGTTGATGGTCATGAAATGTGATATCTGCGATGATTTTGATAGCGGTGATGCTTTTGTCATGCATATGCTGTGTGTAGCGCTGGTCTCACCTTGTCACCCTAGCACCCCCTTCTCCTCTAATAACCTCATTTATGTTTTGCAGCTCAGCCAGCAGCACATCCCAAGGCAAGACCACAGAGGCCAGAAGGTGGGGGCACAGGGCCCGTCTCTCCGGACGATCCAACATCTGGTGCTGAGGAGCTCCGATTCTCGCCCGTCAATCCACTGGGTCTGTTCTCCACGGATGAGAGCGCGGACTTCGAGGAACCTGCATCACCGCGCTCCAGAAGCCATTCCACCCCAAGACCATCTAGTGGCCCTCTGGTCATTCCCGCCTCCACTCTGGAGGTACCGGCCCCAAGCACCTCACCACAGGGCACCCCATTTGTCCCCAGGATGATGCTGACCCCGTGGAGGTCTCCTGGACGTGGCAGATCTGTTCCACGAGCGCAACATGACAGTGGAGAGATGGTACAGTTATCCAGGAGGACTGTAGACATTGGTGACCAGCTCATCGAAGCATTGGGGAGCATATCCTGACAGCTGGCCACCATGACCGAGTACATTCTGCGTATGGCGGAAGCCCTGGATGCGATAGCCAGGAACACTGCTGGCACAGGCCTCCCAGTGGTCCCTGAGCGCAGCACTCCACCCCTAGATTCTGCACCACCACTGTGAGCGACAGAAACATAGAAACATAGAAAATAGGTGCAGGAGTGGTCCATTTGAGCGGGACTTGGTCAAAAGCCTTTTGAAAGTCCAAATACACCACATCCACTGGTTCTCCCTTGTCCACTCTGCTAGTTACATCCTCAAAAAATTCCAGAAGATTCGTCAAGCATGATTTCCCTTTCATAAATCCATGCTGACTTGGACCGATCCTGTCACTGCTTTCCAAATGCGCTGCTATTTCATCCTTAATGGTTGATTCCAACATTTTCCCCACTACTGTTGTCAGGCTAACCGATCCATAATTACCCATTTTCTCTCTCCCTCCCTTTTTAAAAAGTGGTGTTACATTAGCTACCCTCCAGTCCATAGGAACTGATCCAGATTTGATAGACTGTTGGAAAATGATCACCAATGCATCCACTATTTCTAGGGCCACTTCCTTAAGTACTCTGGGATTCAGACTATCAGGCCCCGGGGATTTATCAGCCTTCAATCCCATCAATTTCCCCAACACAATTTCCGCCTAGTAAGGATATCCTTCAGCTCCTCCTTCTCACTAGACCCACTGTCCCCTAGTACATTCGAAAGATAATTAGTGTCTTCCTTCGTGAAGACAGAAGCGAAGGATTTGTTCAATTGGTCTGCCATTTCTGAAACATAGAAACATAGAAAATAGGCGCAGGAGTAGGCCATTCGGCCCTTCGAGCCTGCACCACCATTCAATAAGATCATGGCTGATCATTCACCTCAGTACCCTTTTCCTGCTTTCTCTCCATACCCCTTGATCCCTTTAGCCATAAGGGCCATATCTAACTCCCTCTTGATTATATCTAATGAACTGGCATCAACAACTGTCTACGGTAGAGGAATCCACAGGTTCACAATTCTCTGAGTGAAGAAGTTTCTCCTCATCTCGGTCCTAAATGGCTTACCCCTTATCTTTAGACTGTGACCCCTAATTCTGGAGTTCCCCAACATCGGGGACATTCTTCCTGCATCTAACCTGTCCAGTCCCGTCAGAATTTAATATGTTTCTATGAGATGCCCTCTCATTCTTCTCAACTCCAGAGAATACAGGCCCAGTCGATCCAGTCTCTCCTCATATGTCAGTCCTGCCATCCCGGAAATCAGTCCAGTGAACCTTCACTGAACTCCCTCAATAGCAAGAACATCCTACCTCAGATTAGGAGACCAAATCTGAACACAATATTCCAGGTGAGGCCTCACCAAGGCCCTGTACAACTGCAGTAAGATCTCCCTGCTCCTATACTCAAATCCCCTAGCTATGAAGGCCAATATGCCATTTGCCTTCTTCACCGCCTGCTGTACCTGCATGCCAACTTTCAATGACTGATGCACCATGACACCCAGGTCTCATTGCACCTCCCCTTTTCCTAATCTGCCGCTATTCAGATAATATTCTGCCTTCATGTTTTTACCAACAAAGTGGATAACCTCACATTTATCCACGTTATACTGCATCTGCCATGCATTTGCCCACTCACCTAATCTGTCCAAGTCACCCTGCAGCCTCTTAGCATCCTCCTCACAGCTCACACCACTACCCAGCATAGTGTCATCTGCAAACTTGGAGATATTACACTCAATTCCTTCATCTAAATCATTGATGTATATTGTAAATAGCTGGGGTCCCAGGACTGAGCCTTCGGCACCCCACTAGTCACTGCCTGCCATTCTGAAAAGGACCCGTTTATCCCTACTCTCTGCTTCCTGTCTGCCAACCAGTTCTCTATCCACGTCAGTGTATTACCCCCAATACCATGTGCTTTGATTTTGCACACTAATCTCTTGTGTGGGACCTTGTCAAACGCCTTTTGAAAGTCCAAATACACCACATCCACTGATTCTCTCTTGACCACTCTACTAGTTACATCCCCAAAAATTCTAGAAGATTTGTCAAGCATGATTTTCCTTTCATAAATCCATGCTGACTTGGATGGATCCTGTCGCTGCTTTCCAAATGTGCCGCTATTTCATCTTTAATAATTGATTCCAACATTTTCCCCACTACTGATGTCAGGCTAACTGGTCTATAATTCCCCGTTTTCTCTCTCCCTCCTTTTTTAAAAAGTGGTGTTACATTAGCTACCCTCCAGTCCATAGGAACTGATCCAGAGTCAATAGACTGTTGGAAAATGATCACCAATGCATCCACTATTTCTAGGGCCACTTCCTTAAGTACTCTGGGATGCAGACTATCAG
This sequence comes from Pristiophorus japonicus, assembly GCF_044704955.1. Classification (NCBI taxonomy): domain Eukaryota; kingdom Metazoa; phylum Chordata; class Chondrichthyes; family Pristiophoridae; genus Pristiophorus; species Pristiophorus japonicus. The sequence goes on along the minus strand of NC_091981.1, from coordinate 165,311,525 downwards.
GCCCTGGGGATTTATCGGCCTTCACTTCCATCAATTTCCGGAACACAATTTCATGACTAATGAGTTCCTTCAGTTCCTCCTTCTCGCTAGATCCTTGATCCCCTAGTATTTCCGGAGGTTATTTGTGTCTTCCTTCGTGAAGACAGAACCAAAGTATTTGTTCAATTGGTCTGCCATTTCTTTGTTCCCCATTATAAATTCACCTGAATCTGACTGCAAGGGACCTACGTTTGTCTTCACTAATCTTTTTCTCTTCACATATCTGTAGAAGCTTTTGCAGGCAGTTTTTAAGTTCCCGGCAAGCTTCTTCTCGTACTCTATTTTCCCCCTCTTAATTAAACCCTTTGTCCTCCTCTGCTGATTTCTAAATTTCTCCCCGTCCTCAGGTTTGCTGCTTTTTCTGGCCAATTTATATGCCTCTTCCTTGGATTTAACACTATCCCTAATTGCCCTTGTTCGCCACTATTGAGCCCGTTTTATTTTTACTTCAGACAGGGATGTACAATTGTTGAAGTTCATCCATGTGATCTTTAAATGCCTGCCATTGCCTATCCACCGTCAACCCCTTAAGTATCATTCACCAGTCTATTCTAGCCAATTCACGTCTCATACCATCGAAGTTACCTTTCCTTAAGTTCAGGATCCTAGTCTCTGAATTAACTGTGTCACTCTCCATCTTGATAAAGAATTCTACCATACAGATGAGAGCAAGGACCAAGATCCTGCTTCTGCATCAGAGAATGTTGCCCCCTCGGCACCCCCTGCTCCCGTACCCATACCCGTGCAATGACCGCATCTGCCTTCATCCCCCCAATGAGGCACCGCCTGAGGAGCTCCTCAGCCAGGCGCCGTGGAGCGAGGAAGGGAAGGGGTAGAGGTGGGGAGAAGAAGGGGAGAGGAGAAAGAAAGTGAGGTGCATGTCCGCAGTTGATGGCTGTGTTATATCTCCATCTGGGTGTATGCAATTTGTTGCAATGTATGGGGGCTGGGGACCACCCTCCTGCTTTGCCTTTGTATTTTGTGTTACTGGACATGTTGAACATTTGATTGATATCAATGTTGGAAAAAGTGGGGCGTGGGCGGGGGTTGGGTGTTATTGCCTATGATACTTATGATTTCAGAAAAATGTTGGTATAACATTTTTGTAATTGAACATAACCTTGTTGCACATTGTCTCAGATAGCTGCACCGTTACAAACTGGTGATTCCTTAACATGAAAGGGTTAAATACGTAAACTGGCACCAATGTGATGGGCACCCTTGATGTCTGAGCTGCACTCACACAGCAGTGTGTCAGCGTTGTCACTCACATCAACGCTCTTTCAGGCAAATCGTTCAGATCTCAGCTCCTCACGTAAGAGTCTTGCAGCTATGTTGCTACCACGTGCCCTTTCCTGCGGTCTGGAGGGGGTCATGGGCATGGTTTGCATAACCAGCCTGATTGTCTGGCCCTAGGTTAGCGTCCAGCCCCTCGTGGTCCTCTTCCTCTCTCTCATGAGGTGGAGCATCAGTGCCTTCCGGTAATTCTTGGCCCCTCCTGATAGCCAGGTTGTGCAGCATCGAACACACAGCCATGAATTTAGCTACTTGCTCAGGGTTGTATTGTAGCTCCCCTCCTGAGTGATCAAGACATCTGAAGCGCTGCTTAAGCACAGTTATTGTTTGGTGACCCCATTGCATTGAAAGTATAATAGCGATTGATCAGAAGCAGTGGTTTCCTCACTAAAATACACCTGGAGTAAAGCCCCAATAGTCCAGAGTCTAAAAAGATGTCTGTTGAGATGCTCACTTCACCTGAGAAGAACTCCAGAGTCAATGCAAACTCCCCCAAAGTTGAGGCAGCCTTTTTAATGAAGCGACCTGCGATTTTAAAAATGTCAGCCACACTGCTGGCATTTGTTCAGAACAATTCCAATTTTTCTGGGCTTTTGTTTGGGTGAGCGATATTGTGGGCAATATGTGTGCGAGGTGGTGAAAGTGACGGTGAGCGATCTCCTGGGCGTTACTTTCGCCAAATGTGCTCTTTACGATAAAAAAAAGGTGTGGGCGGGCAGTATTATTGAATCTCGACGTTAATTCCGTGCGGAAAGTAACGCTGGATGATATTATGGCCGTTGATTTCGCCCATTCTGGTGATTCCGCCTAAAAAAGTAGGTGGGCGGTAATAGTTTTTTCCCGGTGTTAAGCACATGAGGAAAGTAACGCTCGGTGATAAGTTTCCTAAAAATGCCCGTCAGTTTCCATTTTGTGCCAAAATGGCCGATATCTGGACGTTAAACATCATTTCAGCGGTAAAGTGGGCATTAAGTGCGTGTTAAGCATGCAAAAAATGTGGAGGTTCTAGCCCATAGAACTGGAGTAGGTCCTTCAACCCCTCGTGCCTGTTATACCACTCAATGCGATCATGGCTGAACTGCTATCTAACACCATATACCCGCATTTGGTCCAGATCCCTTAATACCTTTGGTTAACAAAAAGCTGTCAATATCCAATTTAAGATTAACAATTGACCTAGTATCAATTGTCATTTGCGGAAGCAAGTTCCAAACTTCTACCACCCTTTGTGTGTCGAAGTGTTTCCTAATTTCACACCTGAAAGGTCTGGCTCTAATTTTTAGACTGTGCCTCCGAGACCAAGAATCCCCATCCAGCGGAAATAGCTTCTCTCTATCTACCCTATCTGTTCCCCTCAATATCCTGAAAACTTCGATCAGCTCACCCCTTAACCATCTAAATTCTTGGGAATGCAAACCTAATTTGTGCAATCTCTCATTGTCACTTAACCCTTGAAGTCCGAGTATCATTCTGGTAACCTACGCTGCACTACCTCCAAGGCCAATATATCCTTCCTAAGGTGTGGTGCCCAGAACTGCTCACAGTACTCCAGGTGTGGTCTAACCAGGGTTTTGTACAGCTGCAGCATAACTTCTATCCCCTTGTACTCTAGTACTCTGGATATAAAGGCCAGCATTCCATTAGCTTTTTTGATTATTTTCTGTACCTTTTCATGACATTTTAATGATCTATTGGGTCGAAATTCGGTTGCTCCCACCAGCTGATACTGCCTGAGTGAGGCAGCAACGGGATGTGAACGGCTGGATGGCGGCATTAGGCGGAGGTGCCGTCTGATGGTAAATTTGGTTGTCCTTTTTCAAGGGCATAAAGATTTGCTGCTCTGCCGACTACCGCCATGGAAATCCCAACGTCAATACGCATGCAATGCCTCCTTGGCGCCGGTCTTGCCAAATTCACTTTTGCTGCCTCACTTACCGGCTGGCGGGGAACACACCACAAAAAACTGACGTTCACAAGCTGAGGTAAAGATTCTGGGGCGGTATTTAAAGGGAGTTGCAGCCGGGCCACAGAGGTCGCGGTCAGTGCTGCGTTCTCTCCTCGCAGAGTGCGTAGGTGTTGGCGTGCCGCGACTACTCAGCTTCACAACTAGCATCTCGCAAACATTGATGGGTTTCAGGTTGGATACATTGGCAACTAGCATATCGCGGCTACCTTCTGTAACTTAATGGGGGCAGTGATCGCACACCACATTGTCATACGGTGAAGACTTGAAAGGCACCGGCAACAGACACAGCTTCAGGACAATGTGGGTCCATGCCAGAGGAGAGGCCCCAGGTGTCGGGGCAGGAGGCCGTAAAGGTGCAGGGTTTACCATGCACATTATTTTTACCTTGAGATGTCTGAGGAGCAGTGCCTAAGAAGGCTGCACTTCCGCAAGGAGGTGGGTCACCAAGCTCTGCCACTTCCTGCAGACAGACCTCTCAGTTGACATCGACACCAGGACCTCGCTGTCAGTGGCAGTAAAAGTGACAGTAGCCCTCAACGTGTATGCTACCGGCTCCTTCCAGTCCCCTGTAGGCGACATAAGTAACATCTTGCAGTTTGCAGTACATTGCTGCATTCGCCAGGTGACCGACGTTCTCTACAGTTGACGCATGTACTACATAAAGTTCAGCATGTCCAGGCAGAGCCAGGATGAGCGCTCCTGTGGCTTCGCCAGGATAGCGGGCTTCCCCCTGGTTCAGGGGGCCATTGATTGTACGCATGTGGTATTGCAGGCCCTGCCTCACAATGGAGAGGTGTTTCGGAATTGAAAGGGCTACCACTCCCTCAACGTTCAGCTGGTCTGCGATCATAGGCAGATGATCCTCGCTGTTAATGCACGCTATCCTGGCAGCTGCCATGATGCCTTCATCCAGCGGGAGAGCAGTGTGCCATGACTGTTCCAGCCACCTCATGAAGGCCGTGGCTGGCTCATCGGCGACAAAGGATATGGTGTTGCCACCTGGCTGATGACACCCCTCCGAAATCTCACCACCCCAGCACTACAACACCAGCCCTAAGGCAACTAGGAATATTGGAGAGCAAACTATCGGGGTTCTGAAGCAGCATTTCCGCTGCCATGAACGCTCTAGAGGGGCATTTCAGTACTCACCTGATGGAGTGTCCATCTTCACCATTGTGTGCTGCATGCTGCACAAGCTGGCCATCTTGAGGGGCCAGACATTACCGGCAGGGATGGATGATCTACCTCAGGAGGATGACGATGATGAGGAGGAAGATAAGGAGCTTCAGCCAAGGAGGAGGCAGCATGACATTATTGCAGCTGCAAGGGCTGCTCATCAGAGGCCCATCGCGCATCGATTCCATTGAATCACGCAAGATGTGCAGAATGGCCAGCCTATTCACCTGCCGATCTGCTGAAGACATCACGCCCCACCCTCATGCCTTGGGGTATACAAATGGCAAGATAAGATTGTGACAACTTTAAAGAATTTTTATTTACAACAAAACCATAGTGTGCTGTAAAGAAGCACTAAAGGACACCATCATCCATAGCAAACAATAATTGAAATCAAACCCCTTGAAACGTTATCACCCACATCCATGTGCAACTATTCACATTAGTTCATATTCGAACAAGGTCACCATCTCTGGCCACGATCAGACAATTCTTTATTGGCTCATCCAAGTGCTGCTATATACATGAGTTCATATTCGAGCAAGGTCACCATCTTTGGCCACTAGCACATACATCTTTACCAGCTCTTTCTCAGTGCTTTCCCACCCCTTCCCTTCTCCCCCTCCCATGCCTACTGCTCCTCATCAATGGGGTCTCAGTGCCTGCAGCAAGGCTGGTAGAAGGTCGCTCTGTTGGCGCCGCTGCCACAGCTGATGGCCTAGCAGGACATTCCGCACCAGCTCGGGCCTTGGAAGGGCCGGCTGTGGACTGCATCACCTCAGCATGGATGGCAGCACTCTGTGGTGTGGGTTGCAAAGAGCGGCACGGGCAAGGGCAGAATGATGTCGTCCTGAAAGAGGACATCACATTCCAACAGGTTCGACACGCTGTTACTCCCCCAAGGCTGAGCCTCAGCATCTAGAGCTATCTGGTGAGCACAGATGGCTGCCCTGCTTTGCCAACGTTAGTTCCCCGTGCAACTGATGGGGCCCCAGACACGATGACAACGGTCAGTGCCTGCGTGGCATCAAGTTGGCTCTGCATGAGCACAGACTGCGTCTGCAGCACAGCACACAGCTGGTTGATGTCACTATGCACTGACGACATGACAGTCTTCAGGCTAACTATAGCGTCGGCCTGGTGCTCGAAGGCTACTGCCACGTCAGCCATAGCACATGCCACCATGTATAGACATAGAAACATAGAAAATATGTGCAGGAGTAGGCCATCCGGCCCTTCGAGCCTGCACCACCATTCAATAAGATCATGGCTGATCATTCCTTCAGTACCCCGTTCCTCCTTTTCTCCATACTCCTTGATCCCTTTAGCCACAAGGGCCATATCTAACTCCCTCTTGAATATATCCAATCAACTGGCATCAACAACTCTCTGTGGTAGGGATTCCATAGGTTAACAACTCTCTAAGTGAAGATGTTCCTCCGCATCTCAGTACTAAATGGCCCACCCCTTATCCTAAGACTATGTCCCCTGGTTCTGGACTTCACCAACATCGGGAACATTCTTCCCGCATCTAACCTGTCCAGTCATGTCAGAATTTTATATGTTTCTATGAGATCCCCTCTCATCCTTCTAAACTCCAATGAATACAGGCCCAGTTGATCCAGTCTCTCCTCATATGTCAGTCCCGCCATCCCGGGAATCAGTCTGGTGAACCTTCGCTGCACTCCCTCGATAGCAAGAATGTCCTTCCTCAGATTAGGAGACCAAAACTGAACACAATATTCCAGGTGGGGCCTCACCAAGGCCCTGTACAACTGCAGTAAGACTTCCCTGCTCCTATACTCAAATCCCCTTGCTATGAAGGCCAACATACCATTTGCCTTCTTCACCGCCTGCTGCACCTGCATGCCAACTTTCAATGACTGATGAATCATGACACCCAGGTCTCGCTGCACCTCCCCTTTTCCTAATCTGCCGCCATTCAGATAATATTCTGCCCTCATGTTTTTGCCCCCAAAGTGGATAACCTCACATTTATCCACATTATACTGCATCTGCCATGTATTTGCCCATTCGCCTAACCTGTCCAAATCACCCTGCAACCTCTTAGCGTTCTCCTCACAACTCACACCGCCACCCAGTTTAGTGTCATCTGCAAACTTGAAGATATTACACTCAATTCCATCATCCAAATCATTAATATATATTGTAAAGAGCTGGGGTCCCAGCACTGAGTCCTGCGGCACTCCACTAGTCACTGCCTGCCATTCTGAAAAGGACCCGTTAATCCCGACTCTCTGCTTCCTGTCTGCCAACCAGTTCTCTATCCACGTCAGTACATTACCCCCAATACCATGTGCTTTGATTTTGCACACCAATCTCTTGTGTGGGACCTTGTCAAAAGCCTTTTGAAAGTCCAAATGCACCATATCCACTGGTTCTCCCCTGTCCACTCTACTAGTTACATCCTCAAAAAATTCAGAAGATTTGTCAAGCATGATTTCCCTTCCATAAATCCATGCTGACTTGGACCAATCCTATCACTGCTTTCCAAATGTGCTGCTATTTCATCTTTAATGATTGATTCCAACATTTTCCCCACTACTGATGTCAGGCTAACTGGTCTATAATTCCCCGTTTTCTCTCTCCCTCCTTTTTTAAAAAGTAGTGTTACATTAGCAACCCTCCAGTCCAAAGGAACTGATCCAGAGTTGATAGACTGTTGGAAAATTATCACCATTACATCCACTATTTCTAGGGCCACTTCCTTAAGTACTCTGGGATGTAGACTATCAGGCCCTGGGGATTTATCAGCCTTAAATCCTGTCAATTTCCCGAACATAATTTCCCGCCTAATAAGGATATCCTTCAGTTCCTCCTTCACACTAGACCTTCGGACCCCTAGTACATCCGGAAGCTTATTTGAGTCTTCCTTTGTGAAGACAGAACCAAAGTACTTGTTCAATTGGTCTGCCATTTCTTTGTTCCCCATTATAAATTCACCCAAATCCGACTGCAAGGGACCTACGTTTGTCTTCACGGGAGCCCATGGTCACTTGAAGTTTCCAACATCCTTTGATAGCTATCAAGGATGGGCTCGACGGGTTGTTGGGAGGCCTGTGCAACAGTTGAGGTTGACTCCTCCATCCTCACAGAGAGTGCATCGATATTCTCGGGCACCCTTGACAATGCACCCAGCATATCGCTATGATTGTTTTGCGACATCCTCTAATTCGGGCTCATCATCCGAGTGCTGCTGAACATCACTCAGGTGTGTACTCACCCTCCGGGGAGCTGGCCCCTGATCTCCCCTCCCCCGTGGCGTTACTGCAGGCCACTGAGTCCTGGAGCTTCACCCACCTCCTTATTCCCCACTACACCTTCCAACAAACAGCTGCTGGCCCCGCTCTGCAAGGCTGCTGGATCCTCCACGACATTCAGAGAGGTGTCCTCTGCCTCCTCCTCCTCTGCACCATCACCCGCAGTCGAAGGCTGACATGAAGGCCCCTAGCCGTCTGAAAGCACAAAGCCAGAGAAGAGTGGTTACCTGCAGGGGAGGGGGCCAGGACTGGGAAAGACGTTTGGAAATGCCAGTCTCATGGAAAGTGGTGACGGATTGTGGTTTCAGGGCTAAGTGGCCTGCGAGAGGCTGTAAAGGAACTCAATGTACCATCATTGTCCCCAGAGGTCTTGGCCTGACCCACCGCCACCGCACCATCTTGTGCATCCATCAGGGCCGAGACACATTCCTCAACAGAACTTGGGGGTTGCACCTCAGAGTCCGCTCCTCTGGTCTGCATCTGGGCTCATCTCACCCATGCCAATGACTGCTGGACAGAACACCGCCTAATCCGTTCCGTCATAAACATTAATATAGCCTCAAAGTGATGATGGCAACAAAAGCAATGACGCAGAAAAATCAACACTGGGACACTCAAAGACCCAGCTAAGAGAGCCCTATACAGTCAGCACGTCACTGCCAACATGGTGACCCTCGATGACCCCGAGACACAGAGTACCCATAGCGCTTGGTCTGCCCTCCAGTCCACCATAACCAGTGCCTGCGAAGAGATGCTTGGTCATTCAACCAGGAAAACCAGGACTGGTTTGATGACAATGACCAGGAGATCCAGGAGCTAATAAGCTGTAAGTGCAGGGCATTACTGAACCTAAAGCAACAACCCAACTCGGGAGCAGCAAAGCAGCTCTACAGAAGGCTGAAGACCGAGGTCCAACAAATAACCCGCGACCTAAAGAACAGATGGTGGATGGAGAAAGCACAGGAGATTCAGCAGCTGACCGACATCCATGACGTGCGAGGATTCTTCACCGCAGTTAAGTCCACCTACGGCCTAAGCACCCAAGGCCCCACCTCACTGCTGGCCAAGAATGGACAGACATTCATCAAGGACACCGAGGTAGTCAAGACCCGCTGGAAGAAGCACTTCGAAGATCTCCTTCATTGAGACTCTGCCTTTGACACGAATGTCCTTGACTCCATCCCGCAGCATGCTACCCACCACCATCTCAGCAAAACCCAAGCCCTGCACGAGGTAGAAAAGGCCATCCATCAGCTCAAGAACAACAAGGTATCAGGAGCAGATGGAATCCCTGCTGAGGCACTAAAGTATGGCGGAGAGGCATTGTTGGCATGAATGCATGACCTCATCTCTCTCATCTGGAAGGAGGAGAGCATGCCTGAGATCACAGAGATGCCGTAATCATGACCATCTTTAAAAAAGGGGACAAGTCCGACTGCGGTAACTACAAAGGAATCTCCCTATTGTCGGCCACTGGGAAAGTCATCGCTAGAATCCTCCTCAACCGTCTTCTCCCTGTGGCTGAAGAGCTCCTCCCAGAGTCACAATGCGGATTCCGTCCACTACGGGGTACAACGGACATGATCTTCACCGCGCGACAACTGTAAGAGAAATGCAGGGAACAGTGCCAACCTTTGTCCATGGCCTTCTTTGACCTCACAAAGGTCTTTGACACTGTTAACCTCCTCCATTTCGGCTGCCCCCAAAAGTTTGTCGCCATCCTCCGCCTGTTCCATGACGACATGCAAGCGATGATCTTGACCAACAGATCCAACACAGACCCAATCCACGTCCAGACCGGGGTCAAACAGGGCTGCATTATCGCGCCAACCCTCTTCTCGATCTTCCTCATTGCCATGTTCCATCTCACACTCCCTGCTGGAGTGGAACTAAACTATAGAACCAGTGGGAACCTGTTCAACCTTCGTCGCCTCTAGGCTAGATCCAAGACCGTCCCATCTCCTGTCATCGAACTACAGTATGTGGACGACGCTTGCATCTGCACACATTCAGAGGCTGAACTCGAAGCCATCATCGACATCCTCACAGAGGCGTACAAAAGCATGGGCCTTACAGTAAACATCCATAAGGCAAAGAATCTCCACCAACTTGACCCCACCACACTGCACTGCCCCCCGATCATCAAAATCCACGGTGCGGCCTTGGACAACGTGGACCACTTTCCATACCTCAGGAGCCTACTATCAGCAAGGGCAGACATCGATGATGAGGTCCAACACCACCTCCAGTGTGCCAGCGCAGCCTTCAGTCGCCTGAGGAAGAGAGTGTTTGAAGACCAGGACCTCAAATCTGGCACCAAGCTTATGGTCTACAGGGCAGTCGCGATACCCGCCCTCCTATATGGTTGAGACATGGACCATATACAGTAGACACCTCAAATTGGTGGAGAAATATCATCAATGCTGTCTCTGCAAGATCCTGCAAATCCACTGGGAGGATAAATGCACTAACATAAGTGTTCTTGATCAGGACAACATCCCCAGCATCGAAGCACTGACCACACTCGATCATCCCCGTTGGGCAGGCCACATTGTCCGCATGCCTGACACAAGACTCCCAAAGCAAGCGCTCTACTCAGAACTCCTACACGGTAAGCGATCCCCAGGTGGACAGAGGAAACGTTTCAAGGACACCCTCAAAGCCTCCTTGCTAAAATGCAACAACTCCACTGACACCGCCCTAAGAGGAGGAAGAGCATCCTGGAGGGCGCTGAGCACCTCGAGTCTCGTCGCCGAGAGCATGCAGAAACCAAGCAGAAGGAGTGTGCGGCAACCCAGACTCCCCACCCACCCTTTCCTTCAATGACTGTCTGTCCCACCTGTGACAGAGACTGTAATTCCCGTATTGGACTGTACAGTCACCTGAGAACTCACTTTTAGAGTGGAAGCAAGTCTTCCTCGATTTCAAGGGACTGTAATGATGATGATGATGATGACATAGTTCAGAACATGTTAATGTATGAGACTCTGTAAAGGTCGATGTAACTTCCATTAGCTGCAAGTATGTGGCAATGCTTGAATGAGGGGAGCGAGGACCTACCAGTTACTGTGAGGATAGTGTCTTCCCGGTGCATATGAAGACTGAGGAGGTAACAAGATGAGGGGTAGGTCTCCACTACAGAATAGGAAAGTTAACAGCGCGTGCAGGCCCTTGGAGTGGGTCAGGCTGCAAATGTGAGCCTTGCATCTGGCCTCACCCACGTAGAACATGGGGTCAGACACGTTCACATTGAGGAGAGACTGCACATTGAGCTCAGAGCATGGCATGCTCAGATTAATGTTAAAGATACGCACCCTCTGCACCCGCATCATGTAATTCCACTTCTTGCGACTTTGGGTTGCTGTCCTGGACACAGTGTCATAGAAACATAGAAAATAGGTACAGGAGTAGGCCATTCGGCCCATCGAGCCTGCACCACCGTTCAATATGATCATGGCTGATCATGCAACTTCAGTACCCCTTTCCTGCTTTCTCTCCATACCCCTTGATCCCTTTAGCCGTAAGGGCCATATCTAACTCCCTTTTGAATATATCTAACACACAGGCCTCACCAACTTTCTGTGGTAGAGAATTTCACAGGTGCACAATTCTCTGAGTGAAGAAGTTTCTCCTCATCTCGGTCCTAAATGGCTTACCCCTTATCCTTAGACTGTGACCCCTGGTTCTGGACTTCCCCAACATCGGGAACATTCTTCCTGCATCTAACCTGTCCAATCCCGTCAGAATTTAATATGTTTCTATGAGATCCTGTCTGCCTTTGCCCACACCGGAGGTGGAGACGCCACAACCTGCAGATCTACTGTTAGTTATGGATGCTTTTGAGAGTGAAGGAATCCGTGTCACTGCTCAACAAGTTAGGACCTGGACTAGACAGGACCCGATTTTATCGGTTGTAAAACGTTGTGTCCTTAGTGGTACTTGGTCTGCTATACCTATGGAAATGTGTGATGCGACCAAACTTCACAACCGTTGCAAAGACGAACTATCCATTCAGTCAGATTGTTTACTGTGGGGTAATCGTGTTGTTATGCCTAAGAAAGGCAGAGAGAAATTTGTACGTAATCTACACAGCTCTCATCCCGGCATTGTCCTGATGAAAGCTATTGCCAGGTCTCACGTATGGTGGCCTGAAATTGACTCTGATCTGGAATCATGTGTGCATCAGTGCAACACTTGCATGCAGCTCAGCAAAGTACCAGCGGAATCTCTGCTGAGTCTGTGGTCGTGGCCATCCAAACCATGGCCGAGGATCCACATCGACTTTGCGGGTCCTTTCCTGGGTAAGATGTTTTTTGTTGTGGTGGATGCATATTCCAAGTGGACAGAGTGTATAATCAAGTCATCCAGTACATCCACAGCTACCATTGAGAGCCTTCATAAGAACATAAGAACATAATAAATAGGAACAGGAGCAGGCCATAGGGCCCCTCGAGCCTGCTCCGCCATTCAATAATATCATGGCTGATCTGATCATGGACTCAGCTCCACTTCCCTGCCCGCTCCCCATAACCCCTTATCCCCTTATCGATTAAGAAACTGTCTATTTCTGTCTTAAATTTATTCAATGTCCCAGCTTACACAGCACTCTGAAGCAGCGAATTCCACAGATTCACAACCCTCTGAGAGAAGAAATTTCTCCTCATCTCTGTTTTAAATGGGTGGCCTCTTATTCTAAGATCGTGCAATCTAGTTCTAGTCTCCCCCATCAGTGGAAACATCCTCTCTGCATCCACCCTGTCAAGGCCCCTCATAATCTTATACATCTCGAGAAGATCACCTCTCATTCTTCTGAATTCCAATGAGTAGAGGCCCAACCTACTCAACCTTTTCTCATAAGTCAACCCCCTAATCCCCAGAATCAACCTAGTGAACCTTCTCTGAACTGCCTCCAAAGCAAGTACATCCTTTCGTAAATATGGAAACCAAAACTACACGCAGTATTCCAGGTGTAGCCTCATCAATACCTTCATCATCATAGGCAGTCCCTCGGAATCGAGGAAGACTTGCTTCCACTCTTAGCATGAGTTCTTAGGTGGCTATACAGTCCAATACGAGAACCACAGTCTCTGTCACAGGTGAGACAGACAGTGGTTGAGGGGAAGGGTGGGCGGGGAACCTGGTTTGCCGCACGCTCCTTCCGCTGCCTGCGCTTGATTTCTGCATGCTCTCGGTGACGATACTCGAGGAGCTCAGTGCCCTCCCGGATGCACTTCCTCCATTTAGGGCAGTCTTTGGCCAGGGACTGCCAGGTGTCAGTGGGGATGTTGCACTTTATCAGGGAGGCTTTGAGAGTGTCCTTGTAACGTTTCCTCTGCCCACCTTTGGCTCGTTTTCCATGGACGAATTCCGAGTAGATCGCTTACTTTGGGAGTCTCGTGTCTGACATGCGAAATATGTGGCCTGCCAGCGGAGTATGGTGAGTGCTTTAATGCTAGGGATGTTGGCCTGGATGAGGACACTAATGTTTATGCGTCTATTCTCCCAAGGGATTTGTAGGATCTTGCGAAGACATCGCTGGTGGTATTTCTCCAGCAATTTGAGGTGTCTACTGTACATGGTCCACATCTCTGAGCCATACAGGAGAGCGGGTATTACTACGGTCCTGTAGACCATGAGTTTGGTGAAAGTTTTGAGGGCCTGGTCTTCAAACACTCTTTTCCTCAGGCGGCCGAGGGCTGCACTGGCGCACTGGAGGCAGTGTTGGATCTCGTTGTCAATGCCTGCTCTTGTTGTGAGGAGGCTCCCGAGATGAGGGAAGTGGTCCACGTTGTCCAGGGCCGCGCCATGAATTTTGATGTCTGGGTGCAGTGCTGTGCAGCGAGGACAGACTGGTGGAGGATCTTTGTCTTACTGATGTTTAGCGTGAGGCCCATGCTTTCATATGCCTCGGTAAATACGTCGACTATGTCCTGGAGTTCAGCCTGTGTGTGTGCACAGATGCAGGCATCGTCCGTGTACTGTAGTTCTATGACAGAGGTTGGAGTGTTCTTGGACCTAGCCTGGAGACCATGAAGGTTGAACAGCTTCCCACTGGTTCTGTAGTTTCGTTCCACTCCAGCGGGGAGCTTGTCAACTGTGAGGTGGAGCATGGCAGCAAGGAAGATTGAGAAGAGGGTTGGGGCAATGACGCAGCCCTGGTCCAGACGTGGATTGGGTCTGTGATGGATCTGTTGGTAATGATCACGGCCTGCATGTCGTCGTGGAGCAGGCGGAGGATGGTGACGTACTTTTGGGGACACCCGAAACGGAGGAGGATGCTCCATAGACCCTCGCGGTTGACAGTGTCAAAGGCCTTTGCAAGGTCGAAGAAGGCCATGTATAACGGCTGGAGCTGTTCCCTGCATTTTTCCTGCAGCTGTCGCGCTGCAAAAATCATGTCGTTGTGCCCCAGAGGGGACAAAATCCGCACGACGACTCCGGGAGGAGCTCCATGGCCACGGGGAGAAGATGGTTGAGGAGGACTCTAGTGACGACTTTCCCAGTGGCTGATAACAGGTAGATTCCTCTGTAGTTGCCGCAGTCGGACTTGTTCCCTTTTTTAAAGATGATCATGATCACTCGGCATGCTCTCCTCCCTCCAGATGAGAGAGATGAGGTTGTGTATTCACGCCAGCAGTGCCTCTCCGCCATACTTCAGTGCCTCAGCAGAGATTTCATCTGCTCCCATAGCCTTGTTGTTTTTTAGCTGTCTTATGGCTTTTTCTACCTCGTGCAGTGCTAGGGTCTCACTGAGGTGGTGGTGGGTAGCATGCTGCGGAATGAAGTCGAGAACACTCGAGTCAAAGGCAGAGTCTCCATTGAGGAGATCTTTAAAGTGCTCCTTCCAGCGGGCCTGACTGCCTCGGTGTCCTTGATGAGTGTTTCCCCGTTCTTGGCCAGGAGTGGGGTGGGGCCTTGCAAGTTTGGACCGTATGTGGCCTTGACTACGATGAAGAATCCTCGCACATCATGGCTGTGCCAGCTGCTGTATCTCCTGTGTTTTCTCCATCCATCACCTGTTCTTTAGGTCCCGGGTTTTTTGTTGGACCTTAGCCTTTAGCCGTCTGTAATGCTGCTTTGCTGCTCCCGAATTGGGTTGCTGTTTAAGATTCAGAAATGCCTTGCGCTTGCAATCTATTGGCTCTTGAATCTCCTGATCATTCTCATCAAACCGGTCCTGGTGTTTCCTGGTTGAGTGACCGAGCGTCTCGTTGCAGGCACTGGTTATGGAGGTATGGAGGGCAGACCAAGCGCTGTGGGCATTCTGCATCTCGGGGTCATCAAGGCACGCCAGATTAGCTGTGAGACACTGAGTGTAAAGGGCTCCCTTAGCTGGGTCCTTAAGTGTCCTGGCATTGACTTTTTTGTGACACTGTTTCTGCTGTCCCCTTCGCTTTGGGGCTATGTTGTTGTCAATGATGGATCGGATTAGGCGGTGGTCCATCCAGCAGTCGTCAGCTCCTGTCATAGCATGGGTGATGCACACATCCTTGCGATCTCTGGCTTGGACAATGACATGGTCGAGCAGGTGCCAGTGTTTGGAGCGAAGGTGTTGCCACGTAGCCTTGTATTTGTCCCTCTGTCTGAACAAAATGTTGGTGATGACAAGTTCATGTTCTAGACATTTTGTCAGGAGTAGGGTACCACTGGAGTTGGTTTTCCCTACCTCCTCTCTGCCAATCACGCCTCCCCAGAGGCCTGTGTCCTTGCCGACCCTGACGTTGAAGTCACCGAGGAGGATCAGTTTGTCGCCTGCGGGGACGTAGGTCAGGGATCTTTCGAGATTGGAGTAAAAACCCTCTTTGGCCTAATCTGTTGCATCAAGTGTTGGGGCGTAAGCACTGATGACTGTGGCGCATTGGTTCCGGGATAGGGTGAGTCAAAGCGTCATGAGGCGTTCGTTAGCCCTGCAGGGGGAGTCTTTGAGGCGGTTGACCAGCTCATTTCTGATGGCGAAGCGTCATGAGGCGTTCTGTCTCTGGTTTCCCTTCCAGAAGAAGGTGTAACTTCCACCTTGTTCCTTGAGCTGGCCTTCCCCTGCCCGCCGGGTCTCGCTTAGGGTGGCGATGTCGATATCAAAGCGTCTAAGTTCCCAGGCAACTATGATGTTGCGGCGTTCCGGTCTGTCACTGTTGGAGTTGTCCATGAGGGTCCAGAACTTCATGTTAGAGGAGTTGAAGATGCCTGTGCTGATTTCTTTTAACGCGGGGTGGCCGTTGCACACCGGCTACCATACGGGCTTAGCTGAGCAAGGTCTTGGTCCAGTGGCAAGGGGGTCCAAGACCATTGGAGACCAGGCACTGCTGTATGAGCCTAGTTGCCTACGGCGAGATGTTGGCTGGGTAGTGCTCTTGATGGTAGGTGGTCCAAGGCTTGGTTGGGGGCAGGCATTAGGGGGCCAGTGGTGCATTGGTGTTCAGAATGGGGGGGCAGGGGGGTCACAGCCATTGTCCTCACCGCGTGCTGGGGGAGGAGGGGAGGCCAGGCCATCAGTGGGGAAGGAGAGGTCCAAAAGCCGGGGAGTGGGGGAGGAGGTGGAGGCTCGATAGCCAGGTCCAGCTGCCCAGTCACCGCAGGAGGTCCAGCTGGGAGGCCCAAGTCGTGTCAAGGCGCCGATGTGTGGTGTGGCGGGAGGCCTGACGTAGGCCCGAAATTTTGAGATTCACGGTGTTGGGGTTCGAGTGGGGATTTATGTCTTTAAGACCCCCTACTAGGGTCTGTTAGGGCTAGGGCTGGGGCTTGGGGAAGTTTAGACAGTGGGAGAGGGGAGATTGAGGGTGGAAAGTTGAAAGGCGCTATGCAGCACACAACCCCTAAGCCATCATGGTATCAGCTCCCTAGGGAGCACCCCTGCTCTCGTAAGACTTCCCCTTTTATACTCCATTCCCTTTGCAATAAAGGGCAAGATACCATTGGCCTTCCTGATCACTTGCTGTACCTGCATACTATCCTTTTGTGTTTCATCACAAGTACCCCCAGGTCCCGCTGTACTGCAGCACTTTGCAATCTTTCTCCATTTAAATAATAACTTGCTCTTTGATTTTTTCTGCCAAAGTGCATGACCTCACACTTTCCAACATTATACTCAATCTGCCAAATTTTTGCTCACTCGCTTAGCCTGTCTATGTCCTTTTGCAGATTTGTTGTGTCCTTCTCACTCATTGCTTTTTATCCCGTGTCATGTTTGCTACTCATGGTCTGCCTGACATCGTTGTGAGCGACAACGGATCTTGCTTCACAAGTCTGGAGTTTCAAGAGTTCATGAAACTCAATGGTATTAAACATGTGAGGTCAGCACCATTCAAACCTGCTTCTAATGGTCAAGCAGAGCGTGCTGTCCAAACAATCAAGCAATGAAATGTGTAACTCAGGGTTCACTGTCATGACACTCGCTTATCATGCATATAGCTTTGTTACAGGACAAGACCACACATGCTTACCGGGGTCTCCCCTGCTAAACTATTGATGAAGAGAGGTCTCAAGACCAAGCTCTCTCTCGTCCATCCTGACTTGAACTATAGTGTTGAAAACAGACCGTCAAAATCAGCAGTGGTATCATGATCATGCTGCCATGTCACGCAACATCTCTGTTAACGATCCTGTGTGTTATATATATAACCTGTAAATACCTTGCTTAACCAACAGAGGGCTCAGCCCCTGGAGTCCCAAGGGATCCCACAATCCCTTGGGAGCACCTGTACATAAGGAGGTCTCACAGGCTGGAGAGGCACTCTGGAGACCTGAATAAAGGACTACGGTCACACGTTACTTTGAGCTCACAGTATCTGGTCAGATCCTTTATGCAAGACATATCAACTGGCGACGAGATACAGATAATGAACCCCACCACAACAATGCAGAGAACAGTGGGCATCCTGGAGAAACTTTTGGAGGGAGATGATTGGAAACCTTCGTGGAGCGACTCGACCAATACTTCGTGGCCAACGAGCTGGAAGGAGAAGCGAACGCTGCCAAACGAAGGGCGATCCTCCTCGCCATTTGCGAGGCACCAACTTATGGCCTCATGAAAAATTTGCTTGCTCCAACGAAACCCACAGAGACATTATACGATGATTTGTACATACTGGTCCGGGAGCATCTAAACCCGAAGAAAAGCGTTCTGATGGCGAGGTACCGGTTCTACACGTGCAAGAGGACTGAAGATCAGGAAGTGGTGAGCTACATCGCCGAGCTAAGGCGCCTTGCAGGACATTGCGAATTTGACAGACACTTGGAGCACATGCTCAGGGACTTCTTTGTACTTGGCATTGGCCATGAAGTAATACTTCGCAAACTTTTGACTGTAGAGACCCCAACCTTGAGTAAAGCCATAGCGATAGCCCAGGTGTTCATCGCCACCAGTGACAACACCAAACAGATGTCTCAGCACATGAGTGCTGTTGCATGCAAGTACTGTGAACAAAGTAATATTGTTTTAGAATCATAAAGCACAGGGCAGGACTCACATGCCTGCAGCTACATGTCCGCAGATGTCTCAAAGTCCACCACCAAGGGTGGTGAAAGCAAGGCCTTTAACACCTTGTTGGAGCTGCGGAGGTGATCATCGTTTCCATTCAAGCCACTTCAAAGGATACGTTTGCAAGGCTGTGGAACAATAGGACACCTTCAACATATGTGCAGGCGAGCTGCAAACCCTGCTAATCCTGCAAACCACCATGTTGCAGAGGAAGACAGATCCACGGTGGATCACGACGAACCGGAGCCTCAGACTGAGGAGGCAGAGATATAGGGAGTGCACACATTTACTGCAAAGTGTCCCCCGATAATGCTGAAGGTTGAATTAAATGGACTCCTGGTGTCAATGCAGCTGGACACGGGCACGAGCCAGTCCATAATGAGCAAAAAGACTTTCGATAAACATTGGTGCAGCAAGGCCTCAAGGCCAGTCTTGACTCCCATTCGTACTAAACTGAGAACGGACACAAAGGAACTGATTTCAGTAATCGGCGGTGCTACCGTAAAGGTCTCCTACGATGGAGCGGTGCACAAATTACCACTCTGGGTGGTACCGGGCGATGGCCCCACGCTGTTTGGCAGGAGCTGGTTGGGAAAGATACGCTGGAACTGGGACGATGTCTTAGCGCTCTCATCCGTCGACAACAGTTCATGTGCCCAGGTCTTAAACAAATTCCCCTCGCTATTCGAACAGGGTATCGGGAAGTTCCAAGGAGCAAAAGTGCAGATCCATTTGATTACGGGGGCGCGATCCATCCATCACAAGGCGAGAGCGGTACCGTACATGATGAGAGAAAAGGTGGAGATCGAACTGGACAGGCTGCAACGAGTGGGCATAATTTCGCCGATCGAATTCAACGAGTGGGCCAGTCTGATTGTTCCAGTCCTCAAGGAAGACAGCACTGTCAGAATCTGTCGTGATTACAAAGTAACTATCAATCGTTTCTCCCTGCAGGATCAATATCACTACCAAAGGCAGACGACCTATTAGCGGCGCTGGTGGGAGGAAAAACGATCACGAAGCTGGACTTGACCTCGGCCTAAATGATGCAGGAGTTGCTCTTTGCATCTTTCCCATTCGCCACGATCTGTGATATTTTTTGCATTTTTGTATGCCCTTTCTTTTAGTTTTATACTATCTCTTACCTCTTTAGTTGTCCATGGCAATTTTTTTGGTAAGTAGAGCTCTTGCCCCTCAGGGGTATAAACTGGTTCTGTATCATGTTAAATAATTTTTTAAGCATGCCCCACTGATCTTCTGTCATTTTACCCATTAACAGATTTGCTCAGTTTACTGTGGACAGTCTCATAGAATCATAGGGCCCAAGTTTCGGGCCATGCCTAGAACGGCGCAGTCCGGACCTAGAAGCCCATTTTTCGCGCCACAAAGTGCGCCTAAAAAAAACTCACCTATTCTCCAGCTCCCTGCAGGTCCTCTGGAGCCGGGCGCAGCACAGCATGAGCTGTGGGGGGCAGAGCCAGGTCCCTGCGCTGAAAACAGTGCCAGGACCTCTGCACATGCGCACTACAGTGGGCGCGCATGTGCAGTAGCTCCAGGCACCCAAAACTGCGGAAGGGGCCTGAAACACGCAGCCCCTAGCCCTGGCCGAATGGCCTCACTGGGGCTGCGTGGGTAAGGCTCACCTCCCATGCCCAGCTCCCTCCCGACTGGACCCGACCTGACTTGACACCCGCTCCCCCCCCTCCCACGCAGACCGGACCCGACCCCCGCTCCCCCGGACCCGACCCGACCTCCGCTCCCCCCCCCCCCGCCCCCCGGCGACCCGACCTCCGGCGACCCAATCTCCGCTCCCCCCCACCCCTCCCCGACGACCCGACCTCCGCTCCACCCCCCCGGTGACCCGACCTCCGCTCCCCACCCCCCCCACCATCGGCGACCCGACCTCCGCTCCCCCCGACGACCCAACCACCGCTCCCCCCGGTGATCCGACCCGACCCGACCTCCGCTCCCCCCCACCCACCCGGCGACCCGACCTCCGCTCCTCCCCCCCCCCGCAACTCTCCTCCACGGACCTCCGCGACTCCCCACCCGACCTCCGCGACTCCCCCCCCGACCTCCACAACTCCCCCCCCGATCTCCGCGACCCCCCCAATCTCCGCGACGCCCCCCCCTGATCTCCGCGACGCACCTCCCCCCGATCTCCATGAACCCCCCCCCCCAGGACCCAGGACCCGGGACCCGATGCCATCTACCTGTAAATCCAGCCCGAAGTCTTGGGCCCGGCCCATTCTCTCTCTCTCTCTCTCTCACCATCTCCTTTCCTCTCCTTCTCTCCCCTCTCCTCTCCTCTCCTTCCCTCCCCTCTCCTCTCCTCCCTCCCCCCCTCCCTTCTCCTCTCCTTCCCTCCCTCCCCTCCCCTCTCCTCTCCTGCCCTCCCCGCTCCCCTCCCCCTCCATCCCCTCCCTCCCTCCCTTCTCCTTCTCTCCCTCCCTCCCCTCTCCTTCCCTCCCTCTCTCCCCCCTCCTTCCCTCCCTCTCTCCCTCCCTCCTCTCCCCTCTCCTTCCCTCCCTCCTTCCCTCTCTCCTTCCCCTCTCCTTCCCCCCCTCCCCTCTCCTTCCCTCCCTCATTCCCTCCCTCCTTCCCCTCTCCTCTCCCCCTCCTCCTTTCTCTCCCCCCCCTCTCCTCCTCCTCCCTCACCTCTTCCACCCCCCTCTCCTCGCTGTCAGAAACACAGACACTGACAGACAGAGAGTGAGAGACACACACACAGACAGACAGAGCGATAGAGACACTGACAGAGACACACTGAGGGGAGGGGGGGGGCATCCCAGCACGCTGTTGGAGGACTCCCGGTGCTGCAGTCGGTAAGTAGAAAATGTTTTATTTATTGATTTTTTAATTTTTTTTATTTTTTATTAATTTTTTTTGATTGATTTATTGGTTGATTTATTGATGTATTTATCGTTTATTATTGATGATGGCTCTTTATTTGTAAAACTGAAGTGTTTAATGGTTGTAAACTTCCCTTTAAACCCCAGCCCCCCCTCCCATTCCCTACGCCTGATTTGTAACCTACGCCTGATTTTCTAAATGTAGACAAGGGGTTTTTCTGAGCGTACAAAAATCTACACTTACTCCATTCTAAGTTAGTTTGGAGTATGTTTTCAATGCCTAAACTTTCAAAATGGGCGTAAGTGGCCGGACACGCCCCCTTTTGAAAAAAAAAATCTGTTCTAAACTGAAACTGTTCTAACTGACTAGAACTGGAGCAAACTAAATGCCAAGAATTGCAATTTCTAAGATATTCCATTCTAAACCAGTTGCTCCAAAAAAACAGGAGCAACTCAGGCCGAAACTTGGCCCCATAGATTCATAGAAATTACAGAATGGAAGGAGGCCATTTAGGCCCATCGTTTCCATGCCGGCCAACAAGAGTCTATCCAGCCTAATCCCACTTTCCAGCTCTAGGACCTGCAGCTTACAGCACTTCACGTGCACATCCAAGTACTTTTTAAATGTGGTGAGGGTTTCTGCCTCTACCACCCTTTCAGGCAGTGAGTTCCAGACCTCCACAACCCTCTGGGTGAAGAAATTTCCCCTCAAATCCCCTCTAAACCTTCTACCAAGTACTTATACCCCCCGGTTGTTGACCCCCTCCTGCTAAGGGAAATAGGCCCTTTCTATCCACTATATCTTCTTCTTCTTAGGCAGTCCCTCGTATCGAGGATGACTTACTTCCACACCAAAAAGGGATGATTCACAGGTGTTTCAATGAAGGACCTGATATTCCAGGTCCCGAACTACATGTTGAAGAGTGGAATATCTAGGCCCCTCATAATTTTATACTCCTCAATGATGTCTCCCTTCAGCCTCCTCTGTTCCAAGGAAAACAAACCCAGCCTATCCAATCTGTCCTCATAGCTAAGATTCTCCATTCCCGGCAACATCCTCGTAAATCTCCTCAGTACTCTCTCCAGTGCAATCACATCTGTGCTGTAATGCGGTGACTAGAACTGCACGCAGTACTCCAGTTGTAGCCTAACTAGTGTTTTGTACAGTTCAAGCATAACTTCCCTGCTCTAGTATTCTATGCCTTGGCTAATTAAGGCAAGCATTCTGTGTGCCTTCATGACCAGCTTATCTACCTGGCCTGCTACTTTCAGGATCTGTGGACCTGCACGCCAAGGTCTCTTTGTTCCTCTACACTTTTCAGTGTTGTATCATTTAATGTGTATTCCCTTGCCTTGTTAGACCTCCCCAAATGCATTACCTCACACTTATCCAGATTGAATTCCATTTGCCACTGTTCTGCCCACCTGACCAGTACATTGATATCTTCCTGCAGTCCGCAGCTTTCTTCTTCATTATCAACCACACAGCTTATTTTAGTGTCATCTGCAAATTTCTTAATCCTATCCCAACATTTAAGTCCAAGTCATTGATATATACCACAAAAAGCAAGGGACCCAGCATTGAGCCATGCAGAACCCCACTGGATACAGCCTTCCAGTCACAAAAACACCCAGCAACCATTACCCTTTGCTTCCTGCCTCCGAGCCAATTTTGGATCCAACTTGCCACTTTGCCTTGGATCCCATGGGCTTTTACCTTCATGACCAATCTGCCATGTGGGACTTTATCAAAAGCCTTGCTAAAATCCATATATACTACATCAAACGCACTACCCTCATCGACCGTCCTTGTTACCTCCTCAAAAAAAATCAATAAGGTTAGTCAGACACGACCTTCCCTTAACAAATCCATGCTGACTATCCTTGATTAATCAGTGTCTTTCTAAATGAAGATTTATCCTGCCCTTCAGAATTTTTTCCAATAATTTTCTCACTACCAAGGTTAGGCTGATTGGCCTGTAATGACTCGGTCTATCCCTTTCTTCTTAAACAAAGGTACCACATTAGCAGTCCTCCAGTCCTCCGGCACCACACCTGAAGCCAGAGAGGATTGGAAATTGATGGTCAGAGCCTCTGCTATTTCCTCTTTTGCTTCACTTAACAGCCTGGGATACATTTCATCCGAGCCTAGAGACTTATCCACTTTGAAAGCTGCTCAACCCCTTAATACCTCCTCTCTCACTATGTTTATTTCATCTAATATGTCACACTCCTCCTCCCCAATAGCAGTGTCTGCATTGCTCCTCTCTTTTGTGAAAACAGACACAAACTCTCTGCCTCATCGCATAGAAGTTGGCCTTAGCTAAATCTAGAATTTTAGTAGCTGTTTCATGTTTCTCTCTTTCAAACGCTATGTTGAACTCGATCATGTTATGATCGCTATTGGATAAATGTTCATGCACAGTTAGGCTGTTAATTAAATCCGGCTCATTACTCCTTACTAAATCTAATATGGCTTTATCCCTTGTTGTCATGAGGACATATTGTTGTAGAAAACTATGCCGGACACACTCATAAAATTCTCTACCTTTCTGACAGGTGTTAGTCTGCTTTTCCCAATCTATATGACAGTTAAAATTCCCCATTAAAATCACTCTGACTTTACTACATGCTTGTCTAATCTCTGCATCTTCACAGCAGCTACCAGGGGTCCTATACACAACTCCCACTGCAGTGTTAGATCCTTTCCTGTTTCTTAATTCAACCTATAAGGTCTCAATTGGGAGCTTATCTCTCATTATATCTTCTCTTATCATTGAAATGATTTCATCCTTAATCACTAAGACTACTCCTCCCCCTCTGCCATTTTTCCTATCTTTCCTGTAGACCTTATAACCTGATATATTTAGTTCCCAGTCCTGACTATCTTGCAACCATTTCTCCGCATTACTCAATGGCTACCATGTCATACCCTCCAATTTGAATTCATGCCTGCAGTTCATTCAATTTATTCCTTATCCTCCGAACATTTGTATAAAGAATGCTAATTTGGGCCACACACCCTAGCCTGTCCTTCAGCTTTGATGTTTTACTCGCATGCTTCTCATTTCTCTCTCCTGATTTAATCACTTTACATCTTTTAGTTTTCCCTTTACCTGTAGTGCCTAAAGCACAATTTCTAACTGCCAGTCTACTCTCTTCCGTTTTATTTTATTTTTGAACTATATTTTTACTGCAATTTCCCCCCGCCCTCTGAGCCCTCCCCCCGCATCACCCATTTACTAGTTTAAAGTCCTTGTGATTGGCCTATTTATCGGCCCCAGACCGGTTCAGGTGGAGCCCATCCCAATGGTACAGTTCCTACCTGTCCCAATACTGGTGCCAGTGCCCCATGAAATGAAACCCCTCTGTCCCACACCACTCCTTCAGCCACATGTTTACTTCCCTAATCAGTTTATCTCTATGCCAATTTGCATGTGGCTCAAGTAATAATCCAGAGATTAAAACCCATGAGGTCCTGTTGTTTAATTTAGCTCCTAGTTCCAGGTACTCCCCAAACAGGACCTCTTGCCTACTCTTCCCTATTTTGTACATCCCAACATGGACCACAATGACTGGATCCTCTCCCTCTCCAATATCCTTTCAAGCCAGTTTGAGATGTCCCTTACCCTGGCACCAGGTAGGCAACATACCATGTGGGAATCTCAATCTTGCTTACAAAGGGTGCTATCTGTCCCATTAATTATAGAATCCCCTATAACTACCACATTACACTTCCTCGCCTCCTCCTCCCCCCTTAGGACAGTCTCCTGCTCCAAAGTGCCATGGTCTGCATTCTGGCTGTCCTTCTGACAGTCTTTATCCTTATCCTCACAGGTAGCAAGTACATTTACCTGTTGGATAGGATCAGCTTCTGTGGATCCCCATTCCCTTTCTTACCTGGGTTCCCCTTACTCTGCACACTATCAGTCACACCAACCACATTCTGATCCTACACCTCTCTACGAGGTGTGACTGAAGTCTGGAGAAAACTGTCTACCCCTCCCTTATGTGTCGGAGTGTCTCCAATTCGCACTCCAGCTCAATGTCTCTGAGCTAGAGAGATTTAAGATGCAGATATTTACTGCAGACGTGTTCGCTCAGGATAGTCTTGCTATCGACAAAGTACCACATACTGCAGTCCTAATGCTAACCCTAACCCTAACCCTAACCCTAACGCTAACGTTAACCCTAACCCTAACACTAACGCTAACCCTAACCCTAACCCAACCTGCTCTGCCATGTCTTGGTCTAACCTTATTTTATTTATTTAATTAGTAAAAGTCTTTATTCAATGACTATTTATAGTTATATTAATTAGTTTAACTAGTTAAGTTATAAATTTAATAAAGTATGTTATAGTTTCCCATTCCGAGTTTAAACCACTGTCCCAGCTTAGAGAGAAAAAACATTGGCCTTGAATTCGCACACCCAACGGGCACGTACGAGTTGCACACGCGCCAGTAGGGCCCACGCAAGTTCTTGGTTTAGGCATGCGTTGCGTATGCCTAAACCTGGAACTTGAAATCTTTCAAGAATCCTCTTGACAGATAGCACACATCTGAAAGTAAAGGGCCTCCACAGGAGGAGAGTTGGGCTATTTGCCCAACTTCTGCTCAACGAATGCCATTGAAATTTTTACGACTGATAAGGCCTGCTTTTATCAGTGTAAGTGTTTTAAAGGACAGAAAAATTCATTATTTTGAATAATTTAAATGTTTAAAAATCTGAGAAATAAAGTAAGTTTATTTTTAAACCCTTTAAAATATGTAAATTTGTTTTTCAAAAAAATAAATTTTTGTTTTAAATAATTAATTAAATTCCATTTTGATTAATTTTAAATATGTGATGCTTTTTAAAATTTGTTTACGTGTTTGTGTATTTTTGGGGGTATCCCCATTCATACTTGTGGTGATTCCATATATACAGAACTCACCACAAGAGTGAATGGGAATACCCCTACTTGGATTGGTTGGGCTGGCCCACGTGATCCCAGGGACGCGTGCGAAGCGCCTATGTCCCTGGAATACATGGGCCTTTACACAGGCCTTCGTGTAGAGGCCCAGGACCGCAAGTCTCTGAACCTCCCGGATCACCAGGCAAGTTCGTAGAAATTTTTCAGGTTGGAGGTCTCTGATCCAGATGGAAGCCTCCAATCGCAATTTCTCCACCAATAATATTGACCCACCAATCACCTACCTGCTGTCCTATGACGTTACTCCTTGTTTTTTGTTGTTGTTGAAATCCACGGAGGCGTGCCTCCTCAGTGCTGCTGATGCTTAGGTCCACACTGCTTTGATTTCCCGCTGTTTTTATCTGCCGCCTCCTCGGTGCTGCCGCTGCTCAGCTCCAATAGTGGTTCTAATACCGACCCCTGGGAACACCATTGTATACTGGGAGGACAGACGCACCAACATTAGGGTCCTCAACCAGGCCAACATCCCCAGCATTGAAGCACTGACCACACTTGATCAGCTCCGCTGGGCAGGCCACATAGTTCGCATGCCAGACTCGAGACTCCCAAAGCAAGAGCTCTACTTGGAACTCCTTCACGGCAAATGAGCCAAAGGTGGGCAGAGGAAACGTTACCAGGACACCCTCAAAGCCTCCCTGATAAAGTGCAACATCCCCACTGACACCTGGGAGTCCCTGGCTAAAGACCGCCCTAAGTGGAGGAAGTGCATCCGAGAGGGCGCTGAGCACCTCGAGTCTCATCGCTGAGAGCATGCAGAAATTAAGTGCAGGCAGCGGAAAAAGCATGCGCCAAACCTGTCCCACCCACCCCTTCCCTCAACGACTATCTGTCCCACTTGTGACAGGGACTGTGGTTCTCGTATTGGACTGTTCAGTCACCTGAGAACTCATTTTAAGAGTGGAAGCAACTCTTCCTTGATTCTGAGGGACTGCCTATGATGATGATGATGATGACTTCCTGCCAGTCTGAAAAACAACCATTCACCACGACTCGCTGCTTTCTGTCCCTTAGGCAATTTTGTATTCATGCTGCCACTGCCTCTTTAATCCCAAAGGCTTTAATTTTGCTAACAAGTCTATTATGTGGTACTTTATCAAATGCCTTTTGAAAGTTCATGGATACAATTTCAAATGCACTACTCTCATCAACCCTCTCCGTTACTTCATCAAGGAACTCAATCAAGTTATTCAAACACTATTTGCATTTAACAAATCCATGCTGATTTTCATTTATTAAGGGATAGTGGCAGCATAGATGCAAAATTGGCTAAGTGACAGGAAACAGAGAGTCGTGGTGAACGGTTGTTTGTTGGACTGGAGGAAGGTGTACAGTGGTGTTCCCCAGGGATTGGTGCTAGGACCATTGCTTTTCTTGATATATATTAATGATTTATACTTTGGTGTACAGGGCACTATTTCAAAAT
Organism: Pristiophorus japonicus; assembly: GCF_044704955.1. Classification (NCBI taxonomy): domain Eukaryota; kingdom Metazoa; phylum Chordata; class Chondrichthyes; family Pristiophoridae; genus Pristiophorus; species Pristiophorus japonicus. The sequence goes on along the minus strand of NC_091981.1, from coordinate 165,284,040 downwards.
TTGCAGATGACACAAAACCTGGAAGTATAGTGAACAGTGAGGAGGATAGGAATAGACTTTAAAAGGACATAGACAGGCTGGTGGAATGGGTGGACACATGGCAGATGAAGTTTAATGCAGAAAAGTGCGAAGTGATACATTTTGGTAGGAGAACGAGGAAAGGCAATATGAACTAAAGGATACAATTCTAAAGGGGTGCATGAACAGAGAGATCTAGGGGTATATCTGCACAAATCTTTGAAGGTGGCAAGACAGATAGAGAAAGTGGTTAAAAAAACATACAGGATCCTGGGCTTTATAAATAGAGGCATAGAGCACAAAAGCAAGGGAGTTATGATGAACCATTATAAAACACTGGTTCGGCCAGAACTGGAGTATTGTATCCAGTTCTGGGCACTACACTTTAGGAAGGATATGAAGGCTTTAGAACGGGTGCAGAAAAGATTTACAAGAATGGTTCCAGGGATGAGAGACTTCAATTACATGATAGTTTGGAGAAACTGGCGTTGTTCTCCTTAGAGCAGAGAAGATTGAGAGGAGATTTGTCAGAGGTGTTCAAAATCATGAGGGGTCTAGACAGAGTATATAGAGAGAAACTGTTCCCATGGGCAGAAGGGTCGAGAACCAGAGGACACAGATTTAAGTTGATTGGCAAAAAGATCAGAATGAGCGAAAGCAACGCTCATAATATCACCTAGCGTTACTTTCGGCACATAATTAACGCCAAGATTTAATAATACCGACTGCCCACTTTTTTTGTCGTAAAGATCACATTTGCCAAAATTAACGCCCAGAAAATCGCCACCGTTACTTTCGGCACCTCGCACACATCTCGCCGACAATATCGCTCGCCAAACGAACCGCTTTGAAAAAATTGCTCTGACCTGAACTAATCACAGCGGTATGGACACCATGTTCTAAATTGCAGGTCGCATCATTTGAAAGGTTGCTTCAACTTCGGGGGAGTTCGGATGTACTCTGGAGTTCTTTTAAGGTGATGTGAACATCTGAACAAACATCTTATCATACTGTGGATGATTGGAATTTACTTTAGGTGTCTTAGAGGGGATATTTATTGTTTGTGAACAATCGGTGTAATACTGATAGTTATTGGAATGGGGCCTGTCATTTCTCAGCCTGTCTTGATGAGTATGCACATGCTGCAGACTCGAGATGGCAGAAGATATATTCGACAGCATTATGTGCCCAATCTAAGACGTGCCAGACTGATGAGGAGAACCAGACCTTACACCACCTGCACTTACAGGGAGAATCGGTCTAACCTCAACTTGTCAAATAATACCTGCCTTAGGAGGCTGCGCTTCCACAAGGAGGTTATTAGTGAGATATGCCAGCTCATCAGGGGAGATCTGCAACCTTCCAGCACCATCAGGACCGCACTGTACATCGAGGTCAAGGTCACCGCAGCACTTTCGTTCTACGCGTCGGGTTCCTTTCAGGCCTCAGCTGGCGATATTTGCGCTATATCTCAGCATGCCACACATTGCTGCATTAGACAGATCACTGAAGCCCGTTACGCATGCAGGATGGACTTTGTCATGTATCTCACATTACTGTATATAACTGTATCTTACCATGCTATACATGACTGTAACTGGATATGACCTGTAACAATAAGCATACCTTACCACCAGGGGTGCACTTGCAGGAGACACTCCATACCTGTCCCACTGTGGTATATAAAGGGAGGTCTCAGGCAAGTGCTGCACTGGAGAGCTGGAATTAAAGGTGCAGGTCCTGAGTGACCTTGACTTCAGCATGTGTCTCGTGTAAGTCAGTACATTAGAGTCAGGACTTAACAGTGTCGATGAGTTACGGGATCACAGAATCCACAGAATGGCTACCAACAGCTCAGATGAGAAATACAATGCTGGAGACAATTGGAATGACTTTATAGAAAGGCTCCAGCAAAGCTTTGTGACCAAAGACTGGCTGGGCGATGATAAGGCAGACAAGAGAAGAGCCCATCTCTTGACCAGCTGTGGCTCGAAAACATACGCTTTAATGAAAGACCTGCTGGCACCCGAGAAACCAGCAAGCAAGTCATTTGAGGAGTTGAGCACACTGGTGAGAGACCACCTGAAGCCAGCGAGCAGCCTACACATGGCCAGACACAGGTTCTACAACTACAAACGCTGTGTGGGCCAAAGCATACCCGACTTCATGGCAGAACTTCGGAGGCTGGCTAGTTCATGTGAGTTCCCCGATGAACTAAAGAGAGGAGTACTGAGAGACTTTTTTATTGAAGGAATAGGCCATGCAGGCATATTCCAAAAGCTTATAGAGACTAAGAACTTGATTCTAGAGGCAGCAGCACTGGTCGCACAGATGTTCTTGGCAGGCGAAGAAGAAACGAGGCTGATCTATACTTCGGGTACGCCAACCAACAAGGCATCGGAACAAGGGGTTCACATTGTGAAACAAACCGCTACTCCCACACACAGACAAAGGCAGGAGAGCAGGCCTTCAACAGCAGACAGTGGCGCCAGAAGTCATCAAAATCAAGGGCCACATGAACGGCCGATCACACCTCATCAACCCACAATGCGAGCAATCAACAACAGATTGAGAGAAGCTCAAGGGAGATCAGCCGGACGCAGCTCATTCTTTGGAAACAATGGAAACGGTCTGTGTTGGAGATGTGGGGGAAGGCACTCAACCAGGGTGTGTCGATTTCAGCATGCCGTTTGCAGAAACTGCAACTACACAAGGCATCTGGCTCGCATGTGCAGAAAAACAGCAGCTCGGCTGGTATACGAAACAGAAGGGTCGGAAAGCGGACCAGAAGATGGTTGGAACAGTGCACGGGACACCGAGGTACAGCGGGTTAACACGATCAATGTCCACTGTTCTTACACCACGACGCCTCCAATTATGATGAGGGTTCTACTCAACGGGATACTGTCAACATGGAACTGGACACAGGGGCCAGTCAATCCCTCATGAGCGTTCAACAATTTGAACAGTTGTGGCCGCACAAAAGCAACAGACCAAAACTCACAAAGATCAACACCAAACTAAGGACCTATACTAAAGAAATCATCCCAGTCCTTGGCAGCGCCATGTTCTCAGTCACACACAAAGGGATGGTGAACCGACTTTCCCTGTGGATTGTCCCCGGGGATCTCCCAGCCCTGTTGGGGAGAAGCTGGCTAGCAGAACTTAATTGGAAATGGGATGATGTTCACACCATGTCATCAGAGGAACGGACCTCCTGCTCAACAGTTCTAAGCCATTTTGAACATCTCTTTCAGCCAGGTGTGGGCATCTTCAAAGGGGCTAAAGTTAAAATCTACATCACACAGAATGCCAGACCGGTCCATCACAAGGCTAGAGCTGTGCCTTATGTGATGAGGGAAAAGATTGAAAACGAACTGGACCGGCTTCTGCGGGAAGGCATAATTTCTCCCGTGGAATTCAGCGACTGGGCAAGCCCCATCATCCCCATCATGAAGCCTGTTTTTCGCACCTGAGGTTGAATTTTTGGGCAGAAGGATTGCCGCTGATGGAATCCGCCCAACCGAATCCAAAACTGAAGCCTGGCACCCGGGCCCCGGAATGTCTCGGAACTGCGCGCCTTTCTCGGGCTACTCAATTACTTTGGGAACTTTATGCAGAACTTGAGCACGCTGCTGGAGCCTCTCCACGTGCTACTCAAAAAGGGGTGCGATTGGTTTTGGGGGGACGCCCAAGAACGTGCCTCCAAGAGTGTTTTAGCCTTTTTTGACCCAGGTAAAAAGTTAGTCCTTACATGTGATGCGACAGCGTACGGGGTCGGGTGCGTTTTACAGCACGTCAATGATGCGGGTAAATTGCAGCCCGTTGCTTATACCTCCAGGTCACTTTCGCGGGCGGAGCGCGGGTATGGTATGGTTGAGAAGGAGGTGCTCGCATGCGTGCGAGGTGTCAAAAAGATGCACCAATACCTTTTTGGGGCCAAGTTTGTGTTCGAAATCGACCACAAACCCTTCACGTCCCTACTATCCGAGTGCAAGGCAATCAACGCCAACGCCTCGGCGCGCATTCAGCGGTGGGCACTCATGCTGGCGGCTTACGACTACACGATAAGGCACAGACCAGGCAAAGACAACTGTGCCGACGTGCTTAGCAGGCTACCCCTGGCGACCACAGAAGGGTCCGACGAACAGGACTGTGAGATGGTCATTGCATTCAATGCCTTTGAATCCACAGGTTCGCCCATGACGGCTCGCCAAATCAGAGCCTGAACGACCAGTGACCCCACGTTATCTCAAGTTAAAAGATGCGTTTTAACCGGTGACTGGGCAGAGGCTCGCGATGCCTGCCCCAAGGAGGTCAAACCCTTCCATAGGCGCATGCATGAACTCTCACTACAGGCAGACTGCCTGATGTGGGGCAGCCGAGTAGTTATGCCCTTACGAGGCAGGGAGGCGTTTGTCCGAGAGCTCCATCGCGAGCACCCGGGGATCGTCCTTATGAAGGCATAGCCAGATCTCATGTCTGATGGCCTGGCATTGATGCAGACTTGGAGCTCTGCGTCCGTCGGTGCACCATTTGTGCCCAACTCAGTAATGCCCACAGGAAGGGCCCCCCTAAGCCACTGGCCCTGGCCCACCAAACCATGGTCGCGGGTGCATGTAGACTATGCGGGCCCATTCATGGGCAAAATGTTCCTCGTAGTCGTTGATGCATTTTCAAAATGGATTGAGTGCACCATTTTAAACTCGAGCACCACCTCCACCACTGTGGAGAGCCTTAGAACCATGTTTGCAACGCACGGCATTCCTGACATATTGGTCAGTGATAATGGTCCGTGCTTCACCAGCGCAGAATTTCACGATTTTATAGTTGACCACGGTATAAATCACGTTAAGACGGCACCTTCCAAGCTGGCCTCCAATTGCCAGGCGAAGCGAGCAGTGCAGATCATTAAACAAGGCATGCTCAGAATCCGAGGTCTCATGCTGCAGAGCCGCCTGTCGCGACTGCTGCTGGCATACAGATCTCGTCCGCATTCATTGACTGGGGTTCCCCCCGCGCAACTATTGATGAAACAAACGTTAAAGACCAGGCTCTCGTTAATCCTCTCAGACATGCATGAAATTGTTGAGGCTAAGCGTCAAAAGCTAACTGAGTACCATGACCGAAATTCGAGGGGGTGGTGGAATGAGATAGGGGACAAGTGTTTGTGCTAAACTATGGCCGGGGTCCCAAGGCTTGCAGGGACAGTAACAGACAAAGAGGGAAACAGGCTACTGGTTGTACAAATGGACAATGGCCAAACCTGCTGGAGGCATGTAGACCAAGTAAAAAGTAGATTCATCGATAACACTGAAGAACCAAAGGCAGACTACAATGTGGAACTCACACCACACCTGGTGGACAGACAGGTGGAACAACCTAAGGAAAGGGCAGTCTCAACAGACAGCCCAGGCAAGATACCAGCAATCACACCGAACGAAACAGACAGCCCAGGCGAGATACCAGCAATCACACCGAACGAAAAACAGGCACCAAGGCAAACAAATGAACCACAACTAAGACGCTCCATGCGAGAGCGCAGACCACCTGAGAGACTGAATCTATAAAGGCAATAAGACCTTAGGGGAGGGTGATGTCATGTATCTCACATTACTGTATATAACTATCTTACCATGCTATATATGACTGTAACTGGATATGACCTGTAACAATAAGCATACCTTACCACCAGGGGTGCACTTCCAGGAGACACTCCATACTGTCCCACTGAGGTATATAAAAGGAGGTCTCAGGCAAGTGCAGCACTGGAGAGCTGGAATTAAAGGTGCAGGCCCTGAGTGACCTTGACTTCAGCATGTGTCTCGTGTAAGTCAGTACATTAGCGTCAGGATTTAACAGACTTTATCAGCTTCCCTATGACCAGGGATGCTCACACTGAGAGGGCTTTAGGATTCTAACTTCCCCAAGGTGCAGGGAGCAATAGACTGTACGCAGATCGCGATGCCGGCACCTTTTCAGGATACAGAGGTTTTTAGGAACCACAAGGGATTCCATTCCCTGAATGTGTAACTCGTTGTCGACCACCAGCAAATAATTATGGCAGTGAATGCCAAATTTCCGGGCAGCATCCATGATGCTCACATCCTGTGTGCGAGTGCGGTATCTGACATGTTTACCAGTCAGCCACAAGGTCAATGCTGGATGCTTGGTGACAAAGGATATGGCCTCGCCACCTGGCTGATGACCCCCCCTGCGCGACACCCACACCGAAGCCGAGAGGCGATACAACGAGAGCCACAGAGCCACTCGCAATATCTTCGAGAAAACCATTGGAGTGCTAAAGCAGCGCTTTAGATGCCTGGACCACTCAGGAGAGCTCCAATACCACTCTGAGCAACTAGCTCAATTCGTGGTGGTGTGCTCAATGTTGCATAACTTGGCTATCAGGAAGGGACAAGAATTGCCAGAAAGGACTGACGGTCCACCTCAGGAGAGAGAGGAAGAGGAGGATGAGGAGCTGGATGTTGACCTCCGGCCAGACAATCAGGCTGACGCTGAAACTGTTATGTATGTAACCCCAAGCAACCGTATAATACCGCCAGCAGGGGGCTTACCTGTTGGAGTCTCAAGGGATACCAACATCCCTTGGGAGCACTGTATATAAGCAGGCCTCCCACACTGTACCAGCACCTTGGAGTCTGAATAAAGGAGCTAACATCACACTTACTCATTGTCTACAGTACTCAGTTGCATTACTTTATTATGAGCACAATAACGAACAACCACGCGAAAATGCAGAGAACCTTTGGTATCCTGAAGAAATTCTCAGAAGTGGACGATTTGGAGGCCTTCGTGGAGCGACTCGACCAATACTTCGTGGCCAACGAGCTGGAAGCAGATGAGAACGCTGCCAAAAGAAGGGCGATCCTCCTCAGCGTCTGCGGGGCAACAGCCTATGGCCTCATGAAGAATCTACTTGCTCTGATGAAACCAACAACCAAATCATTTGAAGAACTGTGTACGCTGGTCCGGGAGCACCTAAATCCGAAGGAAAGCATTCTGATGTCAAGGTACCGATTCTACACGTGTCAGCGGTCTGAAGGCCAGGAAGTGGCGAGCTACGTCGCCGAACTAAGGCGTCTTGCAGGACATTGCGAATTCGATGGATTCTTTGAGCAAATGTGAAGAGATTTTTTGTGCTTGGCATTGGCCATGAGGTTATCCTTCGCAAACTATTGACTGTTGAAACACCGAATCTGAGCAAAACCATAACGATAGCCCAGGCATTTATATCCACCAGCGATAACACCAAATAAATTTCACAACATTACGAGGTTTCGGCAAGTACTGTACACAAAGCAACGTCGTTTTTAGGCAGGAATGTACATGGCAGAACGTACACGCCTGCAGCTGCATGACTTCAGATGACCCAGAGTCCGCCATCAATCGTTAATGCGAGGCAGTTAGCACCTTGTTGGCGCTGTGGAGGTGATCATCGAGCCCATCAATGCCGCTTCAAACACTATGTGTGCAAAGGCTGTGGAACAATGGGACACCTCCAGCGAATGTGCAGACAAGCTGCAAACCCTGCAAACCACCACGTTGCAGAGAACAGAGCCATGGCGGATCAGGCTGAACTAGAGACTCGAACCGAGGAGGCAGAAGTGTACGGGGTGCACACCTTCACCACGAAATGTCCACCAATCATGCTAAAAGTCGAACTGGATGGAATTCCAGTATCCATGGAACTGGATACGGGTGCGAGTCAGTCTATCATGAACAAAAAGGCCTTTGACAGGCTGTGGTGCAACAAGGCACACAGGCCCAAACTTAGCCCCATTCATACACTTACACTAAAGAGCTGATCCCTGTAATTGGCAGTGCAGCAGTAAAAGTCTCCTATGATGCAGCAGTGCAAGAACTCCCACTATGGATTGTACCAGGAGATGGCCCCACACTGTTCGGCAGAAGCTGGCTGGGAAAAATACGCTAGAACTGGGATGACACCCGAGCACTCTTGTCCATTGACGACGCCGCATGTGCCCAGGTTCTAAGCAAGTTCCCATCATTGTTTGAGCCAAGCATCGGAAGTTTCTCGGGGGCAAAGATGCAGATCCACTTGGTTCCCGGTACACGACCCATCCACCACAAGGCACGGGCGGTGCCATATATAATGCGAGAGAAAGTGGAAATTGAGCTGGACAGGTTGCAGCGAGAAGGCATCATCGCGCCTTCAACGAGTGGGCCAGTCCTATTGTTCTGGTTCTCAAAGGCGATGGCACGGTCAGAATTTGTGGGGACTATAAAGTAACGATTAACCGTTTTTCACTACAGGACCAGTACACGCTACCCAAGGCAGACGACCTATTTGTGGCCCTGGCTGGAGGAAAGACGTTCACAAAGTTGGACCTGACCTCGGCCTACATGACGCAGGAGCTGGCGGAATCTTCGAAAGGACTCACCTGCATCAAGACGCATAAAGGTCTGTTCATCTGCAATAGATGCCCATTTGGGATTCGATCAGCCGCGGCAATTTTCCAAAGGAACATGGAGAGCCTGCTAAAGTCGGTTCCACACACCGTGGTTTTCCAGGACGATATACTGGTCACAGGTCGGGACACCATCGAACATTTGAAGAACCTGGAAGAGGATCTCAGTCGGCTAGTTCACGTGGGACTCAGGTTGAAACGCTCGAAGTGTGTTTTCCTGGCACCAGAGGTCAAGTTCTTAGGGAGAAAAATCGCGGCAGATGGCATCAGACCCACCGACGCCAGGACGGAGGCCATCAAGAACGCGCCGAGACCACAGAATGTGACGGAGCTGCGATCGTTCCTGGGACTCCTCAACTATTTTGGTAATTTCCTACCTGGGTTAAGCACCTTGTTAGAATCCCTACAAGGGAGACGACTGGGTATGGGGGCAATAACAAGAGGCTGCTTTTGAGAAAGCCAGAAATCTGTTACATTCCAACAAACTGCTTGTTCTGTATAACCCATGTAAACGTTTAGTGCTAGCTTGCGATGCGTCTTCATACGGGGTCGGGTGTGTGTTACAACAAGCTAACGAATCGGGAACGTCGCCTATGCATCGAGGAGTCTGTCCAAGGCCGAAAGGGCCTACATCATGATTGATAAAGAAGCTCTGGCATGCTTTTACGTGGTGAAAAAAAATGCACCAGTATCTGTTTGGTCTCAAGTTTGAGCTAGAAACTGACCATAAGCTGCTCATATCGCTATTCTCAGAGAACAAAGGGATTAATACCAATGCCTCTGCCCGCATCCAAAGATGGGCGCTCACGCCGTCGGCATACAACTATGTAATCCGCCACAGGCCAGGTACAGAGAACTGCGCTGATTCTCTCAGTCGGCTACCATTGCCCACCACCGGGGTGGAAATGGCACAGCCTGCAGACTTGCTCTTGGTGATGGGTGCATTTGAAAATGAAAAGTCACCGTTACGGCCTGCCAGATCAGGACCTGGACCAGCTAGGATCCTTTACTGTCCCTTATAAAAAACTGTGTCCTCCGTGGGAGCTGGTCCAGCGTCCCAGCGGAGATGCATGAAGAGATCAAGCCATTCCAGCGGCGCAAAGACAAAATGTCCATACAGGTGGATTGTCTTTTGTAGGGTAATCGCGTGGTTTCGCCTAAGAAAGGCAGGAAACATTCATATGCGACCTACGCAGTACCCACCCAGGCATTGTAATGATGAAAACTATAGCCAGATCACATGTGTGGTGGCCAGGCATCAACTCAGACTTAGAGTCGTGCGTGCGCCAATGCAACACTTGCTCTCTGTTGTGTATCTGTAAAGCATGCACTCCCATGTTCCGCCACCAGGGAGCTCATCCCCTGAAGTCCCAAGGGATCCCAGCATCCCTTGGGAGCACTGTATATAAGCCGGCCCCTAAGGCCTGTTCCTCACTCTTATTAAAGACTGAGGTCACTGTTACTTTAACCTTCCTGTGTGCAGCGTCATCTGTGTTAGGAACACAAGAATTGGCGACGAGAATACGAATCCAACGCAAAAATGCAGCAAACTGTGGGCATCCTGAAGAAGCTCTCGGAGGGTGAGGACTGGGAAGCCTATGTCGAACGGCTAGATCAGTACTTTGTAGCCAACGAGGTGGACGGAGAAGAAAGCGCTGCAAAAAGGAGAGCGGTCCTCCTCACAATCTGCGGGGCACCGACCTACAGCCTCATGAAGAATCTTCTGGCTCCGGTGAAACTCACAGATAAGTCGTATGAGGAGCTGTGTACACTGGTTCGGGAGTATCTTAACCTGAGGGAGAGCGTGCTGATGGCGAGGTATCGGTTCTACACGTGCCAGCGATCTGAAAGTCAAGGAAGTGGCGAGCTACATCACCGAGCTAAGGCAACTTGCAGGACAATGTGAGTTTGATGGCTACCTGGAGCAATTGCTCAGAGACTTTTTTGTACTGAGCATTGGCCATGAGACCATCCTACGAAAACTTTTGACTGTAGAGACACCGACTCTCAGTAAGGCCATTGCGATAGCACAGGTGTTTATGTCCACCAGTGATAACACCAAACAAATCTCTCAGCACACAAATGCTAGCAATGTTCATAAATTAACTGGAACTGTGTTTGCGAGCAGAAATGTACAGGACAGAACCCACGAGTCTGCAACTGCCAGCAGGCCTCAAGTGACCCAGATGACTCAGAGTCCCCAACAAAAAATGAATGCAAGACAATTCACACTTTGTTGGCGTTGTGGAAGCTTCTATTCAGCCTATTTATGCCACTTCAAAGGCTATGTTTGCAAGAGCTGTGGAACAATGGGGCACCTCCAACGAGCTTGCAAATGAGCTGCAGGCTCTGCAAAACCTGCTAAACACCACATGGCAGAGGAAGATCGGTCCATGGTGGATCAAAGCAATTTCGAGCCTCAGAGAGAGGAGGCAGATGCTGAAGAAATGTCCACTTATAATGTTAAACATAAAATTGAATGGCTTACCCGTAGCCATGGAACTGGACACTGGCGCTGGCCAATCCATCATGAGTAAAAAGATGTTTGAGAGACTGTGGTGCAACAAGGCATTCAGACCAGCCCTGAGCCCCAATCACACAAAACTGAGAACGTACACCAAAGAGCTTATCACTGTGCTGGGCAGCGCCATGGTCAAGGTCACCTACGAGGGCACTGCTTGGAAGGAGCTGGCTGGGCAAAATCCGCAGGAACTGGGATGACATCCGAGCGCTATCACATGTCGATGAGGCCTCATGTACCCAGGTGCTTAACAAATTTCCTTCCCTTTTTGAGCCAGGCATTGGAAACTTTTCCAGGGCGAAGCTGTGGATCCACTTGGTCCCAGAGGCACGACCCATTCACCACAAGGTACCTCACATGATGAGGGAGAGAGTGGAAATCGAGCTGGACAGGCTGCAATGCGAGGGCATCATCTCCCCAGTGGAATTTAGCGAGTGGGCCAGCCCGATTGTTCCAGTATTCAAAAGTGATGGCACGGTCAGGATTTGCGGCGATTATAAAGTAATTATTAATCGTTTCACGCAACAGGACCAATACCTGCTACCTAAGGCAGACGACCTATTTGTGACGTTGGCAGGAGGCAAGACATTCACCAAGCTCGAACTGACTTTGGCCTACAGGACGCAAGAGCTGGAGGAGTCTTCAAAGGGCCTCACCTGCATCAACACGCACAAGGAACTGTTCATCTACAACAGATTCCCGTTGAGAATTCGGTCGGCTGCAGCGATCTTCCAGAGAAACATGGAGAGCCTACTCAAGTCGGTACCACACACAGTGGTCTTTCAGGACGAAATATTGGTCACGGGTCGGGACACCGCCGAGCACCTAAAAAACCTGGAGGAGGTCCTCCAGTGATTGGATCGCGTAGGGCTGCGGCTGAAGAGGTCGAAATGCATCTTCATGGCAACAGAAGTGGAGTTTTTGGGGAGAAAGATCGCGGCGGACGGCATTCGGCCGACAGACGCCAAGACAGAGGCTATCAGGAACGCGCCCAGGCCACAGAACGTCACAGAGCTGCGGTCGTTCCTGGGACCCTCAACAATTTTGATAACTTCCTACCGGGGTTAAGCACCCCTTTAGAGCCCCTACATGTGTTATTGCGCAAAGGTGAGAACTGGGTATGGGGAAAAAACTAAGTAATTGCTTTTGAGAAAGCCAGAAACATTTTATGCTCCAACAAGCTGCTTGTATTGTATAACCCGTGTAAAAGACTTGTGCTAGCATGTGACGCGTCGTCGTACAGAGTCGGGTGTGTATAACAACAAGCTAACGTTGCGGGGAAGTTGCAACCTGTTGCTCATGCTTCCAGGTGCTTGTCTAAGGCCAAGAGGGCCTACAGCATGATTGAGAAAGAGGCATTAGCGTGTGTGGTCGAGGTAAAGAAAATGCATCAGTACCTGTTTGGCCTCAAATTTGAGCTGGAAACCAATCACAAGTCCCTCACATTCCTGTTCGCTGAAATCAAGGGGATAAATACTAATGCCTCAGCCTGCATACAAAGGTGGGCACTCGCGCTATCAGTGTATAACAATGCCATCCGCCACAGGCCAGGCACCGAGAACTGTGCGGATGCTCTCAGTCGGCTACCATTGCCCACCACGGGGGTGGAAATGGCGCAGCCTGCAAACTTGTTGATGGTGGCGCAGCCCACAGACTTGTTGATGGTCATGGGAGTGTTTGAAAATGGTAAATTACCTGTCACGGCCCACCAGATTAGGACTTGGACCAGCCAAGATCCTCTGCTGTCCCGAGTAAAAAACTATGTACTGCATGGGAGCTGGGCCAGCATCCCCGTTGAAATGCAAGAGCTAATCAAGCTGTTCCAGCGGCGAAAGGATGAGCTGTTCATTCAGGCAGACTGCCTGTTGTGGGGTAACTGCGTAGTGCTACCAAAAAAGGGCAGGGAGACGTTCATCTCGGATCTGCACAGCACACACCCGGGTATAGTAATGATGAAAGCAATAGCCAGATCCCACGTGTGGTGGCCCGGTGTCGACTCTGACTTAGAGTCCTGTGTACGGCATTGCAGCGTATCTGCTCAGTTGAGCAACGCGCCCAGAGAGGCACCACTAAGTTTATGGTCCTGGCCCTCCAGACCATGGTCAAGGATCCATGTCGACTATGCAGGCCTGTTTCTCAGTAAAATGTTCCTGGTGGTGGTGGATGCTTTTTCAAAATGGATTGAATGTGAAATAATGTCGGGAAGCACCGCCACTGCCACCATTGAAAGCCTGAGGGCCATGTTTGCCACCCACGGCCTGCCTGACATACTGGTCAGTGACAATGGGCCAGTGACATGTTTCACCAGTGCTGAATTTAAAGAATTCATGACCCGCAATGGGATCAAATATGTCACCTTGGCCCCGTTTAAACCAGTCTCCAATGGGCAGGCAGAGCGGGCAGTACAAACCATCAAACAGCCTTGAACGAGTCACATAAGGCTCACTCCAAACCCGCCTGTCCCAAGTACTGCTCAGCTACCGCACGAGACCCCACTTGCTCACAGGGGTGCCCCCGGCTGAGCTACTCATGAAAAGGACACTTAAAACCAGACTCTCGCTGGTTCACCCCAACCTGCATGATCAGGTAGAGAGCAGGTGGCAACAACAAAATGTAAACGATGGTCGCGCCACTGTGTCACGGGAAATTTATCTGAATGACCCTGTGTATGTGCTAAACTATGGACATGGTCCCAAGTGGATCACGGGCACGGTGATAGCTAAAGAAGGGAATAGGGTATTTGTAGTCAAACTAGACAATTGACAAATTTGCAGAAAGCACCTAGACCAAACGAGGTTGCAGTTCACAGACTGCCCTGAACAACCCACAGCAGACACCATCTTTTTCGAGCCCACAACACACACCGAAAGGATCAACGACACCACCCCGGACCAGGAAATCGAACCCATCATGTCCAACAGCCCAGCAAGGCCAGGCTCACATAGCAGCCCTGCAGGGCCAACAACACGCCAGCCCAGCAAGGGCACAGCCAACACACCAGAAGAGACATTTGTACCGAGGCAGTCCATCAGGGAAAGAAAGGCTCCCGACTGCCTCACCTTGTATATAGTTTTCACTTTGACTTGGGGCGGGGGAGTGATGTTGTGTATCTGTAAAGCATGCACTCCCATGTTCCGCCACCAAGGAGCTCATCCCCTGAAGTCCCAAGGGATCCCAGCATCCCTTGGGAGCACTGTATATAAGCCGGCTCCTAAGGCCTATTCCTCACTCTGGAGTGTCTTATTAAAAACTGAGATCACTGTTACTTTAACCTCCCTGTTTGCAGCCTCATCTGTGTTAGGAACACTATATTTTTTTTCTGCAGAAGAAAAATGCATACAAGGCAGCAAGCCTGAGTGTGACGGAGGGGGACCAGCAGAGGTGGTCGAATTGAGCAGGCTGGAGGAGCGTGCGTTGGCATTGGTGGGTGACCGCCGAAGTGCAACCACAACAGTTAATGCAGATTTGGTGCTACAGCATGGTAAGGTTATACTAATCTGCGGTCTTAGCCATGCTCATGGCATGAAAGGTCATGCAATGTTAAGGCACTCACGGTTTACCGCACACTTTGTTGCCCTTTATTGTTGTGCCCATGTAGAGATGGAACTCCTTGTTGGCAGAATGTGAGATGGCACAGCTCACAACTCAGCTTGACCAGCAACCCCTTCCACTCCAGCCGCAGACTGAAATGTTGTCCTCTACTTGCAGATGTTGAGTCTGACAGCACGGATCAAGCACACCATCTACCTTTGGCCTTCAGAGAAGCCATCAGACCGCAATTTTTCCCACGCCAATGTCATCCCCAGCCCAAGACAGCAGATCCCTCCTCCAACCCCCCCCAGATCACCCATTTCCAATGCTCCCATCTCTGCCATCCTGAGCCATGAAGAAGAAGAGAGAAAGGAGGGAGAAGGGCCCATCTTTGAGCCCCTTGAGCTCCAAGAGCAGGAACAGGATGACAGCAGCCTCCTGCCATGTGAGCCAGGTGTCAGCAGAACCTCGGCATCGGCCTCCGGGTTCCTGGGATTTGGAACGGACTCCACACTGGCAAGCTCTACCAAGCGCAGAGGCCGTGGCGCGAAGGCAAGCAAGGCGCCAGAACCCACCAGCAGCGAGCATGCACCTGAGGATTCACCACGGCTCTCTGCAATTCTGGAGATGGTCCAGCTATCACGGGCAAGCGTGCAGATAGGTCGCGATATGCACCAGACCATGCCTGGGATAGCTTCCAGCATGGCCACCTTCACCCAACAGCATGATGACAGGATGGACCGGCTCATCGCTGTGTCGGAGCGTGCAACCGAGAGCGTTGAGGCGATGAGGCAAGAGATGGCTTCTGGATGCCGAGTGCAAGTCCCCGAGCTCACACCCTCAAGGCAGACAAAATCCGGAGGGGCAGGAGATCCCGGTGCCTTCGGTCACACCCCCTGCCTTCTCACCAAGATGCACATGTCTGCAGACATCCCGCTGCCCTCCTGCACAAGCTCGTCAACCAGAGGCAGTGAGGGGCAGGGGAGCGGGATGACGTGTTGTAGGCGGAGCGAGGAAGAGGAGTTTGGGCATTGCTTCAAGTGGGTGGGAGGGGGGAAGAGAGGTAGTGGTGCCGGGTAGAGGGATGGGTATTGGCGGTGTAAATGTTTGTAAATGTAATAATGTTATGTAACCTTTGTTATTGTGTCACATTGTTGAACCTCTCTTGGTGAGTGTCTGATTTTAACGTCATGAGTGGTGCCTTGTGAGAAACACACATCTGTCCCTCAGGTCTTCTGCTTTAGCAGGAATATCTTCCCATCCACATATGACTGCACTGTATAATGGGTACGGTCATCAGGCCATTGCAACGCGCTTTAGGTGCTGTGAGGATTATTCGATGTGTCAGATTAATTACATCTCTCAGAATAGACATGTCTGTCACCACAACAAGGCACGCTGGGTATAGGTTTTTTGTGATGAATCAGAACAGATTTTATGAAGTAGTTTCCTTGCAGTACAAAGAAAGACACATTAATAAGGCGATAGTGACAGGCTAGTCATTGAAACCTCAACGGTCGGCCACTGAGTCACTGTGGCGCTTGTCTCTTGCTGTGTTCTATTGACGGTAGTCCTTCAGTTTGCTCCATAATCACGCTGCTCCTAAAGTCGAATAGCTGTAACTTTATACCCTTTTCCTCCCATACAAATGTTGTCAGAGTCTGCAGCTGTCTCAGGCTTACAATAGATCATTCTAACCCTAACCCTCTCACCCTTGATGTGATATGTAGTGCTTCCCTGAGAACGTCTTGAAGGACTGTGTCACAGAATTAATTAATCAGCTTGGATGAACAAAATGTGACTTTTCACTTATTCATAATTATTTTGCCTTCGCCATTGGGCGTCTCAATGAAGGTCTTTCAAAAAGGTCAAAGAAGAAAATTTCCATCAGCCTAAAGACATTTCGGTCGCTTGTATCACATCCAAATTAAACATGACCATCAGCAATAAAGTAAAGCAACATCTGTTAAGTATGGAGAAAGAGTCAGACTGAACACTGTGAGCTCAAAATAAAGTGTGATCTTAGTCTTTTATTGCAGGTCTCCAGAGTGCATCTCCAACCTGTGAGGCCTCCTTAAATACCTGTGCTCACAAGGGATTATGGGATCCCTTGGGACTCCAGGGGATGAGCCCTCTGGTGGCTGTACAGAGTAAATATAAGTTCACATATATAACAACACTCCCCCACCCAAAGTCAATAGTGTAACTATTTACAATGTGAGTCGATCTGGGGCCCTTCTTGCCCTGGTTGATCGTCTCGGTGTGAAAGCTGATATTGTTGAATCATTTGTTGGGCCCTCGCTGGGCTGCTGTGCAGCTGGCCTTGCTGGGTTGCCTGGTGTGTTGGGTCCTGCTAGGCTGCTGTGGATGATGGGTTCTGCTTCGCGATCAACCGTGGTGCCGGTTGCCACTGGTGTGTATGTTGGGGGATCAAAATAGGTAGGGTCCAAAGTGGGTTGCTCAGGATAGTCCGTAAATCTGAGTTTAATTTGGTCCAAGTGTTTCCGGTGAATGAATCCATTTGAAAGTTTGACCCGAAACACCCTGCTTCCCTCTTTGGCCACGACAGTGCCGGGAAGCCACTTGGGACCTTGTCCATAATTCAATACAAGTACAGGATCATTGATTTCAATCTCGCATGACACATTTGCGCTATCATGATATGTACTTTGTTGAAGCCGCCTGCTCTCTACCTGTTCATGTAGATCAGGGTGAACTAACGAGAGCCTTGTCTTGTGCCCTTTTCATGAGCAGTTCAGCAGGTGGGATCCCAGTGAGCGATTGGGGTCTCGTGCAGTAGCTAAGCAGAACTCGGGATAGGCGAGTCTGCAGTGAGCATTCAGTTACCCTCTTCAAGCCTGCTTGATGGTTTGCACTGCTCTCTCTGCCTGACCATTGGATGTTGGTTTAAACGGGGCAGATGTGACATGTTTGATCCCGTTACGGGTCATGAATTCTTTGAACTCAGCACTGGTAAAACATGGCCCTCAGGCTTTCAGTAGTGGCAGCGGACGTGCTAGCCGACATTATCTCACATTCAATCTACTTGGAATACGCATCTACAACCACAAGGAACATTTTACCCAAGAACGGGCCTATATGACGTGTACCCTAGACGTAGGTTTGGAGGGCCAAGACCATAAATTAGCGGCGCCTCCCTGGGTACATTGTTTAACTGCGAGCATGTATTACATCTGTGAACGCAGGATTCTAAGTCCGCATCGATACCGGGCCATCACACGTGGGATCTGGCTATCGCTTTCATCATTACGATGCCTGGCTGGGTACTGTGGAGGTCATTGATGAAGGTGTCTCTGCCCTTCTTGGGGACTACTACTCGATTGCCCCAGAGAAGGCAGTCTGCTTGTATAGACATTTCATTTTTGTGCCGCTGGAACGGCTTAATCTCTTTCTGCATTTCCACTGGGACACTGGACCAGCTCCCGTGAAGCACACAGCTTTTGACTAGAGATAATAAGGTGTCCTGGCTTGTCCAGGTTTTGATCTGTCGGGCAGTGATGGGTGATTGCTCACTCTCAAATGTTTCCATAACCATGGCTAGATCTGCGGGCTGCGCCATTTCCACCCCCATGGTGGGCAATGGCAACCGACTGAGAGCATCGGCGTAGTTTTCTGTGTCTGGCCTATGGCGGATGGCGTAGTTGTATGCGGACAACGTGAGTGCCCATCTCTGGATGCGGGCCGATGCATTGGTATTTATCCCTTTACTCTTGGAAAACAGGGTTATGAGTGGCTTATGGTCAGTTTCCAATTCGATTTTTAGCCCAAACAGGTATTGATGCATTTTCTTTACCCCATAAACACACGCTAACACTTCTTTCTCAATCATGCTGTAGGTTCGCTCAGCCTTACACAGACTCCTGGATGCATAAGCAACCGGTTGTAGTTTCCCAGAAGCATTAGCTTGTTGCAATACACACCCGACACCATATGACGACACATCACATGCTAGTACCAAACGCTTACATGGATCATGCAACACAAGCAATTTGTTTGAGCATAACAATTTTCTCGCTTTTACAAAGGCATTTTCTTGGCTTTGCCCCAAACTCATTCATCCCCTTTTCGTAGAAAAACATGCAATGGTTCTAACAGTGTGCTAAGACCCAGTAAGAAGTTACCAAAGTAGTTCAGGAGTCCCAGAAACGACCACAGCTCCATCACGTTCTGTGGCTTTGGTACAGTCTCGATTGCCTCCGTCTTCGCGTTGGTGGGCCTGATGCTGTCCGCCGCAATCCTCCTTCCCAAGAACTCCACTTCAGGCGCCAGGAAAACGCACTTCGAATGTTTTCACCTGAGCTCCACGCAGTTGAGTCGACTAAGAACCTCCTCCAGGTGCTGCAGGTGCTTGGCTGTGTTCCGACCTGTGTCCAAGATGTCGTCCTGGAAGATCACGGTATGCAGGACTGACTTCAGTAAGCTTTCCATGTTTCTCTGGAATATCGCCGCCGCTGATCAGATTCCAAATGAACACCTGTTATAAACAAAAATACCTTTGTGCATTTTAATGCAGGTGAGGCCCTTCGATGATTCCTTCAGTTCCTGCGTCATGTAGGCTGAAGTCAGATCCAGCTTTGTGAATATTTTTCCTCCCACCAGCATTGCAAAGAGGTCGTCGGCCTTTGGTAGTGTGTATTGGTCCTGCAGGGAGAAACAATTGATAGTTACTTTGTAATCACCACAGATTCTGATGATGCCGTCTCCCTTGAGGACAGGAATGATCGGACTGACCCACTCGTTGTACTCGATCGGTGAAATTATGCCCTCTCTTTGCAGCCGGTCTAGCTCGATCTCTACCCTTTCTCTCATCATGTACGGTACTGCTCTCGCCTTGTGATGGTTGGGTTGTGCCCCCAGAATTAGGTGGATCTGCACTTTTGCTCCTTGGAATTACCCGATGCCTGGTTCGAACAGCGATGGAAATTTGTTTAAGACCTGGGCACACGATGTATCGTCAGCGGGCGATAGCGCTCAGACTTCGACCCAGTTCCAGCGTATCTTTCCCAGCCAGCTCCTGCCAAGCAGCGTGGGACCATCGCCCGGTACCACCCAGAGTGGTAGCTTGTGCACCGCTCCATTGTAAGAGACCTTACTCAAGGTTGGGGTCTCTACAGTCAAAAGTTTGCGAAGTATCGGTAGCATTGCCTATTACAGGAATCAGTTCTTTAGTATAAGTTCTTAATTTCGTGCGAACTGGAGTTAAGACTGGCCTTGAGGCCTTGTTGCACCACAATCTTTCGAAAGTCTTTTTGCCCATGATGGACTGGCTCGTGCCCGTGTCCAGCCTCATTGAAACCAGGAATCCATTTAGTTCAATGTTCAGCATTATCGGGGGACAATTCGTGGTGAATGTGTGCACCCCATGTACCTCTGCCTCCTCGGTCTGAGGCTCTGGTTCATCGTAATCCTCCGTGGATCTGTCCTCCTCTGCAACATGGTGGTTTGCAGGTTTAACAGGATTATCAGCTTGCCTGCACACTCATTGGAGGTGTCCCATTGTTCCAAAGCCTTTGCAAACGTACCCTTTGAATCGGCATGAATGGAAACGATGATCACCCCTGCAACGCCAACAAGGTGTCAATGGCCTTGCATTCATCACCCTTGATGATGAACTCTGAAACATCTGCGGACGTGCAGCTGCAGGTATGTGTGACCTGCCCTGTACGTTAAGATTCGAAAACAACATCACTTTGTTCACAGTACTTGCAGCACCACTTGTGTGCTGGGAGATTTGCTTCATATTGTCACTGGTGGCAATGAAAGCCTGGGCTATTGCGATGGCCTTACTCAAGGTTGGGGTCTCTACAGTCAAAAGTTTGCGAAGTATCGGTTTATGGCCAATGCCATGTACGAAAAAGTCTCTGAGCATGTGCTCCAAATGTCCTTCAAATTCGCAATGTCCTGCAAAGCGTCTTAACTCGGCGACATAACTCACCACTTCCTGGCCTTCAGACCTTTTGTAGGTGTAGAATCGGAACGTCGCCATCAGAACGCTTTCCTTCGGGTTCAAATGCTCTCAGACCAGTGTGCACAAATCATCGTACGATTTCTCCGTGGGTTTCGTTGGAGTGAACAGATTCTTCATGAGGCTATACGTTGGTGCCCCACAGATGGTGAAGAGGATCACCCTTCGTTTGGCAGCGCTCTCTTCCCCACCTAGCTCGTTGGCCACAAAGTATTGGACGAGTCGCTTCACAAAAGTTTCCCAATCATCTCCCTCTGGGAATTTCTCCAGGATGCCCACTGTTCTCTGCATCTTTGGGTTTGCTATCTATATCTCGTCACCAGTTGTTAAGTATGGAGAAAGAGTCAGACTGAACACTGTGAGTTCAAAGTAAAGTGTGACCTTAGTCTTTTATTGCAGGTCTCCAGAGTGCATCTCTAACCTGGAGGACTCCTTAAATACTTGTGCTCCCAAGGGATTATGGGATCCCTTGGGACTCCAGGGGATGAGCCCTCTGGTGGCTGTACAGAGTAAATACAAGTTCACATATACAACAACATCCACCTAACTTTTTTCCACCTGTCCCACTCATGATGGCCCAGCATCTGCACCATAGCCGCGATGTTCAGCGCTGCAGCACTTGGCGCCCTTCTCCCTGCCGCCCGACTCACGGCCAGCTCAGAGCTGCTTTTTGGGAGCAGTCCTTCTGGCAGGTGGCAGGTCGATCTGAGGCCAGCATCCCTCACCAAAATGGGTGATTTGGAGCATCCGGCATGGGGGGGCACGCCAGTGGATCCCTCCGCGACCAATCTTGCGCCAGGCGGAACCTGGACGGCAGATGGGTGGTTCCGGAGGAATCGCGCAGAAAACATACATTTCCAGTGGATTCTCAGCAGCTGCCGCGCAACCTGCACCAAATTCAGCCCCGTAGTATGATACAGCACAGAAGGAGGCCTGTCAGCCTATCGTGCCTGTGCCTGCTCCTTGGTAGACCTATCCAATTAATCCCACTCCCATAGCTCTGTAATGTGTTTTCCCTTCCAGTATATATCCAATTCAATTTTGAAAGTTACTGTTGAATCTGCTGCCACCACCCCTTCAGGCAGTGCATTCCAGATCACAACAACTCGCTGTGTAAAACATTTTTTCTCATGTCGCCTCTGGCTCTTTTACCAATGACCTAAATCTGTGCCCTCTGGTTACCGGCCCTTATGTTATGATAAACCTTTATAAAACCCTGGTTAGTTCTCAGCTGGAGTATTGTGTTCAACTCTGGGCACCACAGAGTGCAGAAGAGATGACTAGAATGGTATCAGGGATGAGGGACTTCCGTTATGTGGAGAGACTGGAGAAGCTTGGATTATTGGAGCAAAAAGGGTTAAGGGGAAATTTGATAGAGGTCTTCAAAATAATGAACAGTTTAGATAGAGTAAATAAAGGAAACTGTTCCCAGTGAAAGGAGGGCCGGTAACCAGAGGACACAGATTTAGGTCATTGGCAAAAGAACCAGAGGCGACATGAGAAAAAATGTTTTGCACAGCGAGTTGTTGTGATCTGGAATGCACTGCCTGAGTGGGTGGTGGAAGCAGATTCAATCGTAACTTTCAAAATTGAATTGGATATATACTGGAAGGGAAAACAAATTACAGAGCTATGGGAGTGGGATTAATTGGATAGGTCTACCAAGGAGCCGGCACGGGCACGATAGGCTGACAGGCCTCCTTCTGTGCTGTATCATATGTTGAGTTCGGAGAAGTGGGAGTTCGAGGAGCCAGCGGCCTATAAAGGCCCTGCAGTCGGGTGTCCGGGGAATTCGGAGAGGCGGGAGTTCGAGGAGCCAGCAGCCTATAAAGGCCCAGCAGTCGGGTGTCCGGGGAGTTCGGAGAGGCGGGAGTTCAAGGAGCCGGTGGCCTATAAAGGCCCAGCAGTCAGGTGTCCGGGAGTTCGGAGAGGCGGGAGTTTGAGGAGCCAGCGGCCTATAAAGGCCCAGCAGTCGGGTGTCCGGGGAATTCGGAGAGGCGGAAGTTCGAGGAGCCAGCGGCCTATAAAGGCCCAGCAGTCGGGTGTCCGGGGAGTTCGGAGAGGCGGGAGTTCGAGGAGCCAGCGGCCTATAAAGGCCAAGCAGTCGGGTGTCCGGGGAGTTCGAAGAGGCGGGAGTTCAAGGAGCCGGTGGCCTATAAAGGCCCAGCAGTCAGGTGTCCGGGGAGTTCGGAGAGACGGGAGTTCGAGGAGCCAGCGGCCTATAAAGGCCCAGCAGTCGGGTGTCCGTGGAGTTCGGAGAGGTGGTAGTTCGAGGAGCAGCAGGGAGTCGGCAGAGGCAGAGCGGAGTCGAGGAGGGCCAGCTGGTGCAGCTGCAGCAGGGAGAAAAGGTAAAAAAGAAGTCGAAAGAAATCGAAAGGTGACATCATAGCCAAGGGGGTAAGTGATTGGCTGGTGATTGGTGAGTAGTTTTCTTATTCTTTTCTTTATTTGTAAGTAACCTTTTAGCATTGTTGTTGCCAAATTAAGTTAATCTAGGGGTTACGTCATGGCAGGAGAGCTCGGACATGTGTTATGCTCCTCCTGTAATATGTGGGAAGTCAGGGACGCATCAAGTGTCCCTGACGACTACATGTGCAGGATGTGCATCCGCCTGCAGCTCCTGACAGACCAGATTGCGGCACTGGAGCTGTGGGTGGATCTACTCGGGAGCATCCACGATGCTGAGAATGACATGAATAGCACGTTTAGTGAGTTGGTCTTACCGCAGGTAAAGGGTACACAGCCAGATAGGGAATGGGTGATCAACAGGAAGAGCAGTGCAAGGAAGGTAGTGCAGGGTCCCCTGTGGTCATCCCCCTGCAAAACAGATACACCGCTTTGGGTACTGTTGAGGGGCAAGACTCATCAGGGGAGAGCAGCAACAGCCAAGTTCATGGCACCGTGGGTGGCTCTGCTGCACAGGAGGGCAGGAAAAAGAGTGGAAGAGCTATAGTGATAGGGGATTCAATTGTAAGGGGAATAGATAGACATTTCTGCGGCTGCAAACGAGACTCCAGGATGGTATGTTGCCTCCCTGGTGCAAGGGTCAAGGATGTCTCGGAGCGGGTGACGGACATTTTGAAAAGGGAGGGTGAACAGCCAGTTGTCGTGTGCATATAGGTACCAACGATATAGGTAAAAAACACGATGAGGTCTTACGAGACGAATTTAGGGAGCTAGGAGCTAAATTTAAAAGTAGGACCTCAAAAGTAGTAATCTCAGGATTGCTACCAGTGCCGTGTGCTAGTCAGAGTAGGAATCGCAGGATAGCTCAGATGAATACGTGGCTTGAGGAGTGGTGCAGCAGGGAGGGATTCAAATTGCTGGACATTGGAACCGGTTCTGGGGGAGGTGATACCAGTACAAACCAGACGGTCTGCACCTGGGCAGGACCGGACCCAATGTCCTCGGGGGAGTATTTGCTAGTGCTGTGGAGGAGTTAAACTAATACGGCAGGGGGGTGGGAACCTATGCAGGGAGACAGAGGGAAGTAGAATGGGGGCAGAAGCAAAAGATAGAAAGAAGAAAAGTAAAAGTGGAGGGCAGAGAAACCTAAGGCTAAAAGCAAAAAGGGCCACATTACAGCAAAATTCTAAAGGGGCAACATGTGTTAGAAAGACAAGCCTGAAGGCTCTGTGCCTCAATGTGAGGTGTATTCGGAATAAGGTGGACGAATTAACTGCGCAGATAGCAGTTAACGGGTTATGATGTAATTGGAATCACTGAGACATGGCTCCATGGTAACCAAAGGCTGGGCAATCAACATCCAGGGGTATTCAACATTTAGGAAGGATAGACAGAAAGGAAAAGGAGGTGGGGTAGCATTGCTGGTTAAAGTCAAAATTAATGCAATAGTAAGGAAGGACATTAGCTTGGATGATATGGAATCGGTATGTGTGGAGCTGCAGAATACCAAAGGGCAGAAAACGCTAGTGGGAGTTGTGTACAGACCACCAAACAGTAGTAGTGAGGTTGGGGACAGCATCAAACAAGAAATTAGGGATGCGTGCAATAAGGGTACAGCAGTTATCATGGGTGACTTTAATCTACATATTGATTGGGCTAACCAAACTGGTAGCAATGCAGTGGAGGAGGATTTCCTGGAGTGTATTCGGGATGGTTTTCTCGACCAATATGTCGAGGAATCAACTAGAGAGCTGGCCATCCTAGACTAGGTGATGTGTAATAAGAAAGGACTAATTAGCAATCTTGTTGTGCGAGGTCCCTTGGGGAAGAGTGACCATAATATGGTAGAATTCTTTATTAAGATGGAGAGTGACACAGCTAATTCAGAAACGAGGGTCCTGAAATTAAGGAAAGGTAACTTCGATGGTATGAGGTGTGAATTGGCTAGAATTGACTGGCAAATGATACTTAAAGTGGATAGGTAATGGCAAACATTTAAAGATCACATGGATGGACTTCAACAATTGTACATCCCTGTCTGGTGTAAAAATAAAACGGGGAAGGTGGCTCAACCGTGCTAACAAGGGAAATTAAGGATAGTGTTAAATCCAAGGAAGAGGCATATAAATTGGCCAGAAAAAAGCAGCAAATCTGAGGACTGGAAGAAATTTAGAATTCAGCAGAGTACAAAGGGTTTAATTAAGAGGGGGAAAATAGAGTACGAGAGGAAGCTTGCCGGGAACATAAAAACTGACTGCAAAAACTTTGATAGATATGTGAAGAGAAAAAGATTAGTGAAGACAAACGTAGGTCCCTTGCAGTCAAATTCAGGTGAATTTATAATGGGGAACAAAGAAATGGCAGATCAATTGAACAAATACTTTGGTTCTGTCTTCACGAAGGAAGACACAAATAACCTTCCGGAAGTACTAGGGGACCGAGGGTCTAGTGAGAAGGAGGAACTGAAGGATATCCTTATTAGGTGGTAAATTGTGTTCGGGGAATTGATGAGATTGAAGGCCGATAAATCCCCGGGCCTGATAGTCTGCAGCCCAGAGTACTTAAAGAAGTGGCCCTAGAAATAGTGGATGCATTGGTGATCATTTTTCAATGGTCTATCGATTCTGGATCAGTTCCTATGGACTGGAGGGTAGCTAATGTAACACCACTTTTTAAAAAGGGAGGGAGAGAGAAAATGGGTAATTATAGACCAGTTAGCCTGACATCAGTAGTGGGGAAAATGTTGGAATCAATTATTAAGGATGAAATAGCAGTGCATTTGGAAAGCAGTGACAGGATCAGTCCAAGTCAGCATGGATTTATGAAAAGTAAAGCATGCTTGACAAATCTTCTGGAATTTTTTGAGGATATAACTAGTAGAGTGGACAAGGGAGAACCAGTGGATGTGGTGTATTTGGACTTTCAAAAGGCTTTTGACAAGGTCCCACACAAGAGATTGTTGTGCAAAACCAAAGCACATGGCATTGGGGGTAATGTACTGACGGGGATAGAGAACTGGTTGGCAGACAGGAAGCAGAGAGTTGGGATAAATGGATCCTTTTCAGAATGGCAGACAGTGACTAGTGGAGTGCCGCTGGGCTCAGTGCTGGGTCCCCAGCTCTTTACAATATACATTAATGATTTAGATGAAGGAATTGAGTGTAATATCTCCAAGTTTGCAGATGACACTAAACTGGGTGGCGGTGTGAGCTGTGAGGAGGATGCTAAGAGGCTGCAGGGTGACTTTGACAGGTTAGGTGAGTGGGCAAATGCATGGCATTTGCAGTATAATGTGGATAAATGTGAGGTTATCCACTTTGGGGGTAAAACACAAAGGCAGAATATTATCTGAATGGCGGCAGATTAGGAAAAGGGAAGGTGCAATGAGACCTGATTGTCATGGTTCATCAGTCATTGAAAGTTGGCATGCAGGTACAACAGGCGGTGAAGTAGGCAAATGGTATGTTGGCCTTCATAGCTATGGGATTAGAGTATAGGAGCAGGGAGGTCTTACTGCAGTTGTACAGGGCCTTGGTGAGGCTTCACCTGGAATATTGTGTTCAGTTTGGTCTCCTAATCTGAGGAAGGACATTCTTGCTATTGAGGGAGTGCAGTCAAAGTTCACCAGACTGATTCCCGGGATGGCTGGACTGACATATGAGGAGAGACTGGATCAACTGAGCCTTTATACACTGGAGTTTAGAAGGATGAGAGAGGATCTCATAGAAACATATAAAATCCTGACGGGACTGGATAAGTTAGATGCGGGAAAAATGTTCCCGATGTTGGGGAAGTCTAGAACTAGGAGACACAGTCTTAGGATAAGGGGTAGGCCATTTAGGACTGAGATGAGGACAAACTTCTTCACTCAGAGAGTTGTTAACCTGTGGAATTCCCTGCTGCAGAGAGTTGTTGATGCCAGTTCATTGGATATATTCAAGAGGGAGTTAGATATGGTCCTTACAGCTAGGGGGATCAAGGGATATGGAGAGAAAGCAGGAAAGGGGTATTGAGGGAATGATCAGCTATGATCTTATTGAATGGTGGTGCAGGCTCGAAGGGCCGAATGGCCTATTCCTGCACCTATTTTCTATTTCTATGTTTCTATGAAACTACTATGATATTATTAGTGAGTATTTGTTATTAACTGACAAGTTTGAATCATTACAGGTACAAACATAAGAATATTGTTGTATCTTAGCATTAACTGTTATAATAGTGCCCGAGATCACCATATGGCTCGCAAGGTTACTTTTAGAGTTTGTAATTTATTTCCAAAAAATGCATTTAGTATAGTACAAATTGCCCAAATCCATCCTGACTCCTCTTGATTAGCTGATGCCTTTCCCAATGTTCATTAATGTGGACATATATTGTGGACTCTAGCTGGCAGATTTTCCTATTATTGTGCTTGCACAGAAGGCCAAAATTTTCTGGTGTCCTTGTGGGCACGATCGGAGGTGGGTCAGGTGGGAAATTTGAAATAAGTAGGAGCGGGTCAGGCACCCACCATCATCCCGCCCCTACACGTGTTACTTCAGGTGCTTCTGCTAGCATGGCAACAACCCGAACGACAGATGTGGGCAACCTATTTCAAATCATTAAGAGGTACTTGATAAACCCTAAAGCGCCTTTTTAACCCTATCTTTCAAATTTACCTGGATGTCCATGGGAAATACATAGCTTGTGAACCACACCTGTCAACCTGAGGCGTGAGTTCAGTGGCCATTGATCCAGCTGATAGTTGAAGCTTTGTGTATTATTAAAGCTCCCACCTGACAGATGATCACTTTCCTCAGACAGTAGCTGTTGTTGACTGCATTCCCAGCATATGTTTAGCTTTCTGCAGGCTGCAAGTGTTTCCAGCAAAGTGTCCATCCAGTGTCCCCTCATTGGTACAACCTATCACACGATTGACATCTACTTGACCTGCCATCTATTCCATCGGAATGGGTGCAGTTTATAATATGTCACCTTGGTCCTCAGAATCTGACCACAATAAGCCCCAACACCACCAGCACCAGGCACACCAGCAGCAGCAGCAACAACACCACCAGCCTTCTCCGCAATCACCTAGGGCTAGAACCTGTACTTTCTTTGCATGATTAACGTCCACTTAATACCCATTTTACCGCTGAAATGATGTATAATGCCCAGATATCGCCCATTTAGCCACAAAATGGAAACTGACTCCCATTTTTAGGAAACTTATCGCCAAGCGTTACTTTCCCCATGTGCTTAATGCTGGGGAAAAATATTACCACCCGCCCACTTTTTTGGGGCGGAATCATCAGAATGGACGAAATTAATGCCCATAATATTGGTCAGCATTAATTTCTGCACTGATTTAACGCTGAGATTCAATAATACCACCCGCCCACCTTTTTTTGTCGTGAAGAACATATTTACCGAAACAAATGCCCAGCAGATCGCCCAGCATCAATTTCACCACCTTGCACACATTTCGCCCACAATATCGCTCGCCTAAAAAACCGCCCACAAAAAGTGGAACTGTTCTTAATGAACGCCAGCGGTGTGGCTGGCATTTTTAAAATCCCACTCTTAGGTGAGCTGAAATCTGAACAATTTGCCTGATAGAGCTTTGATGTGAGTGACAACGCTGACACACTGCTGTGTGTGTGCGCAGCTCAGACATCAATGGTGCCCATCACCTTGGTGCCAGTTAAAGTTTACGTTGATTGATGTCAAGTTGTATTTAACCCTTTCATGTTAAGGAATCACCAGCATGTAATGGTGCAGCTATCTGAGACAATGCGCAACAAGGTTATGTTCAATAACAAAAATTCTATACCAACATTGGTCTGAAATCATAAGCATCACAGGCAATAAGACCAACCCCTGCCCACACCCCACTTTTTCCACCATTGATATTAATCACATGTTCAACATGTCCAGCAACACAGAATACAAAGGCAAAGCAGAAGCGTGGTCCCCAGCCCCCATACATTGCAACAAATTGCATACACCCAGATGGAGATATAACACAGCCATCACCTGCGCATGTGCACCTCACTTTCCTTTCCCCCCTCTCTTTCTTCTCCCCACCTCTACCCCTTCCCATCCTCGCTCCACGGTGCCTGGCCCGAGGAGCTCCTCAGGCGGTGCCTCATTGGGGGGGGGATGAAGGCAGATGCGGTCGTTGGACGGGTACGGGAGCGGGGGTTACCGAGGAGGCAACATTCTCTGATGCAGAAACAGGATCTTGGTCCTTGCTCTCATCTGTCATTTGCAGTGCTGGTGTGGAATCTAGGGGTTGAGTGCCGCACTCGGGGACCACTGAGAGACCTGTGCCAGCAGTGTTCCTGGCTATCGCATCTAAGCCCTCCACCATCCACGGAATGTACTCAGTCATGGTGCCGGAGATAGTGGCCAGCTGTCGGGATATGCCCCCCAATGCTTCGATGAGCTGGTCACCAATGTCTACAGTCCTCCTAGACAACTATACCATCTCTCCGCTGTCATGTGGCGCTCGTGGAACAGACCTGTCACGTACGGGACCTCCGCGGACTCGGTGCCGTCCTGGGGACAAATGGGGTGCCCTGTGGTGAGGTGCTTGGGGCCAGTACCTCCAGAGTGGAGGCGGGAATGACCGGAGGACCACTAGGTGGCCTTGGGGTGGAATGACTTCTGGAGCGTAGCGATGCAGGTTCCTTGAAGTCCGCACTCTCATCCGTGGAGAACAGACCCAGCGGATTGACGGATGAGAATCGGAGCTCCTCAGCACCAGATGTAGTAGGATCGCCCACCAACTCCTGCCCCGCGCCCCCACCTTCTGGTCTCTGTCGTCTTGCCTGGGGCCGCGCTGCTGGCTGAGCTGCAAAACACAAATGAGGTTTTTAGAGGAGAAGGGGGTGCTAAGATGACAAGGTGAGTCCAGCGCTACACGACAAAAGCTATCAAAATCATCGCAGACATCACATTTCATGACCATCAACACATTTGCATTCCAATGATTTTCATTAGGTCATCATTATTTATATGACAATTTTAGAAATCATCTATCATATATGATTGTTTGGATATGACTTTACATTACGCAATGGTGTAAGCTTTACTCACGTGGCATCACTTCAGGGTCTGCAGATGTGTCCGTGGCTGTCCGGGGGTGCTTTCCCACGTGTGCGAGCACACGCTCCTCCATGTCAGAGATGTTGCTGGGGAGTGGTGACCCCCCACCCGTTCGTCTCTGCATGGAGCTCATCATTGATAGCTTCTTCTGTAAAAGGCGACAGGACGACAGGACATGAGATCATTGCGTGATATTATTGCTAGGTACTGTCACAGAGACTGATACAACATATAACCGACAGATGTAATCATGATTATTATCATTATTATCATTCTTTACCTAAAGACCTACACCGTGGCTGCAGGCTTTGAGTAAAACATTCCCGGAAAAGTGAAAGACCCCACATCTGCTGATAGTCACTCATGGCTGTTACAAATCAAATTATATAAATATATAAGTACATGTAAATCAATGTAATACTTACTCTTGCGGATCTGAAAAGGTGATTCCATTGTTTGTGGCATTGGTTGCCCTCACGCACCTCGTTGGTCGCCGATGAGACCACCTCTGCTATCTCGGTCCATATCTGCTGGTATGCCTTTGGGGTGGGCTTCCCACGCCCTCCCTGTGTCAAATCACCCCAGCGTAACTCGACCTCCTGCAGGAGGGAGGCAGTTGCCTCGTCCGAGAACCTCCTGGCTCTTTTGCGTCCTCCAATGTGCTCCTCTCCCAGCTCACTGCTCTCTCCAGCATCAGTCTCCACAGCATGCTGTGATGCCTCCTCCTCTTTCTCCATTATAGGCCAAATGCGGTCAAATATGTGGCTGGTAACAGCTACTTTTTGTTTGCCTACTTGTTGTGAAGCTCTAAACTCTCCCTCCTTCCTCCCAAAGCAGCCACATCACACCCAGACACACCTTTCAGTCCCTCTGAACTCCCTCTCTCTCTGACTCCTCTTCTGCGCATGTCATGATGACCCTTGACCTCCAGAATCGCGGGAATCAAACATTGCTATGCTGTTGCTAAGGACGACCACACTTTACGAAAGAAGGTCAAAAACTTTAACGTTACCGCCCATTTTATATCGCTCGCGGTAACGCCCATTTTCAAAAGTGGAAACTAGGTGCTTTGAGAATGGGCGAGAAGCCGTCGATCTGAAAACCCTTTTTTAACGCCCACGCCGGAAATATCGCCCATTTGTGGGCGATAACCACAAAAGTGCAGGTTCTAGCCCCTAATGCTGCACAGTACAGAGGGCATCAGCGCCAGAGGCGATACCCCCAACACAGGGTATACAGGCAGAGGATGAGCTTCCTCAATGTGACTGAGCAGCAGTGCCAAAGGTGGCTCAGGCTATCATGCCAGGTTGTCGCAGGCATTTGCACATTGTTGGAGCAAGACCTGCAGCCCAGAGGAATGGCTGGACATGTCTTACTAATGGCTGCCAAAGTCACCAACGCCCTCAACATCTTCGCCTCACGCTCCTTCCGGAGATCTACAGCAGTCATTTGCGGCATCTCTCAGTCGGCCACCCACAGAAACATCACATAGGTCACCGCTGCCCTGTTTGACAAGTCAGATAATTATATCAACTTTGCCACTGATGAAGCCAGTGTTACTGAGCAGGCACACAACTTTGCCACTCTGGTTAGCTTTCCACGGGTGCAGGGCATCATCGAGTGCACACATGTGGCCATCGGGGCACCCCAGCATAATCCAGGCGTCTTTGTCAACCGCAATACTTTGGTTCTGCCTTCAATGAGGAAGATGCAAATAACCTTCCGGAAATACTAGGAGACCCAGGGTCTAGCGAGAAGGAGGAAATGAAGGAAATCCTTATTAGTCAGGAAATTGTGTTAGGGAAATTGATGGGATTGAAGGCCGACAAATTCCCAGGGCCTGATAGTCTGCATCCCAGTGTACTTAAGAAAGTTGCCCTAGAAATAGTGGATGCATTGGTGGTCATTTTCCAACATTCTATAGACTCTGGATCAGTTCCTATGGACTGAAGGGTAGCGAATGTAACCCCACTTTTTAAGAAAGGAGGGAGAGATAAAACAGGGAATTATAGACCGGTTAACCTGATATCGGTAGTGGGGAAAATGTTGGAATCAATTATTAAAGATGTAATATCAGCGCATTTGGAAAGCAGTGACAGGATCGGTCCAAGTCAGCATGGATTTATGAAAGGGAAATCATGCTTGACAAATGTTCTAGAATTTTGTGAGGATGTGACTCGTAGAGTGGACAAGGAAGAACCAGTGGATTGGTGTATTTGGACTTTCAAAGGCTTTTGACAAGGTCCCACACAAGAGATTAGTGTGCAAAATTAAAGCACAAGGTATTGGGGGTAATGTCTAGACGTGGATAGAGAACTGGTTGACAGACAGGAAGCAAAGAGTAGGAATAAATGAGTCCTTTTCAGAATGGGAAGCAGTGACTAGTGGGGTACCGCAAGGTTCGGTGCTGGGCCCCCAGCTATTTACAATATACATTAATGATTTGGACGAAGGAATTGAATGTAATATCTCCAAGTTTGCAGGTGACACTAAGCTGGGTGCCAGTGTGAGCTGTGAGGAGGCTGCTAAGAGGCTGCAGGGTGACTTGGACAGTTTAGGTGAGTGGGCAAATGCATGGCAGATGCAGTATAATGTAGATAAATGTGACGTTATCCACTTTAGTGGCAAAAACAGGGAGGCAGAATATTATCTGAATGGTGAGAGACTAGGAAAAGGGGAAGTGCAACGAGACCTGGGTGTCATGGTACATCAGTCATTGAAAGTTGGCATGGAGGTACAGCAGGCAGTGAAGAAGGCAAATGGCATGTTGGCCTTCATAGCGAGAGGATTTGAGTATAGGAGCATGGAGGTCTTACTGTAGTTGTACAAGGCCTTGATGAGGCCACACCTTGAATATTGTGTACGGTTTTGGTCTCCTAATCTGAGGAAGGACGTTCTTGCTATTGAGGGAGTGCAGCAAAGGTTCACCAGACTGATTCCCGGGATGACAGGACTGATATATGATGAAAGATTGGGTCGACTAGGCTTATATTCACTGGAATTTAGAATGAGAGGGGATCCCATAGAAACATATAAAATTCTGACGGGATTGGACAGGTTAGATGCAGGAAGAATGTTCCCGTTGTTGGGGAAGTCCAGAACCAGGGGTCACAGTCTAAAGATAAGGGGTAAGCCATTTAGGACTGAGATGAGGAGAAACTTCTTCACTCAGAGAATTGTGAACCTGTGGAATTCTCTACCACAGAAAGTTGTTGATGCCAGTTCGTTAGATATATGCAAAAGGGAGTTAGATGTGGCCCTTATGGCTAAAGGGATCAAGGGGTATGGAGAGAAAGCAGGAATGGGGTACTGAAGTTGCATGATCAGCCATGATCATATTGAATGGTGGTGCAGGCTTGAAGGGCCGAATGCCCTACTCCTGCACCTATTTTCTATGTTTCTATGCAAGGGCTTCCATTCCATCAATGTGCAGCTCGTCTGTAACCATAAAAAGATCATCATGCATGTGTGCGCCAAATTCCTTGGCAGCTGCCGTGATTCTTTCGTCCTGGGCCAGTTCACCCTCCCTCAGCTCTTCGCTCATCCAAACAAATTTTCAGGCTGACTGCTTGGAGACAAAGGCTATCCACTGAAGATGTGATTCATGACACCCTTGAGGAGGCCAAGTACTGAAGTCCAGGCCATCCTAGACTGGGTGATGTGTAATGAGAAAGGACTAATTCTCAATCTTATTGTGCGAGACCCTTTGGGGAAGACTGACCATAACATGGTAGAATTCTTTATTAGGATGGAGAGTGACACAGTTAATTCAGAAACTAGGGTCCTGAACTTAAGGAAAGGTAACTTTGATGGTTTGAGGCGTGAATTGGTTAGAATAGACTGGCAAATGATACTTAAAGGGTTGACGGTGGATAGGCAATGGCAAACATTTAAAGATCACATGGATGAACTTCAGCCATTGTACATCCCTGTCTGGAGTAAAAATAAAATGGGGAAGGTGACTCAACTGTGGCTAACAAGGGAAATTAAGGATAGTGTTAAATCCAAGGAAGAGGCATATAAATTGGCCGGAAAAAGCAGCAAACCTGAGGACTTGGAGAAATTTAGAATTCAGCAGAGGAGGACAAAGGGCTTAATTAAGAGGGGGAAAATAGAGTACGAGAAGACCTTGCCGGGAACATTAAAACTGACTGCAAAAGCTTTTATAGATATGTAAAGAGAAAAAGATTAGTGAAGACAAACGTAGATCCCTTGCAGTCGGATTCAGGTGAATTTATAATGGGGAACAAAGAAATGGCAGACCAACTGAACAAATACTTTGGTTCTGTCTTCACGAAGGAAGACACAAATAACCTTCTGGAAGTACTAGGGGACCGAAGGTCGAGTGAGAAGGAGGAACTGAAGGATATCCTTATTAGGCGGGAAATTATGTGAGGGAAATTGATGGGATTGAAGGCCGATAAATCCCCGAGGCCTGATAGTCTGCATCCAGAGTACTCAAGGAAGTGGCTCTAGAAATAGTGGATGCATTGATGATCATTTTCCAATAGTCTATCGACTTTGGATCAGTTACTATGGACTGGAGGGTAGCTAATGTAACACCACTTTTTAAAAAGGGAGGGAGAGAGAAAGCTGGTCATTATAGACCGGTTGGCCTGACATCAGTGGTGGGGAAAATGTTGGAATCAATTATTAAGGATGAAATAGCAGCGCATTTGGAATGCAGTGACAGGATCGGTCCAAGTCAGCATGGATTTATGAAGGGGAAATCATGCTTGACAAATCTTCTGGAATTTGTTGAGGATGTAACTAGTAGAGTGGACAAGGGAGAACCAGTGGATGTGGTGTATTTGGACTTTCAAAAGGCTTTCGACAAGGTCCCACACAAGAGATTGGTGTGCAAAATCAAAGCACATTGTATTGGGGGTAATGTACTGACGGGGATAGAGAACTGGTTGGCAGACAGGAAGCAGAGAGTCGGGATAAACAGGTCCTTTTCAGAATGGCAGACAGTGACTAGTGAGGTGCCGCAGGACTCAGTGCTGGGACCCCAGCTCTTTACAATATACATTAATTATTCAGATGAAGGAATTGAGTGTAATATCTCCAAGTTTGCAGATGACACTAAACTGGGTGGTGGTGTGAGCTGTGAGGAAGATGCTAAGAGGCTGCAGGGTGACTTGGACAGGTTAGGTGAGTGGGAAAATGCATGGCAAATGCAGTATAATGTGGATAAATGTGAGGTTATCCACTTTGTGGGCAAAAACGCAAAGACAGAATATTATCTGAATGGTGGCAGATTAGGAAAAGGGGAGGTGCAAAGAGAGCTGGGTGTCATGGTTCATCATTCATTGAAAGTTGGCATGCAGGTACAGCAGGTGGTAAAGAAGGCAAATGGTATGTTGGCCTTCATAGCTAAGGGATTTGAGTATAGGAACAAGGTGGTCTTACTGCAGTTGTACAGGGCCTTGGTGAGGCCTCACCTGGAATATTGTGTTCAGCTTTGGTCTCCTAATCTGAGGAAGGACATTCTTGCTATTGAGGGAGTGCAGCGAAGGTTCACCAGACTGATTCTCGGGATGGCTGGACTGACATATGAGGAGAGACTGGATCAACTGAGCCTTTATACATTGGAGTTTAGAAGGATGAGAGGGGATCTCATAGAAACATATAAGATTCTGACGGGACGGGACAGGTTAGATGCGGGTAGATTGTTCCCGATGTTGGGTAAGTCCAGAACCAGGGGACACAGTCTTAGGATAAGGGGTAGGCCATTTAGAACTGAGATGAGGAGAAACTTCTTCACTCAGAGAGTTGTTAACCTGTGGAATTCCCTGCCGCAGAGAGTTGTTGATGCCAGTTCATTGGATATATTCAAGAGGGAGTTAGATATGGCCCTAACGGCTAAAGGGATCAAGGGGTACTGAGGAAATGATCAGCCATGATCTTATTGAATGGTGGTGCAGGCTCGAAGGGCCGAATGGCCTACTCCTGCACCTATTTGTTTTCTATGTTTCTATGATCATCCCCCTACCGCTCTGCTGCTGACGATCCGTGTTAAGTGCGTCATCAACGTGCGCACCACCGATCTACTCCCACCGCCCCGCCCACCCCGACGGCAAAATTCCCCTTTGAATATCTTCGGCACGCCCAGCAGTGGCAAAACCTATTTTTTCCCGGTGGTCAAATGAGGCTGTGGCCTTCTGCAATGGCGGTGCGGCTTCCCTTAAAAAGGAGGATGCACTGAAGCTGTCGCCATGTTTTTTTTTAGTCGTCCGACTGCTATGTCGACCTGACAATTATGCCCCTGGGTTTGGTCGGGCTGCCAACACGCAGCCTGGCACCTCCCCTTGGAGTGCCAGGCCACTGGCCCAGCCAAAACCATCCCTGGTGGCCCAGTGGAACGAAGTTTTAAAATCGCAAAGGCTCTCCCCTTTAAGTCAAGGGGAGAACCGTTGTGCCGCGGCGCTGTGGGGCCGTGATGATGTCATCATGGCGGTCACTCCGCACCGCTCCCAACTGCCGATCCTCAGGTGTTGCCACCGCCGCGTATCCGCCCCTCTAGTGTCGTCACCACCCCCATTAAGAGCGACTTCCGGATCCGAATAAAAAATAATAACAAAGAACAGAATTCTGCGCAAGAGGCAAACTCAACCACAGCTGCCGTAAAAACCATTGAAACAGGGTGCATGCAGATGCAGTATAATGAGCATGCACCCCGTTTCTGGCAGGGACCAATTTTGACCCCCTTGTATCCTCCTCACAACTTGCTTTCCCACCCATCTTTGTATCATCAGCAAACTTGGCTACATTACACTTGATCCCTTCATCCAAGTCATTAACATAGATTGTAAATAGTTGAGGCCCCAGCACCAATCCCTGTGGCACCCCACTAGTTACTGTTTGCCAACCGGAAAATGACCTACTTATCCCGACTCTCTGTTTTCTTTTAGTTAGACAATCCTCTATCCATGCTAATATATTACACCCAACTTGTGCACTCTTATCTTGTACAGTAACCTTTTATGTGGCACCTTATCAAATGCCTTCTGGAAGTCCAAATACACCACATCCACTGGTTCCCCCTTATCCACCCTGCTCATTACATCCTCAAAGAACTCCAGCAAATTTGTCATACATGATTTTCCTTTTATAAAACCATGCTGGCTCTGCTTGATTGTATAATGCTTTTCCAAATCTCCTGCTACTGCTTCTTTAATAATGGACTCCAGCATTTTCCCAATGACAAATGTTAGGCTAACTAATTCTATTCTCAGCCCCTCAAAATCAATATTTCTCCAATCTATTACCCTGGTTTTCGTCATACTTATGTTCTTCTCAATTATCATCTTAAAGCGTATTATATTATGGTCACTGTTGCCTAGATGTTCCCATGTAGATATGTCACATGAAGAATGGGTACAGATACCATTATGCCCATGATGACCATTCAATGGCTGCTGACATCAGTCTCCATATGAGTGACTGATGTATGTCATGTAGCTGTATGATATATAATTCTGTCATCAGATTGCTGAGATGACCCCCTCTCTCCGCCTCCCACCTCCAGCTGCGCAGCGACCCCAGTTATTTTTAAAGCAGCCTCCTCTGCTGTTTGCAAATGATGAAGGGCCACTGCCAGTTCTCTCCCTCTCCCTCTTATTGTGGCCTCTCTTTTCCGGCAAGTAGAGAAAGAAGAGAAGATTCAGTGAGGGTGATGGAATGATTTTATAGGGAATGGATGGGTTAGAGGGAGAAAGAAGAAAGACTTGCATTTATATAGCGCCTTTCACGACCACCGGACATTTTAAAGCACTTTACAGCCAATAAAATACTTTTGGAGTGTAGTCAGTATTCTAATGTGGGAAATGTGGCAGCCAATGTGCGCACAGCAAGCTCCCACGAACAGCAATGTGATAATGACCAGATAATCTGTTTTTGTTATGTTGATTGAGTGATAAATGTAACAGATTCTTAAGGAAGTGCACGAATGTTTGTCACATAAATGTTATAAGCCCATTGACTCCCACAGCTACCTGGATTACACTTCCTTCCACCCTGCATCCTGTAAGGACTCCATTCCATTCTCCCAGTTTCTCCGTCTCCATCGCATCTGTTCTAACGACACCACCTTCCACACTATTGCCTCTGATGTCTTCCTTTTTCCTAAAACGAGGATTCCCCTCTGCCGTGGTTAACATGGCCCTCGACCGTGACCGCTCTATTTCCCGCATTTCTGCTCTCACCCCTTCCCTTCCCTCTCAGAACGATGACTTGTCCTCACCTTTCACCTCATTAGCCTCCATTTTCAACGGATCATCCATTTCTGTCACCTCCAGCGTGATCCCATCACCAATCACATCTTCCCCTCCCCTCTCAGCATTCCAAAGCGACCATTCCCTCCGTGACACTCTGGTCCATTCCGCAATCACCCCCAGCACCCCCTCCCCTTCCCATGGCGCCTTCCCTTGCAAGTGCAGGAGATGCAACATCTTCCCTTTTACCTCCTCCCTTCCCACTGCCCAGGGCCCAAAACACTCCTTCCAGGTAAAACAGCGATTTACTTGTACTTCTTTCAATTTAATATACTGTTTTCGCTGCTCCTGATGTGGTCTCCTCTACAATGGGGAGACCAAACGCAGATTGGGTGACCCCTTTGTTAAGCGCCTTCGTTCAATCCGCAGGCCTGAGCCCGAGCTCTCGGTCGCCTGTCAATTTAATTCCCTGCTCCACTCCCACTCCGACCTCTCCGTCCTCAGCCTCCTACACTGTTCCAATGAAGCTCAACGCAAGCTCGAGGAACAGCACCTCATCTTTCGTTCAGGCACTTTACAGCCTTCTGGACTCAACATTGAATTCAACAATTTCAGACCGTAATCTCTGCCCATATTTTGTTCCCTTTCTGTTATGTATGCAACACCTTGTAACCAGCATTCTACCGCCATCAGAGGGCGCATCTGTTGGAGTCCCAAGGGATCCCAGCATCCCTTAGGAGCACTGTATAAGCAGGCCTCCCATGCTGTGCCAGCACTCTGGAGTCAGAATAAAGAGACTAAGGTCACACTTACTCAAGTCTACAGCACTCAATCACATTGCTTTATTTGAGACGTAACAACTGGCGACAAGGATGGGATAACGAACCATCACGCGAAAATGCAGAGAACTGTCAGTATCCTGGAGAAATTCTCAGAAGGTGACAATTGGGAAGCCTTCGTGGAGCGACTCGACCAATACTGCGTGGCCAATGATCTGGAAGGGAATGCGAACGCTGCCAAACGAAGGGCGATCCTCCTCACCATTGCGGGGCAACAACCTATGGCCTCATGAAGAATCTTCTTCCTCCGGTGAAACTAACAACCAAATCGTATGAAGAAATGTATACGCTGGTCCGGGAGCACCTAAATCCGAAGGAGAGCGTTCTGATGGCAAGGTATCGATTTTACACATGTCAATAGTCTGAAGGCCAGGAAGTGGTGAGCTACGTCGCTGAACTAAGGCGCCTTGTAGGACATTGCGAATTCGATGGATTCCTGCAGCAAATGCTGAGAGACTTTTTTGTGCTTGGCATTGGCCATGAGGTTATCCTTCGCAAACTATTGACTGTTGAAACACCAAACCTGAGCAAAGCCATAATGATAGCCCAGGCACTTATGTCCACCAGCAATAACACCGAACAAATTGTGCAGCATAAAGATGCATCGGCAAGTACTGTACACAAAGTAACGTCGTTTTCAAGCAGGACCTGCACAACCTCAGAAGACTCAGAGTCTGCCATCAGGAGTGAATGCGAAGCAATTAACACCTGGATGGCGCTGCGGAGGTGATCATCGAGCCCATCAATGCCGCTTCAAACACTATGCGTGCAAAGGCTGTGGGACAATCGGACACCTCCAGCGAATGTGCAGATGAGCTGCAAACCCTGCAAACCACCACGTTGCAGAAGAAGACCGATCCATGGCGGATCAAACTGGATCAACTGAGACTCGAACCGAGGAGGCAGAAGTGTATGGGGAACACACCTGTCATGTATTCAACTGTCATTGTAACCCATGTATAAGCTGACCTAAGTTGTACACCTTGAGAACATTGACCACGAGGGGTGAACTTGTGGGAGACACTCCTAACCTGGACTTTCAGGTATAAAAGGGGAAGCTCCACCCACCTTCATCACTTGAGGTCTTGGTAATAAACGTAACTGGTCACAGAGTGACCTTCTCTCTAGTATGGGCCTCGTGTGCATTTATACTGTATAGTAAGGACGTATTATTGGCGATGAGAAACTGGGATTTAAACCACGTGAGCATGGCCACTAGCAGCACAGAAGAGAGGTATTGTGTTGGTGATGATTGGGACGACTTTATTGAGAGACTACAGCAAAGTTTTGTCACTAAGGAATGGTTGGGACACTATGTAAGTTCCCAGATGCATGCAGAGCGGAGATGCTGTGAGACTTTTTTATTGAGGGCATCGGGCACGCTGGGGTTTTCAGGAAACGGATTGAGACCAAAGACTTGACCTTGGAAGTGGCGGCTCTGATAGCCCAGACATTTATCTCAGGGGAGGAAGAGACCAGAATGATGTATGACAAAAATCTTGGCTCAAATGCGGCAAACGACCAGGGAGTCAACATTGTTAACGCGGCACACAGTTCTCGAGGCAGACAAAGACAATCGGACATGCCCCAGCATGTAGTCGAACCCAAAGGGGGAATTCAACAGAGACAATGGCAAGCTGAACTGCAATTCATGCCATCGCAATGGACAATGCGGCCAGTAATGAGGCCATCAACACCTGTTAATGGTGCGCTTAAAGACAGTTACAGAGACAGTCAGAGACGATCGACTGGTAATGGACCTTTTGTTTTCAACAACGGGGCCTCCAGCTCATGCTGGAGGTATGGAGGCAAACAACCAGCCAGAGCTTGCAGGTATCAGCAATATACCTGCAGAAACTGCAACGTCAGCGGTCACTTGGCGCGTACGTGCAGGAAGCCTGCAGCCAGATTGATGTACGAGGAGGACGAGTCCGATGTAAGCCCTATGAGGCTAAATGAATACTGGGGGAAATCGCTGGAAGCTGAAGTTCAGCGAGTTCATGTGGAGCACATATACAGTTCATATACCAGGACACCACCGATAATGATGAAAGTGCTCCTCAATGGCATCCCAGTATTAATGGAGCTAGACACAGGGGCCAACCAGTCCATGATGAGTATCAAACAGTTCGAAAGGTTGTGGGTGTCCAAGGCCAGGAGGCCAGAATTATTGCCGATTGATGCACAGCTACAGACATATACAAAGGAGATCATTCCGGTGCTAGGCAGTGCCACGGTAGTCGTGACCCACAACGATTCGGAGAACAGGTTGCCACTCTGGATTGTCCCGAGGGACAGTCCTGCACTACTGGGGAGGAGTTGGTTTGCTGTCATGAACTGCAAATGGGGCGATGTCAATGCAATTTCTTCTGTGGAGCGAGTATCATGCTCACAGGTCCTGGACAAATTTGACTCATTATTTCAACCCGGCATCGGCACTTTCATGGGGGCCAAGGTAGTGATTCACATAAACCTGGATGCCACAAGGCCAGAGCGGTGCCGTACGTGATGCGGGAAAAGATAGAATGCGAATTAGACCGCCTGCTGAGCGAAGGCATCATCTCGCCAGTCGAATTCAGTGACTGGGCGAGCCCAATTGTGCCGGTGCTCAAGGCGGATGGGTCGGTCAGGATATGTGGCGATTACAAGGCCACCATCAATCGGGTGTCACTCCAAGACCAGTACCCGCTCCCGAGAGCGGAGGACCTCTTTGCGACGCTATCCGGTGGCAAGCTTTTTTCAAAATTGGACCTGACCTCAGCTTACATGACCCAGGAGCTGGCGAGTGAGTCGAAGAGGCTGACCACCATCACGACTCACAAGGGGTTGTTTGAGTATAATAGATGTCCGTTCGGGATTCGTTCGGCCGCCACGATCTTTCAGCGAAATATGGAAAGCCTCCTCAAGTCGATTCCAAGGATGGTGGTTTTTCAAGACGACATCCTCATCACGGGTCGCGATACTGAAGAATACCTCCACAACCTGAAGGAGGTGCTACGCAGACTGGACCGGGTAGGGCTGCGTCTGAAAAAGGCGAAGTGCGTCTTCTTAGCTCCAGAGGTAGAATTCCTGGGGAGGAGGGTAGCAGCAGACGGGATCAGACCTACTGCATCCAAAATGGAAGCAATCCAGAGAGCACCCGATTCCGTAACATGACGGAGCTGCGTTCGTTCCTGGAGCTCCTGAACTATTTTGGTAACTTTCTTCATAAATTGAGCACGCTGTTAGAGCAGTTACACGTGTTACTACGCAAAGGTCGCGATTGGATCTGGGGGGACAGCCAGGAAAGGGCTTTTGATAGAGCATGCAATTTGTTATGCTCCAACAAACTGTTAACTTTATATGACCCGTGTAAGAAACTTGTTTTAACGTGCGATGCGTCATCCTATGCGGTCGGGTGTGTGTTGCAGCATGTGAATGCCAATGGTCAGTTACAGCCGGTAGCTTATGTCTCCAAAAGTCTGTCCCAGGCAGAAAGGGGCTATGGGATGGTAGAAAAGGAAGTGCTAGCATGTGTATATGCAGTAAAGAAAATGCACCAGTACCTGTTTGGCAGGAAATTTGAGCTGAAGACAGATCACAAACCCCTAACGTCCCTTTTGGCCGACAACAAGGCCATAAATGCGAATGCATTGGCCCGCATACAGAGGTGGGCACTCACGTTACCCACCTATGAATACGCAATTCGGCACAGACCAGGCACTGAAAACTGCGCCAATGCACTTAGCAGGCTCCCACTAGCCACCACTGAGGGGGCAACTGAGCATGATGCTGAAATGGTCATGGCTGTTGAAGCTTTCGAAAGCGAAGGCTCACATGTGACAGCCCATCAGATTAAAGTCTGGACAAATAAAGAAATGTGTCCTGAATGGGGACTGGACGTACGCGGCATGCCCTGAGGAATTTAAACCGTTTCATAGCCGCAAGGATGAACTCTCGATTCAGGCCAATTGCCTACTGTGGGGAAACCGAGTAGTCGTGCCCCAGATGGGCAGAGAGGTGTTTATCAGAGAACTTCACAATGAGCACCCGGGCATTGTCATGATGAAGGCAATTGCTAGGTCACATGTTTGGTGGCCAGGGATAGATGCAGACCTGGAACTTTGTGCTCGCAGGTGCAACACGTATGATCAGCTGGGCAACGCACCCGGGAAGCTCCCCTTGGCCCCTGGTCCTGGCCCGCCAAGCCATGGTCACGCATCCATGTGGACTACGCAGGTTCTTTCATGGGAAAAATGTTTTTGGTTGTAGTAGATGCCTACTCCAAATGGATTGAGTGTGCCATTTTAAATTCAAGCACATCCTCTGCCACAGTAGAAAGTCTACGGGCAATGTTCGCCGCCCATGGTCTACCGGATGTCTTGGTCAGCGACAATGGCCCGTGCTTCACAAGCATTGAAATCCAGGACTTCATGGCAGGCAATGGAATCAACCATGTCAGAATGGCACCGTTCAAGCTGGCCTCAAATGGCCAGGCGGAACGAGCAGTGCAGATAATCAAACAGTGGATGCTCAGAATCCAAGGGGGTTCCCTACAAAGCCGCTTATCACGCCTCCTGTTGGCCAATAGATCCCGACCACACTCGCTCACAGGGGTTCCACCCGCAGAGCTGTTAATGAAAAGGATGCTCAAAGCCAGGTTATCCTTTATACACCCTACTATGAAAGAAATTGTTGAGAACAGGCGTCAGTCACAATATGACTACCGTGACAGGAATGCGAGGGCACGATGAATTGATGTCAATGACCCTGTTTTTATCCTTAATTACGCTACAGGGCCCAAATGGCTTGCAGACACCGTGATTGCCAAAGAGAGGAATAGGGTTTTGGTAGTTAAACTTACTAATAGACAAATCTGCCGCAAACACGTGGATCAAACTAAAAGGAGGTTCAGCAACCCCATAGAAGAAGCAGAGGAAGAACACGACGTAGAGTTTACTCCACCACAGGTGATCGAACACCGGAATCAAGTGGAGGAGAGCCCAGTCACTGTGGGCAGTCCGGACAGGCCTGAGGCACCGCAAACAGCAGACACTCAGGCCAGCACCCAACAACCGGAGGCCCAACCCAGGTATTCTACAAGGGAGCATAAACTACCAGAGAGACTTAACCTGTGATCCCAATAAGACTTTGGGAGGTAGGGAGGTCATTTCAACTATCATTGTAACCCATGTATAAGCTGACCTAAGT
Source organism: Pristiophorus japonicus (assembly GCF_044704955.1). NCBI lineage: Eukaryota > Metazoa > Chordata > Chondrichthyes > Pristiophoridae > Pristiophorus > Pristiophorus japonicus. The sequence goes on along the minus strand of NC_091981.1, from coordinate 165,239,791 downwards.
TGTACACCTTGAGAACATTGACCACTAGGGATGAACTTGTGGGAGACACTCCTAACCTGGAATTTCAGGTATAAAAGGGGAAGCTTCACCTACCTTCATCACTTGAGGTCTTGGTAATAAAGGTAACTGGTCACAGAGTGACCTTCTCTCAAGTATGGGCCTCGTGTGCATTTATACTGTATAGTAAGGACGTATTAACACCTTCACCACGAAATGTCCACCGATCATGTTAAAAGTCGAACTGGATGGAATTCCAGTATCCATGGAACTGGACACGGGTGCGAGTCAGTCTATCATGAGCAAAAAGGTCTTCGAGAGGCTGTGGTGCAACAACGCACAAAGACCCAAGCTGAGCCCTATTCATACTAAGCTGAGAACTTACACTAAAGAGCTGATTCCTGTAATTGGCAGCGCGGCAGTAAAAGTCTCCTATGATGGAGCGGTGCACGAACTACTACGATGGATTGTATCAGAAGATGGCCCCACACTGTTCGGCAGAAGCTGGCTGGGAAAAATGCGCTGGAACTGGGACGAGATCCAAGCGTTTTCGTCCGTCGATGACACCTCATGTGCCCAGGTTTTGAGCAAGTTCCCGTCGTTGTTTGAGCCAGGCATAGGCAATTTCTCTGGGGCGAAGGTGCAGATCCACTTGGTTCCTGGTACATGACCCATCCACCACAAGGCACGTGCAGTGCCATACATGATGCGAGAGAAAGTGGAGATCGAGCTGGACAGGCAGCAACGAGAGTGCATCATCGCACCGGTAGAGTTCAACGAGTGGACCAGTCCGATTGTTTCGGTTCTCAAGGGCGATGGCACGGTCAGAATTTGTGAGGACTATAAAGTAATGATTAACCATTTTTCGCTGCAGGACCAGTACCCACTACCCAAGGCAGATTACCTTTTTGCGACACTGGCAGGAGGGAAGACGTTCACCAAGTTGGACCTGACCTCGGCCTACATGACGCAGGAGCTGGCGGAATCATCGAAAGGTCTCACCTGCATCAACACGCACAAAGGTCTGGTCATCTACAATAGGTGCCCGTTTGGGATTCGATCAGCCGCGGCTATTTTTCAAAGGAACATGGAGAGTCTGCTAAAGTCGGTTCCGCGCACCGTGGTTTTCCAGGACGACATATTGATCACAGGTCGGGACACCATCGAACACTTGCAGAACCTGGAAGAGGTCCTAAGTTGGTTAGATCGTGTGGGACTCAGGTTGAAATGCTCGAAGTGTGCTTTCCTGGCACCAGAGGTTGCGTTCTTAGGGAGAAGAATCGCGGCAGACTGCATCAGACCCACCAACGCCAAGACGGAGGCCATCAAGAACGCGTCGAGACCACAGAACATGATGGAGTTGCGGTCGTTCCTGGGACTCCTCAATTATTTTGGTAATTTCCTACCCGGGTTAAGCACCTTGCTAGAATCTCTACACATGTTGCTACGCAAGAGAGATGACTGGGTATGGGGAAAATCACAAGAGACTGCTTTTGAGAAAGTCAGAAATCTGTTATGTTCCAACAAACTGCTTGTTCTGTATGACCCATGTAAACGTTTAGTGCTCGCTTGCGATGCGTCTTCGTACGGGGTCGGGTGTGTGTTACAACAAGCAAATGAATCGGGAAGATTGCAACCGGTCGCTTATGCATCCAGGAGTTTGTCCAAGGCCAAAAGGGCCTACAGCATGATTGAAAAAGAAGCTCTGGCATGCATTTACGGAAAAAATGCACCAGTATCTGTTTGGGCTTAAGTTCGAGTTAGAAACTGACCATAAGCCGCTCATTTCGCTATTCTCAGAGAGCAAAGGTATTAATACCAATGCCTCTGCTCGCATTCAAAGATGGGCGCGCACGCTGTCTGCATATAATTATGTAATTCACCACAGGCTAGGCACAGAGAACTGTGCTGATGCTTTCAGTCGGCTACCATTGCCCACCACCGGGGTAGAAATGGCACAGCTTACAGACTTGATCTTGGTGATGGATGCATTTGAAAATGAAAAGTCACCCGTTACGGCCCGCCAGATCAGGACCTGGACCAGCCAGGATCCTTTACTGTCCCTTGTGAAAAACTGTGTCCTCCATGGGAGCTGGTCCAACGTCCCAGTGGAGATGCATGAAGAGATCAAGACATTCCAGCGGCGCAAAGACGAAATGTCCATACAGGCGGTCTATCTTTTGTGGGGTAATCGCGTGGTTTTGCCTAAGAAAGGCAGGGAAATGTTCATACGCGACCGAGACAGTACCCACCCAGGCATAGTAATGATGAAAGCGATAGCCAGATCCCACGTGTGGTGGCCCGGCATCGACTCAGATTTGGAGTTTTGCGTGCGCCAATGCAACACTTGCTCTCAACTGAGCAATGCACCCAGAGAGGCACCACTAAGTTTGTGGTCATGGCCCTCCTAAGATCCACATTGACTTTGCGAGCCCATTTCTAGGCAAAATGTTCTTTGTTGTTGTGGATACTTAATCAAAATCGATTGAGTGTATAATAATGTATGTAAGCACATCCACTGCCACCATCGAAAACCTACGGGCCGTGTTTGCCATGCATGGCCTGCCTGATGTCCTTGTCAGCGACAATGGGCTGTGCTTCACCAGTGCTGAATTCAAGGAATTCATGACCCGCAATGGGATCAAGCACATCACATATGCCCCGTTCAAGCCTGCATCTAATGGCCAGGCAGAACGGGCAGTCCAAACCATCAAGCAAAGTTTGAAATGCAAGTCGGAAGGCTCCCTGCCTATCCCGAGTCCTGCTCAGCTACCGCACACGACCCCAGTCGCTCACCGGAGTTCCCCCTGCTGAACTGCTCATGAAAAGGGCACTCAAAACAAGACTCCCTCTAGTCCACCCTGATCTTCATGATCATGTCGAGGGCAAGCGGCATCAACAAAACATGTACCATGATCGCGCAAATTTGTCACGCGATATTGAAGTCAATGATCCTGTATTGTACTCAACTATGGACACGGTCCCAAATAACTTGTTGGTACTGTCGTAGCCAAACAAGGGAGTAGGGTGTTTGAGGTCAAACTTGCAAATGGACTAATTTGCAGAAAGCATTTGGACCAAACCAAACTGCGATTCACAGACAGCCACGAGCAACCTGACGAGGACACCACCAACTTTGATCCTCCGATACACATACAAGTGGCAACCGACATCACGGTTGACCACGAAGCTGAACTCATCATCCCCAGCCGCCCAGCTGTGCAGCAGCCCAGTGAAGGCCCAATCAACTCACCTGCACCTGCATTTGTACCGAGACGATCGATTAGGGAGCGGAAAGCCCCAGATCGTCTCACCCTGTCAATAAGTGTACTATTGACTTTGCGGGGGAGTGATGTTATGTATGCAACACCTTATAACCAGCATTCTACCGCCACCAGAGGGCGCATCTGTTGGAGTCCCAAGAGATCCCAGATCCCTTGGGAGCACTGTATATAAGCAGGCCTCCCATGCTGTGCCTGCACTCTGGAGTCAGAATAAAGAGACAAAGGTCAGATTTACTCACGTCGACAGCACTCAGTCACATTGCTTTATTTGAGACAAAACACTTTCTTCCTTTATTTTTTTTTTACAAACTCCCCCCACTTTTATTTTTTTCTGTTTCCCATGGCAGCTGGTAATTATTCCACCATTCACACCCCATCTCAACTCATCTTTTGTTTCCTAACTTGTGCCATTGTCATCCCAATTTGGTCCATCATCCCTTTTGTCTCTCAAATCACTCCTGGCTTCCACCCTATCACAGACCTTCCCTTTTAGCCTTTACACCCCTCCCCCCTGTCAGTGCAACTGCACTTTCTTAAGAATCTGTTACATTTTTAACTTTTACCTGTTCTGACAAAGGTGCACTGACCCGAAATGTTGACTGTGTTCCGCTCCACAGATACTGCCTGACCTGCTGAGATTTCCAGCATTTTCTGTTTTTATTACACAGTGACTATTTGTCTCTGCATGTGCAGAGAAGCGAGAGTGAGGACAAATAGTCACCGACTCCATTTACCGCCCCCCTCCAGCCACAATTTCCACTAACACCACGTTGCCTCCACTGTGTAGACATCCGCAGCACCGATCCTCTGATCCATCAGGCCCGCCGAGCTCTGAGCAGCCCCAAGCCTCGAAACGCATCTCCAACTGTGTCGAGAGTGGGAGTGGGGAGAGAAGTGGTGGTTGGCTGATGGGGGGGGGTGGGGTGGAGGGGTGTGAAGAGAGAGAGAGAGGGAGAGAGAAAGAGAGAGAGAGAACCTGGGTGGAGGGGGGGTGGGGGGAAGAGACACAGATGGCGGGGGATCAGAGAAGAGGGAACTCATGGACAACGGATCACGTTCTTCCAACCCCTTGGTGCGTGCAAGCTTGTGCGTGCATTACAAGGCGGGGGGGTGGGGGCGGTGAAATCCAGAAGTCATGACACTGTCACCATTGACTTCATACCAATAAACCTGTTAACAATCTGCACACAATGCTCCATCTATGCCGGTGGCGGGGAGGGCGGGGGTGTGTGGCCGGGGGGTGCGGGTGACTGTGGTGGGGTAAGGGACTTCAGCTGGTGGAGGCAGCACTTGTGCTGGTGTAAGGGACTTTGTCTGGAACTTGGTGGCTTTTGGGGAGATCTATCCTCTGTGGCTTCTGAAGTCAAAATGGATCAAATTACAAATTGGAAAGTCAGTCAGAACTTGGGCTGGGCGGTTCCAGTTACACATTCCAGAGGAACTTCAGGGTGTGGATTATCCTCCAAGGGGACCAATCAGCAATAGGTCATGTAATAATGGAGAGCGAATCAGAGAAACGGCTGCCATTCAGTTAGTACAAATAAACACACCCTTTTTATTATAGCCTGTTCCTTGGTTGGTTCCAAGATGTATTGTTCCAAGAAACTGTCTTGAAAGCATTCCATGAACTCATCATCCAGACTACCTTTGCCTATTTGATTTGCCCAGTCCCCCATGATTATTGCATTACCTTTGTTATAAGCTCCTACTATTTCTCGGTTAATACTCTGTGATAGAAAAATTTCCCTTGCCACAGCATGAGGAGGGTAAACAGGAAGAAGTGGATGTAGTACAGGGCACCAGCAGCCAGAGAAAGGAAGGTGCAACTAATAGCTGAGTACTCTCAAAAATAAAGATTGAATTACCAAGGAAAGCCACTTCACACCTCCCATCAGGGTACTGGGCCTATTTCTGGAGTTCTTGCATGTGTAAGCACTGGAGTAGACCTTAGGAAGCAGGTTCATTGTGATTCACAGGTGAGCTAGCCCACTCCTGCAGCCCACTGGTGCAGTGTACAGGCTCAGAGGTGCTACTGGCCAGAGTTAATGCCACCTTGGAAGCCCTGTGAAAGTGTTCAATTCAGGTGGACCTCAACACTTTTATTAAAGCACTGTTTTAACGCTGTCATGTATCTCACACTACTGTACATAACTGTATCTTACCATGCTATACATGACTGGAACTAGATATGACCTGTAACCACAAGCATACCTTACCACCAGGGGTGCACTTGCAGGAGACACTGGATACCTGTTCCACACAGGTATATAAAGACAGGTCTCAGGCAAGTGTGGCATTCGAGAGCTGTGTAATAAAGGTGCAGGTCCAGAGTGACCTTGACTTCAGCATGTGCCTCATGTGAGTCTGTACTGCAGGGACAGGACTTTACAGTAGCGACGAGTTACGGGATTACAGAATCCACAGAATGGCGACCAACGGCTCAGATGAAAAATACAATGCTGGAGATAATTGGGAGGACTTTATACAAAAGGCTCCAGCAAAGCTTTGTAACCAAAGACTGGTTAGGCGACGATAAGGCAGACAAGAGAAGAGCCCATCTCTTGACCAGCTGTGGCTCGAAAACATACGCCTTAATAAAGGACCTGCTGGCACCTGAGAAACCAGCAAGCAAGTCGTTTGAAGAGTTGTGCACACTGGTAAGAGATCAACTGAAGCCAGCGAGCAGCCTGCACATGGTCAGACACAGGTTCGACAACTACAGACGCTGTGTGGGCCAGAGCATACCCGACTTCGTGGCAGAACTTCGGAGGTTGGCTAGCTTATGTGAGTTCTCCGATGAACTAAGGAGAGAAGAACTGAGAGACTTTTTATTGAAGGAATAGGTCACGCAGGAATATTCTGAAAGCTCATAGAGACCAAGAACTTGACCCTAGAGGCAGCAACACTGGTTGCACAGACATTCTTGGCAGGAGAAGAAGAAACGAGGTTGATCTACACTGCGGGTACGACAGCTAATGAAACATCGGAACAAGGGGTTCACAGCATGAAACAAGCCGCTACCCCCACACACAGACAAAGGCAGGAGAGCAGGCCCTCAACAGCAGGCAGTGGTGCCAGAAGCCATCATAAATGGCCGTTCACACCTCATCAACCCACAATGCGAGCAATCAACTACAAACTAAGAGAAGCTCGAGAGATCAGCTAGGCGCAGCTCATCCTTCGGAAACAATGGAAGAGATCTGTGTTGGAGATGTGGAGGAAGGCACTCATCAAGGGGATGTTAATTTCAGCATGCCGTTTGCAGAAACTGCAACGATACAGGGCATCTGGCCCACATGTGCAGAAAAACGGCAGCTCGGCTGGTATACGAATCGGAAGGGTCGGAAAGCGGACCAGAAGACGGTGGGGACAGTACCCGGGACACCGAGGTACAGCGGGTCAACACAATCAATGGCCACTGTTCTTACAACAAGACGCCTCCAATAATGATAAGGGTCCTACTCAACGGGATACCTGTCAATATGGAGCTGGTCAACATGGAGCGAGTCAATCTCTCATGAGCGCTCAACAATTTGAACAGCTGTGGCCGCACAAAAACAACAGACCAAAACTCACAAGGGTCGACACCAAACTAAGGACCTATACCAAAGAAATCGTCCCAGTCCTTGGCAGCGCCATGCTCTCAGTCACACACAAAGGGACGGTGAACTGACTTCCCCTGTGGATTGTCCCCGGAGATCTCCCAGCACTGCTAAATTGGAAATGGGATAATGTTCACGCCATGTCGTCAGAGGAACGGACCTCCTGCTCAACAGTTCTAAGTCGATTTGAACATCTCTTTCAGCCAGGTGTGGGCACCTTCAAAGGGGCTAAAGTTAAAATCTACATCACACAGGATGCTAGACCGGTCCATCCCAAGGCTAGAGCTGTGCCCTATGTGATGAGGGAAAAGATTGAACATGAACTGCACAGGCTTCTGCGAGAAGGCATTATCTCACCCATGGAATTTAGCGACTGGGCATGTTCCATCGTCCCAGTCATGAAGCCTGATAGATCCGTACGAATCTGTGGGGATTACAAATCTACCATAAACAGGGTCTCCCTACAGGACCAATACCCGCTGCCCAGAGCGGAGGACCTATTTGCCACATTGGCTGGAGGAAAACTTTCCTCGAAACTAGATCTCACATCTGCGTATATGATGCAAGAATTGACCGATGAGTGTAAGCTACTCACCACCATCAACACACATCGAGCCCTTTTCATGTACAATCGATGCCCATTCGGCATCAGGTCGGCAGCTGCTATATTCCAGCGCAACATGGAGAGTCTGCTCAAGTCCATCCCGGGGACGGTTGTATTTCAAGACGACATACTTATCACGGGCAGGGACACTGATTCCCATCTCCACAATTTGGAGGAAGTAAAGCGGTTGGATCGGGTAGGCTAAGAATTAAGAAATCCAAGTGTCTGTTTCTCGCGCCCGAGGTTGAATTTTTGGGCAGAAGGATTGCCGTTGATGGAATCTGCCCAACAGAGTCCAAAACCGAAGCAATTCGTCTGGCACCCAGGCCCCGGAATGTCTCGGAACTGCGTGCCTTTCTCGGGTTACTCAATTACTTTGGGAACTTCATGCAGAACTTAAGCACGCTGCTGGAGCCTCTCCACATGCTACTCAGAAAGGGGTGCGATTGGTTTTGGGGTGTCGCCCAAGAACGCGCCTTCAATAAGGCACGCAACCTTCTATGTTCCAATAGTGTTTTGGCTTTTTTTAATCCAGGTAAAAAGCTAGTTCTCACATGTGATGCGTCGGCGTACAGGGTCAGGTGTGTTTTACAACATGTCAATAGTGCGGGTAAATTACAACTCATAGCTTATGCCTCCAGGTCATTTTCGCGGGCGGAGCGCGGGTACGGAATGGTGGAGAAGGAGGCATTCGTGTGCGTGTATGGTGTGAAAAAGATGCACCAATACCTTTTCGGGGCCAAGTTCGCGTTAGAAACCGGCCACAAGCCCCTCACAGCCCTGCTAGACGAGAGCAAGGCAATAAACGCCAACACCTCGGCGCGCATTCAACGGTGGGCACTCATGCTGGCGTCTTATGACTACACCATAAGGCACAGACTAGGCACAGACAACTGTGCCGACGCGCTTAGCAGGCTACCCCTGGCGACCACGGAAGGGTCTGATGAACAGGACTGTGAGATAGTCATGGCAATCAATGCCTTTGAGTCCACAGGTTTGCCCATGATGGCTCGTCAAATCAGAGCCTGGACGACCAGTGACCCCACGTTATCCTTAGTAAAAAGATGTGTCTTAACTGGTGACTGGGCAGAGGCTCGCGATGCCTGCCCCGAGGAGATCAAACCTTTCCATAGGTGCCTGCATGAGCTATCACTACAAGCAGACTGCCTGATGTGTTGCAGCCGAGTAGTTATGCCTCTGCGAGGCAGAGAGGCATTTGTCTGGGAGCTCCATCGCGAGCACCCAGGGATCATTCTCATGAAGGCCATAGCCAGATTCCACGTCTGGTGGCCTGGCATTGACGCGGACTTGGAGCTCTGCGTCCGACGGTGCACCATTTGTGCCCAACTCAGTAATGCCCCCAGGGAGGCCCCCCTGAGCCCCTGGTCCACCAAACCATGGTCGCGGGTGCACGTAGACTATGCAGGCCCATTCATGGGCAAAATGTTCCTTGTAGTTGTAGATGCATTTTCTAAGTGGATCGACTTGGCAGAGTTTTTTTTGTCAAGGGATAGACATAGAAGGAAGTGGGATTGGAAAGGAATGGGATTATGGATAGTGAGGGAAATGGCCTTGTTAATGATTGAGACTACAGGAAAGAAAGGCCATGTGCGATGGCAAGGTTTGGGGGATGGCTATGAATATGGGTAGGAAAGTTTATTTGGAGAGCGAGGTCAAGGGAGGACAGGGATCAGTGGATTCAGACAAGACGGCAAGAGGAGCTGAAATGGAGATTGAAATCACCAAGGACGGGGAGTCACTCAGTACAGATGCTGAGGGAAGAAAGGATACCTTGAAGATAAACTTGAGAGGGGCTTGGGGATGGCGATAGAGAACAAATATAGAAACATAGAAAATAGGAGCAGTAGTAGGCCATTCAATATGATCATGGCTGATCCTCTATCTCAACACTATATTCCTGCTTTTTCCCCATACCCCTTGATGTTTTTTGTTTCTAGAAATCTATCTATCTCCCGCTTAAATATATTCAGTGACTTGGCCTCCACAGCCTTCTCTGGTAGAGAATTCCACAGGTTCGCCACCCTCAGTGAAAGAATTTCTCCTCCTCTCGGTCCTAAACTTCCTACCCCGTATCCTGAGACTGTGACTGCTTGTTCTAGGCTTCCCAGTCAGGGGAAACATCCTCCCCACATCCAGTCTATCCAACCCCGTCAGAATTTTAAAGGAGAGGAGTGGAACAGGTTAAGGTGCTCAAAGGAGGACAATGTGCCGGAGGAGTAGAGGGAGAGATGAAGCTGTGACTCAGTAATAAGAGGCATACCACCACCAAAGTGATTTGGGCAGGGCAGTAGTGGAAAGTATAGCCAGGCAGGAATGCTTTAGTAAGGGGCAAGGTGTCACCATCTGTGAGCCAAGTTTAAGTAAAGTCGGGATGTTAATGCAATTGTCCACAATAAGTTTGTGAATGGTAAGGCAGGCCACATAGTTCGCATGCCAGATACGAGACTCCCGAAGCAAATGCTTTATGCGGAGCTCCTTCGTTATAAATGAGCCAAAGGAGGAGAGCGGAAACGTTATAAGGACACCCTCAAAGCCTCCCTGGTAAAGTGCGACATCACTACTGACGCCTAGGAGATCCTGGCCGAAGACCGCCCGAGGTAGAGAAAGTGCATCCAGGAGGGCGTTGAGCTCTTCGAGTCCCAACGCAAAGAACGTGAAGAGGCCAAGCGCAGGCAGCGGAAGGAGCATGCGGCAAACCAGTCCCACCGACCCCTTCCCTCGATGAATGTCTGTCCCACCTGTGACAGGGTCTGTGACTCTTGTATCGGACTGTTCAGCCATCAAAGAACTCACTTTGGGAGTGGAAGCAAGTCTTCCTCGATTCCGAGGGACTGCCTATGAATGGCAAGGGCTTTGTTTACGAGTGAATGATCATTCTTGAAGAAAATATGGAGAGGGGTGGTGATTGTTGATCTGCCAGCAGAGTCCATGGGGCAGTAATGGCTGGAGTGAACAGGATGGGAATGAGGTTGGTGAGGTTAGATTATGCTCTGGGCAGGAGTATGGCGAGAGAGGTGGAAGCATTGGTTTGGGTTGCTGCTCATAAAGAGATAGCGATGGGTGCCTCGAAGGATCCTTCGGAGAATGTCAAGAGAGGCACAGATGGTAGCTGTGGGTTTATGTAAGAGATGCAAGCCTCACACAGCAGCAAAAAAGAGAGACAGATAATGATGGGTAGAGGTAGGGAACAGGGGCAAAGTTTCTGAGTGGAGAAACAAAAGGAACTATGGCTGGGTGATAAGAAGCAGAAAAGAATGGAGAGAAAGGACCAAGAGAGGCCCAAAGAAAAATTAATCGGCTCATGTCTTAAGTGGCAGCCAGAGTTTGAATGTGAATAGACACAGAGGGAATTTGAGTTAGATAGACACAATACAGAAGGAGGCCGCTTGGTCCATCGGCCTAGAAATTTGGCCGATCAGGACTTCTGAGTGTTTTTTGATGTGATGCATCACTCTAGAATGTTCACTTTGTTTGCACAGAGAGAAGTTCTGCTGATCCTGCACTGTTGTTGCTCTTTTCATCAGAGACTGGCTGCAGACATGTGTGGTCTCATAGGGCTGTGGGGAAGCAGCAAGGAAGACACCACAAAGCAGAGAAGCTACCAGAAGAGAGAGAAGGAGGAGGAGGACACTGAAAAAAAAGCCATATCCATAGAGGGTCTTCAGGGAGAACTTCTCCGACATCAACTTTACTGAGGTGCAATGTATGAGGTGTCTTTGTTTCACTAAGGAAGCGATCACCGAGTTATGTCATCTCCTGTATCCACAACTCAAGCCTCAATTCAGGTTGTTGTGTATGCATGCCTGTTTACTGTGTGATGTCTGTAACACTGTTATGCCACACTGAACGTATCCTTACACTGTACACACCTTGCCTGGGTTATTATGCAGGTAACCCAGTATAAAAAGGAACTCACAGCTTGTTGTCCTCACTCAGGAGCTGCAAATAAAGGACTACAGGTCTACACAGTTTAAGTATCATACCCTGCCTCATAGAGTCATTACTAAAGGTGCCTACATACGCTACAACTGGCGACAGGAATACGAGGTCACGAACCATATGCTTAGCAACTTTCAGCAATTTACCGATGGGAAAGATTGGGACACTTTTGTAGAAAGATTGGAACACTTAAGGAGACTGGCTGCACTCTGCGACTTTGGCGACCACCTAAATGAAGCACTAAGGGACTCTAAACTGACGAGAGCAGTGCACCGCATTTATACTTCGAAGAGCAGAAACGCTGCCCCGAGTCCCGCAACCCTGAGTCCGCCACATGGGGCAAACTGGTTAGCCCCGTGCTGGCGCTGTGGAGGAAACCACAGGGCCCACCAGTTCCGTTACAAAGACTATGCATGCAGAGAGAAAAGGCACCTTCAAAGGATGTGCAGAGAAAGCTTTACTCACCACGTCTCTGATGAGTTGGCTGATCACCGGGGCTCCGACACAGAGGAAGATGAAGTTGCTCAACCCCTGGAAGAAGAGTATGGAACTCATACCTGCTCCATCGAAAGTTCTCTGTGGGCGATGAAAGTAGACGTCGACGGAGTCCCAGTTTCTATGGAGAGTGACACAAGGGCGAGCCAGTCTGTGATGAGCCAAGCGACCGTTGAAGGACTTTGGATGAATCCCGCCAATCGACCACAACAACAGCCTGTCAAGCGAAGCTGCTCCCAGGCCTCCGGGCTCCGGCAATCGACCTCGAACATGGATCCATCGCAGCATCCAGAGGTTCCACTGTCCAGCTCGACTGCCCACAGCACCCCGGCAAAATCTCCGAGACCGAGGATCCAAACTCCACTTTCCGGGCCAGGGCAGTACTCCAAGAGGTGAACATCAATGAAAGAAATGGGTTCCCAACATCCAGGATCGAACCTTTGGAAGAAAAGAGCACCACAGCCTACCTGCAGCAAGACCAGAAAATGGCTGCAGCACCATAAGCAGCAGAACCTGTAATCAAAATGGCCTCCGCCATGCCACAAGTGAACATGGAGGAGCATCATGTGACATCGAGCGGCCAATCGGATTTGAAGGCTCCTTAAAGGAGACCAGTAATCAAAAAAATTTAAAGGGGAAGTTTCAACTATTTGAGTACACGGACTTTAAAGCTAAAGATGCAATTAAAGGGTGCAAGTATGAAAATGTATGCAATGTGACCATGAATTGTGATGCTGGTTTAACTAATGTGACTAATGAGATGAATGCAGGTGTCAGTAAGGTTAAGAACAAGTTTATTATGCTTAACAATAATGATAAAGAATGTGAAATGCCTAATGTAACCATGTCTGTTGAAACCAGGACACTCAAAAGTGATGCAAATGCTAGAATGTATAATGCAGGCTCGACTATGTGTGATCAGAGCCGAGGTGTCATGTATACCGGTAGGACACTGCCAAAGGACATTGGGTCCTACAGGGACCATGCTGATGCCAATGGAATCCCCCTGTGGGAGACCCCCAGGTCCAGCAGGCTATCTGATCATGTAGCCTGGACCTTTGGAACGAATGTGATGCCCCTTGCAGGACACACACAGCCAGTGGGAGGACACCCACTACAGGGACAGTGGTCAATGGGCAGCCCAGCCACCACCAATGGCAACCTGCACCAGATCAACCCTACAACCCCTGGCCACCAGGGCCAACACCAGGAGCATGAGGCCAATACCCTCCAGCTTCCCTGGCAAACCCTGGGATGACCTGACCCTCATCCCAATTGGTGGACAAGGAGCCCACCCAGTCTTGTGACCCTGCCCACAACTGCCCACATCACAGTGTATACGCACTACCCACTGCTGCCGTGGCTGCCCCCCCAAGGGATCCCACAACAGTAACACCCACATGGTCTGTGTGTGAGGGGGGGGGGACGTACGAGGCCAGCCTCAAGCACAGGGGTCACATCTGGCAACCACACAACCCTCACCACAACCTCCCATAGCCCACCACTGATCACCTCCCCTGGGCATGACAATGAGGATATGAAAAATGCTTAGGGGAGAAGTGTTGTTGTGTATGCATGCCTGTTTACTGTGTGATGTCTGTAACACTGTTATGCAACACTGAATGTACCCTTACACTGTACACACCTTGCCTGTACACCAGAGGATGCTGCTGCTGGAGACCTAAGGGTTACCTGCACACTGCAGGTAACCCAGTATAAAAAGGAACACACAGCTCGTTGTCCTCACTCAGGAGCTGCAAATAAAGGACTACAGGTCTACACAGTTTAAGTATCATATCCTGCCTCATGGAGTCATTACTAAAGGTGCCTACATACACTACAACTATGCAGGTAACCCTTAGATCTCCAGCAGCAGCACCCTCTGGTGTACAGGCAAGGTGTGTACAGTGTAAGGGTACATTCAGTGTTACATAACAGTGTTACAGACATCACATAGTAAACAGGCATGCATACACAACACAGGTCATGGACAGCACTACTTGTGGCTGTCAAGGTTACCATGGCCTTCAACTTTTATGGTACAGGTATGACCTCCCAAATCCGGAAACCTCAGGACCGAGGCCGTTCCGGATTTTGGGTATTTCCAGATTTTGGAACATATTCCAACATCCTGAATCTGAAAACTCCTGGGTCGAGGTTTGGGTATTCCAGATTTCGGAGACGAAATCCGACATCCCGAATCCGGAAACCTATTTGGCTCAGCAGTGACCCGTTAGTAAGAAAAAAACTGCCCGGGAAAAACCTGCATTGTAGCCCTTGGGACAGCGGTAGGTATGAAGACCTGCAAAAAAGGTAAGTTAAAGGGCACAATTTTTCCCAAAGCTGTTTTTTGGTGTACTTGAAGAGTTATGCTCATTTTTGGGGGGCACAAGTACGACAAAAAAAAAATTATCCAAGTTTCTCCATTTGAATTCTTAATTTTGGCGCTGCCTAGCCTGCCGTTTAGTTTTGGGGTGGAACCCAAGATCTGTGTTTAAAGAATTGGGTTGCCACAGTAACCAGGGACACAATGCGGGCTGTGGCTGGGAAGTGAAACATCCAGCCAGCTCACAGCAACCTGCACACGCACATTACAGCAACTTACCAAGCACATTAAATATTGCAGCAACTTACCTCCATTAAATTAGTAATGTGCGTGTAATGACAAAAGTCTATCTCTCCGCCACCCACCACCCACCCCCCACCCCCCCATGCTGATCCCTGCTCCTATCCCAGGCTGAATGACTTCCCCCCTCCCGGTCCCCACTCCTATCCCTTGCCGAATGGCCTCCTGGTCCCGGTCCCCGCTCCTAACTATGCCCGAGAGGCTCCCCCCCTCTCTACCACTCTCTCTCAACTCTCTGCTGCTGCTGTCTGGGCCCTGGAACTGCATCTGCTGCGCTGATTTACTTATCTGTGCTGATTTTCTCAACTCACCAGAAGGATTTTCCACAGAGGCCACATACGCCATCCTAAGAAGAATTGGAGTAAATTGGAGCTGGCCAAACTGGCTTAAATGGCCAGAATTGGCATGGGTGGCAGGTTACACCCCCATGACAAAAAAAAACTAACCTAAAAAAAATCATAACTGAGTTACGCTGACATACATTGATTGGGGAAACTTGTATTTTTTTTAAACTTAGGCCAAAAGAAGTGGCGCAAATCACTGGAGAAAATTGAGCCCAAAGTTTTTATTTTTAAATTCTTTTGCAGTCATTTGATAGTTAAGTATCTTGTGAATGTTTTGTGATTTTTTTATTTTTTGTAATTGTTTTGGTGTGTGTGTCTGTGCGTGTGTGTGGGGGGAGGGGGGGAGGGGGGGAATTATTTACTGTTGTGAAAAAAATGTTCAGATTTCGGAAATTTTTTAGGAATTTTGGACGACACCTCCACTGATCTGCGTGACATCCAGATTTCGGAACCTTCCGGATTTTTGAACTCTGGATTTGGGAGGTCGTACCTGTACAGGTTTCTTTCAGGCTGCAATGGGCACATCAGCAACATTTCAGTCACAGTGCACCAATGTATCAAGGCGGTCACCAAACCTCTCTATGCCACAAGAAATACAGACATCTCCTTTTCTATTGACATAGTGAAGCAGGACAAGAGAACACTAGGTTTCGTTCGCATGGTAGGCTTCCCCAGGGTGCCATAGATTGTACACACGTTGCCTTAAGTGCTCCTATCAGCATCCTGGGGTCTTTCTCAATTCAAAGGGATTCCACTCCCTCAATGTACAGCTGGTTTGCGACCATGGGCACCGCATCAAGCAGGTCTGTGCCCACTATCCTGGGAGCAGTCATGACTCTTTCATTCTGCACCAGGCCTCTGTGCTGCCTTTATTCCAACCAGGCTGCCAAGGTACAGACGGCTATTGGACTGCAATGATTATCCTCTATAGATATTGTTCCTATTAGGAATCCATGTCTACAAAAAAGCCATGCTGCCACAAGGAACATCATTGAACAAACAATCAGCATGCTCAATCAACGGATAAGCTGCCTGGACCATTCTGAAAGAGCTTTGCAGTACACCCCTGAGTGGGTATTCAAATTTATAGTTGTCTGCTGCATTCTCCACAACTTTGCCCCCATGAAGGACCAGCCTTTGCTCAGCAACTTGCTTTTGTGTCTCTGCAGTCATAATACACCTCCCCATTAAGAGGTGCTGGCTGCCTATACGTTGAATCCTGGACTCCCGATATTGCGCACCCCAGACCTCCCAATAGGCGTGCAGCCAATGAATAGCTCATTTTATTGCTTCTGCAATTTCCCTCTTTAAAAGTGTCATTGTTGTTCTTAGCTGTTAATAATGCTTATTTTAATACCTATTAAAAATTTGATATTGTGACACTGCCACCAAAAGCATTAAGTGACACAGTCCCTTTAAGATCATCCATCATCATAGGCGGTCCTTCGAACGAGGATGACTTGCTTCCATATGAGTTCACAGATATTTCAATGAAGGACCCGATGTTCCAGTCCTGAACTCCAATTGAAGGGGTGGAAGATGCCTGTGCGTGGATTTTTTTAATGTGTGGTAACCGTTACACACCAGCCACTACACGGGCTTGACAGAGCTAGGCCTTTATCCAGTGGCAAAGGTAAACCAGAACGACTGGAGACCTGCTCTGCTGCACAGACTTAGTGTAAACACATATCGCAGTGTGGGCTGGCCCGTGCTGCCCCTGGGCCCTCGGCTCTTCTGGGCTCCGTACCTTCACTTGCCGCACCTCCGCCATGATCTCTCGCCGCTCCTCCACCACAAACATTTGCCGCACCTCCACCACGATCTCTCGCTGCTCCTCCACCACAAAAACATTCACTGCACCTCCGCCATGATCTCTCACCACTCCTCCGCCCCAAACTTCCCGCTCCTCCGCTGTTATTAATTAATTAATTAATTGATCTTCCGTTGTTCTGCTGACAGAATTGTAAATTGGTTTGGAGTGATTTAACTTGATAGTGACTAGCAGCCACATAATTTCAGCTCTACAATATGGTGAAAAATAGATTTATTTATAATATATATTATTTCAGTGTGTCAGTTTTGACCCTGTCTAATCTTTCTGACTGAGTGTGACTCAGACTCATCTTCCTGTCAGTGTACAGCACCTGTGGAGGTGTTCTCTCGCAGGTCGGGGGGCTACAATGTTCCAGGCCCGCCGCTCCAGTTTAAGGTAGTATCAAATAAGATTCTAAACCACACCTGTACCTGAGGAGGAAGTAAAAGAAAGCCTCATACCTGCACAGACAAATTATTATAATTAGCAAGCAGCATGGATATTAAGTGCTGTCTGCATTGATAGTAATTGGCGTAGCAGTGCGGCCCCTGTGTGTCTGAAAGCGGTCCGGTTTCTCGGCCATCATGTCTGTTCTAACTCTTTGCCAAAACAATCCAAAACTAATCCAACTGCCCTGCTCTCTCTCCCAAGACCTTTACCTTGTTTTTAGTTGTAAAAACTTTTAGGCACAAAGCATTGTTGCATTTTTTGAGTAATATCAGTTTGATGTGACTTTTCTAATTTTCTTGTTTCTGCAACAGTGACAATTTCCTTCTTTAAAAGTGTCATTGTTATTAGCTGTTAATAATACTTATTTTAACTCCTATTAAAAATGTGATATTGTGACACTGCCACCAAAACCATTAAGTGACACTGTCCCTTTAAGATAATATAAGGGAGTATTACGTCAGATTCTAAACCCTGACTGTACCTAAGCAGGAAGTAAAAGAAAGCCTCATACCTGCTGCAATCTAAATTCCTGGAGTCTTGTCAGAGACTCGGACAAATGGAGCAAATGTCTGGCAAACCGACAACAGAGTCAAATTCTCCATCGTATGGAAGTGAGTAATTTAAACATTAATTAATTGATCTTCCATTGTTCTGCTGACAGAATTGTAAAATTCAATTGGTTTGGAGTGATTTAACTTGATAGTGACGAGCAGCCACATAATTTCAGCTCTACAATATGATGAAAAATAGATTTATTTATAATATATATTATTTTACTGTGTCAGTTTTGACCCTGTCTAATCTGTCTGACTGAGTGTGACCCAGACTCATCTTCCTGTCAGTGTACTTTACTTTATCTCTAATATCTGAGGGAGAGTCATGTCTGGCCTGTGAATTCCAGGCTGTCTCTTTTCTCTCCCTCTCTCTCTACCTGTGTGGCCAGCACCACACCTTTCCACTTTCTTACTGGTTCCTTCACATCTGTCTCTCCCCCTCTTTTGCTGAGTGCCAGCTTCCTCTAACCAGTCCTCTCCCTGAATGGTGAGGCTTCTTTTTGTGATTGAATATATACCCGCCTCCACTCTCTAGCACTCCCATTCCACTGGTAGCGTGGCCCTGCCTCCCCCCTATAGCACCCCACCCCACTGCGACAGTGTGGCCCCGCCTCCTCTCTCTCTAGCCCCTCCCAACTGCTGCAGCATGACCCCACCTCCTGTCTCTAGCCCTTCCCCACTACAGCAGTGTGCTGCCACCTTCTCTCTCTAACCCCTCCCCACTGCTGCAGTGTGGCTCCACCCCTCTTCTGCAGCATGGCCCCACCTCCTCTCTTTCTAGCCCCTCCACACTGCTGCAGCATGACCTCGCCTCCTCTATCTAGCCCCTCCCCTCTGCTGTAATGTAGCCTTGTCCTTCTGCACTGTAGTCCCGACTCCGTTCTCTCTAACCCGTCCTCTCGCTACAGTATGGCCGCGCCTCCTCGCTCCTCATCCGAAAACACAGGGTCAGTTTCCACATGTATGTTGACGATGTTATATATGTAAACCTATATATGTATATATGTATATGTATATACCTTGTATAGCCACCAGAGGGCTCATCCCCTGGAGTCCCAAGGGATTCCACAATCCCTTGGGAGCACGGGTACTTAAGGAGGCCTCACAGGCTGGAGAGGCACTTTGGAGACTTGCAATAAAAGACTAAGGTCACACTTTACTTTGAGCTCACAGTATCCAGTCAGACTCTTTATTCATACACAACAGATGACACAACCACTTCTCTCGACCCCTCCACAGTCTCTAGATTGTCAGACTGCATGTTCTGGATGAGCAGAAATCGTCTCCAATTAAATATTGGGAAGACTGAAGCCATTGTTTTTGGTCCCTGCCACAAACTCCATTCCCTAGCCACTGACTCCATCCCTCTCCTTAACTTCTGTCTGAGGCTGAACCACACTGTTCACAACTTTGGTGTCATATTTGACCCTGAACTGAGCTTCCAACCACATATCGGCGGCATAACTAAGACCACCTATTTCCACCTCCATAACATCACCCATCTCTGCTCTTGCCTCAGCTTATCTGCTGCTGAAACCCTCAGCCATGCCTTTGTTACCTCTAGTCTTGACTATTCCAACACACTCCTGGCTGGCCTCCCACATTCTACCCTGCGTAAACTAGAGGTCATCCAAAACTCGGCTGCCCGTGTCCTAACTTGCACCAAGTCTCGTTCACCCATCACCCCTGTGCTCACTGACCTAAATTGGCTCCCGGTTAAGCAATGCCTCGATTCCAAAATTCTCATCCTTGTTTTCAAATCCCTGCATGGCCTCGCCCCTCCCTATCTCTATAATCTCCTCCAGCCCCAGAATTCCCCCCAAGATATCGGCGCAGCTAAAATTCCCCCCTCTTGAGCATTCCTGATTACAATCGCGCAACCCCGAGCTCTGAAATTCCCTCCCTAAACCTCTCCACCTCTCTGCTCCATTAAAACGCTCCTTAAGACCTACCTCTTTGATCAAGCTTTTGGTCACCTAGCCTAATTTCTCCTTATGTGGCTCGGTGTCAAAATTTTTTGTCTTATACTAATCCTGTGAAGCGCTTTGGGTCATTTTACTACGTTAAAGGTCTTCTTCTTATCATCCTCGATACGAGGATGACTTGCTTCCACACCAAAAAGGGATGAGTTCACAGATGTTTCAATGAAGGACCTGATATTCCAGGTTCCGAACTATATACTGAAGCGTGGAAGATGCCTGTGCGTGGATTTTTTTTAACGTGTGGTGGCCGTTGCACACCAGCCACCACACGGGCCTGACAGAGCTAGGTCTTGTTCCAGTGGCAAGGAATAACCAAAACGACTGGAGACCAGCTCTGCTGTACAGACCTAGTACGCACACATATCGCAGTGTGGACTCACGCCTCTTCTGGGCCCTGAACTCACACCTCTTCTGGGCCCCGATCACATCGCTCTACAATCTCTCGCTGCTCCATCGCCCCGACTTCGCTGCTCCTCTGCTGTTTGCTGCCTCTCCTGCCCACGCTCCAATCAGCTTTTGGTTTTGGTGACATCCAATCCAGTCGCCCTTCTCCAAGTCGTAACCCTCCTGCACCAGCTTGCGCTGCTCCCTGAAGTGGCCTCCACACTGCTCCCGGGACGTCGCACTTTTATGGCCCCGACCTGTGGCTGGTGGTTTCTCGCAGGTTGGGGCCTCCACGCTGCTGTGATTAACAGCAGCAATAACAGCAGAATACAACCGCTGCAGTCAGTTGTGAACTTGCTAATCAATGCACAGAATTCACAAAGATAGCAAACAAGGAAGTGAGTAAGCTCTTAAATTATAACAGTTTCAAAATGATAGAAAGAGTAAACCAAAGATTGGGGCTTTCACATGGGGAAAAGGCAAACTTGAAATAAGGATGGACAAACTATTTTTATTTTTAAAAACGTTGCTTAGAAATTTTTATTTTTGTTAAATTGGACAAATTTCACACTGCACAAAATTAAAATGAGTTTTTCAGGCCCTTTAACCTTTCTTTAACAATCAATATGTGGTTAAAACCCAGACTCTCACCCCGAGGCTGCGGCCTACTGCTCAGGCCTGGGTTCTCCAGCCAGCTCCACATAGAAGGACAAGGGCAGACGCAATGCTGGGTTCTTTGGGGGATGGGACGACGTAAGGTTCCGTCCTCATACGGAAACAGTAGATCCTGTGCAAGTAATCACAGTGCCCTTAGTATCCTCTCGATCTATCTTGTTTCTTTACTTGTTCTATTACCACTCCCTTTTGCTCGCACCATCATCTCTTTTGTTGTTTAATCACTCTTGCCTTCTATTACAGGTCTTCCCTTTTGTTTTTTTCCTCACCTCCCCTCCCCGCCTGTGTACCTGCTCAAAACCCATTGCATCTCCAGCCTCCTCCAGGTCAAAGGTCAATGACTTGAAACGCCAACCCTCTTTCTCTCTCCACCACTGCTGCCCGACCCGCCGAGTATTTGCAGCATTTCCTGTTTTTTATTGCAGAAAAGTACAATTATTTATGACTTGTGTTCTTTTACCAGGGTGAAGTTTGAGGCATTTAGCTGCCTTTGCTTGCTATAAGTTATAGTGGTCAAGTTACATGGAACTTGGAGTTTCCATTCAGATTTACGCATTAAGAATCTGAAGTACACCATATATTAGTAGGTATAAATACAAGTTGTTGTTGTATGCTGCAAAGTGGCCCTGCATCCTCTCTAGCCCTCCCCTCTGCTTTAGTCTGGCTCCGCCTCTTCTCTCTATACGTGGCTTGAGCAGTGGTGCAGAAGGGAGGGATTCAAATTCCTGGGGCATTGGAACCGGTTCTGGGGGAGGTGGGACCAGTACAAACCGGACAGTCTGCACCTGGGCAGAACCGGAACCAATGTCCTAGGGGGAGTGTTTGCTAGTGCTGTTGGGGAGGAGTTAAATTAATATGACAGGGGGATGGGAATCTATGCAGGAGACAGAGGGAAATAAAATAGAGTCAGAAGCAAAAGATAGAAAGGAGAATAGTAAAAATGGAGGGTAGAGAAACCCAAGGCAAAAACCAAAAAGGGCCACATTACACCAAAATTTTAAAGGGGCAAAGTGTGTTAGAAAGACAAGCCTGAAGGCTCTGTGCCTCAATGCGAGGAGTATTCGGAATAAGGTGGACAAATTAACTGCGCAGATAGCAGTTAACGGGCATGATGTATTGGCATCACGGAGACATGGCTCCAGGGTGACCAAGGCTGGGAACTCAACATCCAAGGTATTCAGCATTTAGGAAGGATAAACAGAAAGGAAAAGGAGGCGGGGTGGCGTTGCTAGTTAAAGAGGAAATGAATGCAACAGTAAGGAGGGACATTAGCCTGGATGATGTGGAATCGGTATGGGTGGAGCTGCGGAATTCCAAAGCGCAGAAGACGCTAGTGGGAGTTGTGTACAGACCACCAAACAGTAGTAGTGAGGTTGGGGACAGCATCAAACAAAAAATAAGGGATGTGTGCAATAAAGGTACAGCAGTTATCATGGGTGACTTTAATCTACATATTGATTGGGCAAACCAAACTGGTAGCAATGCGGTGGAGGAGGATTTCCTGGAGTGTATTAGGGATGGTTTTCTAGACCAATATGTCGAGGAACCAACTAGAGAGCTGGCCATCCTAGACTGGGTGATGTGTAATGAGAAGGGACTAATTAGCAATCTTGTTGTGCAAGGCCCCTTGGGGAAGAGTGACCATAATATGGCAGAATTCTTTATTAAGATGGAGAGTGGCACAGTTAATTCAGAAACTAGGGTCCTGAACTTAAGGAAAGGTAACTTCGACGGTATGAGGCGTGAATTGGCTACAATAGACTGGCAAATGATACTTAAAGGGTTGACGGTGGATAAGCAATGGCAAACATTTAAAGATCACATGGATGAACTTCAACAATTGTACATCCCTGTCTGGAGTAAAAATAAAATGGGGAAGGTGGCTCAACCATGGCTAACAAGGGAAATTAAGGATAGTGTTAAAGCCAAGGAAGAGGCATATAATTTGGCTAGAAAAAGCAACAAACCTGAGACTGGGAGAAATTTAGAATTCAATAGAGGAAGACTAAGGGTTTAATTAAGAGGGGGAAAATAGATTACAAGAGGAAGCTTGCAGGGAACATAAAAGCTGACTGCAAAAGCTTCTATAAATATGTGAAGAGAAAAAGATTAGTGAAGACAAACGTAGTTCTCTTGCAGTCAGATTCAGGTGAATTTATAATGGGGAATAAAGAAATGGCAGACCAATTGAACAAATACTTTGGTTCTGTCTTCACAAAGGAAGACACAAATAACCTTCCAAATGTACTAGGGGACAGTAGGTCTAGTGAGAAGGATATCCTTATTAAGCGGGAAATTGTGTAAGGGAAATTGATGGGATTGAAGGCCGATAAAGCCCCGGGGCCTGATTGTTTGCATCCCAGAGTACTTAAGGAAGTGGCCCTAGAAATAGTGGATGCATTGGTGATCATTTACCAGCAGTCTATCGACTCTGGCTCAGTTCCTATAGACTGAAGGGTAGCTAATGTAACACCACTTTTTAAAAAAGGAGGGAGAGAAAACAGGTAATTATGGACTGGTTAACCTGACATCTGTAGTGGGGAAAATGTTGGAATCAATTAATAAGGATGAAATAGCAGCGCATTTGGAAAGCAGTGACAGGATCGGACCAAGTCAGCATGGATTTATGAAAGGGAAATCATGCTTGACGTTTCTTCTGGAATTTTTTGAGGATGTAACTAGCAGTGTGGACAAAGGAAAACCAGTGGATGTGGTCTATTTGAACTTTCAAAAGGCTTTTGACAAGGTCCCGCACAAGAGATTGGTGTGCAAAATCAAAGCACATGGTTTTGGGGGTAATGTACTGACGTGGATAGAGAACTGGTTGGCAGACAGGAAGCAGAGAGTCGGGATAAACGGATCCTTTTCAGAATGGCAGGCAGTGACTAGTGGAGTGCCGCAGGGCTCAGTGCTGGGACCCTAGCTCTTTACAATATACATTAACGATTTAGATGAAGGAATTGAGTGTAATATTTCCAAGTTTGTGGATGACACTAAACTGTGTGGCGGTGTGAGCTGTGAGGAGGACGCTAAGAGGCTACAGAGTGACTTGGACAGGTTAGGTGAGTGGGCAAATGCATGGCAGATGCAGTATAGTGTGGATAAATGTGAGGTTATCCATTTTGGGGGCAATAACACGAAGGCAGAATATTACCTGGATGGCGGCAGATTAAGAAAAGGGAGGTGCAACGAGACCTGGGTGTCATGGTTCATCAGTCACTGAAAGTGGGCATGCAGGTACAGCAGGCGGTGAAGTAGACAAATGTTATGTTGGTCTTCATAGCTAGGGGATTTGAGTATAGGAGCAGGGAGGTCTTACTGCAGTTGTACAGGGCCTTGGTGAGGCATCACCTGGAATATTGTGTACAGTTTTGGTCTCCTAATCTGAGGAAGGACGTTCTTGCTATTCAGGGAGTGCAGCGAAGGTTCACCAGACTGATTCTAGGGATGGCTCGACTGTCATATGAGGAGAGACTGGATCAACTGGGCCTTTATTCACTGGAGTTTAGAAGGATGAGAGGGGATCTCATAGAAACGTATAAGATTCTGACGGGACTGGACAGGTTAGATGCAGGAAGAATGTTCCCGATGTTGGGGAAGTCCAGAACCAGGGGACATAGTCTTAGGATAAGGGGTAGATCATTTAGGACTGAGATGAGGAGAAACGTCTTCACTCAGAGAGTTGTTAACCTATGGAATTCCCTGCTGCAGAGAGTTGTTGATGCCAGTTCATTGGATATATTCAAGAGGGAGTTAGATATGGCCCTTACGGCTAAGGGGATCAAGGGGTATTGAGAGAAAGCAGGAAAGGGGTACTGAGGGAATGATCAGCATGATCTTATTGAATGGCGGTTAAGGTTCGAAGGCCTGGCCTACTCCTCCGCCTATTTTCTTGTCTCTCTAGTCCGGCCCCACCCTGCAGCGTGCCCCACCTCCTCTCTCTAGCCCCTGCCCACCCAGCAGCGTGGCCCCGCCTCCTCTCGCTAGCCCCGCCCCGCCCGGCAGCGTGGCCCCGCCTCCTCTCTCGCCCCTCCCCACCCAGTAGCCTGGCCCCGCCTCCTGTCTCTTTGACCCCGCCTCGTTGTTACTCTTGGTGCAGGTACTCTCACAGATCGGTTCTCACTCGGTTGTCATGGAGGAGCGAAGATGGCGGCGCAGGCCTACGCGATGGGCAGACGGGAGATTAATCAACACTTCAACATCAGGAACGCCAAGCTGCTCGCCATCAGCTTCGTGCTCGTCTTAACCGCCGGCCACGGCATCCACAGGAGCTATGGAGGTAAAGCAATGAAAGGAGGCGGAGGGGAGTGGTCGGGGAGACGGGCTCAGCATCAGGGAGAAGCTAGGCCAGACCGCGTCTCAGGGTTGGAGCCGGGCCGGGAATGGAGCGGCGAGGAGAGCCGGGCGCGGGGGAACGGAGCGGCGAGGAGAGCCGGGCCGCGGGGGAACGGAGCGGCGAGGAGAGCCGGGCCGGGCGGGGGTTGGCGGGGGGAGCGGAGCGGCGAGGAGAGCCGGGCCGGGGGGAGCGGCGAGGAGAGCCGGGCCGGGGGAGGGGAGCGGAGCGGCGAGGAGAGCCGGGCCAGGGGGAGCGGCGAGGAGAGCCGGGTCGGGGGGAGGGGAGCGGAGTGGCGAGGAAAGCAGGGCCGGGCGGTGGTTTTGTTTCTGTTGAAGCCGGCGGTTGAGAGAGCCGAGCTGCGAGCAGTGAGGGGGGTTCGCGGGTCTCGGAACAGTGTCGGTGTTTGACCGCGGGGCCGGGCTGTAAGATGCCGGCCGTGTTTTGTGTGGCTACCGCCTTTGTGTTTCATTAACTGGAGATGAGGTGCTGCCTCCCCGAGCCTTTGTTTGGTGTTCAGAACAGAAAATGCAACGAGCGAGAATTACAGCCGCCAGCGTAACATCCAAGATAAACAGGGCCGCGAAGTCAGATTATCCCCTTCCAGTGTTTGTGCGCTGATCTTTTGTTTTTGGCAAAGCTATTTAATGTAAATTGGCCATTCGGCACATCGTATAGCTCTTGGGTACAATTGCGTCCACTGTAAAGGTGAAAGACCAAGGTCCATAGTTGAAAAATGTATAAAAGATGATTCAAATCAAGAAGTGCTGATTAAGAGACCTCCCAAACTTGGATTTAAAGGCATGAAGACCATGCGAGCAGGAAAAGACTGGTTCCACTCCAGCCTATCTTATTGTAGCCAGAGCATTTTTAGCAATAGCTTCTTTTGCCCCTATGCCAATAACCTATCAAGTCTCCCAAGGATCCACCTTTGCTCCCTTCTCTTCCTCATCTACAAGCTGACCATTAGCAACATCATTCACAGACATGGGGTCAGCTTTGACACTCAGCTGTATCTCCACCACCTCTACAACCTCTCCATTGTCTCTGTGCTTTCAGACTGCTTGTGCAACATCTATTCTTGGATAAGTTGTAACTTCTTGCAGCTAATAACTGGGAAAACTCGAGCCATCATCTTCACCATTTACCACAAACTGTTTCCTTGCCAGTGCCTATTCACCTGACCACTATCTTAGGATGAACCAGACTGTTCATCTATCGGCATATTATTCGCCCCAAGATGAGTTTTCAACCCCATTTCTTGGTGAAAATGGCCATAACAATAGCTAGCACAGTGCAGTTGACTGGTTTCTGCTGCTGTTGCATTTGGGATGATGATCTAATAAGACCTGGGACCATGAGACTTATTGAAGTTCCAAGATTATTTTATAAGGATAATTTTTGTGGTAGTGTTAGTCGTTCAATCTCCAGGTTTAGATTTACACAGACCATGGAGTAGTTGGACCTCATTGGAACCCCTTGATTGGACTTTCATTTTCTAACCATCTAGTATCCTCTCTCTAATGTGTAGTGAAGTCCTGTCAATCCACACTGCTGAATAACCTGATGATGCTACTCAGAAGTTATACTATATAACTTATTATTGCACTTGAATTGAATTTGCACTTTCTGTAGATATTTTTAATGTTCTGTGCATGAAGTGACCAATGTTATTGATTCCCACGGTTCAATGTTGTGTGTATGGCAAGAATGGTAAGTTGGTATGTTTGTGTGATAAGTATTCACTTCGGGCTCTGAAAATAAATATATTTACAGAGTACTTCATGATCATGTGTCCCTTTTGTGCTCTTACGGCACTTTTATACCAAGCTGTTTCTTTCAGGGTTCCCACAATGTGAATCTTGTGCAACCAGCTGTATGCCAAATGGAAAACTGACAACTTGCTCAGATTGGCTGCTGTGAAAACCCATTTTAAGCCACACAAGATCTGTGCTTTGGTAACCCAGTGGCAATAGCGCAATATAAATGTGCTTTTATGGTGCATTCTTCACTTCTATACAGGATGAACATAGGTTGTGCATCACTCCAACCAGTGATCTTAATCTAACCCAGTTCCTTTTTTCTCTTGGAAAAACAAACGTACTTATGTTAAGTTAATTCTGTAGGAAATGTTGCAGTTCTAAAATTCAGCAGTAAATTGGACCAAGGGAACACCCAGCTACTCTTTGGTGCCACAGAAACCTGTGCATCCACCAGAACAGGCAGACTTGGTTTAACATCTCATGCAAAAGGCAACACCTCCAACAGTGCAATACAACTACTGAGTTGTCAGCCTAGTGTGCTCAGATTCTGGAGTGGGGCTAAAACAACCTTCTTAAGAGAACATAAGAACATAAGAATTAGGAACAGGAGTAGGCCATCTAGCCCCTCTAGCCTGCTCCGCCATTCAACAAGATCTTGGCTAATCTGGCCGTGGACTCGGCTCCACTTACCCACCCGCTCCTCATAACCCTTAATTCCCTTATTGGTTAAAAATCTATCTATCTGTGATTTGAATACATTCAATGAGCTAGCCTCAACTGCTTCCTTGGGCAGAGAATTTCACAGATTCACAACCCTCTGGGAGAAGAAATTTCTTCTCAACTTGGTTTTAAATTGGCTTCCCCCGTATTTTGAGGCTGTGCCCCCGAGTTCTAGTCTCCCCGACCAGTGGAAACAACCTCTCTGCCTCTATCTTGTCTATCCCTTTCATTATTTTAAATGTTTCTACAAGATCTCCCCTCATCCTTTTGAACTCCAACGAGTAAAGACCCAGTCTACTCAATCTATCATCATAAGGTAACCCCCTCATCTCCGGAATCAGCCTAGTGAATCGTCTCTGTACCCCCTCCAAAGCCAGTATATCCTTCCTTAAGTAAGGTGACCAAAACTGCATGCACTACTCCAGGTGCGGCCTCACCAATACTCTGTACAGTTGCGGCAGGACCTCCCTGCTTTTGTACTCCATCCCTCTCGCAATGAAGGCCAACATTCCATTCGCCTTCCTGATTACCTGCTGCATCTGCAAACTAACTTTTTGGGATTCATGCACAAGGACCCCCAGGTCCCTCTGCACCGCAGCATGTTGTAATTTCTCCCCATTCAAATAATATTCCCTTTTACCTGTTTTTTTTCCCCAAGGTGGATGACCTCACATTTTCCGACATTGTATTCCATCTGCCAAACCTTAGCCCATTCGCTTAACCTATCTAAATCTCTTTGCAGCGCCTCTGTGTCCTCTACACAACCCGCTTTACCACTAATCTTTGTGTCATCTGCAAATTTTGTTACACTACACTCTGTCCCCTCTTCCAGGTCATCTATGTATATTGTAAACAGTCGTGGTCCCAACATCGATCCCTGTGGCACACTAACCACTGATTTCCAACCTGAAAAGGGCCCATTTATCCCAACTCTCTGCTTTCTGTTCGCCAGCCAATTCTCTATCCATGCTAATACATTTCCTCTGACTCCGCGTACCTTTATCTTCTGCAGTAACCTTTTGTGTGGCACCTTATCGAATGCCTTTTGGATATCCAAATACACCACATCCATCGGTACACCTCTATCCACCATGCTCGTTATATCCTCAAGAGCTGAGAGTTGACTTTTTTTATTCGTTCGTGGGATGTGGGCGGTGCTGGCGAGACCAACATTTATTGCCCATTCATCTGGTGAGCCGCCGCCTTGATTCACTGCAGTCTGTGGTGAAGATAATCCCACAGTGCTGTTACGGAACGAGTTCCAGAATTTTGACCCAGTGACGATGAAGCAACGGAGATATATTTCCAAGTCAGGATGTTGGGGAACTTGCAGGTGATGGTGTTGCCATGTGCCTGCTGCCCATGTCCTTCTAAGTGGTAGAGGTTGTGGGTTTGGGAGGTGCTGCATAAAAATCCTTGGCGAGTTGCTGCAGTGCATCTTGTAGATGGTACACACTGCAGCCACAGTGCACCGGCGGTGCAGGAAGTGAATGTTTAAGTGATGGATGGGGTGCCAGTCAAGCAGGCTGATTTGTGCTGGAGGGTGTCGAGCTTGTATTGGAGCTGCACTCATCCAGGCAAGTGGAGAGTATTCCATCACACTCCTGACTTGTGCTTTGTAGATGATGGAACGTCTTTGAGGAGTCAGGAGGTGAGACACTTGTCGCAGAATATCCAGCCTCTGACCTGCTCTTGTTGCCACAGTATTTATGTGGCTGATCCACATGGTGACCCCAGGACATTCATGGTGGGGGATTTGGTGATGGTAATGCCGTTGAATGTCAAGGAGCGATGGTTAGTCTCTCGCTTGTTGGCGATGGTTGTTGCCTGGCACTTGTGGCATGGATGTTACTTGCCACTTATCAGTCAAAGCCTGAATGTCATCCAGGTTTTGTTGCATGCGGGCAGGGACTGCTTCATTATCTGAGGAGTAGCGAATGGCGCTGAACACTGTGCAATCATCAGCGAACATCCCCACTTCTGACTTTGTGATGGGAAGGAAGGTCATTGATGAAACAGCTGAAGATGGTTGGGCCGAGGACACTGCCCTGAGGAGCTCCTGGAGTGATGTACTGGGGCTGTGATGATTGACCTCCAACCACCATAACCATCTTCCTTTTGTGCTTGGCATGACTCCAGCCAATGGAGCGTTTTCCCTTGATTCCGATTGACTTCAGTTTTACACGGGCTCCTTGATACCATTGAACTGTGTGGGGAGTGTTAGCACTGTGCATTTCTGAACTCGCGAATATTAACACTGTGTTGTCTGAACCGGGGGGGGGGGGGGGGGAAACCACTCGCACTGTACGTATTTGAATGACGGAGACCATTATGCTGTGCGTTGTCCAAACAGTAGGGGCTGTTAGCATTGCCTGCAGTGGCGTTATACATTGGTAACTATCTTTGCATTACACTAAACATCCTTAAGACAAAGGTCTTCTACCAGCCTGTCCCTGTCACACAGCACTGCCCCCCCCCCCCCCCCCGAGTCATCAAGATGCACTGCTCTGGACAACGTGGATCACTTCCCATATCTCGGAAGCCTGTTATCAACAAGGGCAGACATTGATGGCGAGATTCAACACTGCCTCCAGTGCAGCCTTTGGCCGCCTGAGGAAAAGGCTATCAAATCTGCCACCAAACTCATGGTTTACAGGGCTGTAGTGATACCTGCCCTCTTGTATGGCTCAGAGACGTGGATCATGTACAGTCGACACCTCAAATCGCTGGAGAAATACCACCAACGATGTCTCCGCAAGATCCTGCAAATCCGCCGGGAGGACAGACGCATCAATGTTGGCGTCCTCGACTAGGCCAGCATTGACCACACTCAACCAGCTCTGTTGGGCAGGCCACATTACTCGCATGCTTGACACAAGACTCCCAAAGCAAGTGCTTTATTCAGAACTCCTTCATGGCAAATGAGCCCCAGGTGGGCAGAGGAAACGTTTCAAGGACACCCTCAAAGCCTCCTTGATGAAATGCAACATCCCCACTGCCACCTGGAGTCCCTGGCCAAAGACCACCCCAAGTGGAGGAAATGCATCCGGGAGGGCGCTGAGCACCTTGAATCTCGTCGCCAAGAGCATGCAGAAAACAAGTGCAGGCAATGGAAGGAGCATGCAGCAAACCAGTCCCACCCACGCTTTCCTTCAACGACTATCTGTCCCACCTGTGACAGAGACTGTGGTTCTCTTATTGGATTGTTCAGTCATCCAAGAACTCATTTTTAAGAGTGGAAGCAAGTCTTCCTCGATTCCAAGGGACTGCCTCTGATGATGTCAAGGAGAGTTTGAAGGCAGAATTGCCTTTCTCCAGCTTGACTGCAATTGACTGGATTAAATTACACATTCTAGGCAGAATGCTGGGTTACTGGTGTCGAATTATACCTCCGCTTCCCTGCATTGTCTGTACACTAGAGGACATGGTGTTGCATTCTTTAAAATAATTATCTCCTGGAAGTACCCTGCTGAGAGATAGCAGTGCAAGTATAACATTTCCATTGTATCTGATGCAGATTTGAATACCTAACCAGGATTAATGCCCTGTGATGCTTTATGAACAAGGTTTTCGAGAAATGTTTGGTCAAATTAGAATTAGTGAAGACTCTTGGCCATAATAGAGTTGTACAATGAATGGAACAAACACGTTAAGTAGATGTATTCATGGCAAAGGTCGTTCTTGTGGGCTGGGGTGTTAGTTACAGCAATGAAGGATAAAGAAATAAAAACAAATTGCAAATGCTGAAAACATGAAATAATAAGACAGTGCTAGAAAATTCTATATGTGAAACATTTAATCTGTTTTGTGTGAAATATGCAAGTTTAGTTAATTAATCTGTTATTTCCAGTATCGCCTGTATTGTTTGGAGTGGAGTCCCCATAGGCAGAGTGATTGCTAGGATGCTATTCAATGTTCCCTCTTGGCTGTGTATGTGCGCGGACACGCAATAATTTGTAAGGCCCTGTGCAGGTCGCTCACAAGCTTTCGTATTAGAAATACCGCGCATGCGCAGAAATTTAAAGGGACCATGCATTGATAGAAACATAGAAAATAGGTGCAGGAGTAGGCCATTCGACCCTTCGAGGCTGCACCACCATTCACTATGATCATGGCTGATCATGCAACTTCAGTACCCCATTCCTGTTTTTTCTCCATACCCCTTGATCCCTTTAGCTGTATCTAACTCCCTTTTGACTATATCTAACAAACTGGCCTCAACAACTTTCTGCGGCAGAGAATTCCACAGGTTCACAATTCTCTGAGTGAAGAGGTTTCTCCTCATCTCGGTCCTAAATGGCTTACCCCTTATCCTTAGACAGTGACCCCTGATTCTGGACTTCCTCAAAATTGGGAACATTCTTCCTGCATCTAACCTGCCAATCCCATCAGAATTTTATATGTTTATATGAGATCCCCTCTCATTCTTCTAAATTCCAGTGAATATAAGCCTAGTCGATCCAGTCTTTCTTCATATGTCAGTCCTGCCATCCTGGGAATCAGTCTGGTGAATCTTCGCTACACTCCCTCAATAGAATGTCCCTCCTCAGATTAGGAGACCAAAACTGCACACAATACTCTCACCAAGGCCCTGTACAACTGCAGTAAGACCTCCCTGCTCCTATACTCAAAACCCCTCGCTTAGAAGGCCAGCAGGCCATTTGCTTTCTTTACTGCCTGCTGTACCTGCATGCCTACCTTTAATGACTGATGTACCATGACACCCAGGTCTCGTTGCACCTCCCCTTTTCCTAATCTGTCACCATTCAGATAATATTCTGCCTCCCTGTTTTTGCCACCAGTGGATAACCTCACACTTATCCACATTGGGCAAATGCATGGCAGATGCACTATATTCACCTAACCTGTCCAAGTCCCCCTGCAGTCTCCTAGCATCCTCCTTGCAGCTCACACTGCCACCCAGCTTAGTGTCATCTGCAAACTTGGAGATATTACATTCAATTCCTTCGTCTAAATCATTAATGTATATTGTAAATAGCTGGGGTCCCAGCACTGAACCTTGTGGCACCCCACTAGTCACTACTGAAAAGGATCCATTTATCCCAACTCTCTGCTTCCTGTCTGCCAACCAGCTCTCTATCCACGTAAATACATTACCCCCAAAACCACGTGGCTTAATTTTGCACACTAATCTCTTGTGTGGGACCTTGTCAAAAGCCTTTTGAAAGTCCAAATACACCACATCCACTGGTTCTCCCTTGTCCACTCTATTAGTTACATCCTCAAAAAACTTGAATATTTGTCAAGCATGATTTCCCTTTCATAAATCCATGCTGACTTGGACCGATCCTGTCACTGTTTTCCAAATGCGCTGCTATTACATCTTTAATAATTGATTCCAGCATTTTCTCCACCACCGGTGTCAGCCTAACTGGTCGATAATTCCCCATTTTCTCTCTCCTTCCTTTTTTGAGCTACTCTCCAATCCATAGGAACTGAATCAGAGTCCATGGAATGCTGGAAAATGACCACCAATGCAGCTACTATTTCTAGGGCCACTTCCTTAAGTACTCTGGGATGCAGACTATCAGGCCCTGGGGATTTATCGGCCTTCAGTCCCTTCAATTTCCCTAACACCATTTCCTGACTAATCAGGATTTCCCTCAGTTCCCCCTTCTCGCTGGACCCTCGGTCCCCTAGTATTTTCAGGAGGTTATTCGTGTCTTTCTTCGTAAATGCACCGCCATCGAAAGGCAACGTTAGTGAATTGAAGAGGATTTAATGTGATTGAAAGGCTACATTAGAGGGAGCAGCGTGCAGCGGCGCGGTCCCGGCCTGCAAGGCCATCAGAGGGAGCAGCATGCGGCGGCATACCACAGCAGGAGGGGTGAAGGAGCGGCAAGAGTTTGTCGAAGGAAGTGACTGGTGCCCAGGAGAGGCGAGGGCCCAGGGCAGCATGTTCCAGCCCACATTTATATATGTGCGAACTAGGTGTGTGCAGCAGAGGTGGTCTCCAGTCGTCTTGGTTAATCCTTGCCACTGGACCAAGACTTAGCTCTGTCAAGCCCGTGTGGTGGCTGGTGTATAACGGCTACCACATGTTAAAAAAAAATCCAAGCACAGGCATCTTCCACCCTCCTAAAATGTATGTAGTTCAGGATCTGGAATATTCGACCCTTCATTGAAACACCTGTGAACTCATTCCTTTTTGGCGTGGAAGCAAGTCATCCTCGCTTCGAGGGACTGCCTATGATGATGAGTGAAGACAGAACCAATTATTCAATTGGTCTGCCATTTCCTTGTTCCCCATTATGAATTCACCTGATTTTGACTGAAAAGGCCCGCTCACAGCAGAGCGCAGCCTACAGGGAACATTGACCTATTTATATGCTGCGGTTGCTGTAAACTACAGCCTGGCTGGCTTTTGGATGCATCTCATGGTTGGTCTGGGTAAACAAGTTTGTGGAGAAAAAGTGAAGAGATTATGCACTTATTGTATTTTTGAGATTTTGGGCAGTCAGTACAATTTCCAAGTTGTGGATAAGTTCTCCAAGAATTATTATAAGTAGGTTTCCTTGTTTTATTGTAGTGTTCTTAACTGATTAGTTGTGTGGTATGGGTCTGTTTGAGCTGCTTCAGTGGCTGAAATAGGGTATCCCGCTGCAACAACTTGGGACAACTTGCATTTAAACAGCGCCTTTAATGTAGTAAAACATCCCAAGGCACTTCACAGGAGCGTTATCATACAAAATTTGACACCGAGCCACGCAAGGAGGTATTAGAACAGAGGTAGGTTTAAGAAGTGTCTTAAAGAGGGAGAGATTGAGGGGGAATTCCAAAGCCGAGGGCCTAGGCAGCTGAAAGCATGGCTGCCAATGGTGGAGTGATTAAAGTTGGAAATGTGCAAGAGGTCAGAATTGGAGGAGCGCACAAATCTGAGGGTTGGAGGGCTTTGTGGAAGTTAAAGAAATGGGGAGGGGCGAGACCATGGAAGGATTTGAAAACAAGGATGAGAATTTTTAAAATGAGACGTTGCTGGTCCTAGAGCCAAAATAGTTCAGTGAGCACCAGGGACGATGAGTTTACCGGACTTGGTGCGAGCTAAGATATGGGCAGTAGAAGTTTGGATGAGCTCAAGTTTATGGAGGGTGAAAGATGGGAGGCTGGCCAAGAGAGCATTAGAATAGTTAAGCCTATTACGGAGGTGGAAGTAGGCGGTCTTGGTGCCGCAGATATGTGGTCAGAAGCTCATCTCGGGTCAAATATGACACCAGGGTTGCAAACGGTCTGGTTCAGGTTCAGAAAGTTGCCAGAGAGAGGGATGAAGTCGGTGACCATGGAATAGAGTTTGTGATGGAGACAGAAGACAATGGCTTTGGTCTTCACAATATTTAGTTGGACGAAATTTCTGCTGACCCAGTACCGGATGTTGGACAAGCAGTCTATCAACTTGGAGACAGTGGAGGGGTCTAGAGAGGTGGTGGTGAGGTAGAGCTGGGTGTGGGTGGCTTGCATGTGGAACCTGATGTCGTGTATTCGGATGATGTTGCCGAGGGGCTGTCGTGTAGCTGAGAAATAGGGGCCAAGGATAGCTCCATGAGGGATTGATACTTAAAAACACATCATGGACTTGTCGTAGCTCTAATCTGATAATGCTAGTTAGTTAGGGCCCAAGTTTCGAGCCGCGCCTAGAATGGCGCAGTCCCAACCTGGACGCCCGTTTTTCGCGCCACAAAGTGCGCCTAAAAAAAACTTCCAGATTCTCCAGCTTCCGACAGGTCGTTTGCAGCCAGGCGCAGCGCAGCAGGAGCTATAGGGGGCGGAGCCAGGTCCCTGCGCTGAAAACAGTGCCGGGACCTCTGCACATGCGCGCTGCAGTGGGCACGCATGTTCAGTAGCTCCAGGCGCCCAAAACTGTGTGGGAGGGGCTGAAGCACGCACACCCTAGCCCTGGCCCAATGGCCTCACTGGGGCTGCGTGAATAAGGCTGCCTCCCATGCCCAGCTCCTGCTTCCTCCCGAACCGACTCGACTCCTGCTTCCCGCCCCCCCCCCCCCCCCGCCTCCGGACCGGACCCGACACCGACCCGACACCCACTTTCCGCCCCCCCCAGCCCCCGACCCCGACCCGACTCCCGTTTCCCCCTGCACCCGGACCCGACACCCGCTTCCCCCCCGCCCTCGGACTGGACCCGACCTGACCTCCCTCCCCCCGACCTGACCTCCCTCTCCCTCCCTCCCCCCAACCGAACCGAACCGACCTCCCTCCCACCACCCCCCCGACCCGATCCAACGCCACCGACCTGTAAATCTGGTGCTGGGGACGGACCCTGCCCGAAGTCTCGGGCCTGGCCCGTTCAGCCTCCCCCGCATCTCCATCTCCTTTCACCCCCCCATCTCCATCTCCATCTCCTTTCCCCCACCCATCTCCATCTCCATCTCCTTTCCCCCACCCATCTCCATCTCCATCTCCTTTCCCCCACCCATCTCCATCTCCATCTCCTTTCCCCCCCCATCTCCATCTCCTTTCCCCCCCCATCTCCATCTCCTTTCCCCCCCCATCTCCATCTCCTTTCCCCCCCCATCTCCATCTCCTTTCCCCCCCCATCTCCATCTCCTTTCCCCCCCCATCTCCATCTCCTTTCCCCCCCCATCTCCATCTCCTTTCCCCCCCCATCTCCATCTCCTTTCCCCCCCCATCTCCATCTCCTTTCCCCCCCCATCTCCATCTCCTTTCCCCCCCCATCTCCATCTCCTTTCCCCCCCCATCTCCATCTCCTTTCCCCCCCCATCTCCATCTCCTTTCCCCCCCCATCTCCATCTCCTTTCCCCCCCCATCTCCATCTCCTTTCCCCCCCCATCTCCATCTCCTTTCCCCCCCCATCTCCATCTCCTTTTCCCCCCCCATCTCCATCTCCTTTCCCCCCCCCATCTCCATCTCCTTTTCCCCCCCCATCTCCATCTCCTTTTCCCCCCCCATCTCCATCTCCTTTTCCCCCCCCCATCTCCATCTCCTTTCCCCCCCCATCTCCATCTCCTTTCCCCCCCCCATCTCCATCTCCTTTCCCCCCCCATCTCCATCTCCTTTCCCCCCCCCATCTCCATCTCCTTTCCCCCCCCATCTCCATCTCCTTTCCCCCCCCCATCTCCATCTCCTTTTCCCCCCCCATCTCCATCTCCTTTTCCCCCCCCATCTCCATCTCCTTTTCCCCCCCCATCTCCATCTCCTTTTCCCCCCCCATCTCCATCTCCTTTTCCCCCCCCATCTCCATCTCCTTTCCCCCCCCCATCTCCATCTCCTTTTCCCCCCCCATCTCCATCTCCTTTCCCCCCCCCATCTCCATCTCCTTTTCCCCCCCCATCTCCATCTCCTTTTCCCCCCCCCATCTCCATCTCCTTTTCCCCCCCCCATCTCCATCTCCTTTTCCCCCCCCCCATCTCCATCTCCTTTTCCCCCCCCCCATCTCCATCTCCTTTTCCCCCCCCCATCTCCATCTCCTTTCCCCCCCCCCATCTCCATCTCCTTTCCCCCCCCCCCATCTCCATCTCCTTCCCCCCCCCCCATCTCCATCTCCTTTCCCCCCCCCCCATCTCCATCTCCTTTCCCCCCCCCCATCTCCATCTCCTTTCCCCCCCCCCCATCTCCATCTCCTTTCCCCCCCCCCCATCTCCATCTCCTTTCCCCCCCCCCCATCTCCATCTCCTTTCCCCCCCCCCCCATCTCCATCTCCTTTCCCCCCCCCCCATCTCCATCTCCTTCCCCCCCCCCCCCATCTCCATCTCCTTCCCCCCCCCCCATCTCCATCTCCTTCCCCCCCCCCATCTCCATCTCCTTTCCCCCCCCCCCATCTCCATCTCCTTTCCCCCCCCCCCATCTCCATCTCCTTTCCCCCCCCCATCTCCATCTCCTTTCCCCCCCCCATCTCCATCTCCTTTCCCCCCCCCCATCTCCATCTCCTTTCCCCCCCCCCCATCTCCATCTCCTTTCCCCCCCCATCTCCATCTCCTTTCTCCCCCCCCCCCCCATCTCCATCTTCTTTTCCCCCACCCCCCCATCTCCATCTTCTTTCCCCCCCCCCCCCATCTCCATCTTCTTTCTCCCCCCCCCCCATCTCCATCTTCTTTCTCCCCCCCCCCCATCTCCATCTCCTTTCTTCCCCCCCCCCCCATCTCCATCTCCTTTCTTCTCCCCCCCCCCCCCATCTCCATATCCTTTCCCCCCCCCCATCTCCATCTCCTTCCCCCCCCCCCCATCTCCATCTCCTTTCCCCCCCCCCCCCATCTCCATCTCCTTTCCGCCCCTCCATCTCCATCCCCATCCCCCTGCTCCCCCCCTCGCTGTCAGAAACACAGACACTGACAGAGAATGAGAGACACACACAGACAGACAGAGATAGAGACACACGGGGGTGGGGGGGGGGGGGCATCCCAGCCCGCTGTTGGAGGGCTCCCGGTGCTGTAGTCGGTAAGTAGAAAATGTTTTATTTATTGATTTTAAAAAAAAAATTATTTCTTATTTTTTTTTGATTTATTGGTTGATTTATTGATGTTTTTATCATTTATTATTGATGATGGCTCTTTATTTGTAAAACTGAAGTGTTTAATGTTTGTAAACTTCCCTTTAAACCCCCCCCCCCCCCATTTCCTACGCCTGATTTGTAACCTACGCCTGATTTTCTAAAATGTAGACAAGGTTTTTTCGAGCGTACAAAAATCTTCACTTACTCCATTCTAAGTTAGTTTGGAGTAAGTTTTCACTGACAAAACTTTGAAAACAGGCTTAAGTGGCTGGACACGCCCCCTTTTGAAAAAAAATTCTGTTCCAAAGTGAAACTGTTCCAACTGACTAGAACTGGAGCAAACTAAATGCCGAGAATTCTGATTTCTAAGATACTCCGTTCTACCCCAGTTGCTCCTAAAAATCAGGAGCAAATCATGTCGAAACTTGAGGCCATAGTTTGTCTGCAAAGTAGCTCGAAAGCCTGTTTTTTTCAGTTAATCTGAGGCCATGTTTTTAAATATTGCTCATGGCTCCAAAATGGCCAATAGGATCCAGAGAAATATAGGAAAAAAAAATTTTAAAAATGAGATGAGCTGAATTTTTATTTAATCGAAAGTTGTTAAGCTGTCCAGCAACGCCTCAATTTTAAAATTTGCATCCTTGTTTTATATTCCTCCATGGCCTAGCCCTTTCCTATTTCTGTAACCTCCTCCAGCCCATCATCTCTCTCAGATCTCTGCGCTCCTCCAATTTTGGCCTCTTGCACATCCCCTATTTTAATCGTTTCACCATTGGCAGCTGTGCCTTAGGCTACCTCGGCCCTAAACTCTGGAATTCCCTCCCTAAACCTCTCCTCCTTTAAGAGGCTCCTTAAATCCTAACTCTTTGACAAAGCTTTTGGTCATCTGTCCTGATATCCCCTTATGTGGCTCAGTGTCAAAGTTTGTTTGATAACATGCCAATGCAGTGCCTTGGGATGTTTTACTACATTAAAGGCACTATATAAATTCAAGTTGTTAGATTTAAAATATGATTAATATAGTGATAGCTACTCCTGATATTTAGCTCTAATAATATTTGTGATGTGTGAGCTCAATTTTTAGAAAAAGTCTTCTCAATCATGAATTTCCCTGCACTGCTGGTGATCTACGGATTAATTATATGAATTGTAATATGATTGCTGCTTAGCATGGTTATGTTAAAGTTTAGGTGCACGTTTCAGTATACATGTATGTTTTTCAGTTCTATACTTGCCATTTAGCATGCAGGTTAGCATGCAGGTACAGCAGGCGGTTAAGAAAGCAAATGGCATGTTGGCCTTCATAGCGAGGGGATTTGAATACAGGGGCAGGGAGGTGTTGCTACAGTTGTACAGGGCCTTGGTGAGGCCACACCTGGAGTATTGTGTACAGTTTTAGTCTCCTAACTTGAGGAAGGACATTCTTGCTATTGAGGGAGTGCAGCGAAGATTCACCAGACTGATTCCCGGGATGGCGGGACTGACCTATCAAGAAAGACTGGATCAACTGGGCTTGTATTCACTGGAGTTCAGAAGAATGAGAGGGGACCTCATAGAAACGTTTAAAATTCTGACGGGTTTAGACAGGTTAGATGCAGGAAGAATGTTCCCAATGTTGGGGAAGTCCAGAACCAGGGGTCACAGTCTGAGGATAAGGGGTAAGCCATTTAGGACCGAGATGAGGAGAAACTTCTTCACCCAGAGAGTGGTGAACCTGTGGAATTCTCTACCACAGAAAGTAGTTGAGGCCAATTCACTAATTATATTCAAAAGGGAGTTAGATGAAGTCCTTGCTACTCGGGGGATCAAGGGTTATGGCGAGAAAGCAGGAAGGGGGTACTGAAGTTTCATGTTCAGCCATGAACTCATTGAATGGCGGTGCAGGCTAGAAGGGCTGAATGGCCTGCTCCTGCACCTATTTTCTATGTTTCTATTTAAAATGTGCTGGTTAAGAAGGACTCTGAACCAAGACACCAGAATTGCAGAAATCGTTGATCTGGACAAACAGCGGCAGCTAAAAATGTACTTTATCCAAACAGGTGTTCAAGAAGTTTTTGAAAAGCATTCTCTGGGAACTTGCTACATGTAGGGGCACAGTAGACTTAAAGTGCATTGGCTTTGGAATGTACTTAGTGGTCTACCCAGCCCAGACACTCATTTGAGACTTTGAACAAATATTTTGTATCGGTTTTCATGGTAGAAGCCACTTAAAAACATCCCAATAATGGATAATCAAGGGCTATTGGGAGGGAGGAACTTAAAACAATCACTGTCACTAAAGAAGTAGTACTCGGTAAAATAATGGGACTAAAGGGGGACAAGTCCCCTGGACCTCATGACTTGCATCCTAAAAGTAGTGGATGCATTGGTTGTAATCTACCAAAATTCTCTGGATTCTGGGGATGTCCCAGCAGATTGGAAAACTTCAAATGTATCGTCCCTATCTTTAAAAAAAAAGGAGGCAGATAGAAAGCAGCAAACTATAGACCAGTTAGCCTAACATTTGTCGTCTGGAAAATGCTGGTGTCGATTATTAAGGAAGCACTAGCAGGACATTTGGAAAAGCATAATTTAGTCAAGCAGAGCATGGTTTTATGAAAGGGAAATCATGTTTGACAGATTTGTTGGAGTTCTTTGAGGATGTAACGAGCAGGGTGAATAAAGGGGACCCAGTGGATGTGGTGTATTTGGATTTCCAGAAGGCATTCGATAAGGTGCCACCTAAAAGGTTACTGCGCAAGTTCAGGGGTTTGGGAGTAATATATTGGCATGGATAGAGGATTGGCTAACTAACATAAAACAGAGAGTCGCGATAAAGGGGTCATTTTCCGGTTGGCAAACAGTAACTAGTGCTGGGACCTCAACTATTTATAATCTATATTAATGATTTGGATGAAGGGACCGAGTGTAATGTAGCCAATTCTACAAAGATGGGTGGGAAAGCAAGGAGGACACAAAAAATCTGCAAAGGGATATAGACAGGCTAGGTGAGTGGGCAAAGATTTGGCAGATGGAGTATAATCTGGGAAAGTGTGAGGTTATCCACTTTGGCAGAAAAAATAAAAAAGCAAATTACTATTTAAATGGAGAAAAATTACAAATTGCTGCAGTCCATAGAAACATAGAAATTTACAGCGCAGAAGGACGCCTTCGGCCCATCGTGTTCGCGCCAGCCGACAGAGTCGCACGGCCCTCGATCAGCAGCCGTGAAGGCGACATATAAACCTATGAACAATGGCGGAAAGGTAAAGCCCAACCAGTCCGTCCCACACAACTGTGACGCCCCTTATACTGAAACATTCTGCACTCCACTCCACCGCAACCCGAGCCATGTGATCTCCTGGGAGAGACAAAAACCAGATAAAAGCCCAGGCCAATTTGAGGGGGAAAAAAAATCTGGGAAAATTCCACTCCGACCCATCCAGGCGATCAAAGCTGTTCCAGGAGATCACCCCGGACGTATTCGATTCCCTGCAGTACTTACCATCATATCTGTGCCGGCCAACAAGAGGTTATCCAGTCTAATCTGAACTACCAGCTCTAGGTCTGTAACCCTGCAGGTTACGGCACTTTAAGTGCCCATCCAACCATCTTTTAAATGTGGTGAGGTGTTTCTGCATCCACCACCCTCTCAGGCACTGAGTTCCAGACCTCCACAACCCTCTGCGTAAAGAAACCCTCCCCTCAAATTCCCTCTGAATCTTCCACCAACTACGTTAAAACTATGACCCCTCCACCAATGGAAATAGGCCCTTGCTATCCACTATATCCCCTCAATATTTTGTACACGTCAATGAGGTCTCCTCTCAACCTCCTCTGTTCCAATGAGAACAAACCCAGCCTATCCAATCTGTCCTCATAACTAAGATTCTCCATTCCAGGCAGCATCCTAGTAAATCTCCTCTGCACCCTCTAGTGCAATCATGTTCTTCCTGTAATACGGTGACCAGACCTGCATGCAGAACTCCAGCTGTGGCCTAACCAGAGTATTATACAATTTAAGCATAACCTCCCTGCTATTCTATGCCTGGGCCAATAAAGGCAAGCATTCCCTATGCCTCCTGAACCACCTTATCCACCTGGCCTGCTACTTTCAGGGATCTATGGATAAGCACTCCAAGGTCCCTTTGTTCATCTACACTATTATGTGGCCTACCGCTTAATGTGTATACCCTTTCATTATTAGCCCTCCCAAAGTGCATTACCTCATACTTCTCCGAATTAAATTCCATTTGCTATTGCTCTGCCCACCTGACCAGTAGATTGATATTCTCGTGCAGCCCATGACTTTCCTCTTCATTATCAACCCCACAGCCAATTTTAGTGTCATCTGCAAACTTCTTAATCACACTCCCTATATTCAAATCTAAATCGTTGATATATACCACAAAAAGCAAGAGACCCAGTACTGAGCCCTGCGGAACCCCACTGCAAACATCCTTCCAGTCACAAAAACATCCATCAATCATTACCCTTTGCTCCCTATCTCTAAGCCAATTTAGGATCCCATGGGCTTTAACCTACATGACCAGTCTACCATGTGGGACCTTATCAAAAGCTTTGCTGAAATCCATATACACTACATCGTACGCATTACTCTCATCGACCCTCTTGGTTACCTCCTCAAAAAATTCAATCAGGTTAGTCAAACATGATCTTCCCTTAACAAATCCTTGCTGACTGTCCCGAATTAATCTTTTTCTTTCCAAATGCAGATTTATCTTGTCTTTCAGGATTTTTTCCAATAATTTTCCCACTACTGAGGTTAGGCTGACAGGCCTGTAATTACTCAGCCTATCTCTTTCTCTCTTCTTAAACAAGGATACCACATTAGCAGTCCTCCAATCCTCCAGCACCATTCCCAAATCCAAAGAGGACTGGAAAATGGTCATTATAGGCAGTCTCTCGAACGAGGATGACTTATTTCCACGCCAACAAAAAAGAATGAGTTCACAGGTGTTTCGAATGAAGAACCCGAAATACATCCTCAAGATGCCTGTGCGTGGATTTTTTTGACATGTGATGACCGTTGCACACCAGCCACCACACTGGCTTGACCGAGCTAGGTCTTGGTCCAGTGGCAAAGATTACCCAAGACAACTGGAGACCTGCTCTGCTGCACAGACCTAGTGTGCGCACACATCGCAGTGTGGGCTGGCCCGTGCTGCCCCTGGCCCGGAACTCACATCTCCCCTGAGCCCCGATCACATCCCTCTTGTCGAAATCTTGACCTCCGAAAAGAATGACTCCGACACTTACAGCTCCGGCAGAAGTTTCTTTAATTTACTTGCTAGCAAGGGGCAGGCCACACTCAGTCAAGGGCTAAGTGAACACCTCCGAAATGGTACAGTTTCACAAGATATTTATACAGTAAAACCCAAGTTATGGCCTCTCCCTGTGTATTGGCTCCGTCTCTTAGTCAGTGAATACAGATAAAGAGTTAATTACTACATCCTTGTCCTGACATGGTTTCCAGATATTTCCTTTCGTCAGGGTTATTAGTTGGCCAGCTGGCCATTACTCCATGAGAGTGTGGTAATGAGCTATTACCTGTCTTGCATTTTGTCAGGATTGTTCAGTTTCCTTGTCAGTTTCTGTTTGCATCAAAAAGATGAGGTCTCTACAAGAGATAATGGCTGGTGGTTTGAGTACTTCGAAAAGGGTGGGGTAGCATGGGACTTGTGTCGTATAGACAATAGGAGAGCACCATGGAGGGGGTACTTGTCTCAGCATGACTTGTCTCCTAGCTGTCTGATGGCCATCAGCCATCTCAAACCAGGTTTAGCTGTTTTGCAAGCTGACTGCCTTTATGCAGAAAGTTCTGGAAGGACCAGGACTCCATTTTGTTATATATATATATATTGCAAAGGGCACAGTATCAGCTTAGATAAAAATACATTTCCACACTCTACAGTCTGTCACAGCTCCTTCACCCCTCTCGCCGCTCCTGCTGTATCTGCCCACGTTCCAATCACTGACCTGGACCTTGCTGACGTCACTCTTCACTGCCGTTGCCATTCTGCACCAGCTCGCGCTGTACCTTGTGACCTGCCTCCAAGCTGCTCCCTGGGCCGCATGCCGCTGCCTCTGTTATTTCCTCTTTTACTTTGCTCAACAGTCTGGGATGCATTTCATCTGGGTCTGGGGACTTATTTACTTTCAAAGCTGCTAAACCCCTTAATACTTCCTCTCACTGTTTTTCATCCAGAATATCACACTCCTCCTCGATAGCAGTATCTGCATTGCCCCTTTTCTTTGTGAAAACAGATGCAAAGTATTCATTAAGAACCTTACCAACATCTTCTGTCTCCACACAAAGATTACCCTCATGGTCTCTAATAGGCCCTATCCTTTCTTTAGTTACCCTCTTACTCTTAATATAGTTATAGAACATCTTTGGGTTTTCCTCAATTTTACTAACCAAGAATTTTTCATGCTCTCTCTTAGCACTCCTAAAATCCTTTTTAATTTTGCCTCTTAACTTTCTATATTCCTCCAGAGATTCTATAGTATTTCGCTGTCGGTATATGACTTAAGCTTCCCTTTTTTTCTTTATTCTCCCCTGTAAGTCCCTAGACATGCAGAGGGCTCTAGAATTGTTATTCCCACCCTTATTCTTTAAGGGCACATGTTTGACCTGAGCCTGCCGGATCTCCTCC
This sequence comes from Pristiophorus japonicus, assembly GCF_044704955.1. NCBI lineage: Eukaryota > Metazoa > Chordata > Chondrichthyes > Pristiophoridae > Pristiophorus > Pristiophorus japonicus. Next base: position 165,195,066 of record NC_091981.1, on the reverse strand, counting down.
TTGAATGCCTCCCACTGTTCCGACACTGATTTACCCACAAGTAGCTGTTTCTAGTCCACTGTGGCCAAATCACTCCTCAACTTAGCAAAATTAGCTTTTCCCCAATTTGGGACTTTTATTCCAGGCCTATCCTTGTCCTTATGCGTAACTAACTTGAATCTGACTGAATTATAGTAGAGAGACCTGGAGGTCCTTGTGCATGAAACACAAAAAGTTAGCATGCAGGTACAGCAAGTAATCAGGTTGGCCTTTATTGCAAGGGGGATAGAGTATAAAACCAGAGAAGTCTTGCTACAACTGATGGGGTGTTGGTGAGGTCACACCTAGAGTACGGTGTACAGTTTTGGTCTCCTTATTTAAGGAGGGATATACTTGCATTGGAGGCAGTTCAGAGAAAGTTCACTTGGTTGATTCCTGAGATGAAGGGGTTGACTTATGAAGAAAAGTTGAGCAGGTTGGACCTGTACTTGTTGGGGTTCAGATGAATGAGAGGTGATCTTATTGAGACATAATGAGGGGGCTTGACAAGGTAGATGCAGAGAGGATGTTTCCACTTATGGGGGAATCTACAACTAGGGGGCATAATTTTAGAATAAGGGGTTGCCCATTTAAAATTCAGATGAGGAGAAATTTCCTCTGAGGGTTGTAAATCTGTGGAATTCTCTGCCCCCAGAGAGCTGTGGAGACTGGTCATTGAATATATTTAAGGTGGAGATAGACAGATTTTTGAGCGATAAGGGAGTAAAGGGTTAGGGAAGTGGAGCTGAGTCCATGAACAGATCAGCCATGATCTTATTCAATGGTGGAGCAGGTTTGAGGGACCAGATGGCCTACTCCTGCTCTTATTTCTTATGTTCTTGTATTCCTATTTGTATCCACTGGTCTGGTAATATATATATTACAGTTAGACCTCTCTCTGGTCTGGCAGCCTTGAGACCTGACTGATGCCGGACCAGAGAATTTTCCGAACCACGGGAGGTCCACTGGTGACAACGATCCAGACGCGTTCTGCGCATGCGCTGCACAGAAGCCCATTGCGCAGCATTTAGTCGTCCAGAATCTCACTTTTTAAAAAATCCGCAGGCCCAGCTTCGCACCTCAGTTAGCCGACTGCCCTTCCCTTTCCTTGCCCGGCCTGCTTACCTCAATGAACATCAACACCTCAAAAAACCACATACAGACATACAAAAAAACTAGAGATCGGAGATAACGTGGAGGATAAAGTGAAGGAGAGACACCGACCCTTGCCCATGATCCTACTCCCGGCGCCAGTCCGTGTGTAAGCCGCGAGCAGAGCCTGACTAGTGGAAGCGGCAGCCTCCTCTCACCGAGACACACACACGCACAACAACCCCCCGAGTCCGGGGCAGGGGAAAATGTCTGCTCAACCCAGCGCTGCAACTTCAGCCTTCAGAGCATGCGTGCCCTCCGCCTATCTGGCAAGGAGAGGCGGCCTCGGCAGCGAGGAGCGCGTATCAAACTACAGCACCAGCCAGTGTGTAAAACCTCCAGCTGGCCAGGGCAAGGCTGTCCAGATTTGTCATCCAAAATGCATCACATGTACATTTAACAGGTGGAGCCACAATTGTTTTTTCAATGGACGCCACTCATGCCGGGACTGATGCTGGATCAGGTACGTTTCTGGACTAGAGTCCAGGACTGGAGAGGTGCAACCTGTACTTGTGATCCAGAAAATCTGTATTTCTGAGAAATGCCATTATAACCACGAATGTAGAAGTGTAGGATACTCATTTTTGATAGTCATCTTTTTGTGGTCTGAGTAGATTTGTACTCATCTCACCAATAAGTATTGATGAGCTGGAACCTTAATTCTTGGTTAAACAACTTCTGTACTCCTTTATAAAAACAATATTCAGATCAGCGCTAGGAGAGGCCATGCAAGAAACTGTTAGTGTAAATAAGATGGGCACAAGTCATGTGGCATGCTGGGTTGGGAAAGATACCTCGGGATCTGTTGTCGGTCAGACTTTTTTGTTGTCCATTTTCTGCTAATCATTTTTCCTCACTACCTATCGCCCCTCTTTCTCTACCACTGCCCCCCCCCCCACTCAAATCTCCTTTCTTGACTCATTAAGTTCTTGTCGGGATGCCATTCTACAGGTTCTCTCTGGTACCTTGCCTGAATGGCCATTCTTCACGTAAGCATTTAGACAGTAAGTATTGGAAATCTATTTGACCGAAAAGTTCACCATAACTGCATGCAGTCCTATCCTCTTCTAGTGTGCACGCAGGCTCACACTTCCAGCAGGGAACACTGATGAAATGAGCTAACTCATATATTGAACTTGCAATCTTTCTGGTCTAGATTGCTGGAAACAGCAATTATTTGCATTTATCTAATGCCTTTAATAAAAAAGTATCCCAAGTTGCTTCAAAAGTGGAAAAAGTCAAGGTAAATTGATCCTGATCCAAATGTTCCCTTTAATTTTTGGGGGGATGCATGGTATTCCCTATTTAAAAGCTGGTGAGCAAGCTTGGCAGGAGTGGTAGAGCACTGCACAGCTTAAAGGGAACATTGCCTGATCCATGGAAGAAGAAGTTAAGAAGGATGACTAAAATCCTGATAGAGAGTAGAGTCGAAGCAACTGAAGGCTTTGCCACCAGTAGTGGGTGAAAGGGAAGTGTACCAGTGATCGGAGTCAGGACCATAGGATGAATAGGGGCGGTGTGGGTTTTTGAAATAGGGCAAGGCAAGTTTATGGAGGAATTTAAGGACAAGGATTTTCAATTTAACCCATTGAGGATTAGGAGCTGCTGCACGTCAGCACAAACAGATGATGAGTGTGACTGTGCAGGGCAGAGTATGGGCAGCTGTATTTTGGACTGTCATAGAATCATAGAGCACAGAAGGAGATCATTTGGCCCATAGAGGCTGTGCCAGCTCTTTGAAACAGCTATCCAATTAGTCCCACTCCTGCTCTTTCCCCATAGCTCTGCAAATGTTTCCTTTTTTAAGCTATATATTCAAATCTCCAGCTGAGGCCAAACCAGTGATAATGCATCACTTCACACTTCTCTGTGTTATCTTTCATCTTCTATGTGTCTGCCCATTTCACCAGTCTGTCTATGTTCTCCTGAGGTCTGCTACTATCCTCTTCACTGTTTAATACATTTCCAAGTTTTGCATTATCGACAAAATTTAAAAAAAATGTATCTTGTCCCGATCCAGGTCATTAATATATATCAAAAAGATCCTAATATGGAGATTGTGGACAGTGAGAGGGCAGAAAGGAGGACATTGGAGTAATTGCTTGTTTGTGATTTTGTAACTTCTGGAATTGTTTTTTTTGGGCACTTTGTACATCAGTTTTAATTGTACAGTACTCAGCCCAGTTTCTTTGTATGCTGGAAACAGTTCTTAATGAAAGTGCTGGGGGTAGAAACTGGTCCTCATTGTGCCCATTTTCCAGGCACAATATGGGGGGCAAAAATTACCAATTTCACGAGGCTATCACAGCACCCCAAGAATGCCTGAAACATGTCCGACCCCATATTGAGTCGTGCAATATTTCAGGTGTCCCCGGCAGCTGTTTAAGAGAGATGTGAGGCCCTTCACTAACATATGCAAAGTGCCTACCACCTGTTTTAGGACTTCTGTTAAAATGGACTGCCCTTCTTGCTCCACTCAGGATTTCCTGTCGTGCATGTATCAAAAAGGTAAGCAACAAAGCATTCTTTAACAGCTTGATTTGGAGCAGGAGTGTTCCTCCTGGTTCCACAGCACTCCTGAGGGCAGTTGCTGGACCCCCTCCCGTTATTTTCCCTCTTCCCCTGGGAGACTGTTGGCGGTGATTTGCATTTTATTAATATTTCTTCACTACTTTCCTCCCTTTGTCTCTGCACCGAATGACTTCTCATCCATGTTGATTTCAACCTCCACCTCAATTCATCATGCTCTCTCTCCTCTGAGTTCACTAGCCTCCTGTCCTTCCTTAATCTCTCCCTCCATGTGTAAACACCCGAACCCATATTCACAGCCACCTCCCTCAATCTTGCCATCTCTCGTGGCGTCGCTACTCCCATCGTGTCAATCACAGATAAGGCCATCTCTGACCACTTGCATTGCTCTCCACCCACATTTCCCCCCCCCCCCCCGCCACCCTTCCTCCTCCTGTGACCCCCTTTGAAAAAGCTCTCGCTTACAACTGCACTTACGAGCTCTCAACTGTCCAGCCTTTGGGCATCCATTCACCATGAAATTTCTGCAGCTACTGATCTGCTCAATCACACCCTCACTACCACCTTTGATGCCCTAATCCCTATTTAAAAACAATTATTCTCTCACCCTGGCCGTTCCCCCTGGTACAGATCTGATCTTTGCTCCCTTAAGTCCAAGGGACGCAGACTTGAATGGATATGGTGGACAACTGGTTCAGCCATTCACCGCCAGATCTGGTTGGACTACATAGAGCATTATCATGTCCTGAATCATTCTGGAATGTAAAGATAAACCCAGGCTTCTATTCTCCACTGCTAACCGTCTTTTTTAAACCCCTCTCCCCAGTCTCCACCTCCGACAATAAGTGTAAGGAGCTCATGGACTTCTTTGTCTCGAAGATTGAGACCGCCTCTGCCTCTTCCCTTTCATTCGCTAGCCCACTGTGCCAAACTTCCTCCAAGGATTCTCCCTGCCCTAGCCCTGAACTCACATCTTTCTCCAGTTTCTCTCCGATTTCCCCTTATGACCATTCTAAGCTCATCCTGTCCATGAGACGCACCTCCTGCTCCCTTGATGCTATTCCTATCATATTGCTGACCACCCAACTTCCTTTCTGGTTCCCATGTTAGCTGGCATTGTTAACGATTCTCTCTCCTCCGGTACTGCCCCCCTCTCCCTCAAATCTGCCGTCATCACCCCTCTCCTCAAAAAACCAACCCTCGATCACTCTGTCCTTGCAAACTACCACCTAATCGCCAACCTCCCTTTCCAAAGTCATTAAACGTGTTGTCGCCTCCCAAATCCGTGCCCATCTTTCCCGCACTTCCATGTTTGAATCCCTCCAATCCAGTTTCTGCGCCTGCCACAGTACTGAAATGGCTCTCATCAAAGTCACAAATGACATCCTTTGAGACTGTGACAAAGGCAAACTATCCCTCCTCATCCTCCTTGACTTGTCTGCAGCCTTTGATACGGTTGATCACTCTATCCTTCTCCAACACCTCGCCACTGTCCTCCAGCTGAAGGGACTGCACTCACTTGGTCCATTCTTGTCTATCTAATCGTAGCCAGAGAATCACCTGCAACGGCTTCTCTTCCTGCCCCCGCGTAGTTACCTGTGTGTCCCCCAAGGATCTATCCTTGGCCTTCCTATTTTTCATCTGCATGTTGTCCCTTGATTATCCGTAAACACAGCGTCAGTTTCTACATGTACGCTGATGACACCCAGCTCTACCTCACTACCACTTCTCTCGACCCTTCCACAGTCTCTAAATTGTCAGACTGCTTATCCGATTCTGGATGAGCAAAAATTTTCTGCAGTTAAATATTAGGAAGACAGAAACCATTGTTTTCGGTCCCTGCCACAAACTCCATTCCCTAGCCACTGACTCCATCCCTCTCGCTCAACTTCTGTCTGAGGCTAACCAGACTGTTCGCAACCTTGGTGTCATATTTAACCTTGAAATGAGCTTTCGACAACATATCTGCGGCACAACTAAGACCGCCTATTTCCACCTCTAACGTCGCCCGCCTCCGTCCTTGCCTCAGCTCATCTGCTGCTGAAGCCTTCATCCATGCCTTTGTTACCTCTGGACTTGACTATTCCAACGCACTCCTGGTTGGGCTCCCACATTCTACCCTACGTAAACTTGCGGTAGTGAAACTCAGCTGCTCGTGTCCGAACTCGCACCAAGTCCTGCTCACCCATCACCCCTGTGCTCGCTGACCTATATTGGCTCCCAGTTAATCAACGCCTTGATTTCAAAATTCTCATCCTTTTTTTTTTCCAAATCCCTCCATGACCTTGCCCCTCCCTATCCCTGTAATCTCCTCCAGCCCTTCCCCTGAGATGCCTGTGCTCCTCTAATTCTGCCCTCTTGAGCATCCCTGATTATAATCGCTCAACCATTGGTGGCCGTGCCTTCTGTTGCCTAGGCCCTAAGCTCTGGAATTCCCTGCCTGAACCTCTGCGCCTCTACCTCTCTCCTCATTCAGAACGCTCCTTAAAACCTATCTCTTTGATCAAGCTTATGGTCACCTGCCCTAATTTCTGCTTATGTGGCTCGGTGTCAAATTTTTTTGTCTCATATTGGTCCTATGAAGCACCTTGGGACGTTTCACTACATTAAAGGCGCTATATAAATACAAGTTGTTGATTCACATGACACAAAATCGATCCCTTAGAAATGGGCAAACCTTTTTTGGAGGCCTGACAGCTGCTGGCAGCTCACCTAAAGTATTCAGTTTGCCTGAGGCCCATTTTAAGGCGGGAGCATGCTCTCTAAATGCTGTTGACAGGTTATGGGCTGTTTTCAGCCTATCTTGATCCGCTGGAATCTGTTCAAACTGCTTGGAAGGTGAAGGAAATAATCAAAGACAAGTAAAGAGTTTCTTAATCCAGGCAATCTTTTGGCATTTGCAGAAAAATGACTTTAGTTTTTATGTATTCAAATTAAGTTTTTGATGGTGTTTTGTTATTTAATAGCCACCTTATTGCAAGGACATGTAATGGAAAATTAGAGGAAGAGTTGTCCTGGATGCTTCTTGTCCACTTCTTGGCAACTAGCTTCTAAGTGCACTTGAAGAAAGCCTAGGAACAAGTTACTCACACATACTGTCCGTCACTGGCTCCTGACACATTGACTGTAACCCAAAAGTAAACTTGATGGAATTCACTAAGGCCAGTGGCCAAGAAAACTTAGCATGTTTACTCTGGAGTTGTAGTCAGTTTCGTGAGGCATGCAAATCAGAAAAACAGGGAAAAGTGCCACGAGCATGGTTCTTGGAACATTATAAAAACAGCCAAGAGTAAGGGCAGAATGAGAAAATACTTAAATGGAGTGACACCTTAAAACCAAAGAAGATGTTTGCAACCTGTAAAGAAAAAAATTGCATTTATATAATGTCTTTCATGATGTCACTCCACAGGCAATGAAGTACTTTTTTATTATAGTCACTGTTGTAGGGAAACATGGCAGCTAATTAAAACGCTGCACGCTTCCACAAATAGCAATGAGATAAATGACCGGATAATTAGTTTTACTGATGGTTGATGGATAAGAGTAACTGTTGGCGAGGACACTAGAAGTACCCTGCTCTTCTTTAAGTAGAGCTGTAGGGTCTTTTACGTCCATCTGAAAGGATTGGCAGGTATTTGGTAAAACGTCACATCTGGAAGATGGCACATCCAGCAATGCAGCACTCCCTCGCTACTGACGCAGTGTTTACATAGGATATAAGGTACAGAAACAGGCCATTCGACCCAACCAGTCCATATTGGCATTTATACTTCACTCGAGCGTCCTCCCGTCTTTCCTCATCTAAATTTATCAGCATAACCCTCTATTCCCTTCTCCCTCATATGCTTGTCTAGCCTCCCCTTAAATGCATCTACACTTTTCGCTTCAACCACTTCCCGTGGTAGCGAGTTCCACATTCCCTGGGTAAAGAAGTTGATTTCTTGGTGACTATTTTATATTGATGGCTTCTAGATATGCTCTTCCCCACAAGTGGAAATATTCTCTCTATCCATTCGATCAAAACCTTTCATAATTTTAAAGACCTCTATTAGGTCACCCTTCAGCCTTTTTTCTAGAGAAAAGCGACCCAGCCTGTTCATCCTATCCTGATGTGTATACCCTCGCATTTCTGGTATCATCCTTGTAAATCTTCTCTGCACCCTCTCCAGTGCCTCAGTGATTCAGTAGGGAGGGGAGTAAAGCTGGAATTAGAAAGCAAAAATGACGAAAGTGAGTTTGAAGGGGAGAGGAAACAAGCAGGAAAAAAGGTTTAAAAAAAACAAATTTGAAAGCTCTTTGTCTAAATGCACGTAGCATTCGTAACAAAATAGATGAGTTGATGGCACAAGTAGATACAAATGGATATGATCAGATAGCCATTACAGAGATGTGATTGCAAGGTGACCAGGACTGGGAACTGAATATTCGAGGGTATTTGACAATTTGGAAGGACAGACAGAAAGGAAAAGGAGGTAGGGTAGCTCTGTTGGTAAAGGATGGAATCACTGCAATAGTGAGAAACGATATTGGCTCAAATGATCAGGATGTTGAAACAGTTTGGGTGGCGATGAGGAAAAATAAGGAGGAAAAAGTCACTGGTGGGCGTAGTCCAAAGGCCCCCGAACAGTAGCAACTGTGTTGGTCGGAGTATAAACCAAGAAATAGTGGGGGCTTGTAAAAAGGGAACAGCAATAATCATGGGTGATTTTAACCTCCATATTGATTGGACAAATCAAATTGGTCAGGGTAGCCTTGAGGAAGAGTTCATAGAGTGCATAAGGAACGCGTTCCTTGAGCAGTATGTAACTGAACCAACCAGGAGGCAGGCGATCTTTAGATCTGGTCCTGTGTAATGAGACAGGATTAATAAACAATCTCCTGGTAAAGGATCCCCTTGGAATGAGTGATCATAGCATAGTTGAATTTCAAATTCAGATGGAGGGTGAGAAAGTTGGATCTCAAATTAGCTTAAATAAAGGAGACTACAAAGGTATGAGGGCAGAGTTGGCTAAAGTGGACTGGGAAAATAGATTTAAGTGTGGGACGGTTGATAAACGGTGTACATTTAAGGAGATATTTCATAACTCAAGAAAAATATAGGTGTAAAAGAAAAGATAGCCATCCGTGGCTAACTAAAGAAATAAAGGATGGTATCCAATTTAAAAACAAGGGCATACAAAGTGGCCAAAACTATTGGGAGGACAGAAGATTAGGAAGCTTTTAAAAGCCAGCAAAGAACGATTAAAAAAAATGATTAAGAAAGGGAAGATAGATTACGAAAGTAAACTAGCACGAAATATAAAAACAGATAGCAAGAGTTTCTACAAGTATATAAAAAGGAGAGGAATGGCTAAAGTAAATGTGGGTCGCTTAGAGGACGAAATCGGGGAATTAGTGATGGGGAACATGGAGATGGCAGAAACTCTGAACAAATATTTTATATCAGTCTTTACAGTAGAGGACACTATAAAAATATCCCAACAGTGGATAGTCAAGGGGCTATGGGCAGGGGGGGGACGGGGGGGGGGGACTTACCACAATCACTAAGGAGGTAATACTCAGTAGGATAATGGGACTAAAGGCAGATAAATCCCCTAGACCTGATGGCTTGCATGCTAGGGTCTTAAGAGAAGTAGCGGCAGGGATAGTGGCTGCATTGGTTGTAATTTACCCAAATTCCCTGGATTCTGGGAAAGTCCCAGCAGATTGGAAAACTGCAAATGTAATGCCCCTATTTTTTTTTTTAAAAAGGAGGCAGACAAAAAGCAGGAAACTATAGACCAGTTAGGCTAACATCTGTGGTTGAAAACATGTTGGAGTCTTTTTAAAGAAGCAGTAGCAGGAAAAGCATAATCCAGTCAGGCAGCAGCAGCATGGATTTATGAAGGGGAAGTCATGTTTGACAAATTTGCTGGAATTCTTTGAGGATGTAACTAACAGGGTGGATAAAGGGGAACCAGTGGATGTGGTGTATTTGGGTTTCCAGAAGGCATTTGACAAGGTGCCACTTAAAAGGTTACTGCACAAGATAAAAGTTCACGGGGTTGGGGGGTAATATATTAGCATGGATAGAGGATTAGCTAACTAACAGAAAACAGAGTCGGGATAAATGGTTCATTCTCGGGTTGGCAATCAGTAATCAGTGGGGTGCTGTAGGAATCAGTGCTGGGACCCCAATTATTTATAATCTATATCAACGACTTGGATGAAGGGACTGAGTGTCACGTAGCCAAGTTTGCTGATGATACAAAGATGGGAGGAAAAGCAATTTTTGAGGAGGACACAAAAAACCTGCAAAAGGACATATACAGGCTAAGTGAGTGGGCAAAAATTTGGCAGATGGAGTATAATGTTGGAAAGTGTGTGTTAGATCTCTTAATTTCCAATGAAATACGAACTCGATGGTAGTTTTAACTTTTTAATCTCGGCAGAGAGCAACAAATTTCTTGGCTTCAAGCCAGGTCTTTGTTCTTACTGAGACACATGGTCAAAATGGCTGTATTTTATACTTGGATCAATTTACAGAAAAGAACTCGCCGCCTTTGACCTTATTGGCTCAATTGAAAATCTTTTAACGTTTTATTGGCTCGCTACCCAAGGTCCGAAAATGTCAAGTTGATTGATGAGTTAATGCAACATGCTGAGCAGCACGTAGCAGCCTTGACTTGGGGGTCTGTGAATTTTCACAGTCTGTCTAAATGAGCCTGTTTGAATACTCTATCAGTGTGAGGTTATGTACTTTGGCAGAAAAATAGAGCAAGTTATTTAAATGAAGAAAAATTGCATAGTGCTGCAGTACAGCGGACCTGGGGGTACTGGTGCATGAAACACATGTTAGTATGCAGGTCAGCAAGTGAGCAGGAAGGCCAATGGAATCTTGGCCTTTATTGCAAAGGGGATGGAGTATAAAAGCAGGGAAGTCCTGCTACAGTTATACAGGTTATTGGTGAGGCCACACCTGGAATACTGCATACAGTTTTGGTTTCCATATTTAAGAAAGGATATACTTGGTTTGGAGGCTTTGATATGTTCAAAATAAATCCAGAGGACTAATATTGCAAGCTCAAACTGTTGTGACCTTGGTCTCTTTATTCAGACTCCAGAGTGAGGATGCAGCATGGTGAATCCCCTTTTATATCTGCTTGCCCCAGGGTGCACGGGTGACCCTTGGGTCTCCCACAGATGTGCCCTCTAGTGGCAAGTCTTACATTTGGGTAAGGTTTACATACATACATACATATATACATAATATCGCCCCCCCCCCCCTCCCGAAAGTCTTATGTGCACGTTATTTGCAAGTTGAGGTGATCTGGCTCCCCGGGTTGAAGTCCTGACGTGGTGGGTTCATCCGATGGCAAAGTTGATCGTGTTAGTGGCTTGCTGGGGGCCAGGTACATTCACAGTGGTTGCTGGCTATCTGTAGTTCGCATTTTGGTCTTGTCCAAATGCTTTACTCGTTAGCCCGGTACATGGTTTCACAATCAAACGCTCCATTTTCATCACACAAACTCCATTCCCCCCTCCCTTTGTTAAGTCCTATTTCGGGTGGTCAGCTGCATTCGACAACAATCGAGTCAGATACCTTCAATCTTTACATCTTTATTGAAGCAGCTTCGGACCTGTTACCAAACTGCCAGCACAGAGTCTATAGATTCCGAGGCAGGCAGACAAAAGGTCTGCCTATCCTTACAGACGCATCCTTTTTATTCTTACAAACTAGAGGAGGTATGGCCCGCTTCATCAATCACAGTATGTTACTAGGGCTTCATGAATTGACAGCCTGTTTATCTTTAGAACACTTTGTGCTTTTACAAGCGGAATAGCCCAGCTTAATCACACGAAGCAAATGTGCACCTTATCAAGTCATGGCCATAAACCCTTGTTTATCAGTGATGGTCACATAAGCTACTTTATCCCCTACTTTCTCACGGGAAACCAATTCTGTCTTTTCTTATTTTCTTATTGATTCGTAGAACCATTTTATTAACCCTTTCATGATTCTTCCACCTACATTCACATTCCCTCATGTTATCATTCCATGATAAATTCTCATTCATAAATGTTTACTCTCAATTTTGTGCACGGCCCAGTACTCCCTGCCTCAACGTGCTGGCCAGTCACGCGGTTTCAGGAGTCCCGGTTGCTTAGATCAAATTATGCCCCATGTTATTGCTAAGATCAATTTTGTCCCGACCAGTATGTGTGAAATTATACGAATCCAAGGATGGATGTTCACAATTATTCCCCAATCCCAGACCTTTCTCCACCAACTCTGACTTTAAGTCTACATCGATATCTTTTTCCAGTACTTTGATTTTAGTTTGCAGTTGGTGGTAGAGCTTTACGATTGACCCACTCTGAGCCTCAATTCTCGTAATACTTCGGTTAGATGTGGGATAGGGACCTGATTTGGCTCGTCATAATCCTGCAAATGATCGCGGAGCTGATCGGTTACATCAATAACTTCAGGCTTCCGGTGCTTAACCTGTGTGATATGCGCTTGCCCGATCGCGACAGGTCGTAGTGGCGTAAAGCAAAAGTTTGGCTGTGGTATAGGGCACTGCAGGTCATTTGGGTCCCTTGTCTTACTTCTACACAGGTATCCACACTCTGGCAAGAGGTGATGCCCGTGTTTGAGTCGTGAAGACAGGAATAATTGGACTGCTTTGTGAGACAGGACTGTTTAACGGGCACGTCCACTTTTGTGCACCCGAATCCTGTACCATTCCAACACTGTGGGTACCCATTCTTCCCAGACCTTGTGGTGTTTAGGCAGGTGGCTGGGGTGCCTCAGCCATCGGAATATGTGAAGGTACTGTTTTTGGTGGGCGGCGTATCATTGTATCCTCGTATGTAAAGACTGGGATCCATAACCGGGGTTAGGGTAAACAATTCAGTGACCGACATAACAGGGTAGCATACAACAAACTCTGGCGCGAATAAGATCTTATGAGTCCTCAGAAATATATTATGATCGTTCCCCAGTTGCCCTTGCACGTTCCTTTTCCTCCTTTGCCCTGTTACTGATTCCAGGGATTGGTCCTTTGAATCAACTAAGTCATCTTCAGGTTGATCAGGGCAAACAAAGTCCATCTCACATTCCCTGAACCGGCATGGCAAATTCCATCGGTCTTTGCCCTGTAGAGTCACCTGTCGATCAACCTGTGAGAGTATACCCATACGGGATTTTATTTTAGTCATGGTCCATGATTCGAGATCGTCTGGTGTCCTGGTTCCACATTGTACTATATCTCCCATACAGAGGCGGAGAATTTGCTCTCGTGAGCCATCGGTTGGGCAGCTGAGTAGTCGTCCCCCTGTTTTTGTTACTGTTATCAGCAGGATCACGACTCCTAGCAGCAGAGTTCCGTGCATTCTTTCAATCCTGAAAGACAAAAGGGCTTACAAACCGTCATGTTACTATCGTGGCCACCAAGGCCTCATGTTATGCCTAAATACCTAAAAAGCAGGACAAGCAATCATATGATAATTAGATTAATTAAAATTATGGCTTAAAGTTACGGCTAAACGGTTATGGAACGACGGGAACGAACGTATTATGGCACTTCAATTATTAGTCCACGTCTATCTCCACTCCCCCCTTTTGATTACCGCCGGTAATCAATTTGCAATGATGCATGTGCACCCACGCTTCTCTACCTTCCACCTTTACAGCGGTGGGGGTGGTGAGTAAGACCTGAAATGGACCATCCCATCGGGGCTGGAGGTGACGTCGCGTCCAATTTTTGATAAGGACGAAGGATCCGGGCTCGATAGGGGATGATCTGTGAGAAGAGGGACGGTCATCATAAGCGGCGCGAACCTGTGAATGAGAGGCTCGCAATGCCTTAGTTAGGGCTAACACATAGGTAGTCATCTCCTCAGTCATGTGATGAAAGTAAACGGCAACTGGAGAATGGTGGTCCCAAGGGGTGCGAAGAGGTCTGCCGTACACGATCTCGGCCGGGGTGAGACGTGTCGTCCCTGCGGGGGTGGAGCGAATCTGAAAAAGAGCTACAGGTAACAATTTTAACCAAGTCGACCCTGTTTGAAAGGTTAATTTAGCTAACTTGGTTTTAAGAGTCTGGTTGGTTCGCTCGACCAGACCCGCCGCCTGGGGGCGATAGGCACAATGGAGTTGTTGATGTATCCCTAACTGTTAGCACAATTCCTTGTTTACAGCTGCAATAAAATGGGGTCCGTTATCTGAACTAAGATGCCCGGGAACCCCGAAGCGAGGGATAACTTCCTTCAGCAATATCTTAACAACAGTACAGGCTCTATTATCCGTAGTAGGATAAGCTTCAATCCATTTACTAAAAACATCAACAATAACCAACACATATTTATAACACTGACAGCGTGGCAATTCTATATAGTCCATCTGCAAAGTCTCAAAGGGTCCGGCTGGCAAGGGTGTTTTACCTAATAAACATGGTGCCCCCCTTCCAGGATTATGGCGTTGGCAGGTAAGGCAACGAGAAATAATATTCTGCGCAAACATTTGGAGGCTAGGATGCCACCATGTCTGGAGGAGCAGGTCACTAATGGCTTTTGCTCCACAATGAGTGGTGTAATGAACACATTCAATTACCCAAAGGGCCAATTCATCGGACCAACGGGTGTGATCCACAACCCGGAGGCAGTATCATATTTACAATCAAGATTGTTCCAAAGTTGTTTTTGTACAGCAGGAGCGTCCTCCTGTCGGCGAAGTACCTCTTTGATGGTTGGCATTGGCTTTTCAGGGGCCGACAAGCTCGGTTTAGAGCTGGACGTCTGCCTCATCATTCGGGGCACAACAATCTGCTGACTCCTTGCAGCACACTTAGCTGCCTCGTCAGCACGGCGGTTTCCAATATCGATTGGAGAGGAACCGGCAGTATGAGCGGAACATTTAATAACAGCGATTTATCGAGGGAGCAGAAGAGCAAGTAATAGGTCAGACACAAGCTCTTCGTTCGAGATTGGCGTACCGGTTGAAGTTAGGAATCCTCGGTTTTTCCAGAGCTGGCCGAAGTCGTGGACAACCCCAAAGGCGTAACGGGAGTCAGTGTAGATATTGACTCGGAGATCCTCTCCTAAAATACACGCACGGGTGAGGGCAAAATGTTCTGTTTGCTGAGCGGAAAGGGGGACCTGGAAGGCTCCAGACTCGAGAGTCGTTCCTTCTTGACTGACAACAGCATAACCGGAAATGCGGGTTCCTTCCTTGTTGATGGAGGAACTGCCATCAGTGAACATAACGAGGTCAGGGTTTAACAGAGGGGTATCTGAAAGGTCGGAGCGAGGGCTCGTGTCCTCGAGGACTGAGTGCAGACAGTCATGATCTGGCTTAACAACATATTCTGTCTTTACTTTAGTCAGTAGTGAATCTTTTAGCTCAACCGTCGGACCGTCCTTCCAAAAAGCTTTTACTGCTCGAGACATTGCCTGAGTTGTGGCGTCACACCAGTCAAGATTATTGGTCCTTATTGCAGTAGCAACTGTTCCAGGAAGGCAGTTCATTAACATAGAACAAAACTGAGGAGAGGGCTGTCCCCTAGAAAACACCTGGTCTCCTGACTGGGTTCCATATACTTCCTTAAATCTCTCTAAAAATTCCTCGACTGTCTCGCCCTTCTTTGTTCTCATGTCCAAGACTTTGGTAATATCGACAGGTTTTCGCAGAACTACGTGTACAGCATCCAGAAGCATCGTCTCTCTGTTCTCGTTATTCGCGTTCGCTACTTCTAAGGCATCGTGAGTTTGATATCCTAAGGCTTCCTTAAATCTGGTCCATTCAGAACCAGTAAGTACCTGTTGTACCAGAGACCAAAGGGGTCCCTTGAGTCTGCTTGATAGACTCTAATGGTTCGTGACAAAAATTCAATGAACCGTTGAGGACAGGTATTTTTATTCGGGGCACTGGTTAATATGGACATAAGTTTCCAAGCTAACCACAATTGTATCATAGCAGGTGGTGGCACATTCGGGCCCCCATCCACAACAGGCGCTGCTGGTGCCAACGCGCGAGGGTTAGGGACAGTTCTGACGGGCAGCTGTTTCGGCGTGCATTTCTTCAGGGGTCTTGGTGTCTCCCTGTCATTGTCCCTTTCAACATCGTCAACCCATTCCAACTCTGAATCTGTCCCAGTATCTGACCCTGACACTATCACATCATCCTCATCCGTAGGGGTTGATTTCCCCTTTTTCCCTTTACCACTACGTCGTTGATTTCTTTCAAGCCGTTGTAATTTCCTTATTTCTTCAAGTTGACGCCGTCTTTGAACCTGGCTTCTAATCCACTCTGCAACGGATCGACAGAAAACCTCATCATCAGACTTAGTTCCCCAAGACTGTCGTTCTATATTAGACACATTGTCTAAACTGGGATAAATGAGTGTTGCAGCAGCAGTGGCGCCCGGTGTTGGGACATTAGGACCGGGGTAAGGGGGTGGTAGAACTCTCTTCGTCTGTAAATTTGGCACCGGCACATTTACTGCCACAGCCGCGGCAGCCAAGGCATTAACATCGGGTTGTGCCGTAGGACGAGGCGAGGGAGCCCCTGGAGTCATATTCCAATTATCCCATTCATCGTCATCGTCAGCCCCTTGCATGCCAAGACCAGCCATTGAACTACGTAGTTCAGTTAAAGATTCCTTGTTCGTTCTATTTCTCTCTTCCTGTGCACATTCCTTTCTTTAAATTTCCAATGACTTAGGGATTCCCGCATCGGTTAATTTAATTCCTGCCTTGAGAGCATTCTCCTACCAACTCGCCAGAATATTCTTATCTTTTTCATCTTGACAATGTTTGCGCCAGATTTCAATCAATTTCTTACTCTTTTTCCCGATTCCCTTTTTCCAAATTAATTCTTGGGCGCGTTTAATTGTTTCTAAATCACTTGAACCCCCTAATGGCCATATGTCTGAACCTAATTTCTGATTCAAACCTCCCGACAATTGTCTGAGTTGCTCGTTTTTATCTGGGTGTTTATTACCCACGATAAAACTTATCTTAACCTAGGTATTCAACGTTTTGACGGACTCATTAAGTGAGACAATTTCAAATCAGTTATTCCTTTTCTCTCTATTCCTTTTCTCTCTATTCCTTTTCTCTCTATTCCTTTTCTCTCTATTCCTTTTCTCTCTATTCCTTTTCTCTCTATTCCTTTTCTCTTTATTCCTTTTCTCTTCTCTTTTTATTCCTTTTCTCTTCTCTTTTTATTCCTTTTCTCTTCTCTTTTTATTCCTTTTCTCTTCTCTTTTTTTATTCCTTTTCTCTTCTCTTTTTTTATTCCTTTTCTCTTCTCTTTTTTTATTCCTTTTCTCTTTTTTTTTATTCCTTTTCTCTTTTTTTTTATTCCTTTTCTCTTCTCTTTTTTTATTCCTTTTCTCTTCTCTTTTTTTATTCCTTTTCTCTTCTCTTTTTTTTTTTAATTCCTTTTCTCTCTTTTTATTCCTCTCCTCTCTTTTTATTCCTTTTCTCTTTTAACGTTTGACGGACTACTTATGGTAGACAATTTCCAGATCAACCTACACCTTCGTCATTTTAACGGACCACCAACGTGGACAATTCCAAATCTACTCCTTCGTAACTTTAACGGACCACCATCGTGGACAATTCCAAATCTATTTTTTCCTGGGGTAATCTGACAACTGACCACGGGCGATCCCGTCAACAATTAATTGAACAGTGGTGAAAGATCTGCGACCAGAACTTATGACAGGAGGAAAACAAAGTGGCAATTTAACTAAATATACTCACTTTGGGGCCCATTTCCTCTGCCGCATCCTGTCTGTAGGATATCAATGATTCAGCCACTTCCAATCGAGAGTTTTTGGGATCCCACTTCTGACACCAAATGTTAAGTCCTATTTCGGGTGGTCAGCTGCATTCGACAACAATCGAGTCAGATACCTTCAATCTTTACATCTTTATTGAAGCAGCTTCGGACCTGTTACCAAACTGCCAGCACAGAGCCTACAGATTCCGAGGCAGGCAGACAAAAGGTCTGCCTATCCTTACAGACGCATCCTTTTTATTCTTACAAACTAGAGGAGGTATGGCCCGCTTCATCAATCACAGTATGTTACTAGGGCTTCATGAATTGACAGCCTGTTTATCTTTAGAACACTTTGTGCTTTTACGAGCGGAATAGCCCAGCTTAATCACACGAAGCAAATGTGCATCGTATCAAGTCATGGCCATAAACCCTTGTTTATCAGTGATGGTCACATAAGCTACTTTATCCCCTACTTTCTCACGGGAAACCAATTCTGTCTTTTCTTATTTTCTTATTGATTCGTAGAACCATTTTATTAACCCTTTCATGATTCTTCCACCTACATTCACACCTTGGCTAAAGCGGTGCTCGTGGCCCAACTGGGGCCCTGAACATGGTCTACATCACTTATTCTGATGTCACGTGGAGGGGCCGTGGAATAATGGTGCATTCTCTGCTGATGGCATACGGAAGGCTCGGTTCTGAGTGATTCAGTCTGGTGACTGCGTGGCACTCAGGATAGCCGGGTCTGTGAGGCGTCTACTGTGACACGCGTGGTGCTAGGTTTAGTGATTTGGGCTGCCTGATTTGGGCTATTGTCGCTGACCCTGATGTCTGGCAAGCTCAGGATGGCCGCAATGGCCTTGAGACTTTTGGTAGTGGCGGGGCGGGGGGGTGGCCTAGTGGTCCCTGTGGACCTTGGGCCGTAGTATGGGGGCCCCGGACCACCAACTGTGTGTAGCCGCCCTGCCTTTGCAACGTTGGGATGGGTCTTTCGTCTCTGCGACGGATAGGTTGCCGCATCCCGTCTAGCAGTTCAGCTTTGGCAGGCAGTAACATGAGATCCTGGCTAGCCCAGGTCCTAAACCGGGGGGCCGGTAGAGTTGACCCCTCGCTTTCGAGCACTTCCACGACTGCGAGTGAGTCTGCAGGCTGTGCCGTTTCCACCCCGGTGGTGGGCAACAGTAGCCAACTTGAGACCATTAGTGCCGCTCTGTGTCTGACCCGTAGCAGATCATGTTACAGTGCGCAGACAGTTAGATATTCTCGAAGCAACGCATTGATAATGGTGCCTCTGCTCTCCTAAGCTTGTGGGATGAGCAGCTTGTCTGACTTGAGCACATATTGGGACACTCTTTGGTACCTCTCTTTAGTCCCGTGAACACAGGCTGCTACTTTGTTTAACTTATTGGATACACGTTCAATCGTTTGGGGCTCGCCCGCTACTTTTGCTTGCTGCACAACACTCCTGAACCCGTGCGGTAACATCTCACTTGCTACGAATATTTTGTTAGATATACATACAACTGGTTGGGGTTCGCCCGCTACTTTGGCTTGCTGTACAACACACCCGACCCCGTGTGAAAACACAACCCTTGTTACACGTACTTTGTCAGATACATATATGACAGGTTGGTGTTCGCCCGCTACTTTGGCTTGTTGTAAGGTACCCCCAACCCCATATAATGGTACATCATTGGCCGTGAAAGATCGCTCACAAGGGTCACATAATGCACACAATTTATTGGAGCGTAGTGGGTTCCTGGCCTTCATAGTGGCCGCCCCTTTATCTTTGCCCCAAACTCAGTCGTCTTCCTTACTGGGCAACACATTCCTCCGTTCCGTTGCGGCGACCTCCCGTGGTCTGGATGCCTTCTCGTCCCAAGCCCGTGATGCCGACTGCCGTGATCTTCCTCCCCAGGTATTTTGCCTCTGACATCGGGAAGACTCATTCAGATCGTTTCGGCCGGAGTCCCACTCTGCATGGTCAACCTGGAGCCTCTTCCATCGTCGCAAAGAGATCGTCTGCTTCAGGTAGTGGGTACCGTG
The DNA here is from genome assembly GCF_044704955.1 of Pristiophorus japonicus. NCBI lineage: Eukaryota > Metazoa > Chordata > Chondrichthyes > Pristiophoridae > Pristiophorus > Pristiophorus japonicus. Next base: position 165,175,550 of record NC_091981.1, on the reverse strand, counting down.
CCTGTACCGCTGCTCGGTTGAACTTTACCTCCTTGTGGTCGTGATGAGCGGCCTGTGACTCGGGGATCTGCAAAAGGATCTACATTTCGATGCCTGGTTCAGCTGAAGGTGGGGGCTTGCTCAGCCTTTGAGAAGGGAAACTTTGTTCGCCGGAGAAGGTACGCAGAGGTCTTCCCAGTTCCATCGAATCTTTCCCATCCACCTCTTGCCAAGCAGCGTTGGCCCATCACCTGAAACAATCCACAGTGGTAAATCGTGCACCGCTCCCTCATGGAATACACTTATGTCTGCACTACCAATAACTGGTATCAGTTCCTTGGTCTAGGTGCGCAGTTTTGCCTGAATCGGGATCAGCTTGGGTCGCTGTGATTTGTCACCCCACAGCCTCTCGAATGCCTTCTGGCTGATTGACTAACCCCCGTGTCTAGTTCCATGGAGATTGGAGTGTCATTAAGTTCAACTTTTAACATTATCGGAGGGCTTTTGGTGGTGAAGGTGTGTATCCCATATATTTCCTCTTTGTCCTCAGGTTCAGTTGCCTCTCCTGCTTGTTCATCGTGATTCTCGCTGGATCAGTTGTCCTCTCCTGACTCTGCCACGTGGTGAGTCAGAGATCGTTTGCACATTCGCTGGAGGTGCTCCATTGTTCCACAGCCCTTGCACACATAGGGCTTGAATTGACATTGATGATCTCAATGAATGCCCCCGCAGTGCCAACATGGTGCAAATGGATACGCATTCACATCCCACGGCGGACTCGTGAGTCACTCTAGGCCTAGGTCTGGCCTCTGCAATCGTGTGGGCTGTGCCGTTCTGCCTACTGAAAACATTTTGTGCCCGGTGCTTGCTGGTGAGCTTCGATTCTGTCAAGATATCTGTTTGGTGTTATCACTCATGGATATGAAGGCTTGGGCTATCGTGATGGCCTTGCTCAGATCTAGGGATTCGGCAGACAGCAGTTTGCGAAGGATGACCTCGTGGCCAATTCCAAGCACGAAAAAGTCCCGCAACATTTCCCCCGAAGATCCTGCAAAGTTGCACCGCCCCACAAAGCATCTTAGGTCGACGACAAAACGCGCCACATTCTGGCCCTCGGAGCGACGATGCGTACAAAAGTGGTACCTGGCCATCAGGATACTCTCCTTTGGCTTGAGGTGTTCCTTAGCCAGCGTACTCAGCTCTGTGTAAGATTTGTCTGTTAGTTTGACTAGTGCCAGCAAATTTTTAAGGAGGCCATATACCGATGACCCACATACGGTGAGGAGAATCGTCCTGCACTTGATCTCTGATCCAGCCGTGTCCAATTTGTTGGCCACAAAGTACTGGTCGAGGCGCTCAACGAAGGCTTCCCAATCATCACCCTCAACAAATCCCTCAAGAATACCAACGGCAGCCATTACCGTGTGAAAGTTTGTGATCTGTTACTTGTTGCCAATTTGTTATGTTCAGAATAAATCCACAGGACTATATCGCAAGCTCAAACTGTTGTTACCTTGATCTCTTTTTTCAGATTCCAGTGAGGATGCAGCATGGTGAATCTCTTTTTATACCTGCTTGCCCCAGGGTGCACAGGTGACCCTTAGGTCTCCCACAGGTGTGCCCTCTAGTGGCAAGTCTTGCATATTTGGGTAAGGTTTACATACATAACGGAGGCAGTTCAGAGAAGGTTCACTAGGTTGATTCCAGAGATGAGGGCGTTGACATGAGGAAAGGTTGAGTAGGTTGGGCCTCTACTCATTGGAATTCAGAAGAATGAGAGGTGATCTTATCGAAACGTACAAGATTATGAGGGGGCTTGACAAGGTGGATGCAGAGAGGATGTTTCCACTGATGGGGGAAGACAAGAACTAGGGGGCTTAATCTTAGAATAAGGGGTCACCCACTTAAAACTGAGATGAGGAGGAATTTCTTCTCTTGGAGGGTTGTAAATCTGTGGAATTCACTGCTTCAGTGCTGTGGAAGCTGGGTCATTAAATAAATTTAAGACCGAGATAGTCAGTTTCTTAACCGATAAGAGAATATAAGGGGTTATGGGGGGTGGGCAGGGAAGTGGACCCAAGTCCATAATTGGATCAGCCATGATCGTATTAAATGGCCCACTCCTGCTATTTCTTATGTTCTTGTCCTTTTTATAATATGTACGCAGTCGTGTGGTCTGACGAAAGTTCGATACAGGTTTAGCATAACCTTGCTACTTTTCAATTCTATCCCGCTAGAAATAAACCTTAGTGCATAGTTTGCTTTTTTTAATGGCCTTGCTAACCTGTGTCGCAACTTTTAGCGATGTGTATTTGTACTCCGAGATCCCTTTGTTATTCTATCTCACTTAGACTCGCACCCTCCAAGTAATAAGTGACCTCCTTATTCTTCCTACCAAAATGTAATGCCTCACATTTATGTGTTGAACTTAATTTGCCAATTATATACGCATTCTGCAAGTTTATTAATGTCCTCCTGTAATTTGTCAGTGTTCCTCAGCATTGACCATCCGCCCAATTTGATGTCATCTGCAAATTTAGAAATTGTGTTTTTGATTCCAAAGTCTAAATCGTTAATGTAAATTGTGAACAACAGTGGTCCCAGCATTATCCTTGTGGAGCACCGCTACCCACCTTCTGCCACTGTGAATAGCTACCGTTTGCCCCTACTCTGCTTTCTGTCTTGAAGCCAGCTAACCTTTCCATTCTGCTACTTGCCCCCTGACTCCACATTCTCTGACCTTGTTAATCAGTCTATTATGGGGTATCTTATCGAAGGCCTTTTGAAAATCTAGATAAATTACATCTACTGCATTACCATTGTCGACTCTCTGTTACCTCTTCAAAAAATCCAATGAGGTTGTTCAAGCAAGACTTTCCCTTTTGAAATCCATGCTGACAATTCATCATTATATTTTTGGTTTTTAAATGTTCTGTTTTCTCCTTTTGCAGGGATTCTATTAATTTTCCTACCACCAATGTTAAGCTGGCTGGTCTATAATGACTTGAACATGTTCTATCCCCAATCTTGAATATAGGTATTACATTAGCTGTAGAGGCATATAAATTGGCCAGAAAAAGCAACAAACCTGAGGACTGGGAGAAATTTAGAATTCTGCAGAGGAGGACAAAGGGTTTAATTAAGAGGGGGAAAATAGAGTACGAGAAGAAGCTTGTCGGGAACATAAAAACTGACTGCAAAAGCTTCTATAAATATGTGAAGAGAATAAGATTAGTGAAGACAAACATAGGTCCCTTGCAGTTTGATTCAGGTGAAATTATAATGGGGAATGGGGGTACTGAAGTTGCATGTTCAGCCATGAACTCATTGAATGGTGGTGCAGGCTCGAAGGGCTGAATGGCCTACTCCTGCACCTATTTTCTATGTTGCTATGTTTCTATGGAACAAAGAAATGGCAGAACAAATACTTTGGTTCTGTCTTCACGAAGGAAGACACAAATAATCTTCCGGAAGTACTAGGGGACTGAGGGTCCAGTGAGAAGGAAGAACTGAAGGATATCATTATTAGGCAGGAAATTATGTTAGGAAAATTGATGGGATTGAAGGCCGATAAATCCCCGGGGCCTGATAGTTTGCATCCCAGAGTACTTAAGGAAGTGGCCCTATAAATAGTGGACACATTGGTGATCATTTTCCAACAGTCTATCGACTCTGGATCAGTTCCTATGGACTAGAGGGTAGCTAATGTAACACCACTTTTTAAAAAAGGCGGGAGAGAGAAAACGGGTAATTATAGACCGGTTAGCCTGACATCAGTAGTGGGAAAAATGTTGGAATCAATTATTAAGGATGAAATAGCAGCGCATTTGGAAAGCAGTGACAGGATCGGTCCAAGTCAGCATGGATTTATGAAGGGGAAACCATGCTTGACAAATCTTCTGGAATTTTTTGAGGATGTAACTGGTAGAGTGGACAAGGGAGAACCAGTGGATGTGGTGTATTTGGACTTTCAAAAGGCTTTTAACAAGGTCCCACACAAGAGATTGGTGTGCAAAATCAAAGAACATGGAGTGGAGTGCTGCAGGGCTCGGTGCTAGGACCCATTTCTTTACAATATACATCAATGATTCAGATGAAGGAATTGAGTGTAATATCTCCAAGTTTGCAGATGACACTAAACTGGCGGTGTGAGCTGTGAGGGGGATGCTAGGAGACTGCAGGGTGACTTGGACAGGTTAGGCGAGTGGGCAAATGCATGGCAGATGCAGTATGATGTGGATAAATGTGAAGTTATCCACTTTGGGGGCAACAACACGAAGAAAGAATATTATTTGAATGGTGGCAGATTAGGAAAAGGGGAGGTGCATCATGGTTCATCAGTCATTGAAAGTTGGCATACAGGTACAGCAGGCGGTGCAGCGAAGGTTCACCAGACTGATTCCTGGGATGGCTGGACTGACATATAAGGAGAGACTGAATCAACTGGGCCTTTATACACTGGAGTTTAGAAGGATGAGAGGGGATCTCATAGAAACATATAAGATTCTGACGGGACTGGACAGGTTAGATGCGGATAGAATGTTCCCGCTGTTGGGGAAGTCCAGAACCGGGGATACAGTTTTAGGATAAGGTGAAGGCCATTTCGGACTGAGATGAGGAGAAACTTCTTCACTCAGAATTGTTAACCTGTGGAATTCCCTGTCGCAGAGAGTTGTTGATAGTTCATTGGATATATTCAAGAGGGAGTTAGATATGGCCCTTACGGCTAAGGGGATCAAGGGGTATGGAGAGAAAGCAGGAAAGGGATACTGAGGGAATGATCAGCCATGATCTTATTGAATGGTGGTGCAGGCTCGAAGGGCTGAATGGCCTACTCCTGCACCTATTTTCTATGTTTCTATCTGCCAGTCCCCTGGCACTAAACTTTTTTCTAACGAATTATTAAATAAGTGTAGTCAGGCCTCTGCTATCTCTTCCCTAGATTCTTTTAAAATGCGTGGATGCAATCCATCTGGACGAGGGATTTCATCCTGAGTTTGATTAGTTTATTTAATATAGCCCCTCTTTTTATTATAAATGCATTTATCTCATTACTAATCTCATCATGCAATGTCATGTCCACCTATTCTATCTCCCTGGTAAATACTGACGTACGGTGGGATACGAGCTGTAAGCTCGGCACTGAGCAGTGTCCTTCGGTGAGAGATCCGAGGTGTGGGAAGTCGGGGTGAGAGATTTGGGGTAATGCTTCCCTCTCCCAGGTATTAGCTCCTAACTGAGGGCAGGCATTGGGATGACCAGAGGTTCACTTCGTGGAAGGAAGGGAGGTCAGAGTGGCCACAGCCATTGTGCACACCGCATGCTCGCCAGTTGAGTGTGACTAGCGGCCGCAGTGTTGGGGCCCCCGAGGGCGCAGGGCTGGGGGGGGGTCCCGAGGGCACAGGGCTGGGGGGGGCCCCGAGCCCGAACCTGTGGTCTGCGCTGGTCGGTGGCTCACCGGACGCCGTCGGAGATCGGGTGGCGCAGCTGAGTCGGCCACATTCAGTGGGGAGCGATAGACTTGATGGTAGGAAGGTCGATCTGGGAGGTAAGTCTGACGCTCAGTGATGGAGGTGAGCAGGCATGGTTGGGCTCAGGTAGCTGCCTTTGTAGCATGGGTTTTAGGGGCAAGGGAAATACTTTAGGGGTATGAAATGCACCTATTATTCGTCTTAAACAATGGGGAGGGAGATTGGGGGAGAGAAGAATAAAGGATGGCAGCTGATGACCAGAGCGAAACTTGTTCAGGGAGCGCTCACTAGGGAGCTGCCATCCCGTCCGCCATTTTCGAATCTAAAGAGTAGATGTTGGATGGAGAAAGCACAAGAGATCCAGCAGCTGGCCAACAGCCATGACGTGTGAGGATTCTTTACTGCAGTTAAGTCCACTTACGGCCCAAGCACCCAAGGCCCCACCCCACTGCTGGCCAAGAACGGGGAGACACTCATTAATGTCACCAAGACAGTCAGGACTCGCTGGAAGGAGCACTTCGAAGATCTCCTTAATCGAGACTCTGCCTTTGACATGGGTATTCTCGACTCCATCCTGCAGCATGCTACCCGCCATCATCTCAGCAAAACCCTAGCCCTGCACGAGGTCGAAAAGGCCATCCATCAGCTCAAGAACACTGCATCAGGAGCAGATGGAATCCCTGCTGAGGCACTAAAGTATGGCGGAGAAGCACTGTTGGCATGAATGCATGACCTCATATCTCTTATCTGGCAGGAGGAGAGCATGCCTGGAGATCTGAGATGCAGTAATCATGATCATAAAAAAAAAGGGGACAAGTCTGACTAATGCGGCAACTACAGAGGAATCTCTCTGCTGTTGGCCACTGGGATAGTCATCGCTGGAATCCTCCTCAACCGTCTTCTCCCTGTGGCTGAAGAATTCCTCCCAGGGTCACAATGCAGATTCCATCCACTAAGGGATACAAGGGACATGACCTTCACCGCGCAACAACTACAAGAGAAATGCAGGGAACAGCACCAATCCTTGTAATTGGCCGCCTTTGACCTCACAAAGGGCTTCGACACCATGAGGGTCTATGGAGCTTACTCCTCCATTTCGGCTGCACCCAAAAGTTTGTCACCATCCTCCCAACATCCTGACCAACAGATCCACTACAGCCCAATCCACGTCCAGACCGGGATCAAACAGGGCTGCGTCATCGCGCCAATGCTCTTTTCAATCTTCCTTGCTGCAATGCTCCGTCTCCCTGTCAACAAACTCCCCGCTGAAGTGGAACTAATGGGAACCTGTTCAACCATTGTCGCTTCCAGACTAGACCCAAGGTCGTGCCATCATCTGTCATCGAACTACAGTACGCGGATGAAGCTTGTGTCTGTGCATATTCAGAGGTTGAACTCCATACCATCGTCAGCATCTTCACCGAGGCATACGAAAGCATGGGCCTTACACTAAACATCCGTAAGACAAAGATCGTCCTCCAACCTGACCCCGCCACACAGCACTGCCCCCCTCCCCCGGTCATCAAAATCCACGGCGAGGCCTTGGACAACGTGGACCATTTTCCATACCTCGGGAGTCTACTATCAGCAAAGGCAGACATCGACGACTAGGTACATGCCGCCTCCAGTGTGCCAGCGCAGCCTTTTGTCGCCTGAGGAAGAGTGTTTGAAGACCAGAACCTCAAATCTGGCACCAAGCTTTATGGTCCACAGGGCAGTAATGATACCCACCCTCCTATATGGCTGAGATGTGGACCATATACAGTAGACACCTCAAACGCTGGAGAAATAACACCAGCGCTGCCTCCGCAAGACCCTACAAATCCACTGGGAGGATAGACGCACCAATGTCTGTGTTCTCAATCAGGCCAACATCCCCAGCATTGAAGCACTGACCACACTCGACCAGCTCCGTTGGGCAAGCCATATCGTCTGCATGCCCGACACAAGACTCCCAAATCAAGCGCTCTACTCGGAACTCCTACACAGCAAGTGAGCCCCAGGTGGGCAGAGGAAACATTTCAAGGACACCCTCAAAAAGCCTCCTCGATTATGTGCAACATCCCCACTGACACCTGGGAATCCTTGGCCCTAAGTGGAAGAAGAGCTTCTGCTAGTGCGCTGAGCACCTTGAGTCTCGTCGCCGAGGGCATGCAGAAACCAAGCGCAGACAGCAGAAAGGAGCGTGTGGCAAAGCAGACTCCCCACCCACCCTTTCCTTCAACGACTGTCTGTCCCACCTGTGACAGAGGCACTAATTCCCATATTGTACTGTACAGTGACCTGAGAACTCACTTTTAGAGCGGAAGAAAGTCTTCCTCGATTTCGAGGGGCTGCCTATGATGATAATGATGAAATACTGAAGCAAAATGATGTTTTAATATTTCTGCCATCTCTCTCGTTACCTGTGGTATTATCTTGTCTATCCTTTAATGGCCCTATTCCCATCCCAACCTTCCTCCTTTTTATTGATGTGCCTGTAAAATATTTTGCTATTTTCTTTTCGGAGTGTTTGTAGACTGAGTGCCAGTGTCGTATGTTACTCTGGGAATATCTGGGCGAGTTAATAGTTAATGAAGCTTGTGATACGAAGTTTCAGAATTATGGCGCATTTGCAGATGGGACCTTACACAATTAATCACTAAAGGTCAATTTGACTATCTTCCAAGAGATGGTTAATGGATGTAGAAACCAATATGTTTAGAAATTGGTGTCCAATGTCTTTCACTCAGCATTCATATTTTACTAGTGTACTGGGGGAGGTCTATTTATAAACAAAAACACCTCACTGCCTCTGCCCACAGACTCCTTTCAGTGGTGCTACTGATTTATTACCTTTTTGTTGAGGGCCATTTTCATGAAGGCTGCTCTATAGAGCAGTCGTACCTGGGTATGTGCCAATTAATTCTTACAAAGTATGGTCCTGACTTCAATCATTCCATTGGGCAGTTGCCAAGTAGAGGCCAGCCACTGTCTCCTAGCAAGAGGGAACAAATCTGTAGAACCTATGGGCTCAAGTTTCGGCCTGAGTTGCTCCTATTTTTTTGGAGCAACTAGTTTAGAATGGAGCATCTTAGAAATTGCAATTCTCGGCATTTAGTTTGCTCCAGTTCTAGTGAGTTAGAATAGTTTCATTTTAGAACAGTTTTTCATTTTAGAACAGTTTTTCTTTCAAAAGTGGGTGTGTCCAGCCACTTAACGCCTGTTTTGCAAGTTTAGGCAGTGGAAACTTACTCCCAACTAACTTAGAATGGAGTAAATGTAAATTTTTGTACGCTCAGGAAAAACCTTGCCTGCACTTTAGAAATTAGGCGCAGGGAATGAGAGATTGGGGGGGGGGCGGGGGGAGAAAGGGAAGTTAGGGAATTTTACAAGCATTTAACACTTCACTTCTACAAATAAAGAGCCATCATGAATAATAAATGATAGATAAAGCAAATGAAAAATACATTCAATTTTCCTACCTGTCTGAAGCAGCAGCAGCAGGAGCGAGCTGTTTACGAGTTAGGCCGTTCGGCCAGGGGATAGGGGCGGCGTCAGGCGACTGACAGCACAGCGACGGCAGTAGAATCCGGCAGCAGCAGGCTCCGAGCTGCAAAGACTTAGGCCGTTCGGCCAGGGGATAGGGGTGGCGTACAAAGCACCGGGAGGGAGAGCCAGCCAGCAAGTTTAAAAGTTTTAATTTGTACTTCAAGTATGGGTGCTGCATTATCAACACCATGGATTATGCAATGGTTCTCCCATCAATTCACTGCATGGGAGAGAATTGATTAGAGCTCACTGCACCAGGAACGTCATAGCTCGTAGGCTGATGGGCAGGAGATCTTACCCACGTCGGCAATATCGAGCCAGGCGTTCGTACCTGGACATGAGCGAGGCTGATTGTGTCAAAAGGCTGCATTTCCGCAGAGAAGTTGTCGTTGAGATCTGTGATATGCTGAGAGATTTACAGCCCAGAAGCAGAATGCCTACTGCCTTGTCTGTTGAAGTGAAGGTTACAGCTGCACTTACCTTCTATGTCTCAGGATCGTTTCAAGCTACAACTGGAGATGTGTGCGCCATCTCTAAGTGCAATACACGCCTGCTTTTACCAGGTCACGGCTGCACTGTATGCGCGGAGGAATGACCAAGTTCCCAATGACCGGCCAAACAATGCATGACAGGGCTGTGGGCTTCTCCAGGATTGCTGGATTCCCAAAGGTACTGGGCTGCATTGATTGTACCCACATCGCCATGCGAACACCTGTGGAGGATTCCGAGCAGTATAGGAACAGAAAAGGTTTCCACTCGCTTAATGTGCAGCTCGTGTGTGACGACAAGCAGCGCATCATGTCAGTCGATGCGAGATACCCTGGTAGCATCCATGATGCGTTCATCCTACGCGACATTGTTCTATCTGACATGTTTGAGCAGCAGCCAAAAGGGCAGAGCTGGCTACTGGGAGACAAAGGGTATGGCCTCGCCACCTGGCTCATAATGCCCCTACGCGTAACACGGACGGAAGCTGACCATCAGTAACATGTCGCACATTGCGACGCGTAGCATCATAGAGAGGACCATTAGCATTTTGAAACAGCATTTCCGATGCCTGGACCATTCCGAAGGCCACTTGCAATACTCTCCTAAGATTGTCGGTCAGTTCACTGTTGTGTGCTGCATGCTTACATAACTTGGCCATCATGAGGTAGCAGGAACTGGTAGTGGAACCAGAAGACCCACATGGGGGGAGAGTGCCTGATGATAGTAATTTGGAAGAGCAGGATGAGGATGACGACTATCAGGGAAGCATGTAAGTGCCTGATGCCGGAGCATGAGGTCGGAGGAGGGCAGTCCATCGTGCTCCTTTAGCGATTGCTCGAGCCCTGCACCAGCAGCTCATCCGTGAACGCTTCAATTACTGATGCCTGAGGGCTCTGCGACAACTGTTGCGCATGGACATGTTTATTTTTTGGAGTTGTTCCTATGTTGTGTTGTGTTAATGGAACATGATTCAGTTTTATTGAAAAAATAATTTATTGAAAAGTTAACGTTGGTGTAATAAAATTTGTTGTATCAAACTTTACTTTTTAAGATGACTCTTCAAGATTGCTTAAAAATCCTAATCATTTAAGTTGTAAAGTTACAAAACTTAAAAAAACAATTTCAATTTGAAAAAAGTTACTACAGTTACATCAAGAACAAGAACAAAAGCAGCAAAGAAAGGCTGCAACCATCTCTCATCCACATCTCGGTGAATGTTCACTTCATGGGGGATGTTATTTGATTGGCCGGGCTGTGTGCCCTTATTGCAGCAGCTACCTCACCCAGGCCCTCCCTGATGGCCTGTGCCGTCACTTGCACTCCCTCAGACATTCCCTCCCTCATTTCCCGTGTCATTACTGCTATTTCTCCCATCAGTACTGTTACCTCTTCACTCACTGCACTGATGTTGCCCACGAGTGATCGGGTAAGGTCATTGCTCTCCACACCTAATGCCACAACCTGAGCCACATCTGTTGCATGCTGCATCTCAGGAGAGCGTGTTTCCGATCTCCTTCCCCTGTGCCTAGGTCTCCCTCGCGGCACCACTCCACTGATATCCGTGGGCTGTGCGGTGGGACCCTGGTTGTTCCAAACGGCAGCACTCGAGTGGGAGCCGCGGGCTGGGATGGTGGGGCCCTGGGTCTTTCATCCGACACCACTCCAGTGGGAGCTGGGGTGGTGGGGCCCTGGGTCTTGCATGCGGCATCAATCCAGTGGGAGGCGCAGGCTGTGACTGGGGCAGTGGGTGTAAACTGCTGCATTACATCAGCAGCACCACTGGGACCTGCAACGTCGGAATCTGTGAAACCATGGAAAATGGAACCAGAACCTATGCAAGGGTTTGAAACCCTGATGTCCAACAATTGTACATCCCTGTCTCGCGTAAAAATAAAAAAGGGAAAGTGGCTCAACTGTGGCTTTCAAGGGAAATCAGGGATAGTATTAAAGCCAAGGAAGTGGCATACAAATTGGCCAGAAATAGCAGCGAACCCGGGGACTGGGAGAAATTTAGAACTCAGCAGAGGAGGACAAAGGGTTTGATTAGGGCAGGGAAAATAGAGTACGAGAGGAAGCTTGCAGGGAACATTAAAACGGACTGCAAAAGCTTCTATAGCTATGTAAAGACAAACTTAGGTCCCCTGCAGTCAGAATCAGGGGAAGTTATAATGGGGAACAAAGTACTTTGGTTCGGTATTCACTAAGAAGGTGAGGGGAATAGATAGGCGTTTCTGCGGCCGCAACCGAGACTCCAGGATGGTATGTTGCCTCCCTGGTGCAAGGGTCAAGGATGTCTCGGAGCGGGTGCAGGACATTCTGAAAAGGGAGGGAGAACAGCCAGTTGTCGTGGTGCACATTGGTACCAACGACATGGGTAAAAAAAGGGATGAGGTTCTACGAAACAAATTTAAGGAGCTAGGAGCTAAATTTAAAAAGTAGGACCTCAAAAGTAGTAATCTCGGGATTGCTATCTGCCACGTGCTAGTCAGAGTAGGAATCGCAGGATAGCGCAGATGAATACATGCCTTGAGCAGTGGTGCAGCAGGGAGGGATTCAAATTCCTGGGGCATTGGAACTGGTTCTGGGGGAGGTGGGACCAGTACAAACTGGACGGTCTGCACCTGGGCAGGACCGGAACCAATGTCCTAGGGGGAGTGTTTGCTAGTGCTGTTGGGGAGGAGTTAAACTAATATGGCAGGGGGATGGGAACCAATGCAGGGAGACAGAGGGAGACAAAAAGGAGGCAAAAGCAAAAGACAAAGGAGATGAGGAAAAATGGAGGGCAGAGAAACCCAAGGCAAAGAACAAAAAGAGCCTCTGTACGGCAAAATTTAAAGGGTGTTTAAAAAAACAAGCCTGAAGGCTTTGTGTCTTAATGCAATGAGTATCCACAATAAGGTGGATGAATTAACTGTGCAAATAGATGTTAACAAATATGATGTGATTGGGATTACGGAGACGTGGCTCCAGGATGATCAGGGCTGGGAACTCAACATCCAGGGGTATTCAACATTCAGGAAGGATAGAATAAAAGGAAAAGGAGGTGGGGTAGCATTACTGGTTAAAGAGGAGATTAATGCAATAGTTAGGAAAGACATTAGCTTGGATGATGTGGAATCTATATGGGTAGAGCTGCAGAACACCAAAGGGCAAAAAACGTTAGTGGGAGTTGTGTACAGACCTCCAAACAGTAGTAGTGATGTTGGGGAGGGTATCAAACAGGAAATTAGGGGTGCATGCAATAAAGGTGCAGCAGTTATAATGGGTGACTTTAAAATGCACATAGATTGGGCGAGCCAAACTGGAAGCAATACGGTGGAGGAGGATTTCCTGGAGTGCATAAAGGGATGGTTTTCTAGACCAATATGTCGAGGAACCAACTAGGGGGGAGGCCATCTTAGACTGGGTGTTGTGTAATGAGAGAGGATTAATTAGCAATCTCATTGTGCGAGGCCCCTTGGGGAAGAGTGATCATAATATGGTGGAATTCTGCATTAGGATGAAGAATGAAACAGTTAATTCAGAGACCATGGTCCAGAACTAAAAGAAGGGTAACTTTGAAGGTATGAGGCGTGAATTGGCTAGGATAGATTGGCGAATGATACTTAAGGGGTTGACTGTGGATGGGCAATGGCAGACATTTAGAGACCGCATGGATGAACTACAACAATTGTACATTCCTGTCTGGCGTAAAAATAAAAAAGGGAAGGTGGCTCAACCGTGGCTATCAAGGGAAATCAGGGATAGTATTAAAGCCAAGGAAGTGGCATACAAATTGGCCAGAAATAGCAGTGAACCCGGGGACTGGGAGAAATTTAGAACTCAGCAGAGGAGGACAAAAGGTTTGATTAGGGCAGGGAAAATGGAGTATGAGAAGAAGCTTGCAGGGAACATTAAGGCGGATTGCAAAAGTTTCCACAGGTATGTAAAGAGAAAAAGGTTAGTAAAGACAAACGTAGGTCCCCTGCAGTCAGAATCAGGGGAAGTCATAACGGGGAACAAAGAAATGGCAGACCAATTGAACAAGTACTTTGGTTTGGTATTCACTAAGGAGGACACCAACAACCTTCCGGATATAAAAGGGGTCAGAGGGTCTAGTAAGGAGGAGGAACTGAGGGAAATCTTTTAGTCGGGAAATTGTGTTGGGCAAATTGATGGGATTGAAGGCCGATAAATCCCCAGGGCCTGATGGACTGCATCCCAGAGTACTTAAGGAGGTGCCTTGGAAATAGCGGATGCATTGACAGTCATTTTCCAACATTCCATTGATCTGGATCAGTTCCTATCGAGTGGAGGGTAGCCAATGTAACCCCACTTTTTAAAAAAGGAGGGAGAGAGAAAACATGGAATTATAGACCGGTCAGCCTGACCTCAGTAGTGGGTAAAATGATGGAATCAATTATTAAGGATGTCATAGCAGTGCATTTGGAAAATGGTGACATGATAGGTCCAAGTCAGCATGGATTTGTGAAAGGGAAATCATGCTTGACAAACCTTCTGGAATTTTTTGAGGACGTTTCCAGTAAAGTGGACAAGGGAGAAACAGTTGATGTGGTATATTTGGACTTTCAGAAGGCTTTCGACAAGGTCCCACACAAGAGATTAATGTGCAAAGTTAAAGCACATGGGATTGGGAGTAGTGTGCTGACATGGATTGAGAACTGGTTGGCAGACAGGAAGCAAAGAGTAGGAGTAAATGGGTACTTTTCAGAATGGCAGGCAGTGACTGGTGGGGTACCGCAAGGTTCTGTGCTGGGGCCCCAGCTGTTTACATTGTACATTAATGATTTAGACGAGGGGATTAAATGTAGTATCTCCAAATTTGCGGATGACACTAAGTTGGGTGGCAGTGTGAGCTGCAAGGAGGGTGCTATGAGGCTGCAGAGTGACTTGGATAGTTTAGGTGAGTGGGCAAATGCATGGCAGATGAAGTATAATGTGGATAAATGTGAGGTTATCCACTTTGGTGGTAAAAACAGAGAGACAGATTATTATCTGAATGGTGACAGATTAGGAAAAGGGGAGGTGCAACGAGACCTGGGTGTCATGGTACATCAGTCATTAAAGGTTGGCAGGTACAGCAGGCGGTTAAGAAAGCAAATGGCATGTTGGCCTTCATAGCGAGGCGATTTGAGTACAGGGGCAGGGAGGTGTTGCTACAGTTGTACAGGGCCTTGGTGAGGCCACACCTGGAGTATTGTGTACAGTTTTGGTCTCCTAACTTGAGGAAGGACATTTTTGCTATTGAGGGAGTGCAGCGAAGATTCACCAGACTGATTCCCGGGATGGTGGGACTGACCTATCAAGAAAGACTGTATCAACTGGGCTTGTATTCACTGGAGTTCAGAAGAATGAGAGGGGACCTCATAGAAACGTTTAGAATTCTGACGGGGTTAGACAGGTTAGATGCAGGAAGAATCTTCCCGATGTTGGGGAAGTCCAGAACCAGGGGTCACAGTCTAAGGATAAGGGGTAAACCATTTAGGACCGAGATGAGGAGAAACTTCTTCACCCAGAGAGTGGTGAACCTGTGGAATTCTCTACCACAGAAAGTAGTTGAGGCCAATTCACTAAATATATTCAAAAGGGAGTTAGATGACGTCCTTACTACTCGGGGGATCAAGGGGTATGGCGAGAAAGCAGGAAGGGGGTACTAAAGTTGCATGTTCAGCCATGAACTCATTGAATGGCGGTGCAGGCTAGAAGGGCTGAATGGCCTACTCCTGCACCTATTTTCTATGTAAGGACACAAACAACCTTCCGGATATAAAAGGGGTCAGAGGGTCTAGTAAGAAGGAGGAACTGAGGGAAATCCTTATTAGTTGGGAAATTGTGTTGGGGAAATTGATGGGATTGAAGGCCGATAAATCCTCAGGGCCTGATGGTCTGCATCCCAGAGTACTTAAGGAGGTGCCTTGGAAATAGCGGATACATTTACAGTAATTTTCCAACATTCCATAGACTCTGGATCAGTTCCTATGGCGTGGAGGATAGCCAATGTAACCCCACTTTTTAAAAAAGGAGGGAGAGAGAAAACAGGAAATTATAGACCGGTCAGTCTGACATCGGTAGTGGGTAAAATGATGGAATCAATTATTAAGGATGTCATAGCAGCGCATTTGGAAAGAGGTGACATGATAGGTCCAAGTCAGCATGGTTTTGTGAAAGGCAAATCATGCTTCACAAATCTTCTGGTATTTTTTGAGGATGTTTCCAGTAGCGTGGACAAGTTGATGTGGTGTATTTGGACTTTCAGAAGGCTTTCGACAAGGTCCCACACAAGAGATTAATGTGCAAGGTTAAAGCGCATGGGATTGGGGGTAGTGTGCTGACGTGGATTGAGAACTGGTTGGCAGACAGGAAGCAAAGAGTAGGAGTAAATGGGTACTTTTCGGAATGGCAGGCAGTGACTAATGGGGTTACCGCAAGGTTCTGTGCTGGGGCCCCAGCTGTTTACATTGTACATTAATGATTTAGACGAGGGGATTAAATGTAGTATCTCCAAATTTGCGGATGACACTAAGTTGGGTGGCAGTGTGAGTTGCGAGGAGGATGCTATGAGGCTGCAGAGTGACTTGGATAGGTTAGGTGAGTGGGCAAATGCATGGCAGATGAAGTATAATGTGGATAAATGTGAGGTTATCCACTTTGGTGGTAAAAACAGAGAAGGACTATTATCTGAATGGTGACAGATTAGGAAAAGGGGAGGTGCAACGAGACCTGGGTGTCATGGTACATCAGTCATTGAAGGTTGGCATGCAGGTACAGCAGGTGGTTAAGAAAGCAAATGGCATGTTGGCCTTCATAGCAAGGGAATTTGAGTACAGGGGCAGGGAGGTGTTACTACAGTTGTAGAGGACCTTGGTGAGGCCACACCTGGAGTATTGTGTACAGTTTTGGTCTCCTAACTTGATGAAGGACATTCTTGCTATTGAGGGAGTGCAGCGAAGGTTCACAAGACTGATTCCCGGGATGGCGGGACTGAAATATCAAGAAAGACTGGATCAACTGGGCTTGTATTCACTGAAATTCAGAAGAATGAGAGGGGATCTCATAGAAACGTTTAAAATTCTGACGGGTTTAGACAGGTTAGATGCAGGAAGAATGTTCCCAATGTTGGGAAAATCCAGAACCAGGGGTCACAGTCTAAGGATAAGGGGTAAACCATTTAGGACCGAGATGAGGAGAAACTTCTTCACCCAGAGAGTGGTGAACCTGTGGAATTCTCTACCACAGAAAGATGTTGAGGCCAATTCACTAAATATATTCAAAAAGGAGTTAGATGTATTCCTTATTACTCGGGGGTCAAGGCGTATGGCGAGAAAGCAGGAATGGGGTACTGAAGTTGCATGTTCAGCCATGAACTCATTGAATGGCGGTGCAGGCTCGAATGGCCTACTCTTGCACCTATTTTCTATGTCCACTAATGTGGGCTCATAAATATTAAGTTTGAAGGTCTCCCCTGAAGACATTTCAGTCAATGCCTGCAGCCACCCTTGGTCTGGATCGTCTGCTTCTGGTTCTTCTGGATTGGTATCATCATCATCTGCAAAATATATCAGAACAGTCAAATGTTTAGCAGCAGAGGAGGGGGCAGGATGGGTGGCATGAGTACTCTCTCACATAGCAGACCAGGCAGCAGCTTGATTTGAAGGGCCGTGATGCATTTTCAAGACTTACCCTCTCCCTCGCGTGTTGGCCCAGCTTGTGCTGTACTGATTGCTTTTCTCCATGTGTGATTCATCATAGCAGCTACTCTCTGTTC
The DNA here is from genome assembly GCF_044704955.1 of Pristiophorus japonicus. NCBI lineage: Eukaryota > Metazoa > Chordata > Chondrichthyes > Pristiophoridae > Pristiophorus > Pristiophorus japonicus. Next base: position 165,158,315 of record NC_091981.1, on the reverse strand, counting down.
CAAGGGTGTCGGGATGTAGATTTGGCACACCTCCTGTTTGAGTTCTTTCCCTTTTATTGTGGGCCAATTTCTTCTGCAAAGATTAAAATACAACTTTTTACAGAGTGCGACTTTCTGCAGGGTGGGGCATATACAGATGGTCACATTTACAATTAAGATTCCATTCAAAAATGAAAATATTACTTACACTAACTACTTGACCAAGATCGTGCCACTTTTTACACTGGCTTCCAGATCTCCTGGTATGCACCACTGCGTAGTAATCTTCTACAACTTGGTTCCAGCGTTTCTTCATTTCTTTGGGTGGCACTTTTGTGCGACCTCTGTTGCTGGTATCCAGCTCCTGCCATCTCTGCTCAATTACATTAATTAATGTCTCCACTTCCTCATGCAAGAAATTCTTTGTTCTTGGTGGACGTTGTTTCATTGCTGTATTAAATTGACACTGATTTTTCAACACACACAGTCCTTATTTTGCATGCACCTATGCAGCACTTGTTCTGGAAGTTTAGCAGCAACAAGCAGCACTCACTGATTTCAGCAGGTGATTTATTCAACGGTGCTGCTAAAAGCATCCTGCACGCGCAAAAAAAAAACCCAAAATTCACTCGAGCCTTTCCACACCTCCACAAAAAAACAGCACTTTTCCTTATTTACCTTTAAAAATGGCCGAGTGCCAATGTTTGTCTCCCACTGCGTATGCGCGCACACTCCAGCGCGCATAAGCAGGGCTGACGGCAGTAAATGTGCTGCTGGGAGCTAGCCCCGCCCCCTCTGCCGGCAGATCTTCGGCGCCACGCTTTGGCCACATCCCCTGCAGCTGCTGGTACGCCACGCCGATCTGGAACGGGTCTGAGAGATCGCAGAATAGAGGTAGGCTTTAGGCACACTTTGTTTCAGGAAACAGGCATGCCTCTCGGAGGTGCGCCGTTCTAAAGGAAGGCCGGAGCTTGAGCCCTATAGTTCTAAATCTATTCTTGTAGGATAACTGTTTTCTAATGGTATTTTGTTGTTTTGTTGGAGAGCAAGAAAAAAAGGTAGAGAGCAACACCAAGTAACTGACAAGATGAGAGTGAATAAACGGTGAAGGAGATATGAAACATGCAAGTTTGAGGGGCACAGGCAAGGTAGAGATGAATCTTGAGTGGCTTCTGAACACTCGTATCATAAGTTCTTTAACTGGTCAGTAAGTAAGGTATTTAATTTGCTTAGTGCTACCATCCAGATCCCCTGGTTAGATGGATTAACAGACACATTCTCTGTTAATCCAGAATACTGCTTTCATGTCTACAAGCGTGTAATTATGGTCCTATATCTATGCAGAAAAATTTAGCAATTTCTAAGGGTGGAAAGAACTCATTGCTATGCAGCTGCTCACACCCTTTGTTTCCAATCTAAGTACCCTTTTAACAACGTGGCAAGTGTTAATGGCCCTGGGACATCGTAGGCCACCCTGACCTGCGAGAGAACATCTCCGCAGGTCGGGGCTATAAAAAGAGCTGGAGCATGCCACTGCAGCTTCCAGCGTGAGCTGACACAAATGTGTGACAGTTTAGAGGTGGGCAACTGGGAGATGTCATTAGGACCCAGGTCGCCATTTGGAGCGTGGGCAGTAGCATCGGCGGGGCCCTGGTACAGCAGAGGAGCAGGAAGGTTGTGGCGGACTTGCAATGAGTGATCGGGGCGGCGGGATGATGAGGGATCGTGGCTATGAGATTTGATGGGTGATCGTGATGGAGGTTCAGTGGAGGTGTGGCAAGTGTTTTTGTGGCGGAGGAGGGGTGAGTGATCGTGGTGGAGGTGCGGTGAATGTTTGTGGCGGAGGAGCGGCAAGAGATCGTGGCATAAATGCAGTGAATGAGGGTACGGGGCCCCAGAAGAGCCGAGGGCCCAGGGGCAGCATGGGCCTGCCCACACTGCGATGTGTGCGCACACTCGGTCCGTGCAGCAGAGCAGGTCTCTAGTCGTCCTGGTTTACCCTTGCCACTGGATAAAGGCCTAGCTTTGTCAAGCCCGTGTGGTGGCTGGTGTGCAACGGTCACCGCACGTTAAAAAAAATCCATGCACAGGCATCTTCCACTCCCTCACTTGGAGTTCAGGACTGGAACATTGGGTCCTTCATTGAAACATCTGTGAACTCTTGTGGAAGCAAGTCATCCTCGTTTGAGGGACTGCCTATGATGATGATGATGATTATGTTTGCAAAAATCAGGTCTTCACCGGTTGGCCCATATTCCTCCTTTCCATGCACCATAATTAGACATAACCCAGGTCGGTGATTGGAACGTGGGCAGGAACGGCGAGAGATTGCAGAGTGACGTGACCGGTGCCCAGAAGAGGCGAGAGCCCAGGGGCAGCACGGGCCAGCCCACACACTGCATTGTGTGCGCACTAGGTCTGTGCAGCAGAGCTGGTCTCCAGTCGTCTTGGTTAACCCTTGCCACTGGACCAAGACCTAACTCTGTCAAGCCTGTGTGGTGGCTGGTGTGCAACGACCACCACATATTTATAAAAATAAATCCACACACATCTTCCACCTATCAACATGTAGTTCGGGACCTGGAATATTAGGTCCTTCATTGAAACGCCTGTGAACTCATTGAACTCCTCTCTTTTTGGCGTGGAAATAAGTCATCCTCGATTCGAGGGACCGCCTAAAGAAGACTAGGTTGAGTCAATTCACCTTAAATGCTAGATCTTTGTATTCCTTGACTCTATGTAAAGATAAGTTTCAATGGCTTCAGTGTTTGACTTTGTGTAAAGCTGATGAGTTTTAATGGCTTCAGTTTTGGTATCAATAAGAGCAAGAAATTGGCTGAAGGCAAGCAGGTAGTAATGTCAAAGGTGGAGGGGAAAAGTAGTAGTACAGAGTGGGGTTACCCTTTTTTAAAAAAGTTAGTCCTGAGTTTTTGCTATTCCCATAACTAGGTCTTGTGACATACATTTTGTGACCTTCCTCTATGCCCCGAGCTGAACGCAGTGCTCAAGGTGTGACCTGATATAAGCACTGCAATGTTTTAGCATGCTGGCATCAAACTGTTACTGTATTAGTAGACATGGCACTTTAGTTCAGCATATCGTACGAACACCATCACCTTCAAGTTTCCCTCCAAGTCATATGCAATCTTGTCTTGGACTTATATTGTCATTTCTTTATTGCTGGGTGAAATTCCTGGAATTCCCTACCTAACACCATGGTGGGGGCACAGTCACCTCAAAAGCTTTCAGGGCAACTCGGAATTGACAACAAAAACATGCAATCATGTAGTGCCTTTCATCATAAAATGTCCCAAGGCGCTTCACAGAATTGTTATCAAACAAAATTTGACATTAAGCTAGATAAGGAGATATTGGGGCAGATGACCAAAAGCTTGAACAAAGAGAGGGGTTTTAAGGAGTATCTTAAAAGGAGGAAAGAGAGATTTATTGAGGGAATTTATTGAGCTTTGGACCTCGGCAGTTGAAGGCATGGCTGCCAATGGTGGAGCGATTAAAATCGGAGATGTGCAAGAGGCCAGAATTGGAGGAATGCACAAGAGGATTGTAGGGCTGGAGGAGGTTATAGAGATAGGGAGGGGGTGTGGCCATGGAGGGATTTGAAAACCAGGATGAGAATTTTAAAATCGAGGTGTTGCTTAACCAGCAACCAATGTAGGTCAGCGAGCACAGGGGTGATGGGTGAGCGTGACTTGCTGCAAGTTAGGATATGGGTGGCAGAGTTTTGCATGAGCTTAAGTTTATGGAGGCTGGAAGATGGGATGCTGGCTAGGAGTGTGTTGGAATACTCAAGTCTAGAGGTAACAGGCATAAATGAGGGTTTCAGCAGCAGATGAGCTGAGGCAGCGGTGGGGTCGGGTGATGTTAGAGGTAGAAATAGGCGGTCTTGGTTATGGCTTGGATATATGGTCGGAAGCTTACCTCGGGGTCAGATACGACACCAAGGTTGCAAACGGTCTGGTATAGCCTCAGACAGTGGCCAGGGAACAGAGCTTGTGGCGGGGTTGAAAGACAATGGCTTCAGTTATTCCAATATTTAGTTGGAGGAAAATTCTGCTCATAATTTGGAGACAATGGAGGGGACAAGAGAGGTAGTGGTGAGGTAGAACTGAGTATCGTCAGCGTACGTGCGGAACCTGACATGTTTTCGGATGGTGTAGCCAAGGGCAGCATTTAGATGAGAAATAAATACCACCATGCCAGTGTTGCAAACATCCCATGAACACTTCCAAAAAAAAAACCTTGCAGTGGTTCCTGTTGAATTTCAACTGTCGTTGATAAAATTTGTAAATAATGTAGAACGGAGTCCTTCTGTAGTTCCTTGACTGTTTTGTCAGACATAGGAAGCACACCCCAGAACCCCCGGCCACAACTTAATATCTGAGCATTCTACTACAGGTTGTACCTCTCCAGTCTGGGACTCTTATTTTAGTCCGGAAAATCCCTGGTCCGGCATTAGTTAAAAGTGCAGTCGGATGCTTTTGATTATAACTCTAGATGTCGAATAGATTGGACAAGTAGGTGGTTCTGGAGTTCAGACCAGGGAGGCCCGGGCAGGTCAAATCGTTAACCAAAAGTCGAGACTTGGTCACCAGAGAGACGAAGTCTGAGCTTGGTTAAATGATTAGCCAAAAATAAGAAAGATTTGGTCGCTGGAGAGACGAAGTCCCAGGCTGGATATATCATGAACCAGAAGTCGCTGGAGAGAGAGAGAGGGAGGCGACCAGGTCTGAAAATTCAGGCCGAGCTGAGGTGAGCCATGGCTGGGAGTGTCAAAATCCCCCCTTCTGGAAATCCAATGAGATTTGGCCTCCTTACTGGGCCTGCGGTTGAAGGTTTCCCGCTTGGGGAAGCGATTTCCTCTGGCAGAGTGGCCATGTGCATTTACTGGACAGGGAGTCCGAGCCATAGTTAAGGACTTGGGGTCAGCGGCAGCTGCCGTCGTCATTGTGCAGATGGTTGGGAAGGAGGGGGAAGAAGGTCTGGGCCGGAGCCGCCAGTTTTTTTCCAGCTCGATCCCACCTTGCATTTTTCCTTTTTATTTAAAAAAAAATCCTGGTGGTTATTTAGGGCAGATCCCGAGGTGGCTGCGGATCTCTAGTTGAGAACCCCTGAGCCAGATAATGAGTACGAGGAGCCGCTATTAACTCGCGTAGTGAACTCTACAAACTCACCAGAGATTGCATAGCCGCCATCTTCCATGGTTCGGAAAATTCTCTGGTCTGGTCCGGCACCGGTTAGGTCCCAAGGGTGCCGGACTGGAGAGGTACAACCTGTATGTTGCATTTTGTTTCTAAATCCAGGTCATTTTTGCAGATTAGCAACAGTTTTGGTCCTTTGTTGGATCTTTTATCTCGGAATATTGGGTGAGGCCAGGATATTCATCACTGGCATCAATCAGACGATTCCTTAACCCCCTTCACCATAACTCCTTGCCAAGAAATCATCTGTGGTTTAACTCCCAGTCTATGCCTAGGAGTTAATGATGCCTAAATTTGTCTTGCATCAACCATTTCAGTTTATGTTTACATTCATACTACCAACTTCCCATCAGGATCCATATAAGCTACTGAGGGAATTAACATACCTTTTCTTGCCAATTATCCAAGAAGTCAGACAATCAAATCATTAACAATTGTTTATTAATGAAGAATCATAGTTGGCTGTTCTTAAATGTTAAGTATGTAAATAAGTAGTACTACTTGGGGTTAGTACTACTTGGGATTAAGTAAGTGGTTACAAAGGCAGTTCAGTTATTTCACAGTAATTAGCATTAAACATATGCTGATTATAACTTTACAGTCAAGATTAATGTCTGAAATTGATACAAATTAGTGAGATTAATTTAGGATTAGACTCCTTCGATACCTGACAAGTTAACAACATTAGCTAGACAATCTATTTATTAAATTCTATGTGCTTGTAGTTGATGATTCCAGAAATTATACAACTATGTCCTTTATAAGCTAGCAGGGATGAACAGGTTGCCTTTTCTTTCTATGGGGTGGGGGGTGGGGGTATACTTCAGAGATGTCAAAATTCTGAACTTTCTTCTGTAGATGTGCTGTCCTATCCTGCCAGCTGGCATAGCTGTACAATCTTGAATCAGGCCAAACAAAGATACAAGGGCCGCCCTTGCTTCTTGCACGCAATTAAAACTCATCTCTACTCTTGTCTACTTTGACATCTCTTGCCTTGGAATTTCCTCCGCGGATGCAATCCAGATGTTGGACCTGAAAATGTGCCCATTTCTACGCCCATTCTGCTGATGTCAATGTAAAATTTGAGTAAATCAGCGTAAATAATCATGGCCCAAGAAAAGCACCAAACTTGCACCATATATTTTTCCTTCAAGTATGTAAATTTCATTTTCAACTCATTCAACCATCACCCATGCAGATCAGGCAAAGCATTTTTAAGAACCTGCAGTTAGGGAAGTTTTTAAATTTTAAATATACTTGTATCATAAAAATCCATTCAAAGAAACAAAATACAGCGACTCTGCAAGGATAATTTTTTTTTGTAAATGCTCAAAGATTGTAATAGAAATCCTGAATAATGACTTTCCTGCTGCGTCTGATAATCTGTTAGTAATTTGACGAGAGCCTCTGAGCAAACGCAATTGCAGGAAACTTGCTTTTACGGCTTTGTAACCTGGTAGCAGGGTCATTATTATGGACGGAGATGTGTTTGGGCGGAGGGATCGAGAGACAGTTGTAGAAGATTAAGGAGATTTGAGTGTATTGTACTTCTGCACATAACTCATTTGCGCCCAAAATTCTGTGATCTTTTAGGCTGTGTAATTAATTTGCGCCTTGGTTATACATATCTCTAGACACATACCTAGAGGAAATTCAAGGCTTTTGTTTTATATTTTGATACAGAAATTGATGTAGTCTGTAGGAGATAATTCCTTTATTCTGTGATGCAGACAGGTTCATGATTATTAGTGTGTGCCGCTTGAGTTAAAGTTTTTTTGGGGTTGGGTGGGGAATTTGGCATTGCTGCATGAAAATTACAAAGCTGATAGAAATTTGGAAGTATAACAAAAGCTAGTATTTATATAATAGCTTTCATGCAGAGAAATGTCCCAAGGCACTTCACAAAACCGTAATCAGACAAAAATTAACACTGAACCAAAGGAGGAGTTATTAGAGTGGGTGACTAAAAGCTGAGTAAATTAGGTAGGTTTTAAGCAAAGTCTTAAAGGAGTAATGAGAGGAAGATAAGTTAGGGAGGGAATTCCTGAGCTTAGGGCCTAGACGGCTGAAGACACGGCTGCCAAAGGTGGGGTGAAAGGAGTTGGGGATGCACAAGATCAAGAACACCTGAGTTCTTAGAGATGTAGGGCTAGAGAAACTTGCAAAAATGGGACTGGGCATAAAGGGATTGGAACACAATGATGAGAACTTTAAATTGGAGGTGTTAGAGGACCGGAAGCCAGTGTAGGCCAGCGAACACCTGGGTGATGGGTGAACGGGACGGTGCAGGTTAGGATACAGATAGAAGAGTTTTGGATGAGCTCAAGTTTATGGAGGGTGAGAAGTTGGCTAGGAGAACATTGCAATAGTCAAGTCTGGAAGTGACATTGGCACGGATGAGTTTTTCAGCAACATATGGGCAGTGGTGGAGACAAGTGATATTGGAGGTGGAAGCAGGCAGCCTTTGTGATGGAAAAGCTATGGGGTTGGGAGGTTACCTCAAGATGAAGTTGGCTTGGAGCATCGATGATCCAATATCCAGGATTGAAGATGTTTGTTGAGGCAGAGTATCAATAGGCACATAGCTGGAGATTGTCCTTTGTCTAGAGGCGTGGAGCGTTGACTTTGAGCCGGCTAGGTTAATTTATCGGGTTGAGCAGATGTGATTAGTAGTGGATCCAGTTTACCAGCAAAGGAGAAAAAAAGAAAGACTTGCATTTATATAGTGTCTTTCACAACCAGATAATTACCAGATAAACTGTTTGTGAAGTTGATTTGAGGGATAAATATTGGCCAGGAGTGAAACTCGAGGGCGGAGAGCAGTAAAGCACAGGGATCCAAGGATTGTGAAATGTAAATCCACAAGATCCTTGCAGATGAGGGAGCTGGTCCAAGGAGCAGCTGTAGGGAAGTGAAGAGCACACTAGATCAGGAGGTGAAGTCAGTGGTGAAGGGAAGCAAGCTGAAAGTGACAAAGCAAAGGGCATTTGGCAACAATGGAGTAGAATCCAGAGCAGGATGGTAACCAGCATGAGCAGTTCAGAGTTTGCTCAGCATAAAGTGAAAAATTCCCAGCAGAGAAGCAGAAATGTGAGGAATCAGGAACCAGCCAGGTACTAGAATAGAGGCAGTCCAGCAGAATGCAGACTCCGTAGCTAGCAGTGGCGACATTATAGGTCACTAAAAGGTTCAGAAGCCAGTGGCTCGAGAAAGTGGCTGTCCGTCCAGGACTCCCACAGCAGCAAAGTAAAGTTGAGAAGCTCGCAGTGCGTTGAAGTACAGTCAAAAGCTAGGGGATGGGCTTTCGGCTAGAAAAGGTTACCTTAAAACACAAAGCAACTCAGCTGCAGAAGACAATTACAGCAGCCGACTTTTGTTGTGTAATCCAGCAGAGTTGTGTAAGTCTGATGCTGGAGGATTCCAGGAGTGTGGGAAGTCAAATTTAAGCTGTGTTCCAGCTGTTGAAACGAGCACGGAAAAAACAAAGAACAAGCAGGTTCAGGGATTGGGCAATGTGCTCTGTTCAGGTAGCTTTAAACTTGGAACTTGGACTTGTAGTTTATTGGGGCTATTGGGGCCAGGGGATCTTAAGCTGTGGAGGAGAAAAGATTGGGAGAAAAAGATGGAAATGGATAATAGACTCCAAATGAAAGACTTGAATAATTGATCTATGTTTGTACGTACCTTGCATGGTATACTCTGCAAGAAATATGGTGTTCATCATTATTTCAGATAAGCTTAATCTTGAGTTTATGATGGAGGGAAATAAGAATGCATTTAAACTGCTTGGCGGCAGAGTTGGCTAACTATAAAAGACTTGGTCAATGTGTTGAGATGAAGATACAGTATTGTAATTATTCAAATAGTTTCTCAGACTTGCCAAAATGACCTTTTTGATCTCACTATTTAATTTGTGTTCATTTTAGATTGTTGTGAGTTGTGATGGAGAACGACTTCACTACAAAGAGCCTTTGGCATTTTTCTCTCCTTTTTAATGTCTTCCAACATCCGTTGCTTAATAATTTGAATGTGCCTATTCATAAAGAGACGCACAGCTGTATTGCACAAATAGTCTGCAGTACAGTACTTGACTGTTATTTTTTGTAGTAGCAAATATTAAAACAGATGATGCAGTGTTGTGATTTAAGGAACTTTCAACAGTGAGTGTTGTACTGTACATACAGTAAATGGATACCATTAAAACTTGTGTGTGCTTTTTTTTGTGAAAAACTTTAGGTAGGGCTTGAACTTGGGGTCTAATTGTCAATTATTTTAACCAATGATGATCATTGACAGCTTGATCGAACTATTTAAGCCAATAAATAGGAATTCCTTACTTTTGTCTACTTACTGGGTGACTAGTAAATTGAAACATTTGTGACCTTGCTTTAGGTGCATTTATTCTTTGTACAGAGTAGGTTTAACTTTTGAATATTTATTGGGTAGTTTTCAAAATATTTTCCCATGTACAGTTACATCTGAAAATTATGTACAACTTTGAGTGAATTGGCAAAAGAAAAAGACATTCACGACCACATGACATTCCAAAGCGCTTTACAGCCAATAAAGTACTTTTGAACTGTCGTTACTGTTGTAATGTAGGAAACACGGCAGCCAATTTGCACACGGCAAAGTCCCACAAACAGCAATATGATGACCAGATAATCTGTTTTTTAGTAATGTTGATTGAGGGATAAATATTGGCCAGGATGCTGGGGTAACTCCCCTGCTCTTCTTCAAGATAGTGCTGAGAGATCTTTTATGTCCACCGGAGAGAGCAGATGGTGCCTCGGTTTAATGTCTCATCCGAAAGATGGCACCTCCAACAATGCAGCACTCCCTCAGCACTGCACTGGAGTGTCAGCCTTGATTTTTGTGCTTAAGTCTCTGGAGTGGGACTTGAAGCCATAGCCTTCTGACTCCGAGGCGAGAATGCTATCAACTGAACCACAGCTGAACTCAAATTTGTTGTATATTAAATGCTCACAGAAAAAAAGGATTCATACTGGGTACGTTGCAGTGCCTGCTAGAATCTATTCTCTTTTCCTGCACTGTCAATTTGAATACTGTAGTTCTGAAGAGATATCATGAGCAGCATTACTCAAAACTAATATATAGACAATGATCTCTTCCTTAAATTGTGTTTTAAATCCCTCACTATTCATTGCAACAGTATGTCCGGACAAATAATTTCCACTAGGTATCAAGGATCCAAGATTTGGGGAGACGGTGGCAAAACAACCCGCTTCTCGGAGACTGTTAGTAAGTCGGGCTTCAACTGATGCTGCTATCTTTGTCCAAGATGTAGTGCATACTGTAACTGTAGTTCACTTTTATACAAAGAGGCTTATGATGCCAGAAGGAGCAGTAAGCCTGAGGATTGGGAGGATTTTAGAATTCAGCAAAGGAGAACCAACAAATTGATAAAGAAAAGGAAAATAGAATGAGAGTAAACTAGCGAGAGACATAAAAACAGACGGTAAAAGCTTCTACGATTCTATGATTCTGGATTTTATATACAGGGACATTGAAAATAAAAACAAAGATAATATGGTCCAGAATATGCGATCCGGATGATGGTGAACTGGCAGTGTTCACCGTCATTCCGCCGTTGAAACTGACCACAATTTTGGGGTTTGCCGCAAATCCGAAAGTTGCGGCCTGTCATTCACTGCTCCGACACAGGCTGCGCTGTGCCCTCCACCCCCACCCAGAGCCAGCAATCAGTGTAATCACTTAAATTAGGGAAACTGACAAAAAACATTGGCTCTTCCGCAGTAATTACACTGTTAAATTCCCCACTAAAAGTTAGACCCAAAGGGATTAGGTTGAGAAAGGGTTAATTAATAACCTTGTAGTAAAGGGATCCTTAAGGAAGAATGACCATAATATGATAGAATTTTACATTAAGTTTGAAAAGGATTTAGTTAAATCTGAAACTAGGGTCTTAAATCTAAACAAATGAAACTACATAGGTATGTGGGGAGAGTTGGCTAAGGTAGAATGGGAAACTACATTAAAAGGTAAGATGGTAGACAAGCAATGGCTAGCATTTAAAGAATTAATACATAATTTACAACAAGCGTACATTCCTTTTAAGGCACAAAAACCCCACAGGAAAAGTCATGAGGTAGACTTACTTCCACGTGAGTTCACAGATGTTTCAATGAAGGACCCGATGTTCCAGTCCTGAACTCCAATTGAAGGAATGGTAGATGCCTGTGCATGGATTTTTTAACGTGTGGTGACTGTTGCAAATCAGCCACCACATGGGCTTGACCGAGATCGGCCTTTATCCAATGGCAAGGGTTAACCACGACGACTGGAGACCTGCTCTGCTGCACGGACCTTATGCAGTGTGAGCTGGCCCGCGCTCTCGGCTCTTCTGAGCCAAGTGGTGCAACTGTGGCTAACAAGAGAAGTTAAAGATAGTATTCGGACAAAGGAAGAGGCTTATAATGTTGCCAAAAAGAGCAGTAGCCTGAGGATTGGGAAGGTTTTAGAATTCAGCAAAGGAGGACTAAGAAATTGATAAAGAAAGGGAAAATAGAATTTGAGAGTAAACTAACGAGAGACATAAAAACAGACGGGAAAAGCTTCTACAGGTTGAAACTCCCTGGTCCAAAGCCACCCCTGGTCCAGAACCATTCCCGGCCACCGGGTGGCGCATGCGCAGAACTCCGACATGAACAAATTGAAGTCCTTCCTCGCTGCCGACTCCCACAATCGCTGGCCTAACCCTGCAATCCACCATGCCCCCCACGGTCTCTCTGCCGCACCCCCAGCCCCAAGCCAGCCAGGCCTGATATCCCCTTGCTCACTACCTGTACCATCCAATTTAACGTGGCCACCCCTCTGGAAAAATCCCTTATCCAGAAAAGGCCAGGTCCCGAGGGTTCCGGATAAGGGAGGTTCAACCTGTATAAATATGTAAAAAGGAAAAGATTAGCGAGTAAATGTAGGTCCCTTACAGGCTGAGACAGGAGAAATGATAATGGGGAATAAGGAAATGGCAGAGAAATTAAACACATACTTTGTGTCTGTCTTCACAGATGAAGACCCAAAAAGCCCTCCAGAAATAGTGGAGGACCAAGGGTCTAGTGAGAATGAGGGACTGAAATAAATTAGTACTCATTAAAAAAAAATTGTTCTGGAGAAATTAATGGGACTGAAAGCCGATAAATCCCCTGGACCAGGTGGCCTACATCCTAGGGTTTTGAAAGAGTTGGCTATAGAGATAATGGATGCATTGGAATTTTGGATGATGAAAATCATAGATTTTAGAACAGTTCCCGTGGATTGGAAGGTAGCAAATGTAACCCAACTATTTAAGAAAGGAGGGAGAGACACAAAACGGGGAACTACAGACCAGTTAGCCTGACATCGGTGCTGGAATCTATTATTAAGGATGTGGTAACAGGCCACTTAGAAAATAATAGGATTGGACAGAGTCAACACGGATTTATGAAAGAGAAATCATATTTGGCAAATCTGCTGAGTTTTTTGAGGTTGTAACTAGCAGAATAGATAAGGGGGAACCAGTGGATGTGGTGTATTTGGATGTTCAGAAGTCATTTGATAAGTTGGCACACAAAAAAGGATATTAAACAAAATTAGGGCTCATGGGATTGGGGGTAACATGCTAACATGGATTGAGGATTGGTTAATGGGCAGTAAACAGAGTAGGAATAAACGGGTCATTTTCGGGTTGGCAGACTGTAACTCGTCCGGGGGACTGCCGAAGAAGGAGGAGTGGGGTACTGCAAGGATCAGTGCTTGGGCCTCAACTATTCACAATCTGTATCAATAATTTGGATGAAGGGACCAAATGTGTAGTACAGGTTGAACCTCCCTTATCTGGAACCACCCCTCGTCCGGAACCATTCCCAGCCACCAGGTGGCACATGCACAGAACACCGACATGAACAAATTGAAGTCCTTCCTCGCTGCCGACTCCAGCAGTCACTGGCCTGACCTCGCGATCCACCGCCCCCCCCCCCCCCCCACAATGATCTCTCTGCTGTACTCCTAGCCCCAAGCCAGCCAGCCCCCTTGCTTAGTACCTGTACGATCCAATTTAACGTGACCACCTCTTGTCCAGAAAAATCCCTTATCCGAACAGGCCAGGTCCTGAGGGTTCCGGATAAAGGTGGTTCAATCTGTATATCCAAGTTGGCTGATGATACAAAACTAGATGGGAATGTAAATTGTGAGGCGGATGCAAAGAGGTTTCAAGGGGATATAGACAGGTTAAGTGAGTGGGCAAGAAGATGGCAATGGAATATAATGCAGAGAAATGTGAAGTTATCCACTTCGGTAGGAAAAATAGAAAAGCAAAATGTTTTTTAAAATGGTGAGAGATTGGGAAATGTTGATGTTCAGAGGGACCTGGGTGTCTTTGTACACAAATCATTGGAAGGTAACATGCAGGTACAGCAAACAATTAGAAGAGCAAATTGTATGTTGGCCTTTATTACAAGAGGATTTGAATATGAGTATAGATGTCTTGCTGTAATTATATAGGGCCCTGGTGAGACCACATCGCGTACAGTTTTGGTCTCCTTGCCGAAGGAAGGGATATACTTGCCATAGAGGGAGTGCAACAAAGGTTTACCACACTGATTCCTGGGATAGCGGGGGGGGTGGGGGAATTGTCCGGGGAAATTGAGTGGACTAGGCCTATATTCTCTAGAGCTTAGAAGAATGAGAGGTGATCTCATTGAAACTTACAAAATTCTTACAGGGCCTGACTGGGTAGATGCAGGGAGGATATTTTCCCTGGATGGGGAGTCTAGAACCAGGGGTCACAGTCTCCGAATAAGCGGTGACCATTTAGGACTGAGATGAGGCATTGAATATATTCAAGACGGAGATCGATAGATTTTTGGATATTAAGGGAATCAAGGGATATGGGGATAGTCTATCTCAATTGCACTATCAGCCATGATATTGAATGGCAGAGCTGGCTCAAAAGGCCGGATGGCCTACTCCTGATCCTAATTCACATGTTCTATGTTCTGATGTTGATAAAAAGACCAATGGTGTCTTTTTACTTGAGTACTAATGAAATTAGTAACTGCTTCGGATTCAATACCTTTATTTCTTCAGTTAGCATTCAAAGCACTTTACAGGCAAAGTAGATTAAACAGATATGAGCACAGAAATGTAGACATGTATTCCCTCACTGCACTAACTCCCAACTATAAAATGTTTCTTGTCCTCCTTGTAAACTTGAAACTGCCTCTTTTTTTCTTTGATTTGGATTCCTTCTTGTCATCTGACACCTCCCCTCCAGTAACTTTCCATTGCCTCTAGACTTGTCCAAGCTCCGTGGCACGTAACGTGCCCCTTATCTTGTTTGTTCTCATCCTTTTAATCTGTCCGCTTTGTGTGAAAAGTAGCTGCATTTTCAATAACTCTTTTGTCTTTAAAACTTCTACAGCCAAAAGACTGCCTTCTGACTGACTTTCAAGGTCCAGTCACAATGTCTTTATTCACTACACTGTTGCTACCGAGCTTTCTCTCAAGCTTATAACATGATTTCCATTTTGTATGCTAAGCCAACTTAATTTCTCATCAACCTCTCTGCCCCTTCTTTACCCCATGTTTCAACAGTAATATCACATGGGCTCAACAGAATGCTCAAGCAAAAGGACACAGGAGCAGCAGAGTTGGAAAAAAAGTTCTTTATTGCAAGTATCTCAGTCCTGGGAATCTTGGGAAGTAGTTTATGCAGCTTATTTTTTTTTTCCCTTTCTGAAGTATTAAGATTAAACATAAAATGTTTTTGGGCAGTTAGGAACATTAAGTGAGTCTGGTGTTAGACAGACACTAAACTAGTAAGTGTAAATCAGTTATTGAGGCTTAAACTAATTCTACAGTAAATCAGTGTGACTAGCTCCCTTGTGGCATCTCTTGGGCTCTGATTCAAACTTCATTTGCACTTTAACTGCAGTATCATTGCAAAGGGTAACAGGAGTCCATGATGCTAGAGTCAGATTTCAGTTTATACCCACAGATGAACAGCCTCCTTGTATTGTAATACTTTTTCCATCTATCTAGCGATCTTGCATTTGCTGTGAATTCTGAACTTCCATATGGTGTCTTGTCAAGTTCTTGCTTACCACTGTAGAACAGAGCCACTAATGGTCTCTGATGTTGGGCAGGTATCTGCAGCTTCCTCATGATCAGTACATTCTTTACTGCAACACTCCTCTATTTTCTGCAGTTCATTTCCAGTCTGATGTAGTAGCCTCTGAAACGTGTTGCTGAGTTCGCTTGTGATTTGCCTCATTGAGCTTTATAAGTGTCCCCAACCTCATCTCAAACAATACCTGTCTTGTGCTCTTGTCGCCGTTGCCGGACACTAAGGGACGCAGATTCACTTGTTGAAGGACATTCATGAACCAGTTGAGTTTTAATGGCAATCTTCCAGTTATCAAGGTCAATTTGTTCCCCCGGTGCCAGACCACACACCAGATTTATTGAATTCAATTTCACAATTGGTCGAGGTGGGATTTGAACTCTCAATCTTCAGCTTGCTAGTTCAGTACTATAACCGCTACATCAGTGTGCCCTTAAATTTAGGACGAATAACAGGAAGTTCATAGACTGTTCAGTACGTCAAATGAGCACCTGGCTAGAATAGCAGAGTTGCAAACACTGGAGTTATTGAGAAAACCATTGGATGTTGGAATTGGAGAGTTGTAGAATCTTCCTGGATGGATGAGCTAAGTTGAAGCAAATAACCTTCATCTGTATATGAAATTAAACGAGGCAGAATCATTGCAACATAATGCCACTTAAGATTGTAAATGAATTATTCTAAGATTGTGATTTACTTTGATTTAGGTTATTTAAGAAATAATGGGAGTAGAATTCCGGCCGGAGGCTTTCTTTGGACGAACGCCTCCAACCCGAATTTTTTTAACGAAAGTACCTGGTAGTTTCGGAGGTGCCTTTGATTCCGGTTGGAGGCCTTCATTCCATGCATAGCATACGGGAAGATGACTTCCCCATACATACGAATAAGCTGGAGTCACGTTTGCCTGGACCACCAATCACTCTGCAGTCTTGCCATTAATAATGGGAATTCCATTTTTACGAGTTCCCATTATTGTCCAAGAATAAACCCCAAAACAAGAAACACAACAGAATAAATAAAAACACCTCACATATTTAAAATTAATTGAAATTAAAGTTAATTAAAAGTTTTAGAAAAATATATATTTTTTGGAATTTTTTTTGTTTTTTAATAGGTTTTAAAATAAACTTACCTAATGGACAGGGTTTTTAAACTATAAAAATGTGTATTTAATTAACATTTTTGTGTGTTTTAAAACTGTTACGCTGGTAAAAGTAGGCTGTGCGCTTGCTTTTACCAGGTGTAAAAGTTTGAAGAACATTCGCTGGGCAAATAGCCCAATCTCACCCATGTGAATGTCCTTCTCCCGGGGATGCGGAGGATCTGTCTAGAGAAATCTTGACCGATCGGGAAAGCCGGTTTTCGGCGCATGCACATCACGCCCCAAACAACGGCTTTTGCGAGGCCTCGCCGGGTCCATGCGCACTTCGTACAGAACCAACGAGGCCAGAATTTTAGACCCAATGCCCCCTTCCCCATATGTGGAGTTTAAAATCGAATGACGGGAATTCAAAAGATTATTTTGGAGTATCTGAACAGGGATATTTTATTAAAGAATTTATCAAACACCATGATTTTCAAAGTTTTGTGTGGGTGTGGGGCAGGGTCTCCCGACAAATATTGACACACTTGCCAGAGATTTCCCTGAAGTATTAAATAATGTCAGCTACTCAAAGAAAAACAGTGTAATTGTTATGGAAAACATAGTTTATTCACATACATGTACATCAATAGAAATAATGTGTTAGTTGGCAAATACAGCTCAGAATATCTAGGATGCCATGCTTGTAGCACTTGGTATGCCTGATCCAGACAGACATAAATCGAATAATGAGTTTTAATGGTGTCAAATTTCGGGCCGCGCCTAAAAGGGCGCAGCCCTGCGAGCCACGCCGGATTTCCGCGCTCAAAACCATGCCTAAAACTTACCTTGGTATTTTCCCCGCTGCTGGAACGTTCCAGGCCCTTGGCGCGGCGCAGCGCAGCACAAGCTATGGGAGGTGGAGCTAGGCCCCGGCGCTGAAAACAGTGCCGGGACCTCTGCACATGCGCGCTAGAGTGTGTGTGCATGTGCAGTAGCTCTAGGCCGCCGAGGCTGCGTGGGAGGGGCCTGAAGCATGCCACACCTAGCCCTGGCCGAATGGACTCACTGGGGCGGCGAAGATTGGACTTGGGCCTCCCTCCTCTTCATCTTCAGCTCCTGCTCCGGCTCCCCCCCCGCCCCTCCCCAGGTTCAGGTCCGCTGCCTGCCGCTTCCCGATCTGCCCCCGCCACATTCAACTCCCGCTCCAGCTCTTTCTTCTGCCCCACGTCACGTCCAGTCCGCTCCTCCCTCCCATTCAGCCGTTCCCCCTCCCTCCACATCCTTGGCGGGGCCCGTCCGCCCAGCATCTTGTTGGGGGCCGGCCCTGCCTGAAGTCTTCGGCCCGGCTTCCTCTCGTCGGCCAGAACCGTTCAGCCTTCCCCTCCCCCCCCCCCCCCCTCCTCTCCTCTCTCTCCCTTTCCTCCTCCTTCTCCCCCCCTCCCCCCCCCCACCTCTCACTCGCCCTCCCCCCACCTCTCACTCGCCCTCCCCCCCACCTCTCACTCGCCCTCCCCCCCCACCTCTCACTCGCCCTCCCCCCCCCACCTCTCACTCGCCCTCCCCCCCCACCTCTCACTCGCCCTCCCCCCCCCCACCTCTCACTCGCCCTCCCCCCCCCCCACCTCTCACTCGCCCTCCCCCCCCACCTCGCTCCCTCAAACACACAGATGCACGCTGGGTGGGGCCTTGTCCCAGCACGCTTTTGGAGGGCGCCCAATGTTGCAGTCGGTGAGTAGAAACGTAATTTTTTTATTTATTGATTTTTTTGATTGATTTATTGATTTATTTATTATTGATGATGGCTCTTTATTTGTAAAAGTGATGTGTTTCATGTTTGTAAACTTCCCTCCCCCCCCCCACCCCGCCCCCCCATCTCTTGTTCCTTACGCCTGATTTCGAAGTGTAGGCAAGGCTTTTCTGAGCGTACAAAAATCTACACTTGCTGCATTCTAAGTTAGTTTGGAGCAAGTTTTCGCTGCCTAAATTTGCAAAACAAGCATAAGTGGCTGGACACGCCCCCTTTTGGAAAAAAAAATCTGTTCTAAAATGAAACTGTTGTAACTCACTCGAACTGGAGCAAACTAAATGCTGAGAATTGCAATTTCTAAGATACTCCATTCTAAACTAGTTGCTCCAAAAAAAAATAGGAACAACTCAGGCCAAAACTTGACCCCAATAGCAATGATCTAGCAAATAGCATCGCAGAATTTTCAGAGCATGCTATAATAATGGAACTTGTGTGCACACACACATTTATGTGCATATATGTATGCATGGGTTCCTTTTTTAAAAAAAATAAATGTTTTCCTATTAAATATTATTTCATTGTTGAGGGGTAGTGACATCTGGTGTCAACATCAGACATTAAAGTCAGATATGGCATGACTCCATGCTGAAATAAATGTCGGAAAGCTCTAATTCTGCCTGACTTTAGAAATACTTTCCTTACTGCACCAGTATAATTCTTTTCTTCCATTTCCTCACCAACGATTGTTACGGTCTCTAAGTTAAGTTGCCTTTGTTTTGGAGCTGGGTTTAGACTGCCTAGATTCACTTCTTGTAGGACTGGGTGAAGTGACTTTCACCCCATCACTCTGGGCTGGGTCCAGATCGAAGTTCCAGAGGTGAAGGAGCCACCAAGTCCACTTTAATCACTTTAAATTATACATATTCCAGATGATTTGTATTCAACACCCACAGCATTCCTCAAATACCTAGATCCTCATCCTATTGTAATTGCCATGCCTCATGTGCAGTAAAGTAATAGAAATAAAGGCCATAACTAAAGCATGCTGTCTGTCAGCTATAAATCATATTGAATTCTAAATACCATCTGCTTAATGAGAAAACAAATCTTGCCAGAGATGGAATTAAGATTGAAATCTTACATTTTGTGCAGAAATCAAATCAACCTAAAAAATGTTATCACTAGGATTTTACTACATCCACTTGAAATTTGTGCGAGAGAAAGAGAGCTGTATTCTTAGGTCCTAGATTTTGTCTTTTCAAACCTGAGTTTAATTGAGAGTAATTTAAGTTAGAAGGAGACTGCATTGTGGTTACAGATCTAACAGTAGTTGCAGGAGCAGTTTGAGCAATAAAGGTACAATACCTTTATTGTACAATGTAAGTCTTGTACAATACCTTGTACAATAAAGGTATTGTACAAGATTTGAAGAATGCCACTCTGATCTCACTTGTTGGGTGCCCAAATTCTTGACCAGAATATGTTTAACCAAAACAATGTTGTAAAGCTTCCGAGGGGACAGAGATTCTTTTAAGGTGCGTGTGAAAGGAGGAGAAGGATGTGGAGAGCTTTAGAGAGACAAATTCGACAGCACTTAGTCGTAAAAGAATTAGCAAAGTTGACTAAGTGTGGTCAGAGAGATTTTGAGGAGGCCTTTGAAGGTGGAGAGAGAGGTAACACGGTTTTAGGTAGAGCATTCCAGAATGTTGAGGGTGGTAAGTACAGAAGGCCAGAGTCTGACAGTTGGAGGGCATAAACATAAGAACATAAGAACATAAGAATTAGGAACAGGAGTAGGCCATCTAGCCCCTCGAGCCTGCTCCGCCATTCAACAAAATCATGGCTGATCTGGCCGTGGATTCAGCTCCACTTACCTGCCCGCTCCCCGGAACCCTTAATTCCCTTATTGGTTAAAAATCTATCTATCTGTGATTTGAATACATTCAATGAGCTAGCCTCAACTGCTTCCTTGGGCAGAGAATTCCACAGATTCACAACCCTCTGGGAGAAGAAATTCCTTCTCAACTCGGTTTTAAATTGGCTCCCCCGTATTTTGAGGCTGTGCCCCCTAGTTCTAGTCTCCCCAACCAGTGGAAACAACCTCTCTGCCTCTATCTTGTCTATCCCTTTTATTATTTTAAATGTTTCTATAAGATCTCCCCTCATCCTTCTGAACTCCAATGAGTAAAGACCCAGTCTACTCAATCTATCATCATAAGGTAACCCCCTCATCTCTGGAATCAGCCTAGTGAATCGTCTCTGTACCCCCTCCAAAGCCAGTATATCCTTCCTTAAGTAAGGTGACCAAAACTGCATGCAGGACTCCAGGTGCGGCCTCACCAATACCCTATACAGTTGCAGCAGGACCTCCCTGCTTTTGTACTCCATCCCTCTCGCAATGAAGGCCAACATTCCATTCGCCTTCCTGATTACTTGCTGCACCTGCAAACTAACTTTTTGGGATTCATGCACAAGGACCCCCAGGTCCCTCTGCACCGCAGCATGTTGTAATTTCTCCCCATTCAAATAATAATCCCTTTTACTGTTTTTTTTTTTCCAAGGTGGATGACCTCACATTTTCCGACATTGTATTCCATCTGCCAAACCTTAGCCCATTCGCTTAACCTATCTAAATCTCTTTGCAGCCTTTCTGTGTCCTCTGCACAACCCGCTTTCCCACTAATCTTTGTGTCATCTGCAAATTTTGTTGCACTACACTATCCCCTCTTCCAGGTCATCTATGTATATTGTAAACAGTTGTGGTCCCAGCACCGATCCCTGTGGCACACCACTAACCACCGATTTCCAACCCGAAAAGGACCCATTTATCCCGACTCTCTGCTTTCTGTTAGCTAGCCAATTCTCTATCCATGCTCATACATTTCCTCTGACTCTGCTTTATCTTCTGCAGTAACCTTTTGTGTGGCACCTTATCGAATGCCTTTTGGCAATCTAAATACACCACATCCATCGGTACACCTCTATCCACCATGCTCGTTATATCCTCAAAGAATTCCAGTCAATTAGTTAAACATGATTTCCCCTTCATGAATCCATGTTGCGTCTGCTTGATTGCACTATTCCTGTCTGGATGTCCCGCTATTTCTTCCTTAATGATAGCTTCAAGCATTTTCCCCACTACACATGTTAAACTAACCGGCCTATAGTTACCTGCCTTTTGTCTGCCCCCTTTTTTAAACAGAGGCGTTACATTAGCTGCTTTCCAATCCGCCGGTACCTCCCCAGAGTCCAGAGAATTTTGGTAGATTATAACGAATGCATCTTGCTATAACTTCTGCCATCTCTTTTAATACCCTGGGATGCATTTCATCAGGACCAGGGGACTTGTCTATCTTGAGTCCCATTAGCCTGTCCAGCACTACCCCCCCCCCCCCCCTCGTGATAGTGATTATCTCGGGGTCCTCCCTTCCCACATTCCCGTGACCAGCAATTTTTGGCGTGGTTTTTGTGTCTTCCACTGTGAAGACCGAAACAAAATAATTGTTTAAGGTCTCAGCCATTTCCACATTTCCCATTATTAAATCCCCCTTCTCATCTTCTAAGGGACCAACATTTACTTTAGTCACTCTTTTCCATTTTATATATCTGTAAAAGCTTTTACTATCTGTTTTTATGTTTTGCGCAAGTTTACTTTCATAATCTATCTTTCCTTTCTTTATTGCTTTCTTAGTCATTCTTTGCTGTTGTTTAAAATTTTCCCAATCTTCTAGTTTCCCACTAACCTTGGCCACCTTATATGCATTGGTTTTTAATTTGATACTCTCCTTTATTTCTTTGGTTATCCAAGGCTGGTTATCCCTTCTCTTCCCACCCTTCTTTTTCACTGGAATATATTTTTGTTGAGCACTATGAAAGAGCTCCTTAAAAGTCCTCCACTGTTCCTCAATTGTGCCACCGTTTAGTCTGTGTTCCCGGTCTACTTTAGTTGGAGGAGGTTGTAGAAGTACATTTGGCTTAAGACCTTAGAAGGAATTTCTACATGAATATTTTAAATTCAGTATATTTGGGAGGTAGCAAGTTGATGAACAAATAGGACAGTGCAAATCATGTCAGTTTTGGACAAGTTAGAATTATGTAGGGAAGATCTTGGGAGGAAAACAAGTGAAAAAGGTGAGCCTGGAGGTAAAGGAAATATGGCTAAGGGTTTCAGAAGTGATAGAGGTAAGAGTGGCGGGGGGTTGCAGTGTTGTGGAGTAGTTAATAAGTAGTTATGGTGATTGATAGGATATGGCATTTAAAGCTCATCTCCGCATTGCAAAGTTTACAGAATGTGCACCATTGGGGTCAGCTTGAGCAAGCAGTTGGGGAGTGGGATGGACTCTTGAGGCAATGGGAGATGAACAGCATGGCTTCACTCTTAAGCTGGACAAAGTTGTGGCTCATACAACTTGATGTTGGGCAGGCTGTTTGACATCACAGTGAAGGTTGTGGGTTTGAAGGTGATGGTGGAAAGGTAGAGCCTGGTATCATCAGCATATAAATGGAAGTTGGCACCACTTGAATAATGTTACCGAGTGACTCTGTGTGGGCAAGAAATTGGACGGGACTAAGGATGGATCCTTGGGGTACTTCTTGGGTAACCATAGGGGGACAGGAAGAGAAGCCATTGTGGGAGAAGTGCTGACTATATTGGGACAGGCAGGAATAAAGCCTAGCAAAGGTAGTACCATAGAAGAGAGAGGTAGCAGAGGAGGATGGAGTGGTCATCTGTGGACAAGGAGAGGTAATGTTTTACAGTTGCAGTCACAAAGGAATCGACTACTAGATAGAAGTCACTCCCAGAAACTACTGGATTGTTGTAAAAACCCATCTGGTTCACTAATGTACATTAGGGAAGGAAATCTGTATTTATCCAGTCTGGCCTATATCTGACTTCAGACTCAATGTGGTTGACTCTCAACAGCTCTCTGAAAAGGCCTAACAAGCCACTCAGTTAAGGGCAGTTAGGATGGACAATAAATACTGGCCTTGCCAGCGATGCCCACATCCCAAGCCACTCAGTTAAGGGCAGTTAGGATGGACAATAAATGCTGGCCTTGCCAGCGACGCCTATATCCCAAGAATGAATATTTTTTAAAAAGCATCACCTCCTAAAGAGATATGATCACATCATTGGCCAAAGCAGTTTTGATATTCTGGGCCATGTAGAGGTAATTGGACCATAGAAACTCAAACAGAATGATGGGAGAGGGGAATGTGCAGGAGATGAGAACTCATTCAAGGGCCTTAAAGCTGAAAAGGAAGTTAAAGCTGGAGTGATAGTTGGGAATGGGGGTTTTGAGCAGGACGATTGGTCATTTTTTCTTCCCACCTTGAATTTTGCGGGGGGGGCCTTCAAATCTAACTTTTGAAAAAGTTGTTAATGTCAAACCAGCTTACTGTAAGAAAATTGGCGCAGTGCTGCAATTGAGACTTAGTTACTTGAGATTACCTGATCTTGCAGGAGCAGTATAATGTGTTGCCTGCCCGGTGCCAGGGTTAAGGATATCTCCTCTGGGCTGAAGAGGAACTTGAGTAGGAGGGGAAGATCCCGTTGCCGTGGTCCACGTAGGTACCAATGACATAGGTAGAACAAAGAGGTTCTGCTGAGAGAGTATGAGCAGCTAGGGGCTAAATTAAAAAGCAGCACCACAAAGATAGTGATTACTATCTGAGCCACGAGCAAATTTGCATAGGGTAAATAAGATCAGAGAGATGAACACGTGGTTCAAAGACTGGTGTGGGAGAAATGGGTTTTGGTTCATGGGGCACTGGCAGCAGTACTGGGGTAAGAGAGAACTATTCTGTTGGGACGGGTTTCACTTCAACCATGCTGGGACGAGTGTCCTGGCGAATTGAATAATTAGGGATGCCAAGAGGGTTTTAAACTAAATGTGGGGGAGGGGAAAGAGGGTAGAAATTTTAAAAGTCAAAGAATAAGGAGAAGGCAATAGAGCAGGGTGGCACTGGGGGAAATGAAAACCAGTGTGTGACGGAAAAGGACAGAATGTATAAAAATAAGAGTGTATCAAAGTGGGGTTAAAGCAGGAAAAAATGGTTTTTTTAAAAAAAAATTAAAAACTAAAAGCTCTTTATCTGACTGCAGGCAGCATTCGTAACAAAATAGATGAGCAGACGGCACAAATAGATATAAATGTGTATGATCTGATAGCCATTACAGAGACGTGATTGCAAGGTGACCAAGCCTGGGAACTAAATATTCAGGGGTATTTGACAGTTCGGAAGGATAGACAAAAAGGAAAAGGAGGTGGGGTAGCTCTGTTCATAAAGGATGAGATCAGTGCAGTAGTGAGAAATGATATTGGCTCAGAAGATCAAGAATCTGTGAGTGGACATAAGAAATAATGGGAAGAAGTCACTGGTGGGTGTAGTCTATAGGCCTCCTAACAGTAGCTACACTGTTGCACAGGGTATAAATCAAGAAATAATGGAGACTTGTAAGAAAGGAATGGCAATAACAATGGGCGATTTTAACCTTCATATTGATTTGACAAATCAAATTAGCCAAGGTAATCTTGAGGAAGACTTCATAGAATGTATCCGGGATGGTTTCCTAGAACAGTATGTTGCAGAACCAACCAGGGAGCAGGCTATCTTAGATCTGGTACTGTGTCATGAGACAGGATTAATAAATGATCGCCGAGTAAAGGATCCTCTAGGAAACAGTGATCATAGCATGGTTGGATTTCTAATTTAGTTGGAGGGTGAGAAATTTGGATCTTAAACCAGTGTCCTGATCTTAAATAAAGGAGATTACAAAGGTATGAAGGCAGAGTTGGCTAAAGTGGACTGGGAAAATAGATTAAAGTGTAAGACAGTTGATGAGCAGTGGCAATCATTTAAGGAGATATTTCATAACACTCAACAAAAATATATTCCAGTGAGAAGCAAAGACTTTGAGAAGGAAGAACCATCTGTGGTTAACTAAGGAAGTAAAGGATGGTATCAAATTGAAAACAATAGCATACAAAGTGGCCAAGATTAGTGGGAGGCCAGAGGACTGGAAAGCTTTTAAAATCCATTGAAGGACGAATTAAAAAAAATAGAGAGGGAAGATAGTTTATGAAAGTAAACCAGCAAGAAATATAAAAACAGATAGTAAGAGTTTCTACAGGTATATAAAAAGGAAAAGGGTAGCTAAAGTAAATGTTGATCCCTTGGAGGATGAGACTGGGGAATTAATAATGGGGAGCAGGGAAATGGTAGAGTTTTTGAACAAATATTTTGTATCTGTCTTCATGGTAGAAGACACTAAAAACATCCCAATAATGGATAATCAAGGGACTACAGGGAGGGAGGAACTTAAAACAATCACTATCACTAAAGAAAAAGTACTCGGTAAAATAATGGGACGAAAGGTGGACAAGTCCCCTGGACTTGATGGCATGCATCCTAGGGTCTTAAAAGAAGTGGCTGCAGAGATAGTGGATGCATTAGTTGTAATCTACCAACATTCCCTGGATTCTGGGGAGGTCCCAGTGGATTGGAAAACTGCAAATGTAAAGCCCTTATTTAAAAAAGGAGGCAGACAAAAAGCAGGAAACTATAGACCAGTTATCCTAACTGTCGTTGGGAAAATGCTGCAGTCGATTATTAAGGAAGCAGCAGCAGGACATTTGGAAAAGCATAATACAGTCAAACAGAGTCAGCATGGTTTTATGAAAGGAAAATCATGTTTGATAAATTTGCTGGAGTTCTTTGAGGATGTAACGAGCAGGGTGGATAAAGGGGAACCAGTGGATGTGGTGTATTTGGATTTCCAGAAGGCATTGATAAGGTGCCACATAAAAGGTTACTGCACAAGATAAAAGTTCACGGGGTTGGGGGTAATATATTAGCATTAGAGTGGGATGCAAAAAATCTGCCAAGGTATATAGACAGGCTAAATTGAGTGGGCAAAAATTTGGCAGTAGGACTATAATGTGGGAAAGTGTGAGGTTATCCACTTTGGCAGAAAAAATAAAACTAATTATTATTTAAATGGAGAGAAATTACAAAATGCTGTAGTCCAAAGAGACCTGGGGGTCCTTGTGCATGGAACATAAAATTAGTATGCAGGTACAGCAAATAATCAGGAAGGCAAATGGAATGTTGGCCTTTATTGCAAAAGGGATGGAGTATAAAAGCAGAGAAGTCCTGCTGCAGCTGTAAAGGGTATTGGTGAGGCCACACCTAGAGTACTGCATACAGTTTTGGTCTCTTTATTTTCGGAAGGATATACTTGCATTGGAGGCAGTTCAGAGAAGGCTCAATAGGTTGATTCTAAGATGAGGTGGTTGAGTTGTGAAGAAAGGTTAGTAGGTTGGGTTTATACTCATTGGAGTTTAGAAGAATGAGAGGTGATCATATTGAAACATGATATTGAGGGGCCTCGACAAGGTGAATGTAATGAGGATGTTTCCACTCGTGAGGAAATCTAGATCTAGGGGCATAGTTTCAGAATAAGGGGTCACCAATTAAAAGTGAGATGAGGAGGAATGTCTTCTTTCAGAGGATTGTAAATCTGTGGAATTCTCTGCCCCAGAGAGCTGTGGAGGCTGGGTCATTGAATATATTTGAGGTGGAGATAGACAGATTTTTGAATGATAAGGGCGTGAAGGGTTATGGGGAGTGGGCAGGTAAGTGGAGCTGAGCCCAAGATCAGATCAGCCATGATCTTATTGAATGACGGAGCAGGCTCAAGGAGCCAAATGGCCTCCTTCTGCTCCTATTTCTTATGTTCTTATCCCTATCGGCCTTAAAGTAGTGTTATGGGTGTAATTTTGTTGTTCTATGCATGTTTGGTTTATGTGATTTGAAAACTTTGTTAAACCTGTATTTGCTATTTATTTGTTGTGGCCCGATGTATTTCTGTAACATGCTGCCCATTGAAAGGGATGGGCAAAATTAAAATCTTGGCATTCCCCAACTAGGATTTGCACAAACATTTGATTGCCTCAGATTCTCCCCATGAGTTCCATTGCTTTGCCATCTTCAATCATTACCTGGATTCCTTTTTGTGTCCATTTGCTGCTTGTTTTTTCTTCAGTTGTGGTTCGTGATTTGTTTATAACAGATATATTTCTTACTATTTTATGATCATCTCTTTCTAGTTGGTGATTCCTGTGAATGGCTCTTATCTAGTGGCCGATTCCTTGGTGAA